>NC_139353.1:147176032-148431032 GCF_055883805.1 Amblyomma maculatum
ATGCTTTCGGATCTCAACAGCTGTCTGTGCCTTGTTTTAGACATTCAAATATTATCCCTAAGCTACGTAATCATTCTTCTTATTAAATAATTCGGCAATGCTTTCCTACGCGTGAGAAGCTGTTGATTCCCTTTGTGTGTATCTCCAAACAAGACTCAATTTTTCTGCAATTGTATCCTGATTAGCGTAAAGACTGCTTCTAACATGGATAGTCTTGATGTCAGAGGTAGGTTAGGAGATTTATCACGCAGTTGCCACATTCCAAGTTGATCACAATCGACGTGACATTCACGGCTTCAAAGAAAGTTTCGCGTCTGCTACTATGGAAAATTGCAATTTAGCGGGTACTCTCAGAAATAAGTTACGAGCAACAATAGCGTTTTGAAAGGAACCAATAGGAGTCTTGTTGCCAAATTTTTATTGCAAGAAAATTACCGTTCCTAGTCAGTAAAGCATGTATTTGTTTTTGAATGCCAATAACTGCCCCGTACATTTTATGGGATGCATGGAACCGCATGATGCGGTTTGGCCTTCATTGCACGTTCATAGTCTAGACGTGCTTTTTTGATATATTCCTTTATAGCAGCACGTAATAACTGGGCGCAAGCAATGACGTCATAAATATTTTATTCGTTTGCAACGCCAACCCGCGAAATGCACCAGTATAAGTGTTTCTTGGTGTTCGTTTTAGGCGTCGTATACAGAGTTGTATCTGAAAGCAGATAAAAAGGGGCAATTCAGCAGGGTTCGAAGGAATGTAATGTGGTACTTCATAGTCAACACTAATACACTGTATTGCTTGAGTACACACGTACATTCCCGCCAGAAGAACGCAGCCAAGTTGTTTGCCTATAAGCCGGCCAACCGGACTCTCGAGCACATCTAGTAGTCTATTGCGTAAGAGAATATAGGACCCGAGCTTTTTAGTGTTTGCGACTTTATGATCAGTGAAGACAAAAAAAAACTGGAGGACTGGAGGTTTCAGGGGCAAAAGATCATAGGTCCAAAACTCGAATATGCCGCCATCATATGGGACCCCCATAAAAATACGCATAAGTGCACTATAAAAAATACAAAGATCGTTTTATACTTAAAAGGAACTATAGAACTGACTCTCCCTCTTCGTTAATGACAACAAAGATGTGAAACCTCTCCACGTCAGATATGAAATAACCCGCCTATCCTTCCTTCACTCTTGCTAATTCATGGAAAACTAGCATCTCTCCAGCCCCCTATGTGTAGTTTTCAGAAAGGCGTAGAACTCGTTGTCGTCATAATCACACCTTAGCACCATACTTGGCGCATAACAACGCTTTAAATTATGTTTAGCTGAGAACGATTGACGAATGGAATGCCCTACCTCTACGAGCGATATCGGCTGTTGATATTGTTACGGTACGCAGTGAAAGAGACGATATGACGAAGTGCTGGTCTAGTGGAGAAAGACGACGCTGCAGCTACGTCTGGTTGTGAGTGTGTCCCTGACGGTGAACTGTTGCGGCTACGACGTACCATCGCCTCCTAACATCTCGACGTGCCTCGTAACATCTTGGTGGAGGTGCTGGGTAAGACACCAATACCACAAGCTGGATCTCCGTAGTGGCCGCCAACTTGGTGCTAGCACTATGCAGTCCGATGCATCTACCTCTACAGCGGCACAACCAGCGCCCACTGTCGTCGTTGCGCAGCCTCGTGATCCGGGACCCTTTTGCGGCACTGATGACATCGACGTCGAAGACAGGCTCGCTATGTACGAGCGAGTCAGTAAGTACAACCGATGGGACGCAACGTTGATGCTTGCAAATGTCATTTTCTACCTGGCTGGTACGGCGCGCGTCTAGTTCAAGACGCACGAAGAAGATCTAACATCCTGGGACATGTGCAAAGAGAAGCTTCGGGATCTCTTTGGCAAGCCGATCGGACGCAAGCTCAGCGCTAAAAAGGACCTGGCATCACGAGCACAGTCGTCGACCGAATCATATCTGTCGTACATACAAGACATACTAGCTCTATGCCGCAAAGTGAACAGCACCATTCCCGAGTGTGACAAGGTGGGCCACATCTTAAAGGGCATTGCTGACGACGATTTTAAACTTCTATTTTGAAAGATTGTACGACGGTCGACTCCGTCCTCGAGGTATGCCGGCGGTTTGAGCAAGCTAAATGTCGTCGTATTGCTCCCCGCTTCGACCGCTTGCCAAACACAGTTGCTATGTCTTCATGCGAAGATCTGTCAACACTGCAGCAGCCGTCCCATGAGCCAAACTTGACCAGGATCGTTCGCAGAGAGCTGGAGGCAATGGCCCCCATCGCATTCACACCTCAGCCGGCGGACGCTACTATAGCACTGATCCAAGCTGTCGTTCGCCAAGAATTCGGGAACGTGGGCCTTAATGCGAGCGTAAGCCTCAGCTCTGGTCAGCCGTCCGCACAGCCATCTGTCCAGCCCACCGTTCCGGTGGTAGCTGCTGCGGCTCCGACTGCGCCCTTCCCGACGCGATACCCCGAATCTACCCGACGCTACCGCAGCCCAGAAGAATGGCGGACCTTGGACAACCGACCCATCTGCTTCAACTGCTCACGTGCCGGCCACATTTCTCGCTATTGCCGCAGCCGTTGGGTTCCGCCACCTCGACCTCGCTACTATCATGATCGCAGCACCGCCTACGGACCACACCCAACCTCGCTCCGTGATACGCCCTCTCGTGACTTTAACCCGCCATTCCCGCGCATATCCAGCCGATCGCCGTCTCCCCAGACCCGCCGTTTCCGCTCGCCCCTACCTCACCGTTCCTCGTCCCCTCACTTATCTGGCCCGCTCCCGGAAAACTGATCAATGCAGCTCCCGGAGGTGAAGCTGCATTGACGATCCGGCCCGAAAATCCTCTGCTGACCCTCGCTCATCGCCGCAATCTTCTAGATATCTGTTTAGACGGTGTGCCTGTTACCGCCCTCATTGACACTGGTGCCCAAATTTTCGTCCTCAGCTCTTCGCTTCGCCGCCTACTCAAAAAAGTTGTCACACCCGCCTCTTCATCAGCCGTTCGTGTCGCCGATGGAGGCGTCGCTGCCGTCGTGGGACTTTGCACTGCGCGCGTGAGCATTTGTGGTCGAACTACCCCTGTGCTCTTCACTGTAATCGTACCGCTGCCCTCACGATGTGATCCTCGGCATCGACTTTTTAACGGCGCACTCTGCCCTGATTGATTGTTCAAGTGGCCTCCTTCGCTTAGACCTGCCTTTCTGCTCCGAGCGCACAGATATCAAGCCACGCCTCTGCTCCGTCGAGTTTGTTCGCCTATACCGCCCGAAGCTGCCATGTATGTTTCTTTGGCCCCGTTTCCTGCTATTCGTGATGGTACATACGTCACTTGTCCAATCGCCGATGTTTTCTCTACCGTAACGTCATACTCCCTCTCACTGTCCTGACCATCACGGATAACAGAACCTATCTTCCAGTCCTTAACTTTAGCCGCTCTGTCCAAGTTTTGCCCCATGGCATTGCACTCGCTGATTTGCTTCTGTTGGCTGACTGCGAAGTTTCTGCCCTCAAGCCTGTGCCTCTGTCTGAACACCCCGCATCAGCTTCTCGTTCCACCCTTTTTACTCCCATGATAGCACCGGATTTGACACCTCAGCAAGCCAGTGCTCTCTCCGACCTTTTGTTTTCGTACAGCGACATTTTTGATTTTGGTGACCGACCTTTGGCCCAGACATCTGTCGTTACCCATCGCATCAATACTGGTGATGCCAGCCCTATTCACAAAAGGCCTTATCGAGTCTCTCTTGCTGAGCGCCACGAGATAAAGAAGCAGGTCGGCAAGATGTTGACAAATAATATTATTGAGCCTTCATGCAGTCCCTGGGCATCTCCTGTCGTTTTAGTCAAAAAGAAAGATCAAACTTGGAGATTCTGTGTAGATTACCGCCACCTCAATCAGATCATTAAAAAAGACGTTTATCCGCCCCCGAGAACTGACGACGCCCTCGGCTGCTTGCATGGTGCCAGCTATTTTTCCTCGATCGACATGCGTTCCGGCTACTGGCAAACAGCTGTCGGCGAACGGGATCGAGAGAAAACCGCATTTGTCACCCCTGACGGACTATACCACTTCAAGGTCATGCCATTTGGCTTCTGTAACGCTCCTGCGACCTTCGAGCGCATGATGGACTCGCTTCTCCGTGGCTTCAAGTGCAAACGTGCTTATGCTACTTAGATGACGTTGTCGTTTTTTCTCCCACGTTCACAAGTCACCTTGAACGGCTTTCTACGATACTGGTAGTCTTTCGCCGCGCCGGTCTTCAACTCAACGCAAAAAAATGCAGCTTCGGCCGCCGCCAGATCAAAATCCTGGGACATTTGGTTGACGAAAATGGTGTGCGGCCCGAACCTGATAAAGTTCGTGCAGTCCGCGAGTTCCCTACACCACGTAATACAAGTGATGTGCGAAGATTTCTCGGACTCTGCTCCTACTTCCGTCGCTTCATTCGGAACTTCGCTGACCTAGCGAAGTTACCTCCTTCTGACCCTTACCTTCCTTTTGCAGAAAAACGTGAATTTCTCGTGGAGCCGTGAACAAGCTCAGGCCTTCACAACGCTCATTTCCGCGCTCACCGCTCCTCCTGTACTGGCGCACTTCGATCCGTCTGCGCCTACAGAACTGCGCACCGACGCTAGCGGGCATGGTATTGGCGCCATCCTTGCCCAGCACCAGCACGGCCACTCTCGTGTGATTGCCTATGCCACCCGCCTTCTATCTCAGTCCGAGCGCAATTATTCCATTACGGAGCGCGAATGCGTTTCACTTGTTTGGGCGTTGACCAAATTCCGCCCTTATTTGTTTGGGCGGCCCTTCAGCGTAGTGACGAACCATCATGTCTTGTGTTGGTTGTCATCACTTAAGGACCCTACTGGCCGCTTAGGTCGCTGGGCCTTGCGATTACAAGAATACACGCTTACTTTTGTGTACAAGTCAGGCCGAATACATCAAGACGCCGACTGCTTGTCCCGCCACATCGTTGACCCTCCTGAACTTCCTGACAATACTGCTGAGGACGGCGTTTTGTCCATTTCGAACTTTCTCCACATCGGCCTCGAACAGAGTCGTGATCCTTCCCTGCGCCCCATTATTGATCACCTGCGCAATGAAATCACCGATCCGCCCATCAGTATGTTTGTGCTGCTTAATAACACATTATACCGACGCAATATGCGCCCAGATGGTGTAGACCTTTTGCTTGTTGTCCCGACACATCTACGCTCTGCTGTTCTTGCGCACGTTGATGATGCGCCTACAGCAGGGCACCAAGGAGTGTCCCACACATACGACAATGTTCGACGGCGATTCTACTGGCCTGGCCTCTACCGCTCTGTTCGTCGCTACGTCGCCGCCTGTGAGCTGTGCCAGCGCAGGAAGACCCCGTCTCTTGACCCTAATGGGCCCCTGCCACCAACTGAGCCCTTTTCTCGACTTAGTCTCGACCTCCTTGGGCCATTTCCCACATGCACTTCAGGGAACAAATGGATTGCCGTAGCGACCGATTACCCACCCGGTATGCCATAACCAGAGCTATCCCCACCAGCTGTGCCTCCGACGTTGCAGACTTTCTTTTGCATGACGTCATCTTGCTTCATGGTGCTCCTCGTCAACTGCTCACCGATCGCGGTCGCTGCTTCCTTTCTAAAGTTGTTAATGACCTTCTGCGCTCATGCGCTACGCGCCACAACTTCACAACGGCCTACCATCCACAAACGAACGGTCTTACTGAGCGCCTTAATCGTACCCTGACCGATATGATGTCAATGTATGTTTCTGACCATCACCGTGACTGGGACATCTCTTTACGTTTCATAACATTCGCTTATAACTCCTCACGGCATGATACCGCCGGATACTCTCCCTTTTATCTACTCTTCGGCCGCGACCCTCTACTTCCCTTCCACACCTTACTGCCTCTTGACGATTCCTCCTGCAGTTACGTTTCTGATGCCATCGCCCGCGCTGATGCCGCCCGTCATATTGCTCGAGACCGGCCTCGTGCGTCCCAGCGTTCTCAAAAGCAGCGTTACGATCTCCAGCACCGTGACGCCTACTACCCTTCTGGCTCCCTCGTACTCCTCTGGCTCCCTGCTCGACGTGTAAGCATGTGCGAGAAACTTCTGCCCCGCTACGTGGGCCCTTACCAGGTATTGCGGCAACTTACCGACGTGACGTACGAGATTATTCCTGTGAACCGCCACTCTCCTGCAAACCATCATCCAGAAGTCGTGCATGTCGCCCGTCTCAAACCTTATATCTCGCGCTCACCTGTGTAGTCTACGCACCGGGGCTGTGCTTCCTCCGCGGGGAGAGGGGGGGTATTGTTACGGTACGCAGTGAAAGAGACGATGACGAAGTGCTGGGCTAGAGGAGAAAGACGACGCTGCAGCTACGTCTGGTTGTCCTGTGAGTGTGTCCCTGACGGTGAACTGTTGCGGCTACGACGTACCATCGCCTCCTAACATCTCGACGTGCCTCGTAACAATATTAACAAGGCGCTTTGTGAACTATTTTAGATTACATATTTATCTGCCCTCCCTGCCTGGGCCTAAATAGGCCCCGCAGAACTGTGCACATAAAATAATTAAATACTACAAAATGTCTAACCTCTGTGCTTTATACTTGCTTGTGCTTACATCACGGGCTCTGGAATGCTGTATCAGGAACGCAATGCTCTATTCAACAAAACTAGCCAAAACATTTGGTAGCAGGGAAACTACGTGTTCCTGATGAAATTATCAATTCACGCTCATATTTTAAAAAGCATAAAAACACTTCCAGGAAAAAGCGACGTAAGTACAAGTCATGAAACTCTGGAATAGAAAGAAAGAGGCTCGTTCAAGAATCATAAAACCTCAAAAAATGAAAGAAAAGGATTGCACGTTTAATAGTTCCTAACCTCTCAAACCCGTCTTACCGAAAACGAAAAACAAGTAATGTCGCTAGGGTAGAAGTTCTGTCAAAAGAAAAATATTATCTGAAAGATCTCGATAATTGGTCCAGATTCCTGACAATAGGGGTATATTTTGGAAAAATAAAGGTTTTATTGCCCCTCACATCCCCTATCTAACGAGAAGCGGCCGCTCAGATCAGGAAGCAAGAAACAACTCGACCTCTAATTAAACACAGAGGGCGAGACATCCTTGACACGGTCGACAGACGTAGACGCTGATTCTCTAAATATCCAAATAAATAATGTAATGCCTTTGAAGAACTGAGAAAACGAACGTACATTATACTCAAATCTGCCGAAAAAGAAAACCGGACTGCAATTAAGGCAGTCTATTACATAGAAGAATATCACCAACTGAGCAATAACAATTTCCATTATTGCTTCAATCATATCTTATCATCTCACTCAAGGACATAGTGGCTGAAATTCTATAACAACTTACTCTAATGTGGTAAATAGGACTACAAGTAAATTTGCACAGATGACAAGAGATGTCCATAAAGGCGTTTCTACATGCTCCCAGAATTTCTCAAAGATTACACTGAGGGACCGATCTTATGTGGCCTGGTGACACTGTCAAGACGAATATATAACTACATCGATTATCCATCAAATAATTTACTTCCCAAAATGCATCATACTTATGTGACCACTAACCACTTCCCAGAAAAGTTTGTTACTCTTACACTTCCCGTAGATGCCGTTATGGCATTACCCTTTGGTGCTGTCAATGCGCTTACATTCGAGTGATATGGCATCCAAGCATTGGCTTAAGCATGTAAAATACAAAAAGCCTTTGACCACCAAAGCATTACAGATTACTCTGAACCTCACAGCCAACTTATTCGCACAGCTCGTGTTGCCTACAAGGGATTAGTGCGTCCGTGGGCACATAAATGACACCAAAGTATTGCCAGGAACTATTTTAATCTCGGAGGCAGCCATATCATTCTTCCTGTGAAACGCAGACTGAGTCGGTTATTCTTCCAGCCTCGCAACCACCGTGTACAGCTTTATCTTTTTCGTGCTTGTGGATTATCCGCTGAGGTGTGTTAAGTCGAAAGCCTTTAATGGGTCATGGCTGCCAGGAAGAAAATTGTTCCGCTTTTGCGGCTGTTCTCATTGGTCGATGCGGGATGACGTCACATACCTCTCGACCAATCAGAGAGCGCCATTGCAGTATGGGCAAATAAAAAGCCAAAGCTAATGTGAATACCAACCTCTAATTAGCCAAAGTGTAATTAGTAAATAATCATAACTACTTAAAAGGTGATTAGCACTTGATAAATAATTAATCAATTATTAGTATACGGTTATATAGTACTTCACTGTTGATTAACCAATAATTATCTAAAGTTAATTGGCACTTATTCACAAATTAGGGGTATAAGACATTAGTGAGCCGTTCGTGGTCGGAGTTCAGAAGATTCTCGAAACTCATCACCCACTGACAGTTCAGTGACAGGGCATGATGGATGATGCACTAGCAGAATGTGAAACAGCAGTCGCTCGCTTCACTCGTAGCAACAATCGACGCGCCACGCGTAACGGTTGCGCAGCAGAATGCATCGCCTTTCACTTCTATAGCTCATAAAGTACCTCATATTTTTTGGAAGGATTGCAGCCACTTGTGTCTCTTCCTCCTCTGTTCCAGGTTGTTCTAGTCACTATCGCCGTGTTTTTATGTTTCTTCGTACCCTTTATATTGTGAGCTTTCTAGATCAACGTGGATTAGTAAACTTATGAGCAAACTTGCTTGTCGAAAGAAATGAGAACGTTGTCCACGCTTCGGAAGGTCGTGATTCTATGATGGTCAAGTAAGGTGCTGTGTCTGGAAAATGGTCAGCACCGTACATGACCATCTCGGAGTCAAGATCTTCCGGTGCAGGGACAACGTTTTTCCGTGAGCTCTCAAGAGGCCACTGTGTGCAATGTTGCGGGAAAAATGCTATTCTTCTTTAAAGAAAGTGAGCCTGAATTCTCTTGCTTTCGCCCATGAACTTTCTGAGGGCAACGTAATCTGTTTTTCAGACCTCCGATTTTCTTTTAAAGGTCGTGTGTGCTGGCGCTTTGAGCCTGGTAGCAAGAAGGCTTTCCTTCCATTCAACTCGGCTCATTCGAAGAAGGCCAAGCGGACAATTGCGAAAAGAGCATTGCACTCTACAGTGGCAAAATCATGCCCACACGAATGAGTGCGACTTTCTTGAAGCAGATCACTAGATAGCAGCTGGTTAACCCCAGTAGACCCTTGCCATGATTATCAAGCCTTTGCTTAACAGCTTTTCATTCATGTGGGAAGCTAGCGCCACCGGCAAAAAAGGAGAGGGCTACATTAGCACTGTGCTTGTTCCACTCTCGATGAAAGAATACGCGTTCTTGAATTATGCTTTCCTAGACCCAACAAACGGATCTGTTTCGCCCATTTTCACATTTTCTCGTTCTATCACCTAAATAACTTTAGTTTTTAGATTTGTTTATTCCTGCTACTCGTTGCTCAACACAACTTCTCGCGCAATCACAGCCAGGCGACCCCCCTTCTCTTATCATCATCTTGCTCACCATCAAGATTAAAATTTAAGCGATGTTTCCGTGTCTTTTGTTCGCGGTTTATTGTTATTTGATGCGGGTTTCGGTGCTTTTAGCGTCTGGCTATTGAAAATTGATATTTTTGTATCATTTCCACACTTTTTCTTCGTTACCTGTACATACGGATGGATGCTACACAGCCACAGGGTTTGGTTTTTCATCCGATGCCTATTGCACACTGCTTTTTGCGCTCTTGTGTGTTATACTCACAGCCCTCTCTCCATCCTTCCACTTCCTCACTAGCTGTATATATATATATTATATATATATATATATATATATACATACTGTGAGCGCGGTGCCAGAAATATCTTTCACCTGTACATACGCTGCATCGTCATCATTCACTGGTGTTCGCAAGATCACGCGCTGCGTTCCAGATTGTGGCTGGAATAAAGACGTTTGTTTGAGCGGTGACTCACAAGTGGTGGAGGTGCCCTTAGTATCCCAAGCCTCTTGATTTCGACCTGTCTACTGTTCCCCCTGGAGCTCCGTTCCGGCCTTCGCTTGCCTCTACACTCCTTCTGTATGAACGAGGGCAACCGAGCCCGCCAGCTCCCGGCATCTGTCCCTGCTGTTGTGGCCACTCCTACCTGGACCATCACCAGCCGCCAGCGCAATCCCCAGCTCTTTTCCGGCATTCGCGGTGACAATGTCGAAGACTGGCTTGATAATTAGAGCGGAGTGAGTTCCTTCAACCGCTGGGATGACTTCCACAAGCTACTGAACGTTGTCGTGTAGTTGACTGACGTCGCAAAAACGTGGTTTCTCAATCGCGAAGACCCCATCCCTGATTGGACAACATTCCCCCAGCAGCTGCGGAAATGTTCGAAACGCCATCTGTTCGTTCTGAGCTGGCTAAGAGGAAGCTCGAAGCCCGCCTTCAGCAGCCTGGTGAGTCCAATACATCATATATCGAGGACGTTTTAGTCCTTCGCCGCCGAGTCGATGCTGCTATGACGGAAGCTGAACGCGTTCGTCATATTGTTAAGGGCATCGGAATCGTCGCATTCAACGCCTTGCTGCTTCAGAACCCCTCACCGTGTCGGACATTACCACCACCTGCCAACAACTGGACGAACTATACAGTCGTGCCGCATGCGGCACGACATTATTGACGGCGTTCTTGTTGACGGCAACCTGCGTACCATTATCCATGCCATTATACGAGAAGAGCTCGCCAATCAAGCAAGCTTAGCTCCTGGAAGGTCGAACCTCCCGCCAGCCACTTCAGATTTGCTCAACGTCGTCAAGGACGAACTGGCCACCTTCATATGCCCCGTGGCACTAGCCACGTCGACTACCGCCTGCCACTGCCCCACGTACGCTGGAATGGCTTCGAAGCCACCTGCCCCAGTCCATTCACCTTGTCCTGCTCCTGTGTGGGGTCATGTGACTCCAGTAGCCCCATGGTTTCAACCGCCCCGTTATCGACAATCCTGGCGTCCTTCCCGTCCAGTCTGCTGTTACAGCGGAATCCGCGGTCACATCTCCCGCGTCTTTCGGCGCCAGTAAGACGAACAGCGTGGTTATGCTCCAATAGAGAATGCCCGCGTGCACCAGCCTGAAGCTTCTACGATCCCATACTCCGATTCCTTCCGTCGTTCTCCTTCGCCTCAGGGCTTCCGAGATAATTCCCAACCCTCTCGTTCTACCCGACGCCACTCCCGATCGCCTTTACGACTCCCGCCCCCACTTCGACCACTCTCCCAATAGTTCCTTCCTAGCGCGGAAAACTAACAGAAGCATTTTTTGGAGGGACAGCTGCTTCACAAACGAACACTGGAATTTCTCTCGGACACCCGTCTAACATGCTGAAAGTACTGATCGAAGGAGTACTCGTTGAAGCGCATATCGATACGGGTGCCGCTTATTCCGTCAATAATAGCAACTTGTGTTATCGTATCCGCAAAATAATAACTCCGTACATCAGTCCCCCTCTCCCTGGACCCAACGGTACTACCATCACATCCAAACGGCAATACACAGCGCGCGTTCTCATCGGTGACCACAGGCATCATATTGAGCTTGTGGTGATTCCGTCATGCGTTCATGGACTAATTTTAGGCTGTGACGTTTTATCGTCGGCGACTGCCCTTATTTCCTGCCGTGACCGCCTCATTCACATTGCGGACACTGAGTTCGAACCAGAATCTGCCTCCTCCCCACTACGTGTGCTCCCTGCCCTTGACTACGTTTTGAGCCCTGGCCGTGAGCACCACATCGTTGTTAACCTCGATTACGCACTTGACGGCGATAATTTAGTGATGTCGTATAGAGGTCCAGGTAGGGGGTGGAATACACGAGCCAACTGAGGACAAAAGCCTGAACGAGCCGACATGCGTCGCGCGCTCCTATACCTCGTCGATTAGTCGCCACGCGCTTAATTAGCCGTATGGTCTGTTGGATCGAAGTCGCAACCTTTCCAGCGTTACCTTGCTGCACCTGTTGGGTTGTATAAACATCCCAAGCACCCGTATCGTTTCTACCTCGGGTATTTCGTTTCCCTGAATTTCTAGCTGGATCTTGTTCGGCTTTTTATTGCAAGCCCTTCCGTTATTACGGATGACCAACAGTTCCGACTTCTGTGGGGAGTATTCCAGTCCTGGCCAAAGGGCGCGTCTACGACGTCCGCCGCCTTTTGTAGGACTTCCTCGATTTGCCCGTCTGATCCCTGACTCGTCCAAATCGTGACGTCATCAGCCAATAGTGTGTGTCTAATGCCGTGTATGGCGTCAAGCGTTTAGGCAGCGTGAGTAGCGCAGTGTTGAAAAGAAGATGGGATAACACTGACCCCTGCGGCATGCCGCTGTTCTCCAGCGGTATGCGTTCCGATTTGAGTCTTCCGTCCTCGCCAGGACAACAAGGGCGGACTGCGGGTTGTTAGAAGCCTCCAGCAGTAACGACATCCTGAAGCATATTGTGAACCGGGCTTTCAATAACGCGGCGCTCAGTGGCAGACACCATAGGGATGCTGACATAGGGGCGCGTGGGAATCGGTGTAAATGTGGTGGGCGATAGTTGATGTGCAGCTCCAAGAGGAGTGGTGGGAGCGCTGTGGTGATAGGAACTGGTGAAGCAGTGCGAGGAGGTGAGCGCATTCGGGCATCCTGAAACTGGCATCGATAGGGCGGAGAAAGGTCTACGGATGAATGGTCCAGCGCAAGAACATTTAGTGCCCCCCCCCCCCCCCCGTCAGTCAGTCAAGTTAATGGAATGCGAAATGTTTGTTTCGTAATGGTGATAATGAATACAATGAGATCCATTGAAACTATTCAAGACCAGCTCTATCATGTTTTAACGGAGCACGATATAGATGTTGGAGGCTGTTGAGAGGATGAACGTTGCGGTAATAAAGAGACCAGGAGGATGGTGCGATGTTTCACGCCTCGGTTTTCCGACGTCGTTAGCCATGCTCTAGGCACATCGGCTGACATGAGCTTTGTTGAAAACTTGGCAGGGCTCATCATTCGTGCCCGATGGGATGATGCGCGCTCCTTGAAGTTTTGTTGAACGGCATTGAGTTGCAGAATCTCATTGTGTACGCTACTAATGTGGTTGACGAATCTGCTGTTTCTTTCAAAAGATTGAAGAGCGTCTTTGCACAAACAGACTGATGATTGTTATAGAAATTTTCGCAGCGCACGTGATAAGACAAGCAGTCGAGGCTTTCTCGATAACTATTTAGAAGTTACAAATAAGTGAAAAAGCAAACTTGGAATATGTAATGGAGTGTCTAAGAAAGAGCGTGTACTGTGAGGAACACGAGATTCTAAGGATGTAGCCACGTTCTCTTTGAGCGAATTTATGCCCTTATCGGCGCATCACATAAAAGTAGTAATGGTGAAATCGCGCCGGTGTCCCATTCTTTAGTTAAACGTTTCATAGGGGTGGTGAAGCTCTAAATTCCTCTTCATGGGAAATGAGAAAATTCAATAATAAGCTAATGCAGGGCAAATTTTATAACGAAGCCATTATAGAAGAATTTTGGTAAGTAGACTCCTTGCAAAATATGCATATCTTTCAAAAGAGGTCGTTAGTAAAGAAACTTCAAAAACTAACGCAAAATTAAATAGCACTGCAGACCCTGCATTGGAGTAATGCGAAACCACGGATGCTGCTGTTGGTTGCTTCTGGTTACTTCTAATTGCTTAATTCCCTTCTTGTTTACCCATTTTAGTCTATGGTACTTTCAAATTGCGCGGCAAACCCTTCCTATTCCCTTTTTCGGCTCTACGTCAGGTTGTGTGGCTTCACATCCTCTACGTCACAATAATTAACTGCTTGTTTATTCATTTTAGTCTTTGGTACTTTCAAATTCCTTCCCATGCCCTTTTTTGGTTCGACTTCAGGTTGCGTGACGTCACATCCTTGACGTCATCTTAATTGACGATTTTTAAGTATAAGTACCTTTTTAAGTATTTGATACATTCGAATGTGGCGCCAGGCCGTTCCCTAATGAGAACATGTTCGCCTTTACTGTTTCATGTTTGCCTCTAAGTAATTACCTATTTAACTTATTGGCCTAACTATTTTTTCGCACACATTAAGTCACCTTCTACCGATTGACACCGCTCGTTAACCTCTACAACTTCTCAATTACACACAACTGCTACGGACACAATTTTGCGTGTTTTGATTCTAATAATTTACCTAATTACCTTATTTTCCTAAATAATATTTCAGACACAAAAGTGCGTCACCCTCTATTGATTGACACCACTCATTAACCTATATCAGTTTCCAATTACAACTGCTGCGGACGTTTAGGTTTTTTGCCTGTATATAATTATCTAATTAACTTATTGGCCTAATATGTTTTTCGACAGCAACATTACGTCAGCCTCTAGCGATTGACACTACTCATAACCTCTACCACTTCTCAATCACTCGCAACTGCGGCGGACACGATTTTGCTGACGCGGTCTGCGGACACAGTATGCGGACAGAAATCTGTAAACATAGCGAAGTAACGCTTTCGCGTTAATAAAGATGGCTACTTGTATAATGTCTGAACAAAACTAAAACACGAGGATAAGGGTACCGCTTCTTCAGTTACTTAAACAGGAATCACAGGAATCTCGAGCGCCTTTCATATGAATGCAGATATAAGGAAGCTAAACAAAATTTCGAATCAATGGAAGAAGAACGGTATCGGGGAGTGTTAGTTAGGGCAAGGTAACCAGACAAAGCAACAGGGAAGGCGCCATCTAAGTGACCAGTATGATTGGAAAAAGTAATCGATTAAAGAAACAACAGCGACAATCTTGAATTGGGCGCGATCTTGTCGGCCAACCAAAAAACATCACATCAGCTGAAACTGAAACCTTAAACAGCGCTGAAACTTTAGTCAAGAAAGCAATTGACTGTTTATACCCAGGTAAACCACAGGGACATGATGGGTTAAGCGCGTCTTCTTACAGACTTCTAGTACGAAATTACCCCTATCTTGAACGTGACCTATAACGAAGCCCTGCGTCCGTCATGTGCGTTATCTCACACTGTACAAATTCCTAAAAATAACCAACTAGAAAAATTCCTACTTGTTACAGCATACAGATACTGCTTGAATATGCTCAATATGAAACGATTATGAAGCCTTTGTCTGCAATGGTGCAAATCGTGATTTAGGTCATAGTTGGCACCCGCCAGACCTGTGGTATGAAAGGGAGATTGATTGTTTTGCACATTCATAAGGTGCCAAGCGTTCTTGAGAGATATGATGACTGGAGTGGTCCTGGAGTCATGCTCCAACATGACTTCGAAATAAAATTTGATTGCGTCGCTAAGAAAATTTGGTTTCTATTTTGGATCATTTGAATGTAGGTTCAGTTGTCCGCAAGGATACGGCACTGGCGTATCGAAACTGTACATGACTGATCGTAAACAAGAGTCTAGAGGCCCGAACTAGCGTGCAGAGATCGATTCAGTAGGGCTTTCCGTCAGCTCTCGTTAGTTTTGTATTTACGCTGAGTCTTTTTTTGCATAGAATAAAAATGAAACCCGACACTGCTAATGGGCTTATGTTACAAGCGGCCGGGGTGAAACTGCTGGCGTACGCAGAGGATGGTGCTGTTTTGATGCGAAAACCTTGACTAGGCTAGTCAACTCCGAGTCTCGCGTGTACTCCGTCGTTAGAGAAAGCCACAGCTGCGCATGCGCAAACCACGTGACGTCACAGGAGAGGCGCAGGTGGTCGGAGCCGCCGCTGCCGCCGCAACCGCCGCCGCGACTCCCCGGTTGACCTTTAGCCGGTGTCGCGCGCTCTTATCTTATGTGATGTACGGCTGTAATCAATGTTTCACCCTAAGGATAAGCCATGGAATATCTATAAGGTGCAACCGGGAACAACAAGGTAAGCCACAACTACGCCAAGGAACCACAAGCTAAGCCATGGCATCGCCGAAACGTTTCGCTTCTGATATCCAGGTTTAACCAAGCTAGGCCACCACCATTTTTTTACGGTTGATCAAGGCAGCATAACTGATATTGTGGATTGCATCCGTGGCGTCTGGAAAGTTACCGGTGGCGGGCTGAGATCGGCTATGTGGCTTGGACATTGGCAAGAACGGTGGCCATCGAAGTCTGATTGCTTAGCCAATGTGACCTGGGCGAAACCCCGTCTAATGCTTAGTCGTGCAGCTCGTTGGTAATCGCCAATAAGAGCAATATTAGAAATGACATACAAAACAGCTTTGATAGAGAATAGGGAAGTGGAAAGATGACAACAAATCGATTTTCGCCATGACTACTGTGTGTGCTATTTTCAAAAATATTTGCTATTAACGCAATAACTGCATTGGTCGCTTGTAAACATACTGAAGCTACTCAGAGTGTTTGTCGTATTCGTTCCGGCTCCAGATGAGAACACTGCAGCGGGGCTAACTTGTTCTGGCGGGTTAAAGATGGTGGTTTGGAGCTCATTTAACCCTTTTTTACGCCAGGTGGTCAACCGTGTTTTGTTTCTTCGCGACGCATCTGACCCCTTCATGCACCGTCTCCCATGTTAGGCTGCGGCACCTGTTGCCGCAGTTTTCTCCACTGAAGAAGTAGCGTGCGGGAATTTAGGTTATCACATGGAGGTCTCGCAAGTGGTTATTTCTTTCATCGCGACTGTCTATGGATAATTTTGCCGGTATAAAGCGGATAAAGCTGTACCGCGATCTGTGAGGTATTGGTTTCCCAAAACCTTTGTACAGGGTCTTATACAGTTTAGGTCCCGGCATAGAGGGAAGAAAATGCATGTTCCGCCACTCACTGAGACCTTTTTCTTTAAATTACATGCCGGGATGTTACAAGTAACGAAGTTTCTCGGAGGAAGAGATTTTCTTTACCATGAGGAACACATTGTCTATTATGAAAGAAATTGGAAACAATAAACAAGGCTTTTTTGTGAATGCTCAAAAGGGATTTGTTTATTTTCGAGATGTATTGCACCGGGCAATAAAATGGCATTTTACTAGACTCGCACGGCATTTGATATTTTAGCACAGCTAGTGAGGAATAGTTTCCATTTGATGTAAGCGTGCTTGTAGGCCGGCGCGTTGTATATGGCGCTCAGAGTGGCGGGCTATTGCTATTGCAGGGATGGAAAGCCTGCTCGAATTTATTTCCGGAGAGCATGCATTGATTTATCGCATAAAAAGCACGTTCGGAATCTCCCGACTGGCTCTCAACACTACAGTCTGTTGTCGTTGGGGAGGGGCGGTGGGGGGAGGAGGTAACTGTCACGAAGCCAGGCTAAAGCTTGGTGATCATGCGGTGCCTATATGTACACAACCATGGGCTGCTAATTTTGGGATTGACGTTTTTTGGGCAATATTGTATGCAAACGAAAGACAGTAAAGAAAAAGAACTTCGTGGCGGAGTGGCAGTGCTCCTGTCTTGCCCGCCGGTTACCCTGCTTTGACACATACATGGGCCGCAATTTTTTTTATTGTTATTTTATATTTAGTTGTGTAGGTACTATCCAGTCAAACTTTCTTCACACGCCACTCTTAATGCAAAGGAGGATTCTGACATAAAAAGTAGCGTGCAATCGGAAAAGGAAGTGGACGAGTGTTTTGGAAAGTCAGTGCTCGCAGTCTTTCTTTTCAAGGTCCACTTAAATTTTTTGCGCGCCTGTGTTTTACTGAATATTCACCAACACGGCTAGCTACTAGTATTTCGTAGCAAAACTTATCGACTAGTTCTTTTACCTCGGGTATTATGTACATCTGGCTCTACTACCGCAATAAACGCACCAAAGGAGTTCGTATCGCAAGAGCAGATATATATTTAGACTTCTTTTTGATATTCTGTATGATTTTCTGTATGATGCTCGTACTAGTGATCTGGTCCTTCAATGTGGCATGACATATGCCCTGAAATTAGACCGGCATAGGCTTATTGTCACTGCCAAGCACGAATTCAACTTAAACGGCTAGTTTTTCCGCACTCCAGATCGGCTGCAAGCAGAAAAGACGTTTTCTACTGCTTGTCACACCGAGTACAGGAAGACGGCCGGTCCCAGAGCAAATTATTGCCTACAAAAGCTGTCCCAAATCTTATCTACCCTCCTTGTTCTATTTATAATACAAAATAGATCTCTGTCCCACTACAGTTCGCGAGCTGCGACACGTTGTTGCCACGAATGTAAAACTTTGATTTGTTTATTCTTCTTCGCCCTTTTGCACAGCCTTAAGCGAAACTTTTTAAATTCCCTCATGAGTTTCTGTCTGTTCACGTGTTCCTCCGATTCATCATCTAAAGGCGACCAGCAGCTTTTGTACAGCTGCATTGCCGTTTTTACTCACGCCCGCCCACAATCTTTTGATTACCCTATTTTTCATTTTAAAGTTTGATAGCAACTTTTTTTTGACCATGCTGAAAAGAGCTGTACTGTGGCTATTGAGGTTCTACTTACTCGGAGGTTGCGTTTTCTTCACCTTTTAGGATATAAATCTTGCCGTCATCATAAAAGTCGGGCGAGTGTATCTTGTTGATGCATACACGAGCTGTGTTCGAAGATAAAAGTGCAGTTTAGCTTTTGCTACCCAGGGCTAATAATTTAACAAAATTTGAAGATGGACTTGATGGTGTCCTGTGACTTCTTAATTTGTGTGTGTCTTCCTGTGCGCTATTATCTTTCGTCAAGTAGCGCTCATAATGAGCTCGAAATGTTGGCTCCAACATCTGTAATCTCATACCCATATTTCTGATGTTGGAAATATAATCGTGTGAAAAATTGCTTTGGGATTATTTGACATATAAAAAGATAATAATTGACACCTTTACTATTTCAGCATTCATTTGTTAGAATTCAAGTGCAATGTTTTGACCTTCCAACAGTAGTGGTGCAGTGGTCGTTACACATTGCTAATCTGAAGATAAGGCCTGTTAAATACATCTTGTTATCTCGTCAATACCAGGCCATATTTCAACCCGTGTTTGCCAGCAGGCGCTTTTCCTAACCGGTTGAATTATACAAGGACAGCTGTAATCTAAATAAGCGGTGACAGAATTGTCGTTATACGGAGGTCTATATTCGTACTTCAGATATTTTATAAAGGACTTCAAAATATTAATGCGTGTCGCATAGGAAATTTATTTGAAAATACATGTTATAACAGTTCGCAAAATTTGATTTCGGAAAAAATGGGTTCACTGAATTCGCTCTGTTAGACCTAAAGGAAAAGGCGTAAAAAACATCAAACACATTCTTCGCACTGTGGCATTTGATTTGAGCAAGCATTGCATTAAGCTGACCGTATTTTCTTCATAAGTAAGCTGAAATTATCTGGTATTCGTGGAATATCATTGGTAGTGTTGAAATCCATCTTTGCCAGCAGACAACAGTGCATGTGTATATAATCAATCAGCAGACTTGACACATATGAAATACGCAGTACCTTAGGAAAGTGTATTGCCGCCTCTTGTTTAATACATATATTGTAATATTGTACATTATATTGTACAAACTGTCTCTACAGTTCCCTTTGTATATTTGCCGATGGTAGTACACTGTTTAAGTCTGGTTCAAATATAGATAAGCTATTACTGAAATCTAAAAACGTACTGCGAATGTCGTCGTCTAGGTAAAAAATAAACCGCAGAAAAATAAATCCCGCCAGGACACCTATTCAGAGCCAGACATAGATACGTAGGGATGACTTTTACTCCAATCTTGGAAAGCCACCTGATACAAATTGCTATTGAACGTAACACTTAGGCTGTACTTCTATTCGGACTTTAATTGCGACACACGTTCATTACTTGTCTAAAATACTTTCATCAGTAATTAACGTTTTCTCCCGCAACCGGTCTTTTCCACCCAAAAATCAAAATGCAAACATATTTTGTATTTTGCACTCTTGATTTCTTAATGAATATATTGCAGTCTAGTCTGGGCTACTACCACAAAGAATAACCGAAACAGCATTTATGTCTTGCAGAAGAAAATGGTACGTTATATCGCCTGTCTTGGACGCCTGTCAACAACACAGGATGCACTTGTTTCGTATGAAATCTTTCAACGTGAGCATCTTTACGAGTTTCGTCTATTGCGTACCAATATATTTTTTCTTCTTCTGAAGTTTGTAGACATTTTAATTCTCTGTAATCACTGGAACAGCGTCGTAGCAATGGGCAGACACAAAAAATCCATATCTGGGCAACAGCACGGAGTCGCACAAACTACAAGCCACAGTATTTAGCCCATAATGTCCTCGCCGCTTATAATAGGCACAGTAGTACTGTCGGTTATAATTCAAAAGAACTATGCAATCCTTTTGTGAAATTGTAACCTTTCTGTATGCCTACATTTCGAACTCTGCTTTAAAGATGTTTGCATTCTATTTTTTAATATGCGATTTTTGGGATGTTTGTATGCTCATAGACATATATGTTTCGTACATTCATTTTATCACGTGATCTCTGTTCTGCTCTATCGTTTTACTACAAAATGTGCCAATTTCAATCTGCTGCCACGTAAGTGGTTCCTGCGCATTTTACAAGCTATATCAATGGCGTTTAGTCCAGGAATTGAACCAGTGTGTGATTAGAGAAAAATGAAACCTGATTCCGAATAAAAAGAAAATCAAACCAAACCAAATCAACCCAGGCTCTAGGCAGTTAATAAATACTGCCATGTACATGAAGATAACTGAAAACTTATTCCTGTACGTGGCCAAGGGCTAACGAAAAGTAACAATAAAGTAAAAACTAATCGAAGGAGGAGCAGCGTATTCTAAAATGGGAGATGTTATGATAGCAGAATATTGATAGCGTTTTGCGTATAACCAAACTTTGCCTTTTTGCAATGTCTTACACTCCTTCCGCAGACGGCGATGCTTGAAAATAGGCCATAAATATCGAGCCCTTTTCCTTCATTTTTAATTCATAGCAGTTATGATAGCGCACATTCAAGCTGTACAGGTGTCGCAGCGCTTCTTAAGCGCCTCCTAATGGGCCTCATGAGGAGCACTGTCAACCATTTCTACATTGGCCTTGTTTTCTCATTTATTCGTATGCCGCTGAAGTAATACTGTTTTTCGGCTCTTTTTGCTATAATACAATTAACCCGTAAAAATATGAAACATCACGTGAACCTTGCCTCATTTGTATTCTCTCCCCAAAATAAGTAAAATCACTCCATCACCACAAACCAGCACACGAATGAAGAACACATATGACTTGAATGCGCTTTGTTATATTTCCGACCTTCTCTGTCTCAGCAGGGCTTATAGTGTCTGATGTAATAATTTGTCTACTTTGAAATAAAGAAAAAAAGAAAAGAAAAAAGAAATAAAATTTATGAGTGTTGGCTTGAAAACGAACTCGACTATCACACATAGCGGGTGATTTCTATTTAGAGTCCACATTGTTTCAGTCAAAACTCTGAGAGAAATGTCGATGCAGAATATTCATTTGGGTTGTGCACTAAGACATTTTTTTTACCACATAGCGCTTAGTTCCTGCCGTTAAGGCCAAGTCTTTTCAATATTTATTTTTAAAGATGCAGTATTCAGTTAATATTTTAAACGCTAATAACATCAAAGTCGTGTTCTTGTTTCAGATTCCAGCAGAACTTGACAGTGATCAGGGACCCTCTTTCATAAATATTTGCAAGCGCGCTTTTCAGTTTTTTGCGACCAGGTTTTACAGATGTCAGTGTTAATATATCTTCAACAATTACTTCTTTCTTTCAGGGGTAGAAAAAGAGTGCCACCACTAAACCAACTCGATTGTGTGGATCAATACATAAAGCAGGGATTAAAGTTCAAAAATGATATTCGCTTCACACATTAGGCAGCCATTGAAAAGCTCCCTACAAATATTTCACCAGAATAAAATAAAATTTAAACATCGGCCATTCACACATCAATCGGGGCTAACCCCAGCGAACTATAAGCGACCAAAGAGAGCGACAAACACATCGACAGGGTAAGTTCCATCTACTTGAAAAATAACACATACGGCCTTGAATACAGATATAAATACAGCTTGCGTTCCGTAATATGCCTTCAGTGTAATGGAAATATGCTGGGATAATAAAACATCGCCTAGTAAACTACTTCAAAGCTTGTGGTGGCCGAAGTGCTCAGCTCTGCTCAAACATTAAGCTGAAGTCATTTCTCATGAAGTATTATGCGCATCTGTACTTACAAGCCCCGTAGAAAATAGGCATCTAGGTGCCACCTCTAATTGTTCGTAATGGCTAGAGTCGAGGCTAAGGGCTATGTGGGAATGACTATTTTGCTTCGCTATTCACTAAGGTTAATGGTATAGTGCCTCCTCTGAGTAAACGGATATCAAAAAGTATTGAACCTCTAAATATAACTGAGGGTAGGGTACGGAACCTGCCACTAAATCTGGATACTAAGAAGGGGTCAAGGCAAGATAAAATCCCAAATTCCTTTTTGCATAGGTATGTCGTGTGGGTGTCCAAATACTTACATATTAGTATTTATTAAATCTCTCTCAACTTGTGTTCTGTCAAATGAATGGAAAATAGCCAAAATAATACCGGTACACAAAAGATGAAACAGGTCAGATGTTACTAATTACAGGCCCGTCTCCATTACCTGCACAGAGTCTAAACTCCTCGAGCATTTAATCCTTAAGGCCATAAGCGTACTTCTCGAAACTAACAACATATTTCTCCATTCCAGCATGGCTTGCGTTAGAGGTTTTCAACCGTAACTCAGTTATTAGAATTAGTGCACAACTTATCTCAAAACGTAGACAACCAAAAACAAACAGATCTAATCTTATTAGACTTTTCAAAGGCGTTTGATTGGGTGCCGCACCCTAAGCTTGTTAATAAACTACAATCGACGCTAGGCCAAGGCACTATAGTTAACTGGATTAGGAACTACTTAACCGACAGGACAGAGTTTGTACAATTCAACGATCAAGCATCTAATATAGTTCACGTTGCATCAGGCGTACCCCATGGCTATGTCTTGGCACCTGTATTATTCTTAATTTTCATCAACGATATAGTGACTAATCTTAATGTTAACATCCGGCTTTTAGCCAATGACTGTATTATATATCGGGAAATTAACTCAATCGATGACCACAGAGCTCTGAATAGTGCACTAGAAACTATTAGCAACTGGTGCACTGACTGGCAGATGACACTTATTGCAACTAAATCTGCTGTCATGTCAGTAACTAGGAAGAAGCATACATCAAGATTTCAGTACACTATAAACGGCACCCCTATCACTGCAGTTAATGAACATAAATACTTAGGCCTATTAATAACTTGTGACCTCAAATGGAACGCCTCATCAATTATATTGCCACCTGACGGTTTGAGGTAGCGCTTGAAAGACGAAGAAGTTGTAGACTCTCGCGCGCTTCGGCTAGCTGGGACTGTGGACTCTCGAGCCTGTGTCTCTGTGTTACCATTTCCCGTGAACCCCTGTCTTGACTGTGTGTCTCTGCCCCTGTTGCCGATTCCCATACATCCCTGTCTTCGTGACAGTTTTGGTGAAGGTGCTGGGTTGTTCTCCTCTCAATGTCGCACACCCCTCCGCGAACCAACGACACCAAGGTTTTGCCTGTGGACACGCCAGTTCATCGCGTCAGCCGGAGGAACCTGGGCCTTCCTCCCTCCTTAGGGTCCCCTTCAACAACGATCCTCCAGCCAGCCACGCAAAGGACTACGTCGGTCATGCAAGGTACTCCTGTTTACCTTCAAAACCCCCGAGTGCCAAAATCGTTCCATGGCACTGCGCATGAAGACGTTGAGGACTGGCTAACTCAGTTCGAACGAGTCGCATCCTTTAATCAGTGGGACGACAACTTAAAGCTACGGAACGCCATTTTCTGCCTGAAAGACCATGCTTTGACATGAAATGAGAACAGAGAAGGCATATTAACATCATGGCCTCAGTTCTGCCATCTTATCATAGAGGCGTATTTCAGCCTGAATAGGCGCGAACGAGCAGAACGTGTTCTGCAATCTCGGAAACGGATGCCAAACGAGTCCGTCATGATGTATGTTGAGGACATGAAACTATTTCGACGTGCGGATCTCAACATGTCTGAAGGCAGAACGCTGCGCCACCTGATGCGTGGGGTTGAAGAACAGCTTTTTGATGGTCTTGTACATAGCCCGCCAACTACAGTTACCTCATTTTTAACAGAGGCAGACACCATGGAAAAGGTCCTACACCAGCGCTCGGCTGTCTACGACAGCCCAATCCTCGCTACGACTGCTGCCGAGCCTCTTACAGCTGCTGTAAACAATACTAATCATCTCCGAGATCTTATTCGTGCAATTGTACGCAAAGAACTGCAGAAGGTTTGTGGCACGTTCCAACCCAGGGGTGATTCTCTCGCACATATGATCCGCCAAGAGATTCAGCAAGTCACGCAGCCATCTCTGCATGTTGCTGAAGCTCAAAGTACCCCTGTTTCTGATTATCCTCGTCCAACTCACGCTGACATTCTCCGACGCCCAGTTCCCGTCCAAGCTCCGTTGTCTACATTACCACCAACTTAGTGCATGCCCGTCCAGCAGCCAACGCAATACATTCCTGTACAGCAACCAACGCGGTACGTGCGGCCACCGCTGTCAAACATTCGACGAACGGACGTCTGGCGGGCCCCTCGGAGCCGCCGCCTTTGCTACCCCTGTGGGGAACCTGGTCACATTTTCCGGTGATGCCGTGACCAGGTTCGTGACAATATAATCTCTACTGCAAAGACGACCTTTTTTTATCAGGCGGCGTCTCAAAATAGCTTCTTATAAAACTAAATTACTAGCTTACAATGCACTGATTCGCTCTTTCCTCGAATATGCTAATGTCGTCTGGTTTCTGTTTACCAATCAAGACATCAAATAAGAAGGCAGTTAGGTTCATATTCAATAATTGCAGAACCACCGACTCACCAACTGAAATAATGAAAACATAGGGCATAAAAACACTTCAAATCCGAGCTAAAATCGCACGCCTCAAACTCACATACCAACTACTTTATCGACACTTGAAAGTTTATCCTGCTAAATGCATCGCTTTCTCTGCAACTAGACTGATGCGTAATAAGCATTCAAATACGCTAACTGAGCATCACTTCTACACTAACTGCTTCATATACTCAATCTTCCCTTTAGCCATAAGAGAATGGAACAGCCTGAGTTCATCTATTACTCATTCATCTTCGTTTACGAAGTTTGCAATCGCAGTGGAAAGATCTTTAACTTATTATCAAGCAGTTCTTTTATGCTCATATTCTCCGTATTCCGCCCGTTAGATTCTGTTCTTGTTCTGTCCTGTGTGACTTACGCGTATACATACGAAAAAACTATGTTGTTCTTTCTTCTCTTGGTGTAGTGATGTAATAAATGTATAATTCTCGTTCATATTTGCTTGATATTCGCTTTTGTTTGTATAATAATTTTCATCAATTTTGTAACCTATACATTTTATATTCTCAATTTCTTTTGTACATATGATCATGTAACCGTGTGTTCCTTATATACTCTATATAAACTTCTCGTTTACTAACATATGCCCACTTATAACAATCGAGAATGGGATTAGCAGTATCTATAAACAAATAACATAAATAATGCATTTTAATACTTATTCCATTTCTCGAGCTTGGAGTTGTATTTGGGTTCTGGATGAAAGTGCGGAAATGCGGCCACACTGGTAAGACGGGTTTTTGAGCTTATGAAGCTTAGGGAGTGTAAATGATAAAGAGAAGGTATGAAAGATACTTTCATAGTCCTTTTTCGTTTTGTCCAGAGCTATTTTGCACAGGGTGAATAAGATCAACTTTTTACCTACTTTTAAATGTTTTACATCTAGCCATAAAGCAGTAATCTATTCCAGCTTTAGCTACGATGGTTAGAGTGAATGTGATGTTTCTTTAGTGTGTGATAGTAATAAATGTACTAAACATTTAAAACGATTGTAACCGAATGCATCCACGTCAGCGGTTAACTTATGCCCGGTTTTTATTTATGTAGTAAGCATCTTGTGAGAATGATAGTCCGTAATCGAATTGCACCTTATGGACTAGTGCGGTCAAAATACATTTCGGAAAATTATCCAGAGGGTTTCCAGGTATTCGTAACCTGCCTGCGCTGACTGAAACATATGAAGTGATTTTCATTTCAAGCAAGAATACAACTGAAGCAGATTTTTAAGTGGTTGGTAAGGTAATAGGCGGTAACCAAGAGAAAGGGCATTGACCTCACATAAAATGTGTTCGGGGCTTTAATAGCCGTGCTGAGCAATAATCTGCTAGATAGATGGAAATCGATCCACGTATTGATGAAATTGCCGACCTGAGCTTTGTAGATCCTGATCCAGGCGACAACCTTGGGCGAATCACTTTCTCAAGAAATCAGGATTTCACTACTCTGGTTTTGTAACTGGCCCCCATCTCCCATAAGACCTATTAACTTTCAGCCGGAATTCCTCAGATGATGTGTGTAGAGCAATTGGTCATGGCGGATATCAGTAATTTGACGTCGCAGAAGGTATCACCAGATCAGAACAGGAAGCATTTTAAATGTCCACTCGCTAGAGCAATATTCAGTGAGACAAGTGAAGCAGTAATATTTCGAGAAGTTTGCGTTCGGGGCTTTAATAGCCGTGCTGAGCAATAATCTGCTAGATAGATGGAAATCGATCCACGTATTGATGAAATTGCCAACCTGAGCTTTGTAGATCCTGATCCAGGCGACAACCTTGGGCGAATCACTTTCTCAAGAAATCAGGATTTCACTACTCTTGTTTTGTAACTGGCCCCCATCTCCCATAAGACCTATTAACTTTCAGCCGGAATTCCTCAGATGATGTGTGTGGAGCAATTGGTCATGGCGGATATCAGTAATTTGACGTCGCAGAAGGTATCACCAGATCAGAACAGGAAGCATTTTAAATGTCCACTCGCTAGAGCAATATTCAGTGAGACAAGTGAAGCAGTAATATTTCGAGAAGTTTGCGTTCGGGGCTTTAGTAGCCGTGCTGAGCAATAATCTGCTAGATAGATGGAAATCGATCCACGTATTGATGAAATTGCCGACCTGAGCTTTGTAGATCCTGATCCAGGCGACAACCTTGGGCGAATCACTTTCTCAAGAAATCAGGATTTCACTACTCTGGTTTTGTAACTGGCCCCCATCTCCCATAAGACCTATTAACTTTCAGCCGGAATTCCTCAGATGATGTGTGTGGAGCAATTGGTCATGGCGGATATCAGTAATTTGACGTCGCAGAAGGTATCACCAGATCAGAACAGGAAGCATTTTAAATGTCAACTCGCTAGAGCAATATTCAGTGAGACAAGTGAAGCAGTAATATTTCGAGAAGTTTGCATAAAGGAGATATTATAGAGCTCACGCACGTCAGGAGGACGAACAATGCGTATAACCAATTCAAGTGAAGGTACCTATTGTCCTATCGCGACTTCGCGTCCATAATAGTAGATTTCAGATTTACGTTCAATAAGCATACAGCTTGAAAAAGTATGAAATTTGTATGCAGCATTAACACTAAAAGCTGAGGAAGCTTGAATCTTAACTATCAAGATACCGCAGTTCACAGTCATGACCGAGAACAGGTGGGGGGCTAACACATGTGTCGTGGTTTTTTATGAATGAGAAATTCTTCGCTGATTTTTCTGGTTAGCTTATCGTGGTGCTTGTACAAGACCTTAGTATCTGTTAAGAGCGGACTACATGTTGCTGCATTAGAATTAGGAGGTTTACGGTTGCATTCCCTGTAGGGCAAGGTCAAGTTGGAGATAAATTATCGAAGCATTTCACATTCATAAAAACCGCGACACATGCGTTAGCTCCCAATCTGTTCTCGTTCATGACTCTGAACTGCGGTATCTTGATCATTAAGATTAAAGTTATCAGGTATCGGCGCTGTTAGTACTGCTAATGCGTGCTCTTAGTTTTAAATGGAGCATTTATTTGTGTTCTATCCAATAATATCTGCAGTTACTAGTCAGCGCCAGTCTCGTCTTCCTTCTTGCCTCCGTTTTTGATCTCTTGTTTGTCTAAAGGCATTTCTAAGCGGTTTTATATTGTCTCTATGGAAAGCGCGCAGTGAGGCTGAAATTAGCATGCAATATCGTGAATATGAAAAGACTAAGAGTTGTTGCCAGGGTGTAACTCGAATGATTGAGCGGTAACTGTGCTTTGAGAGCAAAGTCATTCTCTGATCCATTCCGCTTTTTAAACATAACGTAAGAGAGCGGAGGTCAATGCTGACTTTCGCAGGTCTGCACTAACATACAGAAGAGAACGCCGTCATGAAGGATGCTCACAATATTGGTAGTTAATGAGTACATCCCTTTCAACTCGCTTGCAAGCCTGTCCTTCGAATTATTCCGCTTTTCTTACGGCATGCTGCTGCAATTGTAGCCGCCCTTCTGGTTTCAGCTACCTTCTAGTAGCCCACTTCTCTGGTCTCGCCTCCACACATGAGAATACGCACCCAATTGCCTGCTTCGTCTCTCTTTTCCGCCTCCCTCTTCCTCTCACCCCTTATTTCCTTAAATTGAAAACGATTGTTTCTGTCCTGAGTCTTCCATCTCCTTATTGAGGCAGGTAACAGGTGTTGCTGATAGCGTAGGCAACGGCGAAGATCTGAAGAACCAGCCAATAAATCGAATGGTATGAAAAGTACAAATCGCGGTCAAAGTGAATAGCTTCCCCACTCACTCTCACAAAGATCGGCACATTCCTCACAGGTAAGAAAATTGTTCGGGTTTCCACCGCAACCACTGTATACGAACTTTCTGCATGCCGCCATGCGCTCGTCATAAAACCATCTGTAAGTGTACTTCCACGTGTCGTCACAGCTGCCAAAGTCTCTTTTCCAATGACAATCTTCTGGATGTGCTTCACCTGAAATTCAAACAAGAGCGCAACCTATTGCTGACAGCTTTTAAAAGTCAATAATTGCTGTTCTTTATATAGTTCGAACTATTTCTAATCAGGTACAACGTGTTAAGAGAGCAAAGCTCTGAATTATTTTTGTTTTCAATAAGCACCAAAATTGTGAAAGCCGCATGCTTTGGGATTAAAAATGTCCCGTTGCAAGCCTAGACATTTTAGTTTAGGTTTCTACAGCGTAACAGTTTCTGTATAACGCAGGTCTCACTAAGGCAACAAATAAAATTCAGGGCATGAAAGCGGTGAAGGCAAGCTTGAACTTGGGTTTCCAGATGTTCTCTGTGCGGCTCTACCCGATGCAGGCTGTTGTAACAAAGCCAGCCTGTACAGTTTGACCCAAATAGAAGGCCGCACTTAGACGAAACACGCAGTCACAACATCTGAAGCCTCGCCGATCCCATTTCGGGAGCGGAATCTGTCCAGCTTCAATCCAAATGCAGTCGAAATAGAATCAGGACGAAACATTAGACAGTATCCCTTATATCAGCCTATACTGGGGGCTCCCTCAACTGCCAGAAGCCTCTTTACGCACCGTCATCGAGAGCCACGCTCCGTGTCTGCAGAAGGCGGAATGTACGTCGACAGGTGGGTCATGCAGAACAAACGTGGGGCACTACACAGGCAAGGATTCTGTCATGAAACATGCTAATGTCGTGTTGTTCTTAAAAACCACCTTGCTTGGGTATAAAACTATATAAAAATACGCTACCCACGCCGAAGCGGCTTCTCGGCAAACGTCAGGGAGTTTCGGCTTATCCACTTAAAAAAATAAAAGCAGAGCGAGCATACACTTGCTTCGAATGCCCAGACTGCGGGGGAAAGTTACACTAAATAGACAGGTGGTGCCATAAACCTCTGCAAGACCGTAAAAAATCGGAAGTTTAAAGAAGACATAGTTTTAGGTCTTCTCTATGGAATCCCTGAAGACCTTTACTACCTTCTTGTTGCTAAGAGCAATATAGGTCCGACGTACGACCTAATCTGGATCTGTCGGATATTCGAGCCTTTAAAGATCACGGCGCTCAATTACGAAGCTTGGAGTGCTGGTCAACGTTGCCACAGTAGGCAGCGTTGAAGAGTCTCCATCTTGGTATTTTGTCCAAATGCAGTAATAAAGCTCGCTTCGAGCAGTGATGAAGTGACAAGAGCTGCCTTTACTCTGGCACCTTTGGTGAAGGATGTGCGTTTCGCGGCACTGCGTCTGCATGGTCAGCGACCTAACAAAACATCACTCGAAAGTCGAAATAAAAAAACTATCATAGGCAGGACAGGTAGAAAAAAAAGGAAAGATGACCGAAGGCGTAAAAGTGTTACTAACCGGAATCCATGAAAAAGAAGGCATAACAAGAGGAGAGCGAAAATTAGATGGTCGTCTCATATTACGAAGTTTGCAAGATTCTTGTAGATGCAGATAGCACAGGGTAAGACTGTTCGGAGGAATATAGGAGATGCCTCTCCTCTGCAGTGCGTGTACTCCGCCTGATGATGATGATAAGTGAAAAGGTATTCGAGCTAAAAGTCGACCACGAACCCTCTGATACCTAGCAGCCGGCGGAACTTACATGGTATAGTCAGCAGGTCAAGAAGAAAAATTACAGTGCTCCCTAAAATATGCATTTTTCAATTGTTGATCCAAGACTGCTTAAGTCATCCGGCCTGCTTCTAATCTGTTTTCTGGGTAAGCGCCACGCTTCGTCGTAAGAAGTTTGAAGGGCCATAGCTTTTTAAAGCTTATGCTACGTCTACATTTCTGTGAGCGCTTGAGCACGCAATTAACTTTATAGAATACCATATGTAATTTCGGAGCAGATGGAGTTTTGCATGAACCTTTGTTCATGGGACTAAAAGGCTCTTTATTCTTCAGTCAAAAACACCACCTTCGCTTGTATTTCCGCGAGTGACGTATACTCTACCAACGCGATTTAATATTTCTTTGAAAAACTATTGTAAGGTTTTGATGCAAAAAAGGTTGTCTTCCTTGCTTAAATTTCGCGTGCAAAAGCACAACCGTAATTTCGGGAAAGTGGAAGCCACTTAAAGAATTCAGCTCTCATGTAGTAAATTCAGAAAAAATGCAATCGGATTCACATAGGAAATTATCTAAAGAACCTCACTTACGGAAAAGCGAATGTTATATATAAACGATTGATGTTCTATCACATACTCAATGCAAATGCCGTCGAATTTCTATAGGTAATTATCTAAGTTCTTGTGACATGCTTTTTTTTTGTGTGGTCGCGGCCTACCTGTTCAAAATCGCGTTAAACACGTGAAAGGAAGAAACGAAAAAAAAAATGCACGGGCCTGCTACTGGCTCTGTAGCTGCGCCACCTCCACTGCCTCCTGCGCATAAGCGCAAAGTGATGCGTTGAAAGCTTTCAAATCTTTCAGAAACATAGTGACAAAAGAGCCTCGAGCTACAAAAAAACTGTATTATGAGAATTTCTTTGTGGCGTCCGTGTGCTGTGCGATGTCAGCGCACGTTAAAGATCCCCAGGTGGTCGAAATTACTCCGTAGCCCTCCACTACGGCTCCTCTTTCTCTCTTTCCACTTTCATTCCCACCTTCCTCCCTTCCCTTCGGCGCGGTTCGGGTGTCCACAGAGCAAGTGTGACAGTTACTGCGCCTTTCCCTTTCTGTGAACCAATTTAACTTATTTCTTTGTTTTTTCGAGAAATCACCCGGAGGTGACTAGGAAGAAATTGAACTCTATCATAGCGCATATATCAAAACCAATTAGCAAACTTATTCTTGATGGTATAGAGGTTGAGCGACATGAAGTCGCTAACGCTTATAATGATTTTTTTACTTCTGTTGCCCAAACTTCGTCATCTTGCGAAGAGGTACCGCTCAACTATTCTCGCAATAACCCGACAATATTTTTGAATCCAGTTTCAGAGGGAGAGGTGGTGGCGGCTTTCAACAGTCTTAACAATAGCAAATCTGAGGATAGCGCGGGTGTTCAGATAATGCCAGTACAATTTGTTATTCTTAATATATCAAACTGCCTGACACATATTTTCAACTTATATTTATCAAAAGGTGTGTTCCCACGTAACATGCAGTCGGCGAGGGTCACAGTATTATACGAAAAAGGCGATAAAAACGACCTTTCCAACTATCGCCCAATATCTATCCTGCCTACCTTCCCAAAAGGATTTGAAAAGTTAATTCTTGCTCGTCTTACGTACTTTATTAATCCTCATAATATTTTAAACCCCGCTCAATTCGGGTTCCGGAAAAACAGATCTACTGAGCTTGCCCTTCTCGCTCAAAAAGAGTATATATTAACTAATTTGGAAGAAAAGAAACTCGTCTTGGGCATATTTTCAGTTTTCTCGAAAGCTTTTGACAGCATCAACCACAAAACTTTACTCAATAAACTAGACAGGTATGGCATACGTGGCACAGCCTACTCTTTAATATCTTCCTACATAGCCAATAGGACACAATATGTTGAAATAAACAGTTTCTCCTCTACAATCAAGCCAGTCATCTCGGGAGTTCCACAAGGCAGTCTTTTAGGCCCCCTTCTTTTTATTCTCTACATCAATGATCTTGTTTCCATAGATTCATCTGAAAAACACATTATTTACGCTGATACAAGTCTGTTTCTCTCTAGTCACTCAGGCATAGAGCTATCCAGTCGGGCTAACGTAACCTTGGAAAAAATTAAAAACTGGGCGTGTAAAAACAGTCTAAAACTCAATGTCAGTAAAACAAAAGCCATTCTCTTCCATCCCAGAAATAAAGCATTCGAGCTGCCTTCTCTTGTACTCAGTGGCACGAAAATAGGAATTGTTCATTCTGTGAAAACGTTGGGCGTGTACTTCTCAGAGCACATGACATGGGACGTTCACATAGAATATTTAGTCAACAAATTATCACGCAGAATAAGTCCTCTACGCCGACATTTCCGTGTATTTCCACTTATTATTAACATTATGCTTTATAATTCACTGTTTTCGTCTATTCTGAATTACTACTTGCTAGTATGGGCAACAACAACAACAGAAAACATTACAAAGTTACTACTCCTTCAAAAACATGCAATAAGAAATTTTACTAAAGCTTCTTACCTCGAACATACAGGACCAATATTTAAGCAGCTAAAAATAGTTAAAGTAACATCTTTGTATAACTACAGGCTTTTGCGATTATATAAACAAGGCATCAGTAAAAAGGACAACACACTAACACTCATAGCAGCGCTTCAAGACAACATACACATACGACACCCGTAACCCCGAGCATTGGCACGTTACAGCGTGCCGGCGAACTATGGCAGGCAGATGCTTCGCTTCAGGCTTCCTACCATATTAAATCAATATTTTGCTAATAGTGGTCAAGATTTCTCTCTTCCTCCCATTAAATAATTCCGCGAAATGTTTCTATAAATACATATTTTTAAGTTAGGTGTTCTGTCTTGCAGCATTTCTGCTTTATTTTCATGTATTTTTCCTGATTTACCTAGTGCTTTTTTGTAGTCTAATTATTTCTCCATTGACTGTTTATTCACTGTGTGGGCGTGACTTTCTCTGCTTGTGAAATACCGTCATATGCAGTGGCACCCGCCCCGTCAAGCTGCTCTTCGAAGCAGCTTTTTAGCGACTGCTCCTTTCCTTTCCCTGTAGAAAAGTAAAAATAAAGCATTATTACTATTATTATTATTACTATTATTATTATTATTATTATTACAGAAAATAGCGAAGAAAGGGGGGTAGAGAAAGACGTTCGTCACAACAGCCGCCCGGTAACTATCTAAATAGCAGTTGCCAGGCCCCTTGTGAGAACGTTGCATCGTTTCCGAGTTGTGCTACTCGAAGTGACCTTTATTCGCGTTATGATACTTTTCCTCGGCGTTTCTAACATATCAGCTCGTTTTTCTTGGGTAGGTGCACAAATATAGGTATATATTTCACTGGAAGTTTCAACCAAATCGGTATTTATTTTTGAATAATATCTTGTGGTCAAACAAATCTTAACTTTTCCGCAGATGAGAATATTTTTAATTTTGGCACGCTTTTAAAGTGATTATACCATATTTTTGTTCATATGCTGAAACTCTTAAGACAGTCGATATGATGCACCACGGAGCAGAGTAGGTTACAACTCATATAAAAGCGGCACACAAACACACACTCACATAAAAAAGGACGATGCTGCCTGTATTAGGTTGTATGGCATGTACACACAATGTTGTTGTTATTATTTTAATCATAAAAGTAAAAGTGGCGAAAATCGCGATTTGTATCATTAATATCTGTAGATGCTTTCTTACGCTCTTTCTGGGCAAAAGTTCGAAGTATTCATCCTGTGTTACCGAGACGACATGAACTGTAGTAAAGTCTGAACATTGAGGTAGCGCAGTTTACGTATTGCTCGCTTGCTAATTCTAAGGTTCATATGAACGCGCGAAGACAAAAATGCGATATGGTCAAGTGCGCAGCTTGTCACCACTCTAGCGGGAGTCAATATTAATACCCAAAAAACGCCTGTTACTCAGTTGGCGAAAGCAAGGAATCGAAGATCAATCTTCAACCGCGGATATTGTCTCTCTACACCTGGAAACAGGGCTAAGGTGAATTGTTTTACTGTAAAAAAATACCATATCTTAAAGGCAAATTTGTGCCGAGAGTAGAGCCTGTCCTGCTAGTCAGGCGATTAATTTGTGCTGATGGCGAGGAGTTCAAATACATATGTCTGCACTAAACCGGGAAAACCATTCATTATGACGGTAAAAAGTGCAGATGAAGGGTACTACCCTCTGAAACATCTTGCGATGAAGCTCTTTCGCTGCTCTAGCTGCCCTTCTAGCCACAGAACCCCCAGATCAGTTACAGCTGGTCGAGCGGGCCAAGCTAGAAGGAACAGCTAGAGGGCTCCTGGACTAAGGGGCCCTCCTGAGAGTGTTTACATTATTTTATTTATATAAAAAATTTTTCTTCTTCCTCCTCCTCCTCCGCCTTCGAATTCTACGATCGATGAGAAATGAGTAATTGAATCTTGGCATATGACTACCTATGCTTATGCCTTGCTGACGTTTATGGATTGAGCTGTGGAGAGCGCTTTCGAGAGCCTTCGCGACATTAAGAAATATTTTAAGTATAGAGAAGCCAAAACAGGTTGCGAGAGCGAAAACAAACTATTTTTCAGAGGTCGTAATGCTCCGCAAGGTTTAAACTGCTACCTGTGGCTGGCAATTGAAACCTGCCGACAACATCTTGCGCTCCTGCAATTACCCAGAACAGGACGCCCGGGTTCCAACTGGCGAGAACAGCTTCCCATTTTTCACGTGTTGAATATGCGGCCATATGAAACAGCGGCGGATCATTTGAGCAGGCCCAGATTATGTGGTATAACGTGACATGCTCGCCGCTCAATTGGCAGTAAGGTTTTAGTATGTCGGGAAAGATATTGGAATAAGTTCATGAGTTTGGCGGTAGCCGTGCTTGGAGCCTCCTCCACGAGGTAGCCTAGTGTCGGCTGAGCGAAAAATACGAAGTAGGAAGTCGCGGAAAAGCTCCTCGTTCTTGTGAACACATAGGAACTGTGCCTTGCTTTCGCTCATGTATATAGGTTCAAGCCATGATTAAACCTGGACCAATTTGTTTCTTGAAATGATGTATTTTGTTGTATCTAGATACCCTATACTATCGTTCCCTTGATATTAAGGCGAAAGTCTGTAATGACTGACACTGTCGGCATCCGTTCGTTTAGACTAGCTGTTAGTCAAATGACGTCATCAAAAAATAAAACTGCTCTTCCACTGGAAATCGAACCTCCATTCCTTTTATCCCTAGCCGAGGGCTTGAACCAAATGCGCCACTCCCTGAATAGTGAAACCCACACCATAATTCTCCTTGTCAACAGTGAGGAAAATGGCTAAAAATAAATAAATTCTGTCTCCACCGGGAATTGAACCACCATTCCTTGAACCCCAACTCAGAGCTTTAAACAACTGCGCCAGGCTCTGGATCGTAAAACACACATGATAATTTTCCTCGTCTACCGTTAGGATGATTGTGGCATTGACAATAAAGTTGCAATTAGTGATAATGACAATGATGACATTAGCAATCATAATTATGGTGCATTTAGTTGATAATTCTAATGAGGGCAAACATAATGCAACGTGCCTACCAGCAAATCTTAGGCTTTCGCATTTCTGCAGTGTAGATTCCACAGGGCTCTCGGAATTTGTTTTGCCCAACTACATCCTGGTCAGCCTCCGGCATTCGAGGCGATCTGAGTATATGTTCTTCGGAAGTGGTTGGACCCGAGGGCATTCCCACATCTCTACCGGTAAATTCATCTGTCTTGGATGGTCCTCATACCCTAGTCCTAAGCTTTTCAGGATGCTGAGTCTGTTTTTGTGATTTCTGTTCTGCCTCAATGAGCTCTTTGACGGTGCTTTGAACCCCTGGAGACAGACGCCTCGCGATAGGTGTGTTTCTCGGGAGACCGAAAACGGCTTAGTACGGCTGCTTTATTAGGCACTGCAAGTTTTCACTATCGCCTTTCTTAACGATCAGGTAAGGGGTTTCATACGCGACCCGACTGACATCAAGGGCCTCAACGAGGTAACACTCGTCGCGCTCTTTAATTCCTAGTCGCCGCGAGCTGAATTAGCCGCATATTCTAATGGATCGATGGTGACAATCTGTCCATGTCTACCTTGTATGTTCTTGCAACTGTATAAACGCCTCCAGCATCTGTATTATCTCTATATCCGGGATTTCTTTTCCCTTCGATTTCCATCTGTATACTGTTCGCATTTGTTTTGTTTGCAAGTCCTTCCGTTATTACAGATTACGCAGCAGTTCCGAACTTCCGACTCGTGTAGGGAGCATTGCAGTCCTGCTGAACGGGCTTGGGCATCTAAGAAATCCGCCGCTTCTTCTAGGACCGCCTTCGTCCACCAGTCCGATCGCCGACTCGCCCAAATCATGACTCGTCAGCATATAGGGTGCGTCGATTACTGTCTGTAGTTTCAAGCTTGCTTGCAAGTGTGACCAGTGCGGTGGTAAAACCAAACAGATAACAATGACCTCTGCGGTGTGTGCCTGTTTACGAGTGGTATATGGTTCGGCTTTCGTTCCCCTGTGGTGAGCTCAGCAAAGCTGCTGTAGAGCTGGTAGAGGCATGTTGCCTTGCGTTTAGCTCCGAGAGGTTAGAGAGTACCGCCCCGTTGGAGACATTGCCCAATGTTTAATTAAAATGCAAGTGGAGGATTGCCCGTGTATCGTGGCCATCGCCCGTGTGCAGCCTAAATTCGATGATCATGTGCGGCAGGAAGCGATGGATTTCTACGCCGTTCTGCAAACAATTGAGAAACACGTTCTCCTTGAACGTCTCCACGCATGACGAAACGAAATATGTCGATAGTTTGTGATGTCCAGATTCTTGTCGAGTTTGGGTAAAAAGATACCCTTGCATGTGCCCATGCTGACGGAAGGTGTTTTCCTTTTTAGCATTCCTTCATACAGTAACCTAAACTTGAACTGAGTCATCTCCATATTTCTAAGGATTTTGTTAATTATTCTGTGGTGACCCGGAGAACCGTGCCTTCACACCGGTGGCGTCCTAGGATGGCATATTGGCATGGCCCGGCTTTCCACCCGCTGCTGCCGATGTTCCGGCCTGCAGGCGTCGGCGGTTGGTTCGCTCAACTGGAGGCTGCGATGTACCAGAACTGCATCACCATCCAGCAGTTCAAGCACGCAGTCCTCTCCGAAATCTTACCACCTGATATCCTCTGCCGGCTGCCCTGCCTCGAGTGGCCGTCCATACGATCAGCTGCGTCTTGCCATCCTGGCGTACTTCAGCGAAAGCTACTGCCCGCTGCCGCTCTACGACGTGGTAGGCCCGCTTTCGCCGCCGCCAGCATCTGCAACCTCACCAGCACCACTCTCGTCTACGGCTGCATCCTCGAGGCACAGCACGCTGCAGCTGTCTCCGGCCAACTCCCTGCCACTCCTACCTAGCGCATCCGGCCCGGCTACTCTGCCACTCGTATCTATTGTCTACAGTTCCATCCAGCCATGAATGTCCGGAGTGTCTCTATCCCGTCCGCGTTCCGGCGCCCATGTCTAGATCCCCACTGTTCTGCCTATTATATAGAGCGCTTGCGTTCTGATCTCCTGTCATATTGAGATAATTACCTTTTTATTCCTCCAGTAATCATTTGTCCCTGAAACCAAATTGATTTACCATCTGGTTCGGACATATCTGAGCCTGGGAATCGTCATCAGTCGTGCCTAGAAAGTGCCGCAACCAATGCGTCAATTTCTTATTTCCGAGTTGCGCATTAAAACTGTTCTGTTACACATCTGCCTCAACTGCTGCCGATTAAGTGTAAGGGCGTGATCTCCAATCTTCCTTTCAAATTTAGAAATTCGCTCAATGAGCTTCCGGTTGTGCTTACGCGACTTCAACCTGCTCGACAGGGACTCATTTCCCACATGTTCATGAGCAGTTTGTTTACGGCGGGGTGTTCCATGGTGATGTCCACCTCTGCAGCGGCCCGCTAAGCGACTTGCTTAGGATCGCTTAAGCAGGTCGGTGATGCCTCCGCCCACGCACAGCTCCCTCATTTTGCGGAATCTATCCCGTTTCCCATTTTTGATCCGCTTAAAAACACAGAAGATATAAAAAAGAGGGAGTTAGTAACAGCACAAGATTGAGCGGGCTGAAGCCAATTAAAAAGCAAGCAATGGCGCAGAAGCGCAATTGTTTTGAAAAACGATGAAGTAAACAAAGAGATATAAGTAAATCCGAGTGCCACGGAGTAATCTCAGTCAGTGATTCTTGCCATAGGTGTTGTGCGCTTGCGTTGTACCAGATCAAAGACAGCAGAGACTGAATACAACAGCATTCCTATAATGAGCCACTTAGCACCCCATATTGGCCTGTATGGGTCTGTAACGCATGAAGCAGCAGCACGATCAATTCGACTAAGACGACGCTGCTGCTGTGACTCGCACGCGTGCTGGTTCCGCTGCTGTTGTGCTGCACTGTGCTGTTACCCTGTTGATCCGAGATCTCTGCTGCCGTCGTGTCCCTGTGCGTCAGGAAGTGACATTGGTGGAGGTGTTGGGTGACATCGTCATTTAGCATTTCACGCACTTGCTCCTGCATCGTCCCTCTTTCAAGGAAACCCTGTTTGGCGGTTGGCGAATCGGATGTGTTGCACCATCGACAATACTTCTGCGTTTTGCGACAGGCGTATGGAGAACCCTGAATGCCATGGCAAAACAATCGTTGTATCGATGTAAACGTTCGAGAAGATGGCGCGTCTGGTGCAAGTCTAGTCTTTTATCTAGGCTCAGTTGCAATGCCAGTTTTATTGTGGTTCAGATGACAAGCCTTGATCAGGAAACGCAACAGCATCGTGGGTGTCACTAATCTCTTCCATATAGGCTATAAATGTCCTTTTCGTCAGGTGTTGCGGCTCATTCCTAAAGTTGGTCACCATGACGTTGGCCCGCCCTTCGTTAACGTTTCCTATGCCTCTCGCAACGCCGATTCCTCTCGTATTCGCCATTTCAACATTTCCTTTACGCGTTCTGAGTCTACTCGAAGAGACAGCCCGGTTCGCTGCATGAGGCCATGACGATGCGATACAGAACGTTTCCGGAGCGTCAGTTTGTTCTGCGTCACGTCGATCACTGCGCCATACTTGCGAAGAAAGTCCATTCCCAAAATAACAGCTTGAGAGCAATGCTATAAGATCACAAATTTCGCGGGGAAAGTCTCTCCATGAATTGTGATGCGGGTGGTGCATTTTCTCTTAGGGTATACCAGGTGACCTCCCGCGGTTCGTATTGGAGGGTCATCCCACAGGGTAGTCACTTTTCGCAGTCGGCGGCAAAATTCTCCGCTAAATACCGAATAATCAGCACCGGTGTCAACGAGCGCGGCAACTTCGTGACCATCGATTATTATCTTAACGTTACTGGAAACAGCAGATCAATTTGTGTCCCCAAGGATGCAGTCGTTCGTTGTGCTATGTTTTATATTTACATGGAGGCTCTTTGTTTCGGCGGACGTCAGCAACGCCACCTCCAGGCATCGCCATACTCAGTTTATCTGACGAGAAAGAGGGGACAGGCTCTGACAGCGAGAGCCGCGTGGAGGGGAACCTTGGCGATGTAGTGACCGGGAGCGCGATGGACGTGAAACTTGCCCCGGCGCCGATGGAGGACTTCGAAGATACTACTGGATCTCCTCAGGCTGTTCACCGTAACGGTGACGCGGATCATGTGGGCCGAACCCTCAATGGCCGAGTTCTATATAAGGGCCACGACGATACGCGTGGTCTTGCTCACCACAATTATAGCACAACGGCGGCCTGTCAGACGTCTTCCAGATGTTTGACTTCCTTCGCCCTCAAGGCTGCGTGGGTGCTTCATACTGGGGCACATATTTGCGGCACCAAGGGCCGAGATTCTCATCCCGGGTATACTGGCGAGGGGCGGGAGGAGGCCAAAGGGCAATAGTGGCATAGCTCACCGTCGGTTGTGTGTCTAGAGAAACAGCTACTACTCCTTCTGAAGCAAGTGCGAGCTGCACTTCTTAACGGATGTACTGATTACTGCTTAGGAACATTGCTCTGAAGCAATGTGACCATCTTGAGCTCTTCTCGCATGACTTCGCGAATGATATTGCGAATATCAGCGATGCCAAAACCTCCTAGGCATGATGAGGTAAGGATCAATGCGTTCGGGAAGTTTTAGCCCAAGCGCTGATAATGGGTGTTCCTTGTGGTCAACACCTCAACACCCGCTCGATAGTATTTTCTTTGACGACAAAACTCGCTACTGCAGTCGGTGGAGTTCGTACTAGTCCACCAAAAAGCTCATTTCGTATGCCACGCATCAACGCGCGTAACTTGTTCTCCTCTGTAACCCTAGGGTTGGCGCAAGAACTTAAGCGCAGAACGTCCTGGACGAAGCTTCTCACGCTCTCCGCTGGGCCCTTAATACGTGTTTGCAGCAGTTCTTCAGCATTTTGTCTTTGGTATTGGTTCGCAAACGTGTGTACCAGTTCGCTCTTGTACGTCTCCTGAGATGTCAAGGAAGCTTCTTGGTTCTCGAACTAGCACTTCGCCGGAGCCTCCAGCGAGAAACAAATGTTCTACAAGCATTGATCCGGCGTCTACCCGTTGCGGAGAGCAACCCATTCATAATACTGTACCCAGTCTTCAATACCATCCAGGCCATCTACACGGAACGGGCAGTCGGTCCTTGGAGTTGCAGGTACGTACCATATCCCTCTCGCAGTCACATAGTCAGGTTGTTGCGAATGGGAGGCCGTGGTGACGTTAGTCCGAGAATGTTCCTCTGTGGCGAGGAGTACAGTCCGGCGCTTGGCATTGCTGAGTCGGCTAGCGTGGATCTGAGGCAGCTGCGGCCTCCAAGTAAATCTGGCGGCCAGGACTTAATACTGGCCTCGAATTTCGTGCTGGGGTGCACTGCATGAGAATCCTGACCCAGCACCTCCTGACGCACAGAGATACGACGGCAGCAGAGACCTCGGAATAACAGAGCAACAGCACAGTGCAGCGCTGCAGCGGAAAAGAACGGAAGTGCTGTCTTAAACACAGCGGGCATGGCGCTTCAACAAAGACATGACCCACAGCTTGGTCAGCTAATGGTGCACCTTGAAGGAGACGACGATGTTGTACCTCGTGCTTTCCTGTGTGCCCTATCCACATTTAGAATTCTGAATGGCTTACTGTACAAAAAGAGCTTCGACAGCAGCCAGACATCATGGCTTCTTGTTGTGCCGGACGATCTGCGTAGCGATATCACAGAAGCTTGCTATGATGATCCTGCAGCTGATCAGCTTGGTTACAGCCGAGCGCTTTCATGGATTCGGAAAAATATTACTGGCCCAAGCTCCCTAAGTATGTGCGTCAGTACACAAGAACTTATCGCGAATGTCAACGGCGAAAGGCGCCACCCACACATCCGGCGGGCCTTCTTCAACCAATCGAGCCGCTGAGTGCCCCGTTCCACAAAATTGCAATGAATTTGTGTGGCCCATTTCCAACGTCCCAGTCCGGCAACAAATACATCATCATAGCGACAGATTACCTGACGCGCTAAGTGGAGTCTCGCGCAGTTCCGTCTGCGACGACTGCGGGGGCAGCCAAATGTTTCATTGAATGCATTGCTTTGCGGCATGGCGCACCGGCATTTTTGATCACTGACCGGGATACCGCATTTCTGGCACAACTTCTACAAGAGATCCTGCGATTAAGCTGTATCTCTTGTAGAAGCTGCGATTAAGCTGTACTGCGTATAATCCGGAAGCCAATGAGCTGAGGGAGAGGCTGAACAAGACGATGGCTGATATGATCGCCGTGTATGTGGACGCCGACTGTCGAAATTGCGACGAGGTGCTACCTTATATTGGAGTTGGTTACAATACTGCAGCCTAGGAGACGCCATGTATGTCGCCTTGGCAATTGGTGTATGGCAGAAAGGGCACTGCAACCCTCGATGCTATGCTGCCGCACGAGCCGCCTGATAGCTTCGCCGATGATGCTCGACTAGTTAGCGAGCACGACAACTGGCGCGACTCAACATGCAGCACCAACAACGTACCGATGCTCATTGCTACAACCTCGGAAGACGTGACGTTGATTTTCGACTTGGTGAGAAGGTGTGGGTTTAACACCTATTTGCCGTGAGGCCTTTCGGGAAAACTTATGAAGCGCTACTTTGGACCGTACACGGTTATTCGTCGCATCGGTGACCTCAACTACGAGGTGCTCCCCAGCGGACGCCGACTATCCTCAAGCCTTTTCTCACGTCCTGAAGTTGTTCATGTTGTCCGGCTTAAGCCGTATTACGCGTGACCCTGGAGGAGCCCATGTTTTCTCCCCTGCACCTTTATTTCAAAACAACATGTACAGAGGCTATCCGTGTTTTTGCAGATGCTTTCTTTTTTTTTTCGCTTAGCATCGGGACGATGCTTCTTTCGGAAGGGAGGCAGCGTAACGACCGATGAAGAAGAAGCGCGATCGCTTCGCCAAAGACGACGATGCTTCTGTGACTCGCACGCGTGCTGGTTAAGCCGCTGTGGTGCTGCACTGCGCCGTTGCCGCGTTGATCTGAGGTCTTTGCTTTCGTCGTGTGCCTGTGCGTCGGCACGTGTCAGGTCGTTAGTTTCGTGCCATTCAGGATGGCGAAGCCAAACTTTTTCAACGATTTCCCACAACTTCGGGCCTTTTCGCTTCGCCTTTAAGATATTACCTCTTTCGATGTCGCACGGTAAGGACCACACTAACAAGCTGCGTCTTCCCCATTAGCTTTACCATGCGCCTGAAGAGGTATGACGCGCCCGCGCTCCTTCCTTCGGGTAAGTCTATACATTAAGGGTGTAGAGGGTTTGTTCCCGCTTTTTCCCGGGCATAACTTAAACTGGGGTGTAGTCTGCCTGGGCTTCATTATCTCATACTAAATCATGCCATTTCTATAAACTAGGAATTTGTTGAGTAAATCATCTTCTCCGCCCAATTTTAACTGATAGTATGCCTTATACATAGCAAGCAAAACCAGGCACTTATTCTCCTCCACTACTGTTATGTCGGGCTTCGCATCGAAACTGCGGAGGTACAATGCAGGTGTCCTTTCTTTCTTCTGAGCATCCTGCAGTTCCATTGTCACTTTCTTAATTGTTCGTGTTTATTGCTGCGCGCAATCTCGAATTTCTAATTTTGGACAGATAAACTTCGCCAGCTCATCGTATCGTTCGTACATGTGCATATTTAGCGGCGCCATGTTGTCTCAAGGGCAGTGAGCATGACCGCCATTCGATATTATAGGGTGGTGATCCTAGCGTCCTGAGCATCCATGTGCTCGAGAGAAGAATGCTGTCGTATGTTTAGCGTGACTAAGCATATCTAAGGTGCTATCTTGCGCACTTGAACCCTGGCGGAATCGTGTCATGTATGTTCGCAGTGCCTCGCTGTATTTGAGCCACCACAAAAAGCTTGCATTTGCTAGCTTTTTATCTGCTCAGCCATACATGATGCCAGGGATGCTGAAAAAAGTGAAGGCACGTTTGTCACGTCTTTGCCAAGCATCAGCACTAGAATAAAACATGCCAGCTTACATGACTGGGGAACACCGCCTCTCTCCCAAACTCGTTTGAGGAGGTTCAGGAGCTCTCTACTGTGTACTAATGACAGATTTGGCAGCATTTGATTAATGCTGTAGGGACCTGGTGCACGCCGGCGCCGCAGGCCGCTGTGCGCTGACGGAAACGCCTAAGCGTGCGTGATAGAGGCGGAAGTAGGAGGAAGGTTTTGGAAAGAGGTTATTTATTAAACTTGAACGTAAAAACTCGTCTGCAGATTGTGCTCACAGTCTCGCAAGTGATTTCGCTTTTGCATGATGAGAGCTTCCGAAGCCTCCATAATACAGTCGCGGAGTTTGGCCTTGTGTTTCTAAAACTGAATTTATTTATTTGTTTATTATAAGACAGATTGAGCCTCGACCTTTTGTGCGACCTTTGGAGATTATAAGTGCCTATGCATAGTTTGTGGTGTATGGTAGATATCGAGGGCTCGGCAAGTGCATTTTGATCTAGGTGCCGGATTCTGACGTCACTCTAGTGATCACGCACTGTTCGTTTGTTGCCCCCTGACTCGCAAATATGCACCGACGGGCAGTTGGCACATGAAATGTCCTACACAATGATGGAAAAGGTTTCTATGTTTAGTTTATCCTTGACTTGCACCAGCTGATTCCTCACTTTATTGGCTGGCACATGCGCGGTCTGCACGTGATATGAACGCAAGATGCGCGCCAGCATTTCGCTGATGCCTGGAACATAAGACATTGTAGCTCCTTTTTGTGTACCTTGGGTTGTCTGCTACATCGGCTGGCCAAGCTGGCGTTGTACCGTGTCAATGACATCCCCAGGGTAGACACAAAAGGAGAGATCACGCCGTACATGCTCCGCTTCAGCCACCTGGTCTTCCTTTCTGGAACAGACGTCTTTTTATGGAGGAATGAGGAAACAGCAGAACGTTTTTGAGAATCGGAGTGTACAGAGTTGAAGGTAACGGCCTGTGTGCGCTGGTTTTCGGTAGGCGGTAAAATCAGTAGACTGCCACTTAATTGCGTTATTGTCTTACACATAGCAGGTCACAGTCTTTGCGGCTCCACATCGGTCACCAGGACGCACGCTCAGGGAAGGGATGAGAACAGAGCCGTAGCGGAGAGAACGTGAGTTATATGTTTTCAAAATTGGCATGCAATTTCAGTTGGTTGTTTTAAAACCCTATGTTCGTGAATGTGTCTAAAACGCAGGAGCTAGATGAGGATAACTGTTGGTTTATTGAGACTGGGCTGCTCTGGACGAATGACTGCGGCCGCCACCACGACCGGAACGACTTTGCTAGTGGTTCTGTCGTCTATGTTTGCACCTAGCGAGCCCTGTGGAATCTAAACTGCAGAAATGCGAATGCTTAAGCTTTGCTTGTGCACACGATACGTCAGTTAAAACGTCAAGTTGGGCTAGTTGGTAATTTCTTGTTGGAAGTGGGTGTCCCTTGTGTTTCGTGTTCCTTGTGTCCGTGTTTTTACCGCTACAAAATAATTCCAACGACACGTCAGGTTTGCTCTCTTTATCATTATCAAATAAATGCATCATCATTATCATTGCTAACGTAATCATTGTCGTTATAACTAATTTCCGCTTTATTGTTAATGCCAGTATCATCCTTAAGGTAGACAAGGAGAATTAACATGTACGTTTCACGATCCGGACCGTGAGGGAGAAAGACGACGACGCTACACCAAGAGGTTGCGTTTCTCATGTTCTCCGCAAAAAGGTTTCAAACGGCCGCTGGCCGAGGCACTGCTCAGGCTAATGCCAGCAGTATTGACTACCGTATTGTTCTGCACCGTCTCCCAGCTGGTAAGCTTGTCGCTGGCTCCGCTTTTTTGCATTAGGAACTTGCCGGGTGCATGTGCTGGGCACAAGACTTCAGAGACTCCCTTCGGAATGCTGTGGATCTCAAGGAAATTAGTTTGATTGGCCAATTTTATATGTTCCATGTATAGTAATGGTTACCTGGAAATTGGCACAATCGAAAAAGAAACTAGTGGCTTGCGGTGATCTCGTTAAGGAGCGTCGCTGTGTCCTCGTGGACCCAGAACAAAAAGTAGTGACATTAAAGGTTTTGCGGCTCCTGACCGCTTGGAGGACGCCTTCATACGTGAGGCACTACAGGCCTACGGGAAGACGACCTCAAGTTCTACGGAAAACTGAAAAGTGGTGGAAATAGCAGAATTGAGAACGCTGAACCGGGATGTTCTGTCTCTCGCTGAAGGAGTCGGCGTTTGCGACATCCCACATCTGCTTAATATTGGTGGTATGCAGGGCCGTGTTTTAATACCAGGCAGACCACCGCTATGTCTCCTACCCAACCGTGTTGGCCACATTGGTAGGCACTGCCTTGCGCTGCGTTGTGAGGACTGCCGACGCCTCGGTCACACAGCAGAAGAATGCGCCGTTACCTATGCGGAAAAGCTGCGGCATCGTCTGCGGCCCCCAGACGACGCTCTACAAGAGCATATAAAAGACGCCAAGAAAGTGCTTGATGCAGCTAGGGTCCTTTCAGCCGCTACTGTGGACACGGCTTCCACAGCTAACACATCGGCTGTTCCTCAGGGTGGCTTCAAGGAAAGCGAGGAGAAAGCGGAATAACGTGAGACGCTGCCGCGATGTGAGACGCAGAATCCGGCACAAGGTAGGGAGCCTGCCACCTGCTTTAATCCTACCAAAGATGCCACCCCGGTTATTCCAGCCCCTCAGGTCAATGCAGAGGAAGAGATTGCAGGTCAGGCCACTCTACCTGCAACTGAGGCCACCCCTCCTGTTGAAGAGCATCTTCATAGGCGCCTGGCGCATTGCGTACCTGAGTAGTGATGATGGTGATCCGGTAAGCGTGAGCATCGCTGCCGCCGGCGCACGTCGAAACAAAAGGGGAAGTGCCAACGTCCGCGTTTGTGCAGTCTTGGTGAAGATCTGGAGGCTACGTCTACATCGGCGGACTGATAAATGCAAGTTTCGTTAGTACTTGTGTGGTCGCCATGGCGAACCCTGAGGAGCTCGTGTTCACAACGCTGAATCTGCGAGGCCTTAGGTCTCACCAGAAGCAGATGCAACTTCGCCTAGTTTTAAACAGCAGGCGGCTTTATTTTGTCGCCGTCTAGGAAGCGAAGATTGTGTGTGAGCAGGATGCAGAGAGGGCACAAGGTCCCCTTTTGTCTCATTTCAATGTTATTGTGATGCATGCTGTTGGTTTTGCGGCGGGTTGTTTCTTGGTTTTGAGAAAGACTCTCCTTTATTCTCCGTTATCTTACTATACCTACTCTGAAGGACAGCTAATAACCTGTAATTTTTTCCTTCACAGGAAGCCATGCATAATTATCAATATTTATGCGTTCAATAGTGCAGCTGAGCATGTCGATATGTTTGGAGGCACGTTGCGCTAATGGGAGACTGTGAATGTGTATGTTACCTGAATGATCGTGTCGTGCCTAGTGCAGACAAACACAGAAGTGTTGAAGTGTTGTCGGGTGTTATGGATTACTCATTCATTGATACAGGGACTTCATGTCATGCAACTACACTATTCATGCATATTCAGGGGAGGTCCCACGCGCGCCTATCCATTTATATTCTTACTTGCTGATTTCCTGTGATCTTTTGAGTGAAAGTGTGCCGTTTCTTTTTTTTTTTTTTCAGATCATTGGGTGGTGGTCGCTTGGCTCGGGAGAACTTACTGTTCAAAGTTTTGGCGGCAGTCGGATCTTTGGAAGCTAAATTGTTCGCTTGTAAATGACCAGTAGCTTGACTTTCGGATACGCTCGCAGCTGCAAGTGTGTTGCATATGTGCTCTACCAATATTTGCTGCTTGGGAGCTGTTTGGTGCAAGCGATAGCTATTTAAATAGGGCCTGTTAGGTCTTTTACAGGAAATGTCAAGAGAGGACATTGCATAGGAGATTGTATAACCTCTATAAAATAGAATGGGAGGCACCTGGAGTATGTTTAGACGAAATCGCTAGTCTAAAATGTCACCTACGAAAACAGGACGCTGAAAGATTCAGAGGTGCCCGAGTTCGATCTCCTACAAAACTTTTTTCACTGTGAAACCCTACTCGACAAGCTCTATTTTACGAGCACCGTCATGCTACTGCCCAGTTGGCATCGGGCAGAATATCCAATGGCACCCCTGTACGGAACACGTGTGATAACTCTGTGTTTGTGAGCTATTACACGACAGTGTTCAGTGACGCTTCTGCTACTTCTAATTCGGATCTACTAGTTAACTTCAAAGCTCTTATAACGCCTTTATTAGATGATGGCTTTGCTGTTATCAATGGCCCCTTCACGTTGGAAGAAATAGAACAGACAATTGACCAATTACGTCTCTCTAAAACTGCTAGCCCTGATGGCATATCATGCGAGTTTTGCAAAACTTTTAAACCTTTGCTGAGCCCTGCCTTGCAGCAGGTTTTCGCTTTAAGTTTAGATGTAAGGGTTCTTCCTCAGTCCTTTCCTAGGAATGAAGTCTTAATTCAAAAGAGTACGGGTAACGAAACATTGCTCTCAGTGGATGGCTATAGCCCAATCGCATTGGCAAATGTAGACTACAAATATATGCCGAAAGTTATCAAATCGTTTACAACATGCGATGACTGTTCTCATTAGCCCTCATCAGACGTGTGGCTTGAGGGGCAGCTCCATACAAAATAACATTGTCACGGGGTGGTGACAAGGTCGATGACACAAATCAGGAGTCGGTGATTGCACTGAAGAATCTCTATTGGTCTAACTTGCGCCCGCAAAAGAACTAACCAGCATGGCGGCGGTGACAGCAACAAACATGCTCGTCGATCGTCGAACTATGAATGCCCGTCGCACTCGTCAAAGCTGAATATAAAGGCTTCTCAGAACAGTCCAGATAACGTCGCAAACTGCTACTACCCCAACCCGGAACATTGTAGAAACATACGCTAGTGATCGGAATCTTCGAGACAGATCTCGGTGCATCTTGCGCGACAACTAAACCGATAATGGTGCTTCTCGCCACATCGAGCATTAACAAAGAATACAGAACTGATACGTCATCCAGAATCAGAGTGATAAGGCCACATGCCGGCAGCTGCCAAGAAAAAAAAAAATACAGTTTTGCAGGTTTCGCGGCATTACTCCCTCCTTAAAAAAACATCGCCTCGATGTTCCAAAATAAACAAAGCAACTTACATAAAAACATTACAAAGTTTAAACATCACGGATTCTTTAACGCTCGTTATAAGGCTTCAGACGAAAAACATGTACAATGTCTAGGCGCGCGCGCCGCTGTTGTGATGCTGTCGTACCGTCGGGAGTGGCTTCACAGTCGAAGTGTCCGACGCGGCGAAGGATTTTGTATGGCCCAAAGTATCGACGCAGTAGCATTTCACTTAGTACGCGGCCGCAAATTGGAGTGCAAACCCACACTAGGTTTCCTGGATTGTATTCTGCGTGGCGTTATCGTAAGTTGTATCATCGAGTGTTGGTGCGCCGCTGGTCTTTAATACGCAGCCGTGCGAGTCGTCGGGCTTCCTCTGCACGCGGCACGTAGGCGGCGGCGTCAAAGTTGTCCTCGTTGGTTATGATCGGCAGCATTTCGTCGAGTGTCGTCGTGGGCTCCCTGCCATACACAAGCTTGAACGGGGTCGCTCTGGTTGTCTCCTGGACTGCCATGTTATACGCGAAGATCACGTACGGCAAGATGGCGTCCCAGGTCTTGTGTTTAGCATCGACGTACATGGCCATCATGTACGCGATCGTTTTGTTCAGGTGCTCCGTAACGCCATTGGTCTGGGGATGGTACGCAGTTGTTCGTCGATGGCTTGTATGACTGTATTTCAGGATGGCTTGGGTCAACTCTGCCGTAAACTCCGTTCTCCTGTCCGTGAGGAGCATTTCTGAGGGGCCGTGTCGGAAGAGAATTTGTTTGACAAAAAGTTTGGCCACTTCTGCCGCGATACCATTGGGTAGTGCGTTTGCTTCGCCGGAACGGGTAAGGTAGTAAGTGGCCACGATGATCCCAATTTGTTTAAAGGGCAGGGTTGAGGGCGCAGTCGTGTTTAGTAGTCCTGCTGGTCTGATCGGCGGCGTCTTGCGTCGTGTGCACGCACGGCACGTCTTAACGTAGGCGGGACCTTCAACAGGCAGTCGCAGCCAGTAGTACGTCTCCTGGATTCGACGCAATGTGCGCGCAAATCCGACATGGCCTGGTGTAGGCTCATCGCGCAACGCCTGCAGAATTTCCTGACGGAGGTTTTTAGGCAAAACAAGAAGCGGCGCGGTCCTGTTGGGTGCGACGTTCTTCTTCACGAGGAGGCCATTGCTTAACGCGAACGACGATAAATGTCGCCTGAACATACAGGGGGTTTCTAAGTACTCAGCTGGCGCTTTCAGCTCAGGGTCTGACGCTGTTGTTCTCCGAAACTGCTGGCGCTTACCGGTCCCAAAAAGGCGTCTTCGTCGTCTTCGTTCACCGGCGCATCAACAGCGGCTCGTGACAAGCTGTCTGCATCGGAATGTTTGCGGCCTGACTTGTAGACGACTGTGATGTCGAATTCTTGAAGACGTAGGCTCCATCGGGCAAGGCGGCCGGAGGGGTCTTTCAAATTTGCCAGCCACCACAGCACATGGGGATTGCTTGCCACCTTGAATGGTCGGCCGTCTAAGTACGGGCGGAACTTTGATGTGGCCCAGATGATCTTAAGGCGCTCTTTCTCGGTGGTTGAGTAATTGGCTTCGGCTTTCGAGAGAGACCTGCTAGCGTAGGCGATTACTTTCTCTTCTCCGGCATTCTTCTGAATAAGAACGGCGCCTAGGCCCAGCCTCAGTCCCGGCGCTCTCATCAATGTGGCCTAGCACAGGAGGGGACTGTAGACAGCGCTTAAGTTCCTTGAATGCTTCCGCTTGCGGTGCTTCCCATTGAATTGGCACATCTGCCTTCGTAAGCTGCGTCAAAGGTTCGGCGAGGCAAGAAAATTTCTTGACGATTCGTAGGTAATATGCTCACAGTCCGATGAATCGACGCACAACTTTCCTGTCACCGGGCTGTGGAAACTTCGGTCGCAGTTGTTTTCTGTGGGTCGGGGCGACTCCCTGCTTGCTTACGATATGACCAAGAAACAGCATCTCTTGTAGGTGAAATGACACTTCTCTGCTTTTAACGTTAAAGCTGACGCCTTGATTGCGTCAAGTACTGTTCGACGCCTTGTCAGATGGTCTGCAAAGCTTGAAGAGAACACAACGACGTCGTCCAAGTATACCAAACAAATCTTCCATAGTCAACTTTAAGCCTGCCAGGAGAGTGTACATTACGAGTGGAAGTGTGGCTGGTGCGGAGCACAAGCCAAATGGCATTACCTGAATTCGAAGAGGCCGTCCGGTGTTATGAAAGCCGTCTTCTCGCGGTCTCTTTCGTTGACCTCAATTAGCCAGTACCTGCCCTTCAAGTCCATCAACGAGAAGTACTTAGCGTTATACAGAGCCGGTCCAGTGTGTCGTCGATGCGTGGAAGTGGGTTATGCTATTCAAGCGGTGGTAATCGACGCAGAAGCGAAGTGTGCCGTCTTTCTTCTTCACCAAAACGACTGGTGTGGCCCAGGGGCTGTTGGATGGTGCATCACGTCATCACGCAGCATTTCATCAACTTGATCGCGTATGGAATGGCGTTCTCGTTGCGATACACGGTAGGGGCTTTGACGTACTGGTCGAGTGTTTTCGTCCGTGATGATGCGATGCTTTGCCAACGGAGTTTTCCGCACCATCCACGCTGACGAAAAGCACTCGCTGTAGTTTTCAAGAAAATTGCGAATCTGGTCTTGTCTGTCTCAGCGAGCGCTGGATTAATGCCGAAATTTGGCTGCTGTGCTTGGTTGGGTGCATCGCCTTGAAGTTGGCTGGGAAGCGCGAAGACTTCTCGGGTGTCCGCTAGTTCGTCAAAGAAAGCAATCGTCATGCCCTTGTTCAGGTGCCGGTATTTGTCGGTGAAGTTCGTAACGAGCACATCAGCTTGTCCATGACGGAAACGGACGAAGCCTCTTGCGATGCCAAGTCCTCTATACAGTTGTTACGACGTTTATTTACACAGATGGTAGGATACGCTGGAGATTAGCACACCACAGCGGACAGACCCAGCTTCCTCGTCCTCTTCTGCTTATTCCACCAAACCTCATCTTCCTTCAATAAGGACCGCGGGAAGTGCGTGACACTGCCCCCTTCGCAGACGATGCCCGCCGGGCGAGTCAAGGTTCGTCACGTTGATAGAAGGGCTTCATGCGGGCCACGTGGACTACGTGAGTCTTCCGAGAACGACGCCCTTGGGTGGTCACGCGAGAGACTACAAAGTTTACTGCGCTGAGGCGTTCCAATACAACGAAAGGGCCAGTATAGTGGTGCAACAGTTTCTGGCACAAGCCGCGCTTACGCAACGGCGTCCAAAGCCACACCAAATCACCAGGGACATAATTAACATCTTGATGACGCTTGTCGTAGCGTTGCTTGTAGCGTTCCTGGGAGGCTAGAGTGCGAATTCTAGCGAGTCGGCGAGCTTCTAGAGCCAAAGAGAGAGTTTGCGCTAGTGAAGTTTCAGCAGGGAGTGGGAAAGGCAGAAACGTGTCCAAAGTGCTTCGTGGAGGTCGTGCATAGAGAAGAAAAAACAGGACTGTAGCCTGTCGTTTCGTGCTTAGCAGTGTTAAATGCGTATGTTATAAACCGAAGGACTTCATCCCAGTTTTTGTGGCGGGAGTCGACATACATTGCGAGCATATTGCTAAGCGTCCGATTGGTGCGTTCGGTAAGACCATTTGTTTGTGGGTGGTAAGGAGTTGAATGGCGAAATCGGGATGAGCAGAGGCGAAGAAGTTCTTCTACAACTTCTGCCGTAAACTGTCGGCCACGATCGCTTATTAACACACGAGGAGGCCCATGTCGAAGAATGATGGACCGTAGTAGGAACGCCGAGACATCAGAAGCAGTGGCTGACGGTATAGCAGCAGTTTAACAGTACCGCGTAAGGTAGTCTACGCACACTATGAGCCAGCGGTTTCCGTTGGAGGAACGGGGAAACGGTCCTAGAAGATCAATTCCTGCCTGTTCGAATGGGGTTCGTGGTGGCGTTATAGGCTGAAGATGACCCGGCGGTGAGCAGGTTGGGTGCTTGAAACGCTGACACTGGAGGCAGCTGGCCACATAACGTTGAGTAGTTTGACGCATCTTCGGCCAATAAAAACGTTCCTTAGTCCTGTGCAATGTCCTCGCGAAACCCAAGTGTCCAGCTGTGGCATCGTCGTGCATTCCCGCGGTCCTTATTGAAGGAAGATGAGGTTTGGTGGAATAAGCAGAAGAGGACGAGGAAGCTGGGTCTGTCCGCTGTGGTGTCCTAATCTCCAGCGTATCCTACCATCTGTGTAAATAAATGTCGTAACAAGTGTGGTGGAATTTGCGGGCTACAGATCACCACGGAACCTCTCCTACTTTGCCGGAGCAGAATTGCTGGGCTACCCCCCCTTCGGACGGAGATGGCGCAAGCAGATGGTTCAACGCAGCCCACACCAGCAGCTCATTCGACCACTGCACAGCCTTATCGGGAACCCCGGCACTTCTATGGCAAGCCCGGGGAAGACGTGGATGACTGGCTCACCCACTACAATCGGGTGAGCAAATACAACCGCGGGAAGTGCTTGACACAGTAACAACTGAGTGTTTTCTTCGACAACCCCTGCAGTGATTTTGACGTCCTTTGTAACTACAGGGATGATGACGCTTGATTGGGGCGGTACAGTAAATTCTCCGTTAAGGGCGTTGAGAGCGACATGATGCGTCGAAGTTCTCGTAGCAGGTATGGCTTTGTCGGTCGAGAGCTTGATGAGTTTGGATCGGAGGTCGATGATCGCTCAATGTTCGATCAGAAAATCCATGCCCAGAATCTCGTCGCGGGAACAGTGCTCTAGGACGACAAAGCTGGCAGGGTAGGTACGTCCATTTTCTGTAACCCTTACTGTGCATTTCCCCGAGGGCGTAGTAACGCTACCACCAGCTGTGTGGATTAGCGGGCAGTCCGAAGTGGCCGTCACTTTCTTAAGCTGGGCGGTCAAAGCTCCACTGATGACAGAGTAGTCGGCTCCGGTGTCCACCAGGACGGTAACCGTGCGTCCGTCGATAGCAACCTCAAGGTAGCTTGTTGACGTTCTAGTATTGCACGTTGGCTTCGGCGTTCGATCTCTGATCGTCTCCTGCTGAGGTCGCGGCCGGGGCACACCTTCTTCAGGTCGCTAGGCGACGATGTCAAATAGAAGTCTGGTCGTGATCTCACCGACGTTGTCGTCTTGTGGATCGGCGATTTAATGCCTGCGTCGTCGTGACTCGTCGTCGGTGATGGAGGATCTTCGTGTTTTCGCCTTGAAGCAACCTCACCTCTAAAGACTGCGCTATGTATTTTCCCCTGCGCAGACATGGGGATCTTCCGCGCGCACTGTCATCGTAGGTACGGCCCGGCGAAGCCAAAGTGGGCCCTATACGAAGAGGGTGAGCGTGACAGACTAATTGGCGACAAGTACTCTTTCCTCCGCAGGAAGTCGTAGATTTCTTGTGGTCGCTCACCAGAACGGGGTCGTGGGGCATTGATGGCGAAGCCGCGCAGGCCGATGTGTCTTTAAGGGTAGTGGCGTAGGATGTGTCCGGCCTCACCTCAGTGGAACATAAAGGCCAGTGGTTTGCAGTCCTCCAGGCGTCGCACTTCCTGGGGATTGGGGGTCGTTGGTAGGCTTGACGGGCGGAGGCCAGGGGGCAGCTTTCGGGATCGAGGTGCAGGAGAGCGTAATGCAAAAGCATAGTTCATGGCTGCTGCTTCTTGCACTGGAGTAGTCGGAGCCGTCACTTGAGGAAAACCCAATGCCTGCTTCTTCACGGACGACGTCTTGGAGTATCGCCACCTGGGGTTTTGGGGATGGCGACAGCAACCGACGGAGTTCTCGCACGATCTCCTGGATGAGGTCCCGAAGGCTCTCTCCGCTCCCAGATGCTCTGCTGTCGGGGCTTGCGTATACCGGCTGGAGTGGTCGTTCATAGTGGCGCATCCGGGTGTCCATCGTCCTATCAATGGTCAACGATTAACTTTCAAATACCGCCACAGTTTATGGCGGAGTTCTGACAAGCCCTGCAAAAATCGACTCTTTAACGCCTCGCTATAAAAAATTCACTTTCTCACCTTCGGTCATATTAGGGTCGGCGCGGCGACCCTCTACATAGACAAGAACGGGCTCATTTGGGAGTTGAAGGCTTGATTGGAGGAGGGCCTAAGGTCTTTTTTTCCGGTGAGAACTTGCTAAGGCCATCAAAAACTCTGCTTTGAATGTATCCCAATCCTTTAAAGAAGTGTCGTGATTTTCGAACCAAACTCGGGCATCTCCTTGAAAACAAAGTAGACTTGCCTGAGTTTCGCAGCTTCGTTCCAGCCGTTGAAGTCAGCCACAAGGTCGAAAAGGTCCATCGAGTCTTCCGCATCTTCACTGCGCAGTCCTTGGAAGATGGGGGGCTCCCGGGGCTGCACGAAGACGACTGGTGCTGTTGACTAGGCTATTTCCAAAGGTGATGCCTTCCTGAGTCGAACGGGGTCAGGCAGCAGACCGTGTTCGGGTTGTAGGCCTTGGAGTCAGCGGCTGGCTCGGTGGCCTGTAGGCTGGTCCCCCAGGGTGACAGGAACAAGGCTGAGGTCTTCGCTTGAATGATCAAAGGCAGCCCCTCCACCAGATGTAACGTGGTTGTGACAAGGTCGATGACACAAAGAAAGGGTCGGTGATTGCACTGAAGAAATTCTTTATTGGGCTGACTAGCGCCCGCAAAAGAACTAAGCAACTTGGCGGCAGCGATAGCAACAAACATGCTCGTTAATCGTCGAACTAACAATGCCCGTCGAAATCGTCAACGCTCAATTTAAAGGGTGCTCAGAGCAGTCTAGATAACGTCGCAAACTGCTACTACCACAACCCGAAACATTATAGGAACACGCGCAAGTGATCGGAATCTTCGAGACAGATGTCGGCGCATCTTAAGCGACAACTAAACTGATAAAGATGCTTCTCGCCACATTGAGCATTAACAAACAAAGAATACAGAACTGATACGCGATCCAGAATCACAGTGACAAGGCCGCATGCCGGCGGCTGCCAAAAATCAACAAATACAGTTTTGTAGATTTCGCGGCAATACATATTGCATATACCGTTTTGCCAAAGGTAACCAGGCTTTGTTCTGCTTTTCAGTCGGGTAATAGAGAATTCGAATCACTTCTGCAGCTGTAAATCTCTGCAAATTAAATGCGAGCTCCTGTCCTCAATTCTCAAGAAGTTGGGATCCTTTGGGAATGCATGTTGGTTTTAGAATCCAAGCGAGAAGCAAAACATGCAGCCTTGTTGCTTTTGGAAGAGACGGTACAATTCTTGACTCTTGGTCTGGCTCTCATGAACAATTTGCTCTACTCTAGATTGACATTGCGAATGCATTTGATCGCGTCCATCATTCTTTTCTGTTTTCTCTTCTCTGACGTACCACTGTTCAATCAACTCTACCTAAATGGGTGTAACTTTGTTATGACAGCTCTTCCACTTGCTTGATTGTTAATGGTCACCTCTTGGAGCCTGTGCCAATTCGATCATCCGTGAAGCAAGGCTGTCTTATGTCAGCGCTACTCTTCTTTGCCCTCTACCTAGACACACTTTGAGTGCACTGCGAAAAAACAATATCTGTGGTTATGTTGCTTTCTGTAATGAAGTCCTTGCGTACGCTGTTGATTTGTTGTTTTTTCTGCCCTGACAAACCCCACATTAACAAAATTATAACCACTATTGAGCACTTTGGCCAGAGGTCAAATGAATAGGCCTAAAAGTTCTAGTCTTTGGTTCGGTTCATGGGGAGCAACGACGACTCATTATGCTAGATTTGAATGGTCTCGTTTTCCCCCTAAATACCTTCAAGTTTCCCTTCATGAATTCAAGTGTAGTGGGTGCTACTATAAAGAGTGGCCTCCGGCACTCAAAAGCTATGCTCAAACTTTTGTTTCACACCGCCTATCAGTTTTTGGTCGATCACAGGCCTGTAACATGTTTCTGGCTGCAAAAATGTATTATCTTTTGCAGGTACTCCATTGAGCGCGGCATTACCTGCAAAACTTTCACCGAACGTTTTCGACATTCATATGGGCCTCCTCGCGCGATAACCTATCAGGCCTGTTTCTGCTGGCGGACTCAGTTTGACACACCTTTATGTCAGACAGTTGCTCGTTTTTTCAGCTTCAGTAATAGCTCCCATCTAATTACCAGAGCATCCCTGCAAACTAGCTTTATGAACTTTCTTCCCAACTTAGGGGTCTCTTCCAATGTTACTGATCGGCCCTTATCCATGTTTAGGCAACAGCGCAAAAGGACAGAGACAAGTGGAAGGAGGTACACAACGACGACGCTGAACTTACAACTGGCTGTATTAGGAAAAACACAGATCAATATATACTCTACTCAATCAGCGCACATGCGCAATGTCAAAAACATGCGTCAAACTCAGACATACTTATCAGGATAAAATCAATTTAAATCAAACATGCGTGGGCAATGAGCCTTTTAATCTTTGTGAAGTAGGCTCATTTCTCTGGCTGACAAAGACACGGATGGTGTGCTGACACACCCATCTGTTTTTCTGATGATATGGAAAGCCTCAGCCAGCTCTCTTGTGCGCCGGTCATTATGCGCAAACAACGCTTCTGTATCTACAAAAAATGGAACACATTTACATGAAAAGCAATGTTTGGCTAGGTTTGTGGCTTGTTTGTCTAATGCATTACAATGCTCCATGAGCCTAACGTTGATACATCGGCCAGTTTGGCCGATGTACGTTCGGCCACATGAGAGCGGTATTTGGTACACAACACCCTTTTGACACGGAACGTACTTACTCAAATGATTAATATTACACTTATGTCTATTGCGTCCTTCACTCTTCCTTTGAATGGCAGCCCCCAATTTTTCTAGCTTGTTAGGGGCTGAGAATACCACATCCACTCCGTGCTTAGCTCCCACTTTCTTTAACCTGTGTGACAAGGCATGCACATATGGCATTACCGCCACCTTCTTGCGTTCTCTAGGAACCTTTTGCAGCTCCGAACCGCGTTCTGAATATTTTAACTTTCGGATAACTTTGTCTGCACAAGATACTAGAACGGCGTCAGGGTACCCCGCATCCTTACACCTCTTAATCTGAGTGGCGATACTAGTGCTCATTTGATGAGGGCAAGACTTTTGAACTGCCATCCTTAAACAACTATTAACTATAGCGGTTTTCACAAGCTTAGAGTGAAAAGATTTATAATTCAGCAAGGGCTTCTCACTTCTGGTCGGGACTGAAATTCACGCACGAAATTCCTCAGGGAGGTGTTCTTCAGTTTCTGGATTTAAAATTGACGTTTCAGCCGGATTATATCTGTTGGCAGTATTCTCCCAGAAGTGAGAAGCCCTTGCTGAATTATAAATCCTTTCACTCTAAGCTTGTGAAAACCGCTATAGTTAATAGTTGTTTAAGGATGGCAGTTCAAAAGTCTTGCCCTCATCAAATGAGCACTAGTATCGCCACTCAGATTAAGAGGTGTAAGGATGCGGGGTACCCTGACGCCGTTCTAGTATCTTGTGCAGACAAAGTTATCCGAAAGTTAAAATATTCAGAACGCGGTTCGGAGCTGCAAAAGGTTCCTAGAGAACGCAAGAAGGTGGCGGTAATGCCATATGTGCATGCCTTGTCACACAGGTTAAAGAAAGTGGGAGCTAAGCACGGAGTGGATGTGGTATTCTCAGCCCCTAACAAGCTAGAAAAATTGGGGGCTGCCATTCAAAGGAAGAGTGAAGGACGCAATAGACATAAGTGTAATATTAATCATTTGAGTAAGTACGTTCCGTGTCAAAAGGGTGTTGTGTACCAAATACCGCTCTCATGTGGCCGAACGTACATCGGCCAAACTGGCCGATGTATCAACGTTAGGCTCATGGAGCATTGTAATGCATTAGACAAACAAGCCACAAACATAGCCAAACATTGCTTTTCATGTAAATGTGTTCCATTTTTTGTAGATACAGAAGCGTTGTTTGCGCATAATGACCGGCGCACAAGAGAGCTGGCTGAGGCTTTCCATATCATCAGAAAAACAGACGGGTGTGTCAGCACACCATCCGTGTCTTTGTCAGCCAGAGAAATGAGCCTACTTCACAAAGATTAAAAGGCTCATTGCCCACGCATGTTTGATTTAAATTGATTTTATCCTGATAAGTATGTCTGAGTTTGACGCATGTTTTTGACATTGCGCATGTGCGCTGATTGAGTAGAGTATATATTGATCTGTGTTTTTCCTAATACAGCCAGTTGTAAGTTCAGCGTCGTCGTTGTGTACCTCCTTCCACTTGTCTCTGTCCTTTTGCGCTGTTGCCGAAACATACATGATCACCAACTAGCCCAAACCTCCGTTTTGCTACGGCCCTTATTATTGGTTTTATGAAAGCAGTTTACGACTCAGTGCTTTTTATGGCAGTTCATTTTTCTTTTGAGTACTTATTCTCTGTTTCACGAAAACATTTATAAAAACAATTAATATCTATGTTGTTCCCGCCTCCCTTGTATATTTCACTCTATTCTAATTATATGGGGCATAATGTGTTAAAAATGGTTCGTAATCTCGCCTTCTACTAAAAAGTTTTTCTTTAAACTTCATGCCGAAATTCTGCCTGTTAATGTGTGGCTTCGCAAAAAAATATTTTCATTTCTTCTGTTAATTGTTGGCTATGTGACACACCTGAACACTGTTTGATTGCCTGCAAAGATGCAATATTATTTTGGGACGTAGTGCAAAGAATACTGAAGGAAGACTTTATTTGAAATCCCACACTGTGCGTTAGGTAATGGCCACCGAACATGACTTATGAACCATTTGATATTATTTTCCCCTTGCACTGCACAGCCTGTGGAAAACGGATATGTTGGATCAGAATGCCGAGACTCTTGTTTCCCGCAGCACTGATTTCGGCCAGATGGTGCACCAGCGTAGAGACACAGGGATAGTGACTATCAATCGGACTTGCTGCCATTGCTGATGTGTTGTCTTTCCTTGCCATTGTTTTAGTGAAGTTGTGCTAAGTCTTATTTAGTTGTGTGGTGTTGTGTTGTATGTTTCAATTGGACTTTTGGGCTGCGTGTTGATTACTTTAAAAAATGTATATAGCTCTTTCCTGCATTTAAAGACGTGTAATAAATACCATGCAGAGAAACATATTCGGAACGTGGCGCAGGTATTTAAACCTATGGATTGGAGATTCAAGGGGTAGTGGTTCGATTCTCGGTGGAGACAGGATTTAATTATTTTTAATTATCTTCCTCACTGTTGAGAAGGATAATTATGATGCGGATCTAAAGATCCTAGGCGTGGCGCAGTTGGTTAAAGCGCTCGGCTGGGGATCTAAGGGATGGAGATTCAATTCCAAGTGCAACTAGTCAAGTTACAAGTGTTATGAAAAGCAATGCGAATTGTAGAGTGCGTAGAACTACACTGTGTTTTTGTTGGTGGCAGAACGATTGCAATTGTGCTATGTATGCTGTATTATTCCGCCAGAGCTCGCTCCGTTTGTCGTTAGCTGCGAGGTTCTTTCGTTTCCTGCGGGCACGCCGTGCATTTCCGATCACTACCCTCTGTCAGTCAAGCTCGACTTTGGTGAGGACACTCCACGTACATTTACGCGGCGTATGGACAGGAGCTTACTGACAGACTCTGATAGCGTGGCATTGCTGCGCACGGCGCTGGCAGCATCGTGCAAAAGATTCGCCACAACGGATTCGTGGGGCACACTCAAGAGCCGTTGGCAGGCAAATTTGGTAGCGGCCGGTAAAGACCGCAGACGTCGGGTAACGCAGGCACTTAACGACACTCTCAAGCGCATCCGTATTGTACAGAGGGGAGTGCCTTTATCCTTTGCATTACGTGATTATCTCTGCCTAAAGAAAGCTCGTTACCACGTGCTACTTAGCTATCACGGGGTGTTAGTCGCGCGCGGCAGCTCGGGAGGCCTATATCAGACCCGGTAGTGCTACGTCACGTACTCGCAGGCACAGCGCAGGAATTCGCTCCCGCCATTGTGCCTTTCGTGAAGCTCCCAAATGGCACAAAAAGCGAAGTAACGTGTGACATCTACGCAATCTTCGCGAGCCACTTTTCGAACTTGTACTCTTCCGGCAGTTGGCTGCACCTTACAGAAGCATATGACGGGCTTCCACACAGCTTTTTTGGAAGCTTGCAGCATGTAGCAGACGAGCTGCATAAAACCCTGTGTGCACCAGTCACAAGCAAAGAGTTGCACGCTACCCTTCAAGCTATGAACGCAGCCTCGGCTCCAGGCCCGGACGGCATTATAACAAGCTTTTATACCACTTTTTTTGCCGCAATCCATGGCGCGCTGCTCATGATCGTGAACAACTTTCTCGTGGATGGACTACCACCAAATTTGTTTCGCGAGAGCCGCATTATACGCAACCAGAAAGCCGGCGGGGATTCCTGGGCCCCCAAGCATAGCGGTCCATAAGCCTCCTAAACGCCGTTTATAAAATCGTTGCGTCGTTACTCACTCGAAGAATACGCACGGCTCTGCCTGATTTAGTTCACCAGGCTCAAACCAGCAACGTGCCTGGCCGTTCCGCCTTTGTGGCATTAACGCTCACACAAGACCTTTTCACGTTTGCAAGCCGGACAGGCTTTACAGGGTGCTTTGTCTTGCTCGATCAGGCGAAAGCATCCGACCGGCTGGAACACCCGTACCTGCTCGATGTCCTCGAGGCCTTCGGATTTCCACCAGGAATTGAAGACAGGCTGCGCTTACTTTATACAGACCTCAATGCTCGTCTGTCCGTGAACGGTTGTCACAGTGCTCCCTTTTCAATCACCCGGGATGCAAGGGTGCCCTCTTTCCCGAACGCTTTTTGTTTTATGCATAGATCCACTCGTGCGGCGTATCATCGACAGCACATCAATATGTGGCGTTCCTCTTCCTGGTCAAGGCCAACTCAAAGTTTCGTCTTACGCCGACGACGTGTCGCTATTCCTGAAGGACGAGGATAGTTACACAGCTTTTTCAAACCTGTTTCGCGAGTACAGCGAGATATCCGGAGGCCTTTTGAACAGGGGAAAAAGCAAGGCGCTGAGGTTTGGCACCTTCACGTCAGCTCTTGCGGGCGAAGCGGAGTGGGTGCAGGGAGTGAAAGCCATTGGAGTACTATTCCTCGTCAGCGCAGAAGTGGCCCGCGATACGTGGACGAACCTCCGCACAAACGCTGAGAAAAGCCTATCTGTAGCGGCGACATTCCGCCTTACACTGGCCGAGCGCAGCTACGTAATAAAGTCCACAGTCCTATCTGCGTGCTTTTTTGTCGCCCGCGTCGCAAGCCCACCCCGCGCGATTGCACGCAGGATAACCACGTCATGTTTCTCTTTCTTTTGTGCAGGCAGGACCGAACTTCTGTCACGCATGTTCGTTCGCCTATCCACGAGCATGGATGGATTCAGTATACCATGCATCCACATCATGCGTAACGTGCTCGCCTTGGGAGGAGTACGCGACCTAGGGCGCTACCGAGACTATCCCGGAGGCAACTCCTCGCATACTTCCTAGGTACACCGCGTAACTTTTTTTTTTCACAACACATGGTTGGCCCTACAGCCGAGCAGCCGCGGCATTTTTCGTTAATGTGCGTCGCACACTGGCGTCGCTGACTTCCAGCCTGTCTAATCTTGATATAGAAAAAACATCGCCCTCCAGGGTGTGTGAAGTGCTAGCAATCGCGCAGCTGTCCCGCGAAAACTCCAGAAAACGAGACGGGCACGTTGGCGCCAGCTGACCTCATCTGCTTTTCCGGCAGATATTAGGGACTTCGGATGGCTACCAGGCTGGCGGGTCTTGACCACAAGAGACTGCATGGCTGCATGGGGTGTGGCGCCCTCCGCCCGATGTCAGCAGTGCGGCCTCTTTAAAACATACCGGCACGCAATGTTCGAGTGTGTAGTGTCGCGCAATTTTTGGATTTTAATGTCACGCATGTTTGTAACCCGCCTGCAAGCGCGGGTTATTGGTATTCACCAATATGCTGTTGTGTGTTGGTATGTTTGTTTTTTGGAGGAAGCGCGGAATGGCGCCCTTACAAGGCCGTTCACAAAGAACGATGTTTCCGTTGTTGCAGCGCCACCTCATGCGCCTCTTTGAGCAGGCGTGTGTGGACGCGGTATCCATGCGCGCAGCTGAATTTGTGTGCAAATGGTCGACCTACTTCATCGTACTGCGGGACGGTCAAGTGTCTACCACATTACTACCATATTGATATGCATAGTGCTGCGCCACTGCGCATTCCTCGCCGTCTCAGACCAGTAAGAATAGCAGTGTTGTTATATATTTTTTTGTACTTTTTTCTACCGTTTCAAATAAACTTCTCTTTACCATATATGAATATGAGGTACATCAATGTCAGGCAAAAAGCTTCAACGTACGTATATAAAAGGCGGCACGCGCCATCGAGTAGGGGTCCGAGGAACCAGATCCTTAATAAGTTCTGACACTACCGCGAAAGTCCTGCTGTGAACGCTGTTCCCATACACTGAAAAGAGTAATTTTTGCGAAGAAATAAGCGACTGCCTCGTAGTTTTGTAATCACAGCCCATATTAGTCCGCGCATTTTCTGAGGACGTAAAACGTGTCAGTTCAGAAGTGCGCGTGCTGTATAGCTAAGAGGCATAATCACAGAATGGTTCTAAATCGTCGCAACTTTGTTTGCTGGTCCAGATATTTACGTTTTCTTACTGAACAGTAATGTATGGCATATTATACACTTTTATTTTCTTGGAACTTCGATTGCACCATGTGTTCGGTTTCATCTAAAACAGCTGCCTCTCACATCTGTCCACATTTTATTTGGTGTAACTAAAAATTTAATGAGAGTCCCATTCAATAGACCACACATTTCGTCGATTGTGGACCAAGCTCTCAGAGTTGCTGCTAGTGGCCATTGCGGCAGATCGCTCCGTTCAAAGACGATAGCTCGGAGAGGCACTCTTTCAGTGCTTGCACGCATCTGTAGACGTCTTCGAACGAGTTGTACGGAGCAACTGGTGCGAAGCGGATGAGGGATTCCACGATGACGTCACACTGAAACAGGAAAAAAAATAATGACCGTATTCTGCACTTGCAAATAAAAAACTGATTGATTGATTTATACGAAGGGAAAAGCGCGGTAACTGTCTCATTTTCTTTCTGTGACACCTGAACCACGCCGTAAGGGAAGGAAGGAAGGTGGGAGTCAAAGTGGAAAGGGAGAAACAGGAGCCGTAGTAGAGAGCTACGGAGTAATTTCGACCACCTGAGGATCTTTAACACGCGCTGACATCCTATATAAATGTTTTCCATCACCACCTGACATCGCACAGCAAACGGACACCTCTTCGTTTCGCCTGCATCATAACGCAGCCGCCGCGGTCGGGTTCGAACCCGGGTACTTCGGCACAGTAGTCGGGAGTCTTACCATTGCACCATCCCGGCGGGGCTATATCCTGTAACTCAATTTCAAACGCTGATGATGCCGGCTGTATTACTACTAATATAAATTGGTTCACAGGAAGGGAAATGGGCAGTATCTGTCACATTTCATTCGGTGGACACCTCAAGCGCGCCGTAAGGGAAGAGAGGAAGGTGGGACTGAAAGTGGACAGAGAGAAAAAAAGAGCCTAAGTGGAGGGCTACGGAGTAATTTCGACCACCTGGGGATCTTTAACGTGCGCTGACATCGCACAGCACACGGACGCCTCTTCGTTTCGCTTCCATGGAAACGAAGAGGCTCCTAGACATCTGGGTCTGCTGTTTTGTGTGTGGTGCGGCGTTAGAGGAAGCGGCAAATAAAGCCGCCGCATGGACGCGTGGATTGAATGCCCGGCGGGGTCAGCTTCGTATATGCATGAGTCGCCTGGTGACGTCACGATCTTTCGTGACGGTACTTTGCGCGCCCCTTGTCGAACACAAGCAGAATTTCATTGAACGCATCACGGCCGGGGTGGCGCAGTGGTTACGGCGCTCGACTACTGTTCCCAAGGACGCGGGATCGAATCCCGGCCACGGCGGCCTCTTTTCGGTGGAGGCGAAAAGCAAGGCGCCCGTGTGCTGTTCGATGTCAGTGCACGTTAAAGAACCCCAGGTGGTCGAAATTTCCGGAGTCCTCCACTACGGCGTCTCTCATAGCCTGAGTCGCTTTGGGACGTTAAACCCCACAAAACCAAAACCAAACCAAAGTTCACCGTCTTGCTACAGGAAAGGAATGGCGCAGTATCTATCACCCGCGGAATCCCGCTATTATCTTCACGGTAGACAAGGGGAAGTATGAAGAGCGTTGCACGATCCGGTGCGTGGCGAAGTTCGTAGAGCGGTGCGCTGGGGATCTAAGGAATGGAGGTTCGATAACTGGTGGATACAAGACTTAATAATTTGAAACTCTCGCTCTCAAAAGCATGACACCACTCCTCCACATGTGGGAAGCGCATGCCAGCCTACTAAAACGTTGGAAGAGACAAAGACACAACAGAAATCTACGCAAGCGTATAGCGCAACTCGAGCGCCATATCGAAGCGTACACTATAGACCTGCAGGAAAAGCCATGGGGCCAAATCTGTGATAATATGAACGGGCAGCTTCGAAACAAAGACTTGGTTCTATTGCGGCGATACTTCGGGCCCTATGTTGTTCAGCGACGTTTAACCGACGTCACTTATGAGGTAGTGCCAGACGAGGTGTCGACATCAAAGCGACGCCAGCAACAAGCAGACGTCGTTCACATTGTGCGTATGAAACCGTACAACTCGGACTGACCTCTTCGAGACGATGCTTCCTGAGAAGGGGGGCAAATGACGCATAGAAGACGACGCAAAAGATGACATCTGAGACGACAAGCGCGAGGCTGGAAAAGAAAGAAGCTTGAACGCAAGACTCGTTCTGGTCGACCATTCAAACGATCTATCGCAAGGCCCTCCTTGGCGTTCTACCGAGACGTGACAATATTAGGTTTGCAGGTTCAATCGAATCAACGCAGTAGTCACACTTTTACCATGCTCAAAACAACAATGCTACAAGTGACACGCATGATCACCCTTATCACCAACAGGCGGCATGACATGCGCGAAGAGGACAAACTAAAACTAGTTAGAAACCTGGTAGTGCGCCGAATTATGTACAGCCTGCCCTACCAGTGCCTCAACACGAGTGAAATACAACAAGCGGACGCCCTGCTACGCAAAGCGTATACGATGGCGCTCCGATTACCGCACAACACGTCTACAGAAAAGCTCATGGCGCTTGGATTGCAAAACACATTCGAAGAACTACGTCAGGCGCAGGTTGAGTCGCAAAAACTCAGGCTGCTGCAGACAACGACTGGAAGAGCGCTCTTACAGAGACTTGGATACTGTGAGCAGATGCGAGAAATAGCGAGGACGGCAACGATCCCCGACGAACTTCGCAAGCCCCTCAAGGTAGCTCCAATCCCGAGAAACATGGACTTTAATCTCCACCAAGGTAGAAGAGAAGCAAGGGCCGATTTTATTAAAAAAAACATACGCTCCTTAAGACACGACCGTGTATGCAGACGCGTCCTCGAGAGCAGGACACAGCAATATTGCAGTGACCCCGGTGGTCGGTTCGTCTCTACGCGAAGTGACCAGTGCCTCTATCCGACACTGCACAGTAGCAGAGGCCGAGGAACTAGCCGTTGCTCTAGCGATGGCGAGGACTATAGAACTGGGCGGTCGCTAACGCTACTCACGGGCTCTCAAACAGCCTGTCGAATTTTGGTCGTCACTCGCTCTGTATACTCCTCGAAGTGAGCGACAGAATTAAAAACCACGAAGAAAACAAGAACAGACACAAAATTATGCGGGTACCGGCGCACATGGGGGTGGTAGGGAGCCAAGAGGCCGACAGGATAGCTCGAGCATAAACTACATTCCGAGCATCCGACGAGTCCGCGTAACATCTGCAAGCACCAAAGGCATACTCGGCCATACTAGAACACTATAGAGGAAGAAGAATGCCATATCCCCCACCGCACAGTTCTCTTACCAGAGAGACATATGGAGACAATTACAGACGGGTTCATACCCAAACGTACACATACAAAACAAATTGCACCCTACCATATATGCGGACAGATGTCCGTGGTGTGATGAAAAACCAACACTATATCACATCACATGGGCCTGTCAAAACATAGATGTGGTGGTGGTGGTAGTGGTTATTTATTGTATATACAAAAGGAAAGAAAAGATGTTTGCCAGCCCCGGTATCTGCTGTCTGATATCTGAAGCACCTGAACTGGGGCGGCGGAGATAAAGGGAAAGCGAGGAAAAGGTAGAGGAAATCAAAGAGGTGAGCAATAGGGAGAAAGAAAAGGGTAGGTCAAAATAAAAGAAAGATATACACTATGGTACAGTATACAGTAGTTTGTTTGAGGCCCACCCGCAAATGTCTTAGGTCACTGAGCACTCGGCACATCGGGCGGGCCTCCCAAAATTTGAAACCTGAGTGCGGAGCATTGGGAGACTCTGCTGTCCAGCGACCGCTGCGAAGACCACCAAGGTTTGGTACAGCGAGCCCAACGGGCGGCAGTAGCCAGCGGAGCCCTGGACTGAGGGCAACCGACCATTGTGCAGAAGTGGACGAGAGAAGACGCTTGTGGATTCAACAAGCAGACATCTCTGAAGACGTGCCAAAAACCGCCAAGTAATATAGGGCTAAAGTTTTTCCTTCCTTCCTTCCAGGGATTTCCATATTTGTGAATTTTGTGAAGATCCGTGCAAGGATTGCTGGTAGTCCCCAGATAGTTCTGGACAAGAGAAGATACGAGAGAAGGCCGGATGACGACATGTGGATGCGTTCTCGATCTAGCAATATGCCTCGATAACACTGTGGGAGCGGCAAGTCAAAGTTTGGAAGCCGTAGTTAAAGGTTAGGGATCGAGCCCACTTTCCTTTGCCGAGTGTATATAACAGACTTCTAATGAAGCGAAAAGCTTCCTTCATCGCTCGTAAAAAGGACTTGAATTATTGGATTCATTTGGGCCACACTAAAAAGCTATTCCATATCAGTAGGCTTAAGAGATAGCACGAGCGTGCGTCCTAAGAGATCGTGCAGGCATCATTTTCGTCGTAATCAGAGATTGACTCGGAAGAACTGCCAACCCTTGGCACGGATCACAGTAAAGTAATTCCAGTATGGAAGTTACAGACAACGGACTGTCACTCGATGCTACCGAAAGGCTGCCTTGCAACGCCTGAATTGATTCTACTAACACCTGGCTATGCTTCTGCTGATGCCAACTTCCAGGGGCTGCTAACGGAACTCCACCGGCATCTACCTGTGCTTCTCTAAGCTCCTACCACCACCTGGCTCTCTTTCGAAGCTTTTGTCGATGCAACGGCAGCGCCGCGTCTCAGTACCTACGTCCGCCCTCCCGCTTCACGTGGGACACTAATGATCTAGTGAACTCTGCTTTATTCTGTACTGTTGTGTGCTTGTTGAGTGTGTTTTTTTGCGTCGAGTTTTATTTCTTATTGGCTCTTTATATTTACCTTGTGTTCTCTGATATATCAGTTATCTCGTTCAAACCCGCGTGCTCTAGCGTTCCCCTTCTGCAGTTGGGAACGCGTTTCAAATTCGCCACACCCAGACACCTATTCTCATTTCTTTCTCCCGACTTCACCCCATTTTCACCTACCGAAGACTCCTACACTGATGATGTCCTTGATGTAAAGAGAGTCTGAGAAGCGGGCAAGATATAAAAAGAAAAATTGCTATCATTACTGAGGACACCCATTCCGGCGCTTCAGCGATGCAAAAGGCGGTACCCCGGAAATCAGTACAGAAGGGCACACTTTGGCACCATTTTTACCTGTCCAAGAAAACTTACCGAGACGCCCCGACGAAGCAGCTGTTGAACTACGGAAGCGGAATCGTAGGCAGCAGCTAGGCGAATGCTGAGCTGACTCCCCCGCCTATCTGCGTCGGGGGGCGTGATAATGTGGATTGGACGCGTGCTGTCCTCGAGGTCGTGGCTCGCGCCAAGCTCATCGATCAGCAGGAGCTCTAGGAAGCCGGTGAGGAGAAATTGCTTGCGCAATCGCTTCGTCTCTCCCATATCAGAGAATATCTGGAAAAGGGAAGGTACGCAGGAATCACATGGAATATTTATAACCAGAGTGATTGGACGGTAGCTGCATTTCAGGTCAAATGTTCAGGGGAATCTCCCGAGGCGGAGTACAGTTATTGTAAAGGAGCGATTACTCATGAGCATCACCAACAGCAGCCGTATTGTGACTGAGCTTACCCTCCCTGTCACCCACCTTTTCTTTTCAGCCGTATTATTGTCTTGGATTGATAATATTAAGTACTACCTCTATATGTTTTCCCGGTAAAGACATAATGGAAATAAATCTACAATGATGTTGGGCGAAAGTAGTTTGCTGGCGCAACGTTCTCAAGACATAATGCAAAATGATCTAGAATGAATATGCGGTAATGAAACGTCAACTGCAAACGCAACATTCGTGTGCATTTTATTGGCGTGAGCTGCTTCATCTGTATTGCTTATTTACTAGATATCGACAGTCAACTTAAACCGCCCCGCTGGTGTGCGTGTGACATGAGGGTGATGCTACTCTTCATTTGGCGCAGCGTGCTTTTCGGCGCACTTTTGTAGAAGACATGGCGCATAATTAAAGCAGTTCATTTACTGAAAGTTAGCGCTTAGTGATAATTTTTGACACGATATATTGCGTGTACACTATATGGTGTACATGAAGACCCTTCCAAAACATATAACGGATGACTTGCTAGCACCAATGCATTCGTCGATTTGTCTTACCTCGGTCGTTAATTATTTACCACAGCCCAGAGCTTATTCCTAATCACCCTCTGGGGATTACCTGCAGGCTTGTCATGATTGGCGCTATGAGGAGACAGTGGCCAACGGAGATCTTGAACATGTCCGCTGAATGGCTGGGATCGTAATCTGTAAAATTCGTATATTAACGCTGCGTAGCATACACACTGCTGAAGTCAGCTCTCTGAATGAGTAACACTAAGAGATTAGCTTACACGCCACGAGCCAACACAAAATTGCGCCAAAGGAAACCTACTGCATGCGCATTCAAGCAATGTGACCGGTTAATGAATGCGGGGTTCTATTGCGGAACACCAAATTATGGTAGGCTCCAAGGTCGGCCTGGCACCGGCAGAGTTTTCTGAGCATAACAGTTGGGAAACTCCGGAATAACATGTGACGGATTTTATTACGCTCGCTTCGTGTTCTTATTAGCCGTGGTGCCATCCAGATGTAGCCAATAAAATATTTATTCCATTGCCGTCATTGCCGTCTGAAAAATTTTTTCTTTGTTTTCCTCTTAATTATCTTCGCAGCCGATACATCTAACAGTTTTTGGTACTAAATATTTTCAATTAATTTTTTTAAGTGGCTGTGTCCTTATCACCAATCTGGAAGTTCCCAATTTAGATCAGTTCACCTTTACGAGCGCAGGGGCCGTCATTATGTGTAAACACCCAGATTTGGAGCTATTAGGACCTCCGTTTCTCGATACACGGGACCTAAGGCAGTTTCATGGCTTGTTATATTAGCTCTGGTAGCAGTAGCCACATATCGATGGCACCCATATTCTGGAAAAGCATACAATGTGGCACAAATGCATAGTTCTCAAACACTCATACTTCTTTGTTTTGGCGTATACGGCTTTGCGATGGATACATATATATCAGGGTGCCGAACCGGAATCGATGCCGAACCGGAAGCCAATTCCGAATTTTCGTCCGGAACTAGGGGCGAAACCGAACCCGATTTTGTTCCACCATCTTGGAAGTGAACCAGAGCCGGAATAAATCAGAGGAACTATTCCGAAACGGTTCGCGCTACAGTTCCGACCTACTTTTGCTCGCGATTTACCTTCATTATTTTTATTTTAACGTTGATTTTCAGGCGCTCTCTTCGCTTATTTCCACACCACAAACATCAAAACAATGTTGGAAAATCGTGCCTTGCAAAAAATACTACAAGAACAAAGGAATATGTACTGCCAATACTAGTCTCTGGCGTCAATGTTTTTCGTTTCATCCCAAAATACGGGTGGACGCTGCACTGCTCAATGGGCCCGCTCATGAAATAAGTTACATTCGAGATCCTTCCTTGGCAGTGAAATCAGATCAGATAACTCGTAGTTTGGCTATATATTTAGATAAATAAATATATAGCCATGTACAACTCAATACGAAATGAAGAATCTGTTAAAGAAATGCTAAGCAAGTCATGGCATTTTTCCATCATTTGTCGAGGTCCCAATGAGTGACAGGCACGTGCATAACAGCCGTATGCGATGATATGCCGGCAGATGCAGTTTAGTTGACCGAGAATTCAGAATTATAAGCCGACGCTGACGGTGAAGTGGCCGCCTTGGACAGCAATTTAGCGGTCTGTTCTTGAGTTGTATCTGCATTTAGATCAAAGATGAATAATAATAATAATAATAATAATAATAATAATAATAATAATAATAATAATAATAATAATAATAATAATAATAATAATAATAATAATTATTGGTTCACAGGAAAGGAGAGGCGCAGTATCTGTCACACTTGCTCTGTGGACACCTGAACCACGCCTTAAGGGAAGGGATGAAGGTGGGAGTGAAAGTGGAAAGAGATAAAGGGGAGCAGTAGTGGAGGGCCACGGAGTAATTTCGACCACCTGGAGATCTTTAACGTGCGCGGACATCGCACAGCACACGGACGCCACTTCGTTTCGCCTCCATCGAAACGCAGCCGCCGTGGTCGGGTTCGAACCCGGGAACTCCGAACAGTAGTCGGGCGTCTTACCACTGCACCACCCCGGCGGATAAATCGATTTCCCATTTTTCTTATTTTTGTCCCTACTGACTTGTGGTACTTCCCTAGGCAAGCTAAACTATGCCAGGAATGTAGCTCCGATATTCAAATAAGTATGCCGGGTTGAGCAAGGAACTGAGTGGAGTGACTGGTAGGAATAATAATTCACAAGCTGTTTTGGTGTGTTATAGTTTCGGCCTGTAAAACTACTATGTCGAAAAAAAGAATGCGTTTCATCGCTTCATCCACCATCACTGATCGGGATTCCTAAGACCGCCTAAAAAGTGGCACTGAAATCTGGAAGTACACTATTGAGAGGAAACGTAACTAATGAGTAGCCTGGTCTTCGGTTTGCGAGGTGACGAGGGAGATTGAGGAAAAACACCTTGAAAAGCAGGGATGAGGTCGAACGCACCGAAGAAACCTGCAACTAGGCTCTAAGGGAAAAAAGAGGAAGAGGGAATGTCTGTTACTGGGCAGCCGGTGAACTGCAGCGTGAGGACCTGGATACCGCAATACATTGATCAGTGAGGAGTGGGGTACGGCAAAAACAAGCATTTGGCGACCACATCGAATCGGCTTTGTAGTACCGCCGGTGGCGACCAAGTATCGCTACAGGAGGCAGTAGAATCGGCTGCTAAGGGCTTACAAGCTGAGCGGGAAGGGTTTCCTATGAAAAGAGAAGACCGCTTGTAAATAATCGGAGGCAGCTGCAGTTCTCTCAAAGTTCAAGAAGCACAGAGCCTGTTCTACGGATTTAAAATGGTGCCCGGAACAAGCAAAAACTGGAGTGCTTTGAAATTTTTGGAGGAGAAGTTGCGGAGCCCGGAAATGTATTCACTAGTTACAGTAGTCTTTCTTGTGCCATCTATGCAAGTTAGCGTTGAGAAAGCATTTTCTGGAGACAGGATGATTTCAACACCCCTCGACAAATGTATTCTTCCTTCGTTTTTCTATGCCGCAAACGAAAAAGTTGGCAGAATTTATTGAGCACATAAAACTATATTTGCGAGCAGCCATGATATCATGCCATGCTTGTAAATTGTACGACTAAATATGCCATTCAAGATGCTAAACGTGGTTCTAGAAGAAGGTATATTGCCCAACTTTGCAGACAGCCATGACGCGCAGTTAGGGATAAGGGTAGATGGAGAATACCTTAGTAATCTGCGATTTGCTGATGACATTGCCTTGCTAAGCAACTCGGAGGATGAACTGCAAATAATTATTGATGACCTAGACAGAAAAAGTAGAAAGGTAGGCTTGAAAATCAATATGCAGAAGACTAAGGTAATGTTCAACAGCCTCGGGAAGGAACAGGAGTTTACATTAGGTAGCGAAATACTGGAAGTAGTAGGCGAATATGTCTACTTAGGACAGGTAGTAACCGCAGATCCGGACCACGAAAAGGAAATAACAAGAAGAATAAGATTGGGATGGAGCGCATTTGGCAAGCACTCGCAGATTATGACTAGCAGCTTACCGGTATCGCTCAAGAGGAAAGTATACAACAGTTGCATCTTGCCTGTACTCACCTATGGGGCTGAAACGTAGAGGCTAACCAAGAGAGTTCTACTTAAGTTGAGGACAACCCAGAGGGCTATGGAACGAAAAATGGTAGGGGTAACATTAAGAGATAGAAAGCGTGCAGAGTGGGTCAGAGAAATAACTCAAGTTACCGACATTCTAGTGGAAATTAAGAAGAAATGGACATGGGCAGGACATGTAGTGCGAAGAGAGGATAACCGATGGTCGCTGTGGGTAACAAACTGGATTTCAAGGGAAGGAAAGCGTAGCAGGGGCGGCAGAAAGTTAGATGGGCGGATGAGATTGAGAAGTTCGCAGGGGTCAAGTGGATGCAGCTAGCACAGAACCGGGTTAAGTGGAGAAATATGGGAGAGGCCTTCGCCCTGCAGTGGGTATAATCAGGCTGATGATGATGATGATGACGCGCAGGTATAACATCGCGTTGCGGCCAAAGGATTGAGACAGTTATATAATCCGGTTCTCCGGCAAATACGATAATGAATCCAACCGCAATACGTGGCGGTGGGGATTATGTCAGCACCTATCGCGACAGAACATACCTATGCATTTTCGTTTCATCTCCCCAGAAACGTGTAATGAAAAGGCGTCCGCGTGCTCTGCGATGGATAGTCGTCATCATCAGCGGGGCTATACCCACTGCTGGGTGGAAGCTTCTCCCATTTTCCTACAATTAACCCTGTCCTGTGATAGCTGCATGCACTTGAGCATTGCAAATTTCTTAATATTCGTCTTATATTTGTCGTCTTAGTCGTCTTAATATTCATCGACTTAGTCACAGGGCCAGACGTGACTAAGACGATGGGACGAAGCTGTACCAGCAGGCAAAGGTTCGCGCACATCATGCGAGCCAACTTCAGTGTCGTCTTCTTCCAGGCGCAGCAAGAACATGGAGACACCAGGTGGCATTAATCCCCCTCTTAAAAAAAGAAATAAGGGTTGGTTGGTTGGTTTGTGGGGTTTAACGTCCCAAAGCGACTCAGGCTATGAGAGACGCCGTAGTGGAGGACTCCGGAAATTTCGACCACCTGGGGTTCTTTAACGTGCACTGACATCGCACAGCACACGGGCGCCTTGCTTTTCGCCTCCATCGAAAAGCGGCCGCCGAGGCCGGGATTCGATCCCGCATCCTTGGGAACAGTAGTCGAGCACCGTAACCACTGCGCCACCCCGGCGGGGCAAAAGAAATTTGTCGCGTAGGACACCTTACCCCGCCTCCGTTATCTATTCTGTCCATGTGCTGATCTTTGTTTTCGCTTACATTGGCCATCGCTCGCACTCCGTCTCCCAAAAGAAATAAGGGAGACGGAGTGCGAGCGATGGCCAATGTAAGCGAAAACAAAGATCAGCACATGGACAGAATAGATAACGGAGGCGGGGTAAGGTGTCTTACGCGACAACAAAACAAGCGCATAGCTCACTACCGCGATAAATAGGGCTTCATGCGGACAACGTGCACGACCTCGGGCTGCCGACGCGAGGGCTGTACAGTACCCGCTGGAAGAACTTCGTATGTCACTTCCGTGACTCGGCGCAGAACTTCGTAAGGTCCGAAGTAACGGGAAATTAGTTTATCACACAAGCCGGGCCGACGCACCGGGGTCCACGCCCAAACTTTCTCTCCAGGATAGCATGCGATGTGTCGATGACGGAGGTTGTAGCGGCGTGCATCCGTGCCCCGCTGTTGCTGAATGTCAATGCGGGCAAGTTGACGTGCTTCCTCAGCGCGCTGAGCAAACTGCTCGGCGTCTGGCGTGAGTGGATGATCATCTGTGCAGCTCGGAAGCATGGCATCCAACATCGTCTGAATGTCACGTCCGTAGACTAGGCGAAATGGTGTAAAACGCGTAGTCCCTTGGGTGGCCGTGCTGTAGGCATATGTGATGTAGGGGAGAATTTCATCCCAGTTTTGGTGCTGCGATTCTATGTACATTGCGATCATGTCGGCGATGGATTTGTTGAGTCTCTCTGTGAGGCCATTCGTCTGCGGGTGATATGCAGTAGTATTTCGGTGGCTGGTATGACTAAGTTCGAGTACGTCGTGCATGAGCTGTGCCGTAAACGCGGTGACTTGATCGGTTACGACTAGGGACGGTGCGCCATGACGTAACACGATTTGCTGCATAAAGAATTGATCGGTCTCAATTGATGTGCCCCGCTGCACTGCCTTGGTTTCCGCATAAGGTATGAGATAGTCGGTCGCGACTATAATCCATTTGTTACCCATCGATGACAGCGAAAATGGACCCAGTAGGTCGATGCCGACTGGGTCAAACGGCGTCCGAGGTGGAATATTAGGTTGGAGCAAACCCGCGGGCTTGAGAGGAGGCACCTTTCGACGTTGACACTCGCGGCAGCCTCTGACCTAGCGATTGACGGCGTCAGAAATTTTAGGCCAATAATAGGCTTGACGAACTCGAGCGAGTCTTCGTGCAAAGCCCAAGTGGCCGGAGATGGACTCATCGTGGCAAACAAAAAGGATACCGACGCGAAGGTCGGCCAGCATGACAAGGAGGTGCGCTCGATCATCAGTGCTGGAGTTTCTCTTGAATAAAACGCCATTCTGAAGACAGAATGCAGACAGGTGCCTTCCAAACTGGCGGGGGACGTCAGCAGCGCGACCCTCCAGATGGTCAATGACAGGACGAAGGTCTAGGTCAGCTCGCTGTCGGGTCGTTATGTTTGAGGCATTCACTAGTCCAAGAAAACCTCTGTCATCCGTGACGTTATCGACAAATCCGAGGGGTGCCTGCGAGAGCGCGTCAGCATCTTGGTGCTTCTGACCAGATTTGTGCACAACGGCGGAAACAAATTCTTGGAGGCGAAGGCTCCACAAAGGAGCCCCGATGGGTCGCGGAGATTGGCCAGCCAGCACAAGGAATGGTGGTTAGTAACGACTTAACACGCGCGGCCATAGAGCTAAGGCCTAAATTTCATAGTTGTCCACACAACCGCGAGGCATTCCTTTTCCTTAGTGGAATAATTTGTTTCAGCGTGGGAGAGCGTGCGGCTGGCATATGCAACGATACTTTCCACGCCAGCTTGGTGTTGAACGAGTACAGCGCCAAGGCCAATGTTGCTGGCGTCGGTGCGGACTTCGGTGGCAGCGTCTTCACCTAAGTGCGCAAGAACAGGGGTAGTTTGCAGTCCTCTGCGTAGCTCCGCAAAGGCCTCCTGTTGCCCGGCGGCCGACACGAACTGTGTATCATCCCGCGTGAGGCGGGTCAGGGGTGCGGCTTGGAAAAGTCGGCGATGAAGCGGCGGTAGTACGCACACAAACCCAGGAAACGTTTTAAACTCCTCTTCGCGGCAGGAACGGGAAATTTGCCGACAGTGGCAGTTTTGTCGGGGTCTGGCCTAAAGCCTGCGGCACTCACAAGATGACCGAGAAACTTCAACTCTTTGTAGCCAAAGTGGCACTTCTCGGGCTTGAGCGTCAAGTCAGCTGACCGGAGGGCATCGAATACTGCACGAAGGCGTTCCAGGAGATCTCCAAATGTTTCAGAGAACACGAAAACGTCGACGAGATAAACAAAACAGATTTGTCATTTGAGGCCGGCGAGAACGGTGTCCATCATGCGTTGAAAAGTAGCCGGCGCTGGGGTGACAAAAGTTGTTTTTTCGCGGTCCCGCTCATCGACCGCAATCTGCCAGTACCCGCTCTTCAAGTCAATGGTGAAGTACTGAGCGCGACGAAGCTTGTCGAGCGAATCGTCGATGCGAGGCAGCGGGTAGACGTCTTTTTAAGTGATGTTGTTCAACTTTCGATAATCAAGACAGAAGCGAAGGGTGCCATCCTTTTTCTTCACCAGCACGACAGGGGACGACCACGGACTGTTGCAGGGTTGGATGACACCATCACGAAGCATCTCCTGCACCTGTGTCTGAATTGCTTCACTTTCCGTCGTTGAGATACGGTACGGCTGCTGGCGTATAGGGCGGGCATCGTCCGGAGTAATTATACGGTGCTTCACAAGAGGCGTTTGCAGAACTTTCGATGACGTCGCGAAACAAGCACTGTATTCTAGAAGGAGAGAACGCAGGTCACGCTGGTGTGTTTCCGAGAGATCTGTACTAATATCGAGATGATCAAGTGATGGGCGCACATTTTCAACTTCTCCGAACGTAAAACATTCAGAAACGTCCGCTAAGGCGTCGGCGAATGCGATTAAGGTAGCGCGGAAAAGATGGCGGGGTTCGTTCGTGAAGTTAGTCATCAGGAGCTCAGATCGGCCGTTACGGAGATGGATGAGACTTCGCGCCAAGGTGATGCCATGGGTGGGCAAACGGGACTGGTTGCCCTCAGCGACCGCCGTTCCGTCACGTAGTTCATCGTTGTTAAGAGTCACAGAAACACTGGAACGTGGCGGAATAGAAACGCTCTCGGCAGAAATTCGAAAATAGGTGCGGCTTTGGCGGTCTGCGGTGTCAGTATCATCAGATTTCACGGTCGAAAAGGTCACGGTACGCTTCCGGAGATCGATAATAGCCCCATATTTCGGGAGAAAATCGGCACCAAGGATACCGTCGCGGGAGCAGTCAAGTATCACAAGGCAGCTGACAACAAACGTGGAGTTGCGAATTTGGACTCTCGCCGTGCACTGACCGCTCGGAATTACGACATGCCCGCCAGCGGTTCGAATCTGCGTGCCAAACCATAGCGTCATTACTTTTTTTAGAAGCGCCGCTAGCTTCCCGCTCAAAATCGAAAACTCAGCACCAGTGTCTACCAATGCGCTAACCTTATAGCCGTCGAGGACTACGGGTAGATCCAGCGAGAGTCTATCTTCACGCGTACGAACTGTCGCCGGGGCCGTGAAGCCGCGGTCGCTCAGAGGTCGCATTGTCGGGGGGTCTTCGTCGCGTCGATTTGAAGCGGCCTCGCCCCCGGAGGTCGCTGTCTTTAGTTTTCCCGACGCGCACCAGTCAACCGTCGCTGCACCATCCAGGAGGAGCTGGGCTGCGAGGATGGTCGGCGTGGAGACGGAGATCGTGACTGTCGTCGAAAATTTGGCGGGATGCGCTGCTGGGCTACGTAGTCCTCAAAATCTTGGGGTCGTACGCCTAAAGAAGGGCGACCATGTCGATGGGGAAACCTTTCAGTCCCAGTTGTCGATATGGGCACTGTCGATACAGGTGACCAGGGTCTCCGCAGTGGAAGTACAGGCGCTACCGATGGGGCACGCCACAGGGGTGCCTTTCGCTGGGGTGGTCGGTGGTAGTCGATGTACGGCTCAGGGTGGGCTGAATACAGTGAGCCTTGGTCGGGTGGCAGTAATTGTGTGGAATGAGTCGGGGGACAACGCAAGATGTCCGCATACGTTGGCCGACAGGACTTGGTGGAAAAGGATGGCGGGTTAGCAGATGGTACCGAAGGTCGAAATGCTTGCTGGAGCTCTTCTCGGACAATACTAGTGGCAGAGCCGACCGTCTGCTGGGGAGCACCGAAAAGCGTCTGGAGCTCTTCACGCAAAATGGAACGGATGATGTCGCGAAGAAGATCCGAACTAGCCCCGAAGGCCGAATGCAGCTCCGTGAGCGACACGGCGAGTGCCGGCCTGTCGTAGGTCGTAGACCGCTGCTGGAGCATCCTTTCCATCGTGATTTCCTCCGAAAGAAACTCGGCAACTGTGCTCGGCGGATTGCGCACGAGCCTAGCGAACAGTTGTTCCTTAACGCCATGCATGAGATGGCGCACCTGTTTCTCTTCGGGCATGGCCGGGTCAGATTGTCAAAACCGCCTGGTCATGTCCTCCACGTACATGGTTATTGTCTCGTTCTGCGTCTGTATGCGAGAGCGTAAAGCCCTTTCCGCTCGTTCTCGGCGATCCGGGCTGGTGTAGGTGTCCAGGATGCAGCTGCAGAACTCGCGCCACGATGTTAGGGCGCCTTTGCGATTCTCCTACCAAGTACGAGCGCCATCTTCCAGGCTAAAGAAGACGTTCCTGAGCTTCGCGGCGTCTTCTCACTGATTAAATGCGGCGACCCGTTCAAACTGGGCGAGCCAGTCTTCGACGTCTTCCGTCTGACAGCCGTGGAAAGCCTTAGGCAGTCGCGGATTTTGTAGAGTGTAATACGTTAGAGCTTGCATGACAGGTCCAGGGGTGGCTGCGGTGGTGAATTCCAACGGCCCGTGCTCAGATGGTAGGCCTAGGTTCCTCCGGCTAGCGCGGTGAACAGGAATCTCGATTCACACAGGACCTGAATCCTGGGCGTGTGGAAGATTGCGGGACATATACTGGGATCGATACCCTGCACCGATGCCAAAATATGTCACGGACAACAGGGCTAGACGTGACTAAGACGACGGGACGAAACTGTACACCCGCCCACTTTTTAACCTGAATGCACGAGCGTCGACCGTTGAGTCGATAAGCGCCGTATGACGGAGCACAGCGGCGAAATGAGCGAGAATACGCGCATGCGCGCAATGAGCACTTCGGTGCAGCTGTCCTTTGCGAGGTTGTTCTGGGAACGGGACCTCACCCCTGCTCCTTTTGAGCACCGTTATCGTCATCATCATCTTTTTTTTGAACGCTTCCAAGAAGTTAAATAAGCGGTCAGGAGGTAGCGCTGGATGGAATGCGATATACGCCCGCTGATAAACTACATGCGTATCAGCATTTTGTTTCTTTTTGCTATGGATCACGTAGAACCTTCCCGTGGCAAATTCTTATCAATTCATTTCGCTTACTTCGCTTATCAATTCACACCTTCCTCTCATACAGGAAAGCAAGCGGTACCACGTGGCCTTTTCTAATCTTTTCCCAGCGGCATGTAGAAAGCAGAAAGAAATGCGATAACGCACAAAAAAGCAGGTGGGGTTGGATCCGGTTCCCCCGTAACAGCCTGGCAGAGGACAGCTGCACCGGAGTGCTCATTGCGCGCACGCGCGTATTCTCGCACATTTCGCCGCTGTGTTCCGCCGTACGGCGCCCATCGCCTCGGCGGTCAACGCTCGTGCGTTCAGGTTAAAAAAGTGGGAGGGTGTACCAGCAGACAAAGTTCCGCGCACAGCACGCGAGCCAACTTCAGTGTCCTCTTCTTCCAGGCGTAGCAAGAACATGGGGACACCAGGTGGCAATATTATTCACCCGCCTAATTTTCTGCCGCCCCCTGTTACGTTTACCTTCCTCGGAAATCATTGGTTACTCCTAGAGACCATCGGTTAACCCCACTTCGAACTGCATGACCTGTCCATGTCCAGTTTTGCTTCTAAATTTCGACTAGGATGTCAGTAACTTGAGTTATTTCTCTGACCCATTCTGCACGCTTCCACTCTCTTAACGTTACACCTATTTTTCTTCCATAGCTGCCTGAATTATCCTCAACTTATTTAGAACACTTTTCGTTAACCTTCATGTTTCAGCACCATAGGGCAGTACCGGAAGGATGCAAATGTTATACACTTTCGCTGTCAGTGATATCGATAAGCTGCTAGTCATAATGTTTCAGTACCTTCCAAATACACACATCCCAATCTTATTCTCCTAGATATTTCCATTTCTTGGTCTGGAGTCAATCTCCCACCTGCCATAAGGGCCAACATAATACTTTTTCTCCCCCGTAACATGCATCCAACTCATCATCAAGATCGCAGAGATGCTCGAGCCGCGTCGCTTTAGCAGCGATATGCTGGCCTACTGGACGTACTTTACACAGACGCGGCAGACCATCCTACTCAGACTGCTGTAGCAGCAGTCAATTGACACAGATGAGAACACGACTCTTCATGCCTCCTGCTCCGTACGCGCTTCACCTATTACTACAGTGGAGGAAGTAGCAATTGCTCTCGTGCTCTCCACTTCTAAAGCTAAAGTAGTCATAAGTTATTCACAGGGCGCCGTTCTTAATTTTACTGATGGCCTTATTTCAGTCGAAGTGTTTCATATTAAATCCTCCTAACCACCTAACTCTCCTGCTATGGGCTCCGGCCCACATGGGTCTCAAGGGTAATGAGGGGCACATGAGCTAGCTCGATAGCTCACTTTCCGAGCAGCTTATCATCCCGCCCCCAATATGCCCATCTTGGTCAGGAAGGACCCCATAATCACTTCACGCGACCTACTCAAACACTAATGTCTTTCTCTCCACCTTTATCCACGTCCGCACCAAGATCTTACAAAGACAGAAGCCATCATGTGGCGCCAACACCAGAAGAACACTTGTCCCAGTCCCAAAAGGTTCCATAATATATTTCCTAAACGGTATTTTCCTAAACACTGCAGTATCCTAGTAGACCTCCTTAATATTCTCTGGACTTGTCCAAAACACATGTCAACACCCATACAACATACCTGGGAGGCTCGTCTACACAGCTCTACCCTGGACGACCAACGAGCGCTCATCAGTCTCTCTCTATAGGCTGCCAGATTCCTAGGAGTCTTAGCCGACCAGTAGATCTGGGCGTTCGGCACCTTGACTGTTTTAATAAATGTTTACCAACCAATCGTGGTCCAGATCTGCGGTCACTACCTGCCCTAACTAGACATATTCGCATACTACTTTTCACGCTTGGTTACCTGTTTTAAACTACCCTTCTTTTCCCAGGCTGTTCAGCCTTACCATAGTCTTCCTTAGGTCTATCTTTCAGCTTCGTTTGTCTAGATCTTCTATCATTACTGGCTGATGGTCCCCTGAGTTACTTATCAAGGCAATGTCATCAGCGAATCGCAGATTACTTGAGATATTCTCCTTCGACCCTGATGCCTAACTGTCCCCATTTCGTGCCTTTAAATACTCTCCAAGCAAGCTGTAAATAGCACTGGGAAGATCGTGTCTCCTTGCCTAATGCCTTCCTAATTGGAATTTTTCATTTTATTCATACAGAACTATGGTTGCTGTGTAGCCACGCTGATCTCACAGTGATTTCATGACCGTTGATGCTTTGACCAAGTCTAATTCTTTCTCGTAGCCAATTTATGATATGTATAGGGGCTGGTTATATTCCGAGCACTTTGTATCACCTGGTTTATTGTGTGGATATGATCTATGATGAAGTACCCTTTCCGAAATCTTGCTTAATCTTTTAGTTGATTAAAGTCTAAGGTTATATTTATCCTATTAGCGATTACCTTGGTAAATACCTTATACGTAGCTGATAGTAAGCTTATTGGTCTGTAATACTTCAAGTCCTAAGCATCCTGTTTCCTAAGAATTAAGCTAATGTTAGCGTTCGTCCAATATTGCGGTACTTTCGATGTCATCAGACTTTGCGTACACAAGGTGGCCAGTTTTTCTTCCACGATATCCCGCCTCTCCTTCAACAAATCTACAGTTACCTGAACCTCCTCAGCTCCTTTCCCCCTTTTCATAGCTTCTAAGGCTTTCTTAACCTCGTCCTTTGTTACTAGCGGAAAGTCTTATTGCTCTTCATTACAGCCAATTTAATTCACGGCCTGACTGCTATGGCTACTGTAGTTGTCTATACAGAACTCCTCGGCTACCTTGAATATATTCTCCATGTGAGTAATCACATTGCCCCATTTTGTCCAAAAGTGAATCCATCTGACTTTTTGCCTATGCCTAATTTCCTGCTTGCTGCCCTCAGTCTTTGATCGTTCTTTAGAACATGCTCAGTTTTCCTCATTGTACACTTCCTTATGTAAGCTACCTTGCGCCTATAGATTACCTTTGATATCTCTGCCAGTTCTACCCGGTCTGTAGGGTTGGAGACTTTCATAATTTGGCATTCCTTAATCAAATCGTTCGTCTCCGTAGACAGTTTCCCGGTATCCTTTCTAACAATTCTACCGTCTACTTCTACCGAGAACTCTGTAATAATTGTCAGAGAAAGAACGCTAGCAGACGACGAAAAAGGAAGAGGACCCACACATGCGCTCTTCCTTGCCCGTCGTCAGCTAGCGTTCTTTCTCTGACAATGGAAAACCAACTCGCCCAGCATCATACCTTGTTCAGTATTAATATTTCTGAAATTATTGTTCATTACTTCTAGGATAAGGTCAGCTTCCTCGGTTAGCACTGAGTATCTATTCTGCAGCGAGAGCCGGAATTGTACTTTTCCCCTTACTGCTAAATCGTTTACGGACTTCTGCCTTACTAATCTATTCCGCTCTCTCTTCTAATCTAGAATAATTCAAGACTATACCATTCTGTGGTCACAGCAACGCATATTACCTATTACCACTACCTTCTGCATAATGCCGGAATTAAAACACAGTACTAAATCAATTTCATTTTAGTATCCCCCTTGGGGCTTTTTCATGTCCACTTCCGGTTCTTCCGTAAGTTATTGCGTTCAGCAAACTCAACTATTAACTCCCCCTGCTCCTTTCAATTCGGAAAGCAAACTAGCGCACTTCAAAACACAGACACAGGAAGGGAACGACAACACAGCGCTTCCCTTCCTGTGTCTGTGTTTTGAAGTGCGCTAGTTTGCTTTCCAAGATGATTTACCAACTAGCCCGTTCTTCCAACCTTTCCTTTCAATTCAATGCCATGGTTGCCCACTGCTTGCTTTCTATGTACCTTGAATTTCAAGTCGTCCATCAGTACAGTATAATGTGTTTTTGCTTTCCCCATTGACGATTTTACATCTTCATTGTACCTTTCTACTGCCTGGTTATCTGAATGTATGTGGTTGCGTATTCTTGTACAACCTTCAGCTTATACCGCTTATACAGCTTAATTAGGCTGCCGGGTAATCTCTCATTAATGTTATAGAATTGATCTATATTGCCACCTATATCCTTAATGATAAGTAAACCTACTCCTAGTTCGTACCTCTCCGATAAACCACGATAACACACTACATGCCTGCCCTTCAGTACAGTTTATGCCTCATTTGACCTCCTAACCTCACTAAGCCCTATGATATCCAATTGCGTACCCTCTAGATTCTCTAGCAGCACTGCAAAACTAGCATCACTACCTATAGCTAGTGATGCTAGAACCCTATAGGGTTCTAGCATTAAACGTCCAATCTAGGCATTTCCTCGGACCAGAAATTCTTAGCACCCCCGCTGCGTCTCTGGTCTGGCCACAGATATGGTTGGTTGCTCCACAGCTGCTGGTGACTGAGGGCCGGGGTTTTGTAGGAATACTCATGGGAGTCCCATAAGGTATATACATCGTTAGTCTTGGTTTGTGTGCTTAATTCGACCTTGATCTGATTTGGTGGGAACCATACAAAACGTTGTACAAGTAGTAGTAGAGGTTTCGCTTTAAATAAAAGTCAAGTGAAATCTTGTGGACCTGAAAAGCCTAGCAAAAAGCATTATTTTCAGTTAACTTTCGGCGCATGACAGCTTTATTTGGTTATGTGCCAATCAAAATAATCATTATTTTTCTCCCATGTTGCTCGAATCGTCGGTCACTCATTATAAACATTTTGCTGAGTTCTGTACAACCGATTCGGTATTAAAACAGGAAAAGTACAGGGTGTCGACCTGGAATTTTCACAGGTTTAGTTCGGGTTCAGGTTCATGCTTTTCAGGGTCGGTTTCGGCTCCGGAGACACATTCTGCTCCGGTTCGAACCGGTTCGGGCAGAGTCGAACCGGTTTGAACCGGAACAGAATGTGTCTCCGGAGCCGAAACCGAGCCCGAAAGGCATGAACCTGAACCCGAACTAAACCTGTAAAATTTCCAGTTCGACACCCTGTATAATATGTTTACAACTCGTAGGGTGAAAATTTGATGAACAATAAAATATGTTTTTATCATCTGCATAAGCCAGTCTCGAAGGCACGGTCATTCTCACAGTCCAACCACACAGAGAGGCACGTGCTCTTCAACAATCTCCAAATCTAAAAAACAATATGGTGTGCAGTGCAGTCTAAAGTGTTTGTTTAAGCAAATTATAGCAAAATCATGTTGCCACGTTCACATTCCCTCCTTTTTATCTCCTTTTTTGTAGATCCTTTTGAACGTAGCAATTTTCTATTTTAAGCTTATATTTAACCTCGAAACTTGCCACATTTTATTTTACCCGTAGCTGCGAACAACTTGATTCCCGCAATGGTATGCAATAGAGTAATGTAGCAGGCGCGAAAGCATTGGACGCGCCTCTAAATTAGTTGATTGGTTTTATGACTTCTTTTCGCGATGAAAAGCAACGTCATGTTTATTATTTATTCCGTTTAGGCATTAAAACCCATTACGTTGACTTCGTTTTCTACACCAACTCTGTTAAACGCAGCTTTTCACTCGGCAGGGGTCCCGAAAATGGTGTATACAACAACAAAAAAAGGCTATCTTCAGCCGGAGCTGTGCACTCACGCTGGGCGTCGGCGCGCCTGGTCTTGATGTTGATGCCCCACCAACCTCTCAGCTCTGGTAGGAGGCCGCAAGCCTTGCGAAACTCATGGCGGATGTAGGCCACTCCTGAGGTTCCTGCTCCGCAGTTCATGTACTAGGGACCAGACAAGCAATAAAAACAAAGTGAAAAAAGGCTCGAAAATTATGTTTTAACCTCTTCAAATTGTCCTCAAGTCAAAACGAATTGGGCTTGACCGTTTGTGCGTCCAGGAGCGCGAAGATTGTTCATGAATCTATGGCTTCGATCTAGAAATCAACATACTCACCTGTGACATTTGATGCTGAAAGCAAGAAGTCTCTATTTTCATCGCAAAAAACCATTGTTTTCTGGCCTTTCATTTCTGAAGTCCGAAATATACGCGAGGCGTTCCCTATATGATGTTATTGTACTTTATTTGCAATAAAGATTGTTGTTCAGGGTGAATACTCAAGCAAAAATTGGAGAATATTTCTTGTATGACTTTTTGCGAGTGTTTTTTTTTTTTGCTCGTTCACCACACAAGACATTTCAGAACACTTCAAAAGTAGCGGAGCTGAAGCTGAAATTTATTTATTCAGCAGTGAGAGAGAACAACGCGAGGAAAAGCCCCCAGGAGCATCACAGGCTCTCGATCCCCATAAGTGGACGGCGGCATCGCAACCAAACGTAAAACAACAAATACACTTCATATATAACGAGATTTAATATGTGATGTCAACAAATGCAGGAGCACCCCCCGCAGTGGTGCTATTGTTAGGGAGCTCGACTCCGTATCCGGGGAAGCAGGATCGAATCCCGGTGCAGGCAAAAAGGAAGGCGTCCGTCTGCTGTGCGATGTCAGGGCCCGTCAAAGAACCCCACTCGGTCTAAATTTCCGGATCCCGTTTACAACAGCGTCTCTCATAGCCTGAGTAGCATTGGAAATAAACCTCACAAGCCAAGCCAAACCTAAACCAAAACAAATTCGGATGCATAACGTTTCCTACTTATCCTAGTTTCAATTAGAGGGAAGTCACGAAGTTAACGCATTGTACAAAAAGACCAATGAACATAAAAATAATCGGAATATGATAGTGAAAACATTTATATACATTACAAGGCAAAAATGAACGTGTCGCACTGAACAACTAGTTTCACACACTTAATGTCTCATTTAAACAGGCAACCACATGCTTCTGAACACAAAGCAATGACACAAATTGAACTGTGGAAGAGGGAATCTTCAATCGAGCATCCTAAATAATATCGAGAATAGAGGGAAGACTGCGCCTGAATATTTGCATACCCTAGTTGGTAAAGGGTTTATTGCTGTATTAACATGTATGCTACATGCTCTCATGATCAGCAAATCTCGTCATGTTGTAACATATCTGTCGGAGTAATCTTTATTTTATGCTTGTAGTGGAGAGCGTAATGCAAATTATGAATGTAGAAGTAACACCTTAAGCGTCATAGCATGTATATATATATATATATATATATATATATATTGTCACGTCTCGAGAACGCCAAGGAGGGCCTAAGAAAAGAAGGTTTTAATGACCGACTGGAACAAGTCTTGCGCTCAAGCTTCCTCTTTCTTCTTCCAGGCTCGCGCTTTTGTTCCCAGTCGTCATCTTTTGCGTCCTCTTCTATGCGGCAATATATAGGATGCGGGAGCATAACGTACTTGGCCGCTTAAAAAATAAAGAGCGAAGTGTACGCTTCATTGAAGGAAACATTTTATTGGACTCGACGTTTTGATCGGGGGACCGATCTTTTCAACAGTAATTTCTGTTCGCTGATGATTCCCCTTTTATAAGGCTTGGGAAGCGAAAGGAGCATAGAAGTAGAAGCACTAAAGGGTGAACATTTATGGATTGGTAGAAAGAGTGTAGGAGCTGTAGGAAGGCTTGAGACTGCGAAGAGCATGCAAGCATGCAACCCGTAAGGGAGTAGAGTATTCCAGGGCGACCCCTAATGTTTTCGGGTCCGAGTGCTTGCTAATTGACAAGCGTGTCCTGCTAATATGGTAGACAGCGTCCACGGCCGCGTAGCAACATTCGTGGAAGAATGCGGGATTTTGTCCCTCCTTTCGGTCGGGAGTGCAGGGGGGGGGGGGGGGGAAGAATCTTCACCCAACCATATGGGAACAAGGGACTGAAGTCCTAAAGAAGTGCCATGTGTGAAATACCACAGCTTATAGCAAGAAAAAATTAAGAAGCAATAGAGGGGGAGGTTTACTCCGCGCGAGAATGGAAGTTGGAGATAATTGTCCGAACTTGAAACGCAAAAGGGGTATGACACCAGACGATTCAGTGTGGTATGTGGTACTGTGTGTGGTCATGGTGGTAGTTGTTTGTGGTGGTGGTGGTTTATTAAATAATCAGAAAGAAGGAAAAGAGTGTTGCCGGTCGCGGAAACTGCTATCTAAATTCTGAAGCACCTGAGCGGCAGCTGGTGAGAAAGAAAAGGGGATAGGGAGAGGATAGCGAGGGCAAATACAGAGGGGAGCGATAATTAACAAAGGGCAGAGGAGCAGGATGTGTTTTTCATGCTCTCTCGACTTCGGAAAGACCTGGCCGTGCGCTGCGGCACCTCGTGCTGGGTCCCCACCCTCCAGCCATGAACGTCTTGCACGCTCCTGGCCTAGACCTGGGAGAATCATCTCCTGGGGGCCGCGGCAATTCAAGCGCTGTAAAGAAACCCGCCGCCACGGGCTGCGAAGGCAGGCACCAAGGTGGATTTCGTTTGCACAGCGCACTCCGCGAGAGGCCTGTCGACTCATCACCGCTTTAAGGGAGATGGATCGAGTGAGTGCAGCGTGCAGCACAGCGCACAGCCCTAACTCCGGAGAGGGCGAAGGAGACGCTGCGCACCATCGGCCTTCCACCACGTGTTGCTGAGACTGCGGCGCAAGCGGGTGAGCACGAGGAAGCAGCCATTGCCAGCTCGGCGCAGCGCCTGCAGCCACCTGCCAGCGGGGACCACATTTATGCAGCAGGTGTAGCTATTGTTGAGAAGGACCTCAACAATGCGACCACCCATCGTAAGAGACGTCGTTCAACCCACTCAAGGGAGATAGGGGACGACAATGGCACAGTGGGCAGGCATCTGCTGCTAATCGCTAATCACCCTTTGTGCCTCTCCTCCCCCCCTGCAGGCCGCCTTCCCCCCGCTCTCGACAGAAGGGGAACCATCACTACGGAAGGTCGGCTGATGGCGATGACAGGGGATGAGGGGGAACAACAGGCACCACAGGGCACCGCTTGTGACTGACCGTGCTGCAGGCAGCCCGAGGCCGGCGCAGGGCCAGACGAACGGGAGTTCGTTCGTACGCCCGCTTGACAGCAGAGACGGCCAAACCTCCTTAGCATCCGCGTACTCACTGGAGGCCACAGGCATGCTTCCCTGGCGCCAGGTCTCAACCCGAGCCTAACGGAGACGCAGGGCAGCCTTCCAGAAAGCTCCTGCTGCTATGCCATTTCACGAGGGGCTTCACTGGACAGTGCTGTTCCGGCCGGCGGACCGCGGCGCTGCCATGACAATGGAACAGGAATTTGAGATTATTGAGAAGCTGAGCCTGTAGCCGGGTGAGCTGGCGGTCCGCGTTAACACGCGCCGGAACGGGGTAACCGGGGGCGTTGGGTGCGAGATCACCTTTGGGTCGCTGCTCGCCACCACTGTAATCCCTGGCCTGGCAGTGCGCGCCAAGGAGCCAGCCCCTCGCAACCAGTCCACCGGGCTCGTATTCGGCGTTGACGTACGCCGCTCGGCAGATTAGCTGCTTGCCGCCACGGAGTCGACGGTGGCAATTATGTCGGCATCGCTGTCGGGAGCACGCTGCTTCTCCGGTTTGCGGCGCCCAGATTGCTGTCACATGTATCGATATACAGGCGTAGTCTTCCCGTCCGGCCATGCCGCCCGCGGCCACTGTAGTGTTTCCGCTGCTCCAGCCTGGGACATGCTACCGAGGTCTACAGAGCTGCCGCACGCTGTACCCGCTGCGGTGGACAACACGACACAGGCGCGTGCACTCGTGGGAAACCACGCTGTTTAAACTGCGGCGGCCGGCATGCAGCCAAGGACCCGGCATGCCCACAATGGCTGCGAGAGAGGTATGTCGCTACGATATTGGCTACGCAAGAACTACCTCTCTCGCGTCGGTCCGTGCGCGCTGTTGTGCGGGAGGAAGTCTCGCCAGCCTTTCACAACACGGAATCAGGCACAGCTAAACGCATGTTGCGGGCCTCAGCAAACAGCCGCAGCCGAGGTGGCGGCGGCTGCGGCTGTTTGCCATTTCATCGAAAGAAAAAGACCGGAACAAGAAATTTACCGTCATTCCGTTCATACATCAGGTATCCCACAATTTGAAAAGAATTGGGAAAAAAGTAGGAGTAGAAGCAGTCTTTTCTGCACCTCACCGCCTTTCCAGACTTTATAAGCGCGTTAACAAGCCAGCCGGACGAAGGAAAGAATGCACAACAAAGCATAAAGAATCGTTTGTCGCATGTGCCACAGCAGTTGCCTATTCTACTCCTCTTTCCTGCGGCAAAGAATATGTTGGGCAGACCGATCGCGGTGTAAATAAAAGACTACAGGAGCATAAATTGAACGTAAAAGACAAGAAATCAAGCAACCTGGCTTTGCACTGTCGAGACTGCTCACCCTGTAAGAGTGACCCTCAAAAAAATTTGCGAACACCAGAATCTTGGCAAAAAACAAGAATCAGCTGCTGCGAGAAATAATTGAAGCCGCCTTCATTGACAACCTGAGAGCAGACTGCGTCAGCGTGCCTTCAGTAGCCCTCCTAGAAAAAGAGATCGCGGTCTTGTCCGGTTCTTTATGAGCACTCTGTATCCCAGCCATGCAAAAGACTTCGTACTTCTCTCTTTCGTTTTTTGACCAGCTGATTTCGCCTCATTTACGATATACATGCACCTGATTTTAGCTACTCATTGAAGTTTTGCTGTTAATTGTTACCTCATTTTGCTAATTTTACCTCACTGACGTCTTTTTTTCATCTTGGTTTAGCTCTCATTGAATTTTTGGCTATTAATTGCTGCCTCTGATGAAATTCTATCTGTTTTTATCTTTCGCCTCATTGAAGTTTTTGGCATGTTTTTGGTTGGCCATTTTTCATGCATCTTCACCTTTTTCATAATTTTGCCTTGTTTATGGTTGGCTCTTCCATGCCATTTTACATTTATCATGCAGCATTTTGTTTTTACTTGCTTCTATGCCTTGTTTTTATAGCCTTTTCTGTGTTTGTTGCACCGCGGTCGTTTATTGTGGGCCGGCCTTCTCGTACTGAGATTGTGATACGGCTACTGGGATTGCGATTCGGTATCTGAGAATGCGAGATATTGCAATGCTGCTACTGAGATTGCTACCTCTTTCTTGTGAGTGCGCTTGCGTGTCCAGTTCCTTCTGTCAATTATAAATGCGCGGTTCAAAAGCGTCCAAAATAAAGTAAGTTCACCGCAGTTGTGTGTGTCCCTAGTCCTTTGTCCTTGTCTGCCAGCGCTGCGATACCGTAATGTTTGATAACCACCACCAACTAGCCCAGCAGTATACCCTACATAATTACACGATGATGCTACAGCCGGTCACTTAGGCTTTCATAAAACTTACCACCGCATGAAAACCCGTTTCTTCTGGCCAGGCCTCGCCTCAAGCGTGGAAAAATATACGTCGCCTCTTGTCTGCCATGCCAGCGCTGCAAACGGCCGATTTCTCCTGCTGCTGGCCTGCTACAGTCGCTACCTTGCCCTGCTACTCCTTTTACCGTTGTTGGCACAGACATATACGGGCCACTTCCATTGTCCGCACGAGGTAATCACTGGATCATCACCGCCGTCGACCACCTAACACGCTACGCTGAGACCGCTGCACTGCCTAATGGCTCAGCACCTGAGGTCGCGACCTTCTTTTTGGAATCGCTCGTACTGCGCCATGAGGCCCCTCAAGCGCTTCTCAGCGACCGTGGTCGGACATTTCTGTCGACGATTGTAGCTGAAGTTCTTGAGGCCTCAACCACACATCACAAATTGACCTCCAGCTATCACCCGCAGACCAATGGGTTGACTGAGCGGTTCCACCACACGCTTTCTGAGATGTCTATGTACGTCGACCAGGACCACGGAAACTGGGACGTAATACTTCCTTTTGTTAGGTTCGTATACAATAAGGCTGTACATAGGTTACACCCCGTTTTTCCTAGTTTATGGCCGTTCTCCCGCTAGCCTTCTTGATGCCTCTTTCCTTTCTACAAATGCCAGTTCCTCATCCTCTCTTCCTGACCAGTTTCTTTCCCGAGTGGCCAAATCTCGCCAGCTTGCTCGCGTCAACACGGAAGCTAGCCAGGAAGACTGCAAGTGCCGCTATGATGCAACCCACCGCCAAGCTTGCGTTCCGTCCCGGCGACGAGGTGTTACTTTGGACACCATTACGCACTCCTGACCTTTGTGACAAGTTCCTGCGCCGTTACGTTAGTCCTTACACTATTCTTGCAAAAACCTCCCCGGTAACTATCGCGTCTCCCCTGTTTACCCTCCTCCGGAAAGTCGTTACCGTGGCACTGAAGTTGTCCGCGTTTCACCCATGAAGCCTTTTATTCGGCGCAATCCTGCGGACTAATTGCGGCCAGGTGTGGCCGCTTCAACTGCACGGGCGAAATAGTGTGAGCACTATGTGGCGCTTCATCGTCTACACGGCTGAACGTACATGTTAATCTTCATCCTGCTCTATTTTGTAGATATGCATCGTCATCGCGGAGTGGCTACAGTGTGCGACCAGAGCTTCAGGTCTCAATAAAACCTGATCCCCCAAGTCCGACCCTCGCGTTACCTTACAATATATATATATGCCGCCAGTACACATCTGTTTCCTTCTTCCCTTGCCTGTCTTTAAGCACAGGTTTAGTCGTTCTTTTACCCACACACACACACACACACACACACACACACACACACACACACACACACACACACACACACACACACACACACACACACACACACACACACACACACACACACACACACACACACACACACACACACACACACACACACACACACACACACACACACACACACACACACACACACACACACACACACGCATAAACACCATTATATATATATATATATATATATATATATATATATATATATATATATATATATATGTAGCTCAGTTGGAAGAGCACCGGACGCGTTATTCGGAGGTCGTGGGTTCGGTTCCCACCATCGGCACGTTGTTTTTCTTTCTACTTTGTGTTTATTTATCTTTCCCCTAAACACATTACATTATTCATTTATGTGACTATCAAGTAAAAATTAAAAAAAAGACAAATTACAATCCCCATTGCGTTCCTTGGCCTCGCCGTATACAGACAACATTAATACCCCAGAAAGTAGCAGGGGGGACAGCGGCCGATGTAGCTCAGTTGGAAGAGCACCGGATGCGTTATTCGGAGGTCGTGGGTTCGGTTCCCACCATCGGCACGTTGTTTTTCTTTCTACTTTGTGTTTATTTATCTTTCCCCTAAACACATTACATTACTCATTTATGTGACTATCCAGTAAAAATTAAAAAAAAAGACAAATTACAATCCCCAATGCGTTCCTTGGCCTCGCCGTATACAGACAACATTAATACCCCAGAAAGTAGCAGGGGGGACAGCGGCCGATGTAGCTCAGTTGGAAGAGCACCGGATGCGTTATTCGGAGGTCGTGGGTTCGGTTCTCACCATCGACACGTTGTTTTTCTTTCTACTTTGTGTTTATTTATCTTTCCCCTAAACACATTACATTACTCATTTATGTGACTATCAAGTAAAAATAAAAAAAAGACAAATTACAATCCCCAATGCGTTCCTTGACCTCGCCGTATACAGACAACATTAATACCCCAGAAAGTAGCAGCGGGGACAGCGGCCGATGTAGCTCAGTTGAAAGAGCACCGGATGCGTTATTCGGAGGTCGTGGGTTCGGTTCCCACCATCGGCACGTTGTTTTTCTTTCTACTTTGTGTTTATTTATCTTCCCCCTAAACACATTACATTACTCATTTTTGTGACTATCAAGTAAAAATTAAAAAAAGAAATTACAATCCCCAATGCTTTCCTTGGCCTCGCGGACTGTCGGCTTCTTTCCTTCATATATATATATATATATGGTTGTGGGGCGCTGTGGCCGCCTAGAGATAGACACAGAAGAACGGAGGACGCCAGGCAAAAACCACTTGTCCCGGCGCTCTTCTTTTGTTCTCTAATTCTCCCGCGCTCGTCTCGCGCTCGTCCCGCGCCTCTTTTTCTGCGCAGCGCTCCTCGGCGCGCGCCGTAACATCTTTCCCCCCGGGGGGGGGGGGGGGGGGGATAAAGTGTCGGTGAGCTGCTGCAGGCGCTACACATATGGGGCGGCATTTCGTGGGGAAGGCAATGAGGCAGCAGGCGACGACAGTAGTGGTGATGACCCAGTATCTAAGTCGGAGTCAATGCTGTAGCCGTTGACATATCTCTTCATGTTTTACACATGCTCCGGGAAAATACGGTGCACACCGCATGGTCCATGCTCGGGGAGGTCTTCGAGGCGGTATGTCACGGGGCCGAGCCGTTCAACGACATGGTAAGGGCCGCGGTATCGGTGCATGAGCTTCGTGTCACGGCCAGTCGCGCGGATGGTGCGGCGAACGAGGACAAAGTCACCGGACCGGAAGGAGGGAATTTGTGGTGCTGCCGCATTGGCCACTTGCACACGTGCATGAGCCGTGAGAAGGTGGCGCTGAGCGTTGAGGCGGGCGTAACGAAATCGTTGGCGGAGTCGGTGATGCAGTCTGATAGGGAAGGCCCAACTGCACGTCAAGAGGAATGGAGGGTGTTCTGCCATAGACGACTGAGAACGGCGTGACATGCATTGTTTCTTGCCTCGCAGTGTTGAGTGCAAAAGCTGCCGCAGAATCAAAACGATCCCAGTTTCTGTGGGACGGAGCCACGTAGGAGGCGAGTATATCCGTGAGGGTGCGGTTAACACGTTCCAGGAGGCCATTGCACTAGGGATGATTGACGGATGTAGCGGAATGCGCAATGCCGAACGAGCGGAGGGCTCGCTATAAAGCAGCTCCCACGGTCCGTGATGAGGCTTCGGGGAACACCATGCCGAAGAACGAGATGCTGTTCCACAAACATACGGCATGAGCGGAAGAGGTGTCTGGAACGGGCAGTGCTTCGACCCACTTGGAAAAGTAGTCGATCGCAACCAGAATATACCTGTTTCCGGCGGGCGTTTCGGTAATGGGCCCAAATGGTCCAGTCCAACCAGTTCGAAAGGTGAACTCGGCGGCGAAAAAGCCTGCGGGGGTGGCTTGGTTATTCGTGTGGATGATTTCCGGTATTGGCACGTCTGGCAGGACGCAACGTGTTCCTTGACGTCTCTGGACATAATAGGCCACCAAAAGCGCTCCGACACTCGTGCGTAGGTCTTGCCGCGACCAAGGTGACCAGCTGTGGGAGCGTCGTGTAGGCCGTGCAAGACTTGCGACCGCAGTGTTGCTGGCACCACTGGTAACCACACGGGTGGTCGACCACGGAGCCACCTCACATGACACAAGAGATTATCTTTAATTCGATAGACCCGGTGCAGTTTACGGAGACCTGCGCCGGCGGCGGTGCCAAGGGATTGAACTATGGCCGCAATGTCGGGATCTTGCGTTTGTGCAGTCCTGAAATCCGTCAAAGCCGTCACAGGACAAGGGTGGCGAGAAAGAAAACCGGCAACGTGATGGGCAGAACCGCGCCGATGCACTATGGTGAAATCGTACTCTTGAAGTTGCAGTGACCAGCGTGCAATCTTGGCATTTAAGTGTTTGGCAGACTGCATCCAAGTGAGAGCGCTATTGTCCGTTACTATGGTAAAATAACGGCCGTACAGGTAGGGACGGAACTTCTCGACGGCCCAGACAACGGCGAGGCACTCGAGGTCCGAAGAGTGGCGGCGGCGTTCTACGTCGGAAAGCTGGCGGCTGGCATAAACTAAAACTTTGTGGTCACCAGACTCGTCTTCCTGCAGAAGGACAGTGCCGAGCCCATCTGGGCTGGCATCCGTGTGGAAGACGATGGGGGCCAGGTAGGTCGTAGTGGGCCGATGTGGGAGGCTTGAAGAGGGTGTGCTTGACATTGGACCACCGTCCAACTCCATGCTGCATTCTTCTTCAGAAGGGCGGTCAACGGAGCGCTTCGCTTGGCAAAGTCCGGAATGAAACGACGGAAATACGAAGCAATTCCAAGGAAACTTTTGAGCTCCTTGGCGGTGGTGGGAGCTTGGTAAGCCGTAAGCGCTTTTAGTTTTTCAGAGTCGGGACGGATACCATGCCGGCTCGCAACGTGACCCAAGTACGTCACCTCTGCAAAATCGAAGAAACATTTCTTTGGTTTTAAACGAAGCCCAGCAGATGAAAGGGCTTCGAGGACGAGTTTGAGTCGTGTTTGGTGTTCTTAAAACGTAGCCGCGTAGACAATTACGTCGTCCAGGTAGACCAACGCCATAATCCACTTCATATTGCCTAGGACGCGGTCCATGAGGCGCATAAAGGTAGCGAGAGTATTCGAGAGGCCGAAGGGCATACGGTTTAACTGGCAAGCGCCGTCAGGAGTCACGAAAGCCGTCTTTTCCGCATCATCGGGGTGAACAGGCACCTGCCAGTAGCCCGAGAGCAGATCTAGGGCGGAAAAATAACGGACCCCTTTCAGGCGATCAAGTGCATCGTCGAGGCGGGGAAGAGGGTACACGTCGAGGTGAGTAATAGCATTTAACTTGCGATAATCAACGCAGAAGCGGAGTGTTCCATCCTTCTTGCGCACAAGGACTACAGGGGAGGACTAAGGACTACAAGACGGGGCAATGATTCCCTGGTCAAGCATGTCGCATATGTGCTGCTGGATGACTCTCCGTTCGGCTGGCGCTACACGGCGAGGTTGGTGATGAATGGGCCCGCGGTTTTCGGTGTTGATCCGGTGTTGGGCCCAGGAAGTGCACCCGAGTTCACCGGCGCTTAGAGCAAAGAAACTGCGATGTTCGAGCAGCAAGGCCTTGAGAGAGGCAAGCTCCGCGTTGGTGAGGATGGGGCAAAAGTTAAATATTTCCCATGGTAGGACCGCCGGCGCTGAGGGTGCTGAGGCGGTGCTTCAGGTTGCAGAGATGCAACCGGTGGTCCGGAGTTCAGGATTGAGGCTGTAACCAATTGAGTGCTAGGAGTCAGCACGAGAGGTGCGCTGCTGATGTTAAGCATAAATACGTGGGCCTCTCCTTTGAGCACAGGCAGAAGGCTTCGAGGGGAGGTCATCTCACGGGCTGGAGCTGAACACCGGATGGGTTCGAAAACTCACCTCCGCTGTGATCGGACTGTCAAGCTTGGCATACACCCACATTGCCGTACCCGGTGGCAGAGTCCCGACGGACGCTACAGTCACGGTAGTGACGTCGATCGGCTTGACTCGACGTGGCCACTTCGTTGCGAGGTAACGCACAGATTCTGAGGCACGCTTGGTCGCCGACACCAGGGACTGCCGCAGGGCGACACCGAGACTGGAAACCCGGCTAAGCCAACCCGGCCCACGCAGAGATCGGCTCGCCCGTGGTTTTGTTGTGGTAAATTTAAGGACGACTCTGGCTTGCTGGCACCACCCGCACCCGAGGACCACTAGCCAAATAGGGGCTGTCTGCTACAACAAACTCGGTGGAGAGGGTCTTTCCGAGCGCTGTCAGATTGACGATGACACGTCCGACTTGCTCCACCGGGGCGCCGTTAAAAGCTAAGAGCCGGGTTTTGGCGGCTGAAAGAAGCCGGTGGGGCTCGTTAACAATAAACGATTTGTCCAGCACATTGACAGCCGCTCCGGTGTCGACCAAGGCCTCTACGTGCCGGTCAAGCAGAGCGACGTCGACGAGTACGTAGGGAGCTTCAGTTGCTATCGAAGCTGACGAAATAAGAGGACAAGGAGAACGAAGGAGTGTGTTGACGGACTTTATTCAGCGGAACAGTGCCCCCTGAGTTCCGCCAAATCGTTTTCAGACGTCGGAAGGCCAGCACAGTCCCTCGCGTAGTGCACCCTCAGGCCGCAGCGTAAGCAGGTCGTGCGGGTGTCGTTACGCCCGCGTCAGTTAGAGGCCACTGTAGGGACTGCCAATCGAGGAGTCTCCACCGAGACGGTGCGCGCGGCAGACGATGGCGACCCCCGCGTGTCCAACAATGTCAAATTCCGCCTCGATGGCTAACGCCATGGCGGCGCGGACGGACTCAGGACGCCCAAAACGGACCAAGCGCTGCACCTCAGGGAGTTGGATGGCGTCGACAAACTCCTCGGTGCCGACCAGGGCCACGACGTTCTGAGGTGCCCCCGGTAGCGACTGCAGAACCAAGCGCTCAATGGCGGCGGCGAAGTCCTGGTATGTCTCCCCGGGCTCTTTCTTGACGGCGGGCTCGCAGGCGGTGGTACTGCGCACGGGGTTGACCTGAAGCAGTGTAGTGGTCGGACAGAAGGCACACCAGGTCGGTGTAAGAGCCCAGCTGGTAGGGCGGCACGTTCTGCAGCAGCTCAGTTGCGCGGCCTCTCAGTTTGGAGACGAGCATCCATGCCTTCATTTGCTCCTCCCAGCCTCTCGCCGTCGCAATACCTTCCAGTTGGATGCGGTAAGCATCCCACGAGATAGTGCCGTCAAACGTGGGTAATTCCACTACGTCCAATGATGTACACCGCGCCGAGCACGTTATTGGCGGCTACGACAACAGGCCCAGCGACGGCAAGGCTGGAGGCAGCGGTGGCGGTGACGCCTAAAGACTCATGACCTGTGTTCGGCTCGGCTGGCACAAGGCGACGGAAGTCGCGCCGGAGAGCTTCCATCTCTACAGCCTGGGCAGTCAGACGGGCCTCCCATGCGTCCATCCGCTGAGTAACTAAATCCAGGAGGATCTCAATACCGCCCTCCAGCCGCTGCGAAGGACCGAGCCACTCTGAGCGTCTAGGTCTAGCTGCGCCAGCCGCTGCGTCGTCGGCGCCATCGCCTGGTGGCAGAGTCCTGTCGTCTGGCACATCGGGTCCTTGACTTTGGGAGCGGATGAGCGGCATGATCCCACCGCTGCCACCAAAATGCTGTGGGATGCTGTGCCCGCCTAGAGATGGACACAGAAGAACGGATGACACCAGGCAAAAACCACTTGCCCCGGCGCTCTTCTTTTGTTCTCTAACCCTCGCGCTGGCGCCGCGCGCTCGTCTCGCGCTCGTCCCGCGCCTCTTCTTTTCCTGGCACAGCGCTCATCGTCGCGCGCCGTAACGATCTGTATCATTGCTGAGTGCGCTGTAGAGGTAGGCGGTAGGATAGTTAGAGAGGATACGGGTAAACTGTCTAAGGAGAAGAAAGATTTGATTAAGGAACGCCAAAGTATAAAAGCTCCGAATCGAACAGACCAGATAGAATGGGTAGAGATATCATATTTAATCAATAAGTGCAAAGTGGGCGATATAAGTTAATATAACATGGAGAAAAGTGAGCATGCTGTAACGAACGGGAGAAGTCTTAAAGCGAAAAAGAAATTGGACATAGGCAAAAAATCGCTAAGGGACAAGGCGGGCAACGTTATCACAATTATTGACAATGCAGTCAAAGCAGCCGTTTAGTTCTGTACTGATATCTACAGTAGCCAAAGGAGTCAGGGCAGTATATATATATATATATATATATATATATATATATATATATATATATATATATATATATATATGAAGGAAAGAAGCCAACAGTCGGCGAGGCCGAGGAAAGCGTAGAAGATATTACTTTATGTCCTTTTTTAATGTTTACTTGGATAATCAAAGAAATTAGTAATGTAATCTTGTTTAGGGGCAGATAATTAAACACAAAATAGCAGAAAAAACAACGTGCCGAGAGTGGGAACCGAACCCACGACCTCCGAATATCGCGTCCGGTGCTCTTCCAACTGAGCTACATCGGCCGCTGTCCCCCCTGCTACTTGCTTTGGTATTTATGTTGTCGGTATACGAACCTTGAGAGTGTTCACCAGCGCCACCCTCAACCATAGCGGCGGACGTAGAACGTCCTTTGTTACCGCCATATATATATATGCACACCTCTATTTTGAAATACGTACACTTTTCAATTTTTCTTTTTGTTTTTTTTTGCTGCGTATTTCCTTACACCAAGTGACAATAACATAATTGGGACAGAAATAAAAATTTAAACAGCATTACTGTGGCGCTTTGATAGGTACCACATGGGCAGTTTTTTACACTTTTAAATTGATATGTTTTTCGCAAACATGTTTCTGCATACCAAACACCGGGAGTTTTGAAAGCTGGCACAGCTTCAATTGTGTATAAAGCATTGCTAATTATAGGATATCAAGACTGACAATTTTACACTTAGGACAGAGAAGCAAAGCCTTTGCTTCAGAGCAACTGATTAACAAAACATTGTAATTGGATCAGGGCAGAAGCTTCGACAGTGCACCGTTATCTTTTTTGACAAGTTCAGTGGGGTCGTTGTCAGCAAATGATGAGCTTGGGCCGTCTGCATACATTTAAAAACGTGTGTTCTTGTCGACATACGACATCATTAATATATAAATTAAACAGAAATGATCCGAGAAGGCTACCTCTCAGCACGCCGTGCAAAATGTTTGATATTCTCCATGTCAATTCTTTCGCATCTATATACTAGGTTCGATATGAAAATTATGGCCTGTGAGCCTTCGGGCATGACCTCTAATAGCGCGTGTAGAAATTTGTTAAGGAAAATATTCTGGTGAATGTAGTCAGGTGCCTTCTTGAAGTCAATATGTAAACAAAGTACTATAGCTTACTTTGTGGCCTCGATAGGTTTTTTGCCGACTAAAGCCGTTTGTGTGGCAAGTTGTGTCCTTCAGCCATATTGCGCATGTGTGATTATGTTAAGCTTTTCAATTAAACGTGTTAACCAGCCTTGTTGAAAAAATAGTTTCCATGCTTTGAGAAAAAAAAAAGTTGGCAGCAGATATATGGGTTTGTAATTACTGATATCCGTTTTGCTGTCCTTGTTAGTTAAAGGGAAGCTTTCCTTATTTTCAATGAAACGGAGGAAGCTGCAGACGTCCAACAAAGGTTAAATACATGAGGAACAGGTGGGTCGTTCATAGCAATAAAAAATGGAATAGGTGCTACTTGAAAGCCATTGATATCACAAGAGGTTGTACGCTTTGATGGCACGGAGGACAGCGATTGTTGTTCTTTTTTCAGTGGTTACAGACTACAAAGAATAGTTCAATTTTTGTTAATGTCTATGAAACCAGAGGCATGCCAACTGTAAACAGTATCAGTGATTGCAAGAAAATAATTTCTAAAACTGCGAGCCAGTCCCGAGCCTCGAGTTTTAAACCCACCACTATTTATGCTCCCAAAAGCATTTACTGTCTCTCCAGTATTGATTACTCTGCTCAAAGACAATTACTAGCAATATACTCGTTTTATACTGTTTAAAGTTAATGCCAGGAAATGCTTCCAAGGCATTCCAACACACGACCGAATGGATCCTTCATCCATAGTTCCGATTCGAGTTTCTATATTGCAGATCAGAAATTGCAATAGCCTTAGAAGTCGAGCTAACGTAGACAAATGTGCAGTCAAAATCACTCTTTATAAATCAAATTATAGACCCTGAACTCCCTAAAATACCGACAATTGCCCGAATAGAAGATCGCCGTGCTAACAGTTTTGTCGGGCTCGTGTTATGATAGAAGCGGGCTTTAATGATTCATTCAGTTTAGGCTGGCTGCTAAATAGGACACAGCCCCTTGTTCTGATCATATACGGAACATATTAAGATGTTTTGTTTTTTACTTTGCCAGATTTAACAAATTGCTAGGGCTTCATTCTTCACTTCACTCACCTTGTAGGTGCACCACGCAGCGAGGTCCACTTGCCATTCGTTCAGCTTCATCTCCACGTTACAGACAGCATGTGCGATGTCCCATAACACAAAGCATCCCTGGAATATGCCAATGCATACGAGCAGCGTTTTCTGTTCACGAGTTCAATACTATATCTTCGAGCCCTGGACAATTTGGGCAATTTATGAAGGCAATTTTGTACTCTAGCGTATGTTGTACAGTAATTTGGCAGCAATAAATTAAAAGTCTTGAACAGTTTTCTGTGTTCGCAAGGGCAGTGGCTCTACTACAGGTTGTAAATATTGTTTTTAATATTTTTATTTTTGAATAAAGAGTGTTTCTGCTGCTATTTAGGCATCGGCAAACTGTCATCACGGAGAAATATCGCATTCTACGAGAAACCACTGTTTAGATTTCCTCCCCTCAAAAAGAGAAACACTTGAGTATTTGTCGAAACAGATGTTCAATTAGAAAAGCCTCCCGTGTAGTGGCAAAGAAAAGCCCCGCGATAATCGCAGAAGACAACAGTGACGCTGATTTTAACTTCAAATTGTACTGGTCTGAAAAATATTCCTCACGTGCTACAGATAAAATTGCAGGAAGAGACCACGAAATTGGAGCATGCAAACTAAAGGATTATCACTAAAACATTAATAATGGAAAATGTTGAGATAAAACCGCATTTTTATCGAACATTTCATTCGCTCATTGCCGTGTGCTCTATCAATAAGAACAGTGTCTTTCTCGCAAGCAGAGGCAGCTTGCATGCAATGGTTGCCTTAACAAGGCAGACCACAGCCCTGTGTTTATACATTGTCCGCACTTCGAACAGCAGACCAGATGATGTGGTTGAGGCCATAATGGGTATTTTCGCCTGTATATAGCGTCATTTCCATAAGTTTTCTCTTCTTTTTGTTTCTCTTCTTTCACAATGCATCAAGCCTCCTATTTCCTTTTTAAGAGTGTGAAGGAGAACATTGCCGATAAACTCAATTGGCGTAAATTACACTGGGGTATATTGGCGCACCGCCATTTCAAACGGCAATTTCTTGAGCATAGTTTGCCTTCTGTCTGTTACCTTTTCCCTGGCGGCGTTGGTGATGCCCCGCATGTCCAGAGACTGACCGGTGTGGAACTGAACGGCGCTCAGAAGCAGCATGGCGATGGTCTCTCCCTCTTTTTCGATGAGCTCGTAGATGTCCTCTTCCCTGAGGAGCACTTCTCCCTTCGGGTGGAAACCAACAGGAAGTGCATACCACTATTACAGGATATTCCACCACATGCCTTCTTTTAGTATTTATCTGATTTTGCCGCCACAGTACAGCACGGGGCCCTCTGAAGCATCAGAGGCGGCTCAGAAAACAACACGAAGAACCAGCCGTAAGCATTTGAAGAAAATGGGACTGCCATGAAAGAAAACAAGATGGATTTAGAAACCAAGAATGGAGTTTACTAGACGCAACAGAATGCACATTTATGCACAAACTAGTCTGTGATAGGCTGCTCGCGACTCAAGGCTGAAGCAAAGTTGGCATATCTGTTACGAATCAAGCTTTTAATAACCTTTCATAAGTGCTTTAACACACGTGCTTATCGTGCAGGCGATGTGCCTAAACCTCTCTATGATTCGTTACCATCAGGTCCACTTTTGGCGCATTTGACATCTTCAGCATCCTTGAGGCAGTGTACGAGTGCTCTCATTACCCGGTGCACGTACACCCTTCGCCCAACCTATCAAAGGTGGAGGAGGTCTCTCTGAGACGTTTGTGAGTCTGTGAGCCTTTACACCAGCAGTTCAGTATCAGTGGCAAAGTCAAAGGATACCAGTTCCACAAAGGATACTAGTTGCGACACCACTCTTCATCATCTGTTACGAACATGCCTATGAACATCGCTTGCGCGCAATACTACTCTCGAAAAGGCAGGACTTTCGCCAACTAATGAGTCTCATTTGCAGTTATGGCTACTGAATAACATTTATGCGCTCTGTATGTGTGATTTTTCAATGACTTAACTGCGCACATTTTTGTACCGCTTTCCTTTAGTAAAACCCTTCATTCCATCTGGCAAACTTAGCGCCTTAAACGAATAAATACATAACCTTTTATTGCCCGTTCTGTAAAAGAGCACTATAGGTGAGTGCAACATTTTGAGATGGTTTTAAATGTCGATGATATGTATATGGGCTACTCGTGTGTTTTTAATTTCGTCCAAAATATATAGCCTTTCTCTCTTTTGGTAGCTGAGCGGTTCTGATGCACGGTTCCTGACCCCTAAGCGGTGAACTCCATTCCTGATTAGCCAGCCGCATTTAAATCGCAACTCTGAAATGTCCGTGCGCTGTCCCATAGCGCCACACTCTTAAGAAGGCATTCTGGTCTAAATTATTTTGGAACCCTCCACAAAGAGGCCGTGCGCAGATCAAGGACGTAAAATCTTTCTGTTTTCAATGCACGTTATTTCGGGTATGCAGTCGCCACTGCCTAGCTCTTCTTCATATGAAGACCCAGCAATCGGTTTGTGCTCTGAAGTTTTCTGCGCCGCATGTTTCGCCTTGTTTCGAGCCGCATTTCAGTGGAGGATAAATGCAAGGAATGCGTGCACTGTGAGAACTCCAGGTGGTCGAAAGTATCCGAAACATTCCTCTAAGGGTAATCACGTCACTGTGTTTCTTTTTATGTATCTTCTTGTTGGTTGTGGGATTGCTCCGTCGTTGGAAAGAAATCTAGATCATAATAATGCGAAATGCTTTTATGTCTCATGCAATGTTTACCATGTGGCTGTATGTTGTGGGATGGAACGTCTTGTGACAGGCGTGACCTCACGCTTAAAAAGGCAGCTTAAAAATGAGAGCGTCAAATTCTTTACCTGGAGGTAATATAGACCGTATAGCCCACAGTGCCTCTCTGCTCGCTCCACTTCCTTCGTGACTTACGTCGAGTACCATTGCAATTGCGAAGACAGCCGTTGTCCAACCACCGAAGCGGCATGTGGGACAACGGCATGCATGCACAAAAAATACTGTTGTGACAGGGCTGCCCTGGCGCACCATTTACTCCGCAAGATGACACAAACGGACCTCTACGTGAGGCTGATCTCTTTCGAATCAAATATGTGACGCAACCGGTACCCCGGCAGCTCTCCGTTCGCAGTGATAGCATTTCCGCACCGGATTGCTATTACAGTCAGCGATACGTGTTGAAAATGATGGTCACCGCGAGATCGACCTAGAGGTGGCGCCAACGTCGCTTCGATAGTGTGGATCAGTGGCCAGCGGCGCTCGCAGAAACGCACATGGCGTAGGTATGCTTCTCAGTTTACGGCTCGTCTGTTGGTGATCAAAACGTGCCTTCTGCATGTTTAATGATTAGTGTTTTGCTGTCAAGGTTGTTCCAATATTCCAGAACAAAATTCCGTGGATTTCGCCAATTAAGCAAAAGAAGCACGGAGTTTAGAGAAACAAGGCATGGTACCACCCGTATTTTAGATTTACTCGCTTCGCTTTGCACGCTTTTTGTGTTGTACCGCACTCAGGGGCTTATTAATTGGGCCTAATGGCACCTTTCTTTATCTTATCGCCTTTCCAACAGTGTGCGCGTCAACTTTATAGTCAACTTTAGTGTGAAGCCTATGCAGATACAAGGTTCGTGCTCTGACCCGCAGCACTTTAGAATGAATCGAGACAGCCTGGTTAATTATATTGTATTTGACTCAAGGATTAAGTAAGTTAAATGTAGCACAGGCAGCATACTGTCCGGCGGGTTACTGTAGACGGAGTGTACAACAACTCTGGCCAGACAACTAGACACAAGTATTACCTGAAAATGAGATTACGCTGACACTCTTCAGGATACCTCTCCGCAAAGCAAAGTTGACCATTCACATGTAGAGCGCTGAATGGATTGAGTTTGCCAAGCGCACAACGAGGCACATGCTTCGTGCAACCAATGTCAGAGAACCTGGTAGTGTAGCAATGCGGCAATGACTCTATATAATTTTCTGAATTTCTGATGGGTGTAATGTTGATAAGTGATAAATTAGTAGTATAAGTATGTTTTTCAATGCCAATGAATTTCACCATGTGAGATAAGTTTTACACTCTTGACAAAATTTAAGACTATCAACTATTCATTTTCAGTGACGTGTGCAAGAGACGAATCAGTCACGGCGAAGAGATTGTAAAAAAATTAGAGGGTCTCTTAGATGTCTCTTAAGAGAAGAATGGCGAAAGCCTACCCTTCCTTTCTTATCATCTGTCGTTTGCCTCTTATCGGCGTTCGTTTCAGTGCTACATATAATTATGATTAGCTTACAGGAAAGGATAGGTGCAGTATCTGTCACACACTCTCCGGCAAGTGTGAGTTTGGATGATACATCATCGCTCCTGTCGCCTGGCGTTCCTTGGCGTGCGTTCAAGTGTGGCGTTGCAGATGGCAGGGAGCTAGACAAGAACTAATCTCGTAGAATCTCGCGGAATATAACAGATCTCACGCACAGCTCTCGCGCACGGGATTTTTATTGCGAAAGCATTACTAAGATCACTTTTCAGCCGTTCGCGTAGCGCGGCGGTGCACATGAAATGACCTTTTGCGTAACCCCGTGTGACGTCACGCCGAAGAGCTGGGCGACCAACATGAGCCGTTCGCGAGGGGCGGCGGTGCACATGAAGCGGCGGCCTAACTCCCGGTCTCTCCACTAGGAGCGCCACAGGTGTTGTGATGTCACGCCGAAGAGCTGGGCGACCAACCTGAGCCGTTCACGAAGGGCGGCGGTGCACATGAAGCGGCGGCCTAACTCCCGGTCTCTCCACGAGGAGCGCCAAAGGTGTTGTGACGTCACGCCGAAGAGCTGGGCGGCCAACTTGAGCCGTTCGCGAGGGGCGGCGGCGCACATGAAGCGGCGGCCTAACTCTCGGTCTCTCCACGAGGAGCGCCACAGGTGTTGTGACGTCATATAGTTGTATACGTAGGCGACGGACTCGTGTCGTCTGTGAGCAGAGGCGGTGCACACGACTATGATGGCGCCTACTGCTAAGGCGGCTCGTCGTAATGAGCTGATGAGGTATGTGTGACTCTGGGGCACGGCACCTTCGGGTGTCAATCCCCCTCCCCATCTGACAACGGCGTGCTGCGGAGACAACCGAGGAGCGAGAAGCGAGAAGCGAGACGTGCGAAACAACGTGCTAAATATGCAGCTCGGCGTGAACGTACAGCCTATTTGGCACAAACTTGTCATCCGTGCTTTCGCATTACTCCAATGCAGATTCTGCAGTGCCTTATGATTTTTCTTCCATGAGCCTAGAAAGGCTTCGGCCTTTAAAACTGCGCATCGACGCTGTTAGGTTCTTGCAAGAAATTTGGAATGCTGAAGATTTCTTTACCACTGTAATTATTGCACAGTGGCTCAATCTTATGCAAATCATATTAGGGTTACTTCCAAAACAGAGGCCGGATATAAAACTAGCCCGAAATAAACATAGGTATTGTCTCATTGCGACTATAAAATGTATATTTTCCCAAACAAAACACCGATAGTTAAGCCGTATGAAGCTATTTTGCTCCCCTTCTCAGAAACGACGAGATTGCTCGGAAGACAGCACTTAGGAGAAAAGGAATTCTAATGATTCTAATGGGCAAGCAGTGAAGTACATTGATCTATTTGCATTATATTATACTTTGTGTAACAATTAGATGCTGGACAGATATATTTCACAGACATTCGAGCATTTCTCTAGACCAAAATTTGCTCACTACCACTGTTATGAATGCGCAGAACCCTTCTACAGCATTGGTTTTACGCAAGGTTTAACGCATCAATGCGACATCGGCTGTGACGGATGATGTAGTGGTGGGCTGCGGTGTCGTTGAGGAATAGGATTGTTTAAGGCGCAATCAAATCCCACAGCATAGGAGCGCCGTTCGAAACTGCGGTTTATTGAAATCGCCAATCAAGAGCGAGAGCCCTACAACTGAGACACCACTACAGAAGTTTAACAGCTAAAAAATAAAAAACAATATTACAAATTTAGATAACTATATTGTGCTTTCCGAAGGCAGAATGTGGCCTGTTCACACTGCCGTCTCCTATGCAGCTATCTGCGGTCGAATATTTCAGTAGCTACTGTATTCCAAACAGAAACGGGAATGTACGATTTCTGAGAGTTTGCCTTAAGATTTTTACACGGCAGTGACCTGTTTTGCTGTGACACGGTGCCTCGGGATAACGCACCTCCTGGCCTATGATGAATCCTCGAGCATACTGATGCGTCGCGTCGTTTCCAGGGTGACCCACGTGTGACCCAGGGTGACACAGAAAATTTTGATCGAACGTGCATTTTTGGAGTGATCAAAAGACTTCATAATTTCGGCTGCTGGTTGATGAATTCGATGTTTTGCAAAATTTCGACTGGATTTATTTAAGTCGCTAAAGACGAATTTAGAGTTCATCGTGCCAATCGCCAGAGCTACAGCTGCCTCTTCTGCCTCCTGTGAGGTTCGTGCTTCGTTTATTATTGCTGTTTGTTCTAAGCAATACATGTGATGGTCCAGTGCCAGGCCTCTCTTATCCTCGTATTCTGTCGCGTCGACATACGTCGTTTGTTAGCCTTAGATTAGAATAGTTTTTCTCTAATGATTGGGCACTTGCTACCCGAAGCTGCAGGTGAAACTCCGGGTGCATATCTTTAGGTACGTGCGAGCCACACCAAAACAACGATTCAAGCGCACGTGAGGTGGTGCCAAACGCTGCCTTGCGCACGCCAGTTCGAGAAGCCCTTTCCAACCAAACGTGCCGTCGAAGCTTTCCATTTTGGACTAAAGGTTGCGCTCGACAGTTCACAGCCGTATGAGGTTTTCAAGGGTATTTTGAAACAAATTATGGTGCCCTGGCTTACTTTCGGAAATGCGGTTTCGTGCCTAAAATCAGAAGTACAGTCGACATTACCTATAAATCATAAAGCCGTTGGACAATTAGCACTGGGTGCCCACTGCAAAACCACGAATGGGGCGGTAGAAGGCGGTATGGGCTGGGCATCTTTAGAAGTACGGGAAGCTCAGACTAAAATATTATATGAGGAACGCCTGAGGAAATTGAACACTAACAGATGAGCAGCGAAAGTATTTGAATACTATTTGTATACCTATACTTAAAAAGCGTCGACTCACAATGGAGAAAAAGAACAAGGAAACTAACCAGTAGGTATGCAGGTCACAAGGTCGATGAACAAAAGACAGCGTTAAGCAACAGGTATAAAACAGATGAAGTAAAAATTGGATAAATTCGATGGAAAAGAAAAAGAGTGTGGAATTATACCGAAAGTGGAAAAGGCAGATGAGGAATGAAGCTTTTTTTTGATAACTCAAGAGGCAGTGCCCTACTTTTTGAAGCTAGATCAGGATGCCTTAGAAAACGCAGCTACAAATATAAATTTAACAATGAAGATGACAAATGTGCAATATGTGGTAAATACACAGAAACAATTAACCCTATTATGCTCAAATGTAATGGTATCCATCCGGAAGTCGATGCAGGCGCAGTCACTCTTCCTGAAGCTCTAGGTTTTAGAGACACCAGTGGCCGCGTGAATAATTGTGCGGTGGAAGCTACCGAAAAATGATCGGAAGATTGGTGGCTTAAAAGCAGAAAAGTGGCATAATATTAGTCATGTAGAAACAAAAATTCAGTAAATAGAATGAATCTATAACAATAATTATAATATATGAGGAAAAATGAGCATTACAGCAACTGCTACCATGCTGTTTCAAACTGGACACTCCTATATTTCATCCATCCACCTATCCGTGTGGTGTGGACGCGTGCTTCATCGCTACTCCGATTGCACTTGGCTACCGGAAATGGACGACTGGCGACAGTAGGGGCTTCCGAAAGCGTCCAATAGATGAATTCTCTCTTTTATTAACTTTCTTTAGATTTAAGCTGGAGAGTTTAGCTCCAGCCTAAAGAATAGATTTTAGCTCTTTGTCCTAGTCAATTGGTTTTCATGCCGGCAGCTAGATTTTTTCGGCGCTCATTCGTTAACTATTTTGTTAAGTTGTTAGTTTTTTAGATAATTATTCTTTATCCATGGTTATTGGCATTCGCAGAATTTATTTTTGTATCTTTCCTTTGCAGTCTGTATATGCTGAAAACTCGTAGTAGAAATAATTCAGTTGATATAGGCTTAAATGTGCGACCAAAAAAGGGCAAAGTGTACTTAGTGTGAAGCGCACGTTAATCTCAAGGAAACGCGCTTCGACCCGGTAGGAGAATCGGAAGGCATTGACTCTTTGTGCTGGTGTTGCGTGCCGAATGCGCGCCTTTACAGGTTTGAACTAGAAAAGGTCAGTCAAGTGTCGCGTGTGGAAGCCTTAGAAAATGGATTAGGTTTATTAACCCCTTAAGGGCCAAAAAAAATAAAAAATTATGTTCCCAAATTGCCAAATTTTTTATTACGTAAAATGCTTCAGTAACGTGTCTGAACCACAAAAAAATCCCAGAAAAATTTCTGCCGGAAAATTATACTTTATTAGTCATTACCTGCCCCCTTTTGTGCAATACTCCATACCTTACATTTTTGAGGAGCATTGAGAAATAAAATAATAAAGTCTTGAAGGTACATATAATACGAAGTGACTCAGAATTGCAGTGCAAAAGATGCACCATTGCTTCTAGATGCGTTCAAACTAGATGAGGCCACTATCCGTGCATTAGCGTTCAAAGCATGGCACTGCGCAGAGGGCCTTCTCGCACCGCCAGGTCTGTCCGGCACCATTCACGGGAGCTCGCCATCGTGTCATCGCTGCTGTCTTCCGCTTCTGACTCACTGTCGGTAAAAATGTCATAACTATCCTCTCCACTTGAAGAACAAAAAACGGCATCATCATCACTTGCGCTATCATCCGACGTAGAATAATCTCCCGCAGCAGATCCACGCACGCATGATGCCATGTTTTTGAAAACGTGGGAAACGGGATGCAGGAATTCCGCCATTTAGTGTTCAAATCGCATTCAAGAAAAACACCAACGATGGGACCCGTGCTGCCATCTTTGTTTTATGTGGCAAAGTACCGTTTCAAGAGCTGGGCTCGCTAAAAGCCCCTTGAAACATGCGGAAAAGCTATGACGACCTCCGCTCGTCAACAGCAAAAAAGTGCCGATCGATAAAATGAAAAAAAAAAATTAACCACATTGTCCTTGGAAGCAACGAGAACGAACATGCCAGTGCGAACCACGTGGCTGGGACCTGAACTGGCATGGACGGCAAGAGCAATGTAGGTCAGTCGAGGCCGAACCGACAGAATTATTCAGAAGTACCTACTAATAAGTCGGGAAAGAAGGAAGAAATCAGGAAGAATGTAATTCCCAGAGTGAAGGACACAGATAACCCAAAGCAGGAGCCAACAGTTTTGAGGTAGAGAGAAAACGCCCAGGTGCTCATTGCCGTAGATTACTACATCAGAAAGGCGCAGTCGAGATATCATAGAACGTGTAAAGGGTGATAAGCGAGTATTAGTATAAGACAATCAAAGATATCAAAGGAAGCTTCTGTGCTAAGCTGGGTGTGATAAAGGACAAACAAGGCAAGGACCTCACTGAAGCCTCAGAGATAAAGAAGAGGTGGCAGGAATACACAGAAGAACTGTACAAGTAGGACCCGAATGTGCAAACCCAACATAAGACGGTTGTGATTACTGATCTCGAGCCGGGCATCCTGAAGAGTGAAGTTGAATGGGCCTTAGCCAGCCTTGGTAAGAACAAAGCTAGCGGAATTGATGGCATTCCAGCTGAGTTGCTTGAAAACCTCAACCATGACGCTGTTAACATTCTGCATCCATTATGTCAGAAGATTTGGACAACCCTGCAGTGGCCACAGGATTGGAGGAGGTCAGTTTATATCCCCATTCCAAAGAAAGGCAGTGCCAAAGATTGTTCCAACTACCGCACGATCGCGCTTATTTCGCATGCTAGCAAGGTGACGTTGAAAATCCTCCAAGGTAGGCTGCAGCAGTATGTGGATCGGGAGCTTCCGGACGTGCAAGCTGGGTTTCGCAAGGGCAGAGGAACTAGAGACCAAATTGATAACCTTCGCTGGATCATGGAAAAAGCAAGAGAGTTCCAGAAACCCATCTACTTCTGCTTTATTCATTATGCGAAAGCGTTTGACTGCGTAGATCACAGCAGATTGTGGCAAGCTCTCCAAGAGATGGGAGTTCCAATTCACCTCATCTGTCTCCTCAGGAACCTGTATGAAGGGCAAGAGGCCACAGTCAGAACTGGACATGGTCTAACTGATTGGTTTCCGATCGAGAAAGGAGTGAGGCAAGGCTGTACACTGTCGCCCTGCCTATTTAACCTATATGCAGAGTGCATCATGAGGAAGGCCGGTCTGGACGAGTCTTCAGCTGGAGTGAAGATTGCTGGAAAACGTATCAACAACCTTAGATATGCGGATGATACCACTTTAATGGCAGAAAGTGAAGTGGAACTCAAGAGACTTCTGATGCGCGTACAAGAAGAGAGTGAGAAGTTTGGGCTGAAACTGAACAGTAAAAAAACAAAGATCATGGCGTCTTGCCCTATCAAGTCCTGGAGCATCAATGGACAAGAAGTGGAAGCTGTGACAGATTTTCTCTTCTTGGGCTCCAAGATTACCTCGGAAGGAGACTGCAGCCATGAAATTAGGAGACGCCTGCTTCTGGGAAAGAGAGCAATGGTTAGCCTTGACCGCCTAGTAAAGAGCAGAGACATTAGTCTGCCAACTAAGATCCGTATAACTCGTGCTATGGTCTTTCCAGTTGTGATGTATGAATGCGAGAGTTGGACTGTGAAAAAGGCTGACCGCCGAAGAATTGACGCGTTTGAATTGTGGTGCTGGCGAAGACTCTTGAGAGTTCCTTGGACTGCCAGAAGATCAAATCAGTCGATATTGTCGACCATAAACCCTGACTGCTCATTGGAGGGTCAAATTTTAAAGTTAAAGCTCAGCTACTTTGGTCGTCTGATGAGAAGAGAGGAGTCGCTGGAGAAAGATTTGATGTTGGGAAAGGTTGAGGGTCGCCGGAGAAGGGGTAGGCAGCGAACGCGTTGGTTAGATGGCATCCTCGAGGCACTGCAGATGAAGTTATGTGATGTTGGGGAGATAGTGAGAGACGGGAGGCGTGGCGTGACATGGTCCATAGGGTCACGAAGAGTCGGACACGACTGAACGACTAAACTGAAGTTGGAACCTTACCAGGGATGACAATGAGAGCCGAGCTGAAAGAAACCAAAAAAAGGCCGTGAAAAAACTCCGCACTGCGCAGTATGGTGATAGTTGCCGCGGGAATGAACGACGTCCTAAATGGTGACACTGCAGGAGTGATGGAAAGTTAAGCTCAGGGAGTTGATGATATCAGGGCGATAGCACAGCAAGCGCAGATCATTGTGTGCACAGTACCGGAGGTTCTAGGAACGAAAGGAAAGCTTGCAAAGGACGTTTTTGTAGTGAAAGTTAACCATAACTTAAGAAAGTTAAGCTTGGAGAAGCGTTTTGAAGAGGTTGACGTAATCAGGAAGGTGCATAGCGCAGGTTTTGGCAGGTGTTGTCATTGAGATGGCATCCATTTAAACAGAAGGATGGGAGCAGAGGTCGCCTGGGGCCTGGCAGGTAGGGCTGTAACTGTTTCATGGGGTCCGCGAGGGCTCCGGTCGCAGGGGTAGTTGGAAGTGAAGCATAAGAAAGATTAATAATGTTTGCTGAGGCCCAAAAAATGGAAAAGAGGAGGTCGAGAAAGAAAAGTACAAAATAGAGATTTAAGACTAGGATAACCTACATAAAGTGCAAGGAGGTATAAAGAGAGCGAAATGGCTAGACATAGAACAGCAGTTGAAGGATGACGAAATAGTTGTGTACGCTCTATGCGAGACTCATCTTAGCGATCTAGAAAATCCGCCGTTTATAGAAGGCTACGCCACGGAAGGGTGCAGCAAAAGGAGAGCGGAAAAATAGAGGGGAGAGGTATAGGTACATTGATACAGCAAGGAACAAATTGGCAAAGAATAAAATCATCTTGCAAAGACCATATCTGGGTATCAGGAACAATTGCCGGCATACGAACATGGCTGGGGGTAGTTAATTTAGGCACATGACACCAATGCAGGCAGGGAAACAAGAATCTCGTTGAATGTCTTAGTGACGATATAAGCCAGTTTGGAGACATGGTCGATGTTATTATAGTGAATGACATGTACGGCCACATCGACGATCTGAATGGATACACGGATTGTGACAGGAACCAAATGCTAGATTTCTGTAAGCGATCGACACGACCTAGGTATTGTAAATAAGGAAATAAAATGTGAGGGACAAATCACATGGGAACTCCAGATCAGGCAGACGACTGTTGACTACTGTCAAATCTCGCAGGGAATTTATAGCAAGGAAAATAAAACCGCAGCAGACACAAAACGGAGGCTGGAGACAACACAGGGCAGGTAGCCTGGGAAGTGATCATAAACGTATTAGTCTGCAGATGAGGCCCTTGATGAAAAGAGAAATGGAACTTAAACAAAAAGTAAACACAATATAAACGACGATCAAATAACGCAGATAATAGCAGACATAGAGGAAGCAACAGAGAAAAGCCTCATGGAAGACTGTGATTGTGAACAGATAGAACTACTCATAAGGAGAAAAATTAAGGAGGTTAATGTAGCGAACCGCTGAAATGGAAAGAGGAAGCCACGGAGCTATTGGAATAAGGAAATCAGAAAAAGCCATTGAACAACGACTTGCAGCTTCAAGGGAACACAGAGAGGCAAAGAAAGCACAGGTATCTCAGGAGGAAATAGACAAAAAATGGGAATCATATCAACAAAAGAAACTTGATGTACAGGCCCTCGTCCAAAGCAAAATAAAGGAGTCCACCGATCGCTGGATGGCTGACATACACGATGCCACTGGAGGAGGACCAAGAAAATTCTGGAACCACATAAACTACGTAGGTAAAAAGAATCAAAGAAAGCAAGACCGGATTCAAGATAACGAGGGAAATTGTTTACAAGGAGACAATGCAGTGATCTACATTACATCAGTTATGGCCGTGTCATTTAAGAGCGACGATAGTGCAATCTCTGCAAATAAGGAACCAACACAAGATAGCAGAATACAATGGAGCTTAGAGCTGACTCATCGAAACGAAAGAAGGCAAAAAAATTAGACCCAAATGCACATTTTCAGGAATAGATGTCGATCAAGTTGATTAGTGAACTTGGTCCAAGAAGCAAGGAAGCGTTTTTAAAAGCTTTGGAAACAGTTATAACGAATAACTGGGGTCAAGTGGATTCAACTAGCACAGAACCGGGTTAAGTGGAGAAATATGGGAGAGGCCTTCGCCCTGCAGTGGGTATAATCAGGCTGATGATGATGATGATGATAACGAATAAGCAAATTCCGAGCAGCTGGCGGCAGAGCAAAATGAATTTGGATTATAAACGGAAAGGCGATAGGTTGCGCATAAAATCCTACAGGCCGATTACCATAACAGCTGATATATACAGGTTGGCCATGCAGGCGGTGAAATAAAGATGCAATCATAGGTAGAAGGTAAGAAGATACTCGGAGAACTTCAGAACAGCTTTAGAAATGGTAGGCGCTTAGATGATAGCCTTTTCGTGCTTACCCAATGCATCGAAATATATAGAGTGGAAAATGGACCTTGGTATTGGACCTCCCTGACAGGGAACATAAACTGGGAACTCCTGTGGAACATTATAAAAGAAGAATGTATCGGTCATGAGATAACAGATTTCCTCAGGAAATATACCGCAATAACAAAGTTGATATTACATGGGAAGCATAAGAAGTACGGAAGCTGTTACGGTATGCAAAGGATTAAGACAAGGTTGTACTCTATCACCGCTGCTGTTCATGCTTGATATGATAAATTTAGAACGGAGGGTACAAGAAAGTAACATGGTTTTAATCTTTCATACAGAATAGGTAGAAAGGCGGTAGAGCAGTGCCTCCCCGATTTAATGTATGCAGACAAAATTGTGCTGCTAGCAGTGGGTCAGGAAGAATTGCAAACTCTAGTTAAGTATTGCGGTGACAAAGGGGACGCTCTAATCTTCTGTTTTAGCGCAGTTACGTCGGGTCTGATAATTTTCAACGGCTCAATTGTTTAGGATTTTAAAACACAAGGCCATGAAATACCCCGAGTGGCAGAATATAAATGCCTCGGGGTAGGTTAAACGAAGGATCGGCATACATTGAAAAGCATGAGCAATCACTTAAGGAAAAAGGGCGAAGACATTCAAGGATAATGTTGCTTAGGGTTGCCTGTGGGGATACAACAGGTATCACGTTTTGAGGCGTACTTGGAAATGAATTATGGTGCCCGGGCTTACTTTCGAAAAGGAGGTTTAATGCTTAAAATCAAGAGTACAGTCGAAATTAAAAATCAATCAGAGAGCCGTCAGACGATTAGCATTGGGTTACCAAGGGAAAATCACAAATCAGGCGGTACAGGAAGACATGGGCTGTGCATTTTTTGAAGTACGGGAAGGTCAGAGTAAAATATTATATGAGGAACGCCTGAGGAAATTGGACAGTAACAGAGGCGCAGCTAAAGTATTTAAATACCTATACCTTAAAAGCATTAACTCAAAATGGATGAAATGTACAAGAAATACATAGGAGACCCTACTCCGGCTTGCCAAACTTCATATGCGGGTCAACCAAACCCCTCCCTTGACTCCCCCATAACACTGGCGGAGGTCTACTCAGCCGCCCGTACATTTGCAAGAAACACTGCCCCTGGAGGAGACAAAGTAACCTACGCTATGATTAGGAACTTAAGCACCGAACATCTGCAAGACCTAACGAAGTGCATCAACGAAGAACTGTGGGAGAAGGGACAGGTCCCATCAGCTTGGAGACACGCGGATATCATCACCATACCAAAGGCTGGAAAGCCACCGGCTGTGGAGAGTTTCCGTCCTATCTCCCTCACTTCTTGCCTGGGAAAACTTTATGAAAAAGTAGTCCACCTAAGGCTCCAAAATTACATCGACGAAAACAACATCTTTCCTTCCTGCATGCTGGGCTTCCGCAAGGGACTCTGCACGTAAGATGCTTTCTTCCGGATTAGGGAAGAAGTCATCAACACCATACCCCGAAAAGGCGAAAATTTCATTCTGGCACTAGATCTCAAAGGCGCATTCGACAACATTGGCCACCAAACCATATTGCACGAAATAAACAATATCAACTCGGGGAGAAAATCTTCAAATACGTGAAGGCTTTCCTCTCAGATCGCGCAGCCACCATAGGAATTGGAGAGATCCGATCACCAAGAGTACCCATGCCGAACAAAGGTACACCGCAGGGTTCTATAATCTCTCCAATGCTATTTAACATAGCAATGATAAATTTAGCACTGATATTGGCTTCACTTCCCAGTCGGAAAAAGCTACAGAAAATTTTCTGATGTTACGACAGAATTTCTGTGCGGTTTTTGACGGGAAACCTGTTGTGACGACATAACCTTCTGTAATAACATCAGAAATTTCTGTAGTTACGACAGAAAAGTACTACAGAACTACAGGCAACAGAAATATACTACAGAAAAACTACAGAACTACAGAAAAACTACAGAACTACAGAAAAATCTGATGGTTACAACAAAACTACAGGATATTTTGTCGTATTTTGGACAAAGTTCTGTAGTTTTTTTCGACTGGGTTTATACGCGGACGACATCACCATCTGGGCTACTCAGGGATCCTTGGCGCAAAAAGAAGAAGATCTGCAAGCCGCTATAGACCTAGTCGAGGAATTTGCCGGGGAGAGCGGTCTTCAATGCTCCCCAGAAAAATCCGAACTTATCAGACTACACAGAAGAAATTACAAGTCCCCAGGAGAAATTCAGCTCTCTGAGACCAGATAATTCAAGAGAAGGACAAGATCAGAGTTTTGGGGCTGTGGTTTCCAAGAAATTTGAGAGTGGATTATACAATCAAAACACTCAAACCCACAGTCAACCAAATTTCCAGAATGATTAGAAGGGTGACCTGGCACCGGAAAGGTATGAGGGAGGAGGACACCCTCCGCCTTGTACAAGCCCTAGTCGTTAGCAGGATTACCTACGGGCTCCCATATCACGAAATTAGATTCACTGATAAAAGGGCCATTGACACTATCATAAGAGGAGCCTATAAAACGGCCCTAAACCTCCCGCCAACAACATCAACGGAACGTCTTTGGGCACTCGGAGTGCACAACAACTTCGAGGAGCTCAAGGAGGCGGTTCTAGAGAGTCAGAAACAACGCCTCACAACAACGCAGGCGGGTAGGGAAATTCTGTCAAAACTAGGGCTATGGCAGGCACTAAGAACTTCTGAGATCAAATCACAAATTCCGACATCCACAAGAAACAACATTTATGTGAACCCGATACCCAAGCACATGCACCATGAGTTACAGAAGGGTCGAAGGAAAGCCAGAGTAAAATTATTGGAAAAACAATTGTCTAAAGACGCGGAAGTTGTCTACGTGGACATAGGGGCTTACGGCGAACCTGGCAGGTTCACAATAGCTGCAGTTGACCACAAGAAGAGGCCAATTATTCAGGCTTATATCTATGCCAAGGATCCTGCGGAAGCGGAATCACTGGCAATAGCCGTCACCATAAAAACACAAGACAACCAAAAGAAGTCATCACACGTAGTGACGGACTCCCAACCAGCCTGCAGGGACTACCTGGCCGGAAAACTTCACAAAAGAGCGTGTGCAATATTACGTTCCATCTCGCAGACGCACACAATTACATGGACACCTGGACACGAAGGCCTAGAAGGAAATGAGGTAGCGAACGATCTAGCGCGAGCTCTCACAAACCGGACGGATCCCCATCCCTACCTCACCTCTCTCCTAGGACCCTACGGCGACAGGCTGGAACACCTACGGTTAGAAAGAAGAATTTTCTCACCACCACACAAACAACTTCCTTCCTCGGACGCTATAGACTGGAGAAAAATACAAACACATTCCCTAATCTTCAAATTTTAAATAAGACAAGCCCAACAAAATACACGAGTTACTGTCCTTGGTGCGGTGCAAGCCCCACACTCTATCACATCTCTTGGGAATGCCAGGACAAACCTGACCTAACGTTAATAGTGACATGCCCGACACACGAGCAGTGGGAGGCAGCCCTGACCAGCGACAACCTGGACCAGCAAGCCTGGATTATCCAGCTAGTCCGCAAGTCAGCTGCTGCCAGCGGAGCCCTGAACTAAGGCACCGACCACCCAGCTCCTGCGAATTTTTACTGATTTTTATGCTCATTAAAAGCTTTCTCTCTCTCTCTATCCAGTAAGTACGCTAGTCACAAGGACGAAGAAATAAAGAGCGTTAAGCAACAAGTGAAAAGCACAGAAGGTAAAAATTGGATAAATTCTATGGAAAAGAAACAGAGTGTGGAACTATACCGAGAGTGGTAAAGGCCGATCAGGAAGGAAGCTTTCTTTGATAACTCAAGACGCAGTGCCCTACATTTGGAAGCTAGCTCAGTGTGCCTTAGAACACGCAGCTAAGAACTTTTACCATGTAGAAGACACATGTGCACTATGTGGTAAATGCACAGAAACAATTAACCCTGTTTCTCGAATTGAACGTTATCCGCCCTGAAGTTGATGCAGGCTCAGTCACTGTTCCTGAAGCTCTGGGGTTTAGAGATACCAGTGGTCGGGTGAATGTACTTGCGGTTGAAGCTAGCAAAAAACGGTTGGAAGATTGGTGGCTTAAAAACAGAAAAGTGACATAATGTTAGCAATGTAGAAACAAAATTCAATGAATAGAAGGATGGTATAGCTAACCAATCTAAAACAATAATTAAGATATAGAGGAAAAAAATGACCATGATAGCAACTGCACCACCCCGTTTCAATGGGGACTCTCCTATATTCCATCCATCCAGGTTGGATTTTGCGCCGCCCCGTCACTGTCCCTCTATCGATGCGTTGTGCACATTTCTGGCTTGATTGTTGTTTTACTGTATTTTTTTAGCGCTTCTAGGAAGCGACTTTACGTTTTTCTCAACGGGGGTGCCAATTGAGGTTCTCGTTTAAGCTCCCGTCGAAAATGAAAGTGTTGTTTACACTACATGCGTCGGTATCCGTGCTTCACCTTGGGATTGGAATTCCTTGTTCTTTTCACTCAAACATGGTGTGAAGACTGGTTATTTGGAGGGGAGAGCTGGCCAGTTGGGACACATCCTATAGATTGAAACCAGCGGTAAAACGCAGACACAGAGAGGTACACAGGCCAGCGCTGGACTAAAGACTGAGTTTAAATTTAAGGAATTCTCACTCTTACATAACCTGCAGCTCCCACTGCAGGTTATAGTTTCCCTCCCACTGGTTTCAGTCTTTATACGGACTGGTTATGCGCATACTAAAGGGGGTCTGAAAATAGCACAGTTCGGTATTTCCAATGATCTTGCTCTAGGAAAGCAGTGGGAAATCAACCTCCGGTGCTGGAACACGAGGCTGTATGAGAGCTGTGCTGTTTGTGAGCTCCATTTCAAAGGAAAAGTCCGTATTCCTCGTATCCCTCGTATCCGTACCCCTAGCAGTATCGATTCCCCAACGCCGTACCGACGCTGTTGTGGAATCTGCCTGCCAGTCTATCAAAAATATACCGAAAGACAAAAAACAAAAAAGAGACTCTCTGACATTGAAACTCACTGGTCCTCGAAAACAAAATTTTCAAGTTTGCCCGATATACCCGTATCAATAAAATAAGAGCAGGAGTCGGCCTCAGACAAGCAGAAGCAAATTTTATACCAGGCCTCAGCGTCCCCAGAATCAAACTATGATGTCTCAACATATAGGTCTCGACTACCTCCACATCTGATGAGCAATATATGTTAAAGGCTTGAAGGCATGCCACCGAAGTTTTCGGCGAAACACCTGTTTCTGGACCAGTATGGCTCAGCTTTTACTGCGCTTCAATGCTGCGTTAAAAAACGGAAATTGTCTTAGACAAGGTCGTCATAATTCCTTAATGGCCATTGAGTGCCCTCTTGCCAATAATAAGAGGGCTTTCGCTAGACGAAAAGCTATCTTCAGAACTGGAAGCAGAGGGTGTCTTTGAGCATGTTGAGCCGCTTCAGCTGTGTACATGAACATTGAAGACCCAGGAGTAAGACAGCCCCTACCTCACAAAAACCCTTAAAGGTCATGCTGTCATACGTGATGACACATGTTTCACCAATATATGTATATACCTGCTTAACTAAAGTGACTAAACCAGGTATACTTTCACACGTTTTTTTTTCTCATTCAAATTTTTCTTGCAAGTGAGTTGTTGCAGATATTTGGGTCAATTTGGAAGCAGTTGGAAAAAAAACAGTGCATCTTTACAAGTGCAAGATGCGTATCCTGTAGGTAGATCAGAAAAGCTGTGTTGACATGCCGTTTTAGGGTGCAACGGAACATTTACAGGTCAGCTCGGTCATGTGCACAGAAGTTTAAAGCCTTAATTGTCACGGAAGAACAAGTGAGTTGTGAGGCGTCTTCAGATCACAACTGCAGCCTTGGAAAAAGCGCAGAAACATGCATGCAGCTTTTATAGGGGAGAAAATGTTCAACAAAAACATTGCGATGCTACCCGGCCGCACGGCAGCAAGATGCTGTTCGACAATGCTTTGCTGCTGCACGGGTGAAACCGCAGGGCCTGCGCTACAGCAGCAAATGGGTGCTGTTTAGAAAACGTTTTATTATCATAGAAATTCACATTAGGCATTCATATGAGCAGCGACAAATGCCCAAGACAGAAAATGCACATGATTAAGAACAATTAAAAGTGCACAAAGATATAGCCCAACGAACAAATACACCACAAATCAGTATTTACACAGAGAATCAAATCTGGCTGTTCGTGATGATGATATAAACAATTTTGAATGGCAATGTACATGAAGGTATAGACAGTGTAGAATAATGTGCCAAATAAAATACAGATAAACATATACAGAAATCGCATGCACAGTAGGTATTACACGTGTGTGTTGCAATGCATACAGCTGTGGGCTGACACTTGAATGCATAATAATGAAGTTGAAGAGCCCAGAGGTTTATCAACACATGAAAAAAAAATGACATATCCCCTGTCTATCAATTAATCAAGGCTGCCATGAAACGTTATACCGATCATCATTCAATCTTCAATGCCAAAGTTCCTGTCACGAATCAAATGCCAGTACACCACATGCTACTAGTATTAACGTTAAGTATTAATAGAAACAGCTGTATAACCGCTGGATGTGCAGCGTAATATAAGTTCTTTAAGGGAAATATTGCAGGCATGAGTGACACTATGTGCTCATCCTGACGTGCCAGGCGTATTGATTAACGTTGCTTGAAAATGTTGACAGGACAAAAATATAGTTCCACTTAAGATCTGTTTAGCCATTTCAGCAATACCCACGCAAATGTTGCGATAAAACTTTCATTTGTCGGTGCGGCTACTGCAACGCCGACCGAGCGTGGCACTGGTTCTTACACGTGAAGACGCGCGCAGCGCCACCAACTGACGCCGCGCCCTGTCGATACCGGTGGGGACACCTCGAGCGTTGCCTGTGAGCACACCGGAGACGTTTTTTTCCGGGAACGTATCTTCCGGCGACCTTTTTTCCGGAGACGTTTCTACCTACACCCGTTCTAACTTGTTGCGCAATTAGCTTTTCGAAGACAGTTTAGCACACTTACTACAGATATTGGCCTGTAACTACCCGGTTGGTTTGGATTTCCTTCTTTATATATAGGTACCACTTTAGCAATTTTAAGTGTATCTGGGTAACAATTATCTTCTATGGAATGGTTGAACAAGTGAGGTAAGTAAGAGCCAGGAATATCAATGATTTTTTTAATTACCGGTGTCTGTATGCCATCAAGACCAACGGCTTTATATACTGCCACTTTACTGACAACAAACCTTATATTGTCAGTAGAAATGTCCTGAATATAGAAATTATTACGCACAGTGAAAGGTACAAATGAAGCAGGCGCTTGCAATGTAAACTGACGAGTAAGACTAGAACCAACGTTGATGAAGTAATCGTTAAAATCATTAGCAACACGTGGGGAGATATTGGCGGGGGCGACATTTTGTCGTTCAGCCCGAATCACATTCGTGACTATTTTTCATAGTTGTTTTGTGTGCTGCTTGTTTTCCGTAGCTAGTTTTTTATAATACAGTTTTCTTGATTTTCTAATCATTGCTACTGACTTATTCCTGTGATACTTAAATGGCTAGCGGTTATGCTCATTTGTTTAATTTTTCTTGCATCTCTCATAATATGCATCCGTACTCTTCAGAACAGCAAGTATGTCCCGAGTTATCATTGGGCATATGGGGTCGTCAAAGTTATGCTTAAGTTGGTTGTTTGGTTTGTAGGGTTTAACGTCCTAAAGCGACTCAGGCTATGAGAGACGCCGTAGTGGAGGACTCCGGAAATTTCGACCACCTGGGGTTCTTTAACGTGCACTGACATCGCAGAGCACACGGGCACCTTGCTTTTCGCCTCCATCGAAAAGCGGCAGCCGAGGCCGGGATTCGATCCCGCGTCCCTGGGAACAACAGTCGAGTGCCGTCACCACGGTCTCCTCTCAGCCGGCGCACGAATCGGACGTGCTCCACGACCGTTCCAAGGCATCGCTGTTTCCCATCAGCCGCGCCGCCCCCTAAACGGGCCTCCCGAGACGCCACACGTCTGCAGGGGAGCCTCACCAGTTTTGAAGCCTTCGCCTCGCCACCGCGGTGCCAAGTCTAACATGACGAGGCCCGTGTCGGCCCCGGTCGAGGATCCCTCGGCCATGGCTGCTCCAAATCAAGTGACCGGATACGACCCGTAGACCCTACGGATCGTAAACATGGATACGGTCCAAACCGAGGATACGGCTCAAACCGTGGCACCTCCACCTACTGAGGAGAATACCTTCAAGATATGGCCCGCGTCTGGCGCGGACAGAAGAACACGGCGGCGACAACGAGGAATGCCGGTATTGGTGCGACCGAGCAGCAAGCGGCGGCTCACTCCGAGCATGCGCAGGGCGGGAATGCACTGCACACAACCTCGAAGCGCGCCAAGCAACTCCGGCAGTGGCCGCAGAGCACCCCACGCATCGAAAAGGACGACATGATCGTCGTGCTAAAACCACGAGAGACTCTCGACCTCAAGGCAACTTTCCGTCCTGGACAGGCCGGCGCTGCAATACAGAGCATCCTCGGGGATGATGCAAATGCGGGACTTGCGGTGTGGCCCGCCTGGGAACACACTGAAATCAGTGGTCGCAGCGGAGAAACTACTCCGGGATATTATGCTGCCGGTCGTGGGACGTCAGCTACCATTCCGGGGACATCGCAAACTCTCCGGTGAGTTCTGTCAGAGCGTCATGAACGTCTCCCCAGACGAAACAAACGACACTATCAAAAGGAAACGCAGTTCCGAACAAAATGTGTTATCTGTGCGCAAACTAAGGGGATCGCCGGTCGCTGTGATAACATTCGCTGTTACCAAGGTACCACGGACGGTGCTCTACAGCTACGAGCGGCTTCCTGTTCGTCTCTACAAGAAAACTGTACCTGTGTGCCACCGCTGTGGCACAGTGGGTCATCGGGCCGACACCTGCCCGCGACCGCAGCTAGGGCGCTGTGGACGCTGCGGAATACAAGTTCCTGCTGCACACCTGATGGCCCAGCAGAACACCAGTGTACTCCGAGCTACCTCCTCTGCGGAGGAGACCACCCAACTGGAGCCCCCGGCTGTGCCGGGCGGTTCCGAAAGGGCATCAAACCAGGCGGCCAGCCCGGATCCAAGCCTAAGCAGCTTTCTGCTTCCATGGCTGGCCATAAGAAAGCGCCATCTGAGAAGCAGAAATCCAAGAAATCTCGGACTGAACCACCTAAAACTCCAAAGTCCGGGACCATGGCGAGGCTCCCGGTCCTCAAGCCCGAGGACTTCCCGCCCTTGGCAGCCGCTCAACCACAGGTGAGCAGTTGGAGCGGGGCAGTCTCGGCTCCCCCTCATCTTCGCTCCCCTATTGAAACCGCCCTACAGCAGCAGGTAGAGGAACTAAGGCGCCAGAACCAAATTCTAGCGCGCAAAATTCAAGAACTAGAGGCCAAGCAGGTAGGGCCATCCGAGCCCATTGAAACCGAGCCAGAAGACGAGGATGACAGATCATCAGTAAAATCTTGACTAACTAGCTTCCCGCGGCAGTCTGCGGACCCGGTAATTGTATCAGTTCCCACTGCCGGCCCCGAGGGCCTCGAGGCCCTGCAATGCCAGACTGAGCAACTAGAGGTGGGAGTGGCAGCCCTCCCGAATCAAATCATGTCGGCAGTCCGCGAGTCCTTCGAGGACATGTTCAAGGCGGCCCTAACGCAAGCACTCCCCGAAAGTGTGGCCCATGTCACTTACTCGGTCCTTAAGGCCGTGCAGCCCTGGGTCAGCACCCAATTTAAGAACACTTGCTGCGTCTCTCCGCTCGAGCGCAAGATAGCTTCCCGTCAGTCAGCGGAGGAAAACTATTCAGGACCGGCTCCCTGTGGGTCGGCGCAGTCCCCGACTGGGGCTGAGCCGCCTACCGCCCTGAGCCAGGCCCCTGTCCCTTAAAATAAATACAACAACATGGCTAGCCGACCTAACAGGAAAGCAAAAAAATTTGAAATATTGGAGATCATCCAATGGAACTGCAGGGGCTTCAGGGCATGGAAGAAGCGGTCACACTTCCAGCTCTACTTGCAGTCCCTGGGTGACATGCCGGCACTGGTTGCCCTGCAGGAGCCCGGCGTGGACGCTAAAATCTCAGGCTACAGCACTTTCCAGGGGGGCCAGTCGACGTGCATCCTCGTGAACAAGGCTTATACCGCAGTTCAGGTCGACTTAGACTTGAGCACCGAGCATGAATACACAATGGTCCGGGTGCTGCCTCTCAGACGCCACGACCCGTCAATACATATCCTCGATATATACTACCCCCCGGGTGAGCCGCGCGCAACTTTCAGTGAAATTTTCATTCGCGCGATCAAGCTTACCGACAAAGAACTCCTAGTGATCGTTGGAGACTTCAATGCTCCAAGCCTTCACTGGGGCTATCACTTCGAAAAAGCTAGAGGACGTAAGCTGGTGGAGCTCATCTCCACTCTTCGCCTCACGTTGCTCACAACCCGGCATACCCCACCCGAGTGGGGAACTCGGTAACCCGTGACACGTGTCCTGACCTCTCTCTTGTTAAAAATACTACAGGCTCTGCTTGGGAGAACTTGGGCGATTCTCTAGGCAGCGATGATTGCCTTCTCTGTGTTACACTCCTAGCAAAGGCAGCGCGAAAAAAATGGGGTCAAGCCAAGCTGACCGATTGTCACAAATTTCGAAAGCAAATAATCCCTCCGGTACACTTTTCCGACGGCTACGCGGAGTAGGCTAAACACATAGACGACATTCGGAAGCAACACGTCACTACACTACAAACTACCGAAGAGATCCCCGCAGTGGACACACACCTCCTGCACTGGTGGGAGGCGCGCCGGAGCTTAACTAAACGGTGGAAAAAGCAGAATACTAATCGCAAACTACGCTCCCGCATAGCTCAACTCACAGAGCAGGCTGCGTTGTATGCTGCCCAGCGCTCAGATTCAAATTGGATAGCACGCTGCGACGTTGCAGCTAATCAGATGAGCTCGAAGAGGACATGGCGTCTCCTTCAAAATCTCATGACCCCTTTCAAACGAGAGGGGAGACGCAAAAACGGCTTCGGCGGGCTCTGCACGAGTACCAAGGTATGACGGCGCAGCTTGCGGACACCCTGTGCGACAGATATCTCTGTCGTACGGGGGACCCGACTGGGCCCGAGCAGACGTACTCTGGCAAGCCTAATCAAACACTCGATTCTCCTTTTGAGTTGCACGACCTTAAGACGGCCTTAGCTGAAATGCGCCTAGGTACGGCTCCGGGACGGGATCCCATAACAGTGAACATGTTAGCGAACCTCCCAGACTCAGCGTACCTCCATTTGTTAGAATTCATGAACCAAATCTAGGAATGGCGTCCACTCCCTCCCGAATGGAAAACGTCACTTGTGACGTTCATCCCCAAAGCAGGTATTGCCGTGAATACGGACAACCTGAGGCCTATATCACTGACATCGTGTGTGGGCAAACTAATGGAGACGCTGGCACGAGATCGCCTCTCTCCATACATAGAGGCCAATGGCTTCTTTGCAGCAACCATGTTTGGGTTTCGCCCGTATATGTCCGCGCAGGCCATCCTCCTCCAGCTACACAGAGACGTAATACAGCCCACAGCTATGCAACGCAATGATAAAGCCATCCTCGGCCTTGATCTGAAGGGGGCTTTTGACAATGTTAAACACAGTAGCATCTTGGACAACTTGAGCTCAACCAATTGTGGAGCTAGGGCCTACGCGTATGTAAGAGATTTCCTCTCTAAACGCCAGGCCTTTCTTCAGATTGAGGACAAGGAGTATGGCCCTTACGTCATGGGAACACGGGGAACCCCTCAGGGAGCGGTACTATCACCACTTCTGCTGAACATAACTATGATGCGCCTCCCCAAGCCAACTGGCACGGGTGGAAGGAATTCAACATGCATTATATGCAGATGACATTAATATCCGGACCACCGACGGGAGCCTTGGGGAAATGGAGGAGCGTCTTCAGTGGGCCGCTTCCATAGTCGATGCGTATGCTATCGACTGTGGGCTCCAATATGCTCCAGCCAAATCAGAGCTTCTGCATGTTAGAACGAACCCAAAAGATAACACAGCAATACACATCTCTTTGTCGGGAGGTCCTATCAGAGAGGTGGAGGAGCTCCGGATTCTGGGCCTGTTCATTCACCACAGACTCAGAAGGGACTCCACTATTGCAAAACTCAAGAAGGTAGGCGAACAGGTAGGGCGCATGATTCACCGCGTCTCCAACAAGCGGGGCGGTCTGCGGGGCAGGGACGCGCTTCGGCTTGTCCATGCTTTCGTGACTAGCCGGATCCTCTACGCCGTGCCATACCTTCGCACTACTAAGCAACACGATGAGCGAACAGACGCCATCATCCGCAAGGCAACTAAACGAGCCCTGGATCTCCCGGTGGCTAACTCTAATGCAAAACTCAAGGCGTTGGGGGTGCTCAACTCCTACCAGGAGCTGCGGGACGCCCATCTCATGAACCCGTATACGCGGCTCATGCAGACGGCACCCGGGCGCCGCCTGCTTAGCCGCTTACGTATCCAACATTATTGCACTCCAGAGGGGTCGAGGCGTATGCCAGATCTGTGGCGCGATATCCTCTGGGTATCTCCGCTACCCCGTAACATGGACACCGACACGCACGAAAGCAGACGACAAGCGCGGGCTCGGGCGCTTGAGGGGCGGTATGGCTCTCGACCCGGTGTATATTATGTGGACATGACAGGGCCGTCGCCTACGGGATTTTACACGGCCGCTGTTGGTCATCGGGAAATGCACGCTGATGTACTCTCCTTGCGAGCACAAAATTCAGCGCGAGCCGAGGAAGTAGCGATAGCGCTTGCTGCCGCGGACCCGATTTCAAGGATGATCATAACGGACTCCCGAAAAGCGTGTGTTCATTACTTAGAAGGGGAGATCTCCCCCTTAGCGAGTAAAATTCTAAGGCGGACCGCCACAGCTCCAACGTCAAAGAAAATAATTTGGGCTCCTGGCCACCAGGGCTTACGAGGTAACGAAACCGCTAACGCGGCTGCCCGAGCGCTTACTAACCGGGCTCCTCATCAAAAAGCTCTTCTGACTCGGAGACACACCAACGGCTTCTGCAGTTCAAAGAAATCATATAGCGACAACCACCGCCTTTTCCCGGCTCATGCAAAGGGGATGAGTAAGGCGGAGGAACGAACTTTAAGGCGCCTGCAAACAGGCACTCTACTCTGTCCTGTAATCTTAAAGCATTATGATCCCAACACGGATGGGTGATGCCCGCAATGTGGAGGGACTTGTGATGTCTTCCACATGGTGTGGGCATGTACTTGAAATCCTCACCTCCCCCCTTCCCCTACCCCTTCCAGGGAGGCATGGAAGACTGCCCTCCTCAACTGCTCCACACTGGAGTCTCAACGGGCTCTGATGAAACGGACGCGAGACGGGGCCTCGTCATGCGGTGCCCCGGACTAGGGACGCCGACCATGTAGCGGGGCCCCTCTGTGGCTCCCAAACTCCAATTAACCAATAAATGTTTCCACCACCACCGTCACCACTGCGCCACCCTGGCTGGCAGTTACGCTCGAGATATACACACGTAGAGTGGGTGATTGCACTGCTAATATAACCAACAAAATTTTTTAATTCAATATTTACGTTGTCATCAACCATGTTTTCAAAGTTAATACACTCAACTATGTTTCTAACTCTCACATAATCAATACGGGAAGATTTCTATGGGCGAGTGCGACTAGGCGGTAACATGCAGGCTCTAGGCAGCAACATAAATGTGGGAGAATGATCGGCAATAACAGCATCGCATACACCAGCTCGCAAATTCATGTCAAAGTTACACAGCATATGGTCTATGAGAGTTGCGGATTGACTCGTTATCCAAGTCGGAGAGTTAATAACATTTTTTAGATTGAATGATTGGAGCAGAAAGACATAGTCACTGCACTCGCCTGATAACAGATCAATTTTGAAATCGCCGAAAATTACAATGGGATTATTCGTAGTCGCAGACGGCATCAGAATTGCTTCCATTTCAGAAATGAATTTCTGCAAAGTAGAGCTTGGAGGTCGGTACCTCACACCAATAATGAGTCCCACTGAAGCCTAAAGAAAAGGGCTTCAGTTCCATCACTACTGTATCTTTTTTACCTTGGAGCCGTAGTAGCCAAGTCCAACTTTGAGAAAAAAGGCAACGCCCCCACCACGTGTAAAACTGCTCTCAGGCAGCGATAGTATTTCGTATCCCGATGTGAAAACTGATTCCCGTTCTTTCAACCACGTTTTTGAGACAGCGATGACGTCATATCGGAAAGAAAACTGTGACAGGAAAGTTACAAGAACATCAGAATTCTCGCGGATGCTTCGTACGTTACAATTCAGAATAGATAAGTCGTCAAAAGCAAGTCCGGCTTTGTATGCCATCAGATTAGACAACTCTGCTTAGGTCTTCTGAGCATGTTACGTAAAATACATTTGTTTTTCTGCTTTCCTGGATTAGAATTTTACCATGTCCTATCCAAAGTTAATCTACAAATTTGAAATTTTCGCTCAACTACCAAGATTATTTTCTGACCGCAAACAATTTACCTAGTTTGATGGATGCTCCTCAGAATACGCGGAAGTTCCTTTTGGTGTCCCGTAAGGCACAGGTTAGCACCGATTCTTTCCTTAATCTTTATAAGTGACATAACTAACGACATTGACGCTACTTTTCATATGTTTCTGGATGGTTCCATAATATACAAACAAATTAATAGTTAATAAGTCAATAGTCAATAATAATTAAAATGCGCTGAAAATGATATCAAACTGGAGTGAATGACAGATGTCATTTAATTTAGAAAAAAAGCTGGTTATGACTGTATCAAGGAAAAAGAAACCGCTGATATTTCTCAAAACATTGCAGCCCATACAGTCAACGTCAGTGAATATAAGCATTAAGGTATAATAAAATCATCCGGGTTAAAATGGGACAAACCTGTTTCATCTTAGACGTCCAAAGCATTTTCTGCTCTTTGCTCGCAAGACGTTCCTTCCAGTTCGCCTATTCCTTCGTTCGATCAATCATAGAGTACAAAATGATATGCTGGTTCTCACACACAAAGAGTTAATTTACCAAACTTGAAAACATCCAACGCGAGGCTACAAGGTTTGTCTACAACAGGTGTCGCAGATTTGATCCCACCCTCCGAACTTCTTAGACTACCGGTCTTAGCACTATTAGTAACCGAGCAAAGAATGCACGACTAAAGTTTATTATCTTCTTCTAACTCAAGCCCTTATATTTGACCGCAATAGATACATTTCACTCTCTCCTAATAGAAAGCAAAGAACGCGACATTCTTTTGCATTAAGTCGAGTCTCGAGCAAACATCGATATATTCATGTTCTCTTTCTTTCCCCTGGCAGTCCGCGAATTGAATGATTTAGCCGATGAAGTGGTTAATTGCTCATCAATAGATAGTTTCAGTTCGCAGCTGACAACTGTTCTTTTAGTACCCTTATATGTATTGTCTGGCATCTGTACAAATATTGAAACGCAGCTGTCTTCGGTTTGATTGTATTGTATCATATCCTTCTCTTTCCATTTCTTGTTCCACACTGCCGTCTAGAAATATATAAAAGTTAGCCAAGTGTGGATTGTAAGTATTCCTGTCATTTTCTATTTCCATTTCATGCCCCAAGCTTGTAACACCCTGCGCAAGGAGGCTAGCAGTATGTATCGAATAAATAATATAACCAAATAAATTAGACGTTTAATAATTGCCGTGTCTTCTCCGCTGGTAACATGTGAAGCTAAAACAAGCAACATGATGAACATGCTGTGCCGGATATCTCTGTATAGAGCAAAAATTACATGCGTTGAGAACGGTGACAGAACAATTAGCTCTAGCAATTCGGATATTATGACATTTGCCTCCAAGAAAGCGATGAATTATTAAGATACGGGACACTGGTGACACCTCGTGATAGCCAGGAGGAAGATTGAGTGTTTAAAGGCGGTCGGTGAAATATTACCACAATTTCGACATCCGAGAAAAATATACAAATTGCGAAACAGCAATGTTGACCAGATAAGGAGAAATATAACTATAGTAACTATATGCGATCATGGAGCAAAAGTCAGAAGGGCGTGCTGAGGTACTTGAAGGGCGCAGTTCGTATCTCAGCCTGTGCTCAAGATGTTTTCTTTTTTCATTCTTTTTTACTTTTCCCATGCAGCCTTGCAATTGAGAGCTCTGTGTGTTCTTTCCAGTCCAAAGCCGACCTTTTCTCCATAAACGAGGGTCCCCGATCATACAGAAGATACCGGGAGGAGCTCCGCTCGGTTTCATGACGGTTCAGCCTGTACCATAAACAGGTATGTCAAATCCGGTATGAAATTGATACAGGATTTTTCATTAGGGATGCCTTATATGTGCAGGCCAGATGCAAGCCCATCTAATAAGGGCGGGGTAATCCATTTTTAATTCAACACAGTGCTCCTCAGTGCCCTTTTCGAAACCATGACGACCCCTAACTGGAATATAAAAATTCTGTCCAAGTTCTGTTCACCTGAACTTCTAGTAAAGGCATCACTCGCTATAATGAAATACTGAGCACATTTGGCATGAACAAAGCTCATTTGACAAGTACGAGCGTTATTGCTTTGATTTTGCAACCACTGTTTGGTCTGTAAGCTCAATCTTCTACAATGTACACCATAAAGCCAAGGGAGAACGCTGCTGACCCTTCGAATTTAATGACACTAAGAAGGGGTGCAAACTAGCCAGTATATTTTAACAGAAAATGCTTGCGAATATCATGATGAAATTTGTGGCAAAAAGAAAAAAAGTTGTGTTATGTTGGTCTCCCCGGAGAGTCTAGGTATATTGTTCAGACGCACGCTGTAAGTGCCCGCACCTGAGTGACATTCAGAAGTGGACATTGCATCAATAGCTACATGCCGACATGCTAGTGTATTGGTTAAAGGCATTACGCTGCCATATTAGCTCGCGAAGGCCATCGGAGCATCGTCAGGGGAGTAGTTCTCCAATAACCGTCGGGTCGCAAAGTCGCGGTCACCTCCATGATCCGAAATTTACAGAGATATGTCTGTATTGAGTTCACGATGCGCTTAAATGAGATGCCGCCAAAAAATGGTGATGCCGTACCTTTCGGGGCCGCAGTCGGATGAGATTACTGTCCAGATCAAGACCATGATGGCTGACTTGGGACTCAGCTGCAAACTAAAAGAAAGCTTTGAGCGAAAGAGAAAAGTAAAACCAAAATACTGGTACAGTTTACTTCCTGCTCAAAAGATATGCCTTGAGAGCGTAATGACTCAGAAATTCCGACTGCCGCTACCTTTGCGCATGCTTTCCACGTACAAACACCTTGACAATCGCTTACATAAAAAAGCTGTTCATTTGTGCTCTAGTTATCTCACATGCACTCATCAGCATACATTGGTAAGGTACCGTAGTTTGTGCAAGAGGATTCGAAGTAAATATAAAGCCCCTTTCTAATGAGGCGACAGGAACTCGCCTGCATGGCCTTCGTGGGTAGCGTGCCTTACTTGGAATCCAAGAGTGTCTGTGGGTTGATTCGCCTCTCTTCCCATATCAAACAAGCTACAAGAGGTAGCATGCCAGCTCAATGTCATAAGGTCTCGACGTCACGCAAGCCCTCCAACTAATCAGTACCCTGCCAACTCATTTGTCAACTACTGCCTGCCAGAAGAACGCCTTTTCACCCACAAGACGAACAACGCCGAATATTCTGGACTACAGGCTTTATTGCTATCTCGTGAAATCCTTGCGTAGGTTACAGAATTCACCGATGCTTTTTGGAGAGCTGTTTGCTTACGAATGCGTCTGCACATAATTTTTGTGAAGGAACAGTTAAGAAATCAAGCTGGGCATTTGGTGGCCTTCAGCCTTTAAATAGGGAACTTTTTTTTGGTTACCAGTCTATAAATAAGGGTTGTGATGCACCGGTGCGGACAAAAGTGAACGGAGCACGCTATTTCTCTGTAAATGTTTCACGCTTTGCATATTGAAATTGGTTGTAATAGTATATTCTAATCGGTAGTAAACGCCAGTACCCTTGTAGTTCGACAAACACTGCTTTCCTATCTCCGGTGCAGAAGGCGTGATTTTAATTTGAACGGAAAAGCGCGCTCCGTTTACATACGTCCACCCCTGTAGGCGTGTGCAATGCAAGCGTTTTTCAGTATATATACTCACTAGGTCTCCGGAGAAGGCGTCCGCCTCCACTACCATCTTGCAGCGTGTTCCTTGCGGCCGGTAGTACGTCAACTGAAATGAGCAATGGAAGTGTTTAGAAGCTCGCTAATTGTCTCCCGAAAGACATTGAGGTCCAAGCCCCTGTAACTGTTATTTGTCATTTTTCTCTCTCTTTAAATGATGAGCAAACTTACGCATCAGTCAAATTAAGTGACTGCAGAAACAAAACTAGTTATGCACAGCGATCGCTAAAAGTAACCTTTCTCAATAACCCCATTCAGCTCTTCCTCATTCATTGCAAACCATCTTCTTCTTTCGTTCTACCTGGTTTCTCAATGTAGCCATGTATGTCTTCTTGGAGGGACATTCTCTTTTGCTTTATGTTTAGTGCCAAAATATTTCGAAAGCATGGACTACACACAGATATTAAGATTTTAAGTTAAACTATAAGTGGAGCTAACCTCCATACAATGCCGAGTGAAACGCGAAGTGATTATCACGCTAACAGAAGTAAAATAACAAATTTTACTGTACTTTTCGCCAGCTTTCGTATAGATACTGTGCGTCAGTTAAAATGCCAACAAATATTAAATTTGCTTACATAGAACTTGAAGGACAAAAAAATGCTCGCGTGAAGAATTATAACTAAAAATGAATAGTGTGTTCATATTTTTCTAATTCTCGAACCTCAAGTTAGCTTATCTGTGCTGCTGTCAAATAGGTAGTATCGCTCTAGAGCAGCGGTGGCGAGATTGCGTCACTCGGGTCGCATATGGCTATTGGCGCGTCAAAGTGCGGCTCCGGAAACTATGAAATTTGTATAACTATTTTAGCCTTCACACACGAAACTAATTCAGCTGCTCCTGACTGCAGCAACGCTTTTCGTGCCAGACGTCAAAGTGATTGCTTCACGGATGGGGCCACATAAAACAGAGGCACAAGAGGCACAATAAGGCCAAATAGTTTCCTGAGTGATAGTTACTATTGCCACCAGGTTTATTGGATGCAATTAACAGTTTATAAATGTGGTTGAATGGGATTTGCCACCTAGAGGTCTGCTGCAAAGGCCACGTACACTCGTTTGCCGCTGATGGCGTTTACGTTATCTTGCGGCCCTCATTACACGTCGTGTTTAGTAAGTGCCAAAGGGATATTCACTTCCGCTGTATGCAAGGCAGCTTCCGCTCTCTACCAGCACTCACGAGCATGAGCGTTTTACACCTTCCTGCTCCTGCTATGGTTCATACATATTCATGGCAATGTTAAAGCGATGATTCTATGCCGGAAACCGCCGGACATACGCGCCAAATGCTGGCGTGCTTTTGCGATGGGCATTCAACATCACTGCGAAGTACTGCCGTTCTAAAAAATGGCATGTTGCACTCTTTTTTTTTTTTTCATTGTGGCCGCACTGTAAGTGCGAGACGGCTGCTCTGCGTGGACAGCGTTAGTTGAGTTGTATGCTACAGATGGGATTAGCCTTTCTTATTCTGCCGGCCATTTTCCCCCCGTAGCGTCACTTGTGTGTTAAAAAAAGTTCTAATATCTGTAAAATCTGCCACACTATGCGCAAAGTCACGCATAGTACATATTCCACTCCAGCAGTCCCCATCTATGCACACGTCCACTCACAGTAGATCGTAGTTCATTCCGGCTAGCACCATCGAGAGTCAATATCAGTGTCCTACAGAAATTGTAAATAAAAAGAGTGAAGCCTTCCTTCTGTATGTCTGGCTTCCACTCGGGTAGACAATGTCCTGAAGTGCACTGTGAAGGGCTCCTGTCTTCTTAAGGTAAGCGAGCATCACAGATCTTTCCGTGTTGAACTCTGACAGCACATAATATAATGTTAAACATCCACGCACACACCACATATAGAACATAGCAGAGACGATGCCATGCCTGTCTTATGCATCCAGGCAAAAGTACGCGCAGAGCCCGCGCGAATTCGATGTCTTCGACTGGCCTGATGTCTTCTGAGACCCTAGGTCACACATGGCTTGTGGGGCGCTCTCCACAGGGTACTAAAATGGTTTAGTACCGTTTTATGAAGTCCTGTTTTTTATCTTGAGGGACTTTTTTTTTAGGAAGTACCTGACAGTGCTTTATGGGCGAGTCTGTCTGCCTCGTTGCTTCTGACACCTATGTTTGAGGTCGCCCATCGAAAATGTAAAGTAAAGCCTCGGCAATGCAGATTCTGCACCAAGCGTAGAGAGCTTATAGACAGGGCATCAGTAGGGAACCCTCACTCTAACTTTTGAATAGCAGATTTTGAATCTTTTAGGATGACAGCAGAGTGAGCCTGACAAGACCCTAGCTTCAGTAAAGCCACTTCAATATCAATAATTTCGACCGTTGTGAAGGATACAACTTCATTAAGCGTGTAGACCACGTATAGTCCATAGACGTCATGTAAAACTGCTCTCAATGGCCTCTCAATGGCTTCCCAATGGCCTTATAACTTTACAGTAGACGCGTGCTTCATGAAGCCATATATTTGTGCTACTCTTAGAAGCAATCTCTCGTCGCCTCTTCCCACTTAGGACTTCAGGTTCAGGAAAGAGCTAGATTTATATTCCGGGAGCGGAAGGGGACCCTGCTGTTTATTTTGTTGCCTTTCAGGGGCTGTGTTTAAGCGATCTAATCAAGTTGTGTCTGGTGCCTGGTTAAAGAATTGTTTCCACAAGCCGGCCGCCTTCAAGGTTTAGAGCTGGAGTAATAGACTCTGAAGGACTAGTTGGTTCATATTAATTGAACGAGTAAAACTGCGCGAAAAAGACGGGACGTAAGAAACACACAGGCACAAACAACAAGGCGCCCTGTTGGTGCCTGTGTGTTTCTTGCGTCCCGTCTTTTTCGCGCAGTTTTACTCGTTCAATTTAGAGCTGGGCACGGAGCTGCTTCGGCATGGTGCAGAGTGAGAGAAAAGGCAAGGGGGAGCCTATTTGTACAGACCAACACACCAGGTTTGGCAAGTGTTCTTTGATATGTTCAAAGGAGTTCGATTGCAATGTTTGTCTCAGACCCTCGATTTCTAACACAGGCCCGATTGTAACTAAGTGTACATATAACCGCGGGCATGCTGTCGTCAATTGGTCAAGGATCGCGGAGGTGGCGGTGGCGGTATTCACAATAACTCATGAGGTAATTGCTCACTACCTGCAAGTTTTCAGGCGCTGGTCTGGCATCAATGTGAGTTTGACGGGCTAGACTGGGCTTAGGAGCAATGAATTAGAGGGCTGGGGCCGGGGCCGAGCTTGGAGCCGCAGGCCTGGGCTGGCTCTGGCTTTGCGCACCATGGATTGCGACCAGTTCAGCGTTGTAATGTGTACCATGACTAGGGAAGCCTCCGTTGATTGTCATTGTGCCAGGAAACCCTATTAAAAAAGCCAACGAGTCACAATAACGTCATACAGATTTCTCACACTAAACGCCTACAAATACCATACAATCTCATATATTTCTCATAGGATGAATGAGATTTGTATGAGATTATATGAGATTTGTACAGTTTAGTATGAGAATTTGTATGAGGCTTTTGTGACTCATAGGGTTCTTTTCACTAGGGAAATGGTACGTTTTGCAGTACATTTTGATGATGTCATTTAGTGGTTCATCATCATCATCATCAGCCTGATTATACCCACTGCAGGGCGAAGGCCTCTCCCGTATTTCTTCAATTAACCCGGTTCTGTGCTAGCTGCATCCACTTGACCCCTGCAAACTTCTTGATCTCATCCGCCCACCTAACTTTCTGCCGCCCCCTGCTACGCTTTCCTTCCCTTGGAATCCAGTTTGTTACCCTCAGCGACCATCGGTTATCCTCTCTTCGCACTACATGTCCTGCCCATGTCCATTTCTTCTTCTTAATTTCTACTAGAATGTCGGCAACTTGAGTTATTTCTCTGACCCACTCTGCACGCTTTCTATCTCTTAATGTTAACCCTAACATTTTTCGTTCCATAGCAATCTGGGTTGTCCTCAACTTAAGTAGAACTCTCTTGGTTAGCCTCCACGTTTCAGCCCCATAGGTGAGTAGAGGCAAGATGCAACTGTTGTATACTTTCCTCTTGAGCGATACCGGTAAGCTGCTAGTCATAATCTGCGAGTGCTTGCCAAATGCGCTCCATCCCAATCGTATTCTTCTTGTTATTTCCTTTTCGTGGTCCGGATCTGCGGTTACTACCTGTCCTAAGTAGACATATTCCTAATGTAAACTGCTGTTCCTTCCCAAGGCTGTTGAACATTACCTTAGTCTTCTGCATATTGATTTTCAAGCCTACCTTTCTACTTTTCCTGTCTAGGTCATCAATCATTATTTGCAGTTCATCTCCCGAGTTGCTTAGCAAGGCAATGTCATCAGCAAATCGCAGATTACTGAGGTATTCTCCATCTACCCTTATCCCTAACTGCTCCCATTCCAAGTCTCTGAATACTTCCTCTAAACAAGCTGTGAATAGTACTGGGGAGATTGTGTCTCCTTGCCTAACACCTTTCTTTAGTGGTTAAGTGACAAAATTGCAAAGCTTAATCGCGTCATTAATCTTTGATGTTCGCCTATGCCATTGCCATTTGAGATGAATTTCTTTCCTCTATATACACGCACCACTGACCGGCAGATATTTGGCACCAGGTTTTCCCACATAAATATCAACATTGTGATGCTACCATTTGTCGGGCGTCGTTCCGATTGACTTCTTGCGAGTTTTAGTTGTTTATGGAATAATGTATTAGTGAAGGGTGAGGATAGCTCACGACAGGTACTCGATCCGACGACATATTTGTGTCGAATTGCTTGCATTTTACCACAGGTTTCGGGGAATCTTGCTTACAGGTCCCTCGTTACGAATAGCAATCAATTGGGATTCTGAGACACACCACCCGAATTATAGTGTTAGCAGGAATAACTGATATATATAACATCACTCAAGAATTGTTCACTTGTGGCACTGTAACGCTTTCTCATTCACACACGTAAGCAATTTAAGTGTTCGAGCCGAATTGTAATGCTGTCCCGATGCATGTGAGAATGTTTACAGAATATTAACGACTTCGTAGCTTGTGCGCAGAGTGGCTGTCTTACCGTGCGAAGCTACTGCGATCGATTCCCTCTGTGCGTGCACACCCCTGTTTTCCATTCTGCTCAATTACTCTCCTGTGGTTACAAACGCATTGGTGGGAGCAATTGTCATGACTCAGATGAGGTCTCATCGCAGCGTGGACGGACAGGCGGAGATATAGGCAAACGAAAAAAGGAAGGCAAAATGGGATCGAAAATTGTACAACAATGTTTTTTGTCATAACAGAATTTCTCGTCTCTACCTGACAATAACGTCCATGTGAGAACCGATATTTCTGTAATAACATCAAAGTTTTGTGCGGTCTCAGAAGGCAAATTCAAAAGAGTAAAACCTACGAATTACAGAAAGGTGCTTGAAAAAATGTTCCAGGATTACAAAAACTGCTACAGATCTACAGGAAGGCTGACTTTACGACCGAAGAATAAAAGATTTCGTTGAATTTCTGGCACATGTCTGCAAGAAGCAATCGCATGGAATGCTTCATAAAACGCACACCTCGGAGCAAGCCAACTTATGGGGCTGCTAGGCCAAATTTGCCGCAGTGACGCAAACATTTTATGTTCCTTGATCTAACTACTCACGACGTCCACAACAGGGACACCCTCATCATATTATAGGTGTTATTCTCTTTATTTGAGCTACATATAAACTGCTCCACCTTATAGCTGCATTAATTGCTCAGTGAAAAAGCCCTGTGTTCAGGAGGCCGCATGTTTGGCCATTCTTGCCGCCGCGATTAGAGCGACCTAAGCAGGCTCTTATTTCGGCTATTGTCAGGAGGCCGCTCACCATCAGCAAGTGCAGGTTGACGATGCAGCCATTCATGAAGACTATCTCGTCTCGATCGGCGCCTGCGAAGTCATGTTAATAGAGTTCTTTTTTATAATTGAACGTCATACAAGGTTTCAACTTGCAGTTTTTTCCCCAGAGCTGTATGCACCGCATCGACATTTTGTTCACACGGCACCTTTTAAATCCCAAGTAAACAAGAAAACCTGAGATAACCTCTTTCGTGTATTCGCTACAAATTGTGTAACGAAGCAATAAACGTCGCACCACCTTTAGAGGGGGGGGGGGGGGGGGGGGGCGGCGTTTAAGCTCCTGCTTTGAGGGTATGATGCGATAGCATATAGGTGGTCTCATGACGTATAAGCAGGTTTTCCCCAAGCCGTTTGAATGTGCCTGCGTAGTTTGTTCACAGTGCTTGACTCGGTATTCAAGAGCGCTGAAAGGAGTTTTCTTTTTCACCATCCCATCTCAAGTGAGAAACCCAAGGTGGCCGCTCCACGCAGATTTTTCATGTTGTTTCCTCATTAAGTTACAAAAGCCACTAACAATCAGAGCCCGACGATGCCAGTTGCCAGCTGCCACCTGCCAGCGCCATTCTCGTGGAATTTCTCTCATTACGCCAACAAAGAAGCAAATGCTGAATTTTCTGGTGAACGGGGTCTTTAACGCTGCCTCGTTAAAAAACGCGAGCCGCCTTTCTCTCGCTGTACTGCCAGAGCATAGAGAATACATTTCATAACAATTTGTAGATTAATTTAGCAGTAAATTCACATTTGATGGCGTCATCGCTCACCATTTTTTAGGTTTCCCTCTTAGAAGTCGCAATCGACAAGTGTTGAAATCTTATGGTGAGGCGCGCCCATCGCGTCGTCCACCCGTTAGAGAAGCAAGAAAGGAGCCTCCTACTACAAAACGCTGTGAGTGCAGTATACCAGGGGGAAATGCGCTTATTGCATTCGAAATTCATTATTGGGAAGGTTTTCATTTCATTCTAATTCTTAGGAACCCAGGAGATTCAGGCTTTTGACCGCCTCCTCGAAGGCTCGATGGCTCTTGCTTTCTCTCTAACTCGTTTATTTCGCAGCTGGTTATCTAATCGGACATTTTACTACCACTTTATGCAAAAGTGATTATATTGCACCATGAGCAATGAAACCTTTCAGGACAGCTTTCACGATGGCGGCGTATAGCCCGGCGAGCTTCTCTTTTATCTTTTTTTCCTATAGAGGAGGCGCGCGTCGAACATCAAAACTGACCCTCACCTACGATGTCTGCCATGAGCTGCTTTGGGTACTGGTCGCTGTAGGAGCACGGCAGGTAGCCCTCAGTGAAACACTGCTTTCCCCTGCGTCGACACCAAAGCGGCGGGGAAGACACTTCGCTGACCAGTCTACTCACCCACGTGCAAACAGTGCAAGCCCAGAAATTTCTGACTTAAGTAATTTTAAAGTTTATATTGTCAGCGTACTCATTTATTGCACCCCAGCAGAATCCTCTCCTTTGGGTTTCTTATTTAAATCATTGTATTATATATTTGGCATTCTGCGAAGGAAAGCACAGGCACTTTGCGAATATTTGCCGCATGGTTTCTACAGCTTCACCGTACTTTCACCTCTCTGTCCTTTTGTATTTGTATTAAACCAGCTATGGAGCTAAATTGCTGAAATTTACAGATTTTAATGCATTTTTGTAGATAGAATGATATACTATAAGCGCTCGTTTTTAGGTCGGATAAACATACTTTTACCCTGAGGTTGCGCTTGAAAGTTTTCCGATTCTACTATTTAATTTTGCTTGTTTACGGTAATTATTAGGTTATTTGTTTTACTATACTGTGCATGCGCAGCACTTCGGCGTTCATGCAATACTTTTATGCGTTTGCAAAAATGACGGACAATGAACCCTAGCTAAACCTTGTTGTTATGAGCCGAAGCACCCTACGCAGTTGCTAAGAAGTTATGACGTTCGGTTACTGAGACCGATTACTCGGGTTTGATCCCGACCAGTTAGGATTCGCTCCGATGGTTGTTTTATGTCAAAGCTTTAAAGGCCGGCTAGGGAAATCATCAGAAATAAGACTGTCCTAGTTTGACTTTCAGAGGCCTTGAAGGTCAGCGTGTTCCCACTTAGAGGACGAAGGAGGAGAAGACGAAGCTGGCGAGGAATATAGCATTAAAGAGGACACGATGAGATGGGCCTCGTGAAGACAATTTTCTTATTTCCTCTCAAGCTTAAGAAGAACATGAGGTTGGGCATCGTGAAGATAAAGCTGCGGCAGAAAATACGATGTTTAAAAAGGCTTCAAATATTTCAGTAAAACATATCTCAGGAATAATCCCAAGATAGCCGCTACGTTTCTGCATTACATATTAGGTGCATTTTGTGGGTAGATATCGGGCTTTACCAGACTTTGACTAAATGTGTCCCGGGCGCTAAAAGGTATGAAACTATCTGTATATAGTATAAACAAAATGTCCTGGTGAAATGAATGACTTTATAGAAAATTCATGCATACTTGAATTTTCCCATGTGCATCGTCTATATATTGTTCTTATTGAACCGACTATGCGAATATACACCGGCAAATGTTTATAAAAGTTCGCAGATTGAGCAGATTGGGCTTCAAAAAAGCGCGAACATGAAACAAGGACGGAGAAAGAACAAGGATAGGCGCTATCAACAAACTTGTCCAACTTTCTGCACTTCTATGTGAGCAATACGTTGTTGCTGTTTGTACAGGTCAATTTTTCAGCCACACGGACGCCCTAAAAAAGAAATACATCCGTAAAAAGGCTAATAAGGAACGAAGTGCAACTAATTTACATATTGCTTTAGTTTTTATTTCAGGAAACGAGTAAATATAGAGGGCCGCCATCATTGAAAGTGAGCTCAGCATTTATATTTTCTTGGCCGCTAACGTGACTCGAAATATCGAGTGTCAAAAATACACATTTGAAAGCAGGTTAAGATTTTTTTTCCTGCATTGTACATTTATAAAACTGCACCGCGAGCATTCTCTGATGGGTCCAGCGTGAATGAGCTTATTGCATTTTATGGCAGTTAACATGTTCACAAAAAGTAACGTTATTTCGACAGCAATACTATGCGCGGGAAAATTATTTTAGAAATGCTGCTTCCTTCATGTAAGTTCGCATAGAACGCCGAACCGTGTCAATTGGGAGGATGCGGGGTTTTTACCTGGAACCCTTTAGCTTCGTGTGGACGAAAACTAATAAAAACAACACAATTTTTAAATTATCTCGAGCACAACAATGCAACAAAAAACGTACCAGCATTCATGAAACCGAGAAAGAGGACAGTTCGTACCAGGGTTACTAACCGTTTTCCCCAGTCGTCCAGAAACTTTAGAAATTCGGCGTCTACTTCCTTTGGCTTGAGGCCAAGAACATGGCCACAAAAGTAGACGCTTTCCTGCTCCGAGGACTCGATGAAAGCCGGGTCAACTAAAGGTGCACGCCAGACATCAAATACAAATCAAAATAATGACGAAAGGAAGGTATTAGAGCACTGAGTAAAAAATAATCATCAACCAAAAACAAGCAATAATTTACAAAGGCACTCATAAAGCACACACGCGTGAGCATATTTTTCTATCAAACACCTTGGTTATGTGATCACATAGGTGATCACATAAGGGATACATTAAACGATGACAGATACATTAAACGAAATCGATCAGTGCGCTAGCGTACCAGGCCATTTCCGACTAAATATTGCCCGGTCAGAGTGCTGGCCACACCATTTGCCTACATGTGTGCACGAACAGGCCTTCTGGTGTGGTGACGTTACACAACCCGCTGACCACTCAGTGATCAGCCATGTCACCTGTCAACTGTCACCTGCCATAGGCATTTTCTGAATCTTGAATTAGTTCAAAAGAATATTTCATCGGTAACTTAGAAAAAAAAATTGAAGTACACATGAGAAGCTGTGATCTTCGACTTTCGAGGATGCCTCTGGCAGATGGTACTTGGCAGGTGACTGGGCACAAATCGATCGTTGGGTTCTGTGACCTCTCTTTTATTAAGTTTACTTTCTTCAGTGATTGTTTACATCAATTGTGTGTGTTGCGCGAGCATTTCTACGTGGTTTAAACCTATAAGCTTCCGTATGGAGCCGTGGAGTGCAGTCCGTTTCGAAATGAACAGCGACACCGATACTACGCTGCAGTCGCCTGAGGCTGAGATACGCCGCATGAAGTGACATGAAGAATCGTTGGAGACAATACGCTGCAGGGTGTTATCTGCATTTTTAATTCTGTCGCGATAAACTACCAATACTGACGCTTTAGCAGTCTGTGCTAGGTTTATGGCTACATTAAATATCGCCAATATTTCTTGAATATAGTAACCCTCTCATGTAAAATATTAGAATTTCGTAATAGAGAGAACATATATGCACAAAGAATATCCAGAGCATTTTGCTTTCCCTGTACTGTGTTCATTGTTACTGTGCTCTTGTCATGGGCTACATGACCTAGCTGACAAAAAAGGAAAAACTACAAACAAAGCAGATTACGAGTTCCTGCGTCCATGAGTTTAGTTGGTGATTATCCTTCACAATGGTCTTCGAGATACTGGGGAGCTTAGCCATTAAAAATAGACAGCGATAAGTTTTACAGTCCCTGTATTCCGGACAGCACCTTCGCTTTTGGCGGTATCCAGTTTTCGAGATACGCTTCGGACTGGATGGATGGATGGATGGATGGATGGGTGGATGGATGGAATGGATGGAATATAGGAGCGTCCCCTTTGAAACGGGGTGGTAGCAGTAGCTATCATGCTTATTTTTCCCCCTATATCTTAATTATTGATTATTATTGGTTATTGCTAGTTTCCACCGCCGGTTTATTCACCCAGCCACTGGTATCTCTAAACCCCAGAGATTCAGAAACAGTTACTGCGCTTGCATCAACTTCCGTGTGGATACCACTGCATTCGAGTACAATATGGTCAATTGTTACACTGGAGTTACCACATACAGCACATGCATCATCTTCATTGTTAAATTTCTTTTTGTAGCTGCGTGTTCTAAGGCACCCTGATCTAGCTTCAAAAATTAGGGCACTGCCTCTTGAGTTATCAAAGAAAGCTTCCTTCCTGATCTGCATTTTCCACTTTCGGTATAATTCCAGACTGTTTCTTCTCAATCGAGTTTATCCAATTTTTACCTTCTGTGTTTTTCACCTGTTGCTTAATGCTCTTTATATCTCCGTCCTTGTGACTAGCATACGCACTAGTTAGTTTCCTAGTTCTTTTCCTCCATTGTGAGTCAACGCTTTTTAAGTACAGGTATTTAAATCCTTTAGCTGCCCATCTGTTACTGTCCAATTTCCTCAGGCGTTCCTCATATAATAATTTACTCTGAGCTTCCCGTACTTCGAAAGATGCCCAGCCCATATCTCCCTGTACCGCCTCATTTGTGGTTTTGCCGTGGGCACGAAGGGCTAATCGTCCAACGACTCTCTGATTTATTTCTAATGTCCACTGTACCTGTGATTTTAGGCACAAAACCGCATTTCCGAAAGTAAGCCCGGGCACCATAATTCCTTTCCAAATACCCCTCAAAACTTCATACCTGTTGTATCTCCACAATGCCCTATGGTTCATTATCCCGGCATTTCTTCGTCTTTTGGCCTTAAGTGATTGCTCATGCTTTCCAATGTATGCCAATCCTTCGTTTACACATACCCCCAGATATTTGTATTTTGCTACTCCGGGTATTTCACGGTCTTGTATTTTAAGACACTGGACAGTTAAGCCGTTTAAAATCACCAGACCCGACTTAACTGCGCTAAAACTGAAGCCTAGAGCGTCCCCTTTGTCTCCGCAATACTTAACTAGAGTTTGCAATTCTTCAAGACTCTCAGCTAGCACCACAATATCGTCTGCATACATTACAACGGGGAGGCGCTGCGATACGGCCTTTCCACCTAATCTATATGACAGGTTAAAACCTAGGTTACTGTCTTGTATCCTGCGATCCAGGTTTATCATATAAAGCATGAAATGCAGCGGTGATAGAGGACAGCCTTGTCTTAATCTTTTCCATACTTTGACATCTTCCGTACTTCTTATCCTTTCCCATGTAATTTCTACTTTGTTATCCCGGTATATTTCCCGTAGGAACTCTATTATCTCATAACCGATACCTTCTTCTTTTAATATGTTCCACAGGAGTTCCCTGTTTACATTGTCGTACGCCCCGTTTATGTCCAGGAAGGCCAAATACAAAGGTCTATTTTCCACTCCAGATATTTTGATGCATTGGGTAAGCACGAACAGGCTATCATCTAAGCGCCTACCATTTCTAAAACCGTTCTGAAGTTCTCCGAGTGTCTTGTTACTTTCAACCCATGCTTGAATCTTTAATTTCACCGCCTGCATGGCTAACATGTACATAACAGATGTTATGGTAATCGGCCTGTAGGATTTTATGTGCGTCCTTTTTCCTTTCCCTTTATAAATCAAATTCATTTTACTCTGCCGCCAGCTGTCCGGAATTTGCTTATTCGTTATGACTGTTTCCAGAGTTTTTAACAACGTTTCCTTACTTTTTGGACCAAGTTCATTATTCAGCTTGATCGGAATTCCATCTATTCCTGTAGACGTGTTTTTAGGAATATTTGTTTCTACCTTTTTCCAGTTTATATTGGTGAGTTCTAAGCTACTTTGTATTCTGCTACCTTGTGCTGCTTCCTGATTTGCGGAGATCACCCTATCATCGCTCTTAAAAGACTCGGCTATAACTGATGTAATGTAGTTCACTGTGTTATCTCCCTTTAAACAATTTCTCTAGCTATCTTTAATCCGATCTTGCTTTTTATGATTCCTTTTCCCTAGCCAGCTTACATGGTTCCAGACTTTTCTTGCTCCGCCTCATGAGGCATCGTGTATGTCAGCCATCCAGCGATCAGTGGACTGTCTTATTTTACTTTGGACAAGGGCCTGTACCTCAAGTTTCTTTTGTCGATATGATTCCCATTTTTGGTCGATTTCTTCCTGAGGTACCTGTGCTTTCTTTGCAACTCGATGTTCCCTTGAAGTAGCCCGTCGTTGTTCAATAGCTTCCTTGATTTCCTTATTCCACCAGCTCCGTGGCTTCCTCTTTCCATTCCAGCGGTTTGCTACTTTAAACTCCTTAATTTTCCTCCTTATGAGTAGTTATACCTGTTCATAATCCCAGTCTTTCAAGGGGCTTTTTTCTATTGATTCCTCTATGTCTGCTGCTATCTGCGCTATTTGATCGTCGTTTAATTTTGCGTTTACTTTTTGTCTAAGTTCCATTTCTCTTTTCATCAAAGGCCCCATCTGCAGACTAATACGTTTATGATCACTTCCCAGACATACACTCCCCTTCTTCGTCTATTTCCATTTTTGTGACCTTGCTATAAGTTTCCTGCGACATTAGACAATAATCAATGGTCGTCTGCCTGTTGCGGAATTCCCGCGTTATTTGGCCTTCACCATTTGTTTATCTATTTACTATAACTAGATCGTGTCGCTCACAAAAATCTAGCATTAGCTTCGCGTTACAATTCGCGTATCCATCCACGAATTGTAACTAGACTAGATCCCACAGAGGGCGCCAGTTCTGTGTATGGCTGTGGAAACTAGCAAAAAACGATTGGAAGATTGGTGGCTTAAAAGCAGAGAAGTGACATAATGTTAGTAATGTAGAAACAAAAATTTAATAAATAGAATGATGGTTCAGTTAACCAATATAAATTAATAATTAAGATATAGGGCGAAAAATGAGAAAAACCTGCACTGCTATGAGAGCGCGCTTAAATTCGGACAAGAAGCACCAGCTACTTTTAACTTTAGGAGACGTATTGTAGGGCGCCGCAGACGAGCCACCGGGAGGTGGCTGTGCCACTCGGCGGATTGCAACTTTATGTTTCGCACATGTTTTTTTTTTCTCGGGCTTAGTACTTCGAAGAACTGGAGTTTCTAGAGCTTCGCTTAGAAGCAACAGCTGATTACTGCAGCTGCCTGCGGGCTTGACGGCGAGCCACTCTATGGCTGCATTCCTGAATAAATATAAATCACAAAGCGTGGGTTTAAAACTGTCTTTTTGCACTGACATTTGTTTCTTACATATGAGGCTCTTCCGAACTGCGGTGTTTTTGTAAAGCTAATTACGTGTACACCTTCCCGCAAATAAATTAAGCAGCGCTGAAGCATCGCTATCCTATGGAAGGGGAAATCGCCCACAAAGTGAAACAATCATCCCGTGATCTCAAAATTCAGATACATTTCTGCTCACTAGAACCACTAAATGCTGTGACTAAGGGCAGTACTTCTACACTGCACTTCTAATGAAATAGAATGACTAAAATATCTTTACTGGACAAAACATAACATCACTAGAATTGTACTTCAAGTGTCGCAATATATTAAGCGATGTTTCTGCAACACACCTGTACAGAAACATAGAGCTGCCGTCGCGTTTGGACACTTGCCGGTTTACCACCGCACAAGACAAGCATCCCAGAGGGATTTAATTGTCTATAGTTTATTCTTTGAAACGCTTAACACAAGTGTATGCAGCGAATAATGCCTCAGGAATGCTGGCTCTGGTGTAACTGCAAGGAATTATTTAGGCGAAATCGTCCCTTTGATGAATGACAGGCAGAGGATTATTTATTCATTTATGTATTTATACATAAATGTAGTGCGAAGGACATGTAGTGCGAAGAGAGGATAACCGATGGTCGCTGAGGGTAACAAACTGGATTCCAAGGGAAGGAAAGCGTAGCAGGGGGCGGCAGAAAGTTAGGTGGGCGGATGAGATTAAGAAGTTCGCAGGGGTCAAGTGGATGCAGCTAGCACAGAACCGGGTTAAGTGGAGAAATATGGGAGAGGCCTTCGCCCTTCAGTGGGTATAGTCAGGCTGAGGATGATGATGATGATTACATACATACATACATGCATGCATACATACATACATACATACATACATACATACATACATACATACATACATACATACATACATACATACATACATACATACATACATACATACATACATACATACATACATACATACATACATACATACATACATACATACATACATACATACATACATACATACATACATACATACATACATACATACATACATACATACATACATACCTGGGGCTATGCAAGCGGGGTTCAGAATTGCAAGTTAGAAACAAACTTAATATGTTTACACACAGTGGACTTAGTAAGGCGCAGACAATGAAAAATTCAAAAAGAAAATGAACGAATACACAATAAGCACAAAGCGAAGAAAAGCATCATGTGGCATCGATGGCTGTCACAAATGTGCACAACGGAAGAGACCGCGTTATGGCGGAAATTCTGTTCCAATTTGAACGGTCTGGTGGAAAAAGCTGTATTTGAAAATATTAAAATGGACAAAGTATGGTTATATGTTATAAGAGGATATCGGTGGTAACGTACAAATTAGCACGTACAGACAGGGGGGCTAGATTCGAAGTGGACGAGGCTCAAGAAGGTGAGAAATGGGGATCGTACCGATGATATATGAGCCTGATTGCTTCTTTTAATGCTCTCGATTATGTCAGTTACAATATGTGTATGAAGATTCCAGACTGGAGACGGACATTCAAGTACCGGACGAATCAAAGATGTGTACATTAGTAGCTTAGCTCCTTTTGGAGCATTAGGCAATGTTCTTCACAATTACCGAAGCGTTGCGAAACTCGATGAAGTCGTGAGCTCTGCTGTGTAGGGCCACCCAAGATAGACAGGTCACGGCAGAGAGTTCTGACGAAATGTGATTCACTGCAGAAGGTAATGGCAACCCACTCCAGTATTTCCTGCCAAGAAAACCCTATGGCCAGTCACAATACCATTAATGATATGGCGCCGGAAGATGAGCCCTCCAGGTTGGAAGGCGTCCCCCATGTTACTGGGGATGAACAAAGGGCGATTCCTAGTAGCTCCAGGACGAATGAAGCGGCTGGGCTAAAGCCAAAAGGACGCTCAGTTGTCGATGTGTCGGGAAACGACCGGAAAGTCCGATGTTGCAAGGAGATTTATCACATAGCAACATGGAATGTAAGATCCATGACGCAAGGTAAACTGGATGTCGTCAAGCGAGAAATGAACCGATTGAACATTGATATCTTGGGTATCAGCGAGCTCAAGTGGACCGCAATGGGAGAATTTAACTCCGGCGACCATTATGTCTTTTATTGTGGGCACGAATCCAAGAGAAGGAATGGGGTCGCTCTCATAGTAAACAGAAGAATGGGTAAAGCAGTGCTAGGGTACAACCCCAAAAACGACCGAATGATTTCACTTCGGATCCAAGGTCACCCACTCAACATAACAGTTATCCAGTTATACAGCGACCACTACTGCTGAAGAAGCTGACGTTGAGAGATTTTATGCGGACCTACAATGCCTTTTAGACCGCACCCCATCATCAGACGTCGTTTTTCTCGTAGGAGACTGGAATGCTAAGGTCGGGAGTGAAGAAATATCCGGAATTGTAGGCAAGTTCGGTTTTGGCGAGTCAAATGAAGCTGGACAGAGGCTAGTAGAGTTTTGTCAAGAAAACAACCTGACCATAGCGAATACTCATTTTCAACAGCACAAGAGGCGCCTGTACACATGGACTTCACCGGACGGTCTGTACAGGAATCAGATCGATTATATTCTTTGCCGGCAGAGATGGAGAAGCGCTATACAAGCAGTAAAAACAAGGCCTGGGGCCGATTGTGGCACCGATCATCAGCTTCTTGTTGCCAAAATTAAGCTTCGATTGAGGAAAACTCAGAAAACTAGAAGGCCTTTCAGGTATGATCTGGATCAAATTCCATTAGAATATGCTGTGGAAGTGAGCAATCGATTTCAAGAATTAGATCTAGAAGACAGAGAGCCCGAAGAGATGTGGACTGATGTTCGTGATATAATACAAGAAGTTGCTACTAAGGTAGTTCCAAAGCAAAAGAAATGCAAGAAAGCAAACTGGTTATCTGAAGAGGCTTTGCAAATAGCTGAGGAAAGGAGGATGGCAAAAATAAAGGGGGAAAGAGAAAGATACAAGGTTCTCAATGCGAATTTTCAGAAAATAGCAAGGAGAGATAAGAATGTCTTCCTGAACATACAGTGCCAAGCAGTTGAGGACAACAGCCAATTAAGGAACACAAGAGCTCTGTACAAGACAATCAAAGATATCAAAGGAAGCTTCTGTGCTAAGCTGGGCGTGATAAAGTACAAACGAGGCAAGGACCTCACTGAAGCCTCAGAGATAAAGAAGAGGTGGCAGGAATACACAGTAGAACTGTACAAGAAGGACCCGAATGTGCAAACCTAACATAAGACGGTTGTGATTACTGATCTCGAGCCGGGCATCCTGAAGAGTGAAGTTGAGTGGGCCTTAGCCAGTCTTGCTAAGAAGAAAGCCAGCGGAAGTGATGGCATTCCAGCTGAGTTGCTTGAAAACCTCAACCATGACGCTGTTAGCATTCTGCATACATTATGTCAGAAAATTTGGACAACCCTGCAGTGGCCACAGGATTGGAGGAGGTCAGTTTACATCCCCATTCCAAAGAAAGGCAGTGCCAAAGATTGTTCCAACTACCGCACGATCGCACTTATTTCGCATGCTAGCAAGGTGATGTTGAAAATCCTCCAAGGTAGGCTGCAGCAGTATGTGGATCGGGAGCTTCCGGACGTGCAAGCTGGGTTTCGCAAGGGCAGAGGAACTAGAGACCAAGTTGCCAACCTCCGCTGGATCATGGAAAAAGCAAGAGAGTTCCAGAAACCCATCTACTTCTGCTTTATTGATTATGCGAAAGCGTTTGACTGTGTAGATCACAGCAGATTGTGGCAAGCTCTCCAAGAGATGGGAGTTCCAATTCACCACATATGTCTCCTCAGGAACCTGTATGAAGGACAAGAGGCCACAGTCAGAACTGGGCATGGTCTTACCGATTGGTTTCCGATTGAGAAAGGAGTGAGGCAAGGCTGCATACTGTCGCCCTGCCTATTTAACCTATATGCAGAGTGCATCATGAGGAAGGCCTGTCTGGACGAGTCTTCATATGGAGTGAAGATTGCTGGAAAACGTATCAACAACCTTAGATATGCGGATGATACCACTTTAATGGCAGAAAGTGAAGTGGAACTCAAGAGACTTCTGATGCGCGTACAAGAAGAGAGTGAGAAGTTTGGGCTTAAACTGAACATCAAAAAGACAAAGATCATGGCGTCTTGCCCTATCAAGTCCTGGAGCATCAATGGACAAGAAGTGGAAGTTGTGACAGATTTTCTCTTCTTGGGCTCCAAGATTACCTCGGAAGGAGACTGCAGCCATGAAATTAGGAGACGCCTGCTTCTGGGAAAGAGAGCAATGGTTAGCCTTGACCGCCTAGTAAAGAGCAGAGACATTAGTCTGCCAACCAAGATCCGTATAACTCGTGCTATGGTCTTTCCAGTTGTGATGTATGGATGCGAGAGTTGGACTGTGAAAAAGGCTGACCGCCGAAGAATTGACGCGTTTGAATTGTGGTGCTGGCGAAGACTCTTGAGAGTTCCTTGGACTGCCAGAAGATCAAATCAGTCGATATTGTCGACCATAAACCCTGACTGCTCATTGGAGGGTCAAATTCTAAAGTTAAAACTCAGCTACTTTGGTCATCTGATGAGAAGAGAGGAGTCGCTGGAGAAAGATTTGATGTTGGGAAAGGTTGACGGTCGCCGGAGAAGGGGTAGGCAGCGAACGCGATGGTTAGATGGCATCCTCGAGGCACTGCAGATGAAGTTATGTGATGTTAGGAAGAAAGTGAGAGACCGGAAAGCGTGGCGTGACATGGTCCATAGGGTCACGAAGAGTCGGACACGACTGAACGACTGAACTGAACTGAACGGGACATGTTAGCAGCAGGTATAGTACCGAGATACTTGTATTCAGAAGTCCTGGATAATGGTGAATTGTTGAAAGCATCATCAAACACAGAAGAGGACGTGCTGTTACCAAAAGAAAGCACTACAATTTTAGTAAAATTTATTTTTATTTTCCATGGATTACACGCAGCGCGAACACAAGCAAATGCAGTGCTTATTTGCAAATAATCTTCGGGCTCAATAATTTCGTGATAGAAAATATAGTCGCCGGCATATAGGCGTATTCATGGCGTGGTATTACGAGGTAAATAATTAAAGTATATTATAAAGAATAAAGGGTCAATCGCCCAGCCTTGAGGAACAACAAATGAGACATCTACAATACGAGAATTGGTTGAAGTATAAAATAACGAACTGTGAGCAGTGCGAACTAAAATTATAAATCGAACCACACAAGCGAGGATTTTTATAATGGCGTTTAGTTTGCATTTTAGGTTTTATGTAGTACAGTGTCAAAAGCTTTGGAAAAATCTGCAAAAATACCAGCCACCTGGGCTCCAATATCCAGGGTACAAGAAAGTTTGTACGAAAATTTAATTGCTTGTGTTTCGGTGCTGAAACCTTGTTTGAATCTGTGTTGAAAATGCTAGAGCATGCTATTACATTAAAAAATATCTATGATATGTTTGTGGATTATGCGCTACAGCATTTTGCATGAATACGAGGTTAATGACATTGTTCTGTAATTCGGAAAAAGCTGCTCGTTACCAGATTTGAACAATGGAGGTACCTTCTCTCTCTTTTAGAACGATGGTACGATACTAGACGTTAACGACTCACGGAAGATGATGGTTATAGTTATCGAGCAGTCGATAACGAATATGAAACGAGCAATGAGTTCGGTAGTCCGCCAGACCCGGTTGACGTTTTTGTGTCCAGCTTCAGTAATATGTTAAGCACAGCTTCTTTGCTGATTGTGATATCGCCAAACGATGTTGCCATGCGAGGATGACAAAAGGAAGGAGCTTCATTGGTGTAAGAAATACATATTGTTATAATCAATAAGCATTAGTTATGTTTTGCGGATCATACGTGGCTTCATACATTGAGAGATGAAGATACTCTCTTTTAGCAAAACTAATTGCCAAAATCTTTCGGGATTGTTTTTCAAAAGAATGCCAAGCTGGCAGTTGAAAAAGCGGTCTTTCTCCAGATTAGTTAAAACACAAAGCTCCTGCTTTGCTCTAATAAATTTAAACGAAGCATCAGGACAATTGAAGCATTTTTGTGTCTCAAGTGACAAAAAAGACGTGATGCATGGAAATTGGCCGAGTACTCGAATGAGCCTTACGGCTTTTCTTTGTTTTGAAAGGAAAAAAAAAAACGCTGCATGCAGTTTTTAACGACGTTTTCAAAGAAAGAGACTACAGTGTCGATGTCATCCCCATGGCTAAGCAGGACCTCGTTGCATACTCTGAGACGTCCCTGGAACTGTCAGAAGGCGAGCAGTGTGCCAGTGCCCTATGAATGAGTTGATACCCTTCATTGCAGTTTTTAACGACGTTTTCAAAGCAGGAGACTATAGTGTCGATGTCGTTTCTATTGCTAAGCGCGATAAACTGTTCGGAGGCATCTGCAAAACAATCAATCACAGCAATATCACAGCTCGTGTAAAGTCGGGGAATGTAGTGAAAGTGTAACGCTGAACACGAACAAAAAAATCGAACGAAGCAAATACTGCCGCGTGGTCAGAGTTCTTGCTAACCTATACGTTGAGGGCGTTGGGGAAAGTTACAATTTGTCGGATTCGGATTTACATCCTTTAGTCTCCAGAGCTTCAGCTCGCGGTTGCCATCCGTGAGAGCCAAGAAAAAACTGTATTGACGTACGTTCTTCTAATCAGTGCCGATAAACACAAAACAGACTACATCATTTCACCTTTGCGACTGGTAAAAGCTTTTTCAGCCATCCCCCACTACCCTTCCCACCGGCCTTGAACAGGTTGAGTCCAAAAAGTAGCGTAAAGATTTCCCAGCAATCCGCACTCTGCAATAAAACACGCGTGCCTTAATTTTTTGCGAAAACATTTTTGTGAAAAAAAAATGTGTAAAAGGCAACCCACAGGACGATATTTGCAATAGACAAGTTCTGCTTTGTTGCGTAAACAACAAAGCTTCAATGCTTAATAAATACAGAAACAGCACAAACAGCTTCGTGGTTTTGAAGCGAAATAGCTTTTATTCAAAGCTAGCATCGAGTTAACTCTGCATTCGGGGACTGGTTTGAAGCACGGCTCGCTTCGCATCTCCCCAAACGTTGAGGGATCGCTAGGCGAAGAGCTATAACTTATAACAGGAAGGATTTCGAATGCACGCTGGTTGGTGCATGATCTCAATTCCTAAAACTTTAGGTGAACTACTGTGTATTAGGATAGATCGTTGGCGGCCTGGGCTTACCATCTGAATGTTCGCAACATTTACACTAGAGCGCTACGTATACGTCGGACTTCACTTTTATGTTGTTGACTGCGGCTGCTTCCTTTTGGCCCCATGTGAGCGTACGAGCTACGCTCAAAGGTCTGATGCTCGTTCGAGTGCGAAACTCAGGCTCGTGCAAGGTGATAACAAGCGCCTTTCTCAACGCGTTCGCCTCTCAGATTGAGGAAATGATAAAAACGCGAATGGCGAAAGCGGTATTATACGGAAAGCACGAAACTGAAGCCGCATTATCAATATGGATAAAGCAGCGCACAAGCGAGAAGCAGTCATTTGCCCTACTTGACCGTCACCGCTGCGATCTTGACAAGGCCAGCGTACCCCATCGGCCAACGTCACAACTTCGGATGGGCGATAAAGGGCCAGCAAATAAAGCTACGAGGGCAGATCTAAGTCGATTCATGTGATGTCCCCTCGCCCATTTATCTGAGCCCCAAGCGAATATTCATTTACCGGCCCTGTATTGACAATCAACTGTCGTCACGTTCTTGCTGGGAGGTGCCATGTATCGGCCTTTTACGATTCTCCATGGTGACGACTCTACCAGCCACATGAATCGAGCTCTGCCGCCTCTAGTTTTGTGCGGCTGCTGCGTAATCTACAGAAGCAACGTAGTTATTATAGCAGATGAATTGAAAACGCGGCAGTATGCCGTCAATTGCGAGATAATTTAGTCGCGCTTCCGTACCTTCAGCTGTGGTAACTGCACTTCATCCTGTTAAGCGAGTAGAGCGATGACGAATATGCGGCGCTTGTCGTACGCGTGAAACTATTGCGCAGGTTCCCTCTAGAAAACTTTCCAACATGCAGGGTGAGCGCAACTTCACTTTTCGTCTTAATGCGCAAGAGTGCCGTGAATACTAAGTGTGCGCCGTGTGTCCGAATGTTTTCTGGCAAAATTGTCAGGAGCCTTTTCTCTCGTAGGGGTGAGGTTGAAGGGTCAACGTAGATATAAGGAACACTCGGATATAGCGTAACTTACATATAAACGAAGTTGAAAACGCGCGTGGTTTTGCACTTGCTGAACATTCCAAGTTTGTCGGCTCGCTTTGCATTTTATGACCTCATTACCGCCACCTCATGTCAGTCTTGCTGGAGCTTACCTCCTTTAAGGTCGACCATCCTTGGAATACTGAATCGCTGGCGAATTTCCCTGAGTGGATCCTCTAGGTCCAACCTCCGGGCGAACTCTATGCTGTTGGGCGCCAGCTCCCATTCATGAGCGAGCGACAACAGCTCCAGCCTCGGCGTTGTTCCCATCACTCCAGATACGATTCCCTGTAGGAGCTTGCCTCTGCCGTTGTGAGTAAAAGAAAATTGAATAACACCGACGTGGCCTGAATACCGTTGCTTTTTCTTTGTGGACTCGCTCGAGAATGTCTCAGTATATGGAGCTCGCTGCAGTTATATTGTGTGCGCCTTGTCCACTGAGCGAGATAAGATGAGCGATATGACGTAAAAGCATCCGGCCACCATCAGTGTCATTCCTGTTGCAAGTGAACCTTCAGAATGCACAACCCTGCACGGTACCTTCCCAGTGGGACCGTTTTCTCTCTTCTAATTTTCCGGCTCGTTTACAATAAACACTGCATCGAAACGGACGATAAAGCTTACACTGTGGCCACAAGAGTCCCATGGCATCACACCACTGGCATCACACGGGGTGCACTGGCAATAAGAATTGTGCACCCCGTCCGCTCTTATTACATCCCCACGAGCCTAAATGCGCTTTCAATGCTCCTGTCCAGGCTCAAAAAGTGCTTTGAAAGTTGGTTCTGAGAAAGTGGTGGAGACCTGTGACAACAAAAGAAAAACGACAACAAACACGTACAGCAAATTGCAATGCCAAGCTTTCATTCTCAGCTTTGCATTATTTTGAATTTCAGTTTTCTTTTATTTGAATATTCTAAATTGCGTTTATTTTATTATGTTTCTTTGCTTGCTTTCCTGACATTTACGTGTTCTGTTTTTTTTTTTTTTTAAAATTTTGCTAGGCCTATAAGTATGCTTTGCCGACGGGGCACTATACAGTATTTCAGTTCAGTTCAGTCGCTCAGTCGTGTCCGACTCTTCGTGACCCTATGGACCATGTCATGCCACGCTTTCCGGTCTCTCACTATCTTCCTAACATCACATAACTTCATCTGCAGCGCCTCGATGATGCCATCTAACCATTTCGTTCGCTGCCTACCCCTTCTCCGGCAACCCTCAACCTTTCTCAACATCAAATCTTTCTTCGGCGACTCCTCTCTTCTCATCAGATGACCAAAGTAGCTGAGCTTTAACTTTAGAATTTGACCCTCCAATGAGCAGTCAGGGTTTACGGTCGACAATATCGACTTATTTGATCTTCTGGCAGTCCAAGGAACTCTCAAGAGTCTCCGCCAGCACCACAATTCAAACGCGTCAATTCTTCGGCGATCAGCCTTCTTCACAGTCCAACTCTCGCATCCATACATCACAACTGGAAAGACCGTAGCACGAGTTATACGGACCTTGGTTGGCAGTGTAATGTCTCTGCTCTTTATTAGGCGGTCAAGGCTAGCCATGGCTCTCTTTCCCAGAAGCAGGCGTCTCCTAATTTCATGGCTGCAGTCTCCTTCCGGGGTAATCGTATACAGTTTTAGCGGAGCATATTTGCACCTCCGCTCCGCTCAACCGGAGAATGGTAGCGCTACTGCGCATGCGCCAAGAACTCAGACGGGAGCGCACAAGAAGACGAACCCAGCTGTCCCGCTTGGTCGTGGTCCTAGCGGAGCGGCTCTGCGAGCGAGTCACACTGTTGGGAGGCTACATAACGCGCCACCGCCGGGCTTTAAAAATAACAGAACAGAAATAACCTGCTCAGAAGTAGCCTGCCCTTCTCAGTTCACATGTTATAAAATGTGTACGCGCAAAATATTGTTTTACAGTAGAGCAGGAAAATAAAGCAGTTCATTTTTAATGCCGAGTTCCGCTTTTTATAACCAGAGGGCTCGCATGCACATCGCCTCCGCTCATCTGGAAATATATTTTGTCGCCAAAGCTCCGGTTAGGCTCAGCGGGCACCGCGAGCGGAGCAGATGTACCATTACGCTCCGCTAAAAATGTCAACTTTCGATCCGGCTTAGGGCCACAGCACCTACACTTCCAGCGTTTTCAAGAGCACCTCAAGGACCTTCTTCCTTGGCTTACGTCCATCATTGCAGTAACCAATTGCATTGTCCATGTAATCGATTAGTAGAGATAGGTAGAATAAGCCAAACTTCTCAAAGCTGAAGAGCAGTGGATATATATGTACAACGGTAGTGTGAACGAGTCTTGGAATGCGTGCTCTAGAAAACCGCAGAAAGCCCTGTTTGAAGTGGTTTAAAGATCATCTGCCAGAAAAATTAGGAATTTGTCAAAATAAGAAAATTGGCTATAAATTTCAGAACAAAACGAAGGCAGTTTTGCATGCGAATAATTTAAAAAATTCAATGTATATTTTGCACCAATCATATTTTATAAAGGGGTGGCCATGTTTGGTATAACAATAAACGCTTCTGATGTTCATTTCAGCGCGTAATTTCAAAGACATGTTCTGGAGATGAAAAATTTTTGAAAGACAAAATTGAAAAAAAAATCTTTTAGCTAATTTTACCTGCCACCCCCCTTAATCGAGTACGACACTACACTCTGACTTTAGGAGGCAAGATCAAGAAGTTGCACTTGATCATACACTGTTTCGCCGCCAACTGCGCTTGAATGATACTACCATGCCAGGCGAAGAAACGAAGTCCATACCTCCGGCATTGCCAGAGCTCACACATACTCACGCTATTCCCACAATACGTAAAAAAAAGAAACCTGAAAGCACCGTCGGTCATCCGCAGTATCCTCCATTTGAAAAGGAAATTGCGCCGAAAAAAAAAAAAAAACTCTGGCCATCACTCACCTATCTGGTACGTTGAAACTGGAATTGAAGAAAGCAATATAGCTTTTACTCCAACAAACTTCATGCGCGAACAGCCGCAAAAGTTCTGGAGCTAACTGTCAAAACAAGAAAACCTAATAGCACAAACTCAAGTAGCTGGACTTGTCACAAATGACGCACACGCTATCGCTAATGCTTTTAATGCCCATTTGCAGTCTGCGTTTACACGTTCTTCCGTCCAAGTGATGTTTGATCTGCACCTGATTCAGTCATACCCAATGCAATTATAACCGAGCTAGACATACTAAATCTTCTCTTGAACATTGACACTCACAAAAAAAGCAGTCGATCCCGATAACATTTCTAATGCGTTCCTAAAGCGGTATGCGCAGCAGCTAGCTCCATTCTTGCACAGGATATTTACGGCGTCACTTAAATCAGCTGCACTGCCTACAGACTGGCTCGTTGCAAAAGCAATCCCGGTTCACAAAGGGGGTAACAGGTTAGACATAACCACATACCGACCAATTTCTCTTACTAGCTGCTGTTGCAAACTATAATGGGACATATTATTAACTAATCAATAATTACCTATTTAGAACACAACAACCTTATTTACTCTAAACAACATGGCATCAGGAAAGGCCTATCCACGACAACACAGCTTCTGGAAATTGCCTATGATTTCGCAGAAACAATTATTTACGACATCACGCAGACACAATATTTGTATATTTTTCCTTTGAAAGGGTGCCTTTCATTTGATTGTAAAACATAAACTTATTGGCATAGACCGTAACACTGTTTCGTGGATATCATCATATCTTTCCCTCCAATCACTATACTTATCAGTTAACAATGCTGTTCAGATAGCCTTGAGGTGTTTTTCGGTGTTCCGCTGGGGTCTGTTTTGGGTCTATTGCTTTTTCTGGTGTATATTAGTGACATCCCATCATGTGTGGATCCTAACATAACAGTACGTCTTTTCGCAGACGATTGTGTTGTGTACACAACTGTTCGTTACCTGGATGATCAAATCAGACTAAACATCTCAATGAAGAATATCGCGAATTTGTGTAAAAAATGGGGTATAAAGTTCAATGTCAACAAACAATATGCATCAGCTTTACTTATAAAAGGCTAACGAACCAATGCAATTATACCACGGGAGGCACAGCTATAAAAAGGTCAGACACTGTGAAATATATAGGTGTGACGTTTTCAAGCATACTCAACTGGGCTACTCACATTAATAACACATGCACTAAGCCATTCAGGCAGGGGCGTATTTTCGACAGTTCACCATTTTGTTCAAATTGTGACGTACACGTGACATGTGCAGTAGGACAGTGCCAGGTTACTAAGCCCACAATCGAGTTACGCGTTCTGAAGAAAAAGAGAAATAAAGTGACATAAAAAGGCATAATGTCGTCTGCTACTATATATTGGCGCCAAGTATGAAAAACGACAATTCCCTTGCAGGAACTGATACGCAGCGGTGCATTCCATGATTCAGAATCCTCGGGTTTCAGTGAGGCGATGAAGTATGTTGTGGCATTGAGGTATCGGTGTGTCATGACATACTTGCGGTAGAACATTCGGCATCAGCTACGCACGAAAAATACTGCACGAGTTTCCGCTGAAGAGCAAGAACGGCAACGGAATATTTGCAGTGGGTTGGTGCAAAGTGGGAGCGGAAAGCAGAATTGCTGTTTATAAATACCGATCACCTTCACTTATCAGCTTCTTTTAAATGCAGGAACTAAAATGTTTAAGGACTTGGTCGTAAACAGAAGGAATCGACAGATTTCCAAAGCAGTTTCAGCATTGACGAAGAGGCACCGGCGCAGCCGGCATGGTCCATGTCTGAGGACAACGCTCGCAGTCTGAAAGTATCAATTACTGTTAGGTACTAGCTGTGCCACCCACCTTTCTCTAAAAGCCGCATTATGACCAGCTACCGTCAGGTCTCTAACATATTGTGTCGGCTTTAGTTGTGTAGAGCGCAGGAAAGCAGTGCAGAGAGAGAGATAGAAGGAGAGAGAGAGAGTCTTCCACACACACACACACATGAAGTGGAAGGCATACGCTGGGCCTTACACCAAGTCGGTTAAAATTGTGTGCGCTGGCGTGCGAAAAGCTTATGCGAAACGCAAAAAATGTCCGAGAAACAGAAAGAAACTGAAGAGCGGAATAGCAGGAAGGTTAATAGGCGATGCCTAGGCTACTTTACACGCGCAAAGGGGGATAAACGGTAAAAGGGAAATCAATAAAGGCAGAATAATTTTCTGCTGTATTAAAAAAAGCAATCAACACAAAATGTCCCTCATCTACATCATATGATGAGAGCTTACCGTCATAACGTGCTCCAGAGTAGTTATTTTTTCTAAAACATAAGCAAATGGGGAGCCCGCATACATATTAAAAAAAAAAAAACTTTATATATGAAACACATCATATGTGGCAAGCAAACATGTGCCATGTACATGGAACATACATTGCTTTATTAATATAGAAGCTGTGAGTATTTTCGCTTGCTTTTCTCATCGTGGAAGGGCTGTTCCATTCATTAAAATTGCAGTGTGTGCATAGTGCAAGGAAAAAAAATGGAGTGTTTATGGACGACGTTTAAGACAGTTTTTGGTGATTCCTCGCTGCCTGTCGCGTGAAGTTCCTGCACAGCCATCGAACCTTATGACCCTTCAGGCTGTACTCACGAACCGCCCAGGCAGATAAATAGAAAGCATCGCGGTGCTCTCTGAAATTCATGATGGCTTGGTAGGTGCTGTTTAATACAGAGAAAAAGAGAACAAAAAAACTTGGGACTGGAACCTTAATTCCTCTTTTTTTCCTTGTCTCTGTGCTAAAGAGCGCCCACGAAACCGTCATGAACAACCTACAACTCGCCCAACTTTCCTTTCTCATGCCTTCTGAAATGCCTCGTCTCGCGCAGGTCAACCGCTTCAGTTAGCGAGCCGCATTGTTGCGCTTAGCATAGAGAAATAAGGCGCCAGTCCGATGTTTTCTTCTCGTTGTTTTGTGTTAAACGGCGCCGACCAAACCATCATGAATTTCAGAGAGCACCGCGATGCTTTCTAATTATCTGCCTGGTCGGTTCGTGAGTATACAACCTGAGGGGTCATGTGGTTCGATGGCTGTGCAGGAACTTCGCGCAACAGGCAGCTAGGAATCACCAAAGACTTTCATAAACTTCAGCCCTAAGCCCTGCTTTTTTTTGCCTTATACTGTGTACTAACTGCAATGGTAATGAATTGAACAACCTTTCCACGAATGGCAAAGCAAGCAAAAATACTCAGAGATTCTATTTTATTAAAGGAATGAATGTTCCAAGTACACGGCACATGTTTGCTTGCACATATGATCTGTTTCATATATAAAGTTTTCTTTTATATGCAGGCGGGTTCATCATCTGCTATTTTTTAGAAAAACATAAGTAATCCGGAGCACGTTATGACGGTACACTCTAATCATATGGTGTAGTTGAGTGACATTTTGTGTTGATTGCTTTTTTAATACAGCCTGAAAATAATCTCCCTTTATTGATTTGCATTTTACCGTTTCGACAATAAGGAATACTTGCGCGCGTGCGCCACCCTAGCTTCATACTATGATTTCCTCGGTCATCTTTCGCTTTCTTTCCTTATTGTTCGTTTATCCCCATCTGCACGTGTGCGGTAGCCTGAGAATCGCCTAATTAACGTTCCCGCTATTCTGTTCTTCTGTATCGTTCTCTTTCTCGGACATCTTTTGCATTTCGTAAAAGCTTTTCGCACGCTAGCGCATGAAACTTTAACCGACTAGGTGCAAGGCCCAGGGTATGCCTTCCACTTCGTGTGTGCGTGTGTGGAAGACTGTCTCTGTCCCTCCATCTCTCTCTCCGCGCTGCTTTCTGCGCTCTACACAACCCAAGCCGGCACAATATGTTAGAAACTTAGCAGACTTGGTGACCTGACGGTAGCTGGTCATAACGCGGCTTTGCGAAAAGGTGAATAGCACAGCCTCTACCTAACAGTAAATTATACTTTGAGACTGGAGTGTTGTCTTCAGAGATAGACATTACAGGCTGCGCCGGCGCCTCTTTGTCAGTGCTGGAGCTACTTTGGAAATCTGTCGATTCCTTCTGTTTGCGACCAAGTCCTTAATTTCCTGCATATAAAAGCCGCTGATAAGTGAATTTGAGAGATCATTGGTGCTTATGCACAACACTGCCACTTTTCGCTTCCTATTTCACACCAACCCACTGCGAATATTCCATTGCCGTTCTTGCTCTTCAGCTGAAACTCGCGCAGCCTTTCCGTGCGTAGCTGATGCCGAATGTTCGACCGCAAGTATGTCATGACATACTCATTCCGCAACGCCACAACATACTTCACTCGCCTCACTGCTACCCGAGGCTTCCAAATCACTGAATGAACCGAAGAGTATTGGTTCCGGCAGGAGCACCATCTTTTTTTTATACTTGGCGCCCATATATACTAGCAGACGACAGCGCGCTTTTTTCAGTCACTTTATTTCTCTTTTTTTTCTTCAGAATGCGTAACCCGGTTGTGTGCTTATGTAACCTGGCAACGTCCTACTGCACACGTCACGATTTGAACAAAATGGAGCATTGTCGAGAATAGGGCCCCAGCTGAATTTCTTGCGTCGGAAATTGGCTACAGCATGACCTCGTGTCAAACTAACTGCTTTTAAAACCGACGTTCAGCCGATACTTGAACATTACAGTATGGTACGGACCCCGCACCAATCATATCTCGTTGATAAACTAGACAGAATACAGCGCATGGCGCTCCATATTGTTTACCCCAGATACTTGCCGTACGACAGCGTCACTGCATTACGCAATCAAGCAAACATTCCGACTTTAATATCAGCACGACGTGTCTCTGCCATGAAGTTCCTTTTTCTTCTTTATCTCTGGCGTGTACACATAGATAAAGTGAAGTACAGCATGCCACCATTTCAGCATTCACACAGAAATAATCATTACAGATGCATTGGACCCTTTCCGTCGTATTGTGACACATATTTAAATACCCATTCTTTTCTTCTGCTATTGAAGCATGGAGCCACCTCAGAGAAGAAATTGTGGATGTTGATTCTGTTGATTTATTGCAAAAACTAAAATCAGGGCACTTCTGTGTGAATAGGACTCACTGTGAATATCCTGCTGTTTATTGCACTTTGGTCGGCGTGTTCCTCATTTTTTTTTAAATTTTACTGTGGATTGCTTTCTGCTTTGTTTCACTTCTATTTCATTCTTTACTCTGTAATTTTGCTGTTCTTTCATTCTAGGCTGTTTGCCTTGTGACCCACTCCTGGGTGAGCCTGTAATGGCTTACAGTATCTATGAATATTAATAATATTAATCACTGGTAGGCTCTGAAGGTCTTACGTGAAGAGGGAATAGGCACGGCAGCCAAATCGGTGAATGCCACCAAGCGGAATTCAGTTAAGCATACGCCTATGGACGAGCCGACGAGGGGCGTATACACGTCGCTAAGTATGTCCCGAAGGTCGCTCTTCAGCGCGAGGCCTCTGCTTACATCGCTATTCAATTTGCCGACCGCGCAGCGGTATCGTAGAGCTCATACACTCGCTGTACTTTCAATTTATTTATTTTTTTTTTCAGGGGACCCCTGAAGGCCCTCCAAAGGAGGGTATTACATAGGGGGGGAGGGGGATATAATTGTAAAACACGATGCAATTAGCAACAATTACAATAAGAACCATTAAATATAACATCAAAAGAGGAAAGGAAAACAACACCAAATTTTCTACACATTTCCGTCACAGCGAAGTAGCTCTTGGAATTTTTGTATGTTAGTTTCTGTAGCGATGTGCGATGGCAAGTAATTCCATTCAATGATAGTGCGAGGTATGAATGAATTGGCATAAGATGATAAATGACACTTTGCGCGTTTAACCTTGAAGGCATGATCAAGTCGTGGAAAAATGACATCAGGTGACTGAAACAAATCACTGCGCAGTAGTGGATGGTGATAAAGCTTACGGAAAAGTGTTAACCGAGCGTGTTTACGAAGACATGATAAGTCTTCCAGTTCAGCACGTTGTTTTATTGCTGTGACGCTAGTGAAAGGTGAGTAGTCTAAAAAAATAAAACGCACAGCACGGTTCTGCAGGGATTCGATGTTGGTGATAAAATAGGCTTGATCAGGGTCCCAACTAGCCGCAGCATATTCAGTTTTAATGCGTATTAGAGTGATATAAGCAAGTTTTTTAACATGGATAGGAGCGTGTTTGAGAGTGCGTTTAAGAAGACCAAGTGAACGGTTAGCAGTAGCTAAGGTGAGGTCGATATGGTGATGCCATGTTAGATCAAACTGAAAGTGCACGCCAAGGTATTTGTAAGTGTTTGTTAGTTCAACAGCATTGTGATTGAGCATGTAAGTGGATGAAATGCGAGCGGTATGACGGGTGAAAGATATGTTTAGTTTTAGTAACTTTTAAAGTCATTAATCTGGATGAGCACCGTGAGATTACTGCGTTCAGGTCAGATTGTAGGAATTGCCGGTCACTGTCATTAATAATGTTACGTTAAATTACGCAGTCATCTGCGAAAAGACGAACTCTAGATGTTACACAGGCAGGTAAATCATTAATACAGATTAGAAAAAGCAAAGGCCTAAGCACGCTTCCGTGAAGTACACCAGATGTCACATAAGTCGAAGAAGAGTTAGAATTATTAACTGAGGTATACTGAGATCTAGAAGAAAGAACGTCCTTAATCCAGGCGAGCACACTAGGGTGGATGTTAAGCTGTGCTTGTTTAAGTAAATGTCTGTGATGAGGGACCCGATTGAATGCATTTGAAATATCGAGAAAAACTGCGTCGACCTGAAAGTCTGCGTTAAGTGATGATTGTAAGTCGTTAACAAGGAGAGCTAGTTGAGTGTCACATGAAAAACAGTTGCGAAAACCGTGCTGATATTTGAAAATAATGTTATGATCTTCGAGGTAGTTAATGACTTGGCTATGAATGATATGCTCTAGAAGTTTGCAAAAGTTGCTGGTGAACGAGATGGGTCGATAGTTAAGTGGAAAGAAACGATCACCTGATTTGAATATAGGTATTACCTTTGCTACACGTCAGTCATTAGGAATTAGTGCGTTCGATAACGACTGCGAAAATAAACAGGACAAGATAACGGAGATGCTTCTGGATGTATTTTTTAGCATCTTATTGTTAAAGCCTAGGTGATCCGAGCTACTTGTAATTTTGAGATTGTTTAATTAAGCTGAAATACCTGCTTCGTTAATAACTATGTCAAGCATGCAGATGTCATGAAATGTATTTAGGATAGGAGATGAGCTATTGTCTTCGTTAGTAAAAACTGATGAGAAGGTAACGTTAAGAACCTGAGCACAATCGGATTCACTGATTATGACGCCGTTACTGTCGGAAAGCAAAATGTCAGGATGAAAGCTAGGTTTTATGATGCGCCAAAATTTACGAGGGTTGTTGGTTAACAGAGAGGAGAAGTCATGACTGAAAAACTGACGTTGAGTGGATATTAATAATAACTGGTATTCTGTGTCGCATCTCTTATACTTTTCCCACGTGCCTAAACTACCATTTTTTTGGCCTGCTGTTATTCATACGCCGCAGCTTGCAATTAAACCATGGTGTATTGATGCTACATCTAATGGACGCAAGAGACACAAAGTTGTAGATAGAGTTAGTAAGGGTAGTTTTGAATAAATCCCAATTTTGCTCAACAGTGCGCAATAAATATTGATTTTTGAACTTGACAGCAAAATAATCTAATTCAGTGTTTATTCTTTCATAATCAGCTCCGTTGTAACATTTGATTTGTTTAACTGCGGTTTTCGTTTCGTTAAAGGAACCGGTTAATGCGTCCTGTTATTACGTCGTGATCTGAAGTGCCGTCTAAATGAATTATGTCTGAACAAATATCAGGATTATTTGTTAGTAATAAATCAAGAATGTTGGCGGTGCTCGATGTGCGACGTGTGGGATTGGTGATAAGTTGCGACAGCGAAAAATCAAGACATGATTGAAGAAACTTATGAGCTTCGGTTTCACTCGCTGTGACGAATTGTGTAAACCGGTTTATGCTAGAGAAGTTGAAGTCTCCAAATATGAGCAGTGCAGAGTTAGAGAAACGCGGACAAATTTCACACAGGATTCGATTGAATTCAGCAGAAAAGCAAACAGTCATATTAGGAGGACGGTAGATAGCACCAATGATTACATCAATTGAAAAGCACTTTAAAGAAACCCATACACATTCAAGAAAAGAACTAACCATCATAGGTACAGCCAACAAATCGTCTTTTACCGCCAAGAGTACACCACCTCCTCTACGATTTTGTCTGTCATTTCGAAAAATACTAAAACGTGTTTCGGTGACAAAAATGTTGTTATCAGGAACTAAGCCAGTGAGCCATGTTTCAGTTAGTGCTATTCCTGATGCGGAGCATGAGTCGATCAGCGAAGATATTTCAAAAACCCTTGATGGAACACTTCTGATGTTATTGTAAAGAAAAGCAATGGTTTTATTGGTATAACATGATGACCTTTGTGAAGAATGGGAAGCTGGTGCTTTATCTGGGATAAAAGAATAACGTCACTCTTCTGTGGATTGGCGAAAAACGCAGACTACGCGGGCAGCCTGAGTGTCCCACACATAGACGTCATTATTGATGTGCAGCTTATTAAAAGCGATACGAATGCGGTCACCTTCATTTTTTACAGATTTCGCGTACTGCAAGAGATTACGGCGCTTTTGTCGGACGGCCTCAGTGTAATCACGAGAGAGGCTGCAATCTGTGTCCTTTAGCTTGGAACCGTTGCTCAGCACTAATTCTACGTCTTTATCATTATAGAAGTTAGCAATGATAGGTCGCGTCTTTTGTGTCGAAAAACGACCCAAACGATGTGCTCTCACGATCGAAGTTGGCCCCACACCAAGCTTAACCGAACAAAATGCACCTATAATTTGCTCCGAAGTAGCCCACGTTTCATCGTCTGTATCTTTGATTCCGTAAAAAAAAAACTTTTGACCGCCTAGATTGGTTTTCCAAGTCATCAATTGTGTCTTGCATTCTAGATATTTCTAGGTTAGGGGCTAATGAGGACTGTGCAGATGGCGCCAATTCGATTTTGGATTCCAATTCAACCACCTGATTTGTTAGTGCATCCAAGTCATTCTTGAGGCTGATGTGAATGTTAAGGACTTTATTCAAAGATTCCAAGATGGTAGTATGGCTAGTTTTCATACGTTAGACCGCAAGAGCAACGCTGTCCAACTTTTCCTCTTGTGCTTTATTCATGGGCCCAGGGTTGGGTTCAACTTCACCACCAATACGTAGGAGGCGCCAAGGGTACATCAATGCAGCACGAGAACTTTTGAAACAATTGGGTGGCTACGACACAAACATCATCGCTACGGTAACAGTATGTGTTGTACTGACTAACCTGGAAGAACATCAGCGGTGAGCGTGACATCGTAATTGCGGTGCAGTGGCCCGGTGCATCCGATAAATGTGCGCGTTTTTCAGCTGTTTGGTCAGCTGACGCCGTTCCATTGGCAGCAGAAATGACAAAAAGAACAAAGTATGTTATGATAAAACGGCTTGCTCTGCTCGAGAAATACAAAGCCTACCTGCTCAAGTGCCAAACGTTTCGCCACAACGACACTCGTGGGAGGGGTCGAATTATTACTGCACTCCTTCCTCGTGACCGTTAGGAAGAACGTGTTTCGCATTGCACTCAACATGCTCAGAAATGGTTTACAGTCGCCATGAATTCCACATCGGAACTGCAATTCCACAATTTGCAAGGCAAGCAAGCCTGCATATCAGGAGTGGGTGCTGCAATCGAGCACCAATAAAGCATGCTTGCGCAAGGCCCAAACATTCTGCAACGGCGCAGCCACCGCCGGCTGACACTCCGGGCTACACGCTCTTGTCTGGCTGCCCTGTTGGCCACTGCATCTAACATGCTTCGCAAGAAAACTGTTAAGAGCGGCTTTTCGAAACTGCACAGCTCAGTAATAAATGCAGTACTGTTACGACCACTTCGCTCCAGATTCTGTCTCATAAAACAAATATACTGTAAAAATACACGACGCTTTTAGCTGCGGTGCTAAAGATGTCAGCCAGCTGCAGCCGGAGCAAAGAAGAGGCTGTAGGCCGAAACATGCTGACGAGAATATTTACTACCAGATGCAACTTAGCGATCTTCAACAATGGTTTATGTTTGGTGCTCTTGCACCCCTTATTACTTTCGCTATGAACCAATTTCCGCACATTTCTTTTCTCACTCCAGCGGTTGAGACCTTGGCTCGTTTCGTTCGGATAACTAATTTGCAAATTGTACATTCGAGGCCTAATATGGACAGCCTTTTTGTTGGATGCAGTACGTATAGCGCGATTCTTTTTCGATAGCAGGATAATAAGCACTATGTAATCATCGATCGTGACTTGTCGTGAACTGTTATTATGGACAGTAATAATATTGCCGCATTCCTAATGAATCTTGTGGCGCCGTCATGCGGCCGGCAGCATTACCGGTCATTTTAGCTCGTCTTAGCCGTGCTAGTCCCCCCGGCGTTCTCAGTCTTCCTCTCTGGAGCTCCCGGCTCTCTTGTCCACATAGGTTCGCTCATGAAAACAACTTCTGGGCGAACCTACTTAGGCTGCTCTGACTGTTTGACGGTGACATTTGGTGGAGCCGTGCCGGGTATCGTCCCATGTACGTTGACTTCGAAGGTACCTTTGAGCCAGTCTCGAGTGCGTGAATGCAACACCTGTCCACAATGTGAGACGTCACCTGCGAGGCCTACAGCCTGAGTTCAGTGGCCTGGGTACACCTCCAAAAACCATGACTTCTACCTCGAGCAGTCGTACTGCTCAGCACTTTACAACGGTCCCGCTGTTTGCTCTCCACACACCTCGGTCATCACCTTCATTCCATGGTGATTGGTTCCAGGACGTTGAAGACTAGCTGGTCAGCTTCGACCATGTGGCGTCCTTTAAGCAGTTGGATTTTGAGCGCAAGCTACAAAATGATTATTTTTCATTACTTGATTAGGCCAAAACATGGTATGAGAATAACGAAGCTTCTTTTACCAGCTGGGAAGCTTTTCATCGATAGTTGTTAGCGACTATTCGTACTGACGAGCGGTAAGAGAAAGGTAAACTTGCCTTGCAAGCCAGATCGCGACATCCGAATGAAAGTGTTGTCAAGTTCATTGCAGACATGAGGCGACTTTTCAATCGGGCTGATCCAGATATGCCCGAGGCGAAGAAGCTGCGCCACCTGATGCGGGGTGTAAAGGAGCAGTTGTTTGCAGGACTTGTCCGTGACCCCCCGAGAACTGTGGCGGAGTTTACAAAAGAAGTAATGGGTATGGAGCGCTCCTTGCTAGAGTGAGGCGCACAGCACAAACGACTGGCCTCAGTAGCAATCGCTCATCACCGCACGTTTACGCCCCTGCCCGCTGGGGAACGCTTAGAGTTTGTGAACGTTGTGTGTGAAGAACTCCAGAAAAACGCATCGAAGCTCCACAGGCAAGTGTCGCTGCAGTAGCGGACGTGGTCTGGGATGAAATCCGTAACCGGAGCCCTACATGATGACTTGCACCGCCGTGCTACCAAAACCTGCACCAGTGCCACAAACCTTTCTTCCTGTTACTACTTCACCGTCCGTGCAGTACCCAACTATAATAATAATAATAATAATAATGGTTTTATTTGCGCCAAATGAATACATGGCGCGGGAGACCCTCAGTAAAAGCTGTCACAAGCGACAGCTTGACAAAGCCGGAGGCCCCCCTATACACTTGACAGCATCATAGGCGCAATGAAACGGCATGTCTCATCCAAAAAAGAAAATAGAAACAAAACATGAAAACATCTGCAATTACAATCACTCATAAAAACTACATAAAATTATACATGTATGCCCGTCCCACATTCGGAATTCAGGCCCGCCATCCGTAATGCACACGTGTGGAAAACGCGAAACAACCAGCCATTGTGCTACCACTGCGGGGAGCCCGGCCACGTTCGGCGCGAATACTTCTACCGCCAAATGGGTCCAAGAGATTTTTCTCACCATGACCTCGACCGCGCTACGGTGAGCAACCGCAGCAGATTGAGCACTACCTGGCCGCTAACGTGCATCCCCCGACCGCGCAGCGACTCCAGTCCCGGTCCTTTTCTGCAAGAATATTCTCTTCTCCCATCCGCCCGTCAACCTCTGCTCAGATGAGAGGCACGTCCCCACGGCGGGAAAACTAAAGACGGCATCCTCCGGGGGTAGGGCCGCCGCAGCTGCACAAAATCAAGAGCCCCACCCGGATATTTACCGCGACGTGCCGACCGACGGCGACTCGACCCGACAAACCTAACGACGAGCTGCGAAAAATTAGGTTCCTCCAATATTACAGTAACCACTGACAACCGTAACATGAATGCACTCGTGGACACTGGCGCGGATTTTTTAGTAATGAGCAGCCCGCTAGCCACGACCCTCAGAAAGCTTTTGATGCATTGGACCGGGCCGCAGATCCGGACAGCTAGCAGCCATGTGGTGACACCGATTGGTGTCTGTACCTCGCGAATAAAAATCCGAGGCGTAACTTTTCCGGCTGCTTCGCTGAGCTCCCGGAGTGCTCCAAAGACCTAATACTCGGTTTGCATTTCCTCCGGAAGTAAGGCGCTGGGATCGACTTTAAGGACTTAACGATGTCGTTTGCCGCCCACCGCACTCTTGACGCCGAACCCCAGCAATAGACGCCGAAGCTGCGAGTTTGTGACGATCACGTAGAGATACCGTCAAGAGCCAGCATGTTTGTGGCTGTAGAGTGGACGGACAATATTCCCTGATATGCTATAAATAAAAACAAAAATCTCTACTTTCCAAACAGAAGTTTCCTTTTCTTACACTTTGAGTACAGGGCGCCATAGGAACGAAGGCATAATTACAAATTAGAGGAAGATGAATTTTGCCTTTTTTTATGTCTTTTTTTATGTCAGTGGGAAGTTTTCCAATCAGGACAGGTGGTCATTTTCCTCATTGCTTTAATGGTGTTTTGAACAAACCTACCTGCAGCTTGTAAAAAAATAAAAGTGTTTTAATTGCACCGAGTTCTCCTGTATAGCAGCGAGTCCTAGGATGTGGAGATTTGTTGTAAAGGTTACCATTTATGCATGAGGCATCACACGAAGCGTATCATGGACGATTAGAACCTTTCAGCTGCACCCTTTATTGCCAACATAATGGCGACCGGTACGATTGATTTGCAGACCCCGAAATACTGTCTTTTGCAATCTCAGTGGCAGCTGATATTAACAAAAACAGCGATATGTTATAGCCTATCTTTGTTTATTTCGTGAATTGGAATCTCTTTATTTTTGGTCACTTTGGTATGGGAACCAAACTGTGCATCTTAACAGCGCATGAAAAAAGTAGAATTTGTAATAACGTGTTTGCTCGGCATAGTTTATTTTAAGCAACATCTATTAAAGGCGCCAGCTACAAAAAACAAAACGACGGCTGCGGAGAGCACCGAATGGGAGGCAACTCTGCGGACCACAGTGCAGCTGAACAACTTGATGCAATTATATAGTCGCGGAAGCTTCCCCCATATAGTAACCAGTAACAGAAAAAAAAATAATTCAGTCACCCGAATCGTTACTGCTTCAAAAAGTAATCATTTGATTTAAGAAATGCTCAATATCTAATAAATACAAAACACATTTTACGTGCAATGCTTGATTCTGACACGGCTCATTAAGCTTTCACGATCGGTCTCCGTGGTATGAAATTGACAGCGGCCTCCATGATTTGGCGACCCAAGGTGGACAAAGTGAGGAAAATCTGTCCGCTCTCTCTTCAAGTCAGGTATCTAGGTCGTGCACAGAACCTAGATTTCTTTCCTTTCATAAACTAAGATGCTGCGCCAGTTTCTGAGCTCTCCTATAGGCACATCACATGAACAGAAAGTTAATATACCAATTTCGAGTTGCATGCGCCCTTGTGAACATCAGTGTTGCGTCGTTTGCCAGCTGTATCCTGAAGTTGAAAGGCACCTATATATAGTAAAAGCACCCATTGCAGCTACTTTATTGCTTCACATGAATGATTTATTCAGTGATTCATTCATCGACCAAGTGGCGAAGCTTTTGCAGGTCACTTCAATCGTCATTTTACTAATGTCTGAAATCATAGCAACAAGTCATAGCAACATTACAGAAAACTCGCTTTGAGAACCTTCATAGAAAGTGCTTTTTGACATTCAAATAAAGGAAGTGCAGCTTTCGTACGTGTGACAAGGACACCATGCTATCAGTCGGCCGCACGAAGGTGAGCCAGAGGAAAAGGCGGTGATGGGTGCTTCTATCAGGAGTATTTTTTTCTTTCCTTCCGCCAGCGGCCTGCAAATGATGTGTGGGCACACACATAAAAATTTTAGAGCTGAGCACGCCCCTCTCTCCAAACCTCAACCCCCCCCCCCCCCCCCCCAACATTTTAAGGCGCGAGGAGAGAAGGGTGGGGAAGAAACCATCATAAAGTGGAGTTTTAGGCAATGGCAGAGGGACAAAGAAATTCTGAAAGAGCGGGGACTCGAAGGCGGGAAAGTAGCGCTTTTGGATTACCGCATGGGAATAGCGATCTGTGTGTCGTCACTTTTTTGTTTCGTGCACACACTACCACAGCTCCTAGGCGTACAGATACAGAAGGATACGCACCAACACTAAGACATTTGATCAACTTGCGCAAACCCTCAAAGCCGCCTTGTCAAGTAAAAAACTCCCAGAAGAAATAATTTAGAACGCTTTGAGCGCGCTCGCAACCTACACCGTGCCTTTGTCCTACAAGAAAATGCAATGAAGGACGGCAGTACAAAAACAAACCTAATCCTAACCTACTCTCAACAGCTCCCACAGTGAACATACTAAGCCGTCATGTTAACGTATTAGGGTAGAGTACTCGGCTGTCATCAGTTTTCAATGAGCCACTATGGGTTGTCTATTGCCGGGACAAGACCTTGAGAGTTTTACTTGAAAATGCGAAAACCAAAACGTTTCCCGACAATAATGGATGCCATTCATGCGGAAAACCTCGCTGCAAAGTCTCTCCGCATATATCGGACGTCGAAGTGGAGATATGCAAGCCAGATGAGACGTTTGTGTTTCAAATTAATGAGGGCATCGACTGCGACTCAAGCAATGTGGTTTATAAACTGCTTTGTGAGGTTCGTGGACAAGAGCACGTGGGTCAGACCAAAACATCAATTCTTTTCCGCAGTAACAACTACAAAGCCTGTGTCTAATCCTTACACGATTCGCCCCCTCCGAAACACCTGCGTCTGCCGCTGCACAGTTTCGAAAATATTCGTATCACTCTTCACCAGCCCGGATTAACTAACACATATTGTAGAGAACAAAGAGACTCAAACATGATTAAAAAATTCGACACGTTCGCCCTTGGCCTCAGCGCTTCTCCTTGAAGACCTCCTTATTTTCATCATTACTACCAGCATCACTTACTGATCGTCATTATCAGCCACCGTTCTATACCGACTTAAGGGCGAGTACCTCCTTTATACTCTCCCACTTATACTGGCCCTATGCTAGCTTCATCTACTATACTATTTTAAACTTCTTAACCTCATCCGCCGACGTAACATATTTCTGCACCTGCTACACTTTCCTTCCCTTCGAATCCAATTTCTTACCCTAAGCTAACGTCGGTTATCCTCTCTGCACGTTACATGTCCAGCCTATGCCCATATCTTCTCGATTTCCTCTAATATGTCATTAACTTGAGTCCTTTCTCTTACCCGCTCTGCGCGCTTTCTATCGCTCAACGTTAGACCTACCATTTTTCGTTGCAAAGCCATCTGCGCTATCCTCAACTTCAGTAAACACCTTTTGTTAGCCCCCAAGCTTCAGTAAGATAGGCGAGTACAGGTATACATGTAAGCTGCTAGTCATACCTGTATGCTGCTAGTCATAATCTCAGAATACTATCCAAATGCGCTCCGTCCCAATCTTATTCTCCTAGTTGTTTCACTTTGATGGTCTGGATTGGCGGTTACTACCCGTACTAAGTAGACAAATTCGCCTACCACTTCCAGTGTTTCGCTACCTAATGGGAGCTGCTGTTCCTTCCAGAGGCTGTTGAGCATTGCCTTATTCTTCTGCATATTAATCTTGAAACCTAGTTTCCTGCTGTTCCTCTCCAGGTCATTAATAATCCTTTGCAGTTCATCCCCTGAGTTAATTAGCAAGGCAATTTCATCAGCGAATCACAGAATACTGAGGTATTGTCCATCGGCCCTTATCCCGAACTACTCCCATTCCAAGCCTCTGAATGCTTCCTCTAAGCAAGCTGTGGATAGTACTGTGAATATCGTGTCTCCTTGCCTAACACCTTTCATTATAAGAATTTTGTTACTTTCTTTATGCAGAACTATTGTCGCACTGCATCCACTGTAGATATCTTGCAGTACTTTTAAATGAGGCTTGTCTACACCCTGATTTTGTAATGCCTCCATGACCGCCAAGATTTGTACTGAGTCAAATGTTCTTCGTGATATATGAATGTTGTATAAAAACTGGTTATATTCCGAGCCGTTTTCTATCACCTTGTTTATGGTATGGATATGATCGATAGTATAGTACCCTTTCCGAAAACTTGCTTGATCTCTTGCTTGATTTAGGCCTAATATTACCTTGATTGCGTTAGCGATTAGTTTGCTAAACACCTTATATTTAACAAAAACTAAGCTGATTGACCTGCATTTCTATACTAACATCATCGAAAACACATTCTCTGGAAATCATAGGCTGCTACCCTTGTAACAAGAATTGCTGTAAAGTGTGTCCACACGTGACCACATTAAATAGCGTCGATAGCACTGGCTCAAGTTTCGGTTAAGCATTCACGGCGAATTCACCTGCTATACTTGAAACGTTGTTTATGTACTGCAATGCACCGTATATGTGACCCACAATATGGAGGCCAAGGTAAAACTACGTTTAGATTACGTTTTATTTACCCCAGAACCCATGTTAAATTTCTTCCAAACCTGCCTCCATCAAAGCATGTTCAGCTGCCCGGTCATTCATTTATTTATTATTTATTTACTTTCACGACCGAGAGAAGTGGGTTAATAAACGCATTACGAACACAAACAGGAACGGAGAATTGAATATATCATACAATGCTAACAATGTTGTTTATTAAATAATATTAGCATGGTTGGTTTGAAGAGCCTAGTGTCGATGATGGAAGCAAGGGAGGCGAGTAGGTGGTTCCCGTCCGAACAAGGCTTTAGAATGAAAGAATTAAAATGTAGGCTCGTTCGGCAGTTGGGTACTGCAACCTTGAACTTGTTGTCGGTGCAAAATGAAATGTATGATAGTGGCAAAAACAGAGAGAATCTAAGAGTGGAATTAAAATGATAAACCTTATCAAATAGGCCCAGGCATGATATTTTTCGGCGAAGAGACAGGTCGGGTAAGTTAAGGCTATGCTTCATTATAGAGACACTGGCAGTATGAAACGTGCAGAACGATTTTGGATGGCTTCAGCATTATTAATGAGTGTATTGATATGCGGATCCGAGATTTATGACGCATATTCGTGTTTCTGTCGAACGAGGGTTTGATAAAGCAGCAACTTTAAATTAGTAGGCGCAAGAGAACAATGCCGGTGTAAGTAACCTAGTGTGCAATTGCAGTTTTTGTTATGTAGCTGATGTACGTTTTCCATGAAAGGTAATCAGAAATGTGCACGCCGAGATATTTATACGCTAAATTGGGGTTAGATAGCCACCATTAAGGCTGTACTCGCAGGGTGTGTAACTGCTAATATTAAGTGAAACTCACATTGTCTTGCATTTGGTATCGTTCCGTTTCATTAGACATGTGTCACACTGTAAGAGGTCGCTGATATGCGCGGGGCCTTTAGGACCATCCGCTCTTTTTGGGTCACTTGTTCAGCGCACAGCTGTGGCCGTGTCCCACTTACCCTCGGGCAGGAGTCGGGAAGGAGCGCACGACGGGAACTGAGTAGAGGGGAAAAGCAGTTCCTTCTTCTGAGGACTTTCAGGTCGCGCTAGATGACGCGGGGACAGGCAGTTTGTTCTCGCCGCCGCTTCGCATGGATGGCTCTTTTTTTTTTTAAGAGCGTTATGATCTGTTTACACCGCCGACCCCGTAGTACGCCGACGGCACACATCACCCGGAGGCAGCGCAGCTTTTGAACGAGCGCTTCGTTTGGAAGGGCGACATAGCGTTCAAATAACAAACGCTACCAGGCTGAAAGGTATAAGGCCATTGTCCTTGACGGAGCACCCATAAAAGGGACCATCAGTCGTTGCAGGCATGCTGAATGGGTCTCGGTGACCACTCCAGGCCTGGATGGCAACAATGGAGGGAGACGGCGGCGTTGAACGGATGCCTGGGTGCATGTGTAACAGTGACTGATAAGATCCCGAATGTGAGGACGCGGTTAGGCTCTGCTGATGTGGTCCGCAATAATGGTGGCTCGGACGCCGAAAATTGCCCTGTAAAAGGAACCGCCGAGGACGCTACTTTGGGCGACAGATCGCACGAGGCACCACACTTTGATGTGCTTTACTGTGCTTTCTTTTTCTTCCCTAGTGGAGAGAGAGTTCGTGTAACACTGTGGAAGCGTGAGGCGTGGCATGTGACCTAGTGAGCCAATCATTTCAAGGTTCGTTCTCTAAATTCTGTTTCTTCTGAAGCGAATTTGTTGTCCCTTTTGCATTGTTTGTTTAGAAGGGGATGAACCTTACGGAAATGGAAAGGCATGCCAACGTCTTGGTGAACCAATCATGTGTGAGATTATTGTGATTGTGTGATGAAAAATGTGGGCCGGGCTCCGAAGGTGGTAAAACCGGACAAGCGGCCTGGAGAATTCGTTCTAAGCTAGATCGTGATCCCTTGGCTCTTCAGTCATGCCGGAGAGCTTAGCTAGTTCTATGTCATCATGCTCGATGTTTCCCCTGCTCTAATTGTGTACATTCCTGTACAAAGTTTTCAGCTCATTTTTCTCTTCAAATCAAGTGGTTGTTGTCGATAATCGTCGACTCTACCGTCTCAGACGGTGTGGCACCGACGGCAAGGTGTTGGTGCCAAAGAACGCTATTCACAGCGAGGAAAGTACCTATCATTTACTCACACCAAGAAGAAATAATATCTAGATCAGATTGAAGGTCAAGGTGATCGGCAGGATTAATTATTTCGCGATACATCACACAATCATCAGAAAACAGTCTTATTAGAGAAGATATGTATTCAGGTAAATTATTAAAGCATATTAGAAACAGAAAATGTCCTACGACAGATACTTGTAGTACGCAGAGGCATGCGGGGAATTGCAGTCATTAGCTGGTACGAACTACATGCGGTTAGAAAGAAAGAAGTCTATCTATTTAGCAACGCTTGGATCCATAATTAGTGCATATAGCTTGAGCATTATTGAACTGTGGCCCACGATGTCGAAAGCTTTAGCGATGTCAGTGAATACGAGTCGATATTGGATAAGCGATCAATAGCAAAAAATGAGTCATTAATAAAGCAGAGCAGTAGATTTTCACAGAAATATTGTTTGTAAAGCTGTGCTGATAGTTACCAAAAAAGAATTGGACTCGAGGAAGGTTACAATTTACAATGTGGCCGTGAATTGTGTTCTCTAAACTTTTGCATGGTACACTAGGTAATGAGATGGGCCTATAATTTTGCGGACAATGAGTGTAACCTGATTCAATGTATTTTAATTTCACTTTATTTTCAACATATACAATGTAGCTGGATGCCCTGGCAAAAATGCTGTATGAGCAACACTTGCTGTTGGGCTAGTTGGTTCAAATCCATATTTGGGAACACAGCGCGGAACAAGACGCAACACAAGAAAACGAAGGTAGACAGGACGGACAGGATCCCCCTATGTTCAGCACCTCTCTGAAGATGCTGACCTCAGTTCCAGGGCACACCCCTCAGATATCGGCAACCAATCGATCACATCACTGCACTGATGGTCCGATGCACTGACTGGTTCAGTATTGTTTCGTCGGGCGTGGTCACTTGTTGGCGGGTAGAGCTTGGGAACGGCGAGGAGGTAAATTTCGATTCTTCTACAAAGATTCGCTATGTTGGTTCCGGCAAGTGGATTTCCTTCTCAGAAACCAAAGTGTACGTGCGCGCCACGAATACTGCTCCCAGCTTTGTCCCTTTCCGGCAATTGCAACTCTTTCCTTCATTCACGGAAAATTCTCTAATGGCTTTAATCATCATGCTCCTTTCTTCTCCTGTACGTAAACGGACGCGTCACTCCGATCGTCTCCTTTGGACAATAGCCACTCCTCACTTGACAATAGCGCCTCTCGACGGGAATGGTGAACAGTTGAACAAAAGCACTTCCGGCTATTTCCCACAGGCGACGTTTCTTTGTATTTTTCTTGACGTTCCCTTGACAGGGCCAACTTGGCAGTTGTAGGGTCCCGACAAAGCAAAGCATGCTCACACAAAAAGATTCATGGGAACAGGCTCACTTAGAGTCCTTGCACCAACAGCACAAATAAATACCATGCCCACAGGCGCACAATAGTGCGCGCAAGCGCGGACCATGCACGGTCACAACAGTATACAATTCAATATTCAACTCGCATTTAAACTATTGAAAGTTAGTGTGGGGCACTACAATATTCAATAACCTTGAACGTATTCCTTTAATGCAAAAAAGATATCTCCGAGAGACATGTAATTTACCGTTCCGACATCCAAGTGCAGCTTTCTTTTGTCATTCCAGAGTTATTAAAGCACAAATTCTTTATAAATATCGCCTCAGTGTTACTTTTAAAACAGAAGTAAGAAATAATGTAATAAATATCTTAAGACTTTAGCAGAACGAAGGAAAAAAGAATCAGTCTATCCAACAAGACGTGGCGATGAATGGACAGTGCCAACACCTCGACTAAATCTTGGTAGAGAATGCCTTCAGTACACTCTTCCATCTCTTCTAAATAGGTATATCCACATTAACTTCGATTTGTTTTCTTTTCCAAGTCGTGAACTACATAATTTCTTTTTGAATAACATGGTTTAAGTTTCAATATGTATACATATTGCTGTTTCGTGTATTCTCTGGTGTTTCCTTCATGTGCTTGTTTTAAAACTGTATAAACTCTTGTGTTGCCTCCCTGCCAATAATTAGGATTGTAGACTCGTCAAGCTGCGCAAGGGCAGCGTTTTTCTACGATTCCTCCATCTGTAGTGTTAGATGGGAAATAAACTGTGACTTTGACGTCCTCCCTGCGCTGCTTATCCAGAAAAGATATATTTACTTTGGCCCAAAGGGTGGTTCCCCTGGCATGAACACTAGGAGCCACATCAATATGTTCAGCGTGCAGTCAAAAATATGTGTCAGGGAAAACGTTTATTGCCAGCGAGAGTCACCGGCGTATGAGTTAATCAGCGACTGCGTTCTTGGTGAACACCAGACGATGTAACAAGCGTGCTTTCATTTTTAGGTCCTAAAAGACTAAACGTGAAAGCAAAGCCATAAGGTATAAAAAGATACCACAAGCTGCTAACTTTATATTCAGCTTCTGCGACAAGATACCCAGTTGCAAAGTTAAGCATTTGCCAGATCAGCTCACGCTCCATTGGCATAAACTGTACTAGAGATGCTGACCACCCCTGTAAAGTCAATCGTGCGGATAGGAACACATGAGCATGCCTTGTCTTTTTAGGTTGCAATAGCTTGTCGCTACCATCACGAGCATCTATGCCGGCATTTGTGGAACGAACACGCATGTGTTTCCGCCGCAACAGCTTGTGTTCGGCAGCCTTTGTGTGTTCGCGTATCTCCGTGTTCCGCGATGGGTCTGCGAGGGCACTATCTGCATAGTAGCATAGGGAGTGCAATACAGGACAGTGTTTGTATTGCACCTTTCTGCGAAATATATGCGTCTATGATTGCAAGTTGATTCTCTCGGAGTGACAGCGTACAGCGCAACAAAAGTACAGCGCAAGTTTTTTGTGGGCACCTTAGTTCGCTACCTGCTTTTGACTACCGCGTAGTACTCTAATACTGCTCAGAAATGGCTCCCACCTGCATTCGCGGCAAGACCGATAATGATTTCTAGAGGCCTTGTCATTTAAATAATGGAAATAAATATTAGACTGGCATAGGTTGACTTTTCACACGTCACTGGGATTTCCTACACCACGCCAAGGCCACGGGCTGCAAAATATATGCCATGTCTCTTCTTGCAGTGGGATAATTTATTGTCCCGACTCGTGCGCACAACCTCTGCAGCGTTTTCGGCGAGAGTATTACAGGTTCTCCTCGCCAGTTATCCCGTTATCAGACGATGCGGCACTCGATGCATGTAGGGACTACTTGTGATGTCCAATTCCTGTTTCATTTCAATTGTTTTTTGTTTTTATTCAAGAAACGCCTCTGCCCAAAGCCACCTAGACTGGACAAGGCCTGCGCGCTCCTCCTCGCCACAGGGGTTGCGTCACACTAGTTGCCCGACCGCGAACGACAGTAGGAGTTCTGTGCAGCGCAGGTGGATGCATCCCACCAGGAGGATACGTATGAGATCTTGCCGCTCCATCTGCCTATGATTAAGTTAGGCAGCGAACGTGCTAGCATTTTTATTTTCTGGCGTCTCAGTTTTCGAGGTTCAGAATTTCAAACGGTTCTATGTTCGCTTACTTGTGCGCGTTGATACCATGAAAACCGTGGCGCTGAAGAAAAGCACGTGCATTTTACAACCGCTATAGCATGGGATAATGCTGTGTGCCTGGATTCCGCGGAAATTACGACGGGAGCTCAAAAGTATTCAGCGTTCGGTTTTCCCAACAATGAAACTGACAGAAAAGCTTAGATGAGAGAGGTTCCTCGTGAGGACTTTACTACAACCGTACACATATAAAGGAAAGTAAATAAAATTTAACCCCTTTTCATAGCTTCGGCTTATGCATGTACCATAAAACACAACGCACAACAAATACCTTTTGTAAATTTATAAGTTGTTAGATAGACGTTTCTAGGGAATTGGATGATATTATGTTTGTGTGTCGTAATGGTATTGCAGTTCAATTTTCACGAGTAAGACACCATAACCAAGCTATCATATCCTAATAAACAAATGAGAAGAAGCATATATAGCTCAAGCACGAGCGTGCTTAGATTCAAAAGGTCGTGGTGCCTTCGAAGTTCATGAATTGGTCGTCGTATATTTCTTCTACACCTTCATTCACGAGTGCCCAGCAAGAAAGAGGGCACGCCGGGAAAATGATACCATCCAGGAAGCCATTAAGTATTTCTAAAGAAGGAAACGAAGAAGAAAACGCAAAACTTCACTGTCTTCGTTTCGAGAATTACAAAGCAAACTATTAAATGTTTGTGACACCAGGTTTTCCACAGTCATTGCAAATGAAAAGCAAAGTCGTCGGAAGGCACATTTCCATGAATTTTGAGAATTTAAGTAACTGAAATATTTTAAGGCAAAACACCGGGAGCTATGCAATGTTAATAATGGCTTCACACTATTGTTTTGTACAGCTTCATGAGCTTTGTTTATTTCGACGTTTAACAAGGCATCCGCTTTTGAAATTGTCAAAAAAAGTACAGCTCCTTAAAAAGCAGCCAAGTGCATATGTTCCTTGATCACATTCATTCTTTTATTATATGCTGTCTACGAAATAATGCTTGTGTTAATATGATCTGTAGTGAACTCAAGAGCAGTAACTGTAGCAGGGTAATAGTTCACACATTTTAAGATGAAACTATAAAAAAGAAGCACTTACCGCAATAGAAGTGTATCGCGAGGGCTACGAAAGAAAGAACAAATTATAAATTAACGGGGAAAATATATAGATAAATTATGAACGTGGTTCAAACAAACATTTCTTTACTCGCCAATTTATTTTTATTGGCTGAACGCTACAGTCATTGTACCTTGAATAGTAAAATATTCCGCTGAAAACTGCTCGCGAGCTCTCCCAGCCGCGAGCGGCGAGGCAAGCGGTGGACGGGCAACTAGCGTGACGTAACGGAGCAAGCGGAGAGGCCTTGAGTATTCTATGTGATTGCTTTGCCCCGCCACAATAAATTGTGGCACCCGGGCCGCAAGCCATCTTTAGCCTCTTGAATCTGATTAATAAAACTAGCCTCAGCCATGAGAGCACAGGACTTTGAAAGAGCAGATTCCAAGCGAACCGAAATAATCGCCCTTTCTACGGTTTCTGAGAGATCTGATTCGTACGGAAGCAATTGTTCTTGCTCAGGGGGAGGCAAATGTTCAGTCTGTCTCTCTTCCCATACGCAGAAATGATGTTTGTTTTCTTGAACTGAATATTTGTCTGCGTTATGTCATCTCTCTGGGCTGTCGTCATTGTACCGCTATTCCAGAGTATCATGCACCAGCTAGCCCCGAAATCTATTCTGGGGTACTCTTTTGTACTGTGGGCTCTGTTATGCATCTTCACCTGCCTGCTGAGATGCATTTACTTATGCTTACGTAAGGAACTACTTAATGATTAAATGACTGGTTGCTCGGTACATTAAGCCCTCCGTTGGTCATGTGAAGCGAACCTTCCGGCCTTCGGAAATCAGAGCTTTGGAGAAAAGTCAGAATTTTTAATGACCCGTTTTGAGCAATCCCTGCGAATTATATCCTGGGCGGATCGCGAACGAATCCGGAAAAATATAACGCGAAACCTAAAAAACCGGTCTCTGGCGGATGTCTCATACCGAAAGCCGTCGCCGATATCTTAAAGAGGCCAAAGTACGGCGCTCCACCCAAGATTGCAACACACGAACTCTTATCGCTTACAAGAAGGTAACAGGCAAACCTGTTGAAGATTGTGAGAAGTGGTTACTGTATCGGGTTGATGCAAGCATGAGGATATCTCGGAAGAAGTTCCCAAGGAACGAAGTTAACACGTAGTCTGATTCTGTCAGAGAAAGGCCTTCCCTTCATCGAACGGACAAAGACAGGAGCTTGGTAGCTGCTTCCACTGCCTAAAAGAAAAAGCTTCCGAGCGATAAGGATGAATTTTGTGCCATCGGAGAAGAAAGCTTGTAGACCGAAAACCAGGTGTTTATGCAATCACTGCAGCTGTACGGATTATCATGGCGATTATCCACTCCAAGAAGCAGTTCCATGGTGTGTTTTCATCATCAACACTCACAAGCCGTATTCGCCTTTGAGATGTATATTGATTGACTGTGGTATGTCGCTACAGCAGGTGAGCCAGAACCTGCTTAAACGTCACAAAGAATTGGAGCTATATAATCACTACGCTAGGAATTCGTGAGAACTGATTGGATTTTAGAAGGCAACACTACTATCGTGCATTTCTTTCCTGTGGATGTAGAAGATTTGTTATATCTTACCGATTTTCGTATGCAGACTAAGCGAAATTTGTGCGTGTGATCATTGAATTTAATGGACCATGTGCTGAAAAGTTCGTACGCATGCGCGACAGAGGCGCAACTAGCGCCCTCTGAAAGCGTTTTGGGTTTCGCTGGAAAACAAGACCCACCTTAGCGCTGCGTAGGCGTGCATTCTTGCGCTGTAGTGCGGCGGATGATTCGAGTTGCTTGCCTCGCTTTCGCTATATGTGTGGGCCCGTCGCTTGGGAAACATCACGTATTTGAAAGGGAAATCGGGCACATGAAAAAAGGCTTTCTTGATATTTCATGACTGGTCCCCGAGCGGGCATCGCCTGCTCACGAAGTAGTTCTCTACCGCTGCTGCTGTGCGGAGGCGCTTCTATCTCGTTTTTGAATCGAAAAGCACCATTACGAGGGTCGGAGACGAGCTTCGGCCAGCTGCGCAGTCCCCTCGCCAAGCTTTGCCGGCGTTGCCTAGCAACGCTTAAGAGGCGTGCGAATCCTCCTCATTAAAACCAAAATTTGTCTCCATCAGGGAATACAACCTCCATCCCATGGATCCCCAGCAGGGCACTTTATCCCTATGCAACGGCCCGGGGATTTTTTCTGACAGGGTATTTATTACACGTGGTTGTGTACAAAAAGAGTTTTGTGCACTAACTATTTGCAAACACTCATCCGTTGCTGAGCTGCACAGCAGAAAACACGACTAAAAATTCACAGTGGCTTAGCTGTAGTGAAGCCTAGGAGATTGCGAAAGCAATCTACTTCGGTGACTTGAGAAGAAGCACGCATTCGCCGAGCCACTACTTGAGCACGACGTCTGGCTCGACGCTGTTCACGTTGTTACTCTGTCTCTGTAGCTCGCTGTCGCTTCCTGACTTCACACTGTCGAGCCGCCTTCTCCCTCTGCTACTCAGACAGCATGATGAACTGTCTTACAAGCGCTGAAATGGCATGCTTGACACAGCGCAGCCTCCCCTCCTGTACTTACCGAAGAGAAAAGAGAGGCGAAGTGTCTCCACTGGAAGACGACACCACCTGTTAGACCACAGAGCACCTAGAGGGAGAAGCGCGAAATGGCCCGGCGTGGCTACGAGCCACGCTACGCTGAAGAGCCGACTTGATAGCTCATCTTCGCCTCGCTTATGACGTCACATCAGGGATTGATGGATCGATGGAATATGGAAGCGCCCCCTTTGAAACGAGGTGGTAGCAGTTTCTAGCATGCTCATTTTTCTCCTGTAGTGTGGTAATCTTCATCGATATAACCACTGACATGCGTCGCGTGCTGCCGCTCTCAAGGACGAAGAAGTTGTTCGCTGCCTTGCTCTTTCGCCACGCCTGACGCTTCGCTGCGAGTCTCCCCTGAGCGGCTGGAATCATCTGGGTTCACCGAATAAACACACCCCTACAATTGGTGCAGGTGCTGCTGGGTACGTTCCCGTCCACCCTGGAACTAAGAAGCCGCACGTTACCCTCTGCTTCCAGCATGCCGGACGACACTGCCACGACATCGTCGCCCCTCCCAACCACCGTGCTGTGTTCTGGAGCTCTACGGCAGCGTGATCCGTGCTTCTTCAGTGGCACAGCCGACCAGGACGTCGACGATTGGTTGGCGGCATATGAGCGCGTCAGTAGCTACAACAGATGGGACGACGCTATCAAGCTAAGCAACGTAATCTTTTATCTGACTGACGTGGAGAACCTCTGGTTTCGCAACCATGAGGCAGACCTGCCATCTTGGTCTGCATTTAAAAAGAATTTTGCAGAAGTGTTCGGCCGCCCTGCAGTTCGCAAGCTCCGGGCAGAACAACGCTTGCGTGAGCGCACTCAGCAAGTCGATGAGTCGTTCACTAGTTATATAGAGGACATCGTGGACCTATGCAAGCGTGTCGATCCGCTAATGACTGAAGCGGATAAGATCGAGAACATCATGAAAGGCATCTCTGACGACGCGTGCCAAATGCTCTGGGTAAAAAATCCTGCCACGGTGAGTGACGTGATCAAGCTTTGCCAGAGCTACGACGTGCTTCGTAAGAAGCGCGCTTCTACCCGGCGGTCCGGTGTTAGAGACGACGCCATCTCTACACTTGCGCTGGGCGGTTCTACCCCATCAGAGGACAGCCCTTTACTTCAGCAAATCAAAGCCTTCGTTCGAGAAGAGGTCGCCCGCCAGCTATCGCTGGTCCCTCAGTTACAGGATAGTGGCCGCCTTGTTCCTGACATGGCTCCGTCTTTGGCCCCTACCATACGGCGTGCCGTTCAAGATCACATCGCTGACGTCCTTCCTCCCAGCTCCATGCTCCCGCCCAGCCCTGTGCTGCCGCCCAGCCCCGTGCCAGCGCAAGTAACGGCACCACTGACTTACGCCCAAGTTGCGGCCAGGCCGCTCATGCCATCAGCATCTCTTTCCTACCAGGCCGCTCCTTCCAACCTTCCTTCGCCTTTGCCTGGGTCTGCATTCCATGTCCCTATTCCAAGGGTACGCCAACGCCCTACGAACCCTTGGCGTACCGCGGACAACCGACCAATCTGCTACTCTTGCGGGCTGCCGGGCCATGTCGCACGCCTTTGCCGCCAACGCCTTCCACCTTCTCGACCTGAACTATGGAACTACTCCTACAATACAGACCAGCCCTCGCCGAGAAATCCGCCCAGTTCCGAATTTGTATCTCGTGACAATCAAACGTACACAACTCGCCGATCACCTTCCCCTCGTCGCCGTTCCCCGTCCCCACTCCGACGTTCTACCGGCACCGTTGAGGGAAACTAACAGTCGCAGTTCCCGGGGCAAGAACTGCGCTTGGTTCGAACTCTTCAAGTCCTCGGTGTTCTCCCACTAACGTAATTCAAGTGTTTGTCGACGGCGTCGCAGTACTCACTCTAGTCGACACGGGCGCTGCCGTATCAGTCATCAGTGAAGCTCTTTGCCGTCGTCTTCGTAAGGTGACCACCGCACTTTCCGACTTTTCGCTTCGCACCGCCTCATCACAGCGCATTCATCCCTCAGCGGCGTGCACGGCCCGTGTTCTCATCGAAGACGTCTTATACACCATCGAGTTTATTGTACTGTCTCGCTGCTCACACGACATCATCCTGGGCTACGATTTCCTTTCCACTCATCATGCCGTTATTGACTGCGCCCGCGCGGAAGTTTCCTTTTTACCTCTTTGTGATACCGTCTTGTGTGACGTCCCTACCCGGCCTGCAAAACTCCTCGTCGCCAGTGACACAGACATTCCTCCATTTTCTGCTGCCCTCGTTCCACTCTCCTGTGAAAGCGTTATTAGTTCGACTGTCTTCTTCACACCTTCCGACGCCGCTTCACGCCATCCCTGCCTCCTGCTTCCATTTGCGGTCCTCAAGTTCGAAGATGGCCTTAGTGCAATGTACGTCTCAAATCCATTTTCGTGCCCGTCCGTCCTGCTACGCGGCGAGTGTCTCGGTCGTATTGAAGAACTTGATCCCGCGCTTGTAAATACTCTTCCTGCAACGCCTACTTCATTAGACGTTAATGTGCTCAGCTCTTGCGATACAGCGACCGCTTCGACACCACCCGATGTTCTTCAACAAGCTATTGACGCAGATCTCCCACCCGCACAACGCGATCAACTCGCTGCTCTTCTACAGAACTTCACTTCTGCCTTCGACCTTCCTCACACTGCTCTGGGTCGCACGTCTGTCGTTACGCACGCAATCGACACTGGTACAAACGCACCTTTACGACAGCGTCCTTATCGCGTGTCGGCCTCTGAGCGCCAAGTCATTGCTGACAACGTGGACGACATGCTTCGCCGGGGCGTCATACAGCCATCTAACAGTCCATGGGCTTCTCCGGTTGTTTTGGTCACCAAGAAAGATGGTTCCATCCGGTTTTGCGTCGATTACCGTAGGCTTAACAAAATCACGCGCAAAGATGTCTATCCTTTGCCGCGAATCGACGACGCCTTGGACTGTTTACAGGGAGCCGAGTATTTCTCCTCTTTGGATTTGCGCTCCGGCTACTGGCAGGTACCGATGGCTGATAATGACCGCTCGAAAACTGCCTTTATAACACCGGATGGATTATACGAGTTCAACGTTATGCCTTTTGGCCTCTGCAATGCCCCGGCTACTTTCGAGCGCCTGATGGACACTGTTCTTCGTGGACTCAAGTGGCAGACCTGTCTTTGTTATCTGGACGACATCGTAGTTTTTTCTGCCGACTTTTCTTCTCACCTTCTCCGCCTAAAGGATGTCCTCACGTGTCTCGCCGGCGCTGGGCTTCAGTTGAATTTGAAGAAGTGCCACTTTGCCGCTCGAAAACTCACAATTTTAGGCCACGTAGTTTCTAAGGAAACCCCTACACACCCCTACACTCCCTATATCCTAACTATTGTATTAGATTGATTAGCTATACCATCATTCTATTTATTGAATTTTTGTTTCTATATTACTAACATTAGGTCACTTTTTTACTTTTAAGCCACCAATCTTCCAGTCGTTTTTGCTAGCTTCCACCACAGCTTTATTCACCTGGCCACTAGTATCTCCAAACGCCAGAGCTTCAGGAAGAGTAACTGCGCTTGCATCAACTTCCGGATGAATACCATTAGATTCGAGTATAATATGGTCAATTGTTTCACTGGAGTTACCACATAAAGCACATGCGCCATCTTCATTGTAATTTTTTTTTTGTAGCTGGGTGTTCTAAGGCCCCCTGACCTAGCTCCAAAAAGTAGGGCACTGCCTCTTGAGTTATCAAAGAATGCTCCCTTCCTGATCTTCCTTTTTCAAGTTCGGTATATTTCACACTGTTTCTATTCTATCGAATTTATCAAATTTTTACCTTCTGTGTTTTTCACCTGTTGCTTAGCGCTCCTTATTTCTTCGTCCTTGTGACCAGCATACTTATTGGTTATTTTCCTAGTTCTTTTCCTCCATTGTGAGTCAACGCTTATTAGGCATAGGTATTTAAATACTTTAGCTGCCCATCTGTTACTGTCCAATTTCTTCAGGCGTTCCTCATATATTTTACTCTGAGCTTCCCGTACTTCGAAAGATGCCCAGCCCTTATCTCCATGTACCACCTCATTTGAGGTTTTGCCGTATGCACCTAGTGCTAATCGTCTGACGGCTCTCTTATTTAATTCTAATGTCGACTGCACCTTTGATTTTATACACAAAACCGCATTTCCGAAAGTAAGCGCGGGCACCATATTTCATTTATACACCTCAAAACCTCATACCTGTTGTATCCCCACAATGCCCTCTGCATGAATATCCCGGCATTTCTTCGCCCTTTTGCCTTAAGTGATTGCTCGTTCTTTTAAATGTATGCCAATCCTTCGTTTACCCATACCCCGAGATATGTATATTATGCTACTCTGGGTATTTCATTTGTTACACTATAGCGGATCTAGTGGGAAAAGCGCGAAACGCCCGGCGTGGCTACGAGCCACGCTATGCTGAAGGGCCGTCTTGTTAGACCAGTTCTCGCGCTGGTATGACGTCAGTAGTCACGTGGTGTAAAGCGTAACTACCGGACCACGCTACGCTGAAGGCTCGAAACCTGGCGTAGTATTGCTTTCGCAATAAAAGGCAGGCAAAGATAAACACCTTGTCACCAGCGGAAACCACTTAGGATGAAAGTCATTTACTTAATAAATGTCCTTCAGTTGCAGCATCATTCTGCTAAAATGGAGTCTAGGGGAAACAACACAGAACCTATTGTGAAACGCCCCGGGTTGTGAAACGCTTTTCATAATTCCGCTTGTCTACCGTGAGGATGATAGCGGGATTCAGCGAGTCACAGATAATGCGATTGGCGCGCAATTTGAAAGTACCAAAGACTAAAATAGTTAAGTCCCTGAATTAGGGTTACGTAGAGAATGTGACGTAACCTATCTGCCGTCAGCTATGAGGACCAAGCGGGAACTAGTGCTCTACAACGCCGCAGGACGGCGCTTCTTGCCTTCCGCGAGTAAAGCCCTTTGATAAGTTGAAATTTACGCCAACAATTGAACTTTGCCGCTGCCGCGCTACCTCCTCGCCTCCTCCTCGCCCCTTGCGCACCCCTTCCCTGAAGGACTGCTCTCCGCTCGATTTCCTGAGGGACGATTGGTCTCCCTGCCGTCGCCCTTGGAAACGAACGCGCGTCCGGCGTTTTCCTTGTGTTTGTCTTTTTCCTTCGTGCCATTTTTATCCTAGGCTCGGCGAGCGAATATTGCGTGCTGTGCTTTTATTGCAGCGTGCAAGCTCTAGGCCTGAAGATGGTTTGCGGTATTCATGATAACTGAAGGCAAGCGTGACGGCTTGCGCAACAGTCAATGGATACACAAGATTGGTCGAAATAAGTTTATTCCTTGAAAGAACAGAGCTCTTTGCGACGCAAGGCGCCTTTCTCACTCGCCGTACTAACACGTCTCCTGACGCTGCTGCTGAGGCTGATAAAACTTTATTCACAATAAGTGGGAGGAACATGGGATGTCAGCTAGCGTGCCGCAGGCCGTGGAGACTTTTGGCAACGCGGGCCCATTCGAAGGCCTTGAACTGAATGCCAGGGTGACCGCTGGACCTTAGCTTGCCCCAAGCTTCTTTAGAGGGATCAGGCAAGAGTTCTGAGGGAGGCTCTGCATACCCAGATCGTATTGTTACGGAGCACAGTATGGAGACGACGACGACGTGCTGATGTGAAGTAGGGAAGAAGACGACGCTCAGGCCTAGCTGACTTCGTTCTGGGGTGTGCGGTGTGTCGTGTACGTCTAACAGTGAACTAGCGTTTACCACTGCGTACTTTTCCTTAACATTTGGTGGAGGATTGCTGGAAGTACGTAAGTCGCCAAACCTGGATCTCCGTAGTGGCCGCCAGATTGGTACTATCACTATGCCATCCGACGCGACACCTTCAAAGGCACCATCAGCTCCCAGCATCGTCATGACGCAGCCTCGCGATCCAGGTACCTTTTGCGGCACCGACCACGTCGACGTAGAAGACTGGCTCGCCATGTACGAGCGGGTCAGCAAGCACAACCGTTAGGACGCGACCCTCATGCTCGCCAACGTAATCTTCTATCTGACAGGTAAGGCACGCGTCTGATTCGAGACGCATGAAGACGATATCACATCGTGGGAGATGTGCAAGGAGAAGCTTCGAGATCTATTTGGCAAGCCGATTGCACGCAAGCTTGTCGCACAACAGGACCTCCATTCCGTTCCCAGTCTTCGACGGAATCGTACTTGTCTTACATTTAAGATATTCTAGCCGTATGCCGAAAGGTGGACAGCGCCATGTCCGAAATAGACAAGCTTGGGCCACATCATAAAGGGAACTGCAGACGAGGTTTATAATCTGCTGCTTTGCAAAGATTGTCCGACGGTCGACTCAGTTATCTAAGTTTGCCGCCAGTTTGAACAAGCAAAACACCGACGTATTACTCACCGATTCGAACGCTTGCCAAACACAGCTGCTACGTCCTCGAGTGAAGATAGTTCAACCTTACAGCAGCCATCTCATCCCTCCCACTTGACCAGGACTGTTCGTCGAGAGATAGAAGCTATGGCACCCGTTGCGTTCGCTCCTCAACCAGCGGATGCTACTATAGCCTTAATACAATCTGTCGTTCACCAGGAGTTCGCAAATGTAGGCCTCAACGCGAACGTGGGCTTGAACTCCGGCCAACCTTCCGCACAGCCCTCGGTCCAACCTAACGTTCCAGTCGTAGCTGCTGCGGCTCCTACTACGCTCCCTTCAAACGCGGTACCGTTACCGCTACCGCAACCCGGACGAATGGCGAACTTCGGATGACCGACCCATCTGCTTCAACTGCTTACATGTCGGCCACATTTCTCGCCATTGCCGCAGCCGTTGGGTTCCGCCACCTCGACCTCGCTACTATTCTGATCGCAGCGCCGACTATGTTCCACACCCAACCTATGTCCGTGATACGCGCACTCGTGACTTTAACTCGCCAGCCCCGCGCCTGTCTAGCCGCTCACCGTCTCCGCAGACCCGACGGCCCCGCTCGCCCCAATCTCGCCGTTCCTCATCTCCCCACTTCTCCGGCTCTCATCCGGAAAACTAACCAATGCAGCCCCCGGAGGTGACGCTGCATTGACGACCCGGCCCGAAAATCCTCTGCTGACCCTCGCTCATCGCCGCAACCTTCTAGACATCTATGTGGATGGTGCCCCTGTTACTGCCCTCATTGACACTGGTGCCCAATTTTCAGTCCCCAGCTCATCCTTTCGCCGCCGTCTCAAAAAGGTTGTCACACCCGCCGCTTCATCCGCCGTTCGTGTTGCCGATGGAAGCGTCGCTGCCGTCGTGGGACTGTGCACTGCGCGCGTGAGTATTTCCGGTCGCATTACCCCTGTCCTCTTCACTGTTATCGACCGCTGCCCTCACGAAGTGATACTCGGCATCGACTTTTTAACGACCCATTCTGCCCTGAATGGTTGCTCAACTGATCTTCTTCGCTTAGACCTGCCCTACTGCTCCGAAAACACAGATGTCAAGCCCCGCCTCCGATCCGCCGAATTTGTTCGTCTATCACCCGAAGCTGGTATTTATGTCCCGCTGGCCCCGATCCCCGCAGTTCCTAACGGCACATACGTGACTTGCCCAATTACCGATGTTGTTCTCCGTCACAACGTCATACTCCCTCATACCGTCGTGACTGTCACTGCTAACCGCACCTATCTTCCCGTACTGAACTTCAGCCGTTCGACTCAAGTTTTACCCCATGGTATCGCACTCGCGGATCTGTTTCCTTTGGCGGACTGCGAAGTTGCTGCTCTAACCCCTCAGCATCTGTCGGAGCAGCATATATCGGCAGCATATATCGGCTCATTCGAACCTCTTTTCAGGCATGATAGCCGCGGATCTGCCAGATGACCAAGCCAGAGCTCTCTCCGACCTTTTGCTGTCGTACCGTGATATATTTGATTACGGGGACCGACCATTGGAGCAAACATCCATTGTGACCCATCGAATCAATACGGGTGATGCCAGCCCCATCCACAGACAGCCTTATCGTGTTTCCCTTACTGACCGACATGTTATACAGAAAAAAAGTTGACAGGATGCTGGCGCAAAATATTATTGAGCCTTCCTGCAGTCCCTGGGCATCTCCTGTCGTATTGTTCAAAAAGAAAGACCAAAGTTGGAGATTTTGTGTCGTCTATTGCCACCTTAACCAAGAAACAAACAAGGATGCTTACCCTCTTCCGCGAATTGATGACGCGCTTGACTGCTTGCATGGTGTCAGTTTTTTTTCTTCCATCGACATGCGTTCAGGTTACTGGCAAATTGCTGTCGACGAACGGGATCGCGAGAAAAGCGCATTTGTCACCCCCGACGGTCTCTATCAATTCAAGGTGATGCCATTTGGACTCTGTAACGCTCCTGCGACATTCGAGCGCATGATGGACTCACTCCTCCGTGGCTTCAAATGGACAACATGTTTATGCTACTTGGATGACGTCGTCGTTTTCTCTTCGACGTTCGCAAGCCACCTTGATCGACGTTCTACGGTCCTGGACGTTTTCCGCCGCGCCGGTCTTCAACTGAACGCCACAAAATGCAGCTTCGGCCGGCGCCAAATCAAAGTCCTGGGTCATTTGGTTGACGCAAATGGTGTGCAGCCCGACCCTGACAAAGTTCGAGCCGTGCGCGACTTCCCAACCCCACGTAGCTAAGTGACGTGCGAAGCTTCCTTGGCCTTTGTTCCTACTTCCGCCGCTTCATTCGGAACTTCTCAGACATCGCTCGTCCGCTTACCTCTCTTCTGCAAAAAAACGTACGTTTCACATGGGGTTGTGACCTAGCTTTTGCGACGCTTATTTCCGCCGTCACCGCCCCACCTGTTCTGGCGCACTTCGATCCTTCTGCTCCTACCGAACTGCGCACCGACACTAGCGGAAATGTTATTGGTGCTATCTTTGCCAAGTCCCAGCATGGTTCCTCCCGCGTCATTGCTTATGCTAGCCGGCTGCTTTCGACCTCTGAGCGCAATTATTCAATTACAGAGCGACAATGCCTTGCACTTGTTTGGGCGCTGACCAAAGTCCGCCCTTATTTATTTGGGCGGTCCTTCTGTGTAGTGACTGATCATCATGCTTTGTGTTGGCTGTCCTCACTTAAGGACCCCACTGGCCGCTTAGGTCGCTGGGCCTTATGAATACAAGAGTATGAATTTACTGTGGTGTACAAGTCCGGCCACTTACACCAACACGCTAACTGCCTGTCCCGCCATCCCGTAGATCCTCCCGATTTGTCCGACCATACTGCTGACGACTACGTTTTGTCCGTCTCGGACTTTATCAATATCGGCTCCGAACAGCGTCGTGATCCTGCCCTGCAGCCAATTATTTACGAGCTGCGCAACATCCCCGATCCTTCCGCCAGCATGTTTGTACTCCATAACGAGACATTATACAGTCGCAATATGCGTCCAGATGGCGCGGACCTTGTACTGGTCGTTCCGGATTACCTGCGCTCTAGTGTCCTCGCCCAACTTCACGACGTTCCTACAGCAGGACACCGGGAAGTATCACGCACGTATGACAGTGTTCGACGCAGATTTTTCTGGCCTGGTCTCTACCGCTCTGTCCGTTGCTAAGTCGCCGCTTGTGAGCTGTGTCAGCGCCGTAAGACACCCTTGCTTCAACCTAGTGGGCCCCTGCAACCAATTCCAGTGCCGACTGAGCCGTTTTTCCGTGTGTGCCTTGATCATCTGTGGCCTTTTCCGACGTAGACTTTTGGAAACAAATGGATTGCTGCGGCGAGTGATTATACAACCCGATATGCTGTAACTAGGGCTATCCCCACCAGCTGCGCCTCCGACGTTGACGACTTTCTTTTGCATGATGTCATCTTGATTCATGGCGCTCCACGTCAGCTGCTCACAGATCGTGGCCGCTGTTTCCTCTCTCAAGTGGTTCATGACCTTCTCCGCTCATGCGCTACTCGTCACCAGTTCACCACGGCCTACCATCCGCAAACGAACGGTCTTACCGAGCGCCTCAATCGCACATTGACCGACATGCTGTCTATGTATGTGTCCGATCACCATCGTGACTGGGACGTCTCCTTACCTTTCGTCACGTTCGCCTATAAATCCTCACGCCATGATACCGCCGAATAGTCTCCCTTTTATCCACTCTTCGGCCGTGACCTTTCACTCCCATTCGACACCTTGCTGCCTCTTGGCGACTCTTCCTGCAGCTACGCTTCGGATGCCATCGCCCGCGCTGATGCCGCCCGTCACATTGCTCGAGAGCGTCTTGGAGCGTCTCAGCGCTCTCAAAAACATCGTTATGACCTTCATCACCGAGACATCTACTATCCTCCTGGTTTCCTCGTACTCCTTTGGCACCCGGCTCGCCGTGTAGGTATGTGTGAGAAACTTGCCTAGTTACGTGGGCCTTTACTCCGTCTTGCGGCAAGTCACCGATGTGACCTATGAGATCGCCCCTTTATAGCCCAAGAATCCTTTCACAACCCCTCATCGAGAACTCGTGCATGTCGCCCGCCTAAGACCATATCATTCGAGTTCTCCTGTGTAGGACACACCGGGACTGTGCTTCTTCGGCGCTGGGAATACTGTTACGGAGCACAGTATGGAGACGAAAACGACATGGTGATGTGAAGTAGGGAAGAAGATGACGCTCAGGCCTCGCTGACTTCGTTCTGTGTTGTGCGGTGTTGTCGTGTGTGTCTAACAGTGAACTAGCGTTTACCACTGCGTACTTTTCCTTAACAATATGCTCGAAGTTGTCTTAATCCCCCCAAAACCAGCAGAAGGGATTCATATCCGTATTTATAAATTTTGACATGTAGTTTGGATTGGGGGGGGGGGGGGGTCCGTCTGTAGCTGTCTCTATATTAGTTGTTGTTGGCTGGCCAGTGTAAGCGACTCCAAACTGGCAATCAGTAACTTTGCTAGAGGTAGAGTCTCCAAACCCGCCTCACAAATACTCAGTGAAATGAGAAAATCTCCTCTCTCGAGAGATATCGAATTAATATGGACCCCAGCTCATGCGGAGAATCCGGGAAATGAGGCAGCCCACCAATACGCTCGAGAATTAGCCGGCCGAGCGGTGGCTCAAAGTCAGGAACCGGATCCCTTTGGTGAGCCAGCAATATCATACCACGAACTCACTGTAGATTACAAAGCAATGCGAAGAGCACTCCCACCTGACGCTGCGTTTTCTATTCTTGCTTGCTCCTCAATATTTTTGCGGTGGCAACTTGTTCGTTGCAATAAGAATAAGGTTGTCCTCTGCAGCATGCTGAATATTCGCGAGGCTCTATCATTTCATGAGCTGTCGACGTCTCTACAGTCAGAAATGGCACTATAATCTGCTTTTTGCTTTCAGTGATAACTGCAAAAGTACAGCCGCTCGATTGCATTTGTCGCGATTATGCTAGGATCTCTGGCCTCCTACACTAAAAATGTAGTGTGCGTCGATTACTTAGGAGCAATGAATGCTGGGCCTGAAAAACTATTTGGCAAGTAAACCTGCGGTATTGCGGGGTAATCAGCACTAGTAAGGTCGTACGTCATTTTTTTTTTATTCTTGAATGTGTCTTGCCATGTTTCAACGCATGCGTTGGTATGGCTTCTTTTATGGCTTCGTTTTATCAGAGATATTTCGTATGGACAGGGAGTTTTCACATGACCAGGCACGCTTCACATTGATCATGACTACTAGGCGTTGGCAGGTTACCTTCACTTTGAAAGCTGGAGCTCTAAAGCCGCAATTCCGCGTATTCATTTACTGCGGGAAAAATTTTCCCATCGATGTCAAATCAGCCGGAATCATTGCATCGATGTCACCCGTTAATAATTATGGGGGTATTATTAACGATGCGCCCTTAGCGGTGCGCACACTCCCAGACACCCTTAGAGTGAGTGGGGGTAGCTGTTCCGGTCGCAAAGGAGATGCCCTCGACTTGCGTGGCAAGCTCAGCCGGAATTCGACTACCTTGTAGTGACAGAAGGGGGTGGTCGTTTGGTGCCCAGCGGTCGCCGGTTCAAACCAGAGTAAGGATCGGAGTCAGAAGTAACAAACAAAACACAATTTATGCACAGCAAGAGACGATACAAAGGAATACACAAGATCACTTGAAATATAACAGACGAGAGGTTTACAGTATACAAACGCTAAGCATGCAACTACAGAATGATTCAATAACACAGGCTTTACAACAGATCAAACACGAGAGAGTTACATAAACAAACACCAAATTGTTCACCGGGCACTGTTGCAGTCCGACGCCTCAAGAGTCACGATGTGGCCGCCATACGAGACGAGCGCCGCTCCCTTGAAAGTCCGTGGGCTTGCCAGCAGCGGGTGATCCCCGGGAGTCCAGCCGAAGCACCGGCGACACGTCGCAAAGCATTGACGAACTGACTGACTGACTCAACCAGCGGCGCGGTCGCTTTAAATAGGGCGCGCCGCGTCTGTTTGTTAACACGAGCCAAAGCTAGCGCGCACACACACATTGCTTCGCTGGTTATAGCTCCCTCTTCTCCTCCCGTCGAGCCGCGCGTCGTCATTGGCCAGGTCCCATAGAACCTTCTAGAAAGGCCTGGCACATTCCAGGCCTATGAACCACCGTCCTCCCCGGGCAAGGGGAAAGAGGGTGACGGCAACGCGTACAAAGCTACGCACTCTCCCGCGCGGGGAAGGGGGTTTTTCTATACATGCTTTCCACGCGACGCCGCGCGGGCCTCGCGCCGTGTCGGCTTAATGAAATTGTGCGCCGATTTCGTGACAATCGATTTGCTGTATTTACGAAACTTAAACAATCAATAATGATTATAGTTATGATGTAAAAATAGGGAAACATTTTGCGAGTAACAATTTTTAGCACTGTAACATATTACTTATTTAAATTTTATGCAAGAATATTTTTTTTATCTCGCCTGAGTGATTAACTCATCGCTCTGTGTTCTAGCTACATTTCACTGAAGACCAGTTTGTGCCGCGAGTATTACACGAACTAGAAAAAAAAGCTGAGGCCCAACGCAGTTCCGTAAATCTTCTCTCAGCGACCTGTCCGGAAGCAAAGGAAGCCTCCTCGACAGAGACATGAACCTAGCGCTGATAGTAGTCAGTTATTTCTGTGGCTTGCTCTCTTCCCACCTCCATTTATGAGAAAATAAAGTATAAGAACTAAAAGTCAATGTATAGTTGTCTTGTCAGATATGAGGTAATAGAGATATGACTGACAACGTAAGTCAATGAAAATTGAGGTATATCAATGGGCCATGGCCCATGGGACGGCATCAGATTAAATAGTGATGGTTATGAATAGTGATAGCTAATGATGGTGACTGTTACGGATATTCGTAGTAAATGATAGTAATAGGTGGGGATAGTGACAGTTACGATTGGTCACTTGATGGCATTAGTAGATATAATGATAGATATATGATAGCGATAGTTGATGATTTGGCAGTTATATGATTTCGCATTTCCGCACGTTGGAGACCTATGTGCACCCTGTAATTTTTTTATTTGATTGTTGCGTTCAATGAAATTACGCTTTTTTACATAGCGCATGAGGCCACAGAAAGCTTGCGCCAGAACTGCAGTGTGTCAGCCGTAGGGCCCACCACTCCTTCCAGTGCATCCTGCTGTCTTTTAACCACATATGATGTCAGTGAGTGGCCGCGTATATCATGTTCGAGAAATGATTGCAAAGTGTTTTGATCTGCATTTAGGCGATGTCGCTGTTTATCGGGCACATAGATTAGGGGCATTCATTCAGGAGACGCACCGCCCGGTTGTCATGTTTTTTTATCGTTCAAAACTGAAGACACTGTCCTGTCACAGAGGTACAGCTCCCAAATACCGCCATTTAAATATACAAAGAATTCCGCAGAGCCTCCACAGCCACTCGTAAAACGCTAATTGTTATTGCAAAAGCTACGTGGAAGAAATATCAGTTAAAATACAATAGACTGGTAACAAATGGCAAGAGCTACGTATACTGTCCTGTCACTGAACGCGTTCCTGAAGTTGAGCTAATCCGCGAGCACTCTTCAGATATGCTCTGACCGCCTTCTTATAATTCAAATGCCACGCTTAACCCCTTCATAGCCAAAAACTAGATCCCATGTGCACTTTTCGCCGCAAGAACTTTCCTTTTTGCTCTGCCGCATTCGAAGCGCAGTTTCTAATGGAAAGAGTACTTTTAGTAACCAATCCGACATTGTCAATGCATTTAATTCCTTCTAGCAGCTTCTGTAGCCCCAGTCGAGTCCCTCATTCTTTCTACTTACGTCCTACTACACCAGACGCAGCCTTTTAGATAAGTTGTAGCCTCAAAAATACTACTGGAATCAATGGAATTCCGCCTTTGAAAATAAAGTTGGTTGGTCCTGAGCTGTCAGCTGTTCTTAGTCACAGAATTATTCTAGTATTTAAGACTGGCGTCTCTCCAGCTGAACTTAAAAAGGGTAAGGTGAAACCGATCTTCAAAAAAGGCAACAAAGATTGCGTAACTAATTACCGTCCAATTAGTATATTACCTTTCTTTAGTAAAATTATAGAAAACCTTATTGTTAATCGCATAATAAAATACCTCCTTAAATTCAAACTGTTAGCAGATGAGCAGTTTGGATTCTGCCCTGATTACTCCACAGAGTTAGCTTTAATGAAATTCACAGACATAATTAAATAGTATATAGATGATGACTTTTTGCCTCTGCTGTTTTCTTAGATTTCACTAAAGCATGCGACATAATTAACCATGCAATACTTTACACTAAATTAGAATCCCTTGGCATCTGTGGACCTGTTTTAGTTCTTTTACGTAGTTATCATACTAACCGTACACAAATGAAAGCATCAGCAAAAACGAAGTTCAGGCCATACTTTCCAACTGCGACCTGTTCCGCTTTGACCGTACAGGTAAAAGAGCTGGTGGTGTCTTAATAGCTACTCATCGTAATACGCAATTTCATTCACTATCGATTGACTATCCCCTTGAAATACTATTTATTTGTTCGAAAGCCTCATTTCCACCAACAGTAGTCTGCGCCTGCTACCGTGTTCCAGACATCGACACTTCGTTTATTCCTTCCTTTCATCACGCCCTTCACATGATTACTTCATAATTTCCGCACGCCTTTTTTCTGATACTAGGTGGCTTCAACTTCACCGAAATTAACTGGGCTAGCCCATCCGAAACATCTCATTCTACTGCGCGTGATTTTCTGAATACGTGCGAAACGTTTGCTCTCACGCAAGTGATCACTAATCCAACTAGGCAGAATGTTCAGTCTTCTAAAATACTAAATCTGATACTACCGTCGCACGCAGAAAATCTAATATCGCTATTGCATTTGCCAGGAATCAGTGATCACTGGATTATTCACACCAAGTTATTCAACAACTTAGCCGACCCCAAAAAATAACCAGAAGTATCTGATTTTACGACAAAGCAGACTACAAAAAATTCAATAGTAAACTGGACACATTCCGGATTTGGTACCTAACTGACTTTCACTAACGCAGCCCTGAAACTAACTGGCTACCTTTCAAAAACAAAATGCATGTTCTTATCAAAAAATACATACCTACCATCACAGTAACCGAGCACCTCGATTCACCTCGGTTTAATAACACACTAAAGCGTCTTAATAACAAAGCTAAGAGACTCTTCAGAGCTGCCAAAAGAACAAACTCCAACACGTGGCTCACTATTAAGAAGCCGAAAGATTCTACACCACGGAACTTTAAAAAAAAAAAAGTACACTCGTTTTCTCAATTCACCCTACCCGATATGCTTCGTACCAAACCACGTCAGTTCTGGAAAAGTTTTAACCAAACTCAGATAAAAATCATAGCACTGTGCGACGATGATAATAATCTGATCGCGGATCGTGATGCAGCTGCACTTTCGAATTTAATTTTTAGCTCTCTTTTTACTCATGAAACAGATAATCAACTTTCTGATTTTCAGTCATTTAACTACCCAGCTATGCCGGATGTAACCTTTGGGGCTAATGACATTGCCAAATTAATAAACTCTTTAAAATTAACATCATCGGCGGGCATCGATGGAACCGATGCAAAAATAATGAAAAACAAAACATACATCCAGTATCATTTTGTCTTATGTTTTCCGGCAATCGCTTTCATGAGGTGTTGTACTACAAGACTTGAAAACAGGCAAGGTCATTCCGTTCCGTAAAAAGGTTGTTCATCTCCTCCTTATAATTATCGCCCCAAATTTATCGCCTGTATAACATTAAAACTAATGGAACACATAATCTTCTCTCAGGTAAAACGCTTCCTAATGTCTGTCAAAGTTTTTCACTCTAACCAAAATGGCTTTCTAAAACGTTTATCTTGCGACACGCAGTTAGCTCTCTTCACTAACGACTTAAGCTCCAGCATCGACCTTAACATTTCGATTAACGCTATTTTCCTAGATTTCGAAAAGACCTTGGACAAAATTCCTCACAAACGACTCTTCCTAAAACTCTCGCGCCTAAATCTTAATGGTTCTGTTTATAATTGGCTTTGCAGCTTTCTCATTAATAGTAAACAGTTTGTACACGCTAATAAATGTTCATCCCCATATTTCTCTGTTATAGCCGGGGTACCCAGGGCACCGTCCTGGGGCCCCTTCTTTTTTTAATATATTTAAACGATCTGCCTACTAACATTTGTTCTGACATTCGCATGTTCGCAGATAACTGTGTCATCTATCGCGCTATGAATAACAATGCTGACCTTGTGCTTCTTCAGTCTGACATCCAACGCGTACTAACGGGGTGTAAACATGGTTGATGTCCTTAAGAAAACACCTCTCTTATCTTTCCATCGACATCATTCCCAACCATCTTCGTGCTACGTTATCGGTGACACTGAAATCACCCCAGTAACAACATACAAATATTTAGGCATCCACTTAACACGCGATCTATGCTAGTCTTCTCACGTAACTCGCGTCACTAACAAGGCAAATTGTCTTCTCGGTTATTTCCGTCGAACCATGCGTCAAGCACCCGCATCAGTAAACTCCCTGGCTTATTTAACACTTATTTGCCCCAAACTAGAATACGCTTGCGCCACCTCGGACCCTCATCACAATAACCTTTCAGCTACTTTAAAGCAGTACAAAATCACGCTGTTCTATTCATTTTCTTCAAGATGGCTAGACAGTGGTCAAGATGGCTAGACGTATATTTTCCTACCATCCTTTCCTAAACTCCATTATTAACCCCGCATACCGCATCTCTCACCGCACAAACCATGGGAGGGCTATCTACCATCCCCCTGCACGGACATCTGCACATTTATCATCCTTCTATGTCAAGTCAGCAAGGGATTTGAATGACCTGCGAGATGCTATTGTGGACGACACTGTCCCATCATTATTCAGATCATCAATCAAAATTTTTGTGTGGAATGTACCACTCCCTCATGTAATACCCCTTCAATGGGGCCTTTAAAGTATTCGTAAATAAATAAATAAACAAGTCGTCCAGTTACAAGAAACACTCTCTGACCCTGTAACTATCAATTTAGAAGTGATTCAAAGTTCCATTTTAGGCCCACTTCGTTTCCTCATTTACATCAATGACTTGGCTTCGTTCCTAGCTAAAACTAGGTGTGTACTTTACGCGGATGATAAAACGATATTCACTCAGGATAGTAATCTCACATGCCTAATAAACAAGTTAAACATGGACTTACAGAATATTGTTTTCTGGTGCCAAAATACCATGCTACAACTTAACCTGACAAAAACCACCTTCATTATATTCCGCTCTCGTCAAAAGCAAATTATCACGAGCCCACACTTTTGTCTGTGAGATCATATCATCTCTGCCTCCGAACCCGTTACATTTCAGTAGTACTTGCGTGTGGGCTAGTTGGTTAGATGACTCTGAACATCCCTGGCGCTGCATAAGTACACACGAACACAACACACACTCAAGAGATTATAGCAAGCAACGATGATGCGCTCACTACCAACTGGCTGTTATTAGTGATACTAAGACAAAGGAAGCGGCAAGGAAAGACGCAAGTGTATAATGAGAAGAAGAAAACAGATGATTCAGAAAAAAATGCGAAGAAAAAGTTTGAAGAAGAAATAAAACTACAATAATGACAAATTGTGTGTATCGTCTTGTAATATTGTCCGAACGAAGCAGTATCAAGGACGTTCTTTTGAGCGCCACAGACGGAACACTCATGCATTCCCCTTCTTCACCCGAAAACATCATAAATGCTTCGATAATCTGTTTTTTCAAAGTCTCTTTTGCGCGAGCCAGCAATTTTGTTTCGGTGAACCTTGCTACACAATGTTTACCCCCCGAGTCCTGTTGAGTGTCTTCCGTTCGAAAACGAGAGCAATGGGTCGCCAGGTTTCCCGGAGCCGACAACGCGGCACACGAATTTCTGTGTTCGCTTAACCTCTAATTGAGGCATCGCTCTGTCTTCCCCACATAGGCCTGCTCACATGTCATGGGAATCTTGTACACAACACCTCTGCGGCAGCTGACAAAGCTTCCCTGTACAGCACGCCGCATTCTTCCTTGGTCTCACACGTTTCGTTCACCTTCCTACACAGACTCTTTAACTTGTTCAGTAAAGATAGCACGACCGTAATTCCAAGTCGGCTCGCGATCTTCCAGGACAATGTGAGATTCCATGTACGTAGCGCAGGACAACAACCTGTCTCCTCTTTTCATTCTCTTTACGCTCTCTTGCTCGGGGTCGCATATTCTTCAAACAGCTTTCAGCCGCAGATATCACAGTGCTCTCCAGATATTTGCTTCTATTCAACCTCTCAACCTGTTCACTGACACTCTTGCCCATTATGTGCGGCCAGAATTTGACCAAAACACGACACAGCTAGCTCCCTCTTGATCAACTTTGTAGGACCTGAGGCCCCTCATGTCCGATAAAACCAACTCGTATGCTCTTCGTGAAGCACAAGTCTTATACCCAACTACTGGATCTATGCATTCTCTGGTAGCTCAAACGTGAATTTAAATCCAGGATGGGCATTAGGGAATAGTGCCACAATGATCTCAACTTTGCTCTCTCTGTATGCTCCACATGGCAGGCAAACCAAAATTGGACTTCTTCAACAGGATGCTCTCGTAAGATATTTATCTGTTGACACGAAAGATCTGTTTTACAACATTCCACAGCCTATGGCCATCCTCGCGGTTGAAGAAGCAATTGATGCCTACGGCGCAGTGAAGTTTCAAAATTAAAGTGCAATGAGTATTGACCGTGTTTTAGGTCTGTTGCAACTATACTTCCGATCCCTGTATGTTGAATGTGAAAAAATTGTTCTGGTGCAAAAAGTTGTAATTTGCATGGGATCTTGAATTGCTCCTATATTGAGTGACCTCTTCCTTGCCAAAGGTGAGGACACATTTAATCATATGAAGGAAGCTGCAGTTACCAAGGCATTCCAATATGTAGTTGATTTTTGGTTTGCCTGCCGTATGGAGAATAATGCCTTTGCTTGCTTTGTTTTTCTTTTTTTGTTTTGTTTGAAAATTTGCGCCCGCTAACTATTGTTTAACTTACTAATTACTGAAATTTTACTAATACGTTTCAATTTGATTATATCTTTTTCCATATCCTCTGCCACATTTGTGTATTTGTACTGTGATGCCGAAACAACAAACATGAAGCACAGATAAGAGAAGCGAAGCGGAAGAAGACGAGGAAGTAGGAATAAAAGGGCTAGGCAATCGAGCGGACGCTCAGCTCAGCGCGTCTCAGTTTCAGTCTTTACAATGGCGCAGCCGACGAACGTCGGGCCCGACCCGGACCTCCACGACCCGCCGCTCCTCCTTCTAAGCGGCCGGGCAGTCACACGGCCGGCTCACTCGGCGCCTGGCACCCCTTTCAACCCGAGAACGGCGTCCATGCCTCCTCGGCAGATTCGGCCTTAGCCCTTATTCCCGAAGCCCTGTCCACCCTCTAGGAGTTATCTGCTTTTTTTACTGCAGCTCTTGGCCGCGCTTCGCTATCCTCTGGATACCCAATACCGCCGGGACAACTTCCGGCGTTCCGTTGACTTTCTGACGACGCCGAAGCGTGGATTCAAGTGGTCGACGCTGCTGCCCGGCCTTCCGCCTGGTCTCGAGCCACCACGCTCGCCGTCGCGGAGGACCATCTCCGTGGTGCCGTCCGCGCCTGGCACCAGTACGAAGGCCGCCGCTACACCACGTGGACGGCCTGGACCTCCGCCCTTCTTGCCGCGTTTACACCTCTAGCCAGTGCGCACGACTCTAAACTCACGACGATGAGAGCGCGGCGCCAGGCTCCAGGTGAAGATGTCGCACTTTACATTTATGATAAGGTCCGCCTTCTTCAGGCCTGCAACATCGAGTGGCCCGCATTTGCAGCCAAACAGTACATTGTCGACGGGCTTCACAATGCCAGCCACGCATCGATTATGTCCACACTGGACACTGACAGCCTCTCAATCATTGTCTACCCAGCGGCCTCCTTGCATGACACCTCCAGTCGTCGCGGGACCCTTGCTGCCGCCGGGACATCTGTCGCAGCATCACAGCAACGCCGCGGTTGCTTTTCGTGTGGACAACATGGCCACATGTACAAGGATTGTCCTCATGCTGCCCGCCCACGTATACAATTCCAGAACCACCCTCTTCCCTTCCTTCCGGTTCATGTTGACGGCATCGGCGAGTTGACCGCACTGGTTGACACCGGCGCTCAACGAACGGCATTGCTTCAACGTCATGCACCGGGCCCGATGATTCAATGGACCTCGTCTTCTCTGCAAGGCTTGGGGGAAGCGCTGTTCCCGTCGGTGCAGTCGATATCTGCATCCGGACTGAGGCTGGCAGCAAGGTCCTGGTGGGCGTCCCGGTGTTTGCGGACTTGCCTGCTGACCTCATCTTGGGCGCATACTACGTCATGTCCGGGGACGTGGCTCTGTCAATCGAAAACGGCGAAGTGCAGCTCCGCTCGTGCCGAACCGTCCCTAGCCCGCACATAGACGAGCAAGCTAAAGGTGAGCCTTCCGGTCCTCAAACCTTGAGTGCCCTGCTGCACCGGCACAGGACCATTTTAGGGGAGACTAGTGCACAGCTTCTTGGCACTGATTTGATTGTCCACCGTATACCAACCGACAATCACCCGTCCATAACCATTCCGCTGCGGCGCTACGCAGAGCGTGAGCGAACATTCAACGATGAGCAGGTACGCGACATGCTGGCTGCCAGCGTCGCAAGACCCTCCTCGAGTCATTGGGCAGCCCCTGTTGTTCTAGCACGCGAGAAAAACGGCACTCTGAGGTTTTGCGTCGACTACAGAGAGCTCAATAAGCACACGATCCCAGTCTCTTATCCTCTTCCCCGTATCGACGACACAATTGACGCCGTTCGACACACGAAATACTTTTCATCTCTAGACCTGCGCTCCGGGTATTGGCAGATCAACGTCGCCGAAGAGGATAAGCATAAGACAGCTTTTCACACCCCTGCCTGGCTGTACGTGTTCAATCGCATGCCTTTCGGGCTACGTACAGCTCCAAGCACCTCACATCGCGGTATGAACATGGTGCTCGGCTTTCTTAAGGATCACACCTGTGTGGTCTACCTCGATGATATTTTGGTCATCGGCGGCAGCGAAGATGAGCGTCTCCAGAATCTGGATAATGTTCTTGTCCCGTTATACCAAGCTGGCTTCCGGCTAAACCGGGAGAAATCTAAGTTTTGCCTGTCGGAGATCTCCTACCTCGGCTACAAAATTTCTGCGGAGGGCATTCACCCGCTCCCAGAGCGAATAGAGGCCGTCACGAATTACCCCACGCCTAACAGTGTGAAGCAGCTGCAGACGTTCCTTGGCATGGCTTCCTATTTACGGAAATTTGTAGCCATTTTTACCACCAAAGCTGCTCCCCTCACAAATTTGTTAAAGAAGGGCGAGAACTTCATATGGGGTGAACGGCAGCAACGAACCTTCCAAGCCCTCAAAGATCAACTGACTCAGTGCCCAGTACTTAGCCACTTTTGCGAAGACTGGCACACTGAAGTGCACAAGTGCACACTGACGCCAGCCAGGTCTGCCTCGGGGCGGTCTATCTCTAGCGCGACTCACATGGTGCTCAGCACGTCGTTGCATACGCTAGTCGCAAACTGTCCGCTGCTGAAAGCCATTACCACTCCAACGAGTTGAAATGTTTGGCGGTTGTCTGGAGTGTCGACGATAAGTTTCGCCACTACCTTTTCGGACGGAAATTCACCATGGTAACGGACAATTCCGCAATCGCCTGTATGTTCACAAAGCAGCACCTCAAGCACAAGTTCGTTCGCTGGATAATCACTATCCAAGAATACACATATGATGTGCGGCCTCGGGCCGGGACTCTTAACTGTATTGCAGATGCCTTATCGCGACGCCCCAGTGGTGACGGCTACTCTCGGGCTCGGCACAGCGAAAGGTGGCTCTTATTTTGTCAGCAGGATATAAAGAATGCCCAAAGCGAAGACAAAGATTTGGAGGCTATCATGGCTTCCCTTGGGGACACTGGAAGCAACTCCAAGTTTGTTCTGCGGGAAGCTACCGCCGACATTGGCTCAAAAACCGCAAGGAAGAACAGCATCTCCTCGTACTTCCTGCTGCTCTCCGCGGGCAGGTGCTCCACGCCATTCACGACTCCCCCACAGGAGGGCACATTGGTCAGCGAGCCAAGTGGCGAAAGGCGCAGGAACGCTTCTGGTGGCCCAAGATGTGCAGCAAAATCCGCACGTACGTTGCCAGCTGCAAGGTCTGCCAGCAGTACAAGCGTCTTCCAGGCTGTCAGCCCGGGCTTCTAACGCCAATCCCTTTGCCTGAGAGTGTATTTGACACCGTTATGATCGACCACATTGGACCTCTGTTGACATCAGCAGTGGGCAACCGGTGCATATTAGTGGCTGTAGATTATCTGTCAAATTTTGTAGAGGTTGCTGCTGTACCCTCCCTCGCTGCACACTACGTCGTTGAATTTTTACAAGACTGGTTCGAATGGCGGCACGGGCTTCCACGAAAACTAATATCGGACCGCTCTTTCACCTTCCGGAGTCGTGAAATCCGTGCCTACCTGCGCAAGGCGGGAGTTTAACACCACTTCGCATTGGCGTACCACCCTCAAGCGAATGGTCTTACCGAGCGGACGAATCAGACCATAAATTCGCGACTCGCTCCCTTCTGCATGAACAGCAAAAAAGGCGAGGCAGACTGAGACCAGGACCTCCGAGCGGCGGCCTACGCTGTCAACACTTCTGTGCAAAGTTCTGCAGGAACATCGCCTTATAAGATTGTGTACGGACAACAGCCTCAACTTGCAGGAACGTGCAACTTAGAACCACCTATCAACATCGGGACCCCTGTACCACGACAGGCAGCTTCTCAGCACGTCAGGTCAGAAGCACGGAAAAGAGCGTCTCGGGCGCAACAGGAGCAAAAAAGCAACTATGACCGCCGACGTCGACCAGCTCCTTGCTATAGAGTTGGAGACGAGGTCTGGGTGGTGGTGGTGGTGGTGAAAAACTTTATATTTGGGAGCCTTAAGAGATTACATGCTAATGACGGGTCGGCTCTTGGCGGCGTGTTGTGGCCGGAAGCTGGTGCTTCCCAGCGACACCCAAAGCCCAGTCCGTCAGCCGCTTTTGAACGACCGGGTCAGAGCTGGACACCGCAGCCTCCCATCGCTCGAGGTCGGCGAGTTGCCAAGTGGCTTGAGGGTGGAATTCCGAGCATTTGATCATAATATGCTCAAAATCAGTTTTAGGTGCCCCACACAGGGTGCACTGCGGCGAGAACAGTCCTGGAAGGATCAAAGATAAGAAAGCAGGGGATGGGAATGTACGGGACTGAAGCTGGCGCCACGTCACCTGTTGTAGCTTAGTCATAGATTTATGAGGAGGAGGGTAGATGGTTTGTTGATCACGGTAATGGAGAGAGATTTCGTGATAGGATACCATGCGTTCGCGAGCATCTCCCCAGCCAGTGGCAGTCCCTGCTCGGCTGACGTATCCTCGAGCAAAAGAGTGAGCTGCTTCGTTGCCTGGGTGACCCGTGTGAGCGGGCACCCATATTAGTTGAATACGGTGTTCGGGTGGGGAGAGGGAGGCGAGGAACCGGAAGGCTGGGGTAGATTCGACCGCGGGCGAAGTTCCGTACGGCGAATTTAGAATCGCTAAAGATGGTTGTGGCTCGGGTGGTAGCTATGGCGAGGGTAACCGCCGCCTCCTCCGCCTCCAGGGAAGTGGAGGCAAACGTTGTACCGGCCGCGACCAGTTGCAGAGTTGGAAACAGCGCTGAGGGCGAACGCTGGGCGGGATGGGTATGAGGCAGCGTCTACGTAAACGGTCTCTGGCTGGAAGCCATAGTGCTTGCGAAGAGCTTCTGCGCGTGCCTTTCGGCGAGTGACATGGTGCTCTGGGTGCATATTCTTTGGCAGGGGATGCACCTTAAGAACGCGGTGTATCGCACGGGGAAGTGTATGTTGTGTAGAGCAGTGACCGGGAGGTGAGATTTGGATGCGAGCAAGGATGTTCCGGCCGGTGAGGGTAGATGATAATCGCTCCAACTGGGCTGAGCGGTGGGCTTCCGTGAGCTCAGATAGGGAGTTATGGATGCCAATGTGAAGAAGGCGTTCATTGGAAGTGTAGCGGGGTAAGTTGAGGGCGGCCTTGTACGCCTGTCGGATAAGGGTGTTAACCTTGTCTTCCTCCACCCGCGTGAGGAAAGGGTAGGGGAGGGAGTACACAACACGGCTCAGGACATATGCCTGTACCAGGCGTCTGAGGTCATGCTCGCGCATGCCGCGATGGCGATTGGCTATGCGGCGAATGAGGCGGATTGTTTGATGAACCATCACCGTCAGCTTAGTGATGGTTGCGGTATTCTTGCCATTGTTTTGTATCAGAATACCAAGAATCCTGATGTTGTCCACTTCTGGTATCTGGGTGTTGTCAATTGTCAAGAAGATGGGGGGAGGAGGGTCTTTGTCTGTGCGACACCTAGGAGGTCGGAGTATTAGAAGCTCCGATTTGGTAGGGGATCAAGCCAAGCCGACATTTGCGGCAAAAGATACTACAATGTCTGCTCCGGCCCGTAATGTATCTTCCATGGCGCCAATGCTACCTGTGGTGGTCCACAGTGTAATATCATCGGCGTATAAGGAGTGGGACAGGGCAGGGCGTTGGCAGGGCAGGGTTGAGGGCGTGTGCCATGGGGATAAGGGTAATATTAAAAAGCAGTGGAGAGAGGACAGAACCCTGTGGGGTGCCAATACTACCGAGTTTGAAGGTCTGGGTGCGACACGGTCTACAATCAACAGGGTGTAAGCTGACCGCGAAATATCATGGGCCCTACGTAATACCTGAGCGCTTAGGTGATAATACGTGGCGTGTGTGTACTGCGGCGTTTCAAGCAGACTCGAACGGGTGGAGGAGGAACAATTTCGCAGTGCACGTGTCGCGGTTAAAGAAATGAGTCGTTCGCCTGCAAGACTCATTAGTACTGTGCTTTTTCTTCTTTTCAGGTCCGCAGTCATGGCCGAGTGGGATGCCGAAACAACAAAGATGAAATACAGATGAGAGAAACAGAGCGGAGGAAGACGAGGAAGTAGAAATAAAAGGGCTAGGCAATCGAGTGGATGCTCAGCTCAGCGCGTCTCAGTTTCAGTCTTTACAGTACTTATATATTCCTGATGGGAGGTCCCCCAGACAGTCTACTTTGAGCCTCCTACTGTACTAACTTTTTTATGCACTTATGATTTGTATTTCGTTTTATAAACCTTCAAACAAACGAGAAGCTTTGTCAGATTTTATAGACACATGCTCATCTGATGAAACTGCGAAGACGTGGACTGCGAAAAAGAAATTACAACCTCTGTCGATGCATCCGGGGCACTCGGCTCGATGGCGGCCTCCTGGTTGCAGTCTCCGATACGCTAGTTTCTTTTTACATTCACTTCGATTTTACACTTAAAATTGTTTGTCAGCTTACGTCTGAGTTCAGAAATTTTATTTTCTGTGCCAGCTATTGTTCTGCATGTTCGCCTATTGACTTCTCTATTGACTTTCACGATGCTTTGATTACTATGAATCAGATGTTTCCTCGATCACCCGTTTTTGTTCTAGGTGACTTGAATTCTTAAACATCAAATGGCACCTATCCGATCCTAAGATTACTGGTACTGCTACTTCTCCAGAATGCAATTCTTTCATTAATGTATGTTCTGACTTTAACCTGACTCCACTCTTTAGAAACCCAAACTCGACTTACTCAGTCTAGTGCAACTATTTTGGATATACGGGTAACTGAACAACCAGACATTGTTCGTTCCCTTTCTGTTTTAATTGGTTGAGTGATCACTCAGTCCATGTTTTAATGTGTCTATAACCTCTCCTCGTAAGCAAAATAGATTTAAACTAAGTAGGAATTATGCAATAGCGCACTACTCATCAGTTATTATCTAACCCGACTTTTATGCATTAATTCCTTGCGATGTTCTCCGGGCGGTCGGTTGCTGACAATTGGCTCCTTTTTAAATCCAACATTGCTGGACTGACTAAAAACTGTGTGCCCCTGCGTAGGATATAAAACCGTATAAGCTCGCCTCGGTTTACACCGACGCTAAAACTGCTGTTGAACAGAAGGAAGACCATTTTTAGGAGTGCGAAAGAGGGGCTGCTTATCGCCGTGTGGTAGATGAATACACACATGCATTATTCATCGCCAAACACGCTTTCTTCAATAAAACACATTTATCCTTGTTAGAAGGCAGCCCCCGCTGATTTTTGGATGTTCTTAATGGGGACGGAAATAAACCTATCGACCTTACATCTGATGATGATTTGCCTATTTCAAGAAATCATTGCTGTAGTGTCTTAAACTCAATTTTTTCGTTGTCATTTTGTACTATTTTGCCATGTTCATTTTCTGCCTTATTAGTTAGCAGTTTTTTAGTGATGAACCCCATTGTAGCTGACTGGGTTGGCATTAGCATATTACTCGAGACTATAAAGCTTTCTTCTCTCGGTGAAAATGGAAGAAACGCGAAACTTGTAAGAAATATTGTATTACTCGTCAATGATACGAACAAAAATTTTTTTCGTAGTCTTTTGAATCATGTGTTCTTCCCGATGACTGGAAGGTGAGGAAAATGCTCGACATACTGCGTAAATGACAGTTGAGCGGCTTTGTTCAACTGTTGACTACCATGTGATTTTGTGCATTCTTGCACATGCAGCCTATCCTCTCAACTGCATTAATTTTGTTTGCGCATTATTTTGTACTGCACACTTGTATGCATACCAGATTACAAATATTTTGTTAGCTGTTTTATACATATATGCTCTTTTATGGGATGTTATATTTTGATCGCTGAATTTTCCTTGCGCACTGCTGTTCTGTTTATGACTGCTGCCCTGTCCTTGTCAGGCTGCTCATACAGCATATTTGGGAACACAGCGCGGAACAAGACGCAACACAAGAAAACGAAGGTAGACAGGACGGAGCGCTGAATTAGGGACGTTGCAGAGCACGAAATGACGTTCTGAGCCCTGGGTAAACGGCTCATCCAGACGCTTCTCGCTATGAACTCTTAACGCTTCACATTTTGCTGATATACCCTTTTTTTATCATGTGAATAAGTTTTCTCAAAGTGCCATTAAACGTGCTTGTATAAATTTTACCAACTCCGAAGATTCGATCCTTCATCAACCCGGAGTCTCTGCACGCTACCAAGTGAAGGCCGGGTCGACTTAGTCCCAGCTTCACGACAATAGCAGCATCTTAGTTTTTGTGGGAAGTATGTATTTTAGACGCCCTATAACACCAGTGATTTGAGCTATTTATTTTCAAGATATAATTGACATGATAATCCCATGACATACTGGTAGAAAATATAAGCCCGAGGCATTTAAACTGCTCGACTATTTCTAAAGCCCGTCAGCTTAATATAATATTATCGTGCGGTGAGATAACTTTGTTTTTCGGTTTAAATATGACAGCTTCGGTCTTACTCTCGTTTATTTGCATCAGGTTAACTGCAGACCAGACCTCAAGAGCTTTCAATGTGGCATCACATTGTTTGATAAGTTCATGAAGATTTTCATCTGAAAAAAAAATACGCTCGTTTCGTCGGCATAGATGAAAAACATTGTATTATCGCTAATGTTGACAATATCGTTTAGGTAAATATTGAATAGTAGAGGCCCTAGCCTACTGCTTTGGGGGACACCGCTGAAGAGCGGATTCTGTTCAGACCATATACCATTTATGAGCACCACTTGCTGTCTAAAGGATAAATGGCAACTTAACAGTGAGAGCGCTTTTCCTCGGATACCATAGCAGTGTAGTTTATTTAGAAAGGTTTTATATTTACCAGGTCAAAAGCCTTTAAGAAGTCCACAAATACACCAATGACAATAGCTTTGTGTTCAAGTTGCTTTATTATATATTCCTTTTGTTGGAGTAATGCAAGTTCAGTTGATTTGCTTTTGCAGAAGCCAAACTGAAATGGTGTTAGCAAGTTAAATTTATGGATCAAATGTGACATTCTTAGATGAAGCATTTTCTCAAATGCTTTCGAAAACACTGGCAAAAAAAGATTGGTCTGTAGTTGGCGAGGGGGTTGCGACCTCCTTTTTTTTGTAAAGAACAACAACTTTTGCTAATTGCATTTTTACCGGAACAATTGCATTTCCTAAACACATGTTAAAGATGTGAGCAAGTATGGGAGCAATTATATCAACTACATGCTTGACTGGCCGTATTTGGATATCATCAATGTCACAGCTACTGCTATTCTTAAGATTTGTTATCACCGATACTACTTCGTCTACCCTGACTGTGTGCAGAAAAATTGTTTCATCATTCTGAATGCAAACATATCTGCAAGCGTCAGATCCGGCAGCACGGGTAGCCAAGCTCGTTAAAAAGTATTGAATACATTAGCCAGTTCAACGCCAGAAACTTCCTTTCTTTAATTTTTAATTTGCATTAATTTTGTTAATGCAGCGCGTGAACTGTCCCGCTGCAGAAGCGTATTTAATCTCGACCATAGTACGCCATTTTGAGCATTCTTAACCTCTAGAAGTGACACGTGATAGGCTGTTCGTGCAGACCGTAGTTTTTTAGTCAGTTTATACATATATTTCTTAAATACCACAAGGTCCTCAACCTTCCGGCTGCTCAAAGATTTTTTATACAGCTTGTCTGTCACTTGTATTTCTCTGCGAAGCTCTGGCGTGCCACGCTGCGAAGCTCAGGCATGCCAACGCTACCATGGCTTGCGGATTCTGCGACTTTTCACACCTGTTACAAGAGAAAAGAAGTCGTGATATATCTGTTTAAAGCAATCGACAAACGTATTATAGGCAACATTTGCGTCATGAAGTTCAGCTATCTTACTCCAATATACTTTCATGAGCGCATCCCTAAAGGATTTCAATGATGATTCTGTAATAGCTTGGTATGTGATAGATGTGGACTTACTTGCTATTGTACTAGCCTTCTCAATGCAAGCAAACACAGGAAGATGGTCACTAACACAACAAGATAAAACACCAGAAAAAGCATTCAGCTGCATAGAGTTAGTTATAAGTAAATCGAGAACTGAATGGCCTTCGCTTGTGACTCTGGTTGGTGTATTGATCAGGTTAACAAAGCCATTAGACATAACAGTTATAATAAAATCTCTAGCCGATGGGTTGGGATTACCCATGTCAATGTTAAAGTCACCACAAGCGATTATGGTTTTCTGATTGTGATACTCAACAACAAAAGCCTGGAACATATCATAAAACTGTAAAAATGATGCAATATTACCGTTAGGAGGGTGATAACACACAGAGAGTACAGCACTTTGTGTAGAAACTGAAATAATTTCATAATCTGGGGTAATTAAAGTTTTTACTTCAAGTAATACGCCTTTAATGTCGTCCTGGAGCAATAATGCAACACCATCGCCGAGAACATGTCTGTTTGCATAATATGTCGTATAATTCTTCAACCTGAAAACATCACAGTCACTTGTGCTCCACGTCTCGGTTAACATTATTGCCGAGAATTCAAAGAAAAAAACTAGCCAAAAATTCTTGCAGGCCGAATCCTTAGTTTTTCACAGACCTAGTATTCAGGTGAATACATTTGTAAGAGGTCGCCGGAAAATCTGATACCACTTGATCCACATCACTGGGCAAGTAATAGCGAGTATCATCCATCAATTTTTTTTTCAACAAATTAGAACGAACAATGCGTCAGTTACAGGCTATCATGGTCAGCTTTGGTCTTAATAACGATGGCAACTGCACCGCTGGTCTTTCGAACCAGAACTTTTCCGTTCACGTACCAGATAAAAGCATAGCCTTTTTTCTTTGCCTTATATTTCGCGTCCCGAAGAAGTTCTCTGTGGTAGCGAGTTAGGTTTTCCTGAATGAAAACGTATGATTCACTGTCTTTCAGCGCGTTTCTTTTCAGAAGACATGCGTCCTTTGTCTGTTGCTTTGTAAATCGAATAATAATTCCGGGAAATTTATCTCTCCTGGCTGGCAGGCGGTGAGCTGATGGGACGTCAGCGTCAGTGAGCTGAGGGACATGAAGCGTGTCGGCAGTCTTATTCAGAGATGATAACAGGATTTCGCCCGCGACAACAGGGACACCATGTACTTCCAGATTAAGCCACCTACTGCGAAATTCTAGGTCGTTTATTTGTTGCTCAAAATCAACTTGTACTGTAGCACGAGCTAATTCCTTCTCTTCCAATTCTGCCACCCACTCTCTGAGCGCCTTTATTTCTGCATCCTGTCTTCTTATCTTCTGCACGCATATCCGTTGATGTGTTATGGTTATTCTTCAAAGGTGTAGTTATGCACTGCATAAAGCACTTCATTCCCCAGAGAAAGGTCATAAAACGCACTTCTAAACCTTGGATAACAAAAGAAATAGCCCATGCAGGGCGAAAGGTTAAAAAAGCAAGAAAGAAAAATCTACAGCGCCCTTCTCCTGCGGGCGCACACCACTTATCTGAACTGCGTCTGTTTCTGCAGAATGCAATAAAAGAGAGCAAAGACCATTATCAAAGTGTACGTCTAAAACAGTTTCTTACCGAGTCGCCGCAAAAATTTTGGCTTCACTTGTCGCCAAAGAAGCAATCAGTTTCGAATCTGTTGATCAATGGTAATGTCGTAACGGATCAAGGGGAAGTAGCTGATGCCTTAAACCTTTATTTCTGTTCTGTTTTTACCAAGGATGATGGCGTTACTCCGCAGTTCAACGCTTTTGCCGAAATTCCTCCGATAAATATTCCAGCTATCAGTGAAGAAGGAGTACTAACACTTCTGCTCAATCTAGATGTTAAAAAGTCGCCGGAGATTGACGGCATTCCTGCTTCCTTTCTTTTCCGTTACGCTGAATGGTCCGCTAAATACTTATGTCTGATATGTGAAAAATCATTGTCACGCGCAGAACTTCAAAGCGATTGGAAACATGCAAAGATTGCCCCGATACCGAAAGCAGAGGACCGGCTTCTTGTTTCATCATATAGGCCCATTTCCTTGCTATGTACTTGTACAAAGGCATTTCAACACATTATATTTGCACACATTTCTACTTTTGCTGAGCAGAACGGCATTACTGATAGCCGATAGCATGGCTTCCGTCGAAAACATTCCACGGTAACACAACTAATAGAAACTGTCCATGATCTCGCAGCAGCATTAGATAGGGGTAGTCAAGTAGACATAATATTTCTAGATTTTTAGAAAGCGTTTGATCGCGTCTGCCATCAAAAACTGCTTTTAAAATTGAAATCTATCCTTAAAAATGATTCATTGCTCTGATGACTAGCGGCATATCTTTCATTCCGGCGTCAGACTGTATCCATTGACGGAATCAGTTCGGATTCCGCCCCTGTTGAGTCCGGCGTTCCTCAGGGGTCCGTCCTCGGACCATTACTTTTTTTGCTTTTTATAAACGACATTGTTTCCGACATATCGAATTAAATACGCCTGTTCGCCTATGATTGTATACTTTATCACGATATTTACAGCCAGAATGATCAGGTACTGTTAAATACGTCCTTGAGTAAAATTCAGGTCTGGTGCAAAACTTGGCAAATATGCATAAACTACAAAAAAAACTGTAGCTATGACTGTGACGCGAAAAGTCAATCCGCTGAAGTTCTGCTACAACATCGATAACAAAACGTTATCTCGGGTAAAGAATTACAAATATCTAGGAGTTATAATCACGTCAGATTTAAAATGGAATGACCACATAACGTACACTGTAAATAAAGCTATGAGGCAACTGGGATATTTGAGAACCCTTGCTAAATCCCCTGCAGAAATCAGACTTCTTGCCTACAAATCTTTCATTAGACCGGTTTTAGAATATGCGGCAGTTGTTTGGGATCCGCACACAAAGGTCAATGTCACCAAACTTGAAAATGTCCAGCGTAAATGTGTCAGGTTAATATACAATTGTTATAGCTGGAAAACATCCCCAACAACACTTTTACAAACAGCTAATTTAGAAACCTTGCAGGCAAGAGAATGCCAAGAAAGATTAAAAATGTTTTATTTGATCTGCCACAACCAGCTTGGCATAGAAAGAAATGCATACTTTCATTCAGTTACCCAACGACAAACCCGTTCTTTTCATTCTAAGAAAGTGAGCGATTTTCCGTGCCGAACAAATGTGTTCAAAGCCTCATTTTTTCCTAAAACTATCCGTACTTGGAACGACCTACCTGCAAATGTGGTTGAGTGTTCGACGTTGTCTTCTTTTTTGAGTGCATTCCATGATAGATAGCGGTGTTTCACACTGTCATATCATGGTGTTTACACTTCACTTTTTTCGTGATTTTTGCTCTGTATAAGTGATATGCCTTTTTTTCCGTTGTCGTCATTCGCAAGACTGAATGTACTATGTATTCTCGTGAATTGTATTCTTCTGCACCCCCCACTCCTGCCTAAAGCCTGACATTCAGGCTGGCAGTATGCAATAAATAAATAAATAAATAAATAAATAAATAAATAAATAAATAAATAAATAAATAAATAAATAAATAAATAAATAAATAAATAAATAAATAAATAAATAAATAAATAAATAAATAAATAAATAAATAAATAAATAAATAAATGGCGATGCGAGGTGATCAAGGCTTCGGGGCTTGCAGCGTGGCACTGCTGGCAGCGCTTTGTGCAGAGCCCGCACCACGTCCAAAGGTTCCCACGATGGCTTGTGTCAGTAGAGAAACAGCACTGAATCTGTAAAAAGCAGGATTCCTCGATAAGTAGGTGATCCCACGAGCTGCCGCCGCTGCCAAATGACCACCGAGCAGGAAGACGCCCAGTTATATCAGTTCCTGCAGTGTGCTAACTGCGCATGCGCTGGCAGAGTTCGTTGAAATGGCGATGCGAGGTGATAAAGGCTTCGGGGCTTGCAGCGTGGCACTGCTGGCAGCGCTTTGTGCAGAGCCGGCACCACGTCCAAAGGTTCCCACGATGGCTTGTGTCAGCAGAGAAACAGCACGGAAACTGTAAAAAGCAGGATTCCTCGATAAGTAGGTGATCCCACAAGCTGCCGCCGCTGCCAAATGACCACCGAGCAGGAAGACGCACCAGTTATATCAGTTCGTGCAGTGTGCTAACTGCGCATGCGCTTTCAGAGTTCGTTGAAATGGCGATGCGAGGTGATCAAGGCTTCGGGGCTTGCAGCGTGGCACTGCTGGCTGCGCTTTGTGCAGAGCCGGCACCACGTCCAAAGGTTGCCACGATGGCTTGTATCAGCAGAGAAACAGCACGGAAACTGTAAAAAGCAGGATTCCTCGATAAGCAGGTGATCCCACGAGCTGCCACCGCTGCCAAGCAAAGAAATTATAAACCGCAGTTGATGAATATGAGAACAGGATTTGATATCATAGTTTAAACGAATCATCACTCATAAAACAGGCCAGAACCTTCAATGCAAAAAACAATACTAGAACTACAATAATGAATTTTTGCAAAGACGTACACCGACGCATTGACAGTCGCGCAGTATCACCCACAGGGCACACATAAGTTAAAGTAAAAATTACTTTCTTTATCTAAAAGAGAGATGTGTGGCACTCTAACTCAAATACTTACATAATGAAATGGCTCTTTATCGGCACAATACACACAAATAGAATACTTAGAATACTGCATATCAAATTTGCATGTTACTGCCTTCAAAAATGTAAGATACCGCTCTATTAAGCGGCTGCAATAGGTCTGCAGTAAGGCATCGCCCTTCTTGTGCATGCGACCACATATTTCCCCGTCTACGTCTTGTGTGCTGTTATGAAGTTTGTAGAACCAAACTGGTCCAATCATCTATAGCTCAAGAGCTCTATATTTTACAGTGATTAAAATCAAAATCATGTAACCAGTTCTTTCGGACCACTATATCAAGAACAGCGCAGCAAGAGGGCACATAAGTGACCAACTCAGCCATGCTCTGCAGCGGTTTTATTATTGCAGAACATAAGCGCACGCCTAAAGCTTGTAATATATGGATGCATAAGATGTTGAAGCGTCTTAAGCTCTCCATTCAGACCGCTTTTTCAATGTAAAAACGCTTCCAGGGCTAATATAAGGGCTGTCAGCGGTGTTTCATACAAAGCACGAATGCATACAATTTTTCAACGTGGAGTACTTCTAGCACAACACATAACGGGGACCAGATAGGCGCTAACCGGGTCCCCTTATGTGCTGCGCCAGAAGTATTCCACTTCGAAAGCATCAAACAACTAGCCCGGAAACAAAAACTGCTATAATGCACACAATAATCAAGCGTTTCCGTTATTGCCACTCTGCATGCCGCCATGACAATATGACTACTGTGAGAAATGTACCGAACTAAAACAGCAATGATTTGAGGCCTACACTTGCAAAGCAGACTGCCAAAAAATTTGATGAGGGCCAACATTAACTTTATTTGGGTGACAAACAAATAAGTGGAAGAAAATATGGAAGTTTCACTTATCCAGGTGAAATATATATTCAAACGTTTTTTTATACAGATGAGACATCATGGCTTCACGGGTTTCGCACATTCCAATTCAACAAAAGTATAATATGAAAGAAGCGGTCAAAATGGTTTATTGCAATAACCACTAAGAAGAATACGTACATACACCACCGTAATTCGTGGGTACACTCTTTCGAATATTTGATTGAGATATGCCGTACATGCCAGCCGAAGGCAGAAGGTGGTCGAGGGTGCCAGTATGCGTTGTTTTGCCTCACTACCATATCATATTACAGGCATAATATTAGTCGGGGAGGTTACGTGGAAAGCGGCATTTAAATGTACTTAGTTTTCAGCTCTGGTTCACGACTCCTCTTGCAGATAATTGTAAACCTATATTAATATTGATGGCTGCCAAAATATCACTCCCTTAAGGTGAACCTGATTATCGCAAGCACACCTTGCATACAGTGGAACGCTGCCGCATTATGTACAATGCTCGCCAACATATATGTATATCCAGATTTAACCAAGCCTTAAAGGGAAACTGCAGTGGTTTCCGAATGTGCCAATACTATAAATGTCTGAACTAAATTATTTTTCATCATACCTGTGAAGTTATTTTTTCGATTATGCATAGAACACCTGCTCAATCGCCGACTGAAAGCGCGCAATTCAAACTTCCCGAGTCCCGCGCTACTGCTACAGAGGAGGAAAGCGGAGAGAGAAACCTCGCTTCTCCGTCCGACGTGACGCCACTGTGAGGAGCCGGAGGCATTCAGAGCCACCGGAGGTAGCTTTTAGCATGCGCTGCTCCTCGTCTTGTGTGCTTTGCGGACGTACAAAGCACGTCAACTTAGTGTTGTGCACCTGATACAACACAACTCTGCATGAGTTCGGATGCACAAACAGCTGTGGACGCGATGATGTATTCTTCAATCGTGTCAAAAGCTCGAGGTGCAATGCCTTGCTGCTGAGAAGAGAGATAAATTCAAGCCGACTAAAGGAAACATATTCTACTCAAAGCATTTTTCAGAACTGTGACTACGTTCAGTGTGTTCCTAATGCGATTTCTATGGGGCTTTGACAAAAAGCCATAGCTGAACCATGACTCGGTTTCTTCTATTTCCTTGCACAAAAGAGTCGGGACAGTCACCATTTCCTAGAACCGCGGTTATGAAAGGAAGAAAATGGATGTAAGACTTCGTACTTCCATTACTTTCTGACTTTACGGGTCTCACTTGTATGCGAACCATTGTGTTTCGCGTTGATTGCGATTCGTTAATGGAGTGCAATCTCGCAATTGGAAGGGCAAACAGCATGGGCGCATGGTTTTATTTGCGTGTCTCGTTTTTTTAGTCTTAGCATGGTACGTGCCTGGTGGAACCCTTAGGGGAGCACTATTAGAAGATAAGGAGTGTACCACTCAGCTGAGTATAGGTAAGGAGCCCAAAGCATCGCTGGGCGGCGCTGCGATGGATGGATGGAATATAGCAGCGTCCCCTTTGAAACGGGGTGGTAGCAGTAGCTATCATGCTCATTTTTCTCCCTATATCTTAATTATTGATTTAGAATGGTTAACTAAACCACCATTCTATTTATTAAATTTTGTTCCTACATTACCAACATTATGTCACTTCTCTGCTTTTAAGCCACCAATCTTCCAGTCGTTTTTTGCTAGTTTCCACCGCCGGTTTATTCACCCGGCCTCTGTTATCTCTAAAGCCCAGACCTTCAGGAACAGTGATTGCGCCTGCACCAACTTCCGGATAGATACCATTACATTCGAGTATAATATGGTCAATTGTTTCACTGGAGTTTCCACATACAGCACATGCGTCATCTCCATTGTTAAATGTCTTTTTGTAGCTGCGTGTTCTAAGGCACCCTGATCTAGCTTCAAAAACTAGGGCACTGCCTCTTGAGTTATCAAAGAAATCTTCCTTCCTGATCTGCATTTTCCACTTTCGGTATAATTCCACACTCTGTTTCTTTTCCAACGAATGTATCCAATTTTTACCTTCTGTGTTTTTCGCCTGTTGCTTAATGCTCTTTATTTCTCCGTCCTTGTTACTAGAATACTTACTAGTTAGTTTCCTAGTTCTTTTCCTCCATTGTGAGTCAACGCTTTTTAGGTACAGGTATTTAAATACTTTAGCTGCCCATCTGTCACTGTCCAATTTCCTCAGGCGTTCCTCATATAATATTTTACTCTGAGCTTCCCGTACTTCGAAGGATGCCCAGCCCATATCTCCCTGTACCGCCTCATTTGTAGTTTTGCCGTGAACACCTAGTGCTAATCGTCCAACGGATCTCTGATTTGTTTCTAATGTCGACTGTACCTCTGATTTTAGGCACAAAACCGCATTTCCGAAAGTAAGTCCGGGCACCGTAATTCCTTTCAAAATACCCCTTAAAACCTCATACCTATTGTATACCCACAATGCCTTATGCTTCATTATCCCGGCATTCCTTCGCCCTTTGACCTTAAGTGATTGCTCATGCTTTCCGATGTATGCCAATCCTTCGTTTATCCTTACCCCCAGATATTTATATTCTGCTACTCTAGGTATTTCAAGGCCTTGTATTTTAAGACCCTGATCAGCTGAGCCGTTGAAAATCATCAGACCCGACTTAACGGCGCTGAAACTGAAGCCTAGAGCGTCCCTTTCGTCTCCGCATTACTTAACTGCGGCTTCTGATGGGCAGCGCCATCTGTGGCAGAAAAACACACACTGGGGCGCGGCCGGCTCGGCTCGCTGCCTTCGCGGCGTGCGCCGCACGCTTTCTCTCGCACGAGCACGCGCCCTGACGCGCCCCCGCAGGCGCATCGTGACATGCCGCCTGCATTCCGTCTTGATACTCGATAACCTGCCGCGTATATCCATGGAGGAAACGTAATTATAGGAGAGAAAACTTTTCTTTACGTCTGCACTGTATACAACAGACGACAGACAGCGACGTTGTAAATATTGATTGTGCATGCGTTTCCAACGTTAGCGAAAACATAGGAAGTGTATCTCAAGGTAAATCTGCTGTGTAAATATATTGTCGTATATAATATGTTCAAAACCTGTGAAAACATTACCAGTACTGTGAAACAAAGCGGCCCACTCGATCATCGTTTTGGCCTGTAGCATGAGATCTATAAACGGTTTTGTTTTTATTATTACGAAGTTACTAAAGCAAATCTTGCAGTAGAAAAATAAGTTATAGTCCGAAGGAGGTGTTTCTTCAAAGGCACGAACGCTAGCAGTCTCAAAAGCACATGCCTGCTCCGCGCGCTGCACGCGACATAACCGGCTCGCTGGCTCGGAAGGAAGGTGAAATACAAGCTTGTACTACAATCGTGCTTTATATCAGTTCTTACTAGGTGGTTGTGCTTCATTTGTATTTGGTTTGTATTTACGAAAACTATGACGCGAATAGGGTGCTCCGTGCGAGTGGTGTCAATCGAGCCATATAATCAGGATCGCTTTTGTATTGTACTTCTAACATATTTTCGTTATGAATAATAATAATGGTGGTTCATTTATTGACCAATTTGCGGAAATTTGTAAAAGCGTCTCCGCAAGGCATGTTCTCCACCCCCCCCCCCCCTCCCCCAGGAAAATAAAAAAAGGGCCTCGTTCCTAGATATTTTCTTGGTCCTAGGGCAGATTCACACATCATCGTCGATCGCGGACGTCGCACGCTGGATATCTGTTGATTTGGTTGCTTTCAGAGCACTCGCAGAGCAGGGAGAGCGCACAGAAATACGGCTAAGCAATACACGCGCGTAGCGAGGAGCATGAAAATACTTCACCCCCTTCACTTTGTATGCATTGTGTTAAACCTTTTGATACCTCTCCAGGACGTCTTTGTCAACTGCCCACATTTCCGAGTTTATGGAGAAGGGGTAAATTGGCTCTTTTCGTTTTGACAAAGAGTGCGAGTCTTCTCAGAACTCTGTCATGCAGTTGAAAAACAGGTGCTGTGGAAACGCTTCCAAAGGAATCTGCAAAGTTTCACACATGAGCCTCGTCTTTTGGCGCTTCGCCTACTATTGCGGCTACCCATGACACAATGCTACTTAGTACCTCCGTTTCGCATCAGCGGAAGCGTTTTTGTATCGCCAAATAACCTCCAGGCGCAACTCATCACCGCACGTGCACAGGAAGCTAGCGGAGCGTCTGCTCCGGCGACGTCCCATCGTTTCACATTTCGCCACCATGTCAGGAATGCGGCTCTGCCATCGCGCGGCGAAACTTGAGCTTGGGTTCCCTATTGTACTCAAATGCTCGACCGCAGGCCAACTGGGAAGCACGCGGGAAGAGAAGGTATGCAGCTGAACGATGTGTAGAAATACGAGGAGAAAGGGAATAAGCCACGTGCAGCGCATTCAGGCGAGAGAAAAAACACGTTTGAGCAGGCGAGTGAAAACAAAATCACAAAGAAAAAAGCGCCTTGCGCGGGGAGAGGAGCGGGACGCTCTTTAGGAAAAAAGAGTAACTAATTTTTTAAAACAAGGCCGTACGTGACAAGGCCGTGCTAATAAAATCGGCAAAAAGGTGTTGAAGCCTGCAGAGGTAGAGAGGGAGCTTAGACAAGGACGTTCCCGGCCGGTCAGCTTTGTTCATGCTGTACCTGCAATAATTAGAGACTAAACTAGAGGGAAATGGACTCGGCTTCAACTTTTCCTTATTCAAGCAAGGCGAATTTATCCAACAGTCTATGCCAGGACTGATGTATGCAGATGATATAGTACTGATGGCTGACAACAGGGTAGATTAGTAGGAGTCAATAGATATCTGTGGTATAGAGGGAGATATGTTGGGTCTGTTGTTTAGCAAGGAAAAATCGGCAATCATAACTTTTAATGATAATGAGGCCGGTAAACATAGGATACAGGATGACGTGCTGGAAATATTGGATAAGAAGAAGTATCTTGGGTGTAGATAAATAATGGAGCTGAATACTTGACGGAGCATGAAAAATGTGTGGCACCTAAGGGAAGCAGAAACGCAGCCGTAATAAAAAACAGGGCACTGTGGAATTACAATAGGTATGAAGTGACGCGAGGGATTTGGGAAGGGCTGATGGTTCCTAGTCTGACGTTTGCCAATGCAGCCATGAGTATAAGATCACAGGTCCGAGCACGGTTGGAAATTAAGCAGCGCGGGGTAGGTAGGCTTGCTTTGGGAACTCATGGGAATACGTTAAACCAGGGTGTGCAGGGTGATCTGGGATGGTCTTCATTTAAGGGCAGGGAAGCTGGCAGCAAGATAGCGTTTGAGCAACGATCGAGAAAAATGAGGGATAAGAGGTGGGCTGGGAACGTTTTCAACTACCTCTACATGAGGAATGTTGGCACAAGAAGAAGAAGGCGGACAAGAAAATTGGCAAGCAAATATTTGGACAGCAATAGGGGGACCAGCCACGAATTATCAATTAAGAAAAAAGTTAAAGAAACAGAAAGGGGTCTGTGGAAAACGGAGAAGGAGACCAAATCAGCATTGGAAATGAACAGAACACCCAAGCAGGAAATAAGCAAAGAAAACATTTCCGATAATTCTAGGGGCAGCTCATTGATGTTCGAGGCTAGGGCAGGAGTATTGCACACTAAGACGTACCGAGTTAAATACCAAGAGATAGACACGCTGTGCAGTGTGTGTGGGGAGGATGTGGAAACGGCTGAACACTTAATAATTGCTTGTAAAGGCTGCGTCCTATTGTTCAAGGCAATGGGGCAGTTTTAGAAACAGCATTATGGTTTAAGGATAATGGAGGAAAAATAGACTCTAAAACGGTAGAAATACCCAAACTATGGTTAGCTTATTGGTGGCCGAAATCAAGGCAAGAATAGATACAAACTATAATACTATTCACTGCTAGGCGGCCCGTGATGCCGCCGCCCGATTCAAAGGGTTCAGCCTCACCCATCTATCCGGGGCAAGCTGAGAGAAGAGCTGCGAAGGTGAGGCTCGGAGGAGGCTGATAGACGAACCTAGTGAAAGTGGACAAAAGCACGGTAAATGCCTTGTGGGTCTTTCCCAGCCAGCCGTCAAGTAGCGAAAGATCATCTTGCAATTATTGCAGCGAAAAGAGCGACTTTGACGTAGTTGTGGCTTAGGCATCTCCAAACACTCCCATAATGGGTGCAACACCTTGCTGTGATCTTTGTTGGTGAAAGCTGGCATAAACGTGTTGCCATAAAATTAAGAAAATAAATTTTAAAATATACTTATCGGAACTGCGCAAAATGCATGCTATTCCTCTGTTTTATGTAGGATACATGTGGTACTTAAGGTAACATATTAAAGCCTAAAAATAAAAATTACAGCGGGGAATTTATTCTTTTCGTAGTAGAGCAATCCACAACATCTTTTTTTACTGTAAACAAAACTGCAGGTCGGCTAGAGACATGATTGTGTGGCCCGTACGTGCGTGCCTAAGCTTTCTTGAAGGAAAGCGAATTCTGATGTGTTCGCATTGCATCGTTATGAAAAAAAGGAATTCATGAAAACGATTATATAACTACTTTCGATTTTTTTTTTCAATAGATACAACGTCTAAAGCAAAGAAATCGGAAAATAAATATAAACACATGTGCGAAGCAGCAATAGAAATACTACAAAAAAGCCAAAAAGTTCTGATAATTAGAATTCACTACATTCTAAACGGAAGGAAAAGAAAAACAAAACACGAAATCAAGGAATGCAGCGACAGGCGCTAATATAACTGACACGTACGGAAGCCTGGAATCCTCTCTGCATGCGTCGAGCCAGCCTTATATATAACGCTTGCTCAGTTTTGGATTTTAAAGCACGAGGTGATCTATTTATACTTTTGCTGAAGCTGCGCACAAAAGCCGCTCAGCCAATACACTTCTAAAAACTGTGGTGCAGCTGTTTCAATGCATGGGCGCTGGTTCTGGGCTATGGAAGCCAGTGTTTTATGTTAGACCAAGTTCGGGCTGATTTTCAGGTGCTGTACCAGCAAACCGCCGAAAACGCCTTAAGAAGAATGCCATTCAATCTTTACTAAATAAGCGCGCTTTAATTCATAGAAATCCGGCAAGCGCCATTCTAGAAATGCTGGACCTAATCCATCTAAGACAAAGAATATGAGCTTGTCTAAGCCATACTCGCCGCTGTCGTTAACTACTTGATTCGTTAGAGCTATCCGAATAAGTATTTTAAGGCTCAATTTTCACTCCGGCGGGTTGTCTCAATTCAAAAGTTGTGACTGCTAAAGTAACTGCACCTCACATATGTTGTTTTCCCCCAAAACTGCATATGTGAAAGTGCATATATGTTACACAATTATTGCGCATTACAGATGAGAACATCGAAGAATCAGTGACAAAGGTCGTACTGTGCCTCATTTTAAAAATCGCATAGGTAATATAGGGGAAGCCGCAAAGAGGAGGCAGTGGGCAGAGAAGCGGACAATCAGGGCCATTTTGAAAGTGTAACGCAGTGGCAATGCTGATATGGGCAGAACATAGGAGAAACAGGGCCATCATTGGAAGTGCCAGAGAGTGGCATTGCCTATATGGGGAAGCTAGTGGCAACACGGGCACAGTGTAGAGCCTGATTTGGCAAGACATTGCTATCTCTTTCCCAATGTCGGGCACTGAATTTGTGCTGCCTCGGTGGAGCCTGCATTTGCGCGAACAAACGTTTTACAGTGTTCATTCATTCCTTGCTTTGGCAATTAGTGAATGGAACCATCTAAATAAAGAAATTGTTTGCAGGCAAACCAAGATGAATTTGGAGAAGGTTTTTCAAGACGATGAGTGCTTACTCAAAATTACACACCAAAATGAGAACTGTGCCATTTTTTTCGTATTTCTGCATCTCTCCTTTTTCTTTTCCTGACTTGTGCTCTTCTTACCTTCGACCTGCAAGTATAGTATTGCTTATGTAGCTCTGTACACCGCATTTGCTTGTATTGTTGACTGGTTGTGACATATGTAATATTTAAACGACGTTTTAATGATCTCTTCCTCCCTATTCGATGCAATGGCCACTTGGGTCATTATGGTAATAAAATGAAATAAACAAACAATCGCTCATTCCCGTCTCCAAGAATCGGTTCTTCCGTCAGCGGGCGTGGGTTTAAATTCTCTGGTGCAAAGCTTCAACACCGTCTTGCGCCGCTGTATTTGGTCCACTCGTATGACTATGGAAAATGGTTTCCTCGACAACACCTCGCATCCATGTTTATCAGCAATACCGATAATGCAGTAATAATGCTGTGTAAAGGCAACACCAAGCTACAAGCGGGTATCTTCACGTCGTGGTAAGGGGAGGAGGTGAAGTTAGAACTTCAGATAAGGGTTCAGGAAAAGGAGACATCGGTCCGAAAAGTGGCTGGAATTCCAGTGAGGTAATCGTTATCTACCACGCCAGTTTCCGAAGTGTACTTACCTCATCTGCCCTTGGGAAGGCTATGGACGCACATACGCCCTCCTGGAGGGATGTTCGCGGTTTCTCGCCCATCCTATGTTTCCATATTATGTCGCAGTGTTCAGGTAGTCATGGATAAATATTTTCCAGTCTTTTATCGGTGGCGGAATGGTGTAGCTTGCGAAATTCCGTTACCAGTCTCTCGTGTGAGCAACGACGAAAAACGTTTTGCAAGCGTTACAGCACGGCTTAATTGTTAGTGAAAAGAGACCATTCCTGGGGACTTTCATCATGAATGTAATCAATGCAGACATGAAGAGCAGTAAGGTGTACAGCAGTCGATGAAGTCTCATGTAAAATCTTAACCCTTCAAGAGTGTTCCTTAGGGGTCACATAGCTTTTGGAGCTAACTAAATTTTCGCTGCTGACGTGCAATCAATGCCTATGCTTGTCATGAATATATTCCACAGCGGTCTGTTCAAACTCATACGGCGAACCATCGGCCTCCTTTTTTGACAATTGGTATAGAAAGGATCACAAGACGGTGCTGAGGATTTCAACATGAATAGAATGACCAAAAGGGGGGTGTACAAATGAATAATCAATGAAAGGTTATATACGCGACCATATACATATATATTGTGATGTCCTTAGTACGCACAGGGGGGTTATTCACACTGGGGGTGATGGAAGAAGGACCGCAACTACAAATGTCCTTCTGACCTCCGTTCTTCTTCTTCCTCTCCAGCCTCTTCTTCCTTCCCTTGACACCCCGAAGCATGGGACACTTCCCCCCTCGCAGACAAAGCCCCCAGGGCAAGCCGTTTAATGAATGTGGCGGAGATGGAAGCTCTTTAGCCACATGCACCACCTGGGTCCGGCGTGAGCATCGGCCACTATCGGTGCGGCGGGAAATTACAATGCTCATGTCACTCAGGCGCTCCACAACGACAAAAGGGCCGCTGTAGCGAAACAGCAGTTTCTGGGCTTGTCCACGCGAGAGCAGCGGCGTCCACAGCAACACTTAATCACCGGGCACAAAAAAGACATGTGGGCGTCGGTTGTCATAACGCTCCTTCGAACGTTCCTGTGAGTCCAGGATGCGGAGGCGGGCAACGCGGCGAGCTTCTTCGGCTCGATATAAAGTGGCGACGAAAGAAGGCTCGTTGTGGAGGGAGAAAGGAAGAATGATATCAAGACAGCTGCGAGGAACTCGAGGATAAATGATGTAAAACGGACTGTATGCAGTCGTCTCATGCTATGCAGTGTTATACGCGTATGTAATGAAAGGGAGGATGTCGTCCCAGTTCTTGTGGTCAGAGTCCACGTACATCGCCAACATAGCGGTCAGAGTGCGATTGGTTTGTTCAACAAGTCCATTCGATTGCGGGTGATACGGTGTTGAATGACGGTAATCGCAGGCGCATAGACGAATGTGTTCTTCGATAAGTTCAGGTATAAATTGGTGCCCACGGTCACAGATCAGAATTCGAGGAGGGCCATGGCGCAGGACGAGAAATCGCAGAAGAAATAGGGATACTTCATAAGCAGTTGCTGAGGGTATTGCGGCCGTTTCTGAATATCGAGTGAGATGATCAACACATACCACTATCCACCGGTTAATTTTAGAAGATCGCGGTAAAAGACCCAAGAGGTCGATGCCCACCTGGTCAAAGAGTGTGGTCGGTGGCGCAATAGGATGCAGTGGTCCCGGTGGACGGGAAGTAGGGATCTTGTACTGCTAGCATTTGACACAACTGGCTACATAACGCTGAATAGTTTGACGCATTTTTGGCCAGTAAAAGCGTTCCTGTGTGCGATGAAGGGTCCAGGCGAGGCCCAAGTGGCCCGACGCGGAATTGTCGTGCATCACTTCAAGAACGGGAATACGGAGGTTTTTCGGCACGACGACAAGAAAGCGTGCACCTCCAGGGTTGAAATTGTTCTTGTGAGGCAGACCGGCACGAACGCAGAACGCGCAGTAGTCATCAGAGTTGTCATCATCACTACCAGTTAACGAAAGCGGCAAGCGTGACAAACAGTCAGCCTCAGCATGCTGACGGCCGCTTTTGTATGCCACAGTGAAGTTAAACTCTGGCAACCGCAATGCCTATTGAGCGAGCCGGCCGCAAGGGTCACGAAAATTTACGAGCCGACAGAGCGAATAGTGATCGGTGACGATGGTAAAAACATTCTCAGATAGGTAGCAACGAAATCGTTGCAGCGCAAAAAACACTGCGAGGCACTCTGGTTCAGTAACGGTATAGTTACTCAACGAACGACTAGCATAAGCTATCACGTTCTGGTCGGTGCCATAACGCTGGATGCGCACAGCGCCAACGACCACGCCACTAGCATCGGTGTGAACTTCGATGGGGGCAGAAGTGCAGAAGTGACGTAGGATAGATCCTGATGTCAGAAGGAATTTGAGGTGGCGGAAGGCATAATCGCAGTCAACAGTCTAACGGTGCATCTTTGTGCAAAAAGCACGTGAGCGGGTATGCCATGTAAGCGAATCGGGACACAAAACGGCGGAAATAGGAGAACAGTCCTAAAACGCTTCGAAGCTGCTTCCCTGATTTCGGTGCTGTAAAGCTCATTACAGCCGCACTCTTCTGAAGATCTGGCCGAACACCGTCTTTATCGACCAAGTGACCAAGAACAATTTTTTGACCTTCGCCACATTGGCACTTCTTAGAGTTGAGGACGAGGCCTGCTTTCTCAGTGCAGTCAAGAACGACGGCGAGGCGGCTATTGTGTTCCTGACAGGTCTTGCAGAAGATCACAACGTCGTCCAAATAGCACAAAAAAATTTTTCACTTGAGTCCACGCAGAATAGTGTCCATGAATCGTTCGAACGTGGCAGGCGCATTGCAGAATCCAAAGGGCCTTACATTGAACTCATAGAGACCATCGGGTGTCCCAAATGCCGTCTTTTCTTTGTCGCTTGGATTCATCGGTATCTGCTACTACCCCGATCTCAAGTCTACCGAGGAGAAGTATGACGCCGAATATAGACCGTCGATTGCATCGTCAATACGTGGAAGCTGATATATCTTTTTCGGTTACGGTGTTAAGGCGACAATGGTTCCCACAGAAACGCCATGTGTTGTATTTCTTTTTAGCGAGGATAACTGGGAGCCGCCCAAGGACTTGAAGATTGTTGGATAACGCCACGTTGGAGCATGTCATGAACTTGTTCGTCAATAAGCTGACGTTCGGTCGGAGACACACGATAGGGTTTCTGTCTGATCGGGCGAGAGATTCTAGTATCAATCGAATGATGGATGTGAGAATTTGGAATCGGTGGCTGATGATCTCTGGCGACGTCGAAAACTGAAATATTCTCGGAAAGCAGGTCAGTAAAAATTCGGCGCTCCTGTGCTCCCAAACATGTGTTTATCATTGCCTCGATTCGAAACTGCAAAATGCGATGTTTTCTCTTCAGAAGCATGGTTACTTAGTGCCCCCACGTAATTCGACACACTTTCCTCGCAATGAGCGAGCCTCATGCCACCAGGCAACACGGCTGGCTCGTCTGAATAGTTTACAGTCCACAGCAAGGTGTGGCCTCTGTTGACTGAAACTATGCAACGGGGCACCAAGACACTCTTTGCACAGACAAGTGTTGTAGTTTCCACTACGCCGTCGTAATCCTCGTACAAATTTGTGGATGAAATAATTTGAATGAATTTTCTAGACATCGCAAGTACAACTGTATCTTCTGACACAAAAAATGCTCCTAAATCGAGTGACGAGGTTTCTATAAGAGATGACATCAACGCAGTATTCAGCAAGATCTGTCCACTACGGAAGTCTAACGTTGCACCACACTGTTGCAAAAAGTCTATACCTAGAATTACTGCATGCGCGGAACGAGGCAACACTGTGAATTCAGTTCGAAGCCCTTGGCCACGAATCGCAACTTTCGCACAGAACACACACAAAGGCACCAATTATTCACCGCCAACACCACGGAATAACACTGCATGGTCACCACAAAACATTACTTTCCTACCTAAACGGTTCTTAAAACTCAAACTTCTAACAGATACTGTAGCTCCAGGTCCACAAGAGCCATTGTTCTCACCCCATCAATAAACACTTCTAATTTGTTCTTTAGCATAAACACAGGTAGAGGTATCGACGTCATCGACTCGTCGGCGGCCTCACCTCCAACGGCCGCGCCTCCTAGTTTCCCGGAGGCGAGGGGGAAGAATGATGTCGCGGGGAAGGTGAACGCCGCTGGCGCTGGTGTGGCGGCATCACACTGCGATCAGATGCAGGTGATGAACTCCGCAAATAAGTCGAATGGTATGTGTCCCAAGCGGACATAGTCGGGGATCGCTGCTGTTCAGTGTGCAGTCGTCCGTGAATGTTCGCTGGGGGTCGGTAGTCTTGAGCAGGGAAGCGGCGGCGGCAATATCTAGCGAGGTGCCCTGCATTGCCATAGCTGTAACACACAGGTTCAGGGCGCCAGCGATCAGCATAAGAGTCCTGACTAACAAAGTCGCGACGTTGCTTGTAGCTATGCTCTCGCTGCTGACGAACCACGTCTCCAGGGTAGGCGGACCTCCTTCCCGTCGGCCGATGGACATACTTTTGGACAAAGTTGTTACGATCGTCCATATTCGGTTGTGTCAACGGTTGTACCAACGGAGAGGAAAGGGCGGCGGCATCTGCCTGCTGTGCATTACTGTGCCGCAGATATTCTTCGCGGCAAATTGCGTCCCTGGGCCTGGACAAATCCTCACGCACAATTGCCCGTATCATATCACCATTGGAAGTTGAGAACATGGTTCAACACTGGGTATAGAGGTTACATTGGCCAGTCTTCCGAATTTAGGGGTGATTCGACGAAGCTTGAGCTTCAAATGTTCTGCAATGTTTTATAACGTCGGCGGTGGTGTTCAGGCTCTCTTTGCTAATCAGAAAATTGTAAACCTTTTCAGCTATTCCTTTTAAGAAGTGGCCGACATTATCTTCTTCGTGCATGCATGAATTCACTAGCTTGCGTAGCTTTAAAATAGCCTTGATGTATGCAGTGCAGGTTTGTCCGGGTACTTGCGCCCGGTGAAGCAATGTCTGTTCCACACGATTCTTCTTGGCAGATTCGTCCCTTTGGATTGGATTGTAAAACGTTTATTGCCAACAGTCTGAAGGGCATATAGGCCGCTCGCCTAAACGACGGCCAGAAGGTCTTGGCTCCTGGCGGCGTCTTCGGCCATTTGGACGACTTTTGTTTGAGTCTCCGGATCGGAGCTGAGTAGGAGAGCCTCCCATTTTTCAAATGACATTATTTTTTGTCCCTCCAGGGGGGCAAAAGGGCATTTCCAGAGAATATGGTTGAGATCCGCTTTGGCCTTACATTGCTTACACTCGTTTGAATATTGTCCCGGATAATAACGACTACACATAACCGGGTTCGGAAACGTATAAGTTTGGAGACGGCGCCAAGAAGTGGCCTGACTCTTTGTCAATGATTTATCAGTGGCGGGGTACTTCGTTCGATTAAGCCTATAATGTTGTGTAATCTCTCTGTAACACACAAGACGATCCCTGTCTGCGAAGCCCTTGGTATGGCCACTGGCTCGGAAAGCAAGACCTCGAGCCAGTTCGTGAGGTGCTTCATTTTCAGCCAGGGATGCGTGTGCAGGTGTCCAGACTATGCGAATTTTGCGGTCGTCCCTTGCAGTCCGCAGGATTCCGTTCGTCAGAGGGGAGACCCTCCCCTTGGCAAAGTTCATCACTGCTACTTTGAGTCAATGACTATCGCTGACGCATCCGTGCCCACTATTGCAAGTGCGATGGCGACTTCTTCTGCAATTTCGGGACTGCCCGTCGTGATCGAGGCGCCGGCTCGGAGATATGTCTCGGCGCTAGCTACCGCTATCACCATTCTCCCCTTCCCACAATTAGCTGCGTCCACGTAGGCCACGTCTTCTATCGGATAGTTTTTGAAACATTTGCCGAGGGCTTCAGCCTGTTTCTCTCTGCGATCCTTGTGGTGATCGGGATGCATGTTTTTCGGTAGTGGGGGGATCATCAGCCTATCGCGCACGCTCTTAAGCATGTCCACTTTCGGACCTTGCTGACTCTCGTAATTTATTCCTAGTTTCGCTAGGGTTTTCCTGCCTGTAACGCTTTCCGACAGCCTTTCGTACTGCGAGATTGTCACGCCTTCCACAATTTCATCTAGTGTGTTGTGAAGACCTAGTTCTAAAAGTTTTGTGGTGGGGGTCCGAATTGGTAAACCCAGCGCCTGCTTGACACTTCTGCGAATGATCCCTTCCAGCTTTGACTTCTCCGCTGCCTTCAGATTAAGGAAATGAGCTACGTAAGCAATCTTACTTATTACAAAGGCTTGAACTAATCTGATTAGATTCGTTTCTTTCATCCCATAGCGCCTATTTGCGATTCTGCGGATGAGCCGCATAGTCTGTTGCGCGCATATCTCCAACTTTTTCATTGTTTCTCCATTGAAACCGTTGTTTTGAATGTACAGCCCTAAGACTCTAATCCGGTCCACCGTCGGGACATCGAGTCCCTGAGCCTTAAGAGATATCCGCGGGGGATCCGACCGTGATTTCCTCTTTGGTTGGTAAAAAAGCATTTCCGACTTTTGCGGGGAGCACCTAAGTCCCCTATCATTTACGTACTTTTCAACTTCTCCTATGGCCATTTGGAGAGTCTCCTCTAATTGACCGTCGGTTCCTTTGCCAATCCACATAGTAATGTCATCCGCATACATGCAATGACTGAGACCTTCACTCGCTGCTAGTTTGCTGGGAAGCCCGATCATGGCCACGTTGAATAGAAGCGGGGACAGTACAGATCCCTGCGGGGTCCCCTTGCTACCTAGCTCTATGTAGTCTGATGTACTTTCCCCGAAGTTAATTTGGGCCACTATGTGTGAAAGGAAATTTTTAACATAGTTGTAGGTTTTCGGGCCTACTCCCAGGAGGCTGAGATTATCCAGGATCGCCTTGTGCGTGACGTTATCGAAAGCCTTCGCCAGGTCAAGACCCAGGATTACCTTCGTGTCCCGCGTTTGTGAGTCCAGAATTTCATGTTTTAGTTGCAGCATCACGTCCTGCGTTGAGAGACGACACCTGAATCCCACCATGGAGATAGGATAAAGATGGTGGTCTTCCATGTAGTTGTTGAGACGTGTCTGCACTACATGCTCCGTCAATTTCCCTGCACAGGAGGTTAGGGATATAGGCCTTAGATTCTCGATCGACAGAGGTTTCCCCGGTTTAGGAATAAGTACCACCTTAGCCGACTTCAACTGCTTAGGAATCTCACCCGCCTCCCAACATTTCTGCATGTAGGCAGTGAGTGCTGTTATAGAGTTGTCGTTGATGCAAGCTAAATGCCCTAGGGTGGAAACCAAGGCTGTCGAGTTAGAAAAGCAGTTAGTACATTTGGAGCAATATTCCAGATCCGCCAATCTGGAGATTCAAGGAGTGGCAAAAACTGACAATGAGGACGTGTCAGAAATTCTAACCAAAATCGGCGAACTCATCAAAGAGCCAATCAATGTTTGTTATATTGAAGCCTGTCATCGAGTACCAAACCGTAAACATGGCACACCAAACATTGTAGTTAAGTTCAAGTCTCGTGCGAAACGTGACACTACTCTTCAAAAAGCAAGAAAGGCTGGAATCAACAACGAAGACATTGGAATCAACAGCAAAGCTGCCATTTACGTTAATGAGCACCTCTGCCCCTATCTGAAACGACTCCATGGAATAACAATAAAATGTAAGAAAGAACAGCACTGGAAGTCAGTTTGAGCACAAAATGGGAAAATATTCGCTCGAGAAAGTGACACCTCAAAAAGCATTCATATAGCCCATGAGCAAGACCTTGTCAAGATAGTCTCTACACAGCCCCTCGACTCTTCTTCCTCGCACGAGGAAGACAAACCACCGTCTCCCGATACCTAAGCACATCTGCGCGCACTAAGCACACATAGCGCTCGGCTCCTTTCGTAATGGATTACAAAGAACTTGTTCTTCCACACTGTATAAAACCGCCTTGCTCCTCTGATAACTCTGTATTACAATTTAATGCACGCTCCGCAATAAATAAAGGAGATAATATTAGCCATTTGCTGACCCAGTTCTCTTTCAAATATAACATTATAATGGTTACAGAAACTTGGTATTATGATGGTTGTAATATGGTTCGCATTGACGGTTACAAAAACTTCACCATTAATCGCGAAAGCCGACGTGGTGGTGGAGTAGCCATCTACATTGAAGACGATTTGAATTACGAAACTGTACCTGATTATTGCCGTGTCACCAACGATTATGAAATTGTAACTCTTCGACATAATCCTGAGATTTTGGCTGTTGTTTATCGTCCCCCCAATGGCAGGTACGGAGTGTTTATAAAATTTTTTGACCAATTCCTAGAATACCTGCGCACGAACAATTTTCACTTGATATGTGGTGGAGATTTCAATTTGAATATGCAGGATGACAATGCCAGTGTCCATGATTTTGAGACAAGACTTTGTGCAAATGGTTTCACAAATGTTATAACAACGCCCACCCGTCTTACAGTGTCCTCATCTTCCACCCTTGATTTACTTATCACAAACACTGAAACAGCCGTGTCCCTTGCCGGTACGATCACTGCAGATATCAGTGACCATTGCCCTGTTTTTATGTTTTATCGTTCTCCTACGAGCTCAAACAAAAGTCGCCCTGATTTCATTACAATGCAATATATGTCGAACGAAGCTCTGTTATCTTTTGAGCAAGACATTGGCACATATGACTGGTCCTTTATATTTAACGACGCCTACTCGAATTTCCTTGAAATTTTCGTAAAAATATATGCTGCGCACTTTCCCTTCAGAACTTTCCGTCCATCAAAAAAGATAAAAAAGCCGTGGGTTACCACAGTTCACCTACGCATGATAAGAAAGAAAAATAAGCTCTTTCATGCATTTCTAAATGCGCGTACGCAGATGGCGCTCGAAAATTTCAAGGCTTCTCGAAATAAATTGAATTCTGAGCTTCGGCGTGAAAAGACGGCATATTTTGAACATATTTTCGCTGATATTACCAATTATCAACCAGAAGCCACTTGGAAAGCCATAAATAAGGTCCTTGGCCTTCGAAATAAGAACATCGCAGCTGAGAAGATATTAGTTAATAATCGCGAACTTTCTGGTCAAGCTCTAGCTGATCACTTCAATCAAGTATTTATCGACAGCATAACGACGGATCATAGCCTCCCATTTTCACCCTCTGACATTAATAGCCCTATAAAAAGATTTGTTTGTCTCCCTGTCACAGAGGCAGAAGTCTCAAGAACATTCATGCAACTTAAGAATAGCCAAGCTCTTGACATAAATAATTTGCAAATCAAACCTGTAAAGTATGGATTACCGTCCATTGCTCCTGTTCTCACGCACATTTTCAATTTGATCATTGAGGATGGCGAGTTTCCTTACGAAATGAAAAAGTCTAGAGTAACTGTCATACACAAAGGCGGCGACAAAAATGACACTAAAAATTACAGACCAATATCTGTTATACCAATATTCTCAAAAGGGTTCGAAAAAATTTTATCCGTAAGGTTGACAGAATTTTTTGACCAGATGAGGCTTTTTTCTGATGCCCAGTTTGGTTTTAGAAAGGGGCGCTCGACAGAGCATGCTCTGCTGATTCTCAAAGAAAAGATCTTAGAGAATATTGAAAATAAGTTGCTTACTATTGATCTATTTATTGACTTTTCCAAGGCTTTTTTTGATTCACTCAGTCATGATATCCTTATAGATAAATAATTTTTTTATGGAATTGAAGGAACACCTTTAAACCTTATCAGATCTTACCTTCGAGACAGAAGTCAGTGCGTACACTTAGGTAACAGACAGTCCTCTTTTTTACCCATTGCAACTGGAGTTCCACAAGGTAGTATTTTAGGGCCGTTCCTTTTTAATGTATATATTAATGACATTGTGACGACTGGGTTAGAGGGAAACTTTATTATTTATGCTGATGATAGTAGCATTATTTTATCTGGCCCAGAAGAAAACAGTCTTGCAACACAATGTAACGACTTGCTCGAAAGATTGGTTTTCTGGTCAAAGAATAACCGATTGAAAATTAATCCGGCAAAAACAAACGTAATTATTTTTCGGCCGAGAAATAAAGTAGTAAGCTTGGCGACCACTCTTAACTGTGATGGAGAAGAAATTTCAGTTGTAAAAGAACATAAGATTCTAGGAGTGACGTTTTCCGATTCATTAACATGGGACTCGCACATCACCAATATCTGCGCAAAACTCAGTAAAACAACCCGGGCCTTATCTCGCTGCCGCTCCTTACTTCCAGTGCACACTAAACTTCAAATATATCAGGCGCTGTTCTTCTCATACATTAACTATTGCAATTTTGTGTGGTTGACAACAACTAAAGGCAACATTAAGAAGGTTTACATGTTGCAAAAGAAGATTGTGCGCATTATAGCTAACATTGACTACTTCTCTTCAACTGAACAGTATTTTCCTCAATACAATATAGTCCCGATACAAAACATTTATGAATTTCGTATGCTGCGCTCATTTTATTTATCATCACCCGCTTTCAGGCAGTTCATTACGTCTATCGCATCCTTACAACATTATCAAAGCAATGCCTCTACACGCAGCACTGATGTGTGGCTGACTCCACGCTTCCGCACCAATTACAAACTACAGTCTTTGAAACATAATCTTCCACAAATTCTCAATAAATATAATGAATTTAGCAGCCCCAACCTCAACCGATTACGGCAGTATTTTTTATCCCATTAGATTTTAGTGGGTGATATTTCCTGCTATCCTGGTTTTCAGAAGCCGTTAATATGAAAATGTACTTGTTTCCTGTATGTTTCCCATTAGAAGCCTTATTTGTATTGCATCTTTAGATTTTTTTTTCTCTCTTGCATCTATTCTTCGAATGACGTCATTGCTGTTTTGTTGCAAACATGTATCCATTTTGTCCTATCATAGTTGATTTTTTCATATGTACAAATCTGTACCATGAATTTTGTGTATTTTATTTTTCATTGTACTGTCCTATGCATGGTAGGCCACCATGCCCTGACGTACATTTGGGCACCTGGGCCTTGTCAAGCTGACATGACAGCTTTTAGCCCAGGTGACCCTTCAGAAGCTTTCTGAAATAAAATTGAATTGAATTGAATTTGTGAGCAATTTGTTGCTTACCCCATCGGGCCCGGGCGCTGAACTAGTATTTAATCTAGCAAGCTCTGCTCGCACTTCGGATTCAGTAATGGGTTCGTCCAAGCGATCGTTGGGTATCCCACAGTAACCATGCAGAGGTACCTTCTCGGTGTCCCCTATGTACTTAGGTCGAATCTCATCGAGCAGCTCTTGCTCTGTGCCCTCATGTTTATGCTGGATCTTTTGGAGGTTTTGCCTCTGGGCCGTTTTACATCCGTCAGGGTCTAGGAGGTATCTGAGTAAACTCCATGTGCGGGCCAGACTTATATTCCCGTCCATTTTGTCGCATAGCGATTCCCAGTTTTGCCTAGAAAGTTTGAGCGCATATTCTTCGATCTCTTTGTTGTGCCTTGCTATCCTTCTGCGAAGGTTACAATTCCACTTTTGACTTTTAAGTCGCGTTTCCATACTGTTTTTGGCTTGCCACATATGGAGGAGGCGGGTGTCCATTGTTTCTAGGCCTGAGTCTTCCACCACAGTCTTGGTCGCTTTACGAGCGTCCAATTGGAGCTGCCTTATCCACTCCTCAATGTCATCAATTTCTGTGGTGTTAGCACTCTGTTCCCGGATTTTTCGGAAGGCGTCCCACTCGACGAGTGAGTGACGTCGGCCTGGGCGTTTATAGGGCCCAGCAGTTTCCAAAATAAAGTGATCACTGCCTAAATTTTCTTGAGTGTAAACCCAGTTTGCGCTGCCGACGTTCTTAACAAGGGTGAGGTCCGGAGATGTGTGCGTACTGACGCTATTTCCCGTTCGAGTGGGGGACTGAGGGTCCGTAAGTAGGGTGAAGGCCCCTTGTTGCATATCGCGCCAGAGCTCTCTACCCTTGACACATTCTCTCTGGTACCCCCAAGCAGCGTGATGGGCGTTGAAGTCCCCCATTACCACCACCGCTTGTTTGTTAGCAATGCGTAGTTTTTTGAAGAAGCGACCCGAAGAGAGTCTTTCTTTGTTTTGGACTGCTGTATATATTCAGCACAAATAGGCTGGTCTTAATTTTATTATTTGGGATGAGTTCTAGAAGAACGTACTCCACGTGACTGATCTCCGTGTCATGCGCAGTAGCCGTTATGTTCCTTTTGACGAGGGTGGTAACTCCCGCCTTCTCGCCAGAGGTATTAAAAGATTGACAGCCTGATAATTTTGCAATCCCCACAGTTTGCTGAAGAGCGATCACGTCCGGGCAGTCTTTACCAATGAGGAGTTGTTGAAGAACTGCTCGCTTCCGGCGGTATCCCCGACAGTTCCACTGCCAGAGCGTATATCTATTGTCCTTATGTTGCCTGGCCATTTTGAAGTTGTTGAAGGGTTATCGTAATGGCATCTGTCTTATTCTCTACGGCCTGCCGCCACGCATTCATAGCTAACAGGTCGTTTCCTAGCCTTTTAGTTTCTGTAGTGATTTCCTGAACAACGTTAAAAATGGACTGACCTTGTGCCTGAATTTTGTTATCTGTGGCCTGAACCTGGGCGTCAATTTTGTCCTCTGGCCTCCTGCATACCTCTGCGAACGTGAGCTCGGGCTGCGTATTGTCACACGTCCTCTTTTTTGTAGGCGGGGGAAGTGATGGTGACGCCACCGAGGCATCACTGACACCGGCCGCCGCCTCCACATGTGCATGCGTTATCCTTGGTTGTTGAGTAAGGCGGGATTGGCCCATCTTCCGGATTTCTGAATTTTCCTTCTCTAACTGTTCTGTTTTTTTTAGTAAATTTCCTTACGGTGTCAGTAAGGGTCTCAACCCTCTTTCTCAATTGGAGGACCTCATCTGCCCCCTTATCCGAATTATTTTGGGTTGATCTACCTACCCAGCTAACCTCTTTATGGTCGGCTGCCGTCTTGTTCTTGGCTGATGACACCGACGGTGATCGCCCTCGGGAGCTCAAGCGGCCCCTGGACTGGGACCCGGTCCTGGAACCAGAGTTGGTCTTGGATCCTGAACGGCCCCTGGAGCCGGAACGGTCCCTAGAGCTTGAATGGCCCCGTGACCCGAGACGAGGGAAGGAGATCGAGAGGCCGCGATAGCCCTCGTCCTCCTTGGTCCTAGGTCGGCTCCGTCGGTTTGATGTATTCTCTGATGAATTTGCCGTCTTGTCTTGGGTCTTCTTCTCCCACTGGCGTTTTTTGAGTATATAAGGAATCCTATACATCTCACGGCACTTTTTGTGTCCTAGTTCGTGTCCCTTGCCACGAAGAGCACACTTAAGTTCACACGAGTGGTCGTATCTAAAATTTTTCTTTATCTCGTTTGTAAAGTTACCCCATATAGTTAGCGAATCCTCATGGTTGTCGAACCAGTCGAAGGCAGCTGCAGCAAGGAAGAACACCACATTAGCCAGTTTAGTAGCCGCGTTCCAGCCATTGTATTTGCTCACGCTTTCGTAGTGTTTGAGCCACTCGTCGACGTCTTCATCTGGTTTTTCAAAAAATGTCTGGGGCTTTCGGTAGTGTGGCCAGTTGTTCGCCGTCGATAGTCCCAGTAGCTCTGTATTGCCGTCTTCAGCCATGTCCAATGGCACCGGTGGCAATCCAGCGAGTCTACGGCTCTTTCAGGGATGGAACTCTCCGTGGTCGATACCCAAGCACCTCTCACCACAACTGTTACGTGCTTAGTACACACAGGGGGCTTATTATGTATGTATATATATATATATATATATATTGTGAGCCCTCCACGGATCTTCTTGAATTTTCCTCGTCCACAACGGACTACAGATTTGCGGAGTTTCCTCGGCCTGGCGTCCTATTTCCGGCGATTTATAAGACATTTTGAAACTATTGCTGCGCCACTTCATGAACTACTTAAAGCGCGCAGCCCTTTCGTGTGGACTGAACAGTGCAACACTGCTTTTAACGACCTAAAGCACGCCCTTACATCAGATCCAGTTCTTGGCCACTTCAGCGACAGAGCTCCTACCATCCTGCACACTGATGCCAGTGGTCACGGTCTTGGCGCTGCACTTCTGCAGCGCGATGCAACTTCACGTGAGAAAGTGATTGCCTTCGCCAGTCGGACCATGACTCCAGCTGAGAAAAACTACACCATTACCGAGCAGGAATGTCTCGCCGTCGTCTGGGCTGTTCAAAACTTTCGCCTTTACCTGTATGGTCGGCATTTCACAGTTGTGACCGATCATCATGCTCTTTGCTGGTTATCTTTACTGAAAAATTTGACAGGCAGACTTGGCCGTTGGATTCTACGCCTGCAAGAATACCATTTCGACGTCGTTTATAAATCGGGCCGCCAACACCAAGACGCCGACGCTCTTTCTCGCTGCCCGGTTTCGGAATCAGCCTGCTGTTTTTCTTCACAATGCATTTCCACCTCTGACCACAGCCGATCATCGCTTCCACCGGCGCATATCACTGCAGTTTCTCTTGACGACTCTGAGAACAAGCACGCTCTCCGTTCACAGCAATTAGCTGATGCCTACTGTCGGCCCATCATCGACCGCCTTATCGGCGCTTCGAGCCCACCCAACGCTAGGCTTCGCCGACAGCTTCGCAATTTCAAGCTTGAAGATGGCATACTACGCCGCTACGTGTATTATCCTGATGGAACTCGCTGGCTCCCACTCGTACCGCGTGTGCTTCGGCCACGTATACTAGCAGCTTTCCACGATGACCCTACCGCAGGTCACCTTGGTTTTAACAAAACATACGACCGCGTGAAAAGACGATTCTTCTGGCCTGGCCTGTCTACCACCGTAGCTAAATACGTTGCTTCTTGCCACCTGTGCCAACGTCGCAAGCGGCCGACCTCTTCCCCCGCTGGTCTCCTACAACCCCTTCCCTGTCCCGCCACACCATTCAACGTAGTCGGCATCGACTTATATGGTCCCCTACCTCTCTCCAATGGGGGTAACCATTGGATTATAACAGCTGTCGACCACCTTACACGCTATGCTCAGACCGCCCCTGTACCGACTGGTTCCGCTGAAGAGGTAGCTAATTTCTTTTTGCGGTCAATTGTATTGCGTCATGGCGCTCCTCGGGTGCTTCTAAGTGACCGCGGGACGGCCTTCTTATCGACAGTCGTATCCGAAGTTCTTCGTGCGTCATCCACCCTCCATAAGACAACCTCAAGCTACCATCCCCAGACTAATGGTCTGACTGAGCGATTTCACCGCACCCTATCGGATATGCTATCTATGTACATCACACCGGATCATCAAAATTGAGATACTGTTCTACTATTCGTCACATTCGCCTATAATACTGCAGTACAACGGACTACCGGTTACTCCCCATTTTTCCTCGTTTTCGGCCGTTCTCCCACTACAATCCTCGACACTTCCTTCTTCTCTACGCCCGCCTACTACTCATCATTACCAGCCCAGTTCTTATCCCGTGTGGCCAGATGCCGTCATCTTGCCCGCCTCAACACAGAAGCGTGCAAGCAGGACCGCAAGAGTCGCTACGATTCGAAACATCGCGTGGTCTCTTTTCGTCCTGGGGACGAAGTACTGCTGTATACACCACTGCGCACCCCTGGCCTTAGTGATAAATTTCAGCAGCGCTATCTTGGTCCCTACAAGGTAATCAACCAAACTTCCCCAGTAAACTACCACGTCACACCTGTTGATCCCCCAGCTGACCGACGCCACCGTGGAACTGAAATTGTTCATGTATCTCGCTTGAAGCCGTTTGTGCGCCGCGGTACATCGGTTGGTTAGGAGCGGCCAGGCTGGCCGCTTCCGACCCCCCGGGCAGATTTTGTGAGCCCTCCACGGATCTTCTTTCATTTGTACATACCATGATCTTCGTCTTCCTCTTGTACATACCATCATCATCGTCCCACGGCGCCGGTTGGGTTTTTCTCCATCAGATTAAACGCTGACACGGCATACCTTGCCTTGCCTTCACGACCTTGCCGTCTGGACCTGGCCTTCTTTCACAATATATATATATATATATATATATATATATATATATATATATATATATATATATATATATATATATATATTGTCACGGTGTTGGCGACTGGGGCTAGGTTAACAGAGCCGGTACAGGTAGAATTACGCGGTCCAAGGTTTAGGTACGTCCTGCGAGTCCGGAGCCGATTCACTTCAACGTCGTTTTTCACTCCGAGCGCCCTCTGGCATTCCTCCCTCCTTAAGCGTAACGCACACAGTTACACATGCACACAAGCGTACAAAAGCAACCTCCCATCCGCAAAAAAAAAGTTTGTAGATGTAGTTTGTCAGTCACCGTGCAAAGTACGGCTTCAATCGCAAACAATGAACTGTCTCTGGACGAGGTAGCCGACGGCCTGTGTGCTCTGATTCATCCGGGAGCACCTCGTAATTTACGTTACTGATGCGTCGCACGATTTTATACGGTCCGAAGTAGCGGCAAATTAGCCTGTCTGAAAGGCCGCGGCGTCGAACAGGAGTCCACACCCACACCTGGTCCCCGGTGTCGTAGGAAGCTGCTCTGTGGCGGAGGTTGTACCGGCGTGAATCCCTGTCCTGTTGCTGGGTGATGTGGACGCGTGCTAGTTGGCGTGCTGGCTCAGCATCTTGGGGAAACTGTTCGGCGTCAGAACAAAGTTCGGTATCTATTTGGTAAGGGAGCATTGCGTCCAGCATAGTCCGAACCTCCCTGCCGTAAACGAGGCGAAACGGCGTGAAACGTGTAGTCTCTTGTACTGCCGTATTGTATGCGAACGTCACATATGGTACGATCGCATCCCAAGTCTTGTGCTGGGCGTCGACGTACATCGCAAGCATATCCGCGATGGGCTTATTAAGCCTTTCCGTCAGCCCATTGGTCTGCGGACGGTAAGCAGTAGCTTTTCGATGCTCCGTACCGCTGAGATGAAAGACTTCGGCGATCATGTTTGAAGTAAAGGCAGTCCCTCTATCAGTAATAATCCAGTTAGGAGCACCGTGATGTAGTATGATCTGGTGTACAAAGAAATGGGCAACTTCAGACGCTGTACCACTAGGTAACGCTTTGGTCTCGGCGTAGCGAGTCAAATAGTCTGTGGCGATGATTATCCAACGGTTGCCACCAGAAAACCGAGAGAAAGGACCGAGAAGGTCCATGCCGACTTGATCAAATGGTGCTTGGTGCCCAAGCGGCCAGATGTTGGTTCATCGTGGCACGCGGAAAGGATTTCCTCTCTCAGAGCTGTGGGTACCACGAGGAGGTAGGTTCTTGAATCGGATCTAGAGTTCTGCTTATAAAGCACACCACCCCTCAGGCAGAAAGTTGAGAGGCTCCGAGAAAAGCACTCAGGTATGGTGGCTGGCTGACCTTCTAAATAATCAATCAGTGCTCGTAAATCTGGATCGGCACGCTGCTGGTGACATATCTGAAGCATCAACAGCTCCGAGGAAACTGCCAGCGTCATCCGTGTCTGGTGAAGCGAGCTCGACAGGCGCGCGGGAGAGCGTGTCAGCATCTTCATGCTTATGTCCGGACTTATAAACAATAGTGAGATCGAACTCCTGAAGGCGAAGGCTCCATCGCGCCAGGCGGCGGCATGGGTCACGCAGGTTGGCCAGCCAACACAAAGAATGGTGGTCAGCGACCACTTTAAATGGCCGACCATAAAGGTAGGGGCGAAATTTCGCAGCAGCCCAAATAATGGCGAGGTATTCCTTTTCAGTAGTTGAATAGTTCGTCTCGGCGCGGGATAAAGTACGGCTGGCATAGGCGATGACTCGTTCAACACCCTCTTGACGTTGCACGAGAACCGCCCCAAGGCCAATGTTACTGGCGTCGGTGTGTATTTCTGTCTCCCCCTGCTCATGGAAATGGGCTAGAACAGGCGGCGATTGGAGACGGGGACGCAGCTCGGCAAAAGCAGCTTCTTGTTCGTGAGTCCAAACAAAAGGGGTGTCTCCCCGGGTGAGCTGAGTCAGCGGTTCAGCAAGATCAGCGAAGTTATCGATAAAACGCCGGTAGTAACTGCACAAGCCGAGAAATCGGCGAACAGCTTTCTTTTCACGTGGAATCGGAAATTCCGCAACAGCAGCAATCTTGTCAGGGTCGGGCTTCACGCCGGCGGCGCTGACGACATGGCCGAGAAATTTAAGCTCTCGGTAGCCAAAGTGGCATTTCTGTGGCTTAAGTGTCAAGTTAGCGGATCGAAGGGCTTCGAGTACTGATTGCAGGCGCTGAAGATATTGTGCAAATGATTCTGCGAAGACGACCACGTCATCTAGGTAGACTAGACAACACTGAAATTTAAGGCAGGCGAGGACAGTGTCCATCATCCGCTGAAATGTGGCCGGCGCGGAACACAGGCCGAAAGGTAGAACTTTAAATTCGTAAAGGCCGTTGGGTGTGACGAAGGCCGTCTTCTCACGATCTCGCTCATCGACCTCAATCTGCCAATAGCCACTTTTTAGATCGATGGACGAAAAATACTTTGCACGCCGAAGGCGGTCGAGAGAGTCGTCAATCCGCGGCGAGGGGTAGACATCCTTCTTGGTTACGGCGTTCAGTTTGCGGTAATCGACGCAAAAACGTAACGTGCCGTCTTTCTTTTTAACTAGAACGACCGAGGAGGACCACGGGCTATTGGAAGGCTGGATAACCTCATCTTCGAGCATTTCCTTAACTTGTAACCTAATAACTTCGCGCTCGGTCGAAGAGACGCGGTAGGGGTGCTGGCGGATTGGGCGCACATTATCGAACATCACCATCTGGTGCTTGGCGATGGGAGTTTGATTCACTTTTGACGACGATTCAAAACACTCTTTGAATTCAAGTAACAATGAAAACAGCTGGTCACGCTGGCTGACCGATAGCTCTGAGCTGACATCGCGATTGTCGAGGGATGTGGGCGGTGGCACGGTTTCTGTGTACAAGCACTCGGAGACATCAGAGATGCGTTCGGCGAAAGCTACGGAAGTGTCACGAAAAAGGTGCCGATACTCGTGCGAAAAATTTGTAACAAGTACCTTGGACTGACCACGGTGAAGATGTATCAAACTTCGGGCCACGCAGACTCTTTGTGTCAACAGTAACGATACGTTAGTTTCGGCTATTGCGTCACCATCGTTAAGGGCATTGCATTTGACATTAACGAAGGTGCTGGTTCGGGGTGGCAGAGTGACACTGTCCTCATAAACTCGAAGCACATTGAGTGGTTGCTTTGCACCGCTGAGGGCCACTGCTTTCTCAGTACAAAACGAGACCTTAGAATTCCGGAGGTCAATAATTGCGCCATATTCACGAAGAAAATCTACGCCCAGAATCAGGTCACGCGAACAGCTTTTCAGAACAAGGCAGCTTACCACAAATGTTGATTCTTGAATTTGAACTCTGGCCATGCACATGTCCAGAGGGGTAATCAGATGACCACCCGCGGTGCGTACGTTTGTGCCAGCCCACGGAGTCAAAACCTTCTTGAGAACTGCGGCAAACTGGCTGCTCAAAATTGAATAATCAGCGCCAGTATCCAACAGAGCTCGAACATGGCGACCATCCAGTACTACGGGTATGTCCAACGAAATCTGCTCGCGAATGTTAGGCTTCTGAGTCTTTGAGTGCTCTGCGTCGGTGTACGCGGTCTGCTTCACCTGCAATTCGTCGTCGATGCAGGTGCGTTGTGGCAGCGTCCGTTCCACCGGCAGTTCGTCGTCGTTACGGGGGCGTTGTTGCGTCGTTTGTTCCACCGGCAATTAGTCGTCGTTGCGGTTGCGTCGTTTCGTCGTCGGTTCCACCGGCAATTCGTCGTGGTTGCAGGTGCGTAGTGGTGGCGTCGAGGTGGCGTTATGATCGGCAACCGCGGACTTTTCCAATGTCGATGCGTAGTCTTTCCGTGTCCGCATCAATGGGGGGTCTCCCGCGCCGCGATGTCCAGCGAGCCTACCACTGAAGGTCGCTGGTTTCAGTTTTCCCTCAGGGGACTGGGCGAGCGGCCCTGCGCTGCCCATGAGGAACTCGTAGCAGATGGCGACGGGCGAGACCTGGGTGACGGTGATCTAGATGGTCGCAGAGGAGACGGAAAGATCCTGCGCTGATCATTGACGAAATCTTCAACGGCTCGAGGCCGTTCGCCGTAGCGAGGCCGCGGAGAATCAGCGGAAAACCCTTCGAGACCTAGTCGACGGTAGGGACAGCGCCGATAGACATGACCCGGTTCGCCGCAGTGAAAGCATAACGGCCGTCGGTCGGGGGTACACCACTCGTCTGCTTTTCGTGTAGGCGGTCGAGAATCTATGACGTACTGGATCACGGGGGCTGCTGTTTTCGGCCCAGCTACGTTCGGAAGAATCAGGGACGGCGACGAGGGCGGAGAGTATTGCAGCACCTGGGAGTATGTAGGGCGGTGACACTCTGGTGGTGTAAGTGGAGGAGTAGGGTGAGGTTCACCGATTGTAAATGGAGGCCGGAGCGCTTGCTGCACCTCGTCGCGGACAACGCTGGCAATGGACGAAGGAGCTGGTTGAGGTGTGCCCTACATCAGTCGGAGTTCGTCGTGCACAACGGAACGTATGAGCTCCCGTAGCGCCGATGTGTCCATGCTATGCGATGGGAACTCAGCAGAGACGGAGGCGGCGTGGATGGTGTGATCCCGTGCCGAAGCTCGCTGCTGAAGCACTTTCTCTATAGTGGATGTTTCCTCAAATAATTCTGCAACAGTTTTTGGCGGGCTGCGCACCAGGCCAGCGAGAAGCTGCTCTTTGACGCCACGCATGAGGTAGCGCAGCTTTTTGTCCTGGGACATTGTAGGATCCGCACGCTTAAACAGGCGCGTCATATCTTCGATATACGCCGCGACGGTTTCGTTAGGCATTTGGATCCGAGTGTGTAGAGCGCGTTCGGCCCGTTCGCGGCGATCTGAGCTTCGGTAAGTTGCCGCAAGATGACGTTTGAACTCACTTCAAGACGACAGCTGCTCTTCATGGTTCTCGAACCACGTCCGAGCGCCATCCTCGAGGCTGAAATATACATTTCGAAGCCGTGCGGCGTCATCCCAGAGGTTGAATGCAGCTACCCTTTCGTAGTGCTGCAACCAGTCGTCGACGTCTTCATAGGTGTCCCCGTGAAAGGTCTTTGGGACGCGGGGGTTTTGCAACGTCAAGTAGGTGGGGGTCGCGCCAGGCATTGCGATGACGTCGTGGCTGCTGGTAGTCATACCCGAGGGGGAAAGCTCAGGTGGTAGGCCTCGTTGCCTGCGGCTAGAGCGGTGAACGGGCGTTTCCTCGAATATATGGCCAGCACTCCTGCTTAGCGTAGGTGTACGGGACATGAGACCTGACCTCCACCAGATTTGTCACGATGTTGGCGACTGGGGCTAGGTTAACAGAGCCGGTACAGGTAGAATTACGCGGTCCAAGGCTTTGGTACGTGCTGCGAGTCCGGAGCCGATTCACTTCAACGTCGTTTTTCACTCCGAATATATATATATATATATATATATATATATATATATATATATATATATATATATATATATATATATATATATATATATATGTATGTATATAAACTAAGAGAGAGCAATGAAAACGCAGCACAATATACGTCAAATCCGCTCATCGCTCATCGCTGTGTGCCGTGTCCCTGACCATGGTCCCGTGGCAGAAGCTGCCAACTTGGGTCTCTCGTTTCACATGGGACGATATCAGCCTGAGTCTGCCAGGACCTTTGCATTCAAGTTACCTTATAGGCCACTAAGGCATGTTCATACGGCTTGGTTAAAGCGGGGCTTTATTTGCGTTTCTAACGACGGAGCACACGCGAGATTCGGAGTTGACTAGCCTAGTGAAGCTTTTCGCTTCAAAACCATGTGACAGTCAGGCGGCCAAATATTACAACCTAAAGCATAGTCATCAAAGAGCGGCCGACACAAGCATGAAGCGGAAAAAAACACAAATATGAAAATAGGGGGGCAGAAAACTATATGAACTGATTACATCAAACATGTTTCAAATATTTGAAACATGTTTGATGTAATCAGTTCATAGAGTTTCTTCCCCATAGAAAACTTATGGGGACGAACCTGCCAAGAAGAATCGTGTGGAACAGACATTGCTTCACCGGGCGCAAGTACCCGGATAAACTTGCGCTGCATACATCAAGGCTATTTTAAAGCTATGCAAGCTAGTGAATTCCAGCATGCACGAAGAAGATAATGTCGGCCACCTCTTAAAAGGAATAGTTGAAAAGGTTTACAATTTTCTGATTAGCAAAGAGAGCCTGAACACAACCGCCGACGTTATAAAACATTGCAGAACATTTGAAGCTCTCAAGCTTCGTCGAATCACCCCTAAATTCGGAGGACTGGCCAATGTAACCTCTGTACCTATGTTGAAGCATGTTCTCAACTTCCAATGGCTGATATGATACAGGAAATTGTGCGTGAGGCACTGTCCAGGTCCAGGGACACCATTTGCCGCGAAGAATATCTGCGGCACAGTAATGCACTGCAGGCAAACGTCACCGCCCTTTCCACTCCGTTGGTACAACCGTTGGTACAACCGAATATGGACGATCGTAACAACTCTGCGGAAAATTATGTCCATCGGCCAACGGGAAGGAGGTCCGCCTACCCTGGAGACGTGGTTCGACAGCAGCGAGCGCCTGGCTACAACCAACGTCGCGACTTTGTTAGTCAGGACTCTTATGCTGCTCGCTGGCGCCCTGAACCTGTGTGTTACAGCTGTGGCAATGCAGGGCACTTCGCTAGATATTGCCACCGCCGCTTCCCTGCTCAAGACTACCGACCCCCAGCTAACATTCACCGACGACTGCACACTGAACAGCAGCGATCCCCGACTATGTCCGCTTGGGACACATACCATTCGACTTATTTGCGGAGTTCATCACCTGCATCTGATCGCAGTGCGATGCCGCCACCCCAGCGCCAGCGGCGTTCATCTTCCCCGCGACGTCGTTCTTCCCCTCCGCCTCCGGGAAACTAGGAGGCGCGGCCGATGGAGGTGAGGCCGCCGACGAGTCGATGACGTCCATACCTCTACCTGTGTTTATGCTAAAGAACAAATTAGAAGTGTTTATTGATGGGGTGAGAACAATGGCTCTTGTGGACCTGTAGCTACAGTAGCTGTTAGAAGTTTGAGTTTTAAGAACCGTTTAGGTAGGAAAGTAATGTTTTGTGGTGACCGCGTGCAGTGTTATTCCGTGGTGTTGGCGGTGAATCATAGGTGCCTTTGGGTGTGTGCTGTGCGAAAGTTGCGATTGGTGGCCAAGGGCTTCGAACTGAATTCACAGTGTTGCCTCGTTCCACGCATGCAGTAATTCTAGGTATTGATTTTTTGCAACAGTGTGGTGCAACGTTAGACTTCCGTAGTGGACAGATCTCGCTGAATACTGCGTTGATGTCATCTCTTATCGAAACCTCGTCGCTCGATTTAGGAGCGTTTTTTGTGTCAGAAGGTTACAGTTGTACTTGCGATGTCTGGAAAATTCATTCAAGTTATTTCGTCCACAAATTTGTCCGAGGATTACGACGCCGTAGTGAAACCTACAACACCTTTCTGTGCAAAGAGTGTCTTGATGCCCCGTTCCATAGTTTCAGTCACCAGAGGCCACAGCTTGCTGTGGACTGTAAACTATTCGACCGAACCAGCCGTGTTGCCTCGTGCCATGAGGCTCGCTCATTACGAGGAAGGTGTGTCGAATTACGTGGCGGCACTAAGTAACCATGCTCCTGAAGAGAAAACATCCCGTTTTGCAGTTTCGAATCGAGGCAATGATAAACACATCTTTGGGAGCACAGGAGCGCCGAATTTTGACTGACCTGCTTTCGGAACATATTTCAGTTTTCGACTTCGCCAGAGATCATCAGCCGCCGATTCCAAATTCTCACATTCATCATTCGATTGATACTGGAATCTCTCGCCCGATCAGACAGAAGCCCTATCGTGTGTCTCCGACCGAACGTCAGCTTATTGACGAACAAGTTCATGATATGCTCCAACGTGGCGTTATCCAAGAGTCTTCAAGTCCTTGGGCGGCTCCCGGTTATCCTCGTTAAAAAGAAATACAACACATTGTGTTTCTGTGTGGACTATCGTCGCCTTAACACCGTAACCAAAAAAGATATATCAGCTTCCACTTATTGACGATGCACTCGACGGTCTTTATACGGCGTCATACTTCTCCTAGGTAGACTTGAGATCGGGGTACTAGCAGATACCGATGCGGACAACGGACAGCGGACAACGCACCCCGCACCTGTTTTTCGACCATATCTGCAAGCACCGTGCCTTAATCACAACGGATCGAGTCCCGGAACCGCCCCTGGACTTTCTGCGCATGCGTGGAATCGGGTTGAAAAGCCAGGCCTGAGCAGCGCGCCCTTTAGTGGGCTCGGCAGCACGCCAGCGATGACCCGTCCCAGGTAGCACAAAGTGGGCTCTGAAGGGTGGGCCCCGGTGGGCCCGATGTAGGCAATGCAGGACAGCCCCGGTGGGCTCAATGTGGGTGCTGCAAGAGGGGCCGACGTAGGCCCGAAGGGGGCTGTCGACAAAGCCCCAATGGACCCCTCTAGGGGCCGATGCAGGCAGCCCTTGCGGGGCTGCCCACATTTTTCCGGCATTGTTAAAAGGGCACATGCGCCAACTCCCCGCGATGGTCCTACTTTGGACCGATTTGGGCAGCCGCTCTGGAGGAACATTTTTTTTTATTTCAGTTAGCCCCTCAGATAATGACACAGGACCAATGCGGGTTTTATAGCGCTAGCCGCACTTGGGCTTGCCCACATTATTCTCATAAGGGTACGACGTAGGAAATTGGTGGAAAGCCCTAGTCCAAATTTTCCCAATCAATATTTATGCACATAATTAGGTAATTATTTTATACATGTCTGCACTTTCTAAACAGCCACAATATTAAATTTTACAATAATTCATAACATTCATCTAGCCGAAATGACTTCATGTGCATCTTGTTCAGGCTGAGGAGATGTGTGTTCTGAACAGTAATATTGTGCTGCGAGTTGCAGGCTGTCCAAAGCAACCGCATAAGAGGCAACAGTTGGCAATCAGTTTGTTTTAGAATTTGTAGCGCAATTTGCATGAGCGCGAGAAATAAAGCCATGTAAATTTCTAATCGACTAAACATGACAACAACTGTTATACAAATCATCTATAATAGTAATTTAGGGCAACATCTAATGCAAATAAAAGTTGGAAACAATGATTACGCAATTGCACGCACGCCTTCTAGCCCCATTACGGCCGATGTGGGACCTACAGCGGTTTTATGTGGGCAGCCCCAATTGGGCTGGGCGTTGGTTTTGAACCTAAAGCCCACTTGCTGTTGCACGTGCCTTCAAATTCCCCACAAGGGACCAATTTTGGTATCATGCGGGCCCTCCCGCCTTCCAGCCCCATTACGGCCCATGTCGGATATAAAGCAGTTTTATGTGGGCAGCCCCAATTGGGCTGGACGTTGTTTTTGAACCTAGAGCCCACCTGCAGTGGCACGGGCCTTCAAAGTCCCCACAAAGGACCGATTTTGGTACCATGCGGGCACGCCCGCCTTCCAGCCTCATTACAGCCTATGTGGGACCTAAAGCGGTTTAGCTAAGGCTGCCTCATTTGGGCTTCACGAGGGCTTGCCCAAATTGAGCCCTTATTCATATTTCACCTGCCCTCAAGTAACCTACAAGGGGCCGATTGGGGCAGTATGTGGGCATGTCCGTTTTCTTGCCCCACTACGGCCGATGTTGGTCCCACAAAGATTTAATGGGGGCGGCCTCACTTCGGATCTATGAGGGCTTTCCCATAAAAAGCCCACATTTAGGTTGGATTGCCCTCAAATATCCGGCAAGGGACCCTTGTGGTCTGGATGCAGGAATGGGCTCTGCATTAGCCCAAGAAACGCCGCTATGGGACCCATGCAGGAGGAGCAGGGGCAAGCCCAAATGGGGCTTGCCCACTTTAGCCCCATCGGGGACCGATGCAGGTTTTATGATGGTTGCCCCAGCCCCACTTGCCTACATCGGACCTACCGGGGCCCCACATTCTGTGCTACCTGGGGTGCTTACGTTCCGCACTTCTTCCTGGTGCAGGTAATGAATTCTTATTGCATTTATGCTAAGCCAACTAGCCACCGTGCCCTCTTAGTGCTGCCGAGCCCACGCCGTTTTTGCTATATTGGATGTCACTGTGCTCATATGTTGTTAAAACTTCTCATGCTATCTGGGGATGTTGAATCCAATCCCGGCCCTGGCACTGGACAGATACTTAGTGTTCTGAAAGAGCTGCAATCCGGGCAGACCGTAATACAAGAGCAGCTAAAAAGTATAGAGCTGAAACTGGCTGATCATGATAAAACATTTGGCGAAATTAAAACAAGGCTGGAAAAAATTGAGACCGCCTGTGCTTGTATCGATGACATGCAGACCGAAATAAAAAGCCTGCATGAGACAATCAGTGAACACACTGCTCAGATAAAAGTACTGTCTGCCCAGATCATTGATTCAGAAAACCGATCCAGAAGAAACAACCTTGTTTTCTATGGCATTGAGGATAAAGAAAACGAAACATGGCTCGAATCAGAAAGTATCATCATTGCTCACTGTGATCAGTACTTAGGCTTTCACCTTGAACCGCGTGACATTGAGCGTGCGCATCGTATTGGGGCTTTCCAAGCTTTGAACTGCAGACCTATTATTGTGAAGTTTGCTCACTTTAAGGACAAAGAGCAAGTACTATCTTCCGCCAGGAAATTTAAGGATACAGGTTATGCTGTTTCACAAGATGTCGCCCCAAGCACGCGCCTAGCTCAGAAACGCCTTATCGGGTTTGGAAAGGCCAGAAATCTCCGGTACAAACTGCGGCTTGACAAACTTGTTGCAAATGGAAAGACCTACCGCTTTGACCAAACGTCAAATCAAGTCGTTGAGGAATACTCGTAGCCATCACAAACTCAACGTCAAAAACCGAATTCACATAAACGTCACCTTCTATCATTTTTGCTTTTTTTGCATTTCATTCGAAGTGTCATTCCAAAGCGCGATTCCTTGTGCAGTATGTTAGGCTCATCTTCATGCGATGTCTTGCTACTAACTGAAACCTGGCTTAACATATCTATTCATGATGCCGAGATTCTTCCTTTCCTTTCAGATTTTGACATATTCCGAAAAGATAGGCCTGATAATTCCCGGGGCGGGGGTGTACTTATCGCTACTAACAAGAGTCTGAATTGTTCAATTATCAACATCTCATCCCAACTGGAAATGATCTGGCTTCGCTGCATTTGATCGCACCCGCACACACTCATAGGTATTTGCTATCGGCCCCCTAACGCTGACAGTTGTTTCACGCCTTTACTTCATGAAACCTTAACAACATTAACACAAACGTATCCAAATAGTCCTGTCCTTCTCTTTGGTGACTTTAATTTTCCTTCCATAAATTGGTCTAACCCTGCCTCCTCATTATCTAAAAGCAACGCTGCCAGCGATTTCTTGAACACGTGTATAACATTTGGACTAACACAACTTGTAACTGAACCCACACGCGTTACCGATAGCTCGCCCAACATTCTAGATCTTGTATTAACAACTCATCCGGATAACTTTACTGCTATCACCCTGCTGCGGGGTCTGAGTGATCATTTAGCTGTACACACTTCCTTTCATTGCAACATACAAAAGAAACAAAAAAACAAAAAGGCACTTACTTTATATGATAGAGGGGACTATGCCAGCATGAACAGAGCATTATCTGACTATTTCGTCACCTTCGCCGCTAACTTTCCTCTGAATTCTGTCCAGACAAACTGGCTACTTTTCAAAGCAGAGATGCATCGGGTTATGCATCTTTACATTCCCACAATTACAATAGCAGAAAAAGTAACATCACCATGGTTTACCGCATCCCTCAAAGGTCTAAACAACAAGAAAAAACGCCTTTTCCGTTCAGCTAAACGATCTAACACCCCAAACACATGGCAGAAATATTACGCAGTCCTAAAAGAATACGACAAGTCAACTGCTCAAGCTAAGCGTCAGTTGCTTTCTACCACTTTACCCTCTATGTTGCAAAATAACCCTAAACGCTTTTGGAAGACAATTAACCCTAATCAAATTACTCAGATTTCACTTCTTAACAGCTCCGAGCTTCCTATACCTGAGAACGAGGTCGCAGATATTTTGAATAAAACATTTAGTTCAGTCTTCACTAACAAACCGCATGACATTTTTCCAGATACACCATACCTTACGCACCCACTGATGCAAAACGTCACATTTCATCCCATGGGCATTGTTAAAGTCATTGAATCCTTGAAGAACTCGTCATCTACTGGTATAGACGGTATTAACGCCAAAGTTTTCAAAAATACTAAACATCCATGTAGCCAGTTTTTGTCACTCATCTTTCAGGATTCACTCGAAACCGGTTCAATCCCACGTGACTGGCAGGTGGGCAAGGTCATCCCAGTCTTCAAGAAAGGAGTAACTACCGCCCAATTTCAAAAACAAGCGTTTCTTGTAAAATATTGGAACATATTTTATATTCTCAGATTGCCCAATTTTTAACGTCCGTAAATTTCTGTAATCCTAATCAGCATGGTTTCCGCAAAAATCATGCTTGTGACACTCAGCTTGCTCTTTTCCTGCACGACCTACATTTAAACCTGGACAGCAACATCCCGACTGACGCGGTATTTTTAGATTTTGAAAACGCGTTTGATAAGGTTCCCCATTGTCGTCTTTTGTTGAAATTATCACGTCTTAACATTCATCCGTGCGTTCTGAGCTGGATTCGAGGATTTTTGGCTAACCGTCAACAGTTCGTGTATGCTAACTCACATTCTTCCTCCTTAACCCCAGTGCTTTCAGGCGTACCGCAAGGTACGGTGCTTGGGCCTCTTCTTTTTTTGATATACATTAATGACCTGCCTAACAATATTTCTTCTCATATTCGCCTTTTCGCTGATGACTGCGTCGTTTACCGAGCAATAACAAGTTCCGCTGACTCTCTCTCGTTACAAAGGGATCTTTCTCGCATACAGGACTGGTGTAACACTTGGCTCATGTCTTTAAATGTCTCTAAAACTGTCCACTTGCCCATTCACCGCCGTCGTAACTACATTGCTCCCGATTACTGCATCAATAACAGCCAGATTGCAAAAACTGAATCAGTGAAATACCTCGGTGTACATATTTCATGTGACCTAACATGGACACAGCATACTAACCAGATAATAAATTCTGCTAACCGCGCTCTAGGTTATATACGACGTAACCTTTCTATCGCTTCTCCCCCTATTAAACAACTTGCTTTCCAAACGTTTGTGCGCCCTAAGCTAGAGTATGCTAATGCTATTTTTGACCCATACCAAAATAACCTTACCAATGTCCTCGAATCAGTTCAGAACAGAGCAACAAGATTCATTTTGTCAAATTATTCCTACTATTCGAGTATTTCGGCACTAAAAGCACTATTAAACTTACCCTCCCTAGCCTCACGGCGTAGAATCGCGCGTCTTAACCTTTTTCATGAATTTTTTTATTCTTTGCCATCTGATAACACGTACATAAAGAGAGCCCACCGTATCTCCCGCTCCAGCCACATTAATGCAGTGTATCCCCCTCAAGCTCACACTACTACTTTTCAGCAGTCTTTTTTCTTGCGCACCGCACAGGACTGGAATGGCCTGCCCACCGAAGTCGTTGCAGTCATCGACCCCAAAATATTTAAACGGCTCATTGAAAACATCTCATATTGATCATCGACCTCAAAATTTTCAAGCGCATCATCGAAAACATCTCATTAAGATTTTTGTTATACTTATATGCCCTGTAACGCCCACTCCCTCATGTAATGTCTCATCAGAGACCTTTGAGGAATAAATAAATAAAATAAAATAAAATAAAATCCAAGCGACAAAGAAAACACGGCATTTGTGACACCCGATGGTTTCTATGAGTTCAATGTAATGCCCTTCGGATTGTGCAATGCGCCTGCCATGTTCGAACGATTCATGGACACTATTCTGAGTGGACTCAAGTGAAAAATCTTTTTGTGCTATTTGGACGACGTTGGGATCTTCTGCAAGACCTGTCAGCAACACAATAGCCGCCTCGCCATCGTTCTTGACTGCATTGAGAGAGCAGGCCTCGTCCTCAACTCTAAGAAGTGCCAATGTGGCGGACGTCAAAAAATTGTTCTTGGTCACTTGGTCGATAAGGACGGTGTTCGGCCAGATCCTCGGAAGAGTGCGGCTGTAACCAGCTTTACAGCACCGAAATCAGGGAAGCAGCTTCGAAGCGTTTTAGGACTGTTCTCCTATTTTCGCCGTTTTGTGTCCCGATTCGCTGACATCGCATACCCGCTCTCGTGCCTTTTGCACAAAGATGCACCGTTAAATTAGACTGTTGACTGCGATTATGCCTTCCGCCACCTCAAATTCTTTTTTCATCAGGATCTATCCTACGTCACTTCTGCACTTCTGCCCCCATCGAAGTTCACACCGACGCTAGTGGCGTGGGCGTTGGCGCTGTGCGCATCCAGCGTCATGGCACCGACCAGAACGTGATAGCTTATGCTAGTCGTTCGTTGAGTAACTATACCGTTACTGAACAAGAGTGCCTCGCAGTGGTTATTGCGCTGCAACGATTTCGTTGCTACCTATATGAGAATGTTTTTACCATCGTCACCGATCACTATTCGCTCTGTTGGCTCGTAAACCTTCGTGACCCTTGCGGCCGGCTCGCTCGATGGGCATTGCGATTGCAAGAGTTTAACTTCACTGTGGCATACAAAAGCGGCCGTCAACATGCTGACGCTGACTGTCTGTCACGCTTGCCACTTTCGTTAACTAGTAGTGATGATGACAACTTTGATGACTATTGCGCGTTCTGCGTTCGTGCCGGCCTGCTTCACAAGAGGAATTTCAACCCTGGAGGTGGACGCTTTCCTCTCGTCGTGCCGAAAAACCTCCGTATTCCCGTTCTTGAAGTGATACACGACAATTCCGAGTCGGGCCACTTGGGCGTCGCCTGGACCCTTCATCGCACACAGGAGCGCTTTTACTGGCCAAATATGCGTCAAGCAATTCAGCGTTATGTAGCCAGTTGTGTCAAATGCCAGCAGTACAAGATCCCTACTTCCCGTCCACTGGGACCACTGCATCACATTGCGCCACCGACCGCACCCTTTGACCAGGTGGGCATCGACCTCTTGGGTCCTTTACCGTGATCTTCGAACAGTAACCGGTGAATAACGGTATGTGTTGACCATCTCACTCGATATTCAGAAACAGCCGCAATACCCTCAGCCACTGCTTATGAAGTATCCCTATTTCTTCAGCGATTTCTCGTCCTGCGCCATGTCCCTCCTCGAGTTCTGATCAGTGACCGCAGGCACCAATTTACAGCTGAAGTTATCGAAGAACTCCTTCGTCTATGCATCTGCGATTACCGTCATTCAACACCGTATCACCCGCAATCGAATAGACTTGTTGAACGGACCAACCACAGTCTGAGCGCTATGTTGGCGATGTACGTGGACTCTGACCACAAGAACTGGGACGACATCCTCCCTTTCATTACGTACGCGTATAACACTGCACAGCATGAGACTACTGCCTACAGTCCGTTTTACCTCCTTTATGCTTGAGCTCCTCGCAGCAGTCTTGATACCATCCTTTCTTTCTCCCTCCACAAGGAGCCTTCTATCACCGCCACTTCATGTCGAGCCGAAGAAGCTCGCCGCGTTGCCCGCCTCCGCAACCTGGACTCACAGGAACGTTCGAAGGAGCGTTATGACAACCGGCGCCCACATGTCTTTTTTGTGCCCGGTGATTAAGTGTTGCTGTGGATGCCGCTGCGCAAGCGTGGTCAAGCCCACAAACTGCTGTTTCGCTATAGCGGCCCTTTTGTCGTTGTGGAGCGCCTGAGTGACATGATTATTGTAATTTCCCGCCGCACCGATAGTGGCCGATGCTCACGCCGGACCCAGGTGGTGCATGTGGCGAAAAAGGTTCCATCTCCGCGACCTTCATTAAACGGCTTGCCCTGGGGGCTTTGTCTGCGTGGGGGGAAGTGTCCCATGCTTCGGGGTGTCAAGGGAAGGAAGAAGAGGCTGGAGAGGAAGAAGAAGAACGGAGGTCAGAAGGACATTTGTAGTTGCGGTCCTTCTTCCATCACTCCCGGTGTAAATAACCCCCCTGTGCGTACTAAGCACGTCACAATATATATATGTATATGGTCGCGTGTATAACTCTTCATTGATTATTCATTTGTACAGCCACCTTTTGGTCGTTCTATTCATGTTGAAATGCTCAGCACCGTCTTGTGATCCTTTCTACACCAATTGTCAAGAAAAGAGGCCGATGGTTCGCCGTATGAGTTTGAACAGACCGCTGCGGAATATATTCATGACAAGCGTATGCAGTGATTGCACGTCAGCAGCGAAAATTTAGCTCCAAAAGCTATGTGACCACTAATGAACACTCTTTAAGGGTTAAGATTGTACATGAGACTTCATCGACTGCTGTACACCTTACTGCTCTTCATGTCTGCATTGATTACATTCATGATGAAATTCTCAGGAATGGTCTCTTTTCACTGACAATTAAGCCGTGCTGTAGCGCTTGCAAAACGTTTTTTGTCGTTGCTCACACGAGAGACTGGTAACGAAATTTCGCAAGCTGCACCATTCCGCCACCGATAAGAGACAGGAAATTATTTATCGATGACTACCTGAACACTGCGACATAATAGGCAAACATAGGATGGGCGAGAAACCGCGAACATCCCTCCAGGAGGGCGTATGTGCGTCCATAGCCTTCCCAAGGGCAGATGAGGTAAGTACACTTCGGAAACTGGCGTGGTAGATAACGATTACCTCACTGGAATTCCAGCCACTTTTCGGACCGATGTCTCCTTTTCCTGAACCCTTAACTGAAGCTCTAACTTCACATCCTCTTCTTACCACGACGTGAAGATACCCGCTTGTGGCTTGGTGTTGCCTTTACACAGCATTATTACTGCATTATCGGTATTGCTGATAAACATGGGTGCGAGGTGTTGTCGAGGAAACCATTTTCCATAGTCATACGAGTGGACCAAATACAGCGGCGCAAGACGGTGTCGAAGCTTTGCACCAGAGAATTTAAACCCACGCCCGCTGACGGAAGAACCGATTCTTGGAGACCGGAATGAGCGATTGTTTGTTTATTTCATTTTATTACCATAATCACCCGTGTGGCCATTGCATCGAATAGGGAGGAGGAGATCATTAAAACATCGTTTAAATATTACACATGTCATCACCAGTCAACAATAAAAGCAAATACGGTGTACAGACCTACATAAGCAATACTGTACTTGCAGGTCGAAGGCAACAATACACAAGTCAGGAAAAGAAAAAGGAGAGATGCAGAAATACGAAAAAATGGCACAGTTCTTAATTTGGTGTGTAATTTTGAGTAAGCACTCATCGTCTTGAAAAACGTTCTCCAAATTCATCTTGGTTTGCCTTCAAACAATTTATTTATTTAGATCGTTTCATTCACTAATTGCCAAAGCAAGGAATGAATGAACACTGTAAAACGGTTGTTCGAGCAAATGCAGGTTCCACCGAGGCAGCACAAATTCAAGGCCCAACATTGGGAAAGAGATAGCAATGTCTTGGGAAATCAGGCTCTACACTGGACCCGCGTTGCCACTAGCTTCCCCATATAGGCAATGCCACTCTCTGGCACTTCCAATGATGGCCCTGTTTCTCCTATGTTCTGCCCATGTCAGCATTGCCACTGCGTTACACTTTGAAAATGGCCCTGATTGTCCGCTTCTCTGCCCACTGCCTCCTCTTTGCGGCTTCCCCTATACTACCTATGCGATTTTTAAAATGAGGCACTGTACGACCTTTGTCACTGATTCTTCGATGTTCTCATCTGTAATGCGCAATAATTGTGTAACATATATGCACTTTCGCATATGCAGTTTTGGGGGAAAACAACATATGTGAGGTTCAGTTACTTTAGCAGTCACAACTTTTGAATTGAGAGAACCCGCCGGAGTGAAAATTGAGCCTTAAAATACTTATTCGGATAGCTCTAACGAATCAAGTAGTTAACGACAGCGGCGAGTATGGCTTAGACAAGCTCATATTCTTTGTCTTAGATGGACTAGGTCCAGCATTTCTAGAATGGCGCTTGCCGGATTTCTATGAATTAAAGCGCGCTTATTTAGTAAAGATTGAATGGCATTCTTCTTAAGGCGTTTTCGGCGGTTTGCTGGTACAGCACCTGGAAATCAGCCCGAACTTGGTCTAACATAAAACATTGACTTCCATAGCCCAGAACCAGCGTCCATGTATTGAAACAGCTGCACCAAAGTTTTTAGAAGTGTATTGTCTGAGCGGCTTTTGTGCGCAGCTTTAGCAAAAGTATAAATTGATCACCTCGTGTTTTAAAATCCAAAACTGAGCAAGCGTTTTATATGCGGCTGGCTCGACGAATGCAGAGAGGATTCCAGGCTTCCGTATGTGTCATTTTTATTAGCGCCTGTCCTTGCATTCCTTGATTTCGTGTTTTGTTTTTCTTTTCCTTCCGTTTAGAATGTAGTGATTTCTTGTTATCAGAATTTTTTGGCTTTTTTCTAGTATTTATATTGCTGCTTAGCACATGTGTTTATATTTATATTCTCATTTCTTTGCTTTAGACGTTGTATTTATTGAAAAAAAAATCGAAAGTATTTATATAATCGTTCTCATGAATTCCTTCTTTTTCATAACGATGCAATGCGAACACATCAGAATTCGCTTTCCTTCAAGAAAGCTTAGGCACGCACGTACGGGCCACACAATCATGTCCCTAGCCGACCTGCAGTTTTGTTTACAGTATAAAAATGTAGTGGATTGCTCTACTACGAAAAGAATAAATTTCTCGCTTTATTTTTTCTTTTTTGCCTTTAGCATCTTAGCTTAAGTGCCACATGTATCCTACATAAAACAAAGGAATAGCATGCATTTTGCTCAGTTCCGATAAGTATATGTTAAAATGTATTTTCTTAATTTTATGGCAACACTTTTATCCCAGCTTTCACCAACAAAGATCACAGCAAGGTGTTGCACCCATTATGGGAGTGTTTGGAGATGCCTAAGCCACAACTATGTCAAAGTCGCGCTTTTCGCTGCAATAATTGCAAGATGATCCTTCGCTACTTGACGGCTGGCTGGGAACGACCCACAAGGCATTTACCATGCTTTTGTCCTCTTTCACTAGGTTCGTATATTCGCCTCCTCCGAGCCTCACCTTCGCAGCTCTTCTCCCGGCTTGCCCCGGATAGATGGGTGAGGCTGAACCCATTGAATCGGGCGGCGGCATCACTGGCCGCCTAGCTGTGAATAGTAATATAGTTTGTATCTATTCTTGCCTTGATTTCAGCCACCAATCAGCTAACCTTCGTTTGGGTATTTCTACCGTTTTAAAGTCTATTTTTCCTCCATTATCCTTAAACCATAGTGCTTTGGCTAAATCTGCCCCATTGCCTTGAACTATAGGACGCAGCCTTTACAAGCAATTATTAAGTGTTCAGCCGTTTCCACATCCTCCCCACACACACTGCACAGCGTGTCTATCTCTTGTATTTGACTCGGTACGTCTTAGTCTGCAATACTCCTGTCCTAGCCTCGAACATCAATGAGCTGCCCCTAGAATTATCGGAAATGTTTTCTTTGCGTATTTCCTGCTTGGGTGTTCTGTTCATTTCCAATGCTGATTTGGTCTCCTTCTCCGTTTTCCACAGACCCCTCTCTGTTTCTTTAACTTTTTTCTTAATTGATAATTCCTGGCTGGTCCCCCTATTGCTGTCCAAATATTTGCTTGCCAATTTTCTTGTCCGCCTTCTTCTTCTTGTGCCAACATTCCTCATGTAGAGGTAGCTGAAGACGTTCCCAGCCCACCTCTTATCTCCCATTTTTCTCGATCGTTGCTCAAACGCTATCTTGCTGCCAGCTTCCCTGCCCTTAAATGAAGACCATCCCAGGTCACCCTGCACACCCTGGTTTGACGTATTCCCATGAGTTCCCAAAGCAAGCCTACCTACCCCGCGCTGCTTAATTTCCAACCGTGCTCGGACCTCTGATCTCATACACAGGGCTGCATTGGCAAAAGTCAGACTAGGAACCATCAGCCCTTCCGAAATCCCTCGCGTCACTTTATACCTATTGTAATTCCACAGGGCCCTGTTGTTTATGACGGCTCCGTTTCTGCTTCCCTTAGGTGCCACACATTTTTCATGCTCCGTTAGATATTCAGCTCCATTATATATCTACACCCAAGATACTTCTTATCCAATATTTCCAGCATGTCCTCCTGTATCCTATGTTCCCCGGCCTCATTATCATTAAAAATTATGACTGCCGATTTGTCCTTGCTAAACTGCAGACCCAACTTATCTCTCTCTATTCCGCAGATATCTATCGACTCCTACTAACCTACCTTTTGTCAGCCATCAGTACTATATCATCTGCATACATCAGTCCTGGCATAAATGGCTGGATAAATTCGCCTTGCTTGAATAAAGAAAAGTTGAAGCCGAGTCCATTCCCCTCTAGTTTAGTCTCTAATTGCTGCAGGTACAGTATGAACAAAGGGGACCGGGCGGGAACGTCCTTGTCTAAGCTCCCTCATTACCTCTGCAGGCTTCGACACCTTTTCGCCGATTTTATTAGCACCTGGTTATATTTATAAATATGTTTTAAAAAATTAGTTACTCTTTTTTCTTAAAGAGCGTCCCGCTCCTCTCGCCGCGCAAGGCGCTTTTTTCTTCGTGGTTTTTTTTTCACTCGCCTGCTCAAACCTGTTTTCTCTCTCGCCTGAATGCGTTGCACGTGGCTTATTCCCTTTCTCCTCGTATTTCTGCACAGCGTTCAGCTGCATACCTTCTCTTCCCGCGTGCTTCCCAGTTGGCCTGCGCTCGAGCAGTTGAGTACAATAGGTAATGAGTCTGGTTTGGTAACCTGCCTGACAACCAGCGCGACAAGAATGATTGTTCGGTCGTGGTGAGATGCTCGTATTCCCCGTGGCGGCGGAGGCGCGCATGTGTGTCTTTGGAGTCGAGGCTTACGTTCGGCCGCGGTTCTGTGCAAGCGAAAAGGCAAGCCACATCTTCTGGCACCTTACGACAGCTCCGACGTAGTTCAGAAGCCGGTCAACAAAGTCCTATTTGTGAGTACCACCCTCTCTTTGCCTCCAGGCAACTTCGGAAATGAATATTGTTTTGCGTGGTTTGTCGATTGCTCGATGTGGTGTTTTATTTCAATTTTTTTTTTCAGGAGGAAAAGCGACGCGCATACCGATTTCTAGTACGGCAGTATTTGAGAAATATTTAAGTTACGTAGCGCAGGAAGTAATACTAGGGAATGGTAACAGCATTATTATTATTCGTTTTTGTTAAGATGCATTAAGGGGACATTGAGAACTTTATTGCTTAGTGGGATTAGGTGCAATGTAGTATCGCATCTTACGCGATCGTGGAAATATAGGTCGTCTATCATTTGTGCAAGACAAGGATCTTACACGCTGGCTTTTGCAGTTCAGAGGGACACTAAAGGCTTGCTCACATGAGAGCGATTGAGGGAACGCAGCCAGAAGCAGGTGGCGAGGCAACAAAAATTTTAATTTTGGAGAAATTTGCTCTCAGTGAAAAAAATGTATAATTCTCGTTTGTCCGGCAGGCTTTTTATAAGGGGTATGAATTTCCCAATTGTACCTACAGTTGCGCGCACCCGGAGCGACATAGGCATACTATTTAAGATCATTTTTTATATAAACGTGGCCTCCATTATATGTATTCAGAGTATTTCACTTGATTCTGCTTGCATTTCGGATATAAAATTTTCATCCCATTTACAAATAAACCGTCCTTCAAAGTTGATATACAACTTTTACATCTGGGGTGATGGGGAAAGGAATTGATGGATATTGCAGAGAATGAGCGGTGGTGGTGAGAGGCTTCATAGTGTCTACGGGAGATTAGGAAATGAGGGGTTTTGAAGCTGTACAGGGAACACCAGGCAAATTTCAATCTCAATTTTACTAATATTTGATTTCAGTATATCATCGAAATATTCCCCCTAAACACGCAACATATTTTTCTTCACTGTTTTGTGCATTGTTTGTCAGGCAATGCACATATGATGAATATGCTATTGATCTAATTCTTTATGCGTTTAATTTAGGGTCTCCTTGTCGACTAAACTGAAGAAAGTGCACGTCCGCGGAAGAAGCCTCGCATCAATGGTTTCCGCTTCTCGAAGGTAGCTACATGTTGAAGATGTCAATCACCATTTATACTAGGCGACCTTTGTTCGCAATCAATGGCTACGTGTCATCGTCTGTTTAATAACATTGCGCCCCCCTTTTTCTTTTTGTTAAATAATAAACGTGATTTATTTTGCCTGTAGAGTGTGCTGCTGTGAAATCTATTTCTTGGCCTTCAGTGAACAATTACCTTGTGCTGATGCTATATCCTAAAAGCCAGGGGTGGACCTGACGGTAACGAGTTATGCAAGGCTGGTTGCCAGGACTCTGCTATCCAGGGCCCGCTGAAGACGATACGTTCTTCCAGCCTTTCTGTCTTCTCGGTTCTCGGCGCTACCAGCGAATTCTTGTGATGGATCAGACCGCGGCTCAAAGCCCTGCATCCATGGCTCGCACCCCCTGCCTATAGACCAACCCGCCTGCTGTCTCTGCACCTCTTCAGCCTGCAAAATGCCCCCATATTCATCCCAAACACCTCCCGTAAGAATGCCGTGTACGTCCCTAGCTGTGTTTTGACTTGCCACGTGTTCTCGTGACGCTTGAAATAAAATAAAATTTGTTTATTCGATTATTTAGATCCCTTTTTGCGTGACCGCTGGTTGCAATTACGCAAAAGGTTTCATATGAAACCCTCTTCTGTGGGAGGACAAGCGGTGTAAGTCCGAATTTTTGGAAACTCAGCATTGTGTATTTAAATATTGCCTATAGATATCCTTGTCGAATAGTCAAAACAATTGGCTGGGGATTAGCTTTGGTTAAGCCTGGTAGGTTGCGAAAGCAATACATTTTGGCTACACCTTAGCACGGCTTGTGGTTCTTCACTGTTGAATGAGCACGTGGATACAGAGTCAGCTTTGCTGTTCAGAGCTCCAGTCTGGATTATCGTCAGATGAGCTGGATTCACGAGAAGATCGACGTGCCCGCCAAGCTGCATCCTGAGCACGCCGTCGAGCGAGACGCTCTTCACGCTGTTCATCTGTCTCCGTAGCTCGCCGCTGCTTCCTAGCAGAAGCGAGGCAACGCGTCTTCTCTTGCGGAGGCATCGCGACGGACTAGGCAGACAGTGAACGCGAGTATATACCCGCGGCTATACCTCCAACAGAAGGAACGCAATGCGTCACGTCTTCACGCGTAGCTAGCGGCCGCTGCTATGCGTCGACTCGATCGACTTGCTAGCCCGTCTCTCTCTCCTGGTATTATGTGAGATGTCTAGCGCGCTGGGCCTCTGCGGGAGGAGCGCTGTGCGCCGTGGCTACCGACCACCGCTACGCGACGACTCGACTTGGCAACCCGTCCCTCACCCTAGTATGACGTCAGAGGTCATTCTAAAGGTCAAACGTGGCTACCGGCCACCGCTACGCGAAAGGCCGATCATGAACGTAGCATCGCCTTCACAACAAAATAAATAGCAGAATACATAAGAGTATGTGGTGGGTGAGGCCCCTGATTGAATTCCTCACTGGCCTAGAAATTCACCGGCCACCTTTAAGTGGCAGCATTCTGAGCCAGGGTGCAACTGGCTGCACATATGCCTAGCCATTTCATGAATCTCGGGTTATCAATATTCCGGCTGAATATGGGTGTAGCCATGGTGCAAATGCAGGAACAGGATGGGTGGATATGGGCGTAATCATGGCATAAATGGGGGGGGGGGGGGTTGGATGGCGGGATGTGGGCAAAGTCTCTGCGGGAGCGTGGGGCAGGTAGGCTCTACGTGGGCGTGTTCTTGGCGCGAGCGTAGGGTAGGTTGTCTGCACGTGCGCATGCTTGCCCCGAATGTGGCGGCAGCTTGGCTGTACGCGGGCATACTGTTGGCGACGGGTTGGCATACTACTGGCATGAATGGTGGGTCCATTGTTGGAAAAAGTCGCAAATTGCCCCAAATGACAATGAAGGATCTAAATTCATGCCAGCGTATGCCACCAGAATGCCAATGAAGGACCATTGCTTTTATGCTACTTGCGCAATTTACGATCATGGGCGCGACGAAGAAGGATACGAGTGGCCGGTTTTGCTTTCTCGAAATTGTAATTTGAAGATTTAGAGAAAAGGCTGTGAAAAAATATTACACTTTGAATTTTCTATCTAGTTTTTAAGGCTCGAGACCTAAGTCGCGCTTAACCAAAGAAAACTTTGAATACGAGGAATAGTTACATACAGTAATACGCGAATGTTTGGCAGAGATTCAACTGCAGGTAGCAGATGATTGATGGGCGTTCCAGGTTATCGAGACATATTCAAGATTGTGGTGTATAATGGCGGTATACGCAAAAGGCTTTAGTATTTTTGCTACTCTGACTTAATCGCCATGACATGGAACCCAGCGATTTGTGAGAGTTTTCTGTTATGTAAATAATATGCGCGCTTCAAGAAAGGTTGACAGTACGGTACATCCAATGTACTTCTGAGTTCTGACTGGCTGTGCTCCCAAGGGCTACATTATTGATTGTATTTGCGAAGGACAGTACCTGATTTCGTTTTGTGAAAAGCACAATTAAGGTTTTTTTTACATTTTAAGATGGGCGACAGAGCTTTCAAAGCCGTGTTTTAATTTTTCGGTCGGTTGACCAATTAGTGATTAGAATATGACCAAAATAAGAGTTTTGGCAGCAGGGTTCTTTTGCACTTAGTAGGACCTGCAATGTCAGGTAACTCCTTTTAGATGTAAATCAAATCGACCTCTAGTTAACTTGGTTCCCAATTCCGACGAGCTACTAAGCCAAGCAGGCCCGTTCTTAACGGGACACTGCAGCACTTTTTGCAAAAATTGGGCTTTCAGCAGAAACCTACAGTTTTTCATGCCGCCGCCGCCGCCTGTGATTGGCCAAGACGTCACCTGACGACATTTTGAGGACCGGGGAAGCTGCCGATGCGGCTCCTTCACTGCGATGCACGCTGATCGCAGCTTTCTGCGGCTTTGTGAATGTCATTATGACATGCCATTTCCACACGAATGACCCACATGATTTTCACCGCATGCATCTGTACTAGATGCGCCCCCAAACAATGCAGCACTTCCGTTGTGGGAGCATTGGTTTGGATTGAAAACTTGCTTTAGTTCGAGTAAGGCATTTTGAAAAGTAGTGTGCGTTATTATTAGCAGAAACTACTTGGCTCTCAGCGAAACCTCAGCGCGTATATTCCTGGCCACGAAGGGCAGCGAACAATGCCCTAGCCGACTACCTCCGATTCAGGCCTCCCGCTCCGCCCGAAAAGCCATTGTTGTGAAAAATGAACCCAAGGCTTGGTGTTCCAAATCCTGTTTTTAGTGCCAGTCGTCGTTTCTTGGGGAAAAGACGAAAGGGTGAAGCAGTACACAGCTGCCACCAGACAAATGAACAATAAGCGAAACGCGGTTGTCGAGCTCTAGAATGCATGCGAGGCATTGACGGGGCCATTGCGCTGGAGACCAAGTCAAAGTTTAGTGAATTGACGACTGATGGTTGAAGGTCAAGCTGCTGCTCCTCCGCACCCATACCTTCATGAGAAAACCATGTTCCGGAATGCGTTTTCTTACAAGAGCCTCGTCGCTTTTATTTCTAACCTAATTTACATCCCCAAACAAGACAGGACTATGTAAAATGACGAGGCAGCATATATGAAGGCCATTACGAACAACTTCGATGATTGCTTGTTTGGACACATCGAAGTAAACAGCGCTCTATGGGCTCCTTACCTGAATTCGCATATACTCAGCTGAGTGGTACACTCCTTAACTTCTAATAATGCTCCCCTGAGGGTTCCACCAGGCACGTACGTACCATGCTAAAACTAAAAAACGAGACACGCAAATACAACCATGTGCCTATGCTGTTTGCCCGTCCAATTGCGAGATTGCACTCCATTAACGAATCGCAATCAACGCGAAACACAATGGTTCGCATACAAGTCAGACCTGTATAGTCAGAAAGTAATGGAAGTACGAAGTACAAGTCTTACATCCATTTTCTCCCTTTCATAACCGCGGTTCTAGGAAGTGGTGACTGTCTCGACTCTTTTGTGCAAGGAAATAGAAGAAACCGAGTCATGGTTCAGCTATGGCTTTTTGTCAAAGCCCCATAGAAATCGCATTAGGAACACACTGAACGTAGTCACAGTTCTGAAAAATGCTTCGAGTAGAATATGTTTCCTTTAGTCGGCTTGAATTTATCTCTCTTCTCAGCAGCGCCGCATTGCACCTCGAGCTTTTCACACGATTGAAGAATACATCATCGCGTCCACAGCTGTTTGTGCATCCGAACTCATGCAGAGTTGTGTTGTATCAGGTGCACAACACTAAGTTGACGTGCTTTGTACGTCCGCAAAGCACACAAGACGAGGAGCAGCGCATGCTGAAAGCTCCCTCCGTTGGCTCTGAATGCCTCCGGCTCCTCACAGTGGCGTCACGACGGAAGGAGAAGCGAGGTTTCTCTCTACGCTTTCCTCCTCTGTAGCAGTTGCGCGGGACTCGGGAAGTTTGAATTGCGCGCTTTCATTCGGCGATAGCGCAGGTGTTTTATGCGTAATCGAAAAAATAACTTCACAGATATGATCAAAAATAATTCAGTTCAAACATTTATAGTATTGGCACATTCGAAAACCACTGCAGTGTCCCTTTAAGGCTTGGTTAAATCTGGATTTACATATATGTTGGCGAGCATTTTACTTAATGCGGCAGCGTTCCACTGTATGCAAAGTGTGCTTGCGATAATCAGGTTCAAGGTAAGGAAGTGATATTTTGGCAGCCATCAATATTAATATAGGTTTAAGATAATCTACAAGAGGAGTCGTAAACCAGAGCTGTAAACTAAGTACGTTTAAATGCCGCTTTCTACGTAACCTCCCAGGCTAATATTATGCCTGTAATATGATATGGTAGTGAGGCAAAACAACGCATACTTGCACCCTCGTCCACCTTCTGCCTTCGGCTGGCATGTACGGCATATCTCAATCAAATATTCGAAAGAGTGTACCCACGAATTACGGTGGTGTATGCACGTACATTATTTTTAGTGGGTATTGCAATAAGCCATTTTGACCGGTTCTTTAATATTTTAGTTGTGTTGAATTGGAATGTGCGAAACCCGTGAAGCCATGATGTCTCATCTGTATAAAAAAATACGTTTGAATATATATTTCACCTGGATAAATGAAACTTTCATATTTTCTTCCACTTATTTGTTTGTCGCCCAAATAAAGTTAATGTTGGCACTCATCAAATTTTTTGGCAGTCTGCTTTGCAGGTGCAGGCCTCAATCTCTTTCGTTCGGTACATTTCTCACAGTAGTCATATTCTCATGGCGGCATGCAGAGTGGCAATAACGAAAACGCTTGATTATTGTGTGCATTTTAGCAGTTTTTGTTTCTGGGCTAGTTGGTTGATGCTTAACAAAACTTGAAGTTGGGCTAGATGGTGCATTGTAATTTGACTGAAGATAAAGCGCACGGGAAGACGCACACAAGAGAAGAAGACACAGGACACGCGCTAACTAACTTGGTTGATGCTTTCAAAGTGGAATACTTCTAGCGCAGCACACAAGGGGACCCGGTTAGCGCCTATCTGGTCCCCGTTATGTGTTGTGCTAGAAGTACTCCACGTTGAAAGATTGTATGCATTCGTGCTTTATATTAAACGCCGCTGACAGCCCTTATATTAGCCCTGGAAGCGTTTTTACATTGAAAAAGTGGTCCGAATGGAGAGCTTCAGACGCTTCAACATCTCATGCATCCATATATTACAAGCTTTAGGCGTGAGCTTATTTTCTGCAATAATAAAACCGCTGCAGAGCATGGCATGCGTTTGTCACTTATGTGCCCTCTTGCTGCGCTGTCCTGGAGATAGTGGTCCGAAAGAACTGGTTACATTTATTTATTTGATCATACTGCAGACCCAGTGAAGGGTCTTGGCAGGAGGGGCAACAATTCCAAAAGAAAACAGAAAAGCATAAAGTGCAAAAACATGAACATAAAATTTACACAAGTACAAGTACAAGCAAGACAGCAAATCAATGCACGGCCTTTTCTAAGGAATCAAAGTCCTGAATGGATGATAATGGCAGGTTATTCCATTCGGTTATGGTGCGCGGGAAAGAAGAAAATTTGAAAATGTTAGTTCTGGCAAAGTAAGGTGTTAGTGATTCGGTGTGCTTATTTCTTGTTGCCCTAGACGATGCTGGTTTAAGATACAAATCAGGAGCCATTGATAATTTATAATTTTTTAGTAAAAAGAGGAATTTTAGCCTTTGTATTCTGCGCCGAGATTCAAGGGACTGTATGTTATGTTTAAGCATTAGGGTAGATGATGAGTCAGTGCTGCGATATTTAGAAAATGTAAACCGAACAGCCTTGCGTTGAATTCTTTCGAGAACATTAATGTTAGTTTTAGTATGTGGATCCCAAACAGTGCACGCGTACACAAGTTTAGGTCTAATCATGGTGTTATATGCTAGCTGTTTGACGTCGGAAGGAGCTTGTTTTAACTTATGTCTAAGAATACAAGACTGTATGAAAAAGAATGGCGGTTCTTTTTGTTCGTAATCCGCATAAATACTGTCTTGTCAGCATTTAATTCCATTCCCCATTTATTACACCATTCGCTGATACTATATAAGTTAGAATTAAGTAAAATCTGGTCGCCTGGAACATTAATTTCATTATACAAAGCACAATCATCGGCAAACAATCTAATTTGAACAGGGTGAGTAATGACGTCGGTAATATCATTAATATAGATAAGAAAGAGTAGTGGCCCAAGGACACTGCCCTGCGGGACACCGGGGGTTACTGGAAGTTGGCTGGAACAGTGACCATCGATACTGACATATTGAAATCGGTCGGATAAATAAGCTGAAACCCAGTAATTAATAAATGAAGGGGGACCAATTGTTTCTACTTTATGAATAAGTTAACTGTGCGGAACTAAATCAAAGGCTTTCTTAAAACCTAGAAATATGACGTCTACTTGGCCGGAATGGTCAAGAACCTGAGCAAGATCGTGAACGACAGATGTAAGCTGGGTGACTGTGGAAAAGCCTTTCCGAAATCCATGCTGGAATGGTAATAATAGGTTGTTGTCGTCAAGAAAGGTTTTTATGTAATTAACTATATTATGTTCAAGAAGCTTGCAGCATGAAGAGGTCAACGATATGGGGCGATAATTATTAAACAATGTGGCATCACCTTTCTTATGTATGGGTACTACACGGGCAACCCTCGAGTCAGAAGGCAGACTTGAAGACAAGAGAGAAGCTCGAAAAATGATCATAAGAAAAGGAGAAATCATTTCAGCATAACGATGTAAAAAAGAATTAGGTAAATTATCAGGGCCAGGACTTGCTTTTGTTTTAAGATTGAACTACATTGCAAACACACCAGGTTGAGACACAAGATCATGTATGGGCTGTGAACAAGAAACAGGAGTTACAAAATTATCTGTAGGTGTGGAAAACACGCCGTGAAAATGTAAATTAAACTTTTCAGCAATATCTGCCTTGTTACTGAGCAGCGCCCCCTCGTGCCTCATCGAAGGTAGGGATTTCTTCTGTTTGCTGAGAAAATTCCAGAATTTCTGAGGGGCATTATGTATAAACTTCGGCAAAATAGTTTTAAAGTAATGGCGCTTAGCCGCTGCTATTGCTTTAGTCTAAGAAACCTGCTTCATTTCGATGGTGCTGCGGGGAACACGTGCTCTTCTTAACAGTTTGAGTCTTCTTTTTTGATGCAAGATATCCCGCTTAATCCAGGGATTAGATTTGCCAGTTCTCTTTGATTTAGATTTTAATCACTGTGAAATATAGAGCTCTTGAGCTATAGATGATTGGACCAGTTTGGTTCTACAAACTTCATAACAACACACAAGACGTAGACGGAGAAATATGTGGTCGCATGCACAAGAAGGGCGATGCCTTACTGCCGAGCTACTGCAGCCGCCTAATAGAGCGGTATCTGACATTTTTGAAGGCAGTACCATGCAAGTTTGATATGCAGTATTGTATATGTGTGTATTGTGCCGATAAAGAGCCATTTCATTATGTAAGTATTTGCGTTAGAGTGCCACACCATCTCTCTTTTAAATAAAGAAAGTAATTTTTACTTTAACTTAAGGGTGCCCGGCGGGTGATACTGCGCGACTGTCAATCCGTAGGTGTACGTCTTTGCAAAAATTCATTATTGTTGTTTTAATATTGTTTTTTGCATTGAAGGTTCTGGCATTTTTTATGAGTGATGATTCGTTTAAACTATGATATCAAAACCAGTGCTCATATTCATAAATTGCGGTTTATAATTTCTTCGCTTGGCATCGGTGGCAGCTCGTGGGATCACCTGCTTATTGAGGAATCCTGCTTTTTACAGTTTCCGTCCTGTTTCTCTGCTGACACAAGCCATCGTGGCAACCTTTGGACGTGGTGCCGGCTCTGCACAAAGCGCTGCCAGCAGTGCCAATGCAAGCCCCGAAGCCTTGATCACCTCGCATCGCCATTTCAACGAACTCTGCCCGCGCATGCGCAGTTAGCACACTAAGAAAACTGATATAACTGGGCGTCTTCGTACTCGGTGGTCATTTGGCAGCGGCGGCAGCTCGTGGGATCACCTACTTATCGACGAATCCTGTTTTTTACAGTTTCCGTGCTGTTTCCCTGCTGACACAAACCATCGTGGGAACCTTTGGACGTGGTGCCGGCTCTGCACAAAGGGCTGCCAGCAGTGCCACGCTGCAAGCCCCGAAGCCTTGATCACCTCGCATCGCCATTTCAACGAACTCTGCCAGCGCGTGCGCAGTCACACTGCAGGAACCGATATAACTGGGCGTCTTCCTGCTCGGTGGTCATTTGGCAGCGGCGGCAGCTCGTGGGATCACCTACTTATCGAGGAATCCTGCTTTTTACAGTTTCCGTGCTGTTTCTCGGCTGACACAAGCCATCGTGAGTACTTTTGGACGTGGTGCCGGCTCTGCACAAAGCACTGCCAGCAGTGCCACGCTGCAAGCCCCGAAGCCTTGATCACCTCGCATCGCCATTTCAACGAACTCTGCCAGTGCATGCGCAGTTAGCACACTGCAGGAACTGATATAACTGGGCGTCTTCGTACTCGGTGGTCATTTGGCAGCGGCGGCAGCTCGTAGGATCACCTACTTATCGACGAATCCTGCTTTTTACAGTTTCCGTGCTGTTTCTCTGCTGACACAAGCCATCGTGGGACCCTTTGGACGTGGTGCCGGCTCTGCACAAAGCTCTGCCAGCAGTGCCACGCTGCAAGCCTCGAAGCCTTGATCACCTCGCATCGCCATTTCAACGAACTCTACCAGCGCATGCGCAGTTAGCACACTGCAGGAACTGATATATCTGGACGTCTTCCTGCTCGGTGGTCATTTGGCAGCGGCGGCAGCTCGTGGGATCACCTACTTATCGAGGAATCCTGCTTTTTACAGTTTCCGTGCTGTTTCTCTGCTGACACAAGCCATCGTGGGACCCTTTAGACGTGGTGCCGGCTCTGCACAAAGCGCGGCCAGCAGTGCCACGCTGCAAGCCCCGAAGCCTTGATCACCTCGCATCGCCATTTCAACGAACTCTGCCAGCGCATGCGCGGTTAGCCCACTGCAGGCACTGCTATAACTGGGCGTCTTCGTGCTCGGGGGTCATTTGGCAGCGGCGGCAGCAGCTTGTGGGATCACCTACTTATTGAGGAATCCTGCTTTTTAGAGTTTCCGTGCAATTTCTCTGCTGACACAAGCCATCTTCGGACCCTTTGGACGTGGTGCCGGCTCTGCACAAAGCTCTGCCAGCAGTGCCACGCTGCAAGCCCGAAGCCCTGATCACCTCGTATCGTTATTTCAACGAACTCTGCCAGCGCATGCGCAGTTAGCACACTGCACGAACTGATATAACTTCGCGTCTTCCTGAACGGTGGTCATTTGGCAGCGGCGGCAGCAGCTTGTGGGATCACCTGCTCATTGAGGCATCCTGCTTTTTACAGGCTGGTGTAGAAAGCGCTCTTATTATTTTATCAACAATTAACCAACAATGTTGCTGCTGCTGCCGCTGCCATAGCGTCACCCTGAAATTGCTCCTTCTGTTATTTGTTGTTGTTGGTGCTGTGCTTTTGTTCCTAATATTTTCAGCTACGTGTTGTAATTGCCTCTCATGTCAGTTGTCAATTGACTTGGGTGAAGGATCGGGGTCAGTGCAATGCTCAAAATGCTCGAGCGAGTACCACTTTGGCAAGGGCGCTGGCGTAACCGAGAAATCCTTTAAGGGAAAAACCGAAACCGCCAAAGCTAATTGGAGATGCTCAACATGCAGAAGTGCGGCGACACGCGTTCAAAGCGAAGTCGAAACCAATGTTCTCATGGCCATTAATCAAAAGCTCGAAAGCCTGCCTGCACTTGTTGAAAAAATCAGTGACATGGAAAACTCTGTTGAGTTCATGTCAGGAAAGTTCGATGAATTTGAGCAGAAGATAAGGAGACAGGATACAGAAATTAAGGCGCTCAGAGAGCGGGTGGCAGAATTTGAAGAGAAGGACTTAGCTCGTGCTACAGTACAAGTTGATTTTGAGCAAGAAATAAATGACCTAGAATTTCGCAGTAGACGGCTTAATCTGGAAGTACATTGTGTCCCTGTTGTCGCGGGCGAAATCCTGTTATCATCTCTGAATCAGATTGCCGACACGCTTCATGTCCCTCAGCTCACTGACGCTGAAGTCGCATCAGCTCACCGCCTGCCAGCCAGGAGAGATAAAATCCCCATAATTATTATCCGGCTTACCAAGAAGCAGACAAAGGAGGCATGGCTTCAGAAAAGAAATGCGCTTAAAGACAGTGAATCAAACATTTCTATTCAGGAAAACCTAACTCGCTACCACAGGAACTTCTTCGGGACGCGAAGAATAAGGCAAAGAAAAAAGGCTATGCTTTTGTCTGGTTCGTGAACGGAAAGGTTCTGGTTCGAAAGACCAGCGGTGCAGTTGATATCGTTATTAAGACCAAAGCTGACCTTGATAGCCTGTAACTGACGCATTGTTCATTCTAATTTGTTGAAAAAAAAGTGATGGATGATACTCGCTATTATTTGCCCAGTGATGTGGATCAAGTGGTATCAGATTTTCCGGCGACCTCTTACAAATGTATTCACCTGAATACTAGGTCTGTAAAAAACTATGTATTCTGCCTGCAATAATTTTTCGCCAGTTTTTTTCTTTGAATTCTCTGCAATAATGTTAACCGAGACGTGGAGCACAAGTGACTGTGATGTGTTCAGGTTGAAGAATTACACGACATATTATGCAAACAGACTTGTTCTCGGCGGTGGTGTTGCCTTATTGCTTCAGGACGACATTCAAGGCGAATTACCTGAAGCATACACTTTAATTACCCCAAATTATGAAATTATTTCAGTTTCTACAGAAAGTGCTGTATTCTCTGTGTTATCACCCTCCTAACGGTAATATTGCATGATTTTTACAGTTTTATGACATGTTCCTCGCTTTTGTTGTTCAGTATCACAGTAAGAAAACCATAATAGCTTGTGGTGACTTTAATATTGACATGGGTAATCCCAACCCATCGGCTAGAGATTTTAATATAACTGTTATGTCTAATGGCTTTGTTAACCTGATCAATACACCAACCAGAGTCACAAGCGAAGGCCATTCAGTTCTCGATTTACGTATTACTAACTCTGTTCAGCTGAATGCTTTTTCTGGTGTTTTATCTTGTGTTAGTGATCATCTTCCTGTGTTCGCTTGCATTGAGAAGGCTAGTACAATAGGAAGTAAGTCCACATCAATCGCATAGCAAGCTATTACAGAATCATCATTGAAATCCTTTAGGGATGCGCTCATGAAAGTATATTGTAAGATAGCTGAACTTCATAATGCAAATGTTGCCTATAATACGTTCTTCGATTGCTTTAAACAGATGTATCACGACTGCTTTTCTCTTGTAACAGGTGTGAAAAGTCGCAGATTCCGCAAGCCATGGGTAGCGTGGCAAGCCAGAGCTTCGCAGATAAATACAAATGAAAGACAAGCTGTATAAAAATTTTTGAGCAGCCGGAAGGTTGAGGACCTTGTGGTATTTAAGAAATATAGGTATACAAAACTGCGGTCTGCACGAACAGCCAATCACGTGTCACTTCTAGAGGTTAAGAATGCTCGAAATGGCGTACTATGGTGGCGAATAAATACACTTCTGCAGCGGGACAGTTCACGCGTTGCATTAACAAAATGCAAATTAAAAATTAAAGAAATGAAGTTTCTGGCGTTGAACTGGCTGATGTATTCAATACTTTTTTAACGAGCTTGGCTACCCGTGCTGCCGGATCTGACGCTTGCAAGTATGTTCGAATTCTGAATGATGAAACAATTTTCCTGCACCCACTCATGGTAGACGAAGTAGTGTCGATGATAACAAATCTTAAGAATAGCAGTAGCTGTGACATTGATGATATCCAAATACGGCCAGTCAAGCATGTAGTTGATATAATCGCTCCCATATTTGCAAGTTGCTCACATCTTTAACATGTGTTTAGAAATTGCAAAAGGTCGTGGTGCCTTCGAAGTTCATGAATTGGTCGTCGTATATTTCTTCTACACCTTCATTCACGAGTGCCCAGCCAGAAAGAGGGCACGCCGGGAAAATGATACCATCCAGGAAGCCATATAAGTATTCCTAAAGAAGGAAACGAAGAAGAAAACGCCAAACTTCACTGTCTTCGTTTCGAGAATTACAAAGCAAACAAGCAAATGTCTGTGACACCAAGTTTTCCACAGTCATTGCAAATGAAAAGCAAACTCATCGGAAGGCACATTCCATGAGTTTAGAAAATTTAAGGAACTAAAATATTTTAAGGCAAAGCACCGGGAGCGATATAATGTTAATAATGGCTTCAGACTATTGTTTTGTACAGATTCATGAGCTTTGTTTATTTCGACGTTTAACAAGGCATCCGCTTTTGAAATTCTCAAAAAAGTACACCTCCTTAAAAAGCAGACAAATGCATATGTTCCTTGATCACATTCATTCTTCTCTTATATGCTGTCTACGGAATAATACTTGTGTTAATATGATCTGTAGTGAACTCAAGAGCAGTAACTGTAGCAGTGTAAGGGTTCACGCATTTTAAGATGAAAGTGTATCGCGAGGGCTACGAAAGAAAGAACAAATTATAAATTAACGGGGAAAATATATAGATAAATTATAAATGTGGTTAAAACAGACATTTCTTTACTCGCCAATTTATTTTTATTGGCTCATCGCTACAGTCATTGTACCTTGAATAGTAAAATATACAGCTGAAAACTGCTCGCGAGCTCTCCCAGCCGCGAGCGGCGAGACATGCGGTGGATGGGCAACTAGCGTGACGTCACGGAGCAAGCGGAGAGGCCTTGAGTATTCTTGGTGACTGCTTTGCCCCGCCACAATAAATTGCGGGACCGGGGCAGCAAGCCATCTTTAGCCTCTTTAATCTGATCAATAAAACTAGCCTCAGCCATGAGAGCAGAGGACTTTGAAAGGGCAGATTCCAAGCGAACTGAAATAATCGCCCTTTCTACGGTTCCCGAGAGATCTGATCCGTACGGAAGCAATTGTTCTCGCTCAGGGGGAAGCAAACGTTCAGGCTGTCTCTCTTCCCATACGCAGAAATGTTGTTTGTTTTCTTGAAGTGAATATTTGTCTGCGTTATGTCATCTCTCTGGGCGGTCGTCATTGTACCGCTATTCCAGGGTATCATGCACCAGCTAGCCCTGCAATCTATTCTGGGGTACTTTTTTGTACTGTGGGCTCTGTTATGCATCTTCACCTGCCTGCTGAGATGCATTTACTTCTGCTTACGTAAGGAACTACTTAATGATTAACTGACTGGTTGCTCGGTACATTAAGCCCTCCGTTGGTCATGTGAAGCGAACCTGCCGGCCTTCGGAAATCAGAGCTTCGGAGAAAAGTCAGAATTTTTAATGACCCGTTTTGAGCAATCCCTGCGAGTTATATCCTGGGCGGATCGCGCACGAATCCGGAAAAATATAACGCGAAGCCTAAAAAACCGGTCTCTCTGGCGGATGTCCCATACCGAAAGACGTCGCCGATATCTTAAAGAGGCCAAAGTACGGCGCTCCACCCAAGATTACAACACACAAACTCTTATCGCTTACAAGAAGGTAACAGGCAAGCCTGTTGAAGATTGTGAGAAGTGCTTACTGTATCGGGTTGATGCAATCACGAGGATATCTCGGAAGAAGTTCCCAAGGAACGAAATTAACACGTAGTCTGATTCTGTCAGAGAAAGGCCTTCCCTGCATCGAACGGACAAAGACAGGAGCTTGGTAGTTGCTTCCACTGCCTAAAAGAAAAGGCGCCCCAAGCGATAAGGCTGCATTTTGTGCCATTGGAGAAGAAAGCTTGTAGAGCAAAAACCAGCTGTTTATGAAATCACTACAGCTGTACGGATTGTCATGGCGATTATCCACTCCAAGAAGCAGTTCCATGGTGTGTTTTCATCATCAACACTCACAAGCCGTATTCGCCTTTGAGATGCATATTGATTGACCGTGGTATGTCGCTACAGCAGGTGAGCCAGAACCTGCTTAAACGTCCCAAAGAATTGGAGCTATATGATCCCTACGCTAGGAATTCGTGAGGACTGATAGCCGTTTAGACCGGCAACACTACTACCGGGTATTTCGTTCCTGTGGATGTAGAAGATTTGTTATATCTTACCGATTTTCGTATGTAGACTAAGCGAAATTTGTGCGTGTGATCATTGAATTTAATGGACCATTTGCGGAAACGTTCGTACGCATGCGCGACAGAGGCGCAACTAGCACCCTCTGAAAGCGATTTGGGTTTCGCTGGAAAACAAGACCCACCTTAGCGCTGCGTAGGCGTGCATTCTTGCGCTGTAGTGCGGCGGATGATTTGAGTTGCTTGCCTCGCTTTCGCTATATGTGTGGGCCCGTCGCCCGGGAAACATTATCACGTATTTGAAAGGGAAATCGGGCACATGAAAAAAGGCTTTCTGGATATTTCATGACTGGTCCCGGAGCGGGCATCGCCGGCTCACGAAGTAGTTCTCTTCCGCTGCTGCTGTGCTGAGGCGCTTCTATCTCGTTTTTGAATCGAAAAGCACCATTACGAGGGTCGGAGACGAGCTTCGGCCAGCTGCGCAGCCCCCTCGCCAAGCTTTGCCGGCGTTGCCTAGCAACGCTTAAGAGGCGTGCGACTCCTCCTCATTAAAACCAAAATTTGTCTACATCTGGGAATCGAACCTCCATCCCATGGATCCCCAGCAGAGCGCTTTATCCCTATGCATTTCCCCGGGGTTTTTTTTCTGACATGGTATTTATTACACGTGGTTGTGTACAAAAAGATGTGCACTATGCACTAACTATTCGCAAAGCACTCATCCGTTGCTGAGCTGCACAGCAGAAAACACGACTAAAATTCACAGTAGCTTAGCTGTAGTGAAGCCTAGGAGATTGCCAATCTGCTTCGGTGACTTGAGAAGAAGCACGCATTCGCCGAGCCACTACTTGAGCACGACGTCTGGCTCGACGCTCTTCACGTTGTTTCTCTGTCTCCGTAGCTCGCTGTCGCTTCCTGGCTTTACACTGGCGAGCCTCCTTCTCCCTCTGCTACTCAGAAAGCATGACGAACTGTCTTACAAGCGCTGAAATGGCATGCTTGACACAGCGTAGCCTCCCCTCCTGTACTTACCGAAGAGAAAAGAGAGGTGAAGTGTCTCCAATGGAAGACGACACCACCTGTTAGACCAAAGAGCACCTAGTGGGAGAAGCGCGAAATGCCCGGCGTAGCTACGAGCCACGCTACGCTGAAGAGCCGACTTGGTAGCTCATCTTCGCCTCGTTTATGACGTCACATCAGGGATTGATGGATGGATGGAATATAGAAGCGTCCACTTTGAAACGAGGTGGTAGCAGTTTCTAGCATGCTCATTTTTCTCCCTATATCCTAATTAGTGTATGACATTGGTTAGCTATACCATCATTCTATTTATTGAATTTTTGTTTCTATATTACTAACATTAGGTCACTTTTTTACTTTTAAGCCACCAATCTTCCAGTCGTTTTTGCTAGCTTCCACCACAGCTTTATTCACCTGGTCACTAGTATCTCCAAACCCCAGAGCTTCAGGAAGAGTGACTGCGCCTGCATCGACTTCCGGATGAATACCATTACATTCGAGTATAATATGAACAATTGTTTCACTGGAGTTACCACATACCGCACATGCCCCATCTTCATTGTTAATTTTTTTTTTTGTAGCTGGGTGTTCTAAGGCCCCCTGACCTAGCTCCAAAAAGTAGGGCACTGCCTCTTGAATTATCAAAGAAAGCTCCCTTCCTGACCTGCCTTTTCCAATTTCGGTATAATTCCACTCTGTTTCTTTTCCATCGAATTTATCAATTTTGTACCTTCTGTGTTTTTCACCTGTTGCTTAGCGCTCCTTATTTCTTCGACCTTGTGACCAGCATACTTATTGGTTAGTTTCCTAGTTCTTTTCCTCCATTGTGAGTCAACGCTTATTAGGCATTGGTATTTAAATACTTTAGCTGCCCATCTGTTACTGTCCAATTTCTTCAGGCGTTCCTCGTATATTTTACTCTGAGCTTCCCGTACTTCGAAAGATGCCCAGCCCTTATCTCTATGTACCACCTCATTTGAGGTTTTGCCGTGGGCATCTAGTGCTATTCGTCTGACGGCTCTCTGATTTAATTCTAATGTCGACTGTACCTCTGATTTTATACACAAAACCACATTTCCGAAAGTAAGCGCGGGCACCATATTTCCTTTATACACCTCAAAACCTCATTCCTGTTGTATCCCCACAATGCCCTATGCATCAATATCCCGGCATTTCTTCGCCCTTTTGCCTTAAGTGATTGCTCATGCTTTTCAATGTATGCCAATCCTTTGTTTACCCATATCTCGAGATATTTATATTCTGCTACTCTGGGTATTTCATTTGTTAGGCTATAGCGCACCTAGTGGGAAAAGCGCAAAACGCCCGGCGTGGCTACGAGCCACGCTATGCTGAAGAGCCGTCTTAGTAGCCCAGTTCTCGCGCTGGTATGACGTCAGTAGTCACGTGGTGTAAAGCGTAACTACCGGACCACGCTACGCTGAAGGCTCGAAACCTGGCGTAGTATTGCTTTCGCAATAAAATGCAGGTAAATATAAACACCTTGTCACCAGCGGAAACCAGTCAGGATGAAAGTCATTTTCCTAATAAATGTCCTTCAGTTGCAGCATCATTCTGCTAAAATGGAGTCTAGGGGAAACAACACAGAACCTATTGTGCCACGCCCCGGGTTGTGAAACGCTCTTCTTAATTCCGCTCGTCTACCGTGAGGATGATGGCGGGATTCCGCGAGTGACAGATAATGCGATTGGCGCGCAATTTGAAAGTACCAAAGACTAAAATAGTAAAGTCCCTGAATTAGGGTGACGTCGAGAATGTGACGTAACCTATCTGCCGTCAGCTATGAGGACCAAGCGGGAACGAGTGCTCTACAACGCCGCCGGGCGGCGCTTCTTACCTTCCGCGAGTAAAGCCCTTTGATAATTTGAAATTTACGCCAACAATTGAACTTTGCCGCCGCCGCGCTACCTCCTCGCCCCTTGCGCACCCCTTCCCTGAAGGACTGCTTTCCGCCCGGTTTCCTGAGGGACTATTGGTCGCCCTGCCGTTGCCTTTGGAAACGTGCGCGCGTCCGGCGTTTTCCTTGTTTTTGTCTTTTTCCTTCGTGCCATTTTTATCCTAGGCTCGGCGAGCGAATATTGCGTGCTGTGCTTTTATTGCAGCGTGCAAGCTCTATGCCGTGCTGTTGCGCGTACAAGCGCAGCAAGCGGCCTGAAGATGGTTTGCGGTATTCATGATACCTCAAGGCAAGCGTGACGGCTTGAGCAACAGTCAATGGATACACAAGATTGGTCGAAATAAGTTTATTCCTTGAAAGAACAGAGTTGTTTGCGACGCAAGGCACCTTTCTCACTCGCCGTAATAACACGTCACCTGACGCTGCTGCTGAGGCTGATAAAACTTTATTCACAATAAGTGGGAGGAATAGGGGAAGTCAGCTAGCGTGCCGCAGGCCGTGCAGACTTTTGGCAACGCGGGTCCATTCGACGGCCTTGAACTGAAAGCCAGGGTGGCCGCTGGACCTTAACTTGTCCCAAGCTTCTTAGAGGGATCAGGCAAGAGTTCTGAGGGAGGCTTTGCATACCCAGATCATATTGTTACGGAGCACAGTATGGAGACGACGACGACGAGCTGATGTGAAGTAGGGAAGAAGACGACGCTCAGGCCTAGCTGACCTCGTTCTGTGGTGTGCTGTGTGTCGTGTACGTCTAACAGTGAACTAGGGTTTACCACTGCGTACTTTTCCTTAACATTTGGTGGAGGATTGCTGGAAGTACGTAAGTCGCCAAACCTGGATCTCCGTAGAGGCCGCCAGATTGGTACTATCACTATGCCATCCGACGCAACACCTTCAGAGGCACCATCAGCTCCCACCGTCGTCATGACGCAGCCTCGCGATCCAGGTATCTTTTGCGGCACCGACCACGTCGACGTAGAAGACTGGCTCGCCATGTGCGAGCGGGTCAGCAAGCACAACCGTTGGGACGCGACCCTCATGCTCGCCAACGTAATCTTCTATCTGGCAGGTACGGCGCATGTCTGGTTCGAGACGCATGAAGACGATATCACATCGTGGGAGATGTGCAAGGAGAAGCTTCGAGACCTTTTTGACAAGCCGATCGGACGCAAGCTTGGCGCACAAAAAGTCCTCGCATCCCGTGCCCAGTCTTCGACGGAATCGTACTTGTCTTACATTGAAGATATTCTAGCCGTATGCCGAAAGGTGGACAGCGCCATGTCCGAATTAGAGAAGGTGGGCCACATATTAAAGGGAATTGCAGACGATGTTTATAATCTGCTGCTTTGCAAAGATTGTCCGACGGTCGACTCAGTTATCCAAGTTTGCCGCCAGTTTGAACAAGCAAAACACCGCCGTATTACTCACCAATTCGAGCGCTTGCCAAACACAGCTGCTACGTCCTCGTGTGAAGATAGTCTAACTTTACAGCAGCCATCTCATCCCTCCAACTTGACCAGGATTGTTCGTCGAGAGATAGAAGCTATGGCACCCGTTGCGTTCGCTCCTCAACCAGCGGATGCTACTATAGCTACTACTTCCTCCTCAACCAGCGGATGCTACTACTTCTGCGGCTCTCATCCGGAAAACTGACCAATGCAGCTCCCGGAGGTGACGCTGCATTGACGACCCGGCCCGAAAATCCTCTGCTGACCCTCGCGCATCGCCGCAACCTTCTAGACATCTATTTAGATGGTGCCCCTGTTAATGCCCTCATTGACACTGGTGCCCAAATTTCAGTCAGCTCATCCTTTCGCCGCCGTCTCAAAAAGGTTGTCACACCCGCCGCTTCATCCGCTGGTCGTGTTGCCGATGGAAGCGTCGCTGCCGTCGTGGGACTGTGCACTGCGCGCGTGAGTATTTCCGGTCGCACTACCCCTGTCCTCTTCACTGTTATCGACCGCTGACCTCACGACGTGATACTCGGCATCGACTTTTTAACGACCCATTCTGCCCTGAATGATTGCTCAACTGATCTTCTTCGCTTAGACCTGCCCTACTGCTCCGAAAACACCGATGTCAAGCCCCGCCTCCGATCCGCCGAATTTGTTCGTCTATCACCCGAAGCTGCTATTTATGTCCCGCTGGCCCCGATCCCCGCAGTTCCTAACGGCACATACGTGACTTGCCCAATTACTGATGTTGTTCTCCGTCCCAACGTCATACTCCCTCATACCGTCGTGACTGTCACTGCTAACCGCACCTATCTTCCCGTACTGAACTTCAGCCGTTCGACTCAAGTTTTACCCCATGGTATCGCACTCGCTCATCTGTTTCCTTTGGCGGACTGCGAAGTTGCTGCTCTAACCCCTCAGCATCTGTCCGAGCAGCATATATCGGCTTCTCATTCGAACCTCTTTTCAGGCATGATAGCCGCGGATCTGCCAGATGACCAAGCCAGAGCTCTTTCCGACCGTTTGCTGTCGTACCGTGCTATATTTGATATCGGGGACCGACAATTGGGCCAAACATCTGTTGTGACCCATCTAATCAATACGGGTGACGCCAGCCCCATCCACAGACGGCCTTATTGTGTTTCCCTTACTGACCGGCATGTTATATAGAACGAAGTTGACAAGATGCTGACGCAAAACATTATTGAGCCTTCCTGCAGTCCCTGGGCGTCTCCTGTCGTATTGGTCAAAAAGAAAGACCAAAGTTGGAGATTTTGTGTCGACTATCGCCACCTTAACCAAATAGCAAAGAAGGATGTTTACCCTCTTCCGCGAATTGATGAAGCGCTTGACTGCTTGCATGGTGCCAATTATTTTTCTTCCATCGACATGCGTTCAGGCTAATGGCAAATTGCTGTTGACGAACGGGATCGCGAGAAAACCGCATTTGTCACCCCCAACGGACTTATCAATTCAAGGTGATGCCATTTGTACTCTGTAACGCTCCTGCGACATTCGAGCGCATGATGGACTCACTCCTCCGTGGCTTCAAATGGACAACATGTTTATGCTACTTGGATGACGTCGTAGTTTTCCCTTCCATGCACGTTCGCAACCCACCTTGATCGACTTTCTACGGTCCTGGACGTTTTCCGCCGCGCCGGTCTTCAACTGAACGCCAAAAAATGCAGCTTCGGCCGGCGCCAAATCAAAGTACTGGGTCATTTGGTTGACGCAAATGGTGTGCAGCCCGACCCTGACAAAGTTCGAGCCGTGCGCGACTTCCCTACCCCACGTAGCTCAAGTGACGTACGAAGCTTCCTTGGCCTTTGTTCCTACTTCCGCCGCTTCATTCGGAACTTCTCAGACATCGCTCGTCCGGTTACCTCTCTTCTGCAAAAAAACGTACGTTTCACATGGGGTTGTGACCAAGCCTATGCCTTTACGACGCTTATTTCCGCCCTTACCGCCCAACCTGTTCTGGCGCACTTCGATCCTTCTGCACCTACCGAACTGCGCACCGACGCTAGTGGACATGGTATTGGTGCTATCCTTGCCCAGTCCTAGCATGGTTCCTCCCGCGTGATTGCTTATGCTAGCCGCCTGCTTTCGACCTCTGAGCGCAATTATTCAATTACAGAGCGAGAATGCCTTGCACTTGTTTGGGCGCTGACCAAAATCCGCCTTTATTTGTTTGGGCGGTCCTTCTGTGTAGTTACTGATCATCATGCTTTGTGTTGGCTGTCCTCACTTAAGGACCCCACTCGCCACTTATGTCGCTGGGCCTTACGAATACAAGAGTATGAATTTACTGTGGTGTACAAGTCCGGCCACTTACACCAAGACGCTGACTGCCTGTCCCGCCATCCCGTAGATCCTCCCGATTTGTCCGACCATTCTGCTGACGACTACGTTTTGTCCATCTCGGACTTTATCGATATCGGCTCCGAACAGCGTCGTGATCCTGGCCTGCAACCAATTATTAACGAGCTTCGCAACATCCCCGATCGTTCCGCCAGCATGTTTGTACTCCATAACGAGACATTATACAGACGCTGTATGCGTCCAGATGGCGCGGACCTTGTACAGGTCGTTCCGGCTCATCTGCGCTCTAGTGTCCTCGCCGAACTTCACGACGTTCCTACAGCAGGACACCTCGGAGTATCACGCACGTATGACAGTGTGCGACGCAGATTTTTTGGCCTGGTCTGTACCGCTATGTCCGTCGCTACGTCGCCGCTTGTGAGCTATGTCAGCTCCGTAAGACACCCTTGCTTCAACCTAGTGGGCCCCTGCAACCAATTCCAGTGCCGACTGAGCAGTGTTCTCGTGTGGTCCTCGATCTTCTTGGGCCTTTTCCGACGTAGACTTTTGGAAACAAATGGATTGCTGTGGCGACTGACAATACCACCCGATATGCTGTAACCAGGGCTATCCCCACCAGCTGCGCCTCCGACGTTGCCGACTTTCTTCTGCATGGTGTCACCTTGATTCATGACGCTCCACGTCAACTGCTCACATATCGTGGCCGCTGTTTCCTCTCTCAAGTGGTTCATGACCTTCTCCGCTCATGCGCTACTCGTCACCAGTTCACCACGGCCTACCATCCACAAACGAACGGTCTTACTGAGCGCCTCAATCGCACACTGACCGACATGCTGTCTATGTATGTGTCCGATCACCATCGTTACTGGGACGTCTCCTTACCTTTCGTCACGTTCGCCTGTAACTCCTCACGCCATGATACAGCCGGATACTCTCCCTGTTATCTACTCTTCGGCTGTGACCCTTTACTCCCCTTCGACACCTTGCTGCCTCTTGACGACTCTTCCTGCAGCTACGCTTCGGATGCCATCGCCCGCGCTGATGCCGCCCGCCACATTGCTCGAGAGCGTCTTGGAGCGTCTCAGCGCTCTCAAAAACGTCGTTATGGCCTTCATCACCGCGACGTCCATTATCCTCCTGGTTCCCTCGTACTCCTTTGGCACCCGGCTCGCCTTGTAGGTATGTGTGAAAGACTTTTGCCTCGTTACGTGGGCCCTTACTCCGTCTTGCGGCCAGTCGCCGATGTGACCTATGAGATCGCCCCTTTGCAGCCCAAGAATCCTTCCACAACCCATCATCCAGAACTCGTGCATGTCGCCCGCCTAAAACCATATCATCCGAGTTCTCCTGTGTAGGACGCACCGGGACGGTGCTTCTTCGGCGCGGGGAGTACTGTTATGGAGCACAGTATGGAGACGACGACGACGTGCTGATGTGAAGAAGGGAAGAAGTTAACGCTCAGGCCTAGCTGACTTCGTTCTGTGGTTTTCGGTGCGTCGTGTGTGTCTAACAGTGAACTAGCCTTTACCACTCCGTACTTTTCCTTAACAATATGCTCGAAGTTGTCTTACTCTCCGCAAAACCGGCAGAAAGGATTCATATCCTTATTTATAAATTTTGACATGTAGTTTGGATTGGGGAAGGTCCCCGTCTGTAGCTGTCTCCATATTACTTGTAGTTGTCTGGTCAGTGTAAGCGGCTCCAAACTGGCAATTAGTAACTTTGCTATAGGTAGAGTCTCCAAACCCGCCTCACAAATACTCAGTGAAATAAGAGATTCTCCTCTCGAGAGAGATATCGAATTGATATGAACCCCAGCCATGCGGGGAATCTGGGAAATGAGGCTGCTCACCAATACGCTCGAGAATTAGCCGACTGAGTGGTGGCTCAAAATCAGGAACCCGAACCCTTCGGTGAGCCAGCCGTATCATACAACGAACTCACTGTAGATTACAAAGCAATGCGAAGAAACACTCCCACCTGACGCTCCGTTTTCTATTTTTGCTTGCTCCTCAATATTTTTGCGGCAGCAACTTGTTCGTTGCATAAGAATAAGGTTGTCCTCTGCAGCATGCTGAATATTCTGCGATGCTCTATCATTTCATGAGCTGTCGACTTCTGTACAGTGAGAAATGGCACTATGATCTGCTTTTTGCTTTCAGTGATAACTGGAAAAGTACAGCCGTTCGATTGCATTTGTCGCGATTATGCTAGGATCTCTGGCCTCCTACACTAAAAATGTAGTGTGCGTCGATTACTTAGGAGCAATGAATGCTGGCCCTGAAAAACTCTTTGGCAAGTAAACCCGCGGTATTGCGGGGTAATCAGCACTAGTAAGGTCGTACGTCATTCTTTTTTATTCTTGAATGTGTCTTGCCACGCTTCGACGCATGCGTTGGTATGGCTTCTTTTATGGCTTCGTTTTATCAGAGATATTTCGTATGGGCAGGGAGTTTTCACATGACCAGGCACGCTTCACTTTGACCACGACTACTAGGCGTTGGCAGGTTACCTTCACTTTGAAAGCTGGAGCTCTAAAGCCGCAATTCCGCGTATTCATTTACTGCGGGAAACTTTTCTCCCATCGATGTCAAATCAGCCGGAATCATTGCATCGATTTGTTGTATTTACGAAACTTAAACAATCAGTAATGGTTACAGTCGTGATGTAAAAATAGGGAAACATTTTGCGAGTAACAATTTTTAGCACTGTAACATATTACTTATTTCAATTTTATGCAAGAATATTTTTTTTTATCTCGCCTGAGTGATTAAGTCATCGCTCTATGTTCTAGCTACATTTCACTGAAGACCAGTTTGTGCCGCGAGTATTACACGAACTAGAAAAAAAAGCTGAGGCCCAACGCAGTTCCGTAAATCTTCTCTCACCGACCTGTCCGGAAGCAAAGGAAGCCTCCTCGACAGAGACATGAACCTAGCGCTGATAGTAGTCAGTTATTTCTGTGGCTTGCTCTTTTCGCACCTCTATTTTAGAGAAAACAAGAAAGTATAAGAAGTAAAAGTCAATGTATAGTTGTCTGGTCAGATATTATGAGATAATAGAGGTATGACTGACAACGTAAGTCAATGAAAATTGAGGTATATCAATGGGCCATGGCCCGTGGGACGGCATCAGATGAAATAGTGATGGTTATGAATAGTGATAGCTAATGATGGTGACTGTTACGGATATTCGTAGTAAATTATGGTAATAGGCCCGGATAGTGAGGTGATAATGTTCGTTGTGGATAGTGACAGTTACGATAGGTCACTCGATAGCATTAGTAGATATAATGATAGATATATGATAGCGATAGTTAATGATTTGGCAGTTATATGATTTTGCATTTCCGCACGTTGGAGACCTATGCGCACCCAGTAATTTTTTAATTTGATTGTTGCGGTCAATGAAATTACGCTCTTTTACATAGCGCATGAGGCCACAGAATGCTTGCGCCAGAACTGCAGTGTGTCGGCAATAGGGCCCACCACTTCTCCCAGTGCATGCTGCTGTCTTCTAACCACATACGAAGTCAGTGAGTGGCCGCGTATATCATACAATTATATAATTCCTCCATCAGCATCACATCAAGACTGCCGTGGCGAACCTGTTCCTTGCCCCGAAGCGGCAAGGACCAGCTCGAAGTTTGGTTTTATACAACAAACTAATTAATGCAGAGTAATGCAGATTGCTAACTAGCACAGTGCATTTACACTTGGCCTAAGCCTTCCAACGGTATACGGATCGATGCTGAAGATAAAATATGGGTTTTAATTGCAATTTATTATATACCAAATAATTTGGCCCAGTAATTGATCAAAATACATGTACAATGAACCAATAATTCAAACTCATGGTTGATCATGTGACATATACTATGCTTAGACAGAGAGCTTGACATTAGCGAAATATACCAAGTCCTGCTTTGACCTTCTCTCATCTTGAAGTTCAATGCACCGGCCTGGATCGTTTTCCGAACTTTCACCGCAGGGACAGATTTCATGCTCTAAAGAAACAAACACAGACAAAGTCAGAGGCAGTACTAGATTAGTGCACAAAGTAAAACACCTTATCATGTGACTTAAAAATTGTCTGCAGCACAGAACTCGCCTGAAAGCTTTGTTTATTAGTATTCCCCATTCAAACAGTCCTACGAAAAAAGTAATCTCTTCATGAATGTTATTTTTGTCATTCTCAATGCTTTTCTAGCAATTTTTCAAGAATTTTGTGCACTCCTGGAGCGTAGACCTGGCCCAAAAACTCGCGCTTCAGTCACTGCAGCGGCCGGCCGGCGGGCGCCAAAGAGAAAAAGCGTGTCGTGCGCAGCGCTATCCGCCGCCGCGCGAGGAGAATCGAGGAGGAAAGCGCGGCGCGGAGGAGTGTCGCTGCTTTCAAATGATCAAGGGACTGTACCCGCGAGTGACAGATGCTGCACCTTTCATTTCCTATAAACTAAGTATAGAACGCCTGTCAACTTAAACGCGCTCGACATGGAAGCCAGGGAGAGTTTAGCTGCTGGCGAACGGCGCAGAAGACTGGAGAAATGAACTTCTGATCCCGAGGTAGCCATTGATTTTCGTTAGGTATGTCCAGGCATAGCAAAGCTAGTTGCCATCTTTCATTTTTGTTTGTCGGTGACGTACTACGTTTTTAGGAGCTTTGTTTTCCTGCTACAGCTGCACCACTTACAGCCGAGGGCCATCTCCGCCTTGAGGCAAGGCGTAGTAGAGCTTGACTTTTATAAGTAAATTGCTGGAGTGAGTTCTACATTTTCACCAAGAACTATCGACTTACAGAATACGCTCGTCAAAGAAGGAGCATCTTAGTGCCGTCACAGAAACATTAAACAGCAGCCCTGTTACATGCCTGCAGGTTTCGCTGAGCCTTCAATAAGGAGTAAAGAACCGCACGCAGTATTGTTCACTATTGCATGCAGTGTCAGGACAAACATTTGACTGCAAAGTCTTTGTATCCAAGCTCAGCATGCGCCATGCAACATCAACACTTGTGCGTATGTATAACGAGAGCCACGACGACACACAAGGCGCGAATAACGAAGCCGTTGGCGGAGACAGGTGTGCGCATCGGGTCCTTTCCAAAGTGTTTGGGCGGCCTTGCTGTATTTCGCGTTTGCTGCCAAATGAACACATATCGGTTCCATACGAGTTCTGCCACCGACACATTCGGTGAGAACTAAATTTTATATACTTGTATGAACATCTACCGAAAACGCAGCAATAGAAAGGTGTGCTATCTGATCAACCGCGGGAGCACGGCAGGTTGAGCCTCATTAGCCGCAAGAAAAGGCCCGTGAGTTAGCGAAGCTCCCACGTATCAGCGTGAACGTGGTTGAGATAATACAACGAGTAGTCTTCTAATCAGTAAAGTTTGTCCTGTGTCAGAAGCTGCAGAAGTTGATGTCAGCAGGTTCTCCTGCCCTATATCTAGAATGCCTATACAAGCATATCTGCGCGTGTTGCAAAATAGTACATCTCATTACACTATGACACTCGTCCGTGCATTAGCGGCCATGCAATACATGTTCGTTTTGTCTATACGCGTTCTGCGCAAGAAAGATACATGTGTTTCTAACCAAAGGATCTCACCTCGCAACTAAAGCGCAGTGAGTTCAAACAACGTGGCCCGTATCAATGGCGAACCATGTATTGGTCGCCTGAACACCATGGTCTTCATGTATGGTGTGATTCATCATTCATGGATGCTGAGATTCATCTTCAAGTTTCTGACATAAACTTTAGTCCGCGATGCCCCTGGCGAACAGTGGGCGTGAACTGCACGTATTGCTCATACGTGGTCCTTATTCAGGCTACAACCCAAAAATTCGGCGTTCCACATCATTTCTGAAAACGAAAATGAGATCTCCTTCTATGTCATCCTCTTTCATCAGCATGCACACGCTTACAGTAAACGAGGAGGAGGAGGGAACTTTATTGAGGAGAAATTGTAGTATTCTTACTTCTTGAGAGGACGCTTCTCCTCAAGCCGCCCCAGGGGAGGTCGTCGCTCAATGGCGCTCGACGACCTCCTTGACCCAGGCCGTGATCGCGTGTTTCCGGCCTTGATCAGAGCTAAGCAATGTGGCCTCCCACTGTTCCGAATCGATGATCTGCAGGTTCTCCGGCGGTTGCATTGTTTTACATTTAAAAATGTGTTCTATAGCTGCCCTCTGATCACCGCAAAAGGAATATGAGCCGCTATATTTGCCTGAATGCCATTGTCCTAATTTCTGTGGATTAAAGCCCGTATTTGTCTCCTGCATACTTGTCTTAGCTCGGGGTAACGCATCTCCCGGCCTATGATGAATCCTCGAGCATGCTGATGCGCCGCCTCGTTTCCAGGCTGACCCACGTGTGACCCACAAAAGTTTGATCGAACGTGCGTTTTTGGAGGGATCAAAAGACTTCAAGATTTCGGCTGCTGATTGATGAATTTGTCTATTGCGAAATTTCGAATGGCTTTTTTCGCGTCGCTAAAGACAAATTTGGAGTTCGTCGCGACAGTCGCCAGAGCTGCCTCCTGTGTGTTTCGTGCTTCCTTTATTATTGCTGAATGTTCTAAGTGATACATGTGATGGTCCAGTGCTAGGCCTCTCTTATCCTCGTATTCTGCCGCGTCGACATACGACGTTTGTGGTAGATTCGAATAGTTTTTCTCTAATGATTGGGCTCTTGCTACCCGAAGCTGCAGGTGAAACTCCGGGTGCATGTCTTTAGGTACGTACGAGCAACACCAAAACAACAATTCAAGCGCACGTGAGGTGGTGAACGCTGCCTTACCCACGCCAGTTCGAGAAGCTTTCCAACCAAAAGTGCCGTCGAAGCTTTCCATTTTGGACTTAAGGTTGCGCTCGACAGTTCACAGCCGTATGAGGTTTTGAAGGATATTTGGAAACAAATTATGGTGCCCGGGTTTACTTTTGGAAATGCGGTTTTATACATAAAATCAGAAGTACAGTCGACCATAGCTATAAATCAGAGAGCCGTTGGACGATTAGCACTGGGTGCCCACGGCAAAACCACAAATGAGGCGGTAGAAGGAGATATTGGCTGGGCATTTTTAGAAGTACGGGAAGCTCAGAGTAAAATATTATATGAGGAACGCCTGAGGAAATTGAACACTAAGAGATAGGCAGCTAAAGTATTTAAATACCTATAACTAAAAGCGTTGACTTAAAATGGAGAAAAAGAACTAGGAAACTAACCAGTAGGTATGCAGGTCACAAAGAAAGCGAAAAGACAGATGAAAAAAACAAAAAAAACAGCGTTAAGCAACAGGTAAAAAACAGAGGAGGTAAAATTGGATAAATTTGATCAAAAAAAAAAAAACAGTGTGGAACTCTACCGAAAGAGATGATGATGATGCTGAATTTTAATGTCGCAAGGGCGTCTCTGGACAAAGAGCGCAAACACGAAGTGAACGGTGTACTAAAATTGATGTAATGCGCTGGTTGTGGGTTTTCATGAAGGGATAAAAAACAGTGGTAAATAGGGCCCAAAAATTTATTCCCTCTGTAAAATCACTAAAACAGTGGTGTATAGGGCCTAAAATTTATTTGCGATGTATATTGAACTGTGCAAAAATTAAAAAAGGATATGTACATGCTTTAAAAGATCTCATCTGTCTTCTCAAGGAGGAATGGGCTGAGACCCACGCCGATAGGAAATTTCATGACAAAAAGCCTACTTTTACCAGGAATGTGGGCACATGTTTAAAAGGTAACATTTGGTTGTCCCCAAGAAAAATGGATGGGTTGGCAGGTATTTGGTTTGTGTACAATGAGGGAAAATGACGCCTCCTTTCTGGCTCGAGTTGTGCATATATAATTAAAACATCAATAACAGTAAGCCGATCATCCCATCTCGGTCAGTGTGGTGCAGGAAAGTTTGTTAAAATATATGTTGTGTTGTGTATGTGTGACCAATTCTCAGCCTGCACAGAGCTACTTCTTTAAATCTCTCTCCTTTTTCTGTGGTGTACCTGTCTATCCTTGGCTTTATTGTGTGTAGTTTATTTTCTGTTGCTGCATCCCATTCCTCTTGCCATTGTTGCCGAATTATGTGTGGCTTGAGGTCATGATAAGTTATCTTGTTATTGTCTGTGTCATTTCGAAGGGCAGCTGGCGCAGCAAGGTTATCAGCAACCTCATCACCTTGTATACTACGATCGCCGGGAACCCAACATAGCGTAATTTTAAGTTTTCATTTATGGGCAGACATGAGGTTATAAAGTAGAGTATTTAGGACTGGGTTCTGAGACCATTTCGAAGACGATAGAGAGGTTAAAACGCTGAGGGAGTGTGTAGATTACCGCTGTACATATTTTGTTTTCAATAATGTGTCTCACAGCTAGCAGGATTCTATAGCATTCAGCGGTGTATATACTTGTATGTCTGTTCAGTGTTTTTGAAAGTGAAGATTGCGGTCCACGTGCTGCACAGGACACTCGAGCAGACTTTGAAGCATCAGTGTAATATTCACCACAAGTGTACTTTGCGTAAAGTGACACGAAGTGGTGTTGTATGGCAATATGGGATGCGTGCTTTCCCACTTCGAGAAATGACCGGTCACAATTAACATCATGTATTTCCCAAGGAGGAATTAAGTCTTTTATGAAAATTGTATGAAGACTGGTATCCGGAACGTCCAGGTGTTCAATATGCGTGGCAACTCTGATTGGATATGGTTGTGTTAGAGATGGATTTCTTGAGAAAAGTTCTGTGCTAGTTTTGTCAAGCAGCAGCACGCGACATGAATGATCCAGTTGGCATAGTACCTTCATAGCATAAGTTACACAAGTAAATTCTTTTCTTCGTTGCAGTGACCACCAGTTCGCCTCGACATAGAGGCTAGCAATTGGGCTAGTTCTGAAAGCACCAGCGAGGCGAGGCGAAGGCCAAGGTGGTGCACCGGGTCGAGCAGTTTTAGAGTAGAGGATGATGCTGACCCATAGACCATCGAGCCTGTAATCAATGTGCGATAGAATTACGTTATTGAGAAAGCTGAGCAGGCAGTCACGGTCTGTGCCCCATGGCTCGTGAGACAAAATTTGTATTAGATTTATTGCCTTGAATCATTTCAGTCGCAGCTGTTTTATGTGTGCAATGAAGGAAAGCATTTCTTCGACTTTCGATAACTACGATAAGAAATTTATTTTCTTTCCGAATGACAAGGCTGTGACCATTCAGTGTTACGTTGGGGTTAGGTCTGATGTCACACTGCTTGGTGAAAAGTGCGCAAACACTCTTTCCAGTGTTAAATTTAAACCCATTGTCACCAGCCCGTTTAGCCAGTTTGTTAACACCTAGCTGAAGCTGACTTTTACAGATAGCCAAGTTGCAAGATTTCAGTCTTATCTGGACGTCATAAACATATACAGAGCAAGAAATGGTTCTTGGCAGCACGATTTTTAGAGAGTTCACTTTGACTATAAGAAGTGTGCAGCTGAGGACACCAGCATGAGGGAAACCATTTTCCTGTATGTACAGCTTTGAGTATGTGTTGCCAAGACGAACTTTGAAAACCCATTCAGACAAGTAACTTCGTATCGTATTCAACATGTTCCCTGTGATGTCGAGAGAGAACAGGTTACGGATGATGATGGTATCATATGCTTTCTGGAGATCAAAAAAGACAGATAAACAATGTTGTTTGTGTACAAAAGCATCCCTTGCGTAAGACTCAAATGCAATGAGCTGATCTGCTGTTGACCCCCAGCCCTAAAACAAGCTTGGTTTTCGTCAAGAAGACCATTATATTCAAGTATTCAAGGAAATGAAGAAGGCATGGATTTACTGTTTTTTTAAAAAGCTTGCATAGGCAGCGCGTTAAAGCAATAGGCCGATAACTGGCAGCAAGTTCGGGCTCTTTTCCGTGTTTTGATATTGCAGTGACGATTGCTTCCTTCCATGCGTTAGTAAAGCGTCCTGTAGCCCATATTTTATTATACAGGCAGAGGAGGGTTTGAAGTATGTACACATGCAGCTGCCTGAGCCTTCCATATGTCCTTCTGTCAGGACCTGCTGCTGAGTTCTTACATGTGCCTAAAGCAGTCTTCCGCTCCTGCAGGGTGAATGGGCTGTTGTACCTTCCTGTGCACGGTCTTTTATCGTGCATAGGCTTCCTCTCCTCAGGTGCCATATGCCGCAAAAAGGAATCTGTATAGTGCGCAGAGCTGAATATTTATTAAAACTGCTTCCCTAGAGTGTCTGCTTGACGTTCAAGGGAGTCATCATTGGTGCCGACAAAGGGTGTTGGGAGAATGTTATATCCTTTGAGTGCTCTTATTATGTTGTAAACTTTGTGTGCATCAGAATAAGAGTTCACGGAAGAAAGGAACGGTGCCCAGCTTTCTCGCTTGGAGATGCGTCGAACACGCCTACCATTTGCCTTTGCACGACTAAATACTATTAGGTTTTCGGCTGTGGGGTATCCCCCGTGAAACTCAAAACAAGCCCTGTTTTGAGTTTCACGAGCAGTCTTACATTCTTTGTTCAACCAGCGTCTTCGTTTATTTCGTGACTTACCTGACATTTGTGGGATCTATTTTTCTGCTGCCTCTATAATGTGCAGCGTGATCAAGTGCTGAGTTTCGTCAATGCCTAAGTCAGCAACTGACGAACAAGGCAATAATGAGTGTTTCCTGAACATCTCCCAGTTGGCTGCATATTCTTTTAACTTTCTAGGAGTAGACGCATTTTCATTTTTATTGCCTGCATATTTTACAGATATCGGGAAATGGTCACTTCTATATAGATTCTTATAACAACCCACTCTGTAGCTGGCAAGAGCAATGGGGAGCCAATAGCTAAATTTATGACTGTGTATGTGTTCTGCTTTATGTTGTAATATGTTGGCTCTTTTGTGTTAAGTAAGCGTGATCAAGTGGACAATAAGAATTTTTCAATTTTGCACACCTCGGGAGTCCGTTCTTGTACATCCTCATAGTGGTTGTTGAGCATTAAAGTCTCCGACCAGCAGCCATGGGTCTGGAAGTTGGTCAATGAGCATTTCAAAACTTTCGCTACATAGCCTATAATCTGGAGGAATATACAGAGAACATACTGTTGTTATTTTATCGAAAACTAAAGTTCGTATTACCACTGCCTCTAAGTCTCTATTGGGCGAGGTATTTTGACATAGGATTGATTTTTGAGTTACAATTGCAACGCCGCCACAGGCGCGAGAGCTGCCTTGCCTATCTTTCCTGAACCCAAGATACTGCTTCAGGAAACTTGTGTCTGCTGGTTTTAGGTGGGTTTCCTGTAGACAAAGTATGTTTGGTTGGTGCTCGGAGAAGATTTCATATACATCATCCGGATTATTTAGCAGTCCTCGACAGTTCTAATAAACGATGCTCTCAGTAGTTATTTTTGTAAGTGTGGAATGGAGAAGATACAGTGGGTGTAAGACTCGCCGCCTTTATCAGGTGGCCTAACTGGTGTAAGTTTTTTTTTATTTCAAGCGGTCCAACAGGCCCCGCCTCTCATTGGCGAACACCCTAGGCGTCCCTGGCGCTCCGGAGTCCACGCTCACCTCCATCGCCTCTGGTGAAGGCATGGAGGCAGGAGATTTTTCAAGAGGAACCAAGTCCCTCTCAGATGTCTTTGGTGTCCCGGATGCCTCGGTGAAAGTGACCTCCGGAATTGCAAAGATTCGTGCAGCCGGTGGCTGCTTAGGAGCCGTGGTGGGAGCACGTCAGCAGCATTGCACTGCGTGCGCACCGTTACTAGATGCGGCCTGGCCCATCTGATGGCTGCGTCAGATAGGGAGAGGAAGAAAGCATTTTGTTTCTGTCGTGCCTCTCCGTATGATATATTCTCAGTGACCTTCAAATGTATCACTTCCTTTTCTGCCTGAAAGGTCATACAGGACCGCGAGTACTCAGGGCATGTGCCCTCACAGTTCACACATTTGAAGCCAGTTGTACTACAACTATCGGTTGCATGGTCGTGAGTGCTGCACTTTGCGCATGTAAGGCGTCCTCGACATGTCTGGCTACCATGCCCAACCGCTGGCACTTGAAGCACCTGCGGGGGTTTGGCATGTAAGGGCTTACTTTGCATAGGATGAATTCTACACTGATGAACTCAGGAAGCGTGCTCCGGTTGAAAGTGAGAACGATATGTTTTGTTCTTATGTCCTCATTCTTTCGCCTGATTGTTATTCTTCGAACCGCAGTTACGCCTTGGTTCTGGAGGCCTTCAAGGAGATCTGATTCTGTTTCATTTAAGAGATCTCGCTCAGAAACCACTCCCTGGCAGCTGTTAAGATTGCAGTGAGGCGATACCTGAATGTCAAGGTGAGCAAATGTCTTTGCTATGAGGTGCTTATCTGACTGGCTTTTGTGTGACACCTGAATTAGTAGGTCACCAGATCCTAGTTTTTTGCTTTTGTTTGTCCCAATGATGGCGTGCAGCGAGCTGGCTATCAGAAAAACTGATACCTCATTTACAGGTTATGCTCTGATAATGAGCGCAGGACAAGAAACTTTGAGAAGTTGCTGCCGTGATTTTTTGTGTCACTTTGATGCGACTACTTTTCGGAGGTCGATCAAGTTTTTTTGATGATTGTTTTTCTGTGCTTTATGGGTGCTCTAAGGGTTCCTAATATTATGTCGCCTCTGTTTCACCCTTATAAGCCGAGGAAGGTCCCGGAGCCCCTCACCTGGTAGACAGGTGGCGAGCCCGTTGGCCGAGGCTTGACCACGACCTCGACCAAGCCTCTGGGCGACGGGCTCGCCACCTTGATCACGACCTCGACCGCGTCTCTCATAGCCTGAGTTACTTTGGGACGTTAAACCCAACAAACCCCGACTTCGACCGCCACCGTTCACGGTTTCTTCCCTCCACCTTTCAACCTATCTCCACGGTACGGATTACAGCTTCGGTGTGGGGGCTCAGGGTCCGTGGTGGCGCCAAGCACCAACATCTCATTACACAAGGTGCCCCTGCGGGGAAATATACTGAAAGTGGAAAAGGCTGATCGGGAAGGAAGCATTCTTTGATAACTCAAGAGGCAGTGCCCTACTTTTTGAAGCTAGGTCAGGGTGCCTTAGAACACGCAGCTTCAAATATAAATTTACCAAGAAAGATGACACATGTGCAGTATGTGGTAAATCCACAAAAAAAAAATTAACCATATTAAACTGAAATGTAATGGTATCCATCGGGTAGTCGATGCAGGCGCAGTGACTCTTTGAAGCTCTGGGTTTTAGAGATACTAGAGGCCGGGTGAATGAACCTGCGGTAGAAGCTAGCAAATAACGATTGGAAGATTGGTGGCTTAAAACCAGAAAAGTGGCATAATGTTAGTAATGTAGAAATCAAAATTCAATAAATAAAATGATGGTATAGTCAACCAATCTAAAACACTTTCAAGATATAGGGGGGGAAATGAGCATGAGAGCAACTGCTACCACCCCGTTTCAAAGGGGACGCTCCTATATTCCATCCATCCACCCATTCGTGTGGTGCGGGCGCGTGTGTCATCGTTACTACTATTGCACGTGGCTACCGGAAACGGACAACTGGCGACAGCGTGAGCTTCTGAAAGCGTCAAATGTACGAGTTCTTTATTTTATTAACTTTATTCAGATTTAAGCTACATAGTTTGGCTCCAGCCTAATGAATAGATTTTATCTCTTTGTCCTACCCAACTGGTTTTTGTGCCGGCAGCTAGATTTGTTCGGCGTTCATTCTTTAACTATTTTAGCTTGTTAGCTTTTTAAATAATTATTCTTTATCCAGGATATAGCCATTCACAGAATTTATTTGAACGCGTGTTCGCTAGTTGTTTTTGTGTCTTTCTTTTGCCGTCTATATATTCTGAGAACTCGTAGTAGAAATATTTCAGTTGATATAGGCTTAAGATGTGCAACCAAAAGAACATAATGTGTACTTAGTGTGAGACGCAGGGTCATCTCAATGAAACGCGTTTCGACCCGGTAGAAGAAGTGGAAGGCAGTGAATTTTTGTGCCGGTGTTGCGTGCTGAGTGCGCGCCTTGACAGGTTTGAACTAGAAAAGGTCAGTCTAGTGTCGCGTGTGGAAGCCTTTGAAAATGATTTAGGTTTATTAGGGGACGAAAATGAGAAACTGCTGGGACAGCTTCCTCAAATGAAAAACAAAAATTAATGACATTGTCTTTGGAAGCAACGATGACGGACATTCCATTGCAGGCAACGTGGCTAGGACCAGCAAAGCAAAGTAGGTGAGTCGAGGCCGAACCGACAGAGTTATTCAGAAGTACCTACGATTAAGTCGAGAAAAAGGAAGAAATCAGGGAGAATATAATTCCCACAGAGAAGGACTCAGCTAACCTAAAGCAGGAGCCCACAGTTGGGAGGGATAGAGAAAAAGCCCAGGTGCTCATTGCCGTAGATTTCAACATGAGCAGGTGCAGTCGAGATATCATGGAACGTTTAAAGGGTGATAAGCGAGTATTATATGGAACCTTCAATGGGATGACACGGAGTGCAGTGCTGAAAGAAACAAAAAAAGGGTGTCAAAAAATTCCGCATTGCGTAATATGGTAATAGTTGCCGCGGGAATGAACGACGTCCTAAATGGTAACACGGCAGGAGCGGTGGAACGTTTAGCAAAGGCAGTTGACGATATAACGGCGATAGCGCATCAAGCGCAGATCGTTGAGTGTTCTAGGAAAGCTTGAAAAGGACGTTTTTGTGGTGACAGTTAATCATGACATAAGAAAGTTAAGCCTGGAGAAGCGTTTCGAAGATGTTTACTTAATCAGGAAGGTTCATAGCGCAGGTTTTGGCAGCGCGTGTCAGCGAGATGGCATTCATATTAACAGAAGGATGGCAGCAGAGATCATCTGGCGCCTGGCCCCAGGGCTGTAGCTTTTTCAGGGGGTCCGCGAAGGCTCCGGGCGCAAGGGTAGTTGGAAGTGAATAAAAAAAAAGCGCAATAACGATGGCTGAGCCCAACAAAATGACAAAGTGGAGGCAGATAAAGATAAGTACAAAATAGAGATTTAACACTGGGATCATCTACATAAACATGCAAGAGGGTAGAAAGAGAGCTTAATGGCTAGATATAGAACAGCAGTTGAAGGATGAGAAAATAGGTGTGTACGCTCTATGCGAGACTCATTTCAGGGCTGTTGAATAGAAGGCTGTTAAATACGCTGTTTATAGAAGGCTACGTCTGGAAAGGGTGCAGAGAAATGAGAACGGAAAAGAGGGGAGGGTAGGTACGTAGATACATCATGGAACAAATTGGCAAAGAATAAAATCATCTTAGAAAGAACATATCTGGGTGTCAGGAACAATTGCTGGCATAAGACTACGGGTAGGGGTAGTTAATTTAGGCACAGGACACCAATGCAGGCAGGACAACAAGGATCTCATTGAATAACGATATAAGCCAGCTTGGAGACGGGGCCGATAATCATCTACTACGGGGACATGAACGGCCACTTCGACGATCTGGATGGATACACGAATTGTAACTGGAATCTCAAAATAACGGCTTCAGGGGCTAGTTGGTGCTGCGTCGTATTCAGATATGTGGCGCAAACAAACACAAACACAAGAGAAGATACACAACACACGCGCGCACTACCAACAGTAATAAGAATCTGAAAACACTTCCTCTTCACCACTCCTCCTCTTCTACACTCAGGCACGTCTTATCTTCCTCTTCTTCTCATCTTGCTCTTCTTTGCCAGGGGGATAATGGCACTCTCTTCCTCGCAGACCATAACATCGTCCAAACGTGGTCCAAACGTGGCAGTGACCAATCTCATCTTCCTCTTCTTCTCTTCTTCCTCTTCTTTACCAAGGGGATAGTGGCACTTTCTTCCTCTCAGACCATAAACATCATCCAAGCATGACAGTCACAAATTCTACACTGTCTTGTTACTCCACACCTCTGCTTTGCCCAGTAACTCATACCACGCTGGACAAGCAGATGTCACCACATAGTCACATAGTCATACACTAAAAACCACCGCCACAAATATAAAGTAGGACATGTCCATCCACACCACATAACTTGTGTAGTCCCTATGTATTGAGAAACTTTAACTTGCCAACATCTACGAAGCCACGAAGCCCATGTACTTGAGGGAAAAAAATTCTGTAAACTACCATGGCCCCAAAACGTAAGATGAGTCCAAGAATAACAACTTTAGGCCAAGAATAACAGCTTGAGGCCTGATAATAATCTCGTTCTTTGCATTACTCAGGAGGATTGCTCAATAAAATTAAATTCTGTTCTACGTAAACTCAACGAAGCTTCGCTAATGCATCTCGCTTCTTTCTTCCGTATCCAAGAAGAGGAAGATGAGACGTGCCTGAGTGTAGAAGAGGAGGAGTGGTGAAGAGGAAGTGTTTTCAGATTCTTATTACAGTTGGTAGTGTGCGCGTGTGTTGTGTATCTTCTCTTGTGTTTGTGTTTGTTTGCGCAACATATCTGAATACGATGTAATTGGAATCTAATGCTAGAATTCTGTGAGCGACACAATATAGTTGTTGGAAACAGAGAAACAAAATATGAGGGACAAATTACTTGGGAATTCCGGATCAGGCAGACTGTTGACTACTGTCGAATGTCGCAGGGAATTTATAGCAAGGTAAAAAAAAATGGAAATAGACGAAGAAGGGGAGTGTAGTCTGGGAAGTCATCATAAACGTATTAGTCCGCAGATGGGGCCCTTAATGAAAAGAGAAATGGCACTCAGACAAAAAGTAAACACAATATAAACGACGATCAAATAACGCAGATAACAGCAGACATAGAGGAAGCAATAGAGAAAATCCTCATGGAAGACTGCGATTATGAACAGGTAGAACTACTCATAAGGAGAACAATTAAGGAGGTTAAAATAGCAAACTTCATATAATGGAAAGAGGAAGCCATATAGCTGGTGGAATAAGGAAATCAGGGAACCCATTGAACAACGAGGGAAAGCTTCAAGGGCACACCGAGAGGCAAGAAAGCACAGGTATCTCCGGAGGAACTAGACCAAAATCGTGAATCATATAGCCAGGGGGCGCTCGGAGTGAAAAACGACGTTGAAGTGAATCGGCTCCGGACTTGCAGGACGTACCTAAACCTTGGACCGTGTAATTCCACCTGTACCGGCTCTGTTAACCTAGCCGCATTCGCTAACACCGTGACAAATCTGGTGGAGGTCAGGTCTGAAGCCCCGTACCCCTACGCTAAGCAGGAATGCTGGTCATATATTTGAGGAAACGCCCGTTCACCGCACTACTCGCAGGCAACGAGGCCTACCACCTGAGTTTTCCCCCTCGGCCATGACTACCAGTAACCACGACGTCGTCGCAATGCCTGGCGCGACCCCACCTACGTGACGTTTCAAAACCCCCGCGTCCCTAAGACCTTTTGACGGGAACACCTACGAAGACGTTGACGACTGGTTGCAGCACTACGAAAGGGTAGCTACATTCAACCTCTGGGATGACGCCGCACGGCTTCGAAATGTATACTTCAGCCTCGAGGATGGCGCTCGGACGTGGTTCGAGAACCATGAAGAGCAGCTGTCTTCTTGGAGTGAGTTCAAACGTCATCTTACGGCACCTTACGGAAGCTCAGATAACCGCGAACCGGCCAAACGTGCTCTGCAAACTCGGATCCAAATGCCTAACGAAACCGTCCCGGCGTATATCGAAGACATGACGCGCGTGTTTAAGCGTGCGGATCCTACGATGCCCGAGGACAAAAAGCTGCGCTACCTCATGCGTTTCGTCAAAGAGCAGCTTTTCGCTGGCCTGGTGCTCAGCCCGCCGAACACTGTTGCAGAATTCTTTGCGAAAACATGCACTGTAGAGACAGTGCTTCAGCAGCGGGCTTCGGCACAGGATGGCGCCATCCACGCCGCCTCCGTGTCTCCTGAGTTCTCATCGCATAGCATGGACACATCGGCGCTACTGGAGCGCATACGTCCGATTGTGCGCGACGAACTCCGACTGATGTATGGCACACCTCAACCAGCTCCTGCCTCCATTGCGAGCGTTGTCCGCGACGAGGTGGAGCAAGCGCTCCGGTCTTCATTTCCAACCGGCGAACCTCGCCCTACTTCTACTCTTACAGGACCTGAGTGTCACCGCCCTACATACTCCCAGCTGCTGCAATACTCTTCGCCCTCGTCGCCGTCCCTGATTCCTGCGAACGTAGATGGGCCGAAAACAGCAGCCCCCGTGATCCAGTATGTTACAGATTCTCGACCGCCTACACGGAAAGCAGAAGAGTGGCGTACCCCCGACCGACGGCCGTTAGGCTTTCACTGCGGCGAACCGGGCCATGTCTATCGGCGCTGTTTCTACCGTCGACTGGGTCTCGAAGGGTTTTCCGCTGATTCTTCGCGGCCTCGCTACAACGAACGGCCTCGAGCCGTTGAAAATTTCGTCAATGATCAGCGCCGGATTGTTCCGTCTCGTCTGCGGCAATCTAGATCACCGTCGGCATCTGCTACAAGTTCCTCATGGGCAGCGCAGGGCCGCTCGCCCAGTCCCCAGAGGGAAAACTGAAACCAGCGACCTTCGGGGGTAGGCTCGCTGAACACCGCGGCGCTTGAGACCTCCCATTGATGCGGACACGGAAAGACTACGCATCGACATTGGAAACGTCCGCGGTTACCGATCACAACGCCACCGCGACGCCACCACGACGCACCTGCAACCACGACGAATTGCTGGTGGAACCGACGACGAAACGACGCACCCGCAACGACGACGAATTGCCGGTGGAACAAACGAAGCAACCACTTACCCGCAACGACGACGCATTGCAGGTGGGACATATGACGCAAGAACGCACCCGCAATGACGACGAACTGCCGGTGGAACGGACGCTGCAACAACGCACCTGCAACGACGACGAATTGCAGGTGAAGCACACCGCGTACACCGACGCAGAGCACTCAGACTCAGAAGCCTGACATTCGCGAGCAGCTTTCGTTGGACAAACCCGTATTACTGGATGGACGCAATGTTCGAGCTCTGTTGGATACTGGCGCTGATTATTCTATTTTGAGCAGCCAGTTTGCCGAAGTTCTCAAGAAGGTTTTGACTCCGTGGGCTGGCACACACGTTCGCACCGCGGGTGGGCATCTGATTACTCCTCTGGGCATGTGCACGGCCAGAGTTCAAATTCAAGAGTCAACATTTGTGGTAAGCTGCCTTGTTCTGAAAAGCTGTTCGCGTGACCTGATTCTGGGCGTAGATTTTATTCGTGAGTATAGCGCAATTATTGACCTCCGGAATTCTAAGGTTACTTTTTCGACTGAGAAAGCAGTGGCCCTCAGAGGTGCAAAGCGACCACTTAGTGTGCTTCGAGTTTATGAGGACAGTGTCACTCTGCCACCCCGAACCAGCGCCTTCGTTATTGTCAAATGCAATGCCCTTAACCATGGTGACGCAATAGCCGAAACCAACGTATCGTTACTGTTGACACAAGGAGTCTGCGTGGTCCACAGTTTTGTACATCTTCACCGCAGTCAGTCCAAGGTGCTTGTTACAAATTTTTCGCACGAGTATGGGCACCTTTTTCGTGACACTTGCGTAGCTTTCGCCGAAGGCATCTCTGATGTGTCCGAGTGCTTGTACACAGAAACCGTGCCACCGCCCACATCCATCGAGAATCTCGATGTCAGCTCAGAGCTATCGGTCAGCCAGCGTGACCAGCTATTTTCATTGTTACTCGAATTCAAAGAGTGTTTTGCATCGTCGTCAAAAGTGAATCAAACTCCCATCGCCAAGCACCAGATCGTGACGTTCGATAATGTGCGCCCAATCCGCCAGCACCCCTACCGCGTCTCTTCGACCGAGCACGAAGTTATTAGGTCACAAGTTAAGGATATGCTCGAAGATGAGGTTATCCAGCCTTCCAATAGCCAGTGGTCCTCCCCGGTCGTACTAGTTAAAAAGAAAGACGGCACGTTGCGTTTTTGCGTCGATTACCGCAAACTGAACGCGGTAACCAAGAAGGATGTCTACCCCTTGCCACGGATTGACGACTCTCTCGACCGCCTTCGGCGTGCAAAGTATTTTTCGTCCATCGAACTTAAAAGTGGCTACTGGCAGATTGAGGTCGATGAGCGAGATCGTGAGAAGACGGCCTTCGTCACACCCGGTGTTTAAGAATTTAAAGTTCTACCTTTGCGCCTGTGTTCTGCGTCAGCCACATTTCACGGACGATGGACACTGTCCTAGCAGGCCTTAAATGACAGTGTTGTCTAGTCTACCTAGATGACGAGGTGGTCTTTGCAGAATCATTTGCGCAACATCTTAAGCGCCTACGGTCAGTACTCGAAGCCCTTCGATCCGCGGACTTGACACTTAAGCCACAGAAATGCCACTTTGGCTACCGAGAGCTTAAATTTCTCGGCCATGTCGTCAGCGCGGCCGGCGTGAAGCCCGACCGTGACAAGATTGCTGCTGTTGCGGAATTTCCGATTCCACGTGACAAGAAAGCTGTTCCCCGATTTCTCGGCTTGTGCAGTTACTACCGGCGTTTTATCGATAACTTCGCTGATCTCGCTGAACCGCTGACTCAGCTCATCCGCTGAGACACCCCTTTTGTTTGGACTCACGAACAAGAAGCTGCTTTTGCCGAGCTGCGTCTCCGTCTCCAATCGCCGTCTGTTCTAGCCCATTTAGATGAGCAGGGGGAGGCAGAAATGCACAGCGACGCCAGTAGCATTGGCCTTGGGGCGGTTCTCGTGCAACGTCAAGAGGGTGTAGAACGAGTCATCGCCTATGCAAGCCGTACTTCATCCCGCGCCGAGACGAACTATTCAACTACTGAAAAGGAATGCCTCGCCATTATTTGGGCTGCTGCGAAATTTCGCCCCTAACTTTATGGTCGCCCATTTAAAGTAGTCACTGACCACCATTCTTGTTTTGGCATTCCAACCTGCGTGATCCATGCAGTCGCCTGGCGCGATGGGGCCTTCGCCTACAGGAGTTCGATCTCATTATTGTTTCTAAGTCCGGACATAAACATGAAGATGCTGACACGCTTTCACGTGCGCCTGTCGAGTTCGCTTCACCAGACACGGATGACGCTGGCAGTTTCCTCGGAGCTGTAGATGCTTCAGATATGTCTCATCAGCAGCGTGCCGATCCAGATTTACGAGCACTAATTGATTATTAAGAAGGTCAGCCAACCACCACACCTAAGTGCTTTTCTCGGAGCTTCTCAACTTTCTGCCTTAGAGGTGGTGTGCTTGTTGTGCTTTATAAACAGAACTCTAGATCCGAGTCAAGAACGTACCTCCTCGTGGCACCCACAGCTCCGAAAGAGGAAATTCTTTCCGCGTGCCACGATGAACCAACTTCTGGCTACTTGGGCTTTTCTCGCACACTTGCTAGGATACGACAGACATTCTACTAGCCCAACCTTGCCACTGTTGTTAAGCGCTATGTCTAGAGCTTTCGGCAATGTCAGCGTGGGAAGGTTCCGCAATCAAAGCCTGCAGGCCTCCTCATGCCCATAATACCTCCACGAGCACCATTTGATCAAGTCGGCATCGGCCTTCCTAGTCCTTTCCCTCGGTCTTCCGGTGGCAACCGTTGGATAATCATCGCCACAGACTATCTCACTCGCTATGCCGAGACCAAAGCGTTACCTAGTGGCACAGCGTCTGAAGTTGACCATTTCTTTGTACACCAGATCATACTACGGCACGGCGCTCCTGCCTGTATTATTACTGATAGAGGGACTACCTTTACTTCAAAAATGATGGCCGAAGTCTGTCATCTCAGCGGTACGGCGCATCGAAAAGCTGCTGCTTACCATCCGTAGACCAATGGGCTGACGGAAAGGTTTAATACGAACATCGCGGATATGCTGGCGATGTACGTCGACGCCCAGCACAAGACTTGGGATGCGATCGTACCATATGTGACGTTCGCATACAATCGGCAGTCCAAGAGACTACACGTTTCACGCCGTTTCGCCTCGTTTACAGCAGGGAGGTTCGGACGATGCTGGACGCAGTGCTCCCTTGCCAAACAGATACCGAACGTTTTTCTGACGCCGAGCAGTTTACCCAAGATGCTGAGGAAGCACGCCAACTAGCACGCCTCCACATCACCCAGCAACAGGACAGGGATTCACGCCGGTACAGCCTCCCCCACACACAAGCTTCCTACAACACCGGGAACCAGGTGTGGGTGTGGACTCCTGTTCTACGCCGCGGCATTTCAGACAAGCTAATTTACCGTGACTTCAAACCGCATAAATTCAAGCGATGCATCAGTAGCGTCAATTACGAGGTGCTCCCGGATGGATCAGAGCACACAGGCCGTCGGCTACCTCGTGCAGAGACAGTTCATGTCTTGCAATTGAAGCCGTACTTTGCACGGTGACTGACAAACTACATTTACAAACTTTTTTTTTTTGCATGGAGGGAGGGGGGGGGGGTTGCTTTTGTACGCTTGTGTGTACGTGTAACTGTGTGCGGTACGCTTAAGGAGGGAGGAATGCCAGGGGGCGCTCGGAGCGAAAAACGACGTTGACGTGAATCGGCTCCGGACTCGCGGGACGTACCTAAACCTTAGACCGTGTAATTCCACCTGTACCGGCTCTGTTCACCTAGCCCCAGTCGCCAACACAATGGCAATATCAAAAAAAGAAACTTGATATACAAGCCCTCGTCCAAAGTAAAATAAAGCAGTCCACCGATCGCTGGATGGCTGACATACACGATGCCACTAGAGGCGAACCAAGAACAGTCTGGAACCATATAAGCTGGCTAGAGAAGAAGAATCAAAGAAAGCAGGATCGGATTCAAGATAACGAAGGAAATAATTTAAAGGGAGACAATGCAGTGAACTACATTACATCAGTTATAGCCGAGTCATTTAAGAGCGACGATAGGGTAATTTCCGCCAGTGATGCAGGAAGCAACACAAGGTAGCAGAATACAAAGCAGCGTAGAACTGGCCAATCTGAACTGGAAAAAAGCAGAACAAAATATTCAAAAAAATACATCTACAGGGATAGATGGAATTCAGGTCAAGCTGATTAATGAACTTGGTCCAAAAAGTAAGGAAACGCTGTTAAAGGCTATGAAAACAGTCATAACGAATAAGCAAATTCCGGACAGCTGGCAGCAGAGTAAAATGAATTTGATTTATAAAGGGAAAGGGGAAAGAATGGACCTAAAATACTATAGGCCGATTACCATAACATTTATTATATACAGGTTGGCCATGCAGGCGGTGAAATTGAAGATGCAAGCATTGTTAGAAAGTAAAAAGATACTCGAAGAACTTCAGAACGGCTTTAGAAATTATAGGCGCTTAAATGATAGCCTGTTCGGGCTTATTCAATGCATCGAAATATCTAGAGTGGTAAATAGATTTTTGTATTTGACTTTACTGGACATAAACGATCCGTACAACGTAAGCAGGGAACTCCTGTGGATTATAACAAAAGCAGAAGTTTTCGGTCATGAGACAACAGATTTCTACAGGGTATATACCGGGATAACGAAGTAGAAATTACACAGGAGGGGATAAGAAGTACTGATTTGTCACGGCATGCAAAGGATTAGGACAAGGTTGTTCTGTATCACCGCTGCTCTTCATGCTTTATATGATAAATATAGAACGGAGGACACACGAAAGTAACCTCAGTTTTAGCCTGTCATATAGATTAGGCGTAAAGGTGGCAGAGCAACGCCTCCCCGATTTAATGTATGCACACGATATTGTGCTGCTAGCTGAGAGTCAGGAAGGCTTGAAAACTCTAGTTAAGTATTGCAGAGAGGAAGGGGACGCTTTAGGCTTTAGTTTTAGTGCTGTTTAGTCAGGTGTGGGGAATTTGAACGGCTCAACCGATGCGGGGCTTAAATTACAAGGCCATGAATTACCAAAAAGTGGCAGAATACAAATATCTCGGGGGACGACGAAACAAAGGATTGGCATACATTGAAAAGCATGAGCAATCACTTAGGGTAAAAAGGCAAAGAAATGCCAGTATAATAAAGCATACGGTATTGTGGGGATACAACAGGTATCAGGTGTTGATGGGTATCTGGAATAAAATTATGGTGCCCGGACGTACTTTCAGAGTTGCGGTGTTGTGGCTAAAGTTAGAAGTACAGTAGACATTAGAAATAAATTAGAGAGCCGTTGGACACTTAGCACTAGGTGCCCATGGCAAAACTACAAATGAGGCGGTACAGGGAGATATGGGCTGGGCCTCTTTCGAAGTACGGGAAGCTCAGAGTAAAATATTGTTACGGGGATGCACTTAATGTAACAGCACTGCGATGGGCTGAACTCGGCGCTGAGACTTCAGTAGCCGTGCAGTGTCCACTCTGTGTGCGTCGTCCTCTTTCTCGACGCTTTGTCGTCGTCGTCTTCGTCAGTGAGCACATCACTTTGGTACCGCGTTTCCAGGTAACACTACCCCCCCTCGGCAAAAGGCAACGTCCCGGTGCGTATTACGCGTGCGATGTGGAGGGGGAGTAATATGGCTTTAGGCGGGCGACATGTACGATTTCGGAAGTGGGTGTAGCAGTCGGTGACTTTGGGTGGAGCGGTGAAATCTCATAGGTAACGTCGGTCACTGGGCGTAGTACACGGTAAGGACCTGTGTAGTGGGGCAGAAGTTTTTGACACAACCCCACACGACGGCACGGAAGCCAGAGCAACACCAGAGATCCGGGAGGGTAGTGCACATCGCGGTGGTGAGCGTCGTACTGGCGTTTTTGAGTTTCTTGAGACATGGTGAGATTCTGACGAGCAATCTGGCGAGCAGCGTCGGCTCGGGCGATGGTATCGCGGGCATAGGTTGTGACGGGGCTAGCGGCGGAGAGCAAAGTGTCGAAAGGCAGTAAGGGGTCTCTTCCAAAGAGAAGATAGAATGGAGAGTACCCAGCAGTGTCAGACGCGAAGAGTTATATGCAAAGGTGACAAATGGCAGACTAATATCCCAGTCGCGATGACTGTCGGATACGTACATTGCGAGCATGTCGGTGAGTGTGCAGTTAAGACGCTCCGTAAGGCCGTTCGTCTGAGGGTGATACGCAGTGGTGAACTTGTGCCGAACGGAGCAAGAACGAAGTATTTCCTCAACAACTCGGGAAAGGAAACAGCGGCCACGGTCGGTAAGGAGTTGACGGGGAGCACCATGGTGTAGTATGACGTCGTACAAAAGGAAGTCAGCAACGTCTGTGGCGCAGCTGGTTGGAATGGCGCGAGTGGTCACGTACCGCGTGGCATAATCGGTGGCCACAGCGATCCATTTGTTTCCCGACAAGGACTCGGGGAAGGGCCCTAGGAGGTCAAGGCCAACACGAGAAAATGGCTCAGTCGGGATAGCAATCGGCTGCAGGTGTCCAGGTGGTAGCACAGGGGGTTTCTTCCGGCGTTGACAGAGGTCGCAAGCGGCTACATAACGTTGGACAGAGCGGTAGAGTCCAGGCCAGAAGAAACGCCGGCGCACGCGGTCGTATGTGCGTGAGAGGCCAAGATGACCAGCTGTAGGAGCGTCGTGCATTTGTTCGAGAACGGCGGAGCGTAGGTGTTGGGGAACGACCAGCAAGTGCTCAGCACCATCAGGTCGCATGTTGCGGCGATATAGCGTATTCCCATGAAGGAAGAACAGGGCGAGGGAAGAGTCACGGCTGTGTGTGCGGAGGCGGCCGATAACAGAACTGAGGGTTGGGTCCAACCGCTGTTCGTCGGCTATGTGGGAAAAGTCCGATATAGAGAAGACCCAGGGGTCCGACTCATGGTCAGTAGAGGAAGGGGGATCGACGGGATAACGGGACAGACAGTCTGCATCCTGGTGAAGCCGACCGGATTTGTATACAACGGAAAAGGTATACTCCTGCAAGCGCAGTGCCCAGCGGCCGAGGCGGCCAACAGGATCCTTCAGGGAAGAGAGCCAACATAAGGCGTGGTGATCGGTAATTACAGTGAAGGGTCGGCCAAACAAATAGGGTCTGAATTTTCCAACGGCCCAAACGAGAGCCAGGCACTCCCGTTCCCTAATAGAATAGTTCTGTTCTGCTGATGACAGGAGACGACTGGCGTAGGCAATAACGCAATGTTGGCCGCGTTGTCGCTGTGCAAGAATGGCACCAATCCCGTGGCCACTGGCGTCGGTGCGAAGTTCCGTCGGGGCAGACGGGTTGAAATGGGCCAACACAGGAGGATTGGTGAGAATAGCGATGAGGGTGGAGAATGCGTTAGCCTGTTCTGGTCCCCATGAGAAAGGAACGCCTTTCTTCAGCAGGTTGGTGAGAGGACGAGCAACAGCGGCAAAGTTTGGGACAAACCGGCGAAAATAAGAACACAGTCCTATAAAGCTGCGGACATCACGGGGTGAACGGGGACATGGAAACGCACTGACAGCGTGAACTTTGTCGGGATCGGGTTGCACGCCGGTGGCATTCACCAAATGGCCAAGCACTTTAAGTTCGCGGCGACCAAAACTGCACTTCTTTGAGTTCAGTTGAAGTCCGGCACGGCGGAAAAGTGCCAAGATGGAAGAAAGGCGACTAAGATGGCTTTCGAACGAGGGCGAGAAGACAATCACGTCATCCAAGTAACATAGACAAGTCGTCCATTTGAAGCCGCGGAGTAAGGAGTCCATCATGCGTTCAAACGTAGCAGGGGCGTTGCAAAGTCCAAAAGGCATAACCTTAAATTGGTAAAGTCCATCGGGTGTGACAAAAGCTGTCTTCTCGCGGTCTTGTTCGTCAACAGAGATCTGCCAGTAGCCGCTACGAAGGTCGATGGAGGAAAAGTAGCGGGCTCCATGTAAACAGTCCAAGGCATCGTCTATTCGCGGCAGCGGGTAAACATCTTTCCTTGTAATCTTGTTCAGATGTCGATAGTCGACACAAAAGCGCCAACTGTCGTCTTTCTTTCTAACGAGCACGACAGGAGATGCCCAGGGGCTGTTCGAAGGTTCGATGATATCGTTGCCCAACATCTTGTCGACCTCCTGGATGACTTGGCGCTCAGAAAGGGACACACGATAAGGCCTCCGATGTACAGGCTTTGCATCGCCGGTGTCAATGCGGTGAGTCACAACTGATGTTTGGCCCAGAGAACCGGCAGCAAAGTCAAAAATGTCGGAGAAGGATAACAAAAGGTTGCGCAGGTCCTGAGCGTGTTCGGGGCTGAGGTCAGAGGCAATCATTGCGGAAATAGGGTCGGTAATTGTGGTGGAGAGTACGGGTGTTGGAAGGACGCTTGAATGTGGACCAGGAGTGAGTGCACAAATGGTGCAGTCTGTGAGAGGGGACAAGGTAGCAAGGGATATTCCTTCGGGAAGAACTTGGGGTGACAGACTGAAGTTCAGGATAGGAAGGTAGGTGCTGTTCTGTGTAACGCGTACGATGAGATGAGGAAGAACGACGTTGCGGTCAAGAAAGACTTCGGTGATAGGGCAAGCAAGATAGTCACCGTCAGGCACAGGCGGTAAAGGTGACAGAGGTAGGTAAACAGCAGAGTCAGGGGGCAGGCGAGCGAACTCAGTGGAGCGAAGGCGGGGTGCAGATGGAGGATGTTCTGAGCAGACAGGTAGGCCCAAACGAAGAAGGCCGCTGGAGCAGTCGATAAGGGCAGAGTGGGCCGTTAAAAAGTCAAGGCCGAGGATCACATTGTGAGGGCACTGGTTGAGGACAGTGAACAAAACAGGGATGTGATGACCGGCAAGGGTGACTCGGGCAGTGCACTGCCCAGTGACGGCAGCAGTACTGCCATCGGCAACACGAACGGTGGGCGAAGCGGCGGGGGTCTGCACTTTCTTGAGGCGGCGGCAAAACGATGAGCTCATGATCGAAACTTGGGCACCAGTGTCAATGAGGGCAGAGACGGGAACACCATCCACGAACAGGGACAGGAGGTTACAGGGCGAAGAAATGGGCAGTAGAGGATTTCCAGGTCGGGGTACCAATGCAGCGTCACCTCCGGGAGCTGCATTGGCTAGTTTCCCGTGAAGCGGCCGGCAGAGGACGGCGAGCAACTGCGGCCAGGAAGAGGTGAACGGGAACGGCGGGCTGGCGGGGAAGGAGACCGACTGCACACAGGAGGAGGCGGAGTAGTATCGGTGCGGGGCGGCTCATAACGAGGCGTGAAACGGGGGTGACCGTAATTGGAGTAGCGGTCAACGTTAGGAAAACGTCGAGGTGGTGATGTCCAGCGGCTGCGGCAGTGGCGAGCGATGTGGCCAATACGCGAGCACGTGAAACAGATAGGCCTGTCGTCAGGGGTGCGCCACTCATCAGGATTGCGGTATCGGTAGCGCGGCGCGTAGGTGTTGCGGGGTGTAGCGGTGGCGACCATGGGAGGGACGGAGCTCGAACTGTGTTGTTCTACGGTGTGGCTACAGGGGACGCCCAAGTTGGCAACCTCTTGACGAACGACGGCTTGAATGAGGGATATCGTCGCTAGGAGGGCGGGTTGGATGCAGCAGGGGCGAGCGCTTCTAGTTCACGACGCACAATGCGTGTCACATTTTCAGTGTTGAAAGGTTGCCTTAGGGTCGGCAGATCCTCGCACGTAGAGGTAGGGGCAGTGTTGGGGAGCCGATCGAAGCGATGTGCAATGCGTCTGTGTTTGGACAAACCTGCAAAACGGAGTCAACCGTAGTACAGTCCCGACAGAGTAGAAGATTGAAGGCATCGTCGGCTATGCCTTTCAGGATGTGCCCCACCTTATCAGGTTCTGGCATGTCTTTATCAACTTTTCGGCAGAGGGCCAGAACGTCTTGTATATACGTAATATAAGGCTCGGTAGATGTCTGGGCACGTTTGGCGAGGTCCCTCTTAGCGGCGAGTTGACGGCCAACCGGTTTTCCGAACAGGTCACGGAGTTTTTGTTTGCAAATATCCCAGGAGGGTATTTCTGCTTCATGCGTTTCGAACCAAACGCGTGCCGTGCCAGTAAGGTAGAAGATGACATTGGCCAGCATCAGCGTGGCGTCCCACCTGTTGTGCTGGCTAACACGCTCATAAAGCGAAAGCCAGTCCTCGACGTCGACCTCATCTGTACCGCAGAATGAGCCAGGGTCACGGGGGTGGGCTACGACGACAGTTGGGGTTGCGGAGGTAGATGGAGCCGCGTCGGTTGTCATCGTGACGGTTCCGAGGTGACGGCCACTGCGGAGATCCAGCGTCAGATTGTGTCGAACCCGCGACCTCCACCAAGATGTTACGGGGATGCACTTAATGTAACAGCACTGCGATGGGCTGAACTCGGCGCTGAGACTTCAGTAGCCGTGCAGTGTCCACTCTGTGTGCGTCGTCCTCTTTCTCGACGCTTTGTCGTCGTCGTCTTCGTCAGTGAGCACATCACTTTGGTACCGCGTTTCCAGGTAACAATATTATATGAGGAACGCCTGAAGGAAATTGGACAGTAACAGATGGGCAGCTAAAGTATTTAAATACCTGTACTTAAAAAGCGTTGACTCACAATGTAGGAAAAGAACTAGAAAACTAACCAGTAACTATGCAGGTCACAAGGAAGAAGAAATGAAGAGCGCTAAGCAACACATTAAAAACACAGAAGGTGAAAATTGGATAAAGTAATGGAAAAGAAACAAAATGTAGAAACATACCGAACGTTGAAAAGGCAGATTAGGAGGGAGGCTTTCTCTGATAATTAAAGGGGCTTTGCCCTTCGTTTTGAAGCTAGATCAGGATGCCTTAAAAGGCGCAGCTACAAAACGAAATTTGAGGATGAAGAGGACACATGTGCAGTATGTGGTAAATCCACAGAAAATATTAACCATCTTAAATTCGAATTTGGTGGTATCCATACCGAAATCTATGCAGGCCCAGTCACTCTTTCTGTGGAATACTGCGCTACTTGATATACAGAGACAAATGGAAGACGACACATCTCTGTATATCAAGTAGCGCAGTATTCCACAGAATGATCAACCAACTGGCCCCCGTGTTTGCATTATTGGCCAGTCACTCTTCTTGAGGCCCTAGGGTTTAGAGATACCAGTGGCCGGTTGAATGAACCTGCGGTGGAAGCTAGCAAAAAACATTTGGAAGATCGGTGGCTTAAAAGCAGGAAATAACATAGTGTTAGTAATGTAGACACAAAAATTCAATAATTATAATGATGGCTTAGTTAACTGACCTTAGGCAATTTTTTAGATATAGGGAAAAAACCAGCATGATAGCTACTGCTGCTACCCCGTTTCAAAGGGGATGCTCCCATATTCCATCCACCATTCATCCATGGTCGATTGCTACTGTTATTCAGAATTCAGCTGGAGTTAACGTGGATAATGCCAATATTTTTCTCGAATTTTCTGTCCACAGTAATTCCTTTTCGAGAGATGTGTGCGACGATGTCACATATGTGTATCACTTATTGACCATTTTGTATTTTTTGCACTGGGTTGGGAGAGGAAGAAGTGGAGGTTTCCGAACGTCTGAAGCTAGCGCTCTCGCTCTTACACTTTTCTGGATTTTTTATCGCTATGAGCTATTTGTGATCTCGTCATCCTTCGGAATGGCGGGCGCACGACCCCTGCGCCCACCTGCCACCGTCGAACAGGCTGCGGCATACTCGACGAGTCACCTCAACGTCCCGGACGTGGAGCTTCCAGACTCAGATGGATTCTGACTGCAGCTACACGCCCGTACAGTCGCGCCGCCTAAAAAGGAAGCTGCGCAGAACATCAACAACGAGTGGTTCACGAAAGAAGGATGCTGACAAGCAAGGTATCTTTTCCGTGGCCTTCGTACCAACAAGGGCACGGCAAATCTGAATGTTATAAACAGACAGCACTTGACCCAGTTTTTCGACCAGCTGGTTCCTGGTGAAGTTAACGAGGTCAAGTAATCCCTGGAAGAATGTCCTGACGGTGGATGTCAAATCCCAGGCTACCTTGGACACGCTGAAAGGAATTGGCGTGCTTGACAACATGCCGGTCCGTTCCTTTCTTGCACATGGTAAAACGACTACAGCAGGTGTAATCACGGACGTTTCCCCGAGATAAGTGAAAGCGATCTCTGCACGCTGGTCAAATCTACGGCACGCATTCTGGATGTTCATCGTTTCGGCCTCTCGAAGTGCGTTAAATTAGTCTTTGAAACTGAATCCTCCCTCCCATCCCACGTTAAAGTGGGTTGTGTAAGAAATCCAGTTCGGATGTATGTTCCAAGACCTGTTCAGTGCCATATATACAACAAGATCGGACATGTGTGCTGTTTGTCGAAACGATGTATCCTGCCGTCGATGCGGCGGTACGCATCTTCATGACACATGCCAGACGGAGTCTATCAAGTGTGCTAACTGCTCGGGTGCCCATGAGGCGACGGCTAAGGACTGTCCTAAAATTAGGAACGAAAGACTTATACTAAAGAAGACGGTGCGATATAATTCAACCCATCAAGAAGCGGCTGCGTCTATTCGTCGCCGTAAGCAACTTTCCCGACGCCGACACAAGGAATCAGAATGCAAGCCTAGCCTGGATAAGTCAATTTTACAGTTAACGTCAGCTCAGGTGCAACAACAGATTTAGCCTAATCCCGCTAAGAATACTCTGCCTGTAACGTCACAGGCAATGTCACAGGCCAAAGATCAGACAGAAGCTGTTGTATTACCTGCCGCCTCTGATGATGAGTGGCCTGCTCTACCATCAAAGGCCACCTCCGGGCCTCATCCAGTTTGGTTGCCACACGTGCTGAAAATTCCGACAACCCCGACAGTCAGCAGGTGAAAGAAATGCTGAAACAGCTTGTTCGTTTAATGCGGATGCTGCTCTCTAGCACCAACACGCAAACAGCAAAGTTTGCTGTTCAGTTTTTGGACGCATTTGAGCCGCTCTTGGCGGCATTGCAATAATTCACAATGACAAAACAAACTAACGCCACCTCTATGACGATGCACGTGCGCCGCAGTGTAATGATGCAATGGAATGCCTGAGACCTGCATGGTCGTCTGAGTGACTTCCGACAGCGGGTACAGAAGTACCGCTGTCCTGCAATTGTGATCTGTGAGCCCAACATGCCGACTGCTTTCCGCCTTTCTGGATATGTTCTGCTATGGTCTCGAGAAACAGACAAAACAAGCAAAGTGATGGTGTGTGTACGCCAAGACATTGCACACGTCCGTCATGCTCTTAAACCCCACGACACGAATCACCACGTCTGTTTGACATTAACCCTCAAAGGACGAGTATGTTCTGTAATTGGAGCTTATATTTCGCCGAGGGGTGGCTTGGACAAGTCATATCTATTTTCAACAGTCCAGTGTTGTGCAGCTCCTCATATTATTTAGGGTGACTTTAATGCTCACCACTCTCAGTTGGGTAGTGCACTAATGAACAATCGAGGAAGAGACCTGGCAGACTTTATGCATACGCAAGATCTCGTCAATATAAATGACGGCGCACCGACGTTTCTACGCGGAACAAAGTACAGCAGCTGCTTGGATGTGGCGCTTATTTACGGAAGCCTCCATGTCTCTGTTTTTTGGTGTTATGATGTGGAAACACATAGGACGGATCACATACCAACGTACGTATGCATCAAGTGGTTTGCGCCTGCCACTTCGCCTCGTGTGCAATACACAGATTGGCCCGTCTTTAGGGCATCGGTGGAGACTTCCAGCGTTGACCTCCAGTCACCATCTCAAATAGAGGGCCTCATTACTTCCTCTCTTAGTGGGAACGTTCAAAATATTTGTGTGCCGGCGTCGGTGTCCAGCATCGACATGGAATTCGAGCGGCTTCGCGCGGTCCGTCGGTGGGCTGAAAGGAAGTACAGAAGAACGAAATCAGTGCAAGATCTCGCACTTTCTCGCAAAGCTAAACGACAAGTTTTACGCCACCTGGAGAGGTTAGAACGACAACGTTGGAGACCGTTCTGCTCATCACTGGATCTTCGTAAGCCCCTGTCGCGTATCTGGCATGTTGCGAAAGCTTGCGCACACCTCCGCAAGAAAGGCACCCTTTCCGTGCCCTGGCCCTTTATCAACGCTGGAATGAAATTGACGCAGCTGAAGATTTTTGTAAAATGGTTGTGGGTACAAACCAGGCAGAGTTACCAATTTCAGAGGTTTTTGCGCCACCTTCGCCGAATGATCAATATGACCTGCCCTTTTCAATAGCTGAATTAGATGCCGCTCTTACTTCTTGTCGGAATTCATCTGCACCTGGTCCTGACGGGATTACTTATTCAACATTATCAAACCTAGGAAAGGATGGTAGAACTGCACTACTTAATTATTTCAATTATATATGGCCTTCTAGTATACTGTTCCTGAACACATTGGAAGATTAGTCGACTGGTTGCTCTTTTGAAACATAGAAAGCCCCATCTCGAACTTACCTCATACCGGCCAGTTTCTTTGGCAAGCTGTGTTGGAAAAGCTATGGAGCGAATGGTGCTGGCAAGACTTGAGTAGTTTCTATGATTAATGATCTTTTTCCGAATATGATGACTAGGTTTCGCCGGGGAAGCTTTCATCGACAGCGTCATCGACCTTGTGGCGACAGTAGAACACGAAATGCGTCGCCGTCGACTAGTAGCTGCTGCATTTTTAGATATAAAGGGAGCTTACGACAACTTCGTCCATGAAGCTATTCTTGATGGACTTGACGACGTGGGAGTTGGTGGCCGGCTGTACTTGTAGATTGTGAGGTATCTCAGTGGCCGGTCTGTTTACATGACTACGCCTGAAGGAGATACTACCCGCTATCAGGTTGGTCGCGGAGTTCCACAGGGAGGAGTCCTCAGCCCAACTTTATCCAACGTTGCGCTAATTGGCCTGGTGAGGGAACTGCCAACTAGGATTCACATCAGTGCATATGCTGACGACATCTGCATTTGGGCTTCTGGTTCGACGTACCCACAACCACTTGCGAGATTGCAACAAGCTGTGTCATCGACATCAATATACCTACGGCGTCAAGGTTTGTTGTTAGCGGCAGAAAAGTGGGCAGCAATCGCATTTACGGGAAAATGTGTCAGCTGCTACCCGATTACTCTTCATGGAGTCGTAATACTATACGTATCCAGGCACTGATTCTTGGTGGTAATTATTGACCACCGACCATTTGGTTGAAACATATTACTATGGTAAAGAAAAGGCTAATTATTTTGCCATGTACTTCGTTTCATAGCTTGTATGAAACGGGGACTAACTGAGCGCTCCTTAATACGGCTTTACGAGATTCTGTTGGTTGGCTACATCAGGTACAGTTTCCCAGTACTTTATAATATGAGCATTTCCTGCTTGCGGACTTTGGATAGCATGCAAGGGCAGGCACTGAAAATATGCCTTGGACTGCCCAGATGCACCTCTAACAAAAGCACAATTGAAGAGGCACATGCTCGCCCGATATCCATATACTTGTCACAAGAACCACTTCGTGTATATTTGCGAGCACTTACTAGACACCGTTTTCACCCATTCAGCAAGATTCTGGTTGTGCGGCCGGACTGCAGTTTTACAAGTGCACTCCGCTGCCATCAGTCGCAAGTACCGACAGGATATGCCCTACCATATCATCCCACTCAACCCCCATAGACGACGGATAAAGCTTTGGTGCACCTTCGTGTTCCCGGAATACTAAAGACATCAATGGCGCCACTTAGTGAACTCAAACAACTTAGTCTGGCACACATCTGGTCAGAATATCCTAATTGTATTCGTGTATACACCGATGGATCTGTGTCAGCACAGGCATCCGCTGCAGCTGTGGTCATACTAGCTCAGAAAACAACTCTACATTTTCTTTTTGGACATACTTCAACATCAGCCGCTGCTAAATTTGTAGCAATTCGGGAACCTATTCGCTACTTATGTGGGGAACCACCTCAAAAATGGTGTATATCCACGGACAAAAAGACTGCATTGCAAATTTTGGAAACCTTCTTACGCCACACTGCCTACCAGTCCCTGGAACTAAACATTATGAAGCTCCTCACATCTTCCCAACTCCAAGGTCACAGGATAATGCTTTAATGGATCCCTGCCCACTGTGGGCTCCATGGGAATGAACAGGCCGATGTTGAAGCCAAAAGTGCACTCAGCAATGGCTTCCAAACAGCTGTGCCTTTTTCAAGAGCGGATACGCCATGCCTTCTTACGAGTTGTATGAAGAACGCTACAGCAGCTTACTGGGCCAAGCCAGAAGCCCGACACATTCGTCTAAAAAGGCTCGATGAAACTTTGCAATTTTATGTTTCCGCGGGATGTTCCGCGTCATCGGGCATGCTTGCTTCAGACTTCGTTTAAACGTGCCTTTCCCGCGCAAGTACTTGCACTTAATTGGTCAGGTGCACTCGCCGGAATGTTCAACTTGTGGCATCGTAGATACTGTGGACCATATATTATTAGTAAGATTAGTAAGAAAGAAACCATCAACGAATTAGCGGTGAGGGGAAGGGCAGAAGAGTTCAGGATCTCGCTACAGAATAGGTATTCAGCTCTAACCAAAGATGGCGACATTACCCTAGAAGCAAGGAACAATAATTTCAGAGATATCATTACCGAGTGCGCGGCAGAAGTAGGCGGTAGGATAGTTAGAGAGGATACCGGTAAGCTGTCTAAGGAGACGAAAGATTTGATCAAGAAACACCAGAGTATGAAAGCTTCCAATCCAACAGACCGGATTGAATTGGCCGAGATATCAAAGCTAATCAATAAGCGCAAGGTGGCCGATATAAGGAAGTATAACATGGAGAAAATTGAGAATGCTGTAAAGAACGGGGGAAGCCTTAAAGCGGTGAAGAAGAAATGGGGCATAGGCAAAAACCATTGCATGCGATAAGGGACAAGGCGAGCAACGTCATCACAAATATGGATAAGATAGTCAATGTAGCCGAGGCGTTCTGTACAAATCTCTACAGTAGCCAAAGTAGTCAGGACCGTAATGAGATTGGCGGTAGGGAAAAACGGTCAGTTGTTCCACAGTGACGAAGGACGAGGTCAAGAAAGCATTAGAAACTATAAAAAGGGGGAAATCAGCTGGATAGGATCAGATAACTACAGATTTGCTGAAGGACGGGGGGGGGATATCGTGCTAGAAAAAGTGGCCACCCTGTATACGCAGTGCCTGGTGTTATCGACGGTACTGGAACCGTGGAAGAATACGAACATTATCCTCATCCATAAGAATGGGGACATTAAGGACCTTAAAAATTACAGACCAATCAGCTTACTGTCTGTTGCGTATAAGGTATTTATTAAGGTAATCGCTAATAGAATCAGGACAACCTTAGACTTCAATCAAGCAAAGGATCAAGCAGGGTTTCGGAAACGGTACTCTACTATCGGTCATATCCATACCATCAATCAGGTGATAGAAAAATGCTCGGAATATAACCAGCCCTTATACATAGTATTCATCAATTACGAAAAAGCATTTGACTCAGTTGAAACCTCGGCGGTGATGCAGGCATTGCGAAATCAGGGGGTAGACGAGCCGCACCTGAAAGTGCTGGAAGATGTATATAGTGGCTGCACAGCAACCATAGTTCTCCATAAAGAAAGTAACAAAATTCCCATAAAGAATGATGTTAGGCAGGGATACACAATCTGCCCAGTACTATTCACAGCTTGCTTAGAGGAAGTATTCAGAGAATTGGAATGGGAGCAGTTAGGGATAAGGGTAGATGGAGAATACCTCAGTAATCTGCGATTTGCTGATGTGATTGCCTTGCGAAGCAACTCGGGGGATGAACTGGAAATAATGATTGAGGACCTAGACAGGAAAAGTAGAAAGGTGGGCTTGAAAATCAATATGCAGAAGACTAAGCTAATGTTCAACAGCCTCGGGAAGGAACAGCCGTTTACATTAGGTAGCGAAGTACTGGAAGTAGTAGGCGAATATGTCTACTTAGGACAGGTAGTAACCGCAGATCCGGACCATGAAAAGGAAATAACAAGAAGAATAAGATTGGGATGGAGCGCATTTGGCAAGCACTCGCAGATTATGTCTAGCAGCTTACCGGTATCGCTAAACAGGAAAGTATATAACAGTTGCATCTTACCTGTACTCACCTATGGCGCTGAAACGTGGAGGCTAACCAAGAGAGTCTGCATATGTTGAGGACAACCCAGATGGCTATGGAACGAAAAATGGCAGGGGTAACATTAGGAGATAGGAAGCGTGCAGAGTGCGTCAGAGAAATAACTCAAGTTACCGACATTCTAGAGAAAATTAAGAAGAAGAAATGAGCATGGGCAGGATATTGAGTGCGAAGAGAGGATAACCGATGGTCGCTTAGGGTAACAAACTGGATTCCAAGGGAAGGAAAGTGTAGCAGGGGGCGGCAGAAAGTTAGGTGGGCGGATGAGATTAAGAAGTTCGCAGAGGTCAAGTGGATGCAGCTAGCACAGAACCGGGTTAAGTGGAGAAATATGGGAGAGGCCTTCGGCCTGCAGTGGGCATAGTCAGGCTGATGATGATGATGATGATATATTATTGGTTTGCCCAGTGTATGCGGGTGAAAGAAGTGTGCTGGCCGCTTCCTTGTAGCGTTTGGACAAGAGGGCTTTGTCGGAAGAACTGCTGCTGGGCGCTTGGCAGGACAAGGGGAAGGGTGTCCAGGCAGTGCGTGCTCTTTGCCGTTTTTTGTGCCCCAGCGGGCATGATTCGCGCTTGTGAGGCAAGGTACTGTGCCTGCAAATAAATTGCATATGCCTTCTCCCACATCGTCGCCCATCATGATCTTCTCCCCTTCCCCAGTGCAGAGTAGCAGGCCAGATTTGAATTATTTCGGCCAACCTCCCTGCTTTTCCTTTCAATAAATCCATTTATCTTGCACTCGGTTGACAAGTTATCAGAACTATAGGCATGTCGATCACTTAGTGTTTCCTGATAAGAACTCGACACAGTGGATTGGAATGCCGGGGAGAGTATTCTAACTCCTAATAAAAAACAAGGCAGGTGGCTTCAGTCTACTCATGATCTAACATATGGCAGCAGGTTCTAGTTTCAATTTCAAATATTGAGCATTTAGAAGCGAAACAGTGTTGAGTATATTCCCCTAAGCAAAGAAACGACTGCTTTTGTTAAGGTCTACGCATTGAGCAACTGTAAAACTGATCATTGATATACTTCTTGTAGATTATGCACTATTAAGATCTTGTGTTTTTATGACTGATGCTAGTTTCAATAGCCCCATTGAAAGTTTGCAGATGGCTGGCTTCCTGGGTGGTGTCGTTTGCGGTGTGGCAGAGATCCTTGTTTTTAAATTCGAGGGTAAATTAAACAAAGTAAAATGGGGTTATAGGGACTACACGTAATCCCCTCCATACACAAAGTTGAGCATTTGTGAAGAAGGTGACAGGCACGTACTATTGGAGGAAAGAAGTACCCAGGGCGCGGCTCCGCCGGCCGGAGAGCGAAAAACTGCATCGTTGCGCCATCTAGTGACACTTCACCTGGTTCGAGATCGAGGAGGAGCACATGCGCGCCCTGTCTAGCGCGTAAGCATGTACTGACGGTGCCTTCATGCAAGTTGCTCTTCAGCCAGGCGTCTTCCGCCAGATGCCGCAATATGGGCATCACTGTGATCGTGCTGGTGCACTACACGTGTTGCTGCGCTAGAATGACAAGGCACTAGTCTGATGTCATTTGACATTTGGACGCAATATGCTCTTGAAGTAACGTGCATTGAATGGCAGGCTGTTTTTATTCTCACTGTTCGTAACAGTGGTTTTCTTCCCGGTTCTGGGAAGCTAGAATCATGCAAGCGTCGGCTCTCTATTGAATGAGTGAAAACACATGCAGATTCTCAATCATTGTGGTTAACTGGGCACCACGGTTGTGGAGAAATTACTCATCTTCAATTAGGTGATTTTTTTTTGTCTAATGCTTTGTTTTCTATTTTAAAAAGCAGCGAGTTTGGAAGCCGATGTCTTGAAAATTCCTTGAAGTTTTCCTTGGTAATGATGATGTTACCATCACGCTTCATTGCAGCCGAGAAAAACATGTCTAATGCATGCCTTAGATATGAGGAAAAAACTACAGTCAGGGAAGAGAAACCTTTTATTCGCCTAATAACAAAAACATCTTGGCGTACACAGCAAAGCTATAGAAAGTACCGTGGCTTCGGTTGAATACCTGCAAACTTTCGCTCCACAACAATGACTTGTTACAGTCGGCGAGGCATTGGCTTGTACAGGCGGATTATGCTTTCGGGATGCTCACACAGCTTCTCCAACTCTTGCTGTATTGCATTCCACAATCCGTCTGCTGTGGCACCACCGAGGTTTTTTGACAGCAAGTGCCTTTTGAGGATGCCCAAACGTTTTCAATTAGGTTCATGTCGGCGCCATTGGGTGGCCACTCCACCACGGGTATACTGTGAGTTTCAAGCGTTGCGCTCACTTTTCGGGCTGTGTGCACGGTGCTGCGATCTTGCTGCAGCAGGTAGCACCCGTCCAGAAACGGACCGTCAGAAACATACGCCACAAGTGTGGTTTTTATGACCTCGCAGTAGGCATCCGGGTCGAAGTGACCACTTATTTTTACAAGTGGCCCCACTCCTTCCTTGCTTATGGCTCGCCAAACAGCGACACCACAGCGCCCACTGGAGAGGACACTTTGAGTGTACTCTGGCAAGTACTTGAACGAAGGAGAAGAAGAGAACGGTGAGAGGAGAGCAGTAAGCTGTACTAGTTAGTGGATGTTCATCTTGCAAAAAGTCTGTTATTGAGCCACAAAGGAGTTACTTCTTTTGTCCGTATATTTTGGCGCGTAACCCCCTTTTTGAAAGAAGAAAGTGGGAAAACAGGACAAAGTCCGAGTTTTTTTTTGCGTGTGTGCGGGCTATTAATAGCTAACATTTTCATTGATCTTAGGGCGTAAATATGATTGCTCGTCTTTTGTGCCTATACAGAAGCAGAGTTATGCAGTGACAGTTACGGTGTTAATTTTGCGTACGAATCAATTTAAAGGGCGTTTCTGTAGCTAATGAATAGAATAAAGCTTCACAAAAACTAAAGGAACTGAGAAAGCTCCACAGTGCTTCTGGTACCATGAATGGCAGAGATAATTTTTTCGTTATTTTTGACAGCAATACAAAGAACTGTAAATCATACCTGCAATTCATGGGACGCCAAACGCACCGCTTCTGGTCCTACCTTGTCGAAAAGGATAGACTCATCTGTGACACCGACCTAGGATCAGTCGGCAGAACTCCACTGCTCATGTAAATGAGCGAAGTGAAGCGTTGCATGTCGCTGTGCCTCCCTGAGGACGGGCTTATGGACAGCGATATAGTTTAGCCCACACTCGTACAGTCTCCTTTTGATGGTCTTGCAAGACCTTTTCAAGGATAGCTCCTTCTTGATGCTTTTGGCGCTCATAAATAGACCTGCGACTGCGGCACCTACTATGAGAATATCTGCCTCATCGTCAGTGGCTCTTGGCCGTCCAGAACGTGCAGCGTCGGTAAGTCACTCCTGCTCATCACGGAACGCCTTTATAATACGTGTCACTGCCCAATTCGAATGGCCAGTGAGCCTAGTGATCTCTCTTTGAGGCACACCTTCAATAAAGTAGTGCACAATTAATTTGCTCTCTTCGATTAGAATAGGAGGGGCCAGCTCTGAGAAGCAGTGACTGTCTTGCAAAAGCTTTCGCTGCCACTGTCTCTTGACCGGCACATTTCGTTGGTTTAAATGATGCGCTATACAATTCCGATAAAAGTTTCAAAGGGGGCGTGTACCACTTTCCCATTCCACAAAATAAATTTTCTATTGTCTGCGAAGAGAGCCGCTGTTAGAAACATTAAGAATGAAACCCGCCTGTAATTCAATGCACGTCTGCTCAAGAAATTATTGCGTCCTTTTGATGAACGACATTGCAAGTGCCTTGTCATTCTATCGCAGCAGCACGTGTAGCACACGAACACAGCGATGCCCATAATACGGCATCTGTCGAAGGACTCCTGGGTGAAGAGCAACTTGCGTGAAGGCCCCATCAGTACATGCTTACGTGCTAGCTAGGGCGCGCATGCGCTCCTCCTTGATCTCGAACCAAGTGAACTGCCGCTAGATGGCACAACAATGTAGTTTTTCGCGCTCCGGCCGGCGAAGCCGGGTCCTGGGCACTTATGTCCCCGATAGTACGATCTACCAGTAGTGTTCCCTGCGCCCAAAACACCGCGTGCATTTTGTGCGCAAATTAAGAAAAATATTAAAGCCCAGTGCGAGAAGAGACATGACATAGCGTTTTGTAGCCCACGTGGTTGACGGGGTGTATGAAATACCTGTGATGCGTGTTAACGTATGCATAAGAAAAACTGGACGGTGCGTCGATGAAAGAACAAAAGAACAAGAGAACTGTCCAAAAAACTAAAGGCTGTAGGATTTACTTCCTTATTGCCAAAAATGCATGAGTGCGCTCTAAGCAGTGCTTTTGGCTAAATTCAGGAGCAGGTAGTGCTAAAGTTGTAGAGGCTTATTTGATAAAAAATAAAGATGGTAGATGTGTCGGACATGCCTCTCTGGCCGTAATCCGATATTACAGTTGCTTTCTTGTGGACGTTTTATGAATTTTTCTGAAGAATGTGTGGTAGTCGCGCTTGTATTGGTTTGTTAGGTGGTGGGGTTTGTGAGCGTTATGGGTTCAGTGTGCGACTGCTTGCAGTGCCTGCTTTTGACTTTTGCTTGATTTCTTTGAATATACGCTGCGTGAATTTAGCTCTGCCTATTGTTCTTTCGTTCAAGATAATTAGACTAAGCCGTTTGCTCGAGGTCTTGTTTTTTGGAATTGGAAGAAGAATTTTTGTTGGCGAGCCTTATCAGTGGGTGTAGAAGTGTAGCGCGAGATTGATGTAGGCTTTGTGTTTGGATGTGAAGGAGCATATTTGGCACCTTGTGTTCGTATTAACATTTGGTAATATACGCCTTTTTTGTTCTCAACTTTTTGTGGTCATTTAGCAGGCCTTATTGGGTATTGGGTGTTGGTTTGTGGTGTTTAACCTCCCAAACCGATTCAGGTCATAAGGGTCGCCCTTATTGTGCATTGTGCATAGCACTAGCCCAATTTTGTTATTCTGAGGTACCCTCACCTCGTCTTTGCAATATACGTACTTCGGACGGTCCAATGCAGACAGCTCTCGCCCCGGTTGCGCATAACAAAAGAGCGAGCAGTATGGAGACAGAACTAGGAGAGCCCTCTGTACATATTTGTCGCGAAAAAAAGCACAGTGGGCTGGGCGTCAGCACATTTATAAGCGGCGACATCATAGCTGGTAACAGCCATGCTGAAGGATGACAACAATCCCACATGGCCTTCAATGGTAGGATTTAAGAAATTTAGGGGAACACGCGGTCCTCCAAGGTTGGAACGCAACAAGTAACACACAAATCTGGCCCGATGTACGTATGCAATGGAAGTGACTTATAGCATTTTAGTCCTGAAATTTTCAGTAAGGAATGAACACCACTTAATTCAACTCCACGCTGGACATACGTTGATTGCTGCTTGATTGGGGCTCAGTTTACTACGGTGTCAATACCGAACGCCTTCACTCACCTTACATAGACGAACGTGCCACTATGCGTGACCAGTGCTGCGTTTTTAACCTTACTCGGTTAAAGTGGGCATTTGTGAACGTTGCGAATTTGCAGCAGGGGCAATCACAAACTTTTAACGTTTATGAAAAAAATCTCGTCTACTTTACCGATTACCACGTGCGGCTTAAAACAGGTACCCACTATAAAATGAAAGAATAATGCATTTGTCAAGAAACAGTAGGTATCCTACAATCTGGAAAATGGTTTCCAACAACTGTCAAAGCAACTTTCCCGTAGAGGACAGCTTACGGCGAAATTTCCGGACCACCATTGAAGCAAAGTTGTACGTTCGACACCCAGCCGATTAAGGAATTTGAAACCTTCGTGTTTAGCTGAAGAGCAAGTGGTATGTACGAGCTGAATGTAATCAAGGTTTCAGAAATGAGCGCGTGGTCTAGTCTCGTGATTCAACTATGTATTGGTGATAGCAGCGTAGCCTCATTGGCAATGTTTTTATTGTTTCGTATCATAGTTACTAATATCTAGTTCACGAACCTTTTATTTCTGCTGGGAAAAGCAAACTTCAATTTACAATCGGTCGGTGTTTTGAGGAATATCTGGTGTCTGTGTTTGCAACCACCGGGTACTATTTGCGCTTCATTGTAAACCGGCCTCCTCAAAAAACAGCTATTTCGTGACTTAAGATGGTTGCACATTTCTCGCCAAAAGCACACGAAAAGCAGCAGAGAGGCGAGATAAAAGCTCATTGTTCTTTGAGGCCCGTTCTGGATAGCTGAAAGAGGATCGCTGTCACGCGGAAAAGGTTTGTATAGGTGAGTTATCTTTTAAGGCCGGTAAATATACCTTGCGAGGAAGACAGCTCGGTGCAAACATTTCAGCGTTCTTTAAGACGATATACAATATCTGTAATTGCACTTTGTTCTAAACGAAATAATTAAATATTAGCTACTTTGTATTGATTAGTAATAAATCTCCGAGGAAAAAAAATATCACCCAACATCCTTCGGATAGTTTCACTGCCTAACACACACCTATGTTTTATAAGTTTGGTCGCATTGAGGGGGGCTACCAGTATATATCTGTATCTATCCACTCTCAGAGTTTCGTGATAACGTGCATACGAGACAAGAAATAGCTCGCTCATGATGTCTCTGACGGCAGCCTTTGAAACAGCAGCGCCTCAGCCGACAAGTGTCACAAAGCAGCTGCAGGCCAGGAATGTCAGGTATGTGTGTAAGCGTTTCTTCTGCCGTGTACACACGCGTAAAATTGCAAGGTCTTGACCTGTTGTTTATCTCGGTCATCGTGAGACCTCTAATCAGTTTGTGTGTTCCATCTTATCGTCCGCAATGCCATTTCTCAGGGGCCTTCCGTCTTGACATTTTGGTACTCCTGGTTGCCTGCACGTTGCGTGCTATTTCGGATCTTTTGGAAGGACAGTGTCCCTGCTCATCGTCTTTAGGCACGGAAAAATTCCAATCCTATGTCATTTGAAAGCTTGCAGAATTGAATCCGATTAAAAGGCGTTGCGCACGAATAAATGTTTCCACTTCCTTAACATGCTACGAGAAATGCTACACAAACGAGATATTAGTTATTGGATAGCGACGCGCTGCAATGCTCAAAATAGCATTAAGCGGCGCTCATGCAGGACAGCCACTATCCGCACCATTTTGACAACGTGTGTAGATTCTCACTGACAAATTATCATGGAGAAAAGGAAGTTCATCTTTTATTTACTGTTCGCCCTAGCTACGAAATAAGATTTGTATGACGTGATCTTAAATTTTCAAGAAGCGATATTCAGACATGGTTTTATCAAACGGCCTCCACCGCTAAATGGACATTAAAGTGTGACAAAAAGTTCAAGTTGGTCTTATAAGAACATATACAGCTCGTTCCACCAAAAGTCCGGCGCCGCCTTGGATAGCGGTCGGCAAAAGTGCTGATTCGTGAGCAGCGTCATGATTATAAAGTAACTTGAAACTTCACACAACACTTTCGGACTCGCTGCATTAAAATAAGCGGGAACAATTGTGGGAGGGTACATACTGCTGCATTCGCGACCCGGACTGAAAGCCTATGTTGACCTTTCTTCCACATTCTAACCTTATCGAAGTCCTTGTGGATGGTGTTCCTGTCTCTGCCCTTATTGACACTGGTGCCCAACTCTCTGTCCTCAGTTCCTCGTTTCGTCTACGCCTGAAGAAAGTCTTGACGCCAGTTCGTGTCGCCAATGGCAGCCGTGCAGCCGTGCTTGGTATGTGTACCGCCCGTGTAACGATTGCTCGTCGTCACACATCAGTCTAATTCACCGTGCTCCAGGAATGCCCCCATGACCTGACCTTTGGCCTTGACTTCTTGACCGCTCACGCAGCTATTATTGACTGCTCAACCGGTATTCTAAGCCTGGACCTGCCCCTCTGCTTTGAAGACCTCTCCATGTCACCTCGCCTCTGCTTACATCCTCGCCTACATTAGCGAGGATGGTCTTTGAAAGGGGCTATTTGGGATTGCTGGAGTGATTAATAAAAGTAAATTTTTAGCCATTAGGATTTAAACACAAGCCATCTGCATGTCAGGCACGCACGCAAAAGGCATATTAGAGGGGCACTTAGCGAACACGTCATGGGTCGTATGACTTACATGAGTTTGTGTTGGCTACTGATATTAAAATATTTGCAAAATAATTCTCGGAACTTGAAGAATTTAATCCAGAAAAGGAGAAAAAAATTCATGCAAACAAATGGCTGCTTTAGCGTCTCTCGCGTGCACTCCTCAAGCGAAGCGGAAGTGTCCTCTTAATTTTATTTTGGCATGATAGCGACGAGGAGTCGTAGATTGTCTTCCAAAGGCAGCATCCTGGTAATGCCAGTTATGCTTTATTCATGGCTCAGAAATTGTAAGCATTAGCCAAACGGGGATTATGCGCGCTGTGCCTATAAATGCGCGTAATCTGTGTACCGTGGGGCAACACCGCTCTCAACGTGCGTACGCCACTTAAAATTCAGCTTGCAGATTGTAGTGCTATTTAGGCATAGAGATAAAATAACCCGAGAGCTGGCAGAGGCTTATACACAAAAAGCGGGGGACTCTTGTCTTGGCAGCACCACATTGACTTTGCATGAAAAAGAATTCAAGTTTTCTAACGCTCATGTTGATAGTTTATTGACCAGAGGTGTGTGTTGTTTCAGCGCGAGACTTGTAACACAGCGACACTTTAAACACAGAAGCTCTTTTTCCAATAACATTCAGCGGATAGGAAGCGCCTGGTGTGTCCTTTTCGATCCTTGTGCGTCGTGTGTTTGCGCTGTTCCTTTAATATGAAGCCAAAACGGGTGAAGCAGCAGTGACCAGAGTAACGGTATAGTCGACCTATGGTGTCTGAAGGCATGAGGCAATTGCACACATTCAGGCCTTCTCCAAGAAGAGATCGCTCCACGGCCCACCATTGCCAGCAGCTACTATAAATCTAGACCGCAGTAAACACGAGGTCCACTTCCGCGCAATAAAGCATAATTGACCGATCGCAGCCGCCGATAGATACCTCAAGTAATACTCTTGTTTGGGCGAGTTGGTTCATCTTTGAAAGGTTATGTATACTTGCGCAAAAAACGGGACAAAAAAAGACACATAAACGACATGTACGGAGCGCTCCGTACATGTCGTTTATGTGTCTTTTTGTGTCCCGTTTTTTGCGCAAGTATACATAACCTTTCAAAGATAGATACCTGATGCCATAAATTAAACGAATGCGGGCTCAAGAGGCCCAAATGAAATGAATCGTGTATATGCCTTACGAAAGTTCTATTCTTTATCTCAGATTGATTAGGAGCAGCATTTCCGTAATGGCGCTTGCCTGATTTCTATGAATATAGGCGCACTTATTTCATAATGATTCGATGGCATTCTCGAGGCGTTATCTACGGTTTGGTAGTACGAGTACATCTAAATCAGCCCGAACGTGGTCTAACTTGAAACATTCACTTCCGCAGTCCTTATCCGGTGTCTGTGTATTAGATTGGATTGGAAAAGATTTATTTCATCAAAATGCAGATGCAGACGGTCCGCTCTAGATGGCCCCCAGTCCATGGCTGCCGGCGACCTTAGTGGCCCTCTCGGTGGCCAAGGCTTGAATGCCCGGGCCCGAGCTGACCAGAACGGCCTCCCATCGCTCAAGAGAAGGAATTTGTACTAGATCCTCCGGTGGAGGCTCTTGTTTACATTGCCATAGTATGTGATCATACGTGTCTGTTTCGCCCCATAGCCTGCTTGCGGAGTTAAAGTAATCCGGGTACACTTTTGCTTATAGATAGGGGTTAAGAAAGGATCTCGTCTGGAGTCTTTTCCAAGCGGTCTCCTTTGCCTTAACCAACGTTTTGTCGGGATATGGAGATTTATGATGTTCCAATCTGTAATGACTTGTGATAACGTGAAAGATGCCAGCCCCTCCTTGGAGTTACCTATGGATACAAACGACCTATCAACTCGGTTGACGAAACCTCGAGCCATCTTTTGGGCCGCCTCATTTCACGGATTCCCCGAGTGAGCTGGCACCCAAATCACCTCAATTTCTTTGTATGGCTGCCTAGTCAGAATCTCAGCTGCGCAACAGCTGAGATTCTGCCCCCGCAAAATTACAGACGGCAAATTTAGAATCAGAGAAGATTGTATCCACGTCGGTGATAGGTATGGCTCGTGCTACAGCTGCCTCTTCTGCTGTTTCCGAAAATTTTGTCACTACCGACCCTGATGCCCGCAGCCGTCTGTCCACGTCCACCATCGCCAGTGCAAACGCTCCGCTTTATGGGTATTCTGTCGCGTCAATATAGACAGCTCCTTCGCTCGTTGCGTATTTTTCGTGTAGATCTATTGCCCTAGTTTTCCTCCTTCTTTCGCGATGGAAAGGTTGCATAATCTTTGCTTGTGGTGTGATCATTAGTTGCTTCCTAAGGAGTTTGGGTAGCTAAGTTTTCGTATCCTCGGGTGGAAGTTCCACGCCTGTACCTAGGCGCTCTAGTATGGTTTTGTCTGCCATGCTGCGCTTGAGCCATTCTTTTTGCATTGTGAGATGAACCTCCTTGAGCTCCTCTAGTGTTTTATGTATTTCCAGTCCCATGAGTCTTTCTGTCGATGCGTGTTTCGGCAGGCCCAAGGCTCCTTTGTATGCTTGCGTAATTATTGCCTCTGCTTTGCCTTTCTCCGCAGCATTTCGCTTTAGGTATGGCAGTGCATACACCATCCTGTTCGGGATAAGTGCTTGCACTATCCTACAAAGGTCTTTCTCTTTGACTCCACTTCTCTGGTTGGCAATTCTTCTGATTAGCCTAATTGACGTATTAAGTGATGTTTTCAGCGTTTGCAGGGTTTCTTTGTTTTTCCTGTTAGCTTACAGATACAGCCCCAAGATTCTTAATGACTGCCCCTCATTGATTGGAAGCCTCCCCACGCACAGGTTAAGCGGGGTTGGGGGCTCTTGGCTCCTGGAACCGGCACCCCTGGGTTTGGGTCTGATGACCAGTAGCTCTGATTTTGGAAGTAAGCATGTTATAGGCCTGCATGACCTGTGAGCTGAGCGATAGCGTCTACCACGCGTTGTAACGTTTCCGCTATGTGACCGTCATTCCCGTTGGTGGTTTGTAGTGTGATGTCCTCTGCGTAGAATGTATGTCTCAGCCCAAGAATGGCTTTCCGTCTGCGTGGAAGCTTTATGAGGGAGAGACTGAAGAGCAACCGTGACAGTACCGGTCCCTGCGGTGTCCCTCTACAACTTAATCGAAAAGCAATGACTCTATTTCGGCTATTTTAATTATCGCGGATCTATGACTGAGAAATGAGCGAATGTATTGGAAGCTTTTTCTCCTGGGTTAATGTCCTAGAGGTTCTGGAGAATGGCTCCATGTGCCACGTTATCGAAGGCTTTGGTTAGGTATAGCCATAGCACTGCTTTGGTGTTCGTGTCTTTCTCAGTGTCTATGACGTCTGCTTTGAGCAGATGCGTGACATCCGACATGGATACATTAGCTATGAAGCCTAGCATAGTTGTCGGCACGATCTGGTTGTCCTTTGCGTACTCCTTTAGTCTGCTTAGTATCAGATGTTCCCTAAGATTGCCTACGCAGGAGGTGAGCGAGATTGAGTGCAGACTGGTTATGTCTAGTTTCTTGCCTGGTCTGGGAATAAAATAAATGATTGCATTTATTTGTAACGCTTTGTAACCCGGAAGTTCTGCGGCAACACTAGATTCTTGTAGCGCAGTAACGTCTGGTGGACACTTTAGGTTTTGTATGTGGAGCTGCCAGTGCCCCTGTTACGGCGGAAGCCTCTGCAGTTCCACTGTCAGACTTTAATTTGCTGTCGGATGGCCATAATGATGCATGACAATTGTGTGTATTGGCTGCTGACCAGAACACAGAGGAAGGCGTGCCTCCATTGCGCTAAGTTTTTCCATCATTTGTTAGGACGACAAGGTCACCTGATATTGGAACACCCTGAATTCGCTGGTTAAGGCGTCTACCCTTTTCTTAAGTGTGCCCAAACTAGCCGAGAGGGTGTCTACTTTAACTTCCACGGTATCCACTCTTTCAGTGAGTGCATATACATCAGTCCTGAATTTGTTCGGGGCTCTCTTGTGCTGCGGCATATAAGTTTCCGAAGCTTCTGCTACTCGTTTACTGTTTTTCTCTCCTCTCGGAGGAGGTGGCCTTTTAATCGGTTCTCTGGCGTCCGTTTCCATCGCTACACCCCTGCTAGCGGCACCGGTGGCTGGGGTCATGTCTCCTTAGTTGTTGGGTGTTCTAGCACCCTAGTATTCTTAATTGGCGGAGCTCCATCATCTCCTTTTCTAGTTTGGCAGTTTTATTATCGCGTGCCCGTATCTGTTTCTGTAGTTCCTTGTCCTGAGTATTGTTACAATGGGAGGCATTATCCGGCCAGCTCACCTTATTATCGAGCTTGTTTCCGCTTCTTCTGCGGCTCGAGCTCCTCTCTTTAAGGTTGCACTTGCCCCCTTCCTCGTTCGGTAGCGGCGGGAAGGAGCTGGTTCGGTCTCCGGCCTTCCTGCCGCGTCTCGTCCGGCTCGAGGACCGCTTTCTGTGCCTTGGCTGATGTTCGCGAGGCATCGCCCCGCGCTTTCATTTTGCTTGTTCGCTTGTTTCTGGAACACAAGACGATGTTTGCAGTTTCAGATACCAGTATGGTGCGCCCCATGCTACAATATGCAGTCCGGAATGCACGTTAAAGGTTTCCCTTCTAGAGTGACCGGGTAGTCATTACCGCAGCGGCGGCATAAGTTTGCATTTGGTTAGTAGCAGACGTCAGCCTGTGCCCGACCTTACAACAGTTGTAGCAAGCTCCCACTTGCTCTCTGTATGAAAACGCGCAAAATACTCTGTTCGAGCTGTAGACTTGTATTGGAATCTTGTTCCCTTTGAAAGTAAACTGGAGGGTTCTTGACTTGCCTTGTCGTCTTGCGTCGACGATGCTGACGTCCTTGTTTCTCCTCAAGAAGCCTTCTCAGACCTCATCAGGCCAGGATCCATCGTACGTACGGTAGATGACCCCCTCTAACAGAGTCGTTCATCGCCGCGACGTACGACGCTACTTGCTTGACATGCCCTTCAAGCTTAAGGACTTCCATACCAGCGTAAGCTGATGCTTTTTGGCGGTTCGGTGGGCTCACTGTGACTCTGTTCTTCACGGTGTTTACACGTGTAATGTCCACGTCTTGTGCCTCCTAGGGCGCTACCTTCGCTGCCTCCCATATGGAACGCTCGAGGACACGTACGGCGACGCTCCCCAGGTCCAAATTTCTCGGTCGGCACATGATTTTGTAGTCGTTCATTGGTAGTCTCGGGGACGGTACCCGCTTTTTAGGGGCGGACGGTCCCAACTTCTTTTTGATTGTAGTGTTGGAGTTGGACTTCCCGTCAGCCTGACCCGGCGTAAGCCCAGCTTCGTCGACGTGGCTGTTAGCGCTTTGTTCAAGCGTCTGGCGCAATCTTGAAGACGGAGGACGCTCTCCCATTCTCCGTTTTTTAGCTCCGCTGGCGTTATATTTTTTCCATTCGACGGGGTAATTCATCATCAGGGTTACGCAGATATTCTGCTTGCTCAGAGAGCCCGTCGGCCCGGGGCCAAGCAAGGCCTACGCGGTAGGCCTACCTCCCTCTGTCACTTGGTCTGGGTGAAACGTCCGAAAATATGGAAGCTAGGCATCGACGTGCCAAGCATTGGTATCCATGGGTGGCGGGTGGTCCCTCGGAGATGTTACAATAGGTGACAGGTTCAAGACCCGAAGCGTTCCGCCAAAAGCTGGCGGAACGGGAGCTCATGTGACGCACGACCGCACTGCTGCAGTTGCGGCTGTAGGAAGAAGGGAAAGAAAATGCACGGGCCTGCTACTGGCTCTGTAAAGTTCTACCTGTTCATGATCCCAGTCTTCTATGGGGCTTTTCTCTATTGCGTCCTCTATGTCTACTGTTATCTGTGCTATTTGATCGTCGTTTAATTTTGCGTTTAGTTCTTGTCTAAGTTCCATTTCTCTTTCCATCAAGGGCCCCATCTGTAGACTAATACGTTTATGATCACTTCCCAGACTACAACCCCTTTCTTCGTCTATTTCCATTTTTGTGGCCTTGCTGTAAATTCCCTGCAACATTAGACACTAGTCAATGGTCGTCTACCTGTTATGGAATTCCGACGTGATTTGGCCTTCGCATTTCGTTTCTCTATTTACTATAACTAGATCGTGTCGCTCACAGAAATCTAGCATTAGCTTCCTGTTACAATCCGTGTATCCATACAGATCGTGGATGTGGCCGTTCATATCCCCCAGCAGAATATAATATCGGCCCCGTCTCCAAACTGGCTTATATCGTCACTGAGACATTCAGCAAGATCCTTGTTTTCTTGCCTGCATTGGGGTCCTGTTCCTAAAAAAACTACCCCTAGCCATGGCCTTATGCCGGCTATTGTTCCTGATACCCAGATATATTATTTACAAGATGATTTTATTCTTTGCCAACTTGTCCCCTGGTGTATCAACATCGCTACTCCTCCACCCTTTTTTTCCCTTCGCGTTCTGTTGCGCCCTTCCCAGACGTAGCCTTCTATAAACGGCGGATCTTCTAGATCCCTGAGATGAGTCTCGCATAGAGCGTACACACCTATTTTGTCATACTTCAACTGCTGTTCTATCTCTAGCCATTTCGCGCTTTTTCTACCTGCTTGCATGTTTATGTAGCTGATCCTAATATTAAATTTCTTTTTTTGTACTTTTCTTTCTCGACCTCCTCCTTGCCATTTTTCGGGGCTCAGCCTCCGTTATTACAATTCCTTCTGCTTCACTTCAAACTACCGCTGTGCACGGAGTCCTCGCGGGCCCCCTAAAAAAGCTACAGCCCTGCCTGCCAGGCGCCAGCCGATCTCTGCCACGGCCGCTCAATGGCGCTTCCTTCCAGCGGCCGTGTCTTTGCTCTCAGCCTTCTCTTAAATGAATGCCATATCGCTGAAAAGCCCTACCAAAATCTAAAACTAAAGTCCCCCCTAAACGTAAGGAAAAAATTGTGACACCCCCACTCCCGAGGAATATGCATACGGAGCATAATACCGAGAAGAAGAATAATAGAGCCGAAGCCGTAACAAAACGCTTCGGAAAAATGGATCCCGAAGAGGTTGCCTACAAGGACGCAGCTAGTGGGAAGTCTGGCGCGGTGGTTGCCTCAAGTAGTCAACGGACTAGGAGCCCCCAAGTCGGCAACCACTATTCGCAGCCGCAACATAGGGACGAACCGAAGAAGTTGCTATAACGCTCGCGTGCTTTGTAACGGAAACAAAATTTGTAGTCAGCGATAGTAAAACTGCTATGTGAAATTTCATGAAGAGCGGAATCTCGCCAGAAGCGGCGAGGATCCTGTCCGGCAAAGAGTTGACCCGCAAAGTCAACCGAATATGGACCAAAGCGCACGCGTCGGTTCCTGGCAATGAATCGGCACACGAGTTGGCCCGAGGTATCTACTTCCGGGTAACCGTACAATTGTCGGATTGCAGAATCTAGATGAACACGGGCAAACATATTGTGAAATCTTTGAGAATTATAGAATAAACAGAAAACTTCTGCCACCACCGGATAAGACGCTAAGTAATAGAGAGACGATCGCATGGCGGCGACTGCAAGCTGGACATTTCATTGATCCTGTATCGGCCTTTCACCAGAGGAACAGGAAAATGATCTTTGTAAAGCATGTGGGTAGAGGGGTACTCTCGACCACATGTACTCATAAGGAGGAAAATTAGGAAGGTAAAGTAGTAAACCACTGGAATGGAAAGAGGAAGCCACGGAGCTGGTGGAATAAGGAAATCAGGGAAGCTATTGAACAACGACGGGCTGCTTCAAGAGAACACCGAGGGGCAAAGAAAGCACAGGTATCTCGGGAGGAAATCGACGAGGAATTCGACCAAAAATGCGAATCATATCGACAAACGAAACTTGAGGTACAGGCCCTCGTACAAAGTAAAATAAAGCAGTCCAACGATCGCTGGATGGATGACATACACGATGCCTCTAGAGGCGGAGCAAGAAAATTCTGGAACCATATAAGCTGGCTAAGGAAGAAGAATCAAAGAAAGCAGGATCGGATTCAAGATAACGAGGGAAATTGTTTAAAGGGAGACAACGCAGTGAACTACATTACATCAGTTATAGCCTAGTCAGTTAAGAGCGACGATAGGGTAATCTCCGCAAATCAGGAAGCAACACAAGGTAGCAGAATAGAAAGCAGCTTAGAACTGACCAATCTAAACAGGAAAAAGGCAGAAAAAAATATTCCTAAAAACACATCTACAGGAATAGATGGAATTCCGATCAAGCTGATTAATGAACTCGGTCCAAAAAGTAAGGAAACGTTGTTAAAAGCTCTGGAAACAGTCATAACGAATAAGCAAATCCCGGACAGCTGGCGACAGAGTAAAATGAATTTGATTTATAAAGGGAAAGGAGACAGGATGCACATAAAATCCTACAGGCCGATTACCATAACATCTGTTATGTACAGGTTAGCAATGCAGGCGGTGAAATTAAAGGTGCAAGCATGGGTTGAAAGTAACAAGATACTCGGAGAACTTCAGAACGACTTTAGAAATGGTAGGCGCTTAGATGATAGCCTGTTCGTGCTTACCCAATGCATCGAAATATCTAGAGTGGAAAATAGACCTTTGTATTTGGCCTTCCTGGACATAAACGGGGCGTACAACAACGTAAGCAGGGAACTCCTGTGGAACATATTAAAGGAAGAAGGTATCGGTTATGAGATAATAGAGTTCCTACAGGAAATATACCGGGATAACAAAGTAGATATTACGTGGGAAGGGATAAGAAGTACGGAGGATGTCAAAGTATGCAAAGGATTAAGACAAGGCTGTCCTCTATCCCCGGTGCTGTTCATGCTTTATGTGATAAACCTGCAACGGAGGATACAAGACAGTACCCTAGGTTTTAACCTGTCATATAGATTAGGTGGAAAGGCGGTAGAGCAGCGCCTCCCCGGTTTGTTGCATGCAGACGATATTGTGCTGCTAGCTGAGAGTCTGGAAGAATTGCAAACTCTAGTTAAGTATTGCGGAGACGAAGGGGACGCTCTAGGCTTCAGTTTCAGCAGTTAAGTCGGGTCTGATGATTTTCAACGGCTCAACTGATCAGGGTCTTAAAAATACAAGGCCTTGAAATACCTAGAGTAGCAGAATATAAATATCTGTGGGTATGGGTAAACGAAGGATTGGCATACATTGGAAAGCATGAGCAATCACTTAAGGCCAAAGGGCGAAGGAATGCTGGGATAATGAAGCATAAGGCATTGTGGGGATACAATAGGTATGAGGTTTTGAGGGGTATTTGGAAAGGAATTATGGTGCCCGGACTTACTTTCGGAAATGCGGTTTTGTGCCTAAAATCAGAGGTACAGTCGACATTAGAAACAAATCAGAGATCCGTTGGACGATTAGCACTAGGTGCCCACGGTTGGTTGGTTGGTTGGTTGGTTGATAGGAAGGGAAAGGCGCAGTATCTGTCACACTTGCTCTGTGGACACCTGAACCGCGCCGTAAGAGAAGGGATGAAGGTGGGAGTGAAAGTGGATAGAGAGAAAGGGGGCCGTAGTGGAGGGCTACAGAGTAATTTCGACCACCTGGGGATCTTTAACGTGCGCTGACATCGCACAGCACACGGACGCCACTTCGTTTCGCCTCCATCGAAACGATCCCGGCGGCAAAACTACAAATGAGGCGATACAAGAAGATATGGGCTGGGCATCTTTCGAAGTGCGGGAAGCTCAGAGTAAAATATTATACGAGGAACGCCTGAGGAAATTGGACAGTAACAGATGGGCAGCTATTTAAATACCTGTACCTAAAAGGCGTTGACTCACAATGAAGGAAAAGAACTAGGGAACTAACTAGTAAGTATGTTAGTAATAAGGACGGAGAAATAAAGAGCATTAAGCAACAGGTGAAAAACACTGAAGGTAAAAATTGGATAAATTCGATGGAAAAGAAACAGAGTGTGGAATTATACCGAAAGTGGAAAATGCAGATCAGGAAGGAAGATTTTTTTGATAACTCAAGAGGCAGTGCCGTACTTTTTGAAGCTAGATCAGGATGCCTTAGAACACGCAGCTACAAAAAGAAATTTAACAATGGAGAAGACGTATGTGCTGTATGTGGAAACTCCAGTAAAACAATTGCCCATATTATACTCGAATGTAATGGTATCCATCCGGAAGTCGGTGCAGGCGCAATCACTGTTCCTGAAGCTCTCGGGTTTAGAGATAACAGTGGCCGGGTGAATAAACCGGCGGTGGAAACTAGCAAAAAACGACAGGAAGATTGGTGGCTTAAAAGCAGAGAAGTGACATAATGTTAGTAATGTAGTAACAAAATTTAATAATTAGAATGATGGTTTAGTTAACCATTCTAAATCAATAATTAGGATATAGGGAGAAAAATGAGCACGATAGTTACTGCTACCACCCCGTTTCAAAGGGGACGCTCCTATATTCCAACCATCCATCCATCCATGCCACATTCACCCTTTCATTTCTAATTGTAGCGTCAGTGTAATGTCTATTGTATTGAGTGGTCTCGTGAGGGCAGTTCTCTGTGCTAAAAGTTGCCTAGCTACCCCATTCCGCCTACTAATAGGTCGTTGTGGCCTTAGTGCGATTACCGGCGCCTCCCACGGGGGTGAAGTGTCTGTCCCCAGGGGCCTCGGAGCAATGTTGATTCGGTTGTCCCATGCCATGATCTGCTGCCCTTGGGTCGTGTTTTCCAGTCGGGATCGCATTCTTATTTTTGCTTCTCTTATAATGTCTTGTATGGGTGGTATGCTGACCATTTTAAGCAGCTCTTCATTTCTCGTGTGCTTAGGAAGCCCAGTAATGGTGCGAAGAGTGTCCCTGTGTAGCGTTTCGATGTCTTTAACGTCGCGATTAGAAAACTCATAGACAGGTGCCCCGTACAGAATCTTGCCGACAGCAACCGCTCTAGACAGTGTTTGGCACGATTTTTGCCGGGCTCCACCGTATTTGTTTGAAATCCTGCGAATCATATGCAACATCGGGGTCCAGTTACGTTGCAATGTACGAATCCATTTACGAGGACTGTTGCAACTAGAAATCTGTGCCCCCAAGATTTTTGTCTGCCCATTTGCAGACGTGATGTTGTGTTGTCCAAGATGCAGTGTAATCTGCTTTTTGGCGTTTGTAGAATTCTTGCCGTCTATGCTTATGAGTTGTGTCTTTTCAGGTGAGAGCTGTAGCCCCAATGCTTCCAAGCTGTCAGTGAGGCTGAAGATTGCTGCATGACTTCTTCATTTGGGTAATCCACTGCTTCTGTCCATATGGTGACATCATCTGCGTAGATGGTGAAGCGGGCCGAAGTGTCTCGCTCGAGCGCTTCTGCTACGCGGGTCATGGCCAAGTTAAAAAGCAAAGGCCCGAGGATAGAGCACTGGGGCACGCCCCTATCCAAGTAATAGGTTCTGGGGCTCCATCCCGAAGCTTTGCCATCAAGCCTAATAGGTCAACTTTGAAGGAAGCTGCATATCCAATTGTATACTTTTTGGCTGGGATATCTTTTTGCTAATTCTTGTAGGATTACCTGTTGGTTTACATTGTCGAATGCTTTGCGCATATCAATCGCGAGGATGTAATCTGGTGTCTGTTTGCGAGACCTGCGGTTGATTACCCTGCGGAGCAGCCAAAGGCAATCATGCGTGCCCATATTCGGACGGAATCCAGCCTGAGCTGGATGCAACCCACGCTGTACGTATTCGATACAATGCTGTATTCTTGCGGCTATCATTCGCTCAATCAATTTGCAAATAGTGGATGGGAGAGCTATTGGCCGTAGGTTCTCTGGTTTTGTGTGGTCCTTCCCTGATTTCGGTATGGGGTATATCTATGATAGCTTTAGTGCATCATGCACCACTCCGGATTCCCATGAATCGTTTATGATAGTTAAGAGCTGATCTTGGGCTTCGTCGCTAACATTTTTTAGCTCCTGCCATGTTACTCCGTCGTGTCCTGGAGCCGATTTCGGTTTGCCGTGGACTAATGCTGCCAATAGCTCGCCAAATGTAAACGCTTTTTCAAGTTCCATCACTGTGTTGTCAATCGTGATCGCCGGCAATGGTGGCGTGGGTATCTAAGAAGCATGCGGGAACAACTTGTGGATCACCTTTTCCTCGAGTGCAGCTGGGTTCTCGCGCAGGAACAGCTCTGCCAGTGGTGATGCGCTTTTCTTTTTCCCCAGCAGGCTTCGTAGAATTCCCCACAGCTTTTTAAGGCCGGGTTTGCGTCCGAGCGTCGCACAAGTGCTGTGCCATGAATCTGTTTCGAGCTGTTGTTGGTACTCCTTGATGAGTCGATATTGGCGCTTAAGGCTCATGAGATCCCGGTGGCGCTTTCCTTTATATCTGTATTGTTGCGTAAGGATATTGACCTTTCGCTACAAGTTGGCAAGGTGCCTATCCATATGTGTGGTAGTGTCGTCACATATTATTGTGTCTCGGGACCATGGCCGTGCTTCCGCAACCATGGCACTGAATTGCGCGAAGTCCATGAAGTTGCCGCCAGTGGCTGTCCGAAACTTTTCCCAGTCGATGGCAACCGTTTGCCTTTTTTCACGAATCTTTTTTCGGTTAAGGGTGATCAAAATTGATAAATGGTCGCTTCCCCATGTTGTCTGTTCGACTTCCCATTGCCTGATGAATCCTGGTGTGGCCAACGTCAGGTCTTTTGTCGTTTCTCGTTGTCGGGCGTGTAGTCCTATGCGCGTTGGTGTGTCCGGGGTGTTGTATATGTATAGACCAGACATTTCTACAGTGTCGTGCAGCATGCGTCCCCTTGAGTCAGCTGTGGCGTAGCCCCAAGTCGGGTGCTTAGCATTGAACTCTCCTCCCACCAGGATGGGGAGGCTTCCTGACAGGGCCAGGACTTTGGCGAGCCACTCGTATGAGTCGGCATTATGACTGCCAGTAAGAGGCCTATAACACACAGAGACTGCCACCATGGGCCGCTGCCCACGAGGACATATTTTAACAGCGATTACTTCTCTGAACTCATTACTTAGATCAGGAATTTGTAATTCGGTTGCTGTACATTCGTTTCTGACAAGGAGAGCAGCTTGACCCTGTGCATGTTGGTTTCCTCTGTTCTGGTGAAGTATGGTAGGCGGCTGAAATGTACGGTAACCCCGAATAGTGCAAGGTCCTCTTGGTTCTTGCAAAAGGATGACCAGAGGCTTCAATTTTCTTACTTGTTCTCTTAGGGTAGGTCCAGTCTGCATGAAACTTCTGCAGTTCCATTGTAGACATATTGATCTCATTCTTATTGCGCCTCTGCGGGCTTACGTCTTTTTGGCTCATCGTTCTGGCGTTGGATGCTTTTGTGCAACTCTATAAAAATTGCTTCAATCTGAGTCTGTATCGCGTTTGTTATCATTTGAAACTCATCCCGCAGGCTTTTTTCTAGACGCTGTGTCTCGTTGTGTCGCTCTTGCCTCATGATGCTCAGCATTTGCGCATACGCCGAGCCTTGTGCGGTAAGTGCCTTTGTCGTCTGATGAGTCTTTGGCGTTTGAGTCAGTGATGTTTCGGTATGTTGGTGCTTTATGGAGTTTTCAGTTGTTTCACGACTGGACGACCGTCCGGGCCGGCTTTTCGAACGCACGCGTTGCATCCGCCCAGTGGGCGAGGCTGAAGCATGTTGCCGCTGCGTCTGAGATGCACGAACGTCTTGTTCCGGTGGTAGCCTTGCAAGGACTTTCTCCAGCATTTCTCTAAATTGCTGATTTTCTTTTCGCAACTGTTCCAGTTGTTGTTGGTAAACAGGGGGCAGCGCAGTTTCTGTCGACGAGTTCTGTCGCGCCTTGTATGCCCATGTAACTTCTCCCTTAACTGCATCAGGGTTCTGCTTATTTTCTTTAGGCTCTTTTGGTACACGACTAGGACAAGCCGAATTGATTGAAATGTGGCCCGGTTTCTGGCAGGCGACGCAGAATAACTCTTGATCGCATTCTGTGTCTTTAGAGTGCAGCCGTCCGCACTCCTTACAAACCTCTTCTGCTGGACAACACCTAGCAATATGTCCCAGTCCGTGGCAGTTATAGCAGGCAATAATTTTCGGTCTGTACTCGTAGACCCTTGTGATTTCGTAATCAAAAACGAGCCTTTTGGGTAGCTGCTCTGTATCGAATTTTAACAGCAGCGTGTTTGTCTTTCCTAGGAGACGCGCGTCAAGAATAGTTGCAGTTTCACATCTTAGGTGGTCCTTGATGTACTCAATGGTTTGACCAGGACGCACCTTGATGACGCCCCGACTTTTTTCCTCGCCTCATGTTGGCGTTCTTAAATTTTCTTGAGGGCCGTGGGGTTTCCTCTCATGGCCACGTTGAAGAGGAAAGGCGATAGGATAGAGCCTTGCGGCGTCTCCTAGCTCCCTAGCTTCACTGCGGGAGACTCGATGTCTTGTAACTTTATGCAGACGTTTCTGTCTGGCAGGAAGTCCTTGATGTAATTTCAAGTTTTCTTGCCTACACCTATGTCGATTAAGCCCTGGAGTATAGCCTCGTGCTTGACATTATCGAACACCTTTGTCAAGTCTAGCCCCAAGATCACTTTAGATTATTTTCACTTTGCGTCATAGATATCGTGTTTTAATCGGAGCATCCCGTTTTAACGCTGTCATGTTTAACGCTGTCCTGTCATATGTTTTAACGCTGTTTCCCCTGTGTACAAACTGTATGGGGCTCTGAACCTGTTCAGGTGCAAGTACGCACCTTTTGTTCGGGGTGCTTTAGTTTCTGTGTAAGGAAACTAAGAATAAACTTCAAACTTCTACGTCCTGTGTGCTCAGTCAAGGCCGGAAGCCGATCATTTCATGAGGCCACAAGTCATTTTGTTCCGTGTACTTTGTGAGAGCCTAGCCTGCACAACTTGCTCCATGAGTTTCCCTACACTAGAAGTTAGGAAGATTGGCCTGAGATTTTGATGTTTGGTGGGCTTGCCCAGCTTTGACATTAGTACAACGTTCGCCTGCTTCCATTGCTGGGTAATTTCCCATTGGTCCAAACTTCCTTCATGTACTCTGTAAGAGCGATGATGGAGTCATCATCTAAGTTCCTTAAGATCTTTTTGGGATACCATCGGGGCCCGGGGCAGATTTAGTTTTTAGGCTGAAACGTTCTGCCCTTACCTCAGCCTCCGTAATGGGAGCATCGAGTATCTCGTTCGCTGCTCCCGTGTACACCGGGAGGGCGCGGGAGGTGGTGTCTCCAATGTACATTTGCTTTAATTTATACATAAAATCGGCATCTGTGCCTTCGTATGCGTGTCTAGCTTTAGCCAGCCTGATGCCCGATTAGGTTTTGGACTTTTTTGGATATACTAGGTAGCGTAGCAGGCCTCTTGAAAAGGCTCATACCCCTGTCCATTTCATCGCACCTGTCGCAATAATTAATTTTGTTCGCATAATTTATTCGCGTAATTCTGGGTTTATTTGTTGTGTCTATCTAGCCTTCTGCGAAGGTTCCTGCTTCATTTTAGTTTTTAAGCCTACGTTCCGTATAGTATTTCCCCTCCCACATGTGGAGCAATTTGCTGTCGGCAATTTCTGGGGTGTCGTCGCTTTCTAGCGTTTTCGTTGCCTCTCCAACGTGTCGCTTGAGGACTTCTGGCCATTCCTCGCTATCCAAAATTTTGCATCCGGCCTTCTTTTTGTCTAGAAGTCCTCAAGCGACACGTTGGAGAGGCAACGAAAACGCTAGAAAACGCCCTTCTTTTTGTCTCCCCGCCGGGGTGGTGCAGTGGTAAGACGCCCGACTACTGTGCCGGAGTTCCCGGGTTCGAACCCGACCGCGGCGGCTGCGTTTCGATGGAGGCGAAACGAAGAGGCGTCGTGTGCTGTGCGATGTCAGCGCACGTTAAAGATCCCCAGGTGGTCGAAATTACTCCGTAGCCCTCCACTACGGCTCCTCTTTCTCTCTTTCCACTTTCATTCCCCCTTCCTCCCTTCCCTTACGGCGCGGTTCGGGTGTCCACAGAGCAAGTGTGACAGTTACTGCGCCTTTCCCTTCCTGTGAACCAATTTAAACAATTTTTTTTTTTGTCTCTAATTTATCGAAAGCTAGCCTATTCCGTTATCTTTGGTTGACGGTTCCTGCGCTACTTTACGCCTTTTCTAAGGGTAGATGGAAGGATAAAGTGATCGCTTCCGAAGTTCTGTTCCGTATTTTGCCAGTTTATATCTACTGTGTTTTTAGAGAAGGTTAGGTCTGGGGACGCGCCTTCTTCCGTATAATCTAAGTCCGTGCGTTCCGCTTGCCCACCTCTGCACTTAGCGTTCTTGGGATCTGGGCAAACATATTCGCGGTGTCCTAGGCGCCCGCATGCGTTGCAAACTTCGTACGCCTTTCTGTATAGTGTACATATTTGCCATGTAAGTGCGGGTTCCACCCACCACGGAGCCTCTGGTTTTTCAAGCAGAATGAGAGCTGTGGTTCAGCTCTTACCCAGGCGACTGGCTCCTACCACGGAGGGGGGGGGGAGTTGCCCTTGATTGTGCGAAGAGTTTGCACTATTTCCGTCTCGGTGATGCGAAGGAGGATGTCATGTACTACACCCTTTCCGCAGTTTTCGGGCATAGCGGCATACTACGTGATTTCGATTTTCTGGCCCTCGAAATCGAGGACGCGTAGCGCGCCCTATTTTCTTTTCCGCTCTTCGCTGTCTGTTGCAACGAGGATGGACTGTTGTGTTGACCGAGAAGGTGTCTTCCGCGGCCTCATTCCCGCGGCTCCCGTGCGGGAATGAAGCGGTCGAACCCGATGCCGCCCATTTCGCAGAAAAGGCCGAGCAAGCCCGTCAGCTGGCCCGCTTGCACATCAAGGAGCAGCATGCCACCGACGCTCGACATTATAACCTTCGGCACAGGGAAGTCCACTACGAACCAGGGGACCACGTGTGGGTGTGGACCCCCGTGCGCCGCCAAGGCTTGTGCAAGAAACTTCTCCACCGGTATTTCGGACCCTATAAAGTCCTGCACCGCTTAAAAAGCGTTAATTACGAAGTTATTCCAGATGGAACTTTGACCGTCAGTGTTCGGCGTCAGCGGCCTGAAATTGTGCATGTGGTGCGCTTAAAGCCGTACTTTTCGCGTGACTGAGCATTTCCTGCAAGTGAGACCTTGAGTTATTTTACAGTTCACCTCCCACCTCACTTTTTTTTCTCCTCTCACTTTGTCATCGGGAAGTTGTTTTTCTTTCACGGGGAGGAATAATGCCACGTGCCTAGCGCCGCGCGACTGCTGGCTTGGTGCCGACGACGACGAAGTGGTTGTTGGCTGGTGCAGGACTCCGTGATCGGAACTAGAAGCCGACCTTATTCTCGGGTCCTGGTCTACGTGTACCTTCAAGGCTCCCTGTGGCTCGAGTCATTACAATATAACTCGTCATTTTAGCCGGGGAAGGCGCATCTTTCTTCCCCAATATATATCACTAAGCACGCCCAGAAGGTACTCTGGCGCCAGCTACAAACCCGCTCCTTCCCCTGCCCCAAACTAGATTATATATTCAAAGAGCAGGTTGATCCTAAATGCAAATACTGTGGATTTGACGCCACTTTATACCACATTACATGGGGGTGCGCAGCCTATCCGCCACCCGCCGATTTGTTGCCGCTCCATCTCTGGATCCGCTAGGGGGCCGGAGCGAATGGATGCGTCTGTGATGGGCTCCGGCGATTTTCCTAATTAGTGGCTTCAGAAGTTCTCTAAAGCACTTCCAGATTTTTTGAGATCATTGTGAGTTTCTCAAGACTACCCTGGACCACCATCATCTGGTTACTGTGCGCCGTTCCTCTGGAATCAGGCCGATATTGGGACTTCGGCCCCGACACCATTGCTAGGCCAAGCGTCCTAGGCCTACCCTCCCACTATGCTCACGCATACACGGTCGATGGAAAGGAGACCTCCCCAGAAGAAGCCACCGACAGCAGCTGGCGTGTAGTGCACGACAGATGCGCCCGAAACTCAAGAAATCCATGACCCTCCAGTCGGAGATGAAGGAAACTACCTCGCGAGTGCCTCGCAGGCGCACGCCTCGCCCACCGCCATTACCAGCCAGCGACTACAAGGTTATTTTTCGTCTTCGCGGGGGCCTTGACTGCTCCAAGATTCCTGCTCACGCTCTTAGCCAAACCGTTCTGCAAGCCTCGAAAATCTCAACTGCTAAACCAAGTGCTGATATATTTCGACCTAATCCCGTGAATAACACCCTCCTTATCAGCACACCTAACATGCATCATACTGAAGCTTATCGCAAGATTAAAGCCCTCCAGTTTAACAATACTACCTACGACGTTGCCACGCACGTCGCTGATCCCCTGAATTCGTGCAGAGGCATCACCCACGGAATTCCCTTGGACCATTCCGCAGAGGAAATCACTTCTAGTCTTCTTGACTTTGACCGGCGCGATACCATCATTATGTGTCGGCGTATGGGCTCTACCGAGTCTGTTCTGATCACATTCCGTGGCATCAGAGTTCCTATTACATACTTTATCAAGGATGCGTAACCCGCTGCGTTCCCTTCAGACGCAAGGTTGAATCCTGCAACCTTTGTCGTAAGCTCGGCCATCGTCCGGACGTCTGCCCCGGTACAGGCCTTTCGCTGTGCCCGCGATGTGGACCAAATAATCCAGCCATGGACCACGACTGTGAGCCCTCCTGTGTTATTTGTAAAGGAAAACCATAACTGGCGCTCCGCAATGCAAGCGCCGTTTCAAGACGCGCCCTGTGTCTGCCCAACACCACCTAGGCGGTGTTGGTCTGCCAGGCCAGACAATGACCCCGCGTCCAGCGTTCGCAGTAAAGAAGCTAGCGTCCGTGGTCCCTCATCCGGCGTTCGTGACTTAGTGTCTGGCTTTCGAGACCCCGAGTCTGAGGCATCTACGTCGAAAGCCAGTGAGTCCTCAGCTCGCATCAAGGGGACCCGGGAGGCGCTGTCGGCGCGGCAAGCCACACCCGAGAAAGGAGCCGGCTCTGCTAAAAAAGGTGAGTTGTCCGTCCAAGCAGCCTCCGCTACTTCACCCCATCCAACCCCTAACCCTCCCATTCTTCCCATTACACCTCAAGAGGCAGTTAAACAATATATACGTTCCGCCGAATTTCGGTCAGAAGGTATTAGTATAATCAACACCATAGCTGCCGAACAAATCGGAGCGATGCAGAAACAGCTCATACAATCCATGACCGAGAGGATAGAAGCCACGATCAACACACGCTTGGACAAACATGAAGCCGGCATCAACAAGCTTTTCGAACTTGTACCCCATCAGGAATTGCCTCGCAAGCAGCGCGTAGTTCAACCCGAAGCCTGCTCTCATTCAGCGTCTGCAGCTCAGCAACATGACACAGAACAATAGCACGCGAAAACGTCGGCAGCGACGCCAATCCAGTACGCAAACAGAAACAATAATTTGGCAATGGAACTGCCGCAGCATACGCAGAAAACAAGCGCAACTAGCAGCATATATCGCAAAGTCCCCTAATCCCCCGCATGTCATCGCTTTGCAAGAGACGGAAACAAATCGCATTCATATCCGTGGTTATCGGGCGGCAGCCCTTACGTCACGTACGGCAATCCTCACACTCGCATCAATGCCGGTGCTAGACCGCACACCGACAAGCACACCCGACAGTAAAGACACTCAATACACCGTGATAGATTGCAGTAATACGGAAAGTTGAGCTAGTTGGTACATGATTGCAAATTACGAGCGCTGCGACGGAGAACAACAACGAGAGAGTAATGACAAGGACAGGCGCTACTATCAACTGAACGTTTATTCGAAGAACACAGATTAAATACTCATTTCAGAGTGCGGTGTATCGGTTGGCTCCTTTTTAGAGCTTTTGTCTTTTTATCTTAAATCCACATTTATTGAATGGGAGGGCAGACTATTTATACAAAAATCTGGGGTGTGCATTGGCTCAAAAGTGGCTCCAGTTCTTAGCAACATATTTCTTTCTTACGTGGACAGATCCATTAATGACAAATTAGGTAACTATGTAAAAAAAGTCTTCCGATATGTAGACGATTATCTGGTTTTTGTTGAAGCTCAGGACTTCAATAGTCAAGTGGAAATGGTTTTAAAAACATTTGTAGACTGTGGGTATGGATTGGAATTTACGTTTGAATTACCGGAGGGAAATCAGCTTCAATTTTTGGATATAAGATGGGAAAAAAAGTTGGATCATGTTTGTTGGTCTTTTTTACAGCGGTCAGAGAAGCCCTTGCTTAGTTACCATTCAGGTCATTCGAAGATAGTAAAATGTGGCATTGCAGTGTCTTGTTTAAGTTCTGCTGTTACAAAATCATGTGTTCACGCCATAGATAGTAGTTTCAAACAACAGGTCCAAAGGTTAAGGTTAGCGGGCTTCCCGATGGATGTGATAATTCTAGCTAGTAATAAAATCATAAAGAAGATTAAGGCTTTTGGTAGAGAAGATACAAAAGTCCATATCAATAGCGATAGAAAGAAGTATGCAGTGATTCCGTATATCCATCGGTTATCCCACAGGCTTAAGCAAATCGGCAGTAGATATGGAGTGAAAGTGTTATTTTCGGTTCCTAATAAGCTGGGCAAAATTTGTGCGGTTGTTGACAGAAGGGCTAGAGATCAGAAACAAAAAAGTAGAACAAGAAAAGGTGTGTGCCAAGTGGACCATGATTCGCGTTTTGTCGCATGTGAAGAAGGGGTTGTGTATGAAGTACCTTTTAAATGTGGGAAAAATTATATAGGGCAAACCGGCAAATGTATTAATACGCGCCTGCGCCAGCATAACACTTCTTTGAATAGTGCCCCCTCATCCAATTTGGCCCTTCATTACAGGGACTGTGATTTGAATAAACCTAGTGGGTCAAATGTGCCTAGTAGGAAGAAATGCCTACCGCTTTTTAACAAAACCAAAATTAAGTTTAGACACAAAGATCAAATGACTAGAGAACTGTCAGAGTCATATCACATCCATAAAAACAGTGACACGTGCGTGAGCTCACCATCTGTAAGCATCCATTTCTCGCTTGACGACATCCAGTTTACTTTGCGTCATAGATCTTACATTTCATGTTGCTATGTGACATAACTCCTTGCCACATCGGACTTTCCGGTCGTTTCCCTACACATCCACAATTGAGCGTTCTTTTGGCTTTTGGCCCAGCCGCTTCATTCGTCCTGGAGCTACAAGGAATCAACCCTTTGTTCATCCCCAATAACATGTGGGACGCCTTCCAACCTGGGGGGCTCATCTTACGGTGCCATATCATTAATGCTATTGTGACTGTCCATAGTGTTTTCTTGGAAGGAAATACCGGAGTGGGTTGCCATTACCTTCTCCAGTGAATCACATTTTGTCAGAACTTTCTGCCGTGACCTGTCTATCTTGGGTGGCCCTACACAGCAGAGCTCACAACTTCATCGAGTTTCGCAAGCCCCTCCGCCAGGACAAGGCAGTGATCTATTGAGTTTATGAATGGTATAATGATTTTCAGTTCAGCCACTTCCTACTGACGTCAAACATTTTTTCTTTATGGTTTAGGGCATTTAATACCCCAAAGCGACTCAGGCTATGAGACATGCCATAGTGGAGGGCTCTCGAAATTCTAGCCACTTAATATTGTTTAACGTGCACTGACATTGCAAGCACACAGACACCGTGCTCGTTTGCATCCGCTGCTAAGTGGCTGCCACACATTTTGAGCAATCCAAATTTTTTCAGCATGCCTTCATGTTTCCCACTGAATGGCAGTCTTAACACAACTGTGGATGCTGCTGTTGTCAAATACCACAAGAAACATGGCGACTAAGATTAATGCAATCCATTCTTCAGGAAACTCAGTATGTGTGTGCATGAGAGGAAAGGTGTATTACGAAGCCACACGATGCATATATTGGTCCTTTCATACCTTGCAGTTGTGGTGAAGGTATCCAGAGGGGATTATTGCTCAGAAACTACCAACGCTACCAAGTTTCCCTGTAAACTATGTTAATAAGTCAATATGTAATTTTCGTATGAGTTAAAGGATGACCTGCGCTCCAAACGATCTTCTATTCTTCTATTCCATTTATCAACTGTCTTTTTTAATTGTTCCCCCCTCTACAGTATGAGCTGCATCGTTTTTTGAAAATTTTGTTGGTTCTTCTCACTTCGTACTGCATTTGTCTCTTTTCCGTTGGCATTTCATCTTTTGCATGTGCGGCGTAACATAATTCATTCTGTTCAAGTATCTCCTTTCTACCTTATTTATTCCTTTCTTATTGTCACCCTCCAGACTCGTCAGCAATGCCTTCCTAGAACCTCCGTCCTTTTTTCCCTGGCTTTTTTGCGATCTGTTTCTCACAGTACCTACTGCTATTCGCAGCTACGTTGGCATGACAATTCACCTAAAAATCATCGATTTTCTCCTACAAACACATGCAAACATCCAACCTGCTTCTTGTGCATATTCATCGTGTACAATGCATTGCTCTTTAAGTGCTGCAGTAACATTTTTTTTTCTTCAGGTTAAGGAATCACCTATTCATCTTGTAAAATGCACTGCTCTTTAACTGCTGCTGCAGCATTTTTATTTTCTTCGGGTTATGGGATCACAAGTTCCCAGTTGATATAAGGCCATCTCCAGGGCAGCATCTTTTTGTTCCTTCCCTACTCGCCTTACTCCTTGGGAAGCAAAAACAAACACTACACCACTGCCCAGACATTGACAAGTTCACTTGTCAAAACACCCACTGGCAGTCTGCGGCTCTCCCTCAATCCTTGTTCAGTCTCCTTTGACTTTATGTAGCTTATTTCGTTCATTTTGTTCTGATCTATTTTAATAATAGAATACTGAAATTCAGGCTATATTAGTACGCAGGCTCTTGGTGCCACACAAATTAGCTCGCTAGGGATTTTACAGCAGCTACATACCGCGATTGAGTCCACATGTGGCTTCACAAGAAAGGGGACTCTAAGGACCTTAAAAATTACAGACCAATCAGCTTACTGTCTGTTACGTACAAGGTATTTACTAAGGTAATCGCTAATAGAATCAGGACAACCTTAGACTGCAATCAAGCAAATGATCAAGCAGGGTTTCGGAAACGGTACTCTACTATCGATCATATCCATACCATCAATCAGGTGATAGAAAAATGCGCGGAATATAACCAGCCCTTATACATAGCATTCATTGATTAAGAAAAGGCATTTGACTCAGTTGAAACCTTGGCGGTGATGCAGGCATTGCGAAATCAGGGGGTAGACGAGCCGTACGTGAAAGTGCTGGAAGATATATATAGTGGCTACACAGCAACCATAGTTCTGCATAAAGAAAGTAACAAAATTCCCATAAAGAAAGGTGTTAGGCAAGGAGACACAATCTCCCCAGTACTATTCACAGCTTGTTTAGAGGAAGTATTCAGAGACTTGGAATGCGAGCAGTTAGGGATAAGGGTAGATGGAGAATACCTCAGTAATCTGCGATTTGCTGATGACATTGCCTTGCTAGGCAACTCGGGGGACGAACTGCAAATAATGATTGATGACCTAGACAGGAAAAGTAGAAAGGTAGGCTTGAAAATCAATATGCAGAAGACTAAGGTAATGTTCAACAGCCTCGGGAAGAAACAGCAGTTTACATTAGGTAGCGAAATACTGGAAGTAGTAGGCGAATATGTCTACTTAGGACAGGTAGCAACCGCAGATCCTGACCACGAAAAGGAAATAACAAGAAGAATACGATTGGGATGGAGCGCATTTGGCAAGCACTCGCAGATTATGACTAGCAGCTTACCGGTATCGCTCAAGAGGAAAGTATACAACAGTTGCATCTTGCCTGTACTCACCTATGGGGCTGAAACGTGGAGGCTAACCAAGAGAGTCCTACTTAAGTTGAGGACAACCCAGAGGGCTATGGAACGAAAAATAGTAGGGGTAACATTAAGAGATAGAAAGCGTGCAGAGTGGGTCAGAGAAATAACTCAAGTTACCGACATTCTAGTAGAAATTAAGAAGAAGAAATGGACATGGGCAGGACATGTAGTGCGAAGAGAGGATAACCGATGTTCGCTGAGGGTAACAAACTGGATTCCAAGGGAAGGAAAGCGTAGCAGGGGGCGGCAGAAAGTTAGGTGGGCGGATGAGATTAAGAAGTTCGCAGGGGTCAAGTGGATGCAGCTAGCACAGAACCGGGTTAAGTGGAGAAATATGGGAGAGGCCTTCGCCCTGCAGTGGGTATAATCAGGCTGATGATGATGATGATGATGATGTGGCTTCATCTAAAGTTGCAGTAAGGGTTTTTTTTCGTCACACCCTCACCCATGATAAATTGGGACTTTATATTTGCCTCAGAATTTGGCTTTTTTGAACGAATTATGTAAACAATTGAACCTGAATTAATTTGGTCATATTGAGGCCCTTGCATATCTCACAATATATTTGGTTTCAAATACAGGCCTCAAAGTAAGCATATAGTGCGTTAGCGTTCTGTTTTAGCACGGTTTCAATAGCAATCAGCTTTTGCAACAGCCGTAGCCATTCATTGGTAAAAGTTTATTATGAGAGTGCTAAAGAATTCCCCATTTAATGACACATGAAAAAAAGAAGCCATGAGAACTTCATTTCTGTCTGCTCACATTTACATCAATGATAACATCTCCACACATTTTGCCTTTCATTCACTTAACGCAGGGTTTAAGGAACACTGATGCACAACATAATATTCAAAGTGGTCTGAAACAAGTCTCGGCTGAAATCCAACTACCAAAAATTATTAAGGTATTTAGTACATAGTTATATATATTGCTATGAAATAAAGAAGCGCCAATGACGAACGAATACAAGTTCCACTACAAGTTGTCCATGTACAATGAGAGGAAGAAGATTGCTACACTGTATGAAAGAGCACTGGAAAAGAGTAGAGGGGTGAAGCCTCAGTTCGTAGGTTGAGCCAACATTTCAACAAGTGGACTTGTCTTTGTCTGGGCAGAGCGGACATCACTGGCAAGGGTTTAAATACGCCTTTGATTTTGTTCTCAACTGCCAGCCAGCACTGCGATACCGTAATGTTGACAATTACCAACTAGCCCAGCAAACCACCCTGCATGGATATCTAGTCTATCGCCTTAACCGCTCGGCCACAACTGCACACACACACAAAAATATTTCTCAAAAGCATTCTCCAGATGGGGGAGAAGGACATAAAAAAATATTAACGGAACAGTGAACCACAGTGGCAGGTGTGGTTCACTGTCCTCTTAATATTCTGTTTCTTTTTCCTTTTTCCCCTTTGGGGAAAGCTTTTGAGAATTGTTCCCCTGCAGATATCAGTTATCAGGACCTTTTGGAATGCATGTTGCTTTTCAAGAAAAGTGTGTCTGCACTAAAACTGCTTTAGGTGCCGACTAATCACTGCATAAACAAGCATACACTCGCTCCAATCTTCTGAAGAAAAAAAAAAGGAAAGACCACGTTTCGGGGCTGGTACGGGTCCCTTGATAACATGAAACGCTGCATGGAACGACAGCGGCTTAAATATGGTTAAAATTGTATAGTGTCCGATTGTAGATCTCTGGAAGATTTACACGTGTCCTGCTAAGAGCATGCCTGGTGTTATGCTCTTAATAGGACACGTGGAAATCTTCCAGAGATCTACAATAGGACACTACCCCATTTTAACCGCATTTAAGCTGCCCTAGTTCCATGCAGCACTCCATGTGATCAAGGGACCCGCACGGGCCCCGAAATGTCATGTTTCCTTTTTTTTTTTTTAGAACATTTCGGCGAGTGTATGTTTGTTTTTGCAATGGTCGCTCTTCGCCAGACGGTAGTCCGTGAAACCCTGGACTATGCTGACTGATCACAACCTTGCATTGTAGTTTTTCCTGCTGCTGCCACTTTTATTTCTCTATCAGGCCACAGGAACAGATTCCAGGCTGAAAAATCCATTATCAAGACATTTTTTTTCTATTTTTTTCAGTTCTGGAACTTTCTTTTCACGCACCCTCCTCCTCCTCAGCTTTTCTTCAGCGTATTTACACCCCTGCCAGTGATGAGTTCTCCGCCCAGATGACGACAAGCCAACTGGTCAAAACTTGGACCTGAGAACTTAGGCATTCCCCCTGCCCTTGTTCATACACGTTGTCCATGACACTTAGTTGTATTTGTTCATTGTTGACGCTTCTTTATTTCATTACATGCATCAGCAAACCCAGCAAAAAGTTCTACTGGAGTGCTTACATACATATTGCTTTATTTATGTAGGATGGAGAACACATAATCCAACTTAAAGAGAAGCACTGCAGCCACAACACGCATCATTGATTCATATGCCGCTCCTGAATATTTTCCAGTTGCCACAAATTCAGTGCTGTCAGCTCCCATGTGGTATGTCCTGCAGATATAATGTAATGCCATCATAAATATAACTGAGCAATGTGGCCAGAACAAAATTGTGGCAAAAGTGAGAATAAATAAAATAACCTCTGTAGAGGTTATCACGCAGCGGTTTTTCACACATGGACAATATTTTTCACTTCCCATTTTTTCTTTTATATACCGATACTTAGCACTACAAAACCTTGGCTTTCCATTCTAAGCAGTCTGACAACTTTTAATGCATTTTTATTTCTTGTTTCAATTAATGAATTGGTCAGTTATACAATATATTTTCTTAATTAGCAACATCAAGCGTTCAGTCTGAGAATTCTCCTGCCTTTGAACCTGCTTTTTTAAATTTATTTTTTATTCATTAATGATGAATTAAAATGATAGCATAAACTCTTCATCACCTATCACAGGCCAATCAATCATCTATCACTAGAAGCACAAATTACCATGATCAATATTTTTATATACTGTTATTTTCGGCATGCTGTGCCAACTACTATTAGGACTACTGCTAGTATTACTACTACTACTACAACTAGTAGTAGTAGTAGTAGTAGTAGTAGTAGTAGTAGTAGTATTACTATGCTAACAACTTTTCGACCGAACGTGCTGCATAAGCTGTCACTTAAACTGAAGACAGCATGAAATAAATTCAAAGCAATCATATGCAGAAACCAGCGCCCAACACCTGTGCAAAAGATAGAGAAAACTTTTTTTCTCGAATATTGTGCTTACGCAGTGTATCACATAGAGCTAAAATAAAGCCCATGAACGCGCATGACAGCAAAAATTGACAAGCGCGAAGAAACCTCTGGACGAGATGGAAATCGACCAAATGCATTCTCCTTGCCTTTCAAACTTGTCAAGTTTTAAATCTGGCAGAACACAGTGGTCCTAAACAGGATGCGCTAAGTATTCTTACCATGCATGCATGGCTTCCAGCTATAACCGTATAAATCGAATGATTTCTCTATGTTTACTATTCAGCGCACCCCCCTCCCTCCCTCCTCCCTGTTAGTGTTGCAACCGCTCTCGGCCGCGAGCTCCGAACAAGTCTGTAACGCTTGCAATTTCCTAAGCGTCGAACTCAGCAGTATGACAGGCATACTTTCTGTAAATCATGCATCCTAAACTTCGCACCCACCATGTGCCAATACATAAGATCGCCTACCTTTAGAGGGAGGTCGAGCATCGTCGTGAAGACAACAAAGAACGCAAAGCTTCATAAGGAACTTCGAGGGCCACTTCTGTTCCGAGTGTATGTCAAGTGGCACATTGACAACAGTGAATGAAACTACTCACATCTGGAGTTAAATATACACACAAAAACACTACGGTTCACTTCAATACGTCGCAAATATGTCCGAAAATGCCCTTGGCGTGGAGAACGCACCACCGCCTTGCCACGCGCTGAAAAACAAAATGGTGGGAAAACGTCACCGATTGATGGATGGATGGATAATAGGAGCGTCCCCTTTGAAACGGGGTGGTAACAGTAGCTATCATGCTAAGTTTTCTCCCTATCACTCATTTTTCTCCCTACGTCACCTGCATTGCCGTGGATGGATAAATGGATGGAATGTAGGAGCGTCCCCTTTGAAACGGGGTGGTAGCAGAAGCTATCATGCTCATTTTTCTACCTATATCTTAATTATTGATTTAGATTGGTTAACAAAACCATCATTCCATTTATTAAATTTTTGTTTCTACATTACTAACATTATGGCACTTCTCTGCTTTTAAGCCACCAATCTTCCAGTCGTTTTTTGCTAGTTTCCACCGCCGGTTTATTCAGCCGGCCACTGGTGTCTCTAAACCCCAGAGCTAAAGGAACAGTGACTGCGCCAGCATCAACTTCCGAATCGATGCCATTACATTCAAGGATAATATGGTCAATTGTTTCACTGCCATTACCACATACAGCACATGCGTCATCTCCATTGTTAAATTTCTTTTTGTAGCTGCGTGTTTTAAGGCACCTAGATCTAGCTTCAAAAAGTAGGGCACTGCTTCTTGAGTTATCAAAGAAATCTTCCTTCCTGATCTGCATTTTCCACTTTCAGTATTATTCCACACAGTTTGTTTTCCATCGAATTTATCCAATTTTTACCGTCTGTGTTTTTCACCACGACGATTCCGATGGCCACCTGGCGGCAGACATGTAGCGATGCAGCCTCGGTTTCGGTTTCGGTTTTATCGCGAGACGAAACGTGTATTTTTCGTACAGCAGCAGCAGCCAGAACGATTGCTACAATTGCATGTATAATCTGCTCTGTCGCCACGAAGGTCGGTCTCACGGCATGCATTAGAATGAGAGGAAAGCCCGCATTAAAACATGGAATAGTTAACTACAAAGCAAAGCGCTTTCTCATATGCGCCCATAACGAGGTAACAAGGAGCTTTAAAGAAAGGCTGTCGGCCTCCAGTTTTATAGGTACATGGAGCGCAAAAACTACTGATAGATGAAAATTGAGCTTAACTGAATGTTCATTTTACAATCTGAAAATGAATATGTGATGCCCCACATTTCGATTTTTCGTTACTGCCATTCTGAACGCAGCCCCTTTTTCGGGAGGGGCGCATTCCTTCATCGGTTCAGCGTATGGGGTGGCATTGTTGCTGTCACCAGAGCAGTGATCAGGTAGCGTTCTTTCATTTAGCACAGATCGGCAGCACGAATTCAAGGACGCAAGCCTTCTCCCGACGGCGAGCGCGTAGCCCGGTGCCGCGCTTCGAGCGATGGGACCGCTCGAGTTACGCGCTGTGCTGGTTCGACGCTCCACCATCAGTCGCCACCTTTTTAAGGCCGGTGCAGTGATGTACGGTATCTGGCTACTCGTGGTGGGGTCATGCGAGGCAGGAAAGCCGTAAGGTAAGGTAGAGTGTTGGTAGTCTCGGCTTTAAATATGCGGCCAAATAAAATAGTAACATGCAGTAACGTTTACGAGCTGCGCATATAGTTAAGAATGTGCCTGCAGTAATATGCAACTTTCTCCTATATCGTCAGGATGCAAAAGAAGTGCTGGACAAATTTTAATTCCGCAACGGCATTGCACGCTCCGTATCGCGCCGTCACTCTGAGCCCGCGATACGCTGGTAACGGGGTGGATGAGAATGTTGGCTTGAGGTTATATCTGATGCATGGACTCTGGCCGGCGTAGTGCTGTTCCCAGATTTCGTAAGGTTGCCGAGAATGGATACTAAAAACATGTAATGTTTACAATGCCATGTCTAGTGCATTACAAGTTAATCTCCCGGGGAGGATTGCTCTACTACGCACAACGCTCCCTAGCTGTTACTGTTGTATATAGCCTATTTATGGACACTGAACTCCGCATACTGTATTTGTTTCATTCTTGCAACCGTTTGCAAACAAAATGAGCGCCTGAACGTGTAGTAAAGAGCACATGATATCAGTACCGTGACAGCATTTGTACGGCTTTCACAATTACTTGAACAGACTTCAGGTAGAATGAAAGGAAGAAGATGGTTTGCACGGTATGAAAAAGAACTGAACAAGGGTAAATGGGGTACGCCTCAGTTCGCAGATGAGCCAACGTTTCGACAAGTGGACTTGCCTTCGACGAAGACAAGTCCACTTGTCGAAACGTTGGCTCATCTGCGAACTGAGGCGTACCCCATTTACCCTTGTTCAGTTCTTTTTCATATTGAACAGACTTCGTCATTCTGCAAACGAAATCTACGCTGATCCTCCCTTTATGCTGGTTTTCTTTATTATAGAAATATGAAGAAAAAAAATCAAAAACGCCCTTACACCCTTGGAGATAGGCGGGTGCATTTTACTAAATGAACCTTTTCAACACCCTAAAAATTCCGAGTGGGGGTAAAATAGATGCGAACATATAAGAACACCCATTTCACGAAAAAACATGGGTGTTGTAGGGGTGTTAAATGACTACTAAGGGTGCAAAGTGGGTTACAGTGTAGTGTTTGGTAAAATAGAAAAATTATTTTAATTAGTAATTAGTTAATTGCAAAAGAAAACTTTCATCAGGTGTCCAGATGGCTCGCAGATACATACATGTGTTTTTCTGGCCCATCTCAAATGCTTTCTTTTTTAACCCTTGGCTAAATTTAGCTTGTACACCCGGTATTTATTTTCAGGAGGTTCTGTTTTAGAAGTTGTATTTTTTGAAAACGCATCTGATGTAATTGCCCACTTTAAATCTAATCGCTCGTACAGTTCTGTTGTTCTTTGCATAGCGCTGGAATGCGAAAAGGTCGGAATTCGTTCCCTTCAAGTAAGCTTAGGCCCGCACAGGGGTAGTCAAACGTTCCCAGGCCAAACGATCTTTTTTTGAGCAGTATAGTTGGGCAGCTGCGATAGCCCCAAGTCTCAAAATATCTTTGCAGGGTACAAGAAGCATTATTCTAACCACCGTGATAATTGGTTGCTTTAATGGGATCTGAAGTGCCAGAATATGCCGACCAGAGGCACAACCTGCGGCCTGGAAACATTTGACTACCACTGTACGTACGAGCCACAGAATCATTGCCCCTAGACTACCGCTAAAACCTTTCAGGACGAAAGCCTATAGTAAATGATGTTCGCGGCCACGATCTTGTCCGCCCGGCCGTCCGTCCGTCCGTCCTTCCGCAAAGCTTTCGTTAAGTGCACACTAATAAATATAGATGAAAAAGAATGGTTCCATCACATAAAAGAGGAAAAATATACGCAGAAGCCATGTTTGCTGACTCTGACAAAATTACGTTGAAATAGCGCTGACGTCGATATAATCACATGGACGGTATGAAGTCACATCCACCGGAAGGCGTTTCCGGAAATGTATAATAACCGAAACTGACGTCACGATGACGTAACATATGACTACGACGTTTATCAGGCGATTGCGAGTACCCTACTCTTCAGAAGCAAGCCACCCACCTGGCGGAGAAGGCTGCAAGGAACCAATACCTTTTTGCCTGCATCTAATCGCGGAGGTCTCCCCCTCCCCCCCCCCCCCCCCCCCCCCCCCCGTCCCTTAGGCCTGCGTGCCGCGGGCGCGGAGTTAAGGAGTTACTGGTAGTGGTGGTGAAAAACTTTATGCAATGTTGGGAGCCTTAAGTGATTACATCGATTACATCCTAATGACGGGTCGGCTCTTGGCTGCGTGTTGCGGCCACAAGCTGGTGCTTCCCGGCGACACCCAAAGCCCAGTCCGTCAGCCGCTTTTGAATGGCCGGGTCAGAGCTGGACGCCGCAGCCTCCCATCGCTCGAGGTCGGAGAGTTGCCAAGTGGCTGCATGGTGGATTTCCGAGCATTTGATAATGATGTGTTCAAAATCAGCTTTAGGTGCCCCACACAGGGTGCACTGTGGAGAGAGCAGTTCTGCATGGATCGAAGCTAAGAAAGCGGGGGATGGGAATATACGGTACTGAAGCTTGCGCCATGTCACTCGTTGTAGCGTAGTTAGAGATTTATGAGGAGGAGGGCAGATGGTTCGTTGATCACGGCAATGAAGAGAGATTTCGTGATAGGATACCATGCACTCGCGAGCATCTCCCCAGGCGGTGGCAGTCCCTGCTCGGCTGACGTATCCTCGACCAAAAGATGTGAGCTGCTTCGTTGCCTGAGTGACCCGTATGAGCGGGCATCCATATTAACTGAACAGGGTGTTCGGGTGGGGGGAGGGAGGCGAGGAACCGAAGGATGGATCAGAGATCCGACCGCGAGCGAAGTTCCGTACGGCGGATTTAGAGTCGCTAAAGATGGTGGTGGCTTGTGTAGTAGCTATGGCGAGGGCAACCGCCGCCCCGTCCGCCTCCAGGGATGTGGAGTTAAAGTTGTACCGACCGCGATCAGTTGCAAAGAGTTGGCGACAGCGCTGAGGGCGAACGCAGGGCGGGAGGGGTATGAGGCAGCGTCTACGTAAACGGTCTCTGGCTGGAAGCCATAGTGTTTGTGAAGAGCTTCTGCGCGTGCCTTGCGGCGAGCGACATGGTTCTCTGAGTACATATTCTTAGGCAGAGGATGCACCTTAAGAACGCGATGTATTGCAGGGGGAAGTGTATGTTGTGTACAGCAGTGACCAGGAGGTGATAGATGGATGAGAGCAAGGATGTTCCGGCCAGTGCGTGTAGACGATAGTCGCTCCAACTGGGCTGAACGGGGTATAAGGAGTGGTACAGGGCAGGAATTCGGTTGAGGGCGTGTCCCATGGGGACACGGGTAATATTAAAAAGCAGTGGAGAGAGGACAGAGCCCTGTGGGGTGCTAATGTTATCGAGCTTGAAAGATGAAGATGAGAGCGAGCCGGTGGTGATTTCGCTGTGCGTTGACAAATAAAGGCGGATATGTACTGGTGGACACGGGAGTCGACTTGAAGCGATGAAAGAGCATCTAAAATTGCTGAGTGACGGACATTATCAAAGGCCTTTCTGAGGTCTAGGGGAAGAATTGCTCGGGTGCTCTTTCCGTGGCGGGGGTGAAGGGTATCTTGTGACAGCTGGGGCATAACATTCTGTGTGGAAAGATGTGGCCGGAAGCCGACAATTGCATCAGGGAAGAGGTTGGGGTCGTCTATGTAGTTCTGGCAGCGTGTGAGCACAACACGTTCAAAGAGTTTTCAAGACAAGAAGTTAGAGATATGGGTCGGAGATTCTTGATGCCGAGTGGTTTGCCGGGTTTGAGGATAAATATGACACAGGTGTGTACCCACTAATAAGATGCTTCGTAACTTGGATGACCCGTCTGTTGATGCGGTCACGAACCTCTTCAACCAATGCTGGCGCACGGGAACCCTTCCGGCCCTGGGGAGTAAGGTGCGTACATTCTGATGGAAATAAAGGTTTCACACACACACGCATAAACGAAGCTCAACCCGCCGGGCGTCCGAACCAGGTGTCCGTTCGGTGCCTTTCAATAGCTTCCTCGAACGCCGCACCACACAGCATAAAAAAGCAGACGCAATACATCAGGCATCAGCGGCATTTCCAAACTGGTTTACAGGAAGAAAAGCGCTGTGTCTGTCAAAATTCGGCGCGGACACCTTAACCGTGCCGTAAAAAAAACGGAGGAATGTGGGAGTGAAGAACGAGATTAAAAGGTGCCGTAATAGAGGACTTTGGACCACCGCGCGATGGAGGCTTCCGCCTCGTCGCAATTTTGTGGTCAACAGTGTCCCTAGAATATGTTTACTGTGAAAAGGGTATTTCCCGATGTTTTCTTGTTTTTTATTGTTTGACATTTTAGCTTGTGTGTCACATGTATCCTGAACAAAAAAGTGAAATAGCACCAATTTTGCACAATGCCTGTTAGTACATTTTAAATGTCCTTTCTAAGTTTTGTGGCATTATTTGTATGCCAACTTGAACCACAAAGTCCACAGCTTGGGGTCGCGCACATCATGGGAGTGCCTAGAGATGCCTAATGGACAGCGGTGTGAAGGCGAAGCATTCCGCTGCAGAATTCGCACGAGGATCTTTTGCTACTACATATAGGAGGCATGTTTCCGGCTTTGGTCATCTTTCACTAGGTTTGCCTCCTCCTTGTGTCACCTTCCCAATTGTTCTTTAGTCTCGGCCTTTTTTCCCGGACAAGCACTCCCACCATGCCCGCGCAAGGCACCTTTTGCTTTGTGTTTTTTTTCACACTCCTGCACGAACCAGTCTTCCCTCTCGCCTGACTGCACTCAGCATGGCTTATTCACTTTTAGCTCGTCCTTCAGCACATCTTTGAGCTGCATACCTTTTCTTGCAACCACAAAAGCTGTAGATGGGTAAGCGTGATTGACAGCCGGTAGGACAAGAATGCTTGCTCTCTCAATGCGAGCTGTTCGTGTTAACCATTGTCGGAGTTGAGCGGCGGCGGCTCGAATGTGTGTTTGGAGTCGAGGCTTATGTTTGGCCTTGGTACTGCGGAAGCCAAAAAGCAAGCCACATCTTCTGACCTTTTACTAGAGCTCCGGCGTAGTTCAGGAGTTGGTTAACAAAGTCCTATTTGTTAGCACCACTATCTGCTGACCTTCAGGTATTTTCGGAAATCAATAATATTTTGGACTGATTGTTTATTGCTCATTATGGCGTTTCATTGTTTTGTTTTCCCGGAAGAAAATCAATGCGCAGATTACTGTGACAACTGCCACTGCGAAATGTCTGTTACTTCGTGCAAGGAAGTAATACTTAACGAATGCAAGAGCTTCATTAATATTTGTTTTTGTTAAGATGCATTCTGGGGGACGTTGAAAACTTTATTAATTAGTGAGATTGGGTGTTATCTGGTATCTCATCTAATGCGATCGTGAAAGATCGGTCATATATAATTTCTGCATAATAAGAATAAGACACGCTTGCGTTTGTATTTCAGTGAATACCTAAAGGTCCACTGAAAAGGGTCACCAAGAACTGTAAACAATGACATAACACTGATAGTTATTGAACCACCCATCATTCTTCCGCAAAACTTTTCGATCTAGCTTCTGCAGCACCAGAGATATCGGCGATTTAATATGACCCTTCCAATTTTCCTTCTCAGCTCGTACGCCGAAGGGAGCCATAAAAAAAAAATAAAGAATACAAGTAAGTTCAAAGCTCCGCCCAGACATACGTCACTTCGACGAACTTCCGGTTGCCGCGCGCTCGCTCGCTGACGTAACTCGCGTCAACCCGTCCTCGCTCGCACACGCCTCGCTCGCATTTCGCCAGTTCGCGCAGCGATGGTTAGTGTAACCGCGAACCCGTGGTTACCCTATGTTACGCGGCGGACCAAACCATGGTTACACCACTAACCGCGGTTATCGCAAACCGAGCTTGCGTCATTTAACCGAGGTTATGACGGTGTCTGTTGATGAAAGCTACTCGTCGGTGCCCAAGTGCGCAAAACGTACGAGCATGTCTGCTTCACAAAGTTATTCATTTGCCCACTGTATCACGTTTAAAGATCGATGTATAGAATATGGTGCCGCCCGACGTTTTCGATTACGGCCGACAGCGCGCCTACTGCGTATGAAGCCTTGTCTTGCCTGCAGTATCGTTTGAACGGCTTGTTGCTGAGCAGAACGTCAAAAATGCGCGGCCTTAGCTTTGAAAGTACACGGGTCTGCAACGCTTGCAGCACGGGATGCCGCGAGCAGGCTGAGGTATGTTGCACAATTACCGCGGGGGTGGGGCGCGCGAGCGCGGCGAAAGACGGCGCCGTGCGTCCCTAGTCGTCGCTAGGCCTAAATTGTTTCGCTTCGAAGCTGCGGCGGTCGACGCTTTGGGACATGATCACCGCTGTCGTAAATCGTCTACTTATGAAACTGCCTTATAGTGAATCCTATCCTGCCATAGTAAAAAAACATATAGGATCAACTCTGCCGACGCATTAATCGCAAAGCTAGTACGAGCAGATCGGATCAGCCGAAATGCGTCAGCGGCAGCTGGCTTGAGCAGAAACTAGCTTGTATCACGGCTATCGCTCTTACCAGCAATTTGCTGCTGGTCAGCGATCCTCACGAGGGCTTCATACATGATATTCGGCTCAGTATTCCAGACGCCAACAAATTTTGGCACGCTTTATTGTGGACATCGGTGCTAACGATCCGCCGTGTCGTTCACGAACGGTATGCGGGAGGAAGGGCCACAGCGGCAGTGTTTACGGCGGTCGAGGAGGTGCTGCCATCGTGCGGTGCCTCGTCGGACGAAACTCCGGTACTCTTGAAACCACGTTATATAAATAAGATATTTGTAAATGCAGCTTCGTTCTGCCGATCCCTGCGTCGCTTCGGTTGTACTCAATGGGCAATGGCCACCTAACCGATAAGGGCGGCGAGCTGTGTAACAGCCCGCACAGAGTTCGAGCAGCGCACGAGCAGACGACTTTCGCAGCTACCGGAAATGTGTCCGTGAATTCATGGCTGCAGTGGCCGCAGCGAATGGCAGCTTCTAGCAAGCCTTGCCAGTCAACTCACCCGTGACGTCACGTTTAAGGAAATAGTTCCATGCGACACCGCCAAGCGACATTCTCTCTGCCCGCGAATTTCAAAAAAGGCCCAGCACTCAAACCAACACGGAATCGGCACCTCAGCATAGCTGGCCTTTCAGCAACCAATCCTGCCTCACACGTCACTTGGACGCAGGGACCTCATCATCGCCCACTTCTGGACTTCATAAAATCAGCCAACCTTTTTCCATTCATTTAATCATTCATTCATACTTCATCTCAAATCCTACTGATGCCCTGAGGCAATAAATATCGACTAAAAGAATTAATAATAAATCGCTGGCTTTGTTCCAAGGAGTTATACTTTGCGTTAATGCTCAAAAGGATGTGTTCTACATACTGAACACGTTTATCAGTGGATTCTTGGGGACCGTTTCCGTGGACCTTTAAGGCTTGCAAGCGATTCAGCGAATGGAGAATGAAGAAGTGGCGAGGCAGCAAAGATTTTAATTTTGCCCAAGTTCACTCCCAATAAAAAGCTATGACGTATGTTTGTCAGGTGGACGTTTTTTAATTGTTTCGAAATAACCCAATCCTTAGCACAAATACGTGCATCCACAGCCACGCAGATATACTATTTAAGTTGTTTAGTTTAGTTTAGTTTAGTTTAGTGCGTTTTAATGACACATAGGCTACTAACACCATCATGTGTCATGCGCGAGGTTTAGTTTGTTATAGATGTGATGGGTCTGTAAAGTTCGCTGAAAAATCTATAACTCATTTAATAACCTTGCTTCTTTTAAGAATGCAACAACACATGATGTATTTACAAGTGAGTCATCTCCTAGAAGTAGACGAGGATGGAAAGGAGTGTGTTCGTTGAAGAATTGTGGGAAGTGCTTTTTCTCATCTTGTCCAGTTTTTTGCATGAATATAAAATGTGTATTATTGTCATTTCGTTTCCACATAGTCCACATGTCGGTTTTCCTGTTTTACAAGAATAAAACTGCGTGTAAGGTGTGTATGTCCTATGCGCAGGCGACATATGATGACTTCAATGAAACTTTTTGAGGTGACAGCGCGGAACGTGGACGGGAGCACAAGATCAGAAGACGACACAACGAGCGCTCGTTGTGTCGTCTTCTGATCTTGTACTCCCATCCACGTTCCGCGCTGTTACCTCAAGATGCATAACCAACATGCCCAAGCTGCTATTCTAGCTAGTTCAATGAAATGTTCTTGATGAGAGCATGACTTCCATTCCCCTATGGTAGGTTTTACCAAGGGCAGCTTATTTTTTTATTCTTTAGTCCACTCTGACTGCCAGTTTTCTTTCAACTTGTAGTGGACTAATTTTAAGCTGTCCTTGTAGGGAATGCGTACTTTGTTAATTGTTTCGTGTTGTGCTTGTGCTTGTGCAGCACACTCATCTGCTCTCTCATTGGCTTTAATTTCAACATGACTTGAAACCCAGCACAGTATTATGCTCTGTCCCTGTGCTTTGGCTGTTGCTATGTTTTTATGATATTTCCAATCAATGGTGTGCGTAAATTTCTAGGGTGCAAGGCTGTGAGTGCACTTAAGGAATGGAGTAAATTACACTTTTCTTCATATTTTCGTGTATTGATTTTTCTACTGCTACGGTGGTCGCATATAGCACTCGGCAGTGAAAACCGAAGCGCACTGAGATAACCTTACTATTTTTTCTTGTTTGTCTTCCACTATGGCACTATCTACATAAAATGCTGTTTTAGAACCATCAGTGTAAAATGATTTATAATTTCTGTATTTATCACTGAGGGTCAAAAACTCTTGTAAAAGGTGTTCGTGTGGTGTCCGTTTCTTCTGGAATTTTGTGTTAAGTCACATCATCATCATCATCATCAGCCTCACTATACCCACTGCAGGGCGAAGGCCTCTCCCATATTTCTTCCCTTAACCCGGTTCTGTGCTAGCTGCATCCACTTGACCCCTGCGAACTTCTTAATCTCATCCGCCCACCTAACTTTCTGCCACCCCCTGATACGCTTTCCTTCCCTTGGAATCCAGTTTGTTACCCTAAGCGACCATCGGTTATCCTCTTTTCGCACTACTTGTCCTGCCCATACCCATTTCTTCTTAATTTTCACTAGAATGTCGGTAACTTGAGTCGGTAACTTGAGTTATGAGTCTCTGACCCACTCTGCACGCTTCCTATCTCTTAATGTTACCCCTACCATTTTTCGTTCGATAGCCGTCTGGGTTGTCCTCAACCTAAGTAGAACTCTCTTGGTTAGCCTCCACGTTTTAGCGCCATAGGTGAGATGCAACTGTTATATACTTTCCTCTTTAGCGATACCGGTATGCTGCTAGACATAATCTGCGAGTGCTTGCCAAATGCGCTCCATCCCAATCTTATTCTTTCTTGTTATTTCCGTTTCATGGTCTGGATCTGCGGTTACTACCTGTCCTAAGTAGACATATTCGCCTACTACTTCCAGTACTTCGCTACCTAATGTAAACTGCTGTGCCTTCCCCAGGCTGTTGAACATTATCTTAGTCACATATCTTAGTTAAGCCACATACATCGGGGAAACTGTACCAGGGCGGCAGTGGGTGGGGACAATGCGCAACATCGGGTAGTGTATCGAGTACGTTTAATACTTTGCACTTTTCTTCAAAAGGGCTTGACTGCTTGAGGCTTAATATTAAACAGTGGCGTAGATGGGCATTGTATAACTGTTGTGCAACAATGGTGTTGTGGTAATGAACAAATTTCTAGGATGTACGAAAATGTAAGAATGGTTCTTCAGTATGCAAGAGATGGCTCATTTGTTTCTACTTAAAGACTTTTCATTGGTGACGTCCTGTAGGCACCAGTGGATAGACGGAAACCTAAGTTATGGACCGGGTCCAGTCGTTTCAGGTACGAGGGTCTTGCAGATCCATGCACTATACAACCATAATCTAAACACGAGCGAACAACAGAACGATAACCCTGCAATAGGCATGTTCTATCGGATCCCCATTGTTTATGCGACAGGACTTTAGATATGTTCATAGATCGGCAAGCTTTCTTTTTAGAGCGTTTATGTGGGGTAAGAAAGTCAGCTTTCTGTCGAAGGTAATGCCTAAACATTTGTGTTCATGTCTTACAGGTGAAACAGCATTTTTAAGATAGATTTGGGGATCGGTGTGCAGACCTCGTCTAAGTGAAAACAAAACGGCTACTGACTTTTGTGTGGAGAACTGGAAACCATTTCTATCGGCCCATGTGGCTAGCTTATTTACTGTTAATCGAATTTTTCTCTCGCATGATGGCATACTGGAAAATGTACATGCTATTTGCAATTCATCGGCATACACTGAGTATATGATGGACTTTGGAATCACTTTTGCCATAGAGTTCATTTTTATTATAAAGAGTGTGGTACTTAAGATGCACCCCTGTGGAACACCATTCTCCTGCGTGAAATTTCTTCACAGGGTGGCACCCAGACGTACTTGAAATGAACAGTGGGACAAAAAAATCATTCAAGTATTTTAGCACTCTGCCGCGGATGCCAAGGTCTCCTAGGTCGCGCAGGATTCCGAATCTCCATGTTGTGTCGTGCAAGACTCACACCCGATATAATAGCTTTACGGGAAACTAACACGACACCGACACTCAGGGGATATACGTGCTACGATACCGGACGCATGGCAACCCTGGTCAGCAAAAAGTTGGTAACCATAGCCCATGACCCAATTCTAAACACCAAAATATAGCACTTATGGACGGAAAGTATTCCCAAAAAGAAGCATAAGGAAAAGAGTGTCTTTCCCGTAAACCTCTATAGCCCGCCTCACCAACGGGACTCGAATTTTCATAAACACTTTGTAGGGGCCAGCAAACTTGCTAAAAGCAACACGCTGCACATTGTAAGCGACTTTACCGCTCGCGGGCAGCCCACTAATAACCAGAAATGTATAGAAGTCGAGGTCGCGGCGGAAGCGATCTAATGTATCCTCTTAACAGACGAAACACAAGCCACGCGCCTTGGCAATTCGGTCTGCCAGGATACGTGTCTGTACTTAACGTTTGCCAGGGGGGTGAAACACGCGACATGGGAGAATCTGCTGGAGAATCTAGGCAGTGACCACTATATCCTGAATCTCACTATAATAGCCACCAACATCAAGAGCAAGCTCGGCACAGCCAAGATCACCAACTGGCCTGCCTTGCGCAAGGCATGCATGGACCTGGAAGGGGGAATTACTTCCATAGGTGATTTGTGTCAACAACTCAAAGACATCCAGGCGCAGTAAACATAGCATGTGGGTCGCACCGAGCAAACATTAGAGGTGGACCCTCGGCTCCTCAGGCTATGGGAGGCTTCCCGAGGGCTTACCAAGCGTTGGAAGAAGCAGCGCTTTAACAGGAAACTCAAGCTCAAGATTACAGAAGTCACCAAGATAGCGGAGGAGTACGCGACCCAACTGGCCAGGCAGAGCTGGAAGCATCATAGTAGCTCGCTGGACTGCACCCTCAGCACTCCCAAAACGTGGCGTATACTCACCTCATCGACACTATCCAAACCAAGGCCGAAAGCGGGAAAGCTATGCGCAGACTCATCCACACCTTCGAGGGCATGGAGGAGGAACTGCTAGATAAAATCGAAGAGAAATGCTACGGCACGACCTTGCCTGCCGCATACGTGAAACCATACCTGGGGAGACCGAACACCCACCTGGACAGGCCGATCACCAGGAAAGAAGTGTTCGCTGCCACGCGCAACACTGCGGCGAGTGCAGAAAAGATCCAGAACGCACTCATACGCAACCTCAGCGACGAGGTGGTCTACTAATTGGCCACCTTCCTCAACGGGCACTGGGCCGCAGGAACGGTTCCTGAAGAATGGAAGCATGCAGAGGTCGTAATGATCCCAAAATTGGGTAAGAAACTCCAGATCAAAAATCTCCGACCTATCTCACTCCCCTCCTGCCTAGGCAAGCTCTACGAACGTGTCATTACTCGGAGGCTCCAAAATTACATGGAGGATGAAGAACTGTACCCCCCCAGCATGTTCGGCTTCTGAGCTCACCTCTGCACCTAGGACTTCCTCATATAAATCGAAGAGGAAGTACTCACCAATGTCCTGAGTGCAGGTGAGAACGCGGTCATGGCCCTCGACATCAAAGGGGTCTTTGACTATTTGAACGCCTTTCTCTCCAAACGGACTGCAACGGTTGGGCTCGGAAACCTTCGCAGCAATAAATTCTCGGCCCCCAACAAAGGCACACCTCAAGGGTTCGTCATCTCACCACTACTCTTCAACGTAGCTATGATCGGACTCGCGAGACAACTCGAGAAGATTGAAGGCATACAGCACGCCATGTACACTGACGACTTCACGGTCTGGGTTACCTCCGGGTGACTCGGGCAGAAAGAAGAAATACGGCAAGCAGCGGCTACCTGCGTGGAAGAATATGTCCGTGCACGAGGCCTCGCCTGCTGAACTCCTGCGAGTTCAGAAAAGAAAACACAAGGAAGGGGCCCTCAGTGCCTCCCTCGAAGGACAGCTTCTTCCCAAACGAGACAAGATACGAGTCTTCCGAATGTGGCTGCATAGCGACCAGCGATGCGGCCATACGCTCAGCCTTCTCAAGCAATCGACCACTCAGGTCGGCAGAATGATCCCGCGCGTGTCTAAGAAACGGAGCGGCATGCGAGAGGGGGATACCCTGCGCCTGGTTCAGATTCTGGTGCTCAGTCGCGTGACTAGGCTCTCCCGTACTTCAACCTCAACAAAGGAGAAGCGGAAAGTGCAGATTTCGTCCTTCGCAAAGCTTACAAGACAGCCCTGCACATACCGATGAACACCTCAAACTGAACACTACTAGCTCTTGGAGTTCACAACACCTTCTAAGATATCGAAGAAGCCCAACTAGTCACGCAGATAGCCAGGCTCCATTAGACTCCTACGGGGCGCTCGCTTCTTTGTCGACTGGGGCTAGGCGGAACTGCGGAAGTCGAGAATTGTACTGCGAGTATACCAGGCGTGATTCGGCAAAGGCTAAAGGTAAGCTCCCTTCCCCGGAACATGGACCCGAACTTTCATGTGGACCATAGGGCAGCCCGGGTGAAGTATGTACAACAAAATCTAGCTACAAAATCCCCAACGGCGTACACGGACGCGTCTCCGTATTAAAGGAAGTACACATACCAGCGCAGTGGCGGTGGCTATTGATTCCAACCTGAAGGAATTAGCTAGCGCCTCAGTCAGGAATTGCGCGGTAACCGAAGGGTAGGAGCTGGCCGTTGCTCTAGCGGTGGTAGCCGGGTATTGAAGCAACCCGTCCCTTACCATTCTTACAGATTCGAGAGAAGCGTGCGTAACAACAACAACGGTCGCATTGGTCGCGCCACGCTCTGGAGGAGCCTGAGCGCGACTCCGCCAAAAGTCACACACAACATCTACTGGGTGCCCGGACACACCGACATAGCGGTGAACGAATGCGTCGACGAGGTAGCTCGAGGGTATACGAGCCGAGGGTCCTCCCCGAGTGAGTCGGCCCTACATACTCACATATTCACACATTTATAAGGGGGTACGGATCCGCTATCGCCGCCTCATCGTGATCTAAATCCACGAGATGCAGTGTGCTGGCAAAGACTGCAGACAAGAACATTCCCAAACCTGCATATCCTTAGCATGGTTTACCTGTCGCAATATTGGGACACCTGCCCGTGCTGCGGTAGCAAACCGTCATTATACCACATCACGTGGGAATGTATAGTAAGAGCGATAGCCTTCGTAAAGACCTGAGTGCGGAACAGTGGGAGAGCCGGCTCTCCAGCGGCGATCTGGGTTGCCAACTAGGTCTGCCCCAGCACGTCCAGCGAGCAGCGAAGCTCAGCGGAGCCCTGGAATAGGGGTACCGGCCTTGTGATTGACAGCGAACGACCTGTATTAAGCTATCATTTAAAATCAGTAACACACATACACGGTGTTTATTTGCATTGTGATCGTTGCTTTCCGAAGCACATATCTCGTCCAGTATTTTTTGTAGTTGGCTAATACTCATTTTCAACAGCACAAAGAGGCGCCTGTACACATGGACTTCACCGGACGGTCTGTGCAGGAATCAGATCGATTATATTCTTTGCCGGCAGAGATGGAGAAGCGCTATACAAGCAGTAAAAACAAGGCCTGGGGCCGATTGTGGCACCGATCATCAGCTTCCTGTTGCCAATATTAGGCTTCGATTGAGGAAAACGCAAAAAACTAGAAGGCCTTTCAGGTAAGATCTGGATCAAATTCTATTAGAATATGCTGTGGAAGTGAGGAATCGATTTCAAGCATTAGATCTAGAAGACAGAGAGCCCGAAGAGATGTGGACTGATGTTCGTGATGTAATACAAGACGTTGCTACTAAGGTACTTCCAAAGCAAAAGAAATGCAAGAAAGCAAACTGGTTATCTGAAGAGGCTTTGCAAAACGCTGAGGAAAGGAGGATGGCAAAAGTTATGGGGGAAAGAGAAAGATACAAGGATCTCAATGCGGATTTTCAGAAAATAGCAAGGAAAGATAAGAATGCCTTCCTGAACATACAGTGCCAAGCAGTTGAGGACAACAGCCAATTGAGGAACACACGAGCTCTGTATAAGACAATCAAATATATCAAAGGAAGCTTCTGTGCTAAGCTGGCCGTGATAAAGGACAAGCGAAGCAGGGGCCTCAATGAAGCCTCAGAGATAAAGCAGAGGTGGCAGGAATACACAGAACTGTACAAGAAGGAGCCGAATGTGCAAACCCAACATAAGACGGTTGTGATTACTGATCTCGAGCCGGGCATCCTGGAGAGTGAAGTTGAATGGGCCTTAGCCAGCCTTGCTAAGAACAAAGCCAGCGGAATTGATGGCATTCCAGCTGAGTTGCTTCAAAACCTCAAACATGACGCTGTTAAAGTTCTGTATACATTATGTCAGAAGATTTGGACTACCCTGCAGTGGCCACAGGATCGGAGGAGGTCAGTTTACATCCCCATTTCAAAGAAAGGCAGTGCCAAAGATTGTTCCAACTACCGCACGATCGCGCTTATTTCGCATGCTAGCAAGGTGATGTTGAAAATCCTCCAAGGTAGGCTGCAGCAATATGTGGATCGGGAGCTTCCGGGCGTGCAGCTGGGTTTCGCAAGGGCAGAGGCACTAGAGACCAAATTGTCAACCTTCGCTGGATAATGGAAAAAGCAAGAGAGTTCCAGAAACCCATTTACTTCTGCTTTATTGATTATGCGAAAGAGTTTGACTGCGTAGATCACAGCAGATTGTGGCAAGCTCTCTTAGATATGGGAGTTCCAATTCACCTCATCTGTCTCCTCAGGAACCTGTATGAAGGGCAAGAGGCCACAGTCAGAACTGGGCATGGTCTTACTGATTGGTTTCCGATTGAGAAAGGAGTGAGGCAAGGCTGCATACTGTGGCCCTGCCCATTTAACCTATATGCAGAGTGCATCATGAGGAAGGCCGGTCTGGACGAGTCTTCAGCTGGAGTGAAGATTGCTGGAAAACGTATCAACAACCTTAGATATGCGGATGATACCACTTTAATGGCAGAATGTGAAGTGGAACTCAAGAGACTTCTGATGCGCGTACATGAAGAGAGTGAGAAGTTTGGGCTTAAACTGAACATTAAAAAGACAGAGATCATGGCGTCTTGCCCTATCAAGTCCTGGAGCATCAATGGACAAGAAGTGGAAGCTGTGACAGATTTTCTGTTCTTGGGCTCCAAGATTACCTCGGAAGGAGACTGCAGCCATGAAATTAGGAGACGCCTGCTTCTGGGAAAGAGAGCAATGGTTAGCTTTGACCGCCTTGTAAAGAGCAGAGACATTAGTCTGCCAACCAAGATCCGTATAACTCGTGGTATGGTCTTTCCAGTTGTGATGTATAGATGCGAGAGTTGAATTGTGAAAAAGGCTGCCGGCCGAAGAATTGACGCGTTTGAATTGTGGTGCTGGCGAAGACTGTTGAGAGTTCCTTGGACTGCCAAAAGATCAAATCAGTCGATATTGTCGGCCATAAACCCTGTCTGCTCATTGGAGGGTCAAATTCTCAGCTACTTTGGTCATCTGATGAGAAGAGAGGTGTTGCTGGAGAAAGATTTGATGTTGGGAAAGGTTGAGGGTCGCCGGAGAAGGGGTAGGTAGCTGACGCGATTGTTAGATGGCATCCTCGAGGCACTGCAGATGAAGTTATGTGATGTTAGGAAGATAGTGAGAGACCGGAAAGTGTGGCGTGACATGGTCCATATGTTCACGAAGAGTCGGACACGATTGAACGACTGAACTGAATGACTGCTAGAGAGAATACACATTGTAATCAAAAGTTTGCACATTAACGAAGTTCGATTCACGGGAAATAAAATTCTAGCAGAGCAGATTTTTCTCAGGCCGCGTGGCTGATGTTGCTCAACGTCACGCTGCAGATGCAGCTCGAGAGCTCTGCACGAGTCCAGAAGGGAGGGAGAATGGGACACTGTAAGGAGAACGCGCAGCGGGCGCGGCCTCCGTATTCCTAGTTTCTATATTTCTGCCATTTTTAGCGCTTCCCGTCAGGAGCAGCATTGACCATGGCTAAGGGTAGTTTATTTAGGAGCAGGACACCAATGCAGGCAAGAAAACGAGGATCTCTTTGAATGTGTCAGTGAAGATATAAGCCAGTTTGGGGACGGGGCCGATATTATTCTACTGGGGAACATGAACGGATGCATCGACGATCTGGATGGATACATGGATTGTAACGAGAAGCTAATGTTAGATTTCTGTGGGCGACACGATCTAGTTATAGTAAAGAGAGAAACAAAATGTGAAGGCCAAATCACGTGGGAATTCCGCAACCGTCTGACAACCATTGGCTACTGTATAATGAAGCAGGGAATTTACAGCAAGGTCACAAAAATGAAAATAGACGAAGAAGGGGAGTGTAGTCAGGGAAGTGATGATAAAGGTTATAGTCTTCAGATGGGGTCCTTGATGAAAAGAAAAATGGAACTTAGACAAAAAGTAAACGCAAAATTAAACGACGATCAAATAGCGCAGACAGCAGCAGACATAGAGGAAACAATTGAGAAAAGTTCCATGGAAGACAGATTATGAATAGGTAGAACTACTCATAAGTAGAAACATTAAGGAAGTTAAAGTAGCAAACCGCTGGAATGGAAAGAGGAAGCCACGGAGCTGGTGGATAAGCAAAGCGGGGAAGCCATTGAACATCGACGGGCAGCTTCAAGGGAACACCGAGAGGCAAAGAAAGGAAAGAGTCCCAAATTGGGAATCATACCGACAAAAGAAACGTGATGTACAGGCCCTCGTCGAACGTAAAATAAAGCAGTCCACAGATCGCTGGATGGCTGATATACACGATGCCCCTAGACGCGGAATAATAAAATTCTGGAACCATGCTGGCCAGGCACGAAGAATCAAAGAAAACAGGACCAGATTCAAGATAACGAGGAAAATTGTTTAAAGGGAAACTAGGCAGTGAACTACATTACATTAGTTGTTGCCGAGTCATTTAGGAGCGACGATGGGGTAATCTCAGCAAATTAGGAAGCAACACAAGATAGCAGAATACCAAGTAGTTTAGAACTGACCAGTCTAAAAAAAAGGCAGAAAAAAATATTCCAAGAACCCATCTACAGGAACAGATAGAATCCCGATCAAGCTGATTAATGAACTTGGTCCAAGAAGTAAGGAAACGTTGTTAAATGCTTTGGAAACAGTCATAACGAATAAGGAAATTACGGACAGCTGACGGCAGGGTAAAATAAATTTGATTTATAAAGTGAAAGGCGAAAGGATGCACATAAAATCCTAGAGCCCGATTACCATAACATCTGTTATATACAGGTTGGCCATGCAGGCACTGAAATTAAAGATGCAAACATGGGTATAAAGTAGCAAGATACTCGGAGAACTTCAGAACGGCTTTAAAATGGTAGGCGCTTAGATGATAGCCTGTTCGTGCTTACCCAAAGCATCAAAATATTTTGAGTGGAAAATAGGAATAAGACAAGGTTGTCCTCTATCACCGCTGCTGTTCATGATTTATATGATAAATATGGAACAGAAGATACAAGAAAATAACCTAGGTTCTAACCTGTCATATAGATTAGGCGGCATGGCGGTAAGCAGCGCCACCCCGGTTTAATGTATGCAGACGATATTGTGCTGCTAGCACAAAGTCAGAAAGAATTGCTAACTCTGGTTAAATATTGCGGAGACAAAGGCCCCGGGGCGCTCAAGACTTCAGTTTTAGCGCAGTTAATAAGGGTCTGATGGTTTTGACTGCTCAACTGCTCAGGGTCTTAAAATACAAGGCCATAAAATACCGAGTGGCAGAATATAAATATCTCGAGGTAAGGCTAAACGAAGGATTGGCATACATTGAAAAGCATGAGCAATCACATAAGACAAAAGGGCGAAGAAATGCCGGGATAATGAATTGTATGGCATTGTGGGAATACAAGAGGCATCAGGATTTTAGGGGTATTTGGAAAGAACCTCAACAAGAGTTGTTGTCGGGCTAGTTGGCTTGAATCATGTAATGTCATTAAGGCTATGCGCAAAAAAGACAACAAAAAAAAACAGAGGCAACGACAGGACGAGCGCAAACTAACAACTGGTTTATTCAGAAGTTTAACCTCTAAATATAAAACATATAAGCGCATGCACAGCGGAAAAAACCACAACATGCCTGATAAACGCGAACCACCGTCATACTCTACAAAACAGAATTCAACAAGGCAGACTCGCTTTTGTATAGGGCGATAGACGTATCACTGACACAATTGTACGCTTTATTTATCAAAAACGACTCAAATATTTCGCGCGCCACTGCGTTGCTGCCACGGCCAAGTATCTTAATCTCATTTAGTTGCGGCCGGCACTTGCAATCTCGACAATGTTCGGTTAAGTTTGTAGTACATTCCTTATCCCCTAACGTGCGCACATGCTACCCTGCTGGATCATTAGCGCATCGCCCTGTTTGGCCAATGTAGGCCTTTCCACATGTTAGTGGAATTGCATAAACAATGTTTTTAGCACATTATACATAGGGCTTGCGTGCTTCTTTATGCAAACGCCCGGCCTACTTCTCTCTTTCGCCGTGAGCGAGCAGAGTCGGCCTAGCTTAACAGGTGCACAAAACACCACAGGCACATTAAACCTGTTGGCCACCTTCTTCAAGTTGTGTGCCACTTTATGCACGTAAGGTACAACAACTTGTTTTGTACCCTCCTTTGGGGCCCTTTTGCGCACTTTTCCTTTCATTTTCTGCAGGAGAGTTTCACTCACTGCCGTCAAGATCGTGCAGGGGCAGCCCGCATTGTCCAAACGGGACACTTGTGCCAAGAAACTATCGCCCATTTTGTGGGGACATGACCTCATGAGGGCAGACTCAAGGCACATAGCAGCAGCACCTCTTTTGACCGTCTTCGACTGTGCAGACCCGTACGGCATAAAATCTTTTGCAACTCTGAGATGATACATCCAACACAAATACTTATCTGAAAGAATCATTTTCATGTCAAAAAACTGCAGACTGTTATGATCTGGTACCTCATGCGTAAAAGTTAGAACCCCTACCGTGTAGTTTAAATCTTCTAAAATCTCATTTGTCACATCAAGGTAGTCAATGTTATCTTGTTCTTTTAGAAGAATTAAAAAGTCATCCACATATCTAAAAACTTTCAAAACCACAGTGCTGTCAAGGACATTTGTCAGGGTACGGTCAATAAAAAATAGAAAAATGTTGCACAGTACCGGGGCAACACACGAACCTATACAAATACCGCGACGTTGCAGGTAGAACCCATTGTCAAATGTAATGAACGTGCTATTAAGATAAAATTCAAGTAGAGCTATAAAATTATCTACAGTCATCCCTGTTGCGTTTTGAAAGGGAACATCCCCGTTCTCTTCCACACAAAATCTAACAGCTTCAAGTAGTTCAGCATGAGGTATGGAATAAAAGAGGTCCTGGACATCTACAGAAACCATGAATCCAACATTCTGGCTTTTCTCCAAATAGCCACTAACATCCTGTGAATTTCTAGTAGCAAATGGGTCAAACACATCTAGCTGCTGTAAATGTTTCTGCAGAAACAAACTGACCTGTTTCTGCCATGAGCCTTTCTCGCTCACAACTGTCCTAAAGGGCACATCCACTTTATGTGTCCTTGCCAAGAAAAATACCTGCAACGAGTTGCCGACACATTTGTTTATACCTTTCGCTATCTGCACCAGACCTAAATCATTACACAACTTCGCAGCCTTACTCTTAACTCTAGTTACACTCCTTTTAACTGACCTAAAGTTTTTGCCGATTGCATGGTCTGCCTTTTCTTTAAACACACCTTCAGAATTCAACAAGGCAGACTCGCTTTTGTAAAAGGCGATAGACGTATCACTGACACAATTGTGCGCGTTGTTTATCAAAAACGACTCAAATATTTCGCGCGCGACTGCGTTGCTGCCACGGCCAAGTATCTTAATCTCATTTAGTCGCGGCAGGCACTTGCAATCTCGACAATGTTCGGGATTGTGTCACAACTGTGTCAGTGATACGTCTATCGCCTTATACAAAAGCGAGTCTGCCTTGTTGAATTCTGTTTTGTAGGGTATGACGGTGGTTCGCGTTTATCAGGCATGTTGTGGTTTTTTCCGCTGCGCATGCGCTTATGTTTTATATTTAGAGGTTAAACTTCTGAATAAACTAGTTGTTAGTTTGCGCTCGTCCTGTCGTTGCCTCTGTTTTTTGTGTTGTCTTTTTTGCGCATAGCCTTAATGGCATTACATGATTTGGAAAGAAATTATGGTGCCCGGGCTTACTTTCGGAAATGCAGTATTGTGCCTAAATTGAGAGGTACAGTCGACTTTAGAAATAAATCAGAGAGCCGTCGGACGATTATTACTAGGTGCCCACGGCAAAACCACAAATGAGGCGGTACAGGGAGATATGGGCTGAACATGTTTTGAAGTACGGGAAGCTCAGAGTAAAATATTATATGATGAACGCCTGAGGAAATTGGACAGTAACAGATGGGCAGCTAAAGTATTTAAATACCTATACCTTAGAAGCATTGACTCACAATGGAGGAAAATAACTAGGAAACTAACCTAAGTATGCTGGTCACAAGGACGAAGAAATGAAGAGCGTTAAGCAACAGGTGAAAAACACAGAAGGTAAAAATTGGATACATTCTATGGAAAAGAAATTGTGGAACTATACCGAAAATAGAAAAGGCAGATCAGGCAGGAAGCTTTCTTTGATAACTCCAGAGGCAGTGCCATAATTTTTGAAGCTAGATCAGGGTGTCTTAAAACACGCACCTACAAAAAGAAATTTAACAAGGAAGATGACACAGATGCAGTATCTGGGAAATCAACTGAAACAATTAGCCATATTATACTCTCATGTAGCGGTATCCATTCGGAAGTCGATGCAGGTGCAATCGCTCTTCCTGAAGCTCCGGGGTGTAGAGATACCAGTGGCCGGTTGAATGAAGCTGCGGTGGGAGCTAGCAAAAAACGATTGTAAGATTGGTGGCATAAAAGCAGAAAAGTGACAATGTTACTAATGCAGAAAGAAAAATTCAATAATTAGAATATGGTATAGTTAACCAATCTAAAATAGGGGAAAAGTTATCATTATAACAACTTCCACCACTCCGGAGCCATCCATCCATCCATCCATCCATCCACCCACCCACCCACCCACCCACCCACCCACCCATCCATCCATCCATCCATCCATCCATCCATCCATCCATCCATCCATCCATCCATCCATTCATCCATCCATCCATCCATCCATCCATCCATCCATCCATCCATCCATCCATCCATCCATCCGTCCGTCCGTCAATCAATCAATCAATCAATCAATCCACCAGCGCCGCCGCAGGGTGCTTTGAGAGCCTATAGTTTTACAGAGAAAGAGCATCTCGCGATTTTACTTGCACCAAACAAATTTCACATGTACTTGGCAGCGGCCGATTTCACTATTGAGACTGACCACCAGACCCTATCATGTTTATGAAGTTTACAAAACCTAGCTGGCCGTTAAGCCCGCTGCTCACTCGCTCTCCAAAAGTACAATTACAGAGTTCAATTCAGAGCAAGCACTTTCAACAAAGTAACCGATGCCTTATACCGTGCTTCATTTCCAGGTGAGAGCGAGCAAACCCCCACGATCCAGCTATGACAGCTCCTGCAGCATTTTCTAGAGTGGTTTCACGATACACGCAGCGCAGGCCACATCGATGGCAAGAGAACATATGACAAATTGTGTCGCGTCGTAACATAGCCCCTCATGAGAAGGGGTGTCCTGACTATGTCCGCACTTGTTATAACTGTCAGGCCACGAAGCCGAGGGGAGGGAAACCACTGGTTCCTATGCCAGATCAGTGAAAGGGAATCGCTAATTCTTAGTAATCACTAATTCTTTCTCTAAATGGCAAGAATTGCACCCCCGCGTAGTCTAGACTCTAAGATAATTAGGGATAAGCTACTAGAAACACACTTTGACATCCCAGCTCAGCTTATCAGTGATAATGCCACGTACTTCACGGGTATGATATTCAGTGACGCCTGCAAAGCTCTTGGCGTGCAGCACAAACCGACAACACCCTGCCACCCTCAAGCAAAAATTACAGAGCGAGTGAATCAAAATCTCAAGAGTATGAAGGTGGCATTCACAAAGCGGCACAAGGACCGGGACGCTCGTACCCAGGAGCTGGCCTTCCCCACAAGGACCACGGTGAACCGGTCAACAGGTTTTTTTCCATAGCGGCAATTCTCCTTGGTCGCGAGCTCAGGTTTCCTATTGAGCATGCTCTGAATGGCACTTATTTACCGACTGTTAGTTATTCAACATTCGCGTATGATCTTTCCAGCCCCTTGGCCGAAACCATGAAGTAGGCTATGGAGCACTTGAACGTCTCCCGCCTGTAACACTGCAACCAGTACAACAAGGAAGGGCGACCCTTGGAGTTCACAGTCGGAGACAAAGTACATCGCCACACGCACCCACATGCCATACGCCCCCCCCCCCCCCCCCCCCCCCCGCGATGGATTCGGCCTTACATGAAAACAAAGCGCCTGTCCCGGCTTTCCTTCTTTATTCGTTATGTGCAGGGTGGCCCAGAAACCAGACCTGTTAACATGGATGATCTAACCACTCGACCTACCAGGTACTACGGCTACCCATGCTCGGCAAATACCTCCAAGAATACATTCCACCAGCAGCAATACCGGTTACGTCCTTCTCCCGCCTTCGTTCTTTGTTTTACGCCTTGGGAGGTGTCCCGTCTTGAGAGGGGAGAGTGTGGGGCCCCACAGCCCCTTTTAGTGTTTCTAACCGCACGCCCTTTTTGCAGTTTGCATTGGTGTTTGTCCGGGCAGCGCGAGTACGCATGAGCGAGCTGCCAGGCGCGGGGGTTTCATATTCCCGGCGCGAGAACGAGGGTACGTAAGCCCGTCGGAAGCAAGGCTCGAGGCGTTTTGCCCAGTGAGAGGCGAGTGAGGAGCGGCCAGCTAGCGTCACGGGCAAGCGGGATGTACAGCCTGTCAAAAGTTTAGAGCCCAGGGGTGGTACTCTTGAGCGATACTATGGCTCGTAAGCATTCCCAGGTTTCCAAACTTGCCGAAGATAAAAAGATTTTTCATCCTACCCTCTCGAATGGCTATTATTTCAACTATTGTTTAAGAAGTCATTATACGGCCTAAAAGCAAACGCTCTGGGCTCTAAACTTTGGACACAGGCTCTACACGGACAGAAGTCCTGCCAGACGAAGGCGGAAGCAGTGTATGTTGCTGGGCGAGTTGGTTATTCATTGTCAGAGAAAGAACGTGATAGCTGACCACAGACCAGGAAAAGTGTGTGTGTGTGTGTCCTCCTCTTCCTGGTCTGTCGTCTGCTATAGCGCTCTTTCTCTGACAGCGGAAGCAGTGCCTGCAGGAATGGCTTAGGAGTATTTGCGTAAGTTTCTGCCACGCGAGGAGCAATGTTTTTGTTCCGCTGTTACCGCTTTCGCCCCATTGCTCGCCCTATTTGAGCCGCAGTGTGTTTTGGGTTGCCGCTTTAAAGCCCTGACCCTCGTTCAATTTTATTCTTGGCAGTCCATTGTTGCGCACCTCGAGGGCATGTTTTCAGCGCAGTGGCATCCAATGTTGTTACTTATTATTGATAGCTTTTCTGTTGATCCGTAATAAACCGGCGTTTTTAAGAAAGACTTGGTTTGTCATTCGTCGAGCGAGACCGCGGCTCGCGGACCCGTTTTCCAGAAGGCGGAGCCTTCAAGTGTTATTGGCGGTGGTTACACCCTAACGCTGCACAATACTAAAATTATGCCGAGAGTGTAAGCGACATAAAACCTCCCGATAAGACCAGCCAGGCTACTGAACCCTGCACCTCCATCAACTAAGCAATTTCAATAAAATGCAATATTCTCGGCTCCTTCCCAAGTTTATCAACGGGCAGAAAGGATTATCGTGGTCACCGGCTATTCACCACTATGCTGAAGCCCAAGCCCTGAAGTGGTACTGCTTTCTATGTCAGATAATTAATTTTTGAACAATTCTTACTGTTATGTCACCACCGAGTAGAAACTCTCCTCGCGGACAAATTCTTGTCGTTTACGATCAAAAGCCTCTAGGCGATTCTAGACTACAGCCAGATAAACCACTTTTGGACGACTGCCAGCGGACCAACGAACTGGCATAGCATCTGTATAAAGCGATTGCAGTCATCCGTGCCACGTACGTCGACGCCAAACAGATGATGTTGGCCGCCATACTGGCACACGCGATCTTCGCCTATAACACCGCCTTCCCGGTCACAATCAGACCAATCCCTAACCAACTTGACTGTGAAATAAAGCCCATTATTTATATGTACTTGTGCTGCCGTGTAATTGTTCGATGGAGTAGCACCTGTGAGTCTGCATACAACACGCAGCGTTTCCAACACCGCCAAGAAAATATCAGAAAGAATGCACTCAGAACACCTGCTGCAACTTTGCAAGAATGTATAGACGTCAGCTGTCACCACGTCACGTGAGGTGTATAAAATTATTATATTCTTTTTGTGTTGACATTATATGAAGACGTCAATCCTCTGGCGTTATCAGTGATAATTAGTTCAATAATTCCAACCACAACAATCTTCTGAACTGTTTTATTACTGGAGCGTCCATAAGTTGTGACTGGACAAATGGCGCTAACACGCTCTTCTGCTAGTGACGTGTATGCATACTTGTCACCACTCAATAGCCGTGACCAAACTTTACTGATTATGATTCATGATATGACTACCTTATCATTTTAGCCATGTTGCTGCGCTTAGACGTCATCTTTCGACACGGCACACTCGCTGTTGACGCAACAATGTGGCTTCAATGTGCTTCCGCTGCCACTCATTAATCATGATTAGTCATGGTAAATACTGTTACGATGATTGACGTCGGAGAGCTGCACAGGTCGAGGAGGTAGAGAACTCAGCTGGTCAACGGCTGTGAGTCCGGCATGGACACTAGAGTCTCCACGTCTTTTTCAATGTCTTTGACGATGTCTTCTTACATGTTTTTTCTCTTCAGGATTGCTACATTTTCCCCGGGGACCGCCGAAACCCTCCTGGGCGAGGGAGTTAGTCGCTCCCACGGGATTGGCATGGCTTCATCCGGGCGACATTAGCGACTTCTGTGTTGGCTGAGCGACGACCACTTGCCGTCATGCGCGCGATTCGTAGTTCAGGTCACTGGTGCGGTCGAGGGCAACGTAAGGGGCAGCGTATTGTAACAATATTTTCTGGGCTAAACCACGTTTCCGGATAGGTCGCCAAAGACACACTAAGTTTCCAAGTGCGTAAAACACATAGCGTTGCTGTCTGTTTTACCGAGCTTTGGAACGCTCTTGCAAAGCCGAAATCCGCAAACGGGTGAGACGTCGAGCTTCTTCGGCCCGACAAAGAGTTTCTGCCATGGAAGGTTCGTCATGAACGGAGTAGGGAAGAATGGTGTTGAGAGAATACCGAGGATCACGGGCATAAGGAAGAAAAAACGGGCTGAAGCCGGTCGTCTCATGTGTTGCAGTGTTGAAGGCAAAATCTATAAACGGCAGTATGGTATCCCAGTTCTTGTGGTCTGATGCAATGTACAGCCTTTGTCAAAAGTGTAGAGCCCAGGTGGTCTGCTTTTGAGTCGTGCAGCGGCGCTGATTTAGCGTTAGTGGTGGTCCTTCCCATTGGAGAGGCTAGGACAAAAAATCTTTTTCACACAAAGATTCGGCATGCTGGAAATTCATTACAAGCCGCACGAAGTGGCTCTTAAGCAAACCCCCTGGGTTCTACGCTTTTGACAGACTGTACATCGAGAACATGTTGACGAGTGTGCAGTTGCTGCGCTCCGTCAAACCGTTGGTTTGAGGGTGGTATGGTGTGGAGTGTCGAAAATGTGACGAGCCAAACGGAGATGCTCTTCCACGACATCTGCCGTAAACTGGTGACCTCGGTCACTGATGATCACTTGCGGAGGTCCATGGCCCAGGATGACGGAACGGAGCAAGAACGCGGACACATGGTGAACGGTGGCTGAAGGAAGAGTGGCCGTTTCGCAGGAGCGGGTGAGGTAGTGGGCACAAACCACGATTCAGCGATTTCCGTCGGACGACTTCTGGAAGGGACCCATAAGCTCGATTCCAACTTTTTCGAATGCACCATGTGGTGGAGGCACAAGATGCAGCAGGCCCTGTGGCTTGGACGTAGGACGTTTGTGTCGCTTGTGCAGTATGCCACATATCGGTCAGTCATCTGGCGCACCTTCTGCCAATAAAACCGGTCGCGGGCACGCTGGAGCGCTTGTGCGGATCCCAGGTGACCAGAAGTGGGGTCGTCGTGCATGGCACGCAGGATGCACGAGCGGTAGCTTTCTGAAACTAGGAGTAGATAATTCATGCCGATGCTTGATAAGTTTTTTTGTAGGCCATCATGGAGACAAAATGAGCTGGAGCTGTGGAATCCCGCGCAGCCGCAAGCAGTGGCTCGGTGATTATGTCGGTGTCTTGCGCAGTCCACAAAGCCGAGGCGTCGACAAACTCGGGCACGATGGAGGCGATTTAGTGATCGAAGTCAGCCGAGTAACATACGGTTGTAGGAAGGGGAAGACGGGAAAGACAGACTGCATCGGCGTGTTTACGGCCACACTTGTACGAAACAGTGAAGTCACACTCTTGCAGACGAAGGGCCCAGCATGCCAGACGACCAGATGGATCACGAAGGTGGACAAGCCAACACTGGGCATGATGGTCAGTCACAAGTGTGAAATGGCGTCCATATAGGTAGCACCGAAACCGCTGAATAGCGAAAACTAAAGCGAGGCACTCGTGCACCGTAACAGTGTAGTTACGCTCAGGTGTGCTGAGGGAACGACTTGCATATGCATATACATGGTCGCCGGTTGCCGAACGTTGTACAAGCACACCGCCAACACCGATCCCACTTGCATCAGTGTGTACATCCATCGGAGCGGAGGAGTCGAAGTGCCGTAGTATGGGATGTGACGTAAGGAGAAACTAGCTGGTGGAAAGCCGTGTCATAATCTGAGGTCCAGAAGAAAGGGACGTCTTTGGGTTGAAGGGACGTCAGAGGATAAGCGACGTCGGCAAATCTTTGGAAGGAATCTTCGAAAGTAAGAGCACAACCCTAGAAAACTGCGGAGCTCCTTATATGTATGGGGTCGTTGGAATGCTGCAACTGCAGCAGTCGTCTGTGGATCTGGCCGAACTCGATCGCGGTCGACAAGATTTCCGAGTACCAGTGCTTGACGTGCGCCAAAACGGCACTTTTTAGAATTCCGGACAAGGCCAGCGTGCTGTAGGCAATTTAAAACCATAGCAGTCGCGTGTTATGTTCTGTGAAAATCCGGTCAAAATAACAACGTCTAAATAGTACATGCAGATTTCCCACTTGAGATCACGCAGTATTGTATCGATAAATCTTTCAAATGTGGCCGGCGCATTACATAGGCCGAAGGGCATGCCATTAAATTCAAATAGCCTTCCAGCGTAACAAATGCTGTTTTTCCTTGTCAGCGTTGACCACTGAAATCTGCCGGTACCCCGATCGCAAATCAACCGATGAGAAATAAGAAGCAGAGAAAATGCAATCTAAGGCATGGTCGATGCGCGGGAGAGGGTACACATCTTTTTTAGTGATGGAGTTGAGGCGACGGTAGTCGATACAGAACTTCCATGCTCTTTTCTTTTATTTGTACCAATATCAAGGGAGCAGCCCAAGGCCCGCAAGGGCACCTTGTGTAAACTAGGTGTTGGTGCTTAGTGCCACCACGGACCCTGAGCCCCCATACCGAAGCTGTAATCCGTACCGTGGCGATAGGTTGAGAGGTAGAGGGAAGAAACGTTAAACGGTGGCGGTCAAGGCCATGGTCAAGCCTCGGCCGATGGGCTTCTCGCCTGTCCACCAGACGAGGGGCTCCGGGACCTTCCTCTGCGTATAAGGGTGAACCAGAGGCGACATATATTAGGACTCCTTAAACTATTCATACTGCATGGAAAAACTACCTTTAAAAAAAACCTGATCGACCCCCGAAAAGGAGTCGCACCGAAGTGACGCAAAAAATTACAACACCAACTGAGAACTTTCCAAAATACCTTGTCTTGCGATCTATAACCGAATCTAAACCAGTAAATGAACTGTCAGTCTTTCTGATTGCCAACTCTCTGAAGTCCATCATTGGAGCAAACTGTAAAGCGAAAAAACTAGGATCTGGTGACCTGCTACTAGAGGTATCAGACAAAAGCCAGTCTGACAACCTCCTCACAACAAAAGCATTTGCTCACCTTGATGTTGAAGTATCACCCCACCGCAGTCTTAAAAGCTGCCAGGGAGTGGTTTCTGAGCGAGACCTCCTAAACGAAACAGAATCGGATCTCCTTGAGGGCCTACAGAACCAAGGTGTAACAGCAGTACGAAGAATAACAATCAGGCGAAAGAATGAAGAAATAACAACGAAACATATTGTTCTCACCTTCAACCGGAGCACACTTCCTGAATTTATCAATGTGGAATTCATCCGATGCAAAGTTAGCCCATACATACCAAGCCCGCGCAGGTGCTTCAAGTGTCAGCGGTACGATCATGGTAGTCAGACATGTCGAGGACGCATTACATGTGCAAAATGCAGCGCACATGACCATGCAACCGATAAATGCAGCGCAACTGACTACAAATGTGTGAACTGTGAGGGCATCCACCCTGCATACTCAAGATCCTGAGCAGCCTTTCAGGCCGAAAAGGAAGTAATCAATATAAAGGTAACTGAGAAGAGAACATACGGAGAGGCACGAAAAAAGCACAGAACGCTTTCCTCCGCTCCCTCTGCTGACGCAGCCCGCAGAGGGGCCAGGCCGCGTCTAGTAACGGTGGGCACGCAGTGCAATGCTGCTGACGTGCTCCCACCACGGCTCCTCACTAAGCAGCCACCGGCTGCCCCAATTTTTGCAATCCCGGAGGACCCTTTCTCCCAGACCTCCGGGACACCAAAGACATCTGAGAGGAACTTGGTTCCTCTGGAAAAACCTCCTGCCTCCATGCCTTCACCAGAGGCGATGGAGGTTAGTGTGGACTCCACAGCGTCAGTGGCGCCTAGGGAGTCCGCCAATGAGAGGCGGTGCCTGTCGGACCGCTCCAAATTGAAAAAAACATACGACAGTTAAGCCACCTGATAAAGGCGGCGAGTCTTAAACCCACTGTCTCATCCACATCCCGCACTTACAAAAATGGCTACTGAGAGTATCGTTTATTGGAACTGTCGGGGACTACTAAATAATCTGGATGATGTATATGAAATCCTTGCCCAGCACCAACCAAACATATTTTGTCTGCAAGAAACTTACTTAAAACCAGCAGACACAAGTTTCCTCAAGCATTACCTCGTATTCAGGAAGGATAGGCAAGGCAGCACTCGCCCCTCTGGCGGTGTTGCCATTGTAACTCAAAAATCAATCTCATGCCGAAGCATCTCACTTAATACAGACCTAGAGGCAGTGGCAATACGAGCCTTAATTTTTGGTAAAATAACAACAGTGTGTTCTCTGTACATTCCTCCAGACTATAGGTTAAGTAGCGAAAGTTTTGAAAAGCTAATTGATCAACTTCCGGAACCATGGCTGCTGGTCGGAGACTTTAATGCACACCATCCATTATGGGGATGTACACGAACGGACTCCCGAGGTGTGCTAATCGAAAAATTTTTATTGTCCTCTGGATCTTGCCTACTTAACACAAAAGAACCAACATACTACAACATACTACATAACACATACACATCCATAGATTTAGCTATTGGCTCACCAATGCTCTTAGCAGCTACAGAGTGGGTTGTAATTAACAATCTATATGGAAGTGACCATTTTCCGATCACTGTAAAGTATGCAGGTAATAAAAATGAAAATGCGTCCAATCCTAGAAAGTTTAAAGAATATGCAGCTAACTGGGAGATGTTCAGGGAACACTCATCATTGGTCAGTTCACCAGTTACTGACTTAGGCGTTGATGAAACTCAACGCTTAATCACGCTGCACATCATAGAGGCAGCAGAAAAATACATTCCACAGATGTCAAGTAAGCCACGAAATAAACGAAGACCCTGGTGGAATGCAGAATGTAAGACTGCTCGTGAAACTCAAAACAGGGCATGGTCGAAACTACGCCGATACCCCACAGGTGAAAACCTAATAGCCTTTAAGCGTGCAAAGGCAAATGGCAGGCGTATTCGACGCATCTCCAAGCGAGAAAGCTGGTCATCATTCCTTTCTTCTGTGAACTCTTATTCTGATGCACACAAAGTTCACAACAGGATAAGAGCACTTAAAGGATATAGCACAATCCCAACGCCCTTGTCAGCACCAGTGGTGACTCTCTTGAACATCAAGCAGACACACTAGGGCAACACTTTGAATACATATTCAGCTCAGCACACTATACAGATTCCTTTTTGCGGCACAAGGCAAGAGAGGAGAGGAAGCCTATATGTGATAAAAGACCGTGCACAGGAGGGTACAATAGCCCTTTCACCATGCAGGAGCTGAAGATTGCACTTGGCACATGTGGGAACACAGTACCAGGTCCTGACAGGATCACATATGGAATGCTCAAGCATCTGCATGTGAACACTCTTGAAACCCTACTCTACCTGTATAATAAAGCATGGGCCACAGGACGCTTTCCTAAAGCATGCAAGAAAGCGATCATCATCCCAATATTAAAACCCGGAAAAGAACCCACACTTCTGCTAGTTATCGGCCTATCGCACTAACCAGCTGTCGATGCAAGCTTTTTGAGAAAATGGTAAATCGTCACCTTCTCCATTTCCTTGAATACAATGGTCTTCCTTATCAAAACCAAGATGGTTTTAGAGCTGGGCGATCAACAGCTGATCAGCTGATTGCCTTTGAGTCTTATGCAAGGGATGCTTTTGTACATAAACAACATTGTTTATCTGTCTTTTTCGATCTTGAAAAAACATATGATACCACTTGGCGCTATGGTATCATCCGCGACCTCTTCTGTCTTGGCATCACAGGAAACATGTTGAGCACAATTCGAAGTTACTTGTCTGAACGGACCTTCAAAGTTCGTGTTGGCAATGCATATTCAAAGCAGTAAATTCAGGAAAATGGTGTCCCTCAAGGTGGTGTTCTCAGTTTCACACTTTTCGTAGTCAAAACGAACTCTTTAAAAAGCGTGCTGCCAAAAACTATTTCTTGTTCTGTATATGTGGATGACGTCCAGATAAGCTTCAGATCTTGCAACTTGGCCATCTGTGAACGACAGATTCAGCTAGGTGTAAACAAATTGTCCAGGTGGGCTGATGACAATGGGTTTAAATTTAACTCTAGAAAGAGTGTTTCTGTACTTTTCTCTAAACAGCGTGGCATCAGGCATAACCCCAACATTACACTGAATGGTCAGAGCCTTGCCTTTAAAAAAGAACATAAATTTCTTGGCGTAGTTGTTGACGAAAAACTTTCCTTCATTCCCCACATAAAGCACTTGCGACTGAAGTGTCTCAAAGCAATGAATTTGCTAAAAATTCTCTCTCACTTGTCATGGGGCACAGACCGCGACTGCCTTCTGAACCTTCTGAATAGTGTAGTTCTATCACGCATTGACTATTGCTCGATGGTTTATGGGTCAGCATCATCCTCTGCGCTAAAATTGCTCGATCCCGTGCACCACCTCGGCCTTCGCCTCACTACGGGCGCTTTCCGAACTAGCCCAATTGCTAGCCTCTGTGTCGAGGCGAACCGATGGTCACTGCAACGAAGGAGACAATTTACTTCTCTAACTTATGCTATGAAGGTATTATGCCAACTGGACCATCCATGTCGTCGGCTCCTGCTTGACAAAACTGGCACAGCACCTTTCTCAAAAAAACCATCTCTAACACCACCATATCCAATCAGAGTAGCCACGCATATTGAATATCTGAATGTTTCGGTCACCAGTCTTCATACAAATTCCATAAAAGACCTAATTGCTCCTTGGGAAATGCACGGTGTTAATTGTGACCTGTCCTTTCTTGAAGTGGGCAAACATGCATCCCCTATTGCCATACAGCAGCACTTCATGTCACTTCAGGAGAAGTACACTTGTGATGAATATTACACTGATGCATCGAAGTTTGCTCAAGTCTACTGTGCAGCACATGGACCACAGTTTTCACAGTCAAAAACCCTGAACAGACATACTAGTATATTTACCACTGAATGCCATGGAATCATTTTAGCTGTGAGACACATTATAGAAAATAAAATACAGACGTCGATCATCTACACAGACTTCCTCAGTGTTTTAACGTCCCTATCCTTTTGGAAACTGCATAATAAGAACCCAGTCCCGAACTGTCTTTATAACACCCTTATGTTTGCCCATGAGCTAGAAATTAAAATTACACTGTGTTGGGTGCCAGGCCACCGCTGTATACCAGGTAATGAGGCAGCTGATAGGCTAGCTGCGTCAGCTGCCCTTCGAAATGACACAGACATTGATAAGATAACTAAAAATGACAACCACACATAAAAAACATCATTCGACAAAAATGGCAAGAGGAATGGGACGCAGCATCAGAAAATAAACTACACACAATAAAGCCAAGGATAGGCAGGTACACCACAGAAAAACAAGACAGATTTAAAGAAGTAGCCCTGTGCAGGCTGAGAATTGGTCACACATACACAAGACATACATATCTTTTAACCATCTCTCCTGCACCACACTGCTCGAGATGTGGGGATCGGCTCACTGTCATTCATGTTTTAATGATATGTGCACAACTGGAACAAGAAAGAAGACGTCATTTTCCCTCCCTGTTCACTCATCAAATACCTGCACACCCATCCATTTTTATTGGCGACAACCCAATGTTTCCATTAAAAAAGGTGCTTCAATTTTTATCACAAGTAGGCTTTTTACATGAAATTTCTTACCGACGTGGGTCTCAGCCCGCTCCTCCTTGAGAGGACGGATGAGATCTTTTAAAACATCTACTTAAACATTGCACATCCATTATATATCTCAAATGAATTTCAGGCCCTATACACCATTCTTTTTAGCGAATACATTTTTAGGCCCTATACACCACTGTTTTTTATCCCTTCATGAAAAATCACAACTATTCCATTATATAAACTTGAGTACACCGTTAACCTTGAGTCTGGCGCTCTTTGGCCTGAGTCGCCCTTGCGCCATTAAAATCCATCATCATCGGGAGCAGCCCAAGGACTGGAGGACTCCTGAATTACGCCCCTGTTCAACGTGTGTTTAACTTGCTCGGTGATCGCATTGAGGATCGGATGGGCAGGTCCCGTGTCAATCCTGTGGCGTGCGCGCGACTGCGGATAATCTGGCGAGCCGTCGGAGCGCGGCCACATTCCTTAGCGGCTTGCCCTTGCTCCTTCCGGGACCCCAACGTTACGTGTGCCCCCTATACTGCCGCCGGTTGCCCGCCGAATCATCATTCAGGACATGAGCCGTTCTCTGTTTTGCACGAACGTTTGGACAAAATCCGTGCTCGAACTCAATGTAGACCTTAGCAGTCCGGTGGCCTCGCGTCCCTTGTCCGTTGGCACCCCACACTTGAGCCTAAACATAGAACACATAGAAATCTGGCGATGGAACTGTAGGGGTTTAAGACGAAAACAGGGTTTGCTGAAACAATATCTCTGCACCACCCTCTTCAGACCTGACATTCAGTTCAGTTCAGTCGTTCAGTCGTGTCCGACTCTTCGTGACCCTATGGACCGTGTCACGCCACGCTTTCCGGTCTCTCACTATCTTCCTAAGATCACATAATTTCATCTGCAGTGCCTCGAGGATGCCATTTAACCATCGCGTTCGCTGCCTACCCCTTCTCCGGCGACCCTCAGCCTTTCCCAACATCAAATCGTTCTCCAGCGACTCCTCTCTTCTCATCAGATGACCAAAGTACGTGAGCTTTAACTTTAGAATTTGACCCTCCAATGAGCAGTCAGGGTTTATGGTCGACAATATCGACTGATTTGACCTTCTGGCAGTCCAAGGAACTCTCAAAAGTCTTCGCCAGCACCACAATTCAAACGCGTCAATTCTTCGGCGGTCAGCCTTTTTCACAGTCCAACTCTCGCATCCATACATCACAACTGGAAAGACCATAGCACGAGTTATACGGATCTTGGTTGGCAGACGTATGTCTCTGCTCTTTACTAGGCGGTCAATGCTAACCATTGCTCTCTTTCCCAGAAGCAGGCGTCTTCTAATTTCATGGCTGCAGTCTCCTTCCGAGGTAATCTTGGAGCCCAAGAAGAGAAAATCTGTCACAGCTTCCACTTCTTGTCCATTGATGCTCCAGGACTTAATAGGGCAAGACGCCATGATCTTTGTCTTTTTAATGTTCAGTTTAAGCCCAAACTTCTCACTCTCCTCTTGTACGCGCATCAGAAGTCCCTTGAGTTCCATTTCACTTTCTGCAATTAAAGCGGTATCATCCGCATATCTAAGGTTGTTGATACGTTTTCCAGCAATCTTCACTCCAGCTGAAGACTCTTCAAGACCGGCCTTCCTCATGATGCACTCTGCATATAGGTTAAATAGGCAGGGCGACAGTATGCAGCCTTGCCTCACTCCTTTCTCGATCGGAAACCAATCAGTAAGACCATGCCCAGTTCTGTGGAATCTTGCCCTTCTTACAGGTTCCTGAGGAGACAGATGAGGTGAATTGGAGCTCCCATCTCTTGGAGAGCTTGCCACAATCTGCTGTCATCTACGCAGTCAAGCGCTTTCGCATAATCAATAAAGCAGAAGTAGATGGGTTTCTGGAACTCTCTTGCTTTTTGCATGATCCAGCGAAGGTTGGCAATTTGGTCTCTAGTTCTTCTGCCCTTGCGAAACCCAGCTTGCACGTCCGGAAGCTCCCGATCCACATACTGCAGCAGCCTACCTTGGAGGATTTTCAACATCACCTTGCTAGCATGCGAAATAAGCGCGATCGTGCGGTAGTTGGAACAATCTTTGGCACTGCCTTTCTTTAGAATGGGGATGTAAACTGACCTCCTACAATCCTGTGGCCACTGCAGGGTTGTCCAAATCTTCTGACATAATGTATGCAGAATGTTAACAGCGTCATGGTTGAGGTTTTGAAGCAACTCAGCTGGAATGCCGTCAATTCCGCTAGCTTTGTTCTTAACAAGGCTGGCTAAGGCCCATTCAACTTCACTCTTCAGGATGCCCAGCTCGAGATCAGTAATCACAACCGTCTAATGTTGGGTTTGCACATTCGGGTCCTTCTTGTACAGTTCTGTGTGTTTCTGACACCTCTTCTTTATCTCTGAGGCTTCAGTGAGGTCCTTGCCTCGTTTGTCATTTATCACGCCCAGCATAGCACAGAAGCTTCCTTTGATATCTTTGATTGTCTTATACAGAGCTCTTGTGTTCCTTAATTGGCGGTTGTCCTCAACTGCTCGGCACTGTATGTTCAGGAAGGCATTCTTATATCTCCTTGCTATTTTCTGAAAATCCCCATTGAGAGCCTTGTATCTTTCTCTTTCCCCCATAACTTTTGCCATCCTCCTTTCCTCAGCTATTTGCAAAGCGTCTTCAGATAACCAGTTTGCTTTCTTGCATTCATTTGCATTGCAACTACCTTAGTAGCAACTTCTTGTATTATATCACGAACATCAGTCCACATCTCTTCGCTCTCTCTGTCTTCTAGATCTAATTCTTGAAATCGATTCCTCACTTCCACAGCATATTGTAATGGAATTTGATCCAGATCATACCCTAAAGGCCTTCTAGGTTTCTGCGTTTTCCTCAATCGAAGCTTAATTTTGGCAACAAGAAGCTGATGATCGGTGCCACAATCGGCCCCAGGCCTTGTTTTTACTACTTGTATAGCGTTTATCCATCTCTGCCGGCAAAGAATATAATCGAACTGATTCCTCTACAGACCGTCCGGTGAAGTCCATGTGTAGAGGCGCCTCTTGTGCTGTTGAAAATGAGTATTCGCTATGGTCTGGTTGTTTTCTTGACAAAACTCTACTAGCCTCTGCCCAGCTTCATTTGGCTCGCCAAGACCGAACTTGCCTATAATTCCGGATGTTTCTTCCCTCCCGACCTTAGCATTCCAGTCTCCTATGAGAAAAACTACGTCTGATGATGGGCTGCGGTCTAAAAGGCATTGTAGGTTCGCATAAAATCTCTCAACGTCAGCTTCTTCAGCAGTAGTGGTCGGTGCATAGACTTGGATAACTGTTATGTTGAAAGGGTAACCTTGGATCCAAAGTGAAATCATTCGGTCGTTTTTGGGGTTGTACCCTAGCACTGTTCTGCCCATTCTTCTGTTTACTATGAGAGCGACCCCATTCCTTCTCTTGAATTCGTGCCCACTGTAAAAGACATAATGGTCGCCGGAGTTAAATTCTCCCATTCCGGTCCACTTGAGCTCGCTGATACCCAAGATATCAATGTTCAATCTGTCCATTTCTCGCTTGACGACATCCAGTTTACCTTGCGTAATAGATCTTACACTCCATGTTGCTATGTGACATATCTCCTTGCAACATCGGAATTTCCGGTCGCTTCCCGACACATCCACAACTGAGCGCCCTTTTGGCTTTAGCCCAGCCGCTTCATTCGTCCTGGAGCTACTAGGAATCGCCTTTTGTTCATCCCCAGTAACATGTGGGACGCCTTCCAACCTGAGCGGCTCATCTTCCGGCGCCATATCATTATTGGTATTGTGGCTGGCCATAGGGTTTTCTGGGCAGGAAATACTGGAGTGGGTTGCCATTACCTTCTCCAGTGAATCACATTTTGTCAGAACTCTCTGCCGTGACCTGTCTATCTTGGGTGGCCCTACACAGCAGAGCTCACGACTTCATCGAGTTTCGCAAGCCCCTTCGCCACGACAAGGCAGTGATCCATGAAGGGGACCTGACATTATCTGTTTGCGAGAAGTAGGAGCCGACAAGTCACCGACGCAAACCGGCTACTACACGGTCCGCCAACCCCAGATGCCGTCGGTTGCAATCCTCGTCGCAAACGCTGTTACTGTAATCCAGCACTACTTATCCAATCTGGCCGTTGAGCACTTAGTAGCGATAGAAATAGTGCCTAGCAAACAAGGCCGAAAGAGTACATTCGTCCTCAACATGTGCAAGCCGCCACGACCCGCAAAGGCCGACTTCAACCTCCTTTCCGAAGCCACCCATCTGGCGCAAGCAAATCAGCTTATTGCGGTCGGGAACTTCAAAGCGCCCCAACGGGACTGGGGGTACCAGTTAAACTCAGCCAGAGAAGTGACAGTTGCGCGAGCAATAGAAGCCCTCGGCTTGGAACTCCTCACCGACCCTCTATATCCGACAAAGGATCGCACCCGTGACTCCTGCCCGGCCCTCACCCTGATAAAGAACGTTGCTGAGGCTATATAGACGAACCTAGAAGAAACCCTGGGGAACCGATCACTGCATATTAAGCACATCCATATGATCTACCGAAATCCGGCGGGATCTAGGCGCTGCCCATATGACCGATTGGCCCAAATTCTTCAACGCATTCGTCTTATCATATCCAATCCAGTCCATACAGGACTGGAGCAAAGACATCAGACAAGTACACAAGAAAGCCTCCGAAAAAATACAACGCACACTATAAGCCCCAGAGGTCGACAGTCATCTTCTCAAGCCATGGCAGAAGCGCAGCCGCCTTGTGAGGCGATGGCAAAGACAGCGCCTAAATAGACTTCTCCAAATGGGGATTGCGCAGCTCACGGAGGATGCCCAGACATACGCCACCAACCTAGCACAACGAAATTGGCAACAGTTTTGTGAGTCATTGAGAGGAACGCTGGGAACCTCCCGTACTTAGGCAATCCTGCGGAACCCCATTGACCTCTCTAACTCAAATCCGCATCTACACAGACACTGAAGCATATTGCTCACCTTTTTCCGGGGGACGACGCCACGCTGCTTCAGGCTATTAAGGACAAATACATCGGCACCAGCGCAGCTCTACCTAGCTCTTTGACCTACCAGGGCGAGCAAAATCCGGCACTCGGTGCTCCCATTTCTGAAGCCGAGGTGTATGCTGCAGTTCGGTCATGCACCCGCAACACGGAGCCGGGAACGGACAAGATCAGCAACGCCATGATCCACAACTTCAGCAAGGCACAAATCAGCGATCTCACCCAGTATCTGAACCACTCATTGTGGGAGAAGAATGAAATTCCCAAGAAAAGAGCGGAAGCGCTCGGAGATAATTGTAATTCCGAAACCGGGCAAGAAGCCTGCGGTCGAAACGCTACGACCCATATCACTCACCTCGTGCCTGGGCAAGCTGTACGAGCGAGTCATTCAAATGCGACTTCAACACTACATCGAAAATAACGGCCTCTTCCATCCCTCCATGATCGGCTTCAAATCGTGCCTGTCCACTCAAGACGCTTTTCATCTCCTTATAGGGACACTGCAGCACGTTTTGCGAAAATTAGGCTTTCAGCAGAAACCAACAGTTTTTCATGCTGCGAACTCGACTGTCAGGTTGAAATTAGGCAGAAGAAAGCAGAAATAGCCTTTTTTCAGCAGAAATACGCAGCCCGCGCGACGGGGCTCACCGCGGGTCGCGCCGCCGCCTGTGATTGGCCAAGATGTCGGGTAACGACATTTGGATAATCGGGAAAGCTGCCGATGCGGCTCCTTCACTGCTCTATGCGCTGATCGCAGCTCTCTGCGGCTTTGTGAATGTCATTATGGCATGCCATTTCCACACGAATGGCCATCGGGATTTTCACCGCATGTCCCCGTACCAGATGTGCCCAAAAATAATGCAGCACGTCCGTTGGGGGAGCGTAGGTTGCGAATGAAAACTTGGTTTGTTTAGAGTAAGGCATTTTGAATAGTAGTGTGTGTCGTTATTAGCAGAAACTTCATAGCCCTCAGCGAAACCTCGGCGCGTATATTCCTGGAAAGGAAGGGCAGCGAACAATGCCCTAGCCGACTACCTTCGTCTTAATTAGCCTCTCGCCCCACACTAAATGTCATTATTGTGAGAAATTAACCCAAGGCTTGGTGTATCAAATCCTGCTTTGAGTGCCAGTCGCCGTACCTTGGGAACACGAAGAATTTCATCGAAAGGGTGAATCAGTACACAGCTGCCACCAGCCAAGTGAACAATAAGCGAAGCGAGGTTGCCGAGCTCTGCAATGCATGCGAGGCCTTAACGGGGCTATTGTAGACAAAGTCAAATGCACGCAGAATGCTGCTTGAGGCATACGAGATTTAGCAGACGTAGAGAACCTTTCCTTTTTTATCGTACTCTTACAATACACATTTAGTGAATTGACGGCTGCCAAGCTGCAGCTCCTCAGCACCTATACCTTCAATAGAAAACCATGTTCAGAAATGCGTTTTCACAAGAGCCTCGTCATTTTCATTTCCAACCTAATTTGCATCATGAAACAAGACGGGACTATGTAAAATTACGAGGCAGCAACGGGTGCAGAATCACAAGGCCATATATGAACTTCGATTATTGCTTGCTTAGACGCATCGAAGGAAACCTCGCTCTGTGTGTTCCTTACCTATGCGCCCATACCCAGCTGAGAGGTACACTCCTTATCTTCTAATAATGTTCCCATAAGGGTTCCACGAACCTATCAGACACGTGCTGTGCTGGAAAGGATCCCGCACAGCTTTCACAACCTAGCTGCGACACCGCAGTGGGCTTTTCTTAATTATCTGCAAGTTTGCAGCAGCATGCGCTGATGAGTTGTTCATATCTAGCACAGAAGCCGTTGCACGAAGCTTTTACGAAAAAAAAGAGACACGCAAATTCAACCATGCGCCGATGCTGTCTCCCCGTCCCATCGCGAGTTTCCACTGCATCAATGGATCGCAATCAGCGCTAAAAGCAGCGGTTTACATACAAATGAGGCCTGAATAGTCAGAAAGTAATGGAACTACGAAGTGCAAGCCTTACCTCCCTTTTCTTCCTTTAATACACGGGGTTCTAAGAAATGATGACTGTCCCGACGCTTTTGTGCAAGGAAATAGAAGGAACCACTTCATGGTTCAGCCATGCCTTTTTGTCAAAGCCCTAGAGAAATCGCATTAGGAACAAACAGCATGTAGTCACAGTAAGAAAAATGCTTCGAGTAGAATGTTTCCTTTGCTCGACTTGAATTTATCTCTCTTCTCAGGAACGCCGAATTGCGCCGCGAGCTTTTAACGCTATGGAAGATTACATCGCCGAGTCCACAGCTGTTAGCGCATCCAAACACATGCAGATTTGTGCTGTATCAGGTGCACAACACTAAGTTTATGTTTTTTGTACGTCCGCAATGCGCGCAAGACGAGGAACAGCGCACGCTGAAAGCGCCCTCCGTTGGTTCTGAATGCCTCCGGCTCCTCACGGTGACGTCATGACGGACGGAGAAGCCTGGTTTCTCTCTTCGCTTTCCTCCTTTGTAGCAGTCGTGCGGGGCGCGGGAAATTTGAATTCCGCGCTTTCAGTCGCCGAATTGCGTAAGTGTTTTATGCGTAATCGAAAAAATAACTTCGCAGGCATGATCAAAAAGTAACCTGCTCCAAACATCTATACTATTGGCACATTTGAAAACCGCTGCAGTGTCCCTTTAAGGAGGAGGTACTTTTCAACATTCCGAGAGGAGGCGAACACCTGATTATGGCGCTAGGCCTAAAAGGCGTGTTTGATAACGTCTCTTACGAGGCAATCCTCTCCGAGCTCAATAACCTAAACTGCAGCGACCGCACCTTCCGATACGTCAAGAAGTTTTTGTCCAACCGAACGGCAACGATAGGAATGGGTGATATGAGATCGGATCTTCAAGACATACCAAACAAGGGCACGCCACAGGGATCGGTCATCTCCCCGCACTTCTCCAACATCGCCATGATTACAGTCGCAAGGGCTGTGCAACAGGTCCCGAACATCGGATACACTCTGTATGCTGATGACATTGTGATCTGGATAATCACCAGCTCTCTAGGTTAGAAGGAAGAAACATTTCAAGCAGCAGCAACCTGCGGGGAAACAGAGGCCTTTCGATGCGGGCTCCAATGCCCCCCCGATACATCTGAAGTCATCCGCACATTGATACCACTATACATCACCAGGCAATCTTAGCATCCTCCTACATGGGATCCCAATCCGGGAAGTGCCACTCATACGGATCCTGCGCCTCTGGCTCCAAAGCGATAGAAAAGTAGATCGCGTGCTCCACCTCCTCAAGACTACAACACAGCAGATCTCTAAAATGATCGGCCTGGTGGCCAGAAACAGAAAAGGCATGCGGGAAGAACACATGATCCGTCTGGTGTAGGCGCTGGTCATCAGTCGCCTCTCCTATGGACTACATTACCTCACCCTGCTCCGAAGAGATTTCAACAAAGTAAATGCAATGATACGGGCAGCTTACAAGAACGCGTTAGGCCTCCCACCATACACCTCCAACGTCAAATCGAAAGCTCTTGGACTGCACAATACATTTGAAGAGATTCAAAAGGCTGTGTTCCTGTCCCAGAGGGAACGCCTTCTGTCAACGGAGACAGGCCGGCTCATTCTCGAGCGTGTTCGACCTACAAGTTATCCAGTCAACAACTAACATTCTTGTTCCGTACGGGGCAAGACTATATGTGGCCCCGCTCCCAACGAACATGTCTCCAGTTCACAACGAAGGCAGAAGACAGCCCGAGTGAATTATCTTAAGCGTGCAGTGAAACGCAGTCCGAAAACTGTCTATGTGGATGCCGCTCTATACGAGCATACATCGAACGCAGCAGCAGCCGTGGTGGTGGGCTCTTCTTACACAGAAGTCTCCAGCATGTCCATCCCGTACTGTACTATCACAGATGCGGAAGTGGCGGCGATCGTACTGGCCATTACCTACGGAGACGCGACCAATCGAGAGCTTCACGCAATCACTAACTCACAAGCGGCGTGTCGGCTCCTTTTTGCAGGCAGAATACCTACAAAATTAGCTCGCTTCACAGCTAACCCATTGGCTACAAATTCACTACTCAAACATCAGATCATTTGGGTTCCGGGGCACTCCGGTTGGGAAGGTAATGAGGTCGCGGATAGGCCAGCTCGATGCCCCACAAACTAAGCGGCCACCAAACCCGATCTTACAACTACCATTCCTGTCCCCGCGACTTAAGTACCAACAATAAGAACGTATGATTTCTCCGCCTCCACACAAGGGGCTAAATGCACAATACAAGCGGGAATGGAGACAGCTCCAAACCAACACTTACCCCAAGTTACATAAATACAAAATAATTTTCCCAGAACACCACACAGACATATGCCCTTGGTGCAACGACCAGCCTACCGCCTACCACGTCACATGGGGGTGCACAGGCTCCAAACCTGCACACATAAACATGCACCATTCGGAGGCGCAGTGGGAGGCCACTCTGCTATCCTCTGATCCAGAGCCCCAGCGTAGGCTGGGAACTTATGCAAGAGCGGCAGCAGCGGCCAATGGGATCTTGAAATAAAGACTGCACTCACTACCCCCCTTATTTTTTTCTTTTCTTCTTTAAATAAAGATTTCTCTCTCACGGAAAATCAAAGACGGGTAGGTTCTGGACAAGAGGTTCTTCAATATCTGTCGTTGGGAGGTATTCAACGATGCGCTGATCAGCGGAAGAAGCTTTTCGTCAGCAGGTGAGTTAGTAGCGGGGTTGTCTAGGGGAGGAGTAACGACAGCTACACAATTCGGGAGGGTTGCGCTACATCAAGCTAGTTTGGAGCCCGATGGAAAATAACGGGTTACGGTGAGCAACTTAGAGTCCACAGTCCGGTATGGCCCTCTTTCACGCAAACCAATCAATGCGGCACTAACACAATTTTCTTTGCGCACTGTAAATTAAGAGGCGCCACAGTAGCATTAAAAGAGTCGTTAATAGCACGGGAGCAGGACACCTGGACGCACGCTGCAGAATGTGGCGGTACGACGACTTCATCACACACACACACACACACACACACACACACACACACACACACACACACACACACACACACACACACACACACACACACACACACACACACACACACACACACACACACACACACACACACACACACACACACACACACACACACACACACACACACACACACACACACACACACACACACACACACACACACACACACACACACACACACACACACACACACACACACACACACACACACACACAAAACGTCTTCATAATTTGACATCTCTTCCAAAAGGTAACGAGAAAGAGAACCACTAACACTTAGCTCTCCCGTTCGACAATCAACTGCAGCGCCCCACATACGCAGGAAGTCAATTCCCAAGATTACATCGTATGTAGATCGGGGCAATACTGCAAACTCCGACGGAAATACTGTGCCCCCCAAAAAAACTTTAATGCTGCACACCCCAACCGGACACAATAACTCTAAACTTGCTCCATAAAAATTAGCAGTTTTGTCCCAAACAAACATAACTTTGTTCTTATAAAGGTTCTTAAAATCTAAACTCATTACTGAAACTGTAGCACCAGTGTCTACCAACGCCATCATTGTCAAACCATCAAACAAGCACATTGACCTTGTTCTTTAACATGCACACAGACGGAGGAATAATAAGTAGCAGCGCACATTGTCCAGCGACCTCACCTCCATTGGCCGCGCTGGCTAGTTTTCCTGCACTGGTGGCGGAGATCGGCGCCATGGAGATGGGGAGCGGAGCAAACGAAATGACGGAGGCGGTGTCACACTACGGTCAGATGCTGGAGAATGGCTGCGGAGCCCTTCGTTTTGACAACGCCTCCCCCGGGAAGGATATTCTGGCCGATAGCTGTTGACGTAGGGCTGGACGGTGCGTCGGTTCGATGCCGTCGGGGGATTCCTGAACGATGCTCGCCAATGCGGTCATGGGGTGTCCAGGTCGTCGTGGCAGGCGAAGACGGTGTCATTGACTGGTGTATAGCTGGACAGTGGAAAGGTAACGAGAAAACATATGCTTGAAAAGCATATGCTTCGTCCGCGAAGCCGGAGAGCCGGGCAAGCAGTTCACGTAGTGAAATTTCATCCCTACCGATTTCACGAATGGCGCAGAGGATACTTTGCGATGGAGATTCTTCGACCTACGGTAGTAACATTTGCCAGCCGCCCACCAAATTTTGGTGTAATGCGGCGTATCTTGATGGTTCGAATGTCCGGCAGTGTTGAATAACGTCGGTGACCGAACTCAAGTTGTCCTTGGCAATCAGGAAATAGTAGACGTCTACAGCGATGCCCTTGAGCAGATGGCCTACCTTGTCTTCCTGAGTCATCCGGCTGTTGACGATCTTGCATAATATCAGTACTGCCTCGATGTATGTGGTGCAAGTCTCACCTGCTGCTTGAGGTCTCTGAGCAAGTGTCTGCTCGGCCTGCCTCTTTTTTGCAGTTATATCGCCAAAACATTCTTTTATATAGCTTCTACAAAACCATCCCAAGTAGTCAGAGAGTCTTCGTGGTTCTCGTACCACATCAAGGCGGTCTGCGTCAAGCAGAATACCACATTCGCGAGCTTCTCCACCGAATCCCAGCGGTTGAAGTGGCTCATACGTTCATGATGAGTGCGCCACTCAAAAACATCCTCCCCTGCTTGACCGGAAAAAGAACGAGGCTCTCGAAATGGTAGCGTCGCGTTTGAGGCGCTCGGTGGTACATCACCAGACGGGGACAGAATGCTTTTCGTTGATGTTCGCGACTGCTCAGTCGTCTGTTCCATTCTCAAAGGAACGGGAGCAATACCAGCGAGGCGACGGCTCCGGCCAGCTCCAGCGGTTGATGATGCGTCGTGAGGGTATTCGTACGCAGCACCTCCACCAAGTTGTTACGACGGGGGTCGGAGCGCTGCACAGGCCGAGGATGAAGGGAACTCAGCTGGTCAACAGCTGCGAGTCCGGCTCGGGCACGAGAGTCTCCACGTCGTTTGCAACGTCTTTGACCATGTCTTCTATGTTTTTCCTTCAGTATTGCTACAATATGTTGGTCGTAAATTGCATGTTATGCGCGATATAGCTATGCATCAGATGCAGTGACGAAAATTGCTACAATATCGAGCACATCACATAATAAACCGATAGCAAAAGAAATACATCAAGGACTAAGAGCACTTGTTTTGCTTTAAAGAAAAACTTGTCAGGTGGATTCGAACCGCTCTCTACAGATTCAAAAATAAGGCGCATTAACTTTCCACTATTTCGAGTGCTCATTCGCAGTGGTAATTTGGATGACTTGTGAAATGGGCTCATATTGTTGACAGCAGCCGCACATTGCAAAACGGAAACATTTTTTATAATCACGACTAACAATCAGCAGAGTAACAAATACCAGTACATGCCTCTACTACTTGGCTATAATAATCAGAGCCTCCAAGTGGCCCTATGAGTTATTCCTACCAGCTATATTTTAGAAGCTATTATTTAAACTACTTAGAAGCTATGTATGTAGCAGTCCTAGAGTATTGACTAATAGGGCTCCTTAAGTGTTCGCTGTGATTCTTTTAGAGCACTCACTATTCTCCGACGTGTGAGACATGAGAAATATTTGGACAAAACATTGCACTCCGAGCCGAATTATATCGTTCCAGTATTTACGCACCGTTTCGTTATTCACATTTGTAAAGCCCGTGGGCCCAAACTCTTTTACGAACAAATAATATGCATCTTATAAGACCTATTGCAGCTGCGTTAACTACAAAAATGTTAATGACCGTGACAAGGCAAAAACTAGCATTTTATGTTGAATAGGGGCGAAAAGCTTCCACAGCAATTTTACGAGGACAAGTACCCCTCTTTCATTAGAGAGGAACTGCAACAGGTATTATTTATAGTGTTGACGGTAGCAATAGGTGAAACGGATTCTGTATTTTTGTTTTAGTGAACAATCTTCATGTTGTGGCTGAAGAGTCCAGGATGAATCACTTTTCACTGCCCGTATACTGAAATCTTCGTTTACATTCAAAGTCAGTGACCTGACGAAAGTTTTCCCATGTCTTTTCCCATATAGTTGCGGAGCAGGAGTGCTGAACCTGAAAGCCATAATCAAAAATTTGATAATGCAGTTGTCTGATAGCTGTGCTTCTTTGGAATAACAATGTTGGAAATTTTGCGTAACTGAATTGTCTGATGTACATGAGATGCAAAAAGCATTTTATCGGTCATTTATTGTTTTCGATAATTTTATTTTTTCTTTACCGTTGCGATGGAAGAGGTTAGGGTTGACATTATATAGTGGCAATACGTATAAAATGGGCATGAATGACAAATGATAGCGCACATGTAAAAATGCATAGATTAGACAAACATATGAGCTTGGTGACGTACAAGACGTATGAAAAAGATAAGGGCATTCAAGCATAAAGAACTTGCATTTCACACTAAGGAAAGCCTTTATATAATTACCACTTGCAAAGTTAACGACAACTGCGATGCTGTAGTACACACTTGCCTACGACAGCTATAATTAGTTTATATAGTTTAGAAATTTTCCTCTTCTCCTTCTGTTAAAATAGCACAGCAGATTTGGAATAAGAAACTATAAATACGGAAAGTATGGTAAATTGTCTTAGACAACAAACTGTGGTGAGATTCAGGTTAGATGGAGCTACTATGGAAAGCACTAGTATCACGTTCTGAGATCCTCACAATCTCAAATGCGTGCTCCAGATTAAATGGAAGTTTCACTGTTGGGCCGACCGAAAGTTATGGAACCCCTAACCTGCCACTCCACCCACGCTCAGTTTCTTTATGTTCATAGTAAAGCTTTTGAGTCGTGTTCAAGATGGATTCGGACATCTTTTTTAGATAAAGTGTGCCCTGCAAGGCTGCACGATTTATATGTGCTTGGAAGTGGTAAAGCTGGGATGGTTTTTGTGTTAGTTCTGTGCACAATGGTATGATGTCAGCCGCATACAGCGATAGTCTCTTCTAATATGAGGTATATGAGTAAGAAATCCAATATATCGGCGCGTGTTGACAAGGGGATTTCGTGAATCTGAAAATACTTTGTTAATTTCTTGCGATGAATAGCAGACGACAGGATTGACAAATCACTTGACTGCGTCTCTCCTCTTGCAAAATTATTCGCTTAACAGATCATAGACTCATGCACCTTTCGAAACGTATTCAAAGGTAAATTTTCTCAACCACAAGTTAGAACGCTTATGTTATCTGAGCCTGCCGCCGGCTATGAAGTTTGAAGTTTATTCTTAGTTTCCTTATGCAGAAACTATAGGACCCCGAACAAAAGGTGCGTACTTGCACCTCAGCAGGTTCAGAGCCCCATACAATTTGTACACAGGGGAAACAGCGCGCTACAGATGAAGTTGTTTTCTCCCCTCAAAGGAAAAATATAAAAATATAAATATAATGGAAAAATATAACAGTAAGAGGCACTCAAAAAGCTGAACAAATTAAAAATGAAAAAAAAGACCACCACCAACAACACAAGTAACAGGCATTCAAATAGGCAAATAATTTTTGACATCGATGACAGTTTTAATTAAAACGTTTTGTTCCACATCTCGATCAGAGTGCGTTTAAATACACCAAGTGATGCATGCCGTTCAATAACGGTAACGAGATCCTTATTTTTGTTCAAAAGCATGGGTATTTGGGATGGCAGGCTTTGCCCACCGTAATTTGTTCCCACCTTTGGTAGTCTGTATTGCTGTTTCCTGAGGTCGAAATTTTGATTTGGGCTCATATATGTCTATGCAAACTTGCGAGGGTTTTTCCTGATTTCATTGTATATATAAATCGCAAGTTTGTTTCCATAAAGTTGATCCACCCTAACTACTGCATAACTACAACGAAAAACATGCGTGCTTTCCCAGTACTTGAAACGTTCTAGGGCACGGATGAAGTTAATCATTTACTATGAAGCTGGAAGCATGGTTACTCACTCTATGATTGATCTTTCTGCACTGGCGTGGGTCGTATCTCTGCCTGCAGTTGGTCAAGGCTGTTGTGAACGTCACTCGATAGTTCATCCCTTCTACGACCTGTTCAAAGAAACACAAAAATTGCATTTTAGGTTCAGCATAGTGATTTCGTCGGCCGAACCACAAACCTACGCTCAGAGATCATAGAATTTAGAGATTCACTTTCTCCTGAGCTGCTTCTATTGGAAGACCACCAGTGTTTGGATATTTGCATCTCTTAGGCGATATCATTAGGTGGCTCGTGCACCTGAAAATTATGTCAACTACCAGCGGAGAGAGCAAATCAAGTGAAACGTCGTGTTGAAGCTCCTGTTGTGGATCTGCCCGAACAAATAAAATAATTTGATGGATTCAAGTTTAACATTTCTTGCAGTTTGGTTAAAACGAGACATTTAAGCGCATAAACAGCACCCGGAATAAAGCTGTGCAATTCCTGGGTGTGGAGATTGAATTTCTCTTTACTTTGCAATAAATGCTGCGCTACACCAAGACCTCAAAGACACTCTAGCAGAAGGCTTTGGGCAATGCAGTCCTACAGGGAGTGCGATAGGTTATGCGTGACATAATAGCATTTATAAGAGAGATGTAATGGCGAAGTATGTCGTGATATGCAATTTGTGTATGCGCGATCTAGTGCTCTAGTATACCGGGCAGTGTAATTCGCGCAGGAATAAAGTATGGGCATAATATTTCTGCAGTGGAATTTGTGTACAGCTATTCTAGTCTCGTAATATGTAGTGAGTGTCATTCATGCGTGCATGCTGCCGTGGCGTAATATCATGTATTACATGTGATGCAAAAGTAGAGTTGTGGTATATCATGCCTTGCATTGTAGCTTATGTGTAAGCATGCGGCGGTATTGTAAGTTGTAAAAGATAAACTGATCAGTTATTTTAGCAAGCAAATGTACAGAATATGAGGGCCTCGTTATCAGATACAAATCAAGAGAGCGAATTGCCGCTTATAACGAGGAAATATAAGGGAGCGTTTAAATGCGTAGGATTATTTGATCAGCGGCGTCATGACGGAAGTTGTGAAAAGTGGCTTTGCTGCTTATGTGGAGTACAATATTGACATGTGTCAAACGCCAGGAATACTCGCTTATGTGAAGTATAATTGCACTGGATTGAGTGTCTGAATTATTTTCCGGGAGGTAGCTAATTGCGATTGGTTTGAGCGTTATATGCATATTGATGTGTTATATCTTCAGAGGTCATACTTTGTTGTATAGCTAATGTCGATTGTAAGTGAAGTGGACTACGGGCGCGTACAAATTATTTTCATAATTATTTAAATTTGTGTGTAAAAATTGAAATTTATATGAAACTTCACAAAGGTGTACTTAGTGAAACAGCACATGTCGAGTATTAATGCCCAGGACTGCATTATTGCGAAAGCAATGCTACTCTGGGTTTCGAGCCTTCAGCGCATCCACGTCTTACCCACGTGACGCTGTGACGTCACACCCCACGTGGCACTAGGACGTGAGCTGGGCTACCAACTCAAGCGGTCGGCAGGAGCTGCCAACTTAGGTATCTCGTTTCAACAATCAACCTGCTAGGACCCTGGCATTCACGTTACCCCTATAGCCAACTAAGGCACGTTCATATGTCTAGGTTAAAGCGGGCTTTATATGTGAGCTGAGAAAGAAGAAAAAGAGAAGAAGAAAGCTCGGTCAACCGCAGGTAATTCTTTCGCTCAATATTTGGCTGAGCAGCTTTGAACCTTGTACGCTTTATTGAGCATGCGCCTCATCAACCCATTCGTCGTTCTGCTCCGGGCCCTTCCCGGATTGATACTGGCTGATTCCTGCGGTACTATTTTCCCGGGGCCATAATTTCGACATATGGCCATTTTCTTAAAATTGTGATGTACTTGTGACGTGTGCAGTAGGATGGTGCCAGGTTACGAAAGCACACAATCAGGTTACGCATTCTGAAGAAAAAGAGAAATAAAGTGGCAGAAAAATGCGCGCTGTCGTCTGCTACTATATATTGGCGCCAAGTCTGAAAAACGACGATGCTCCTGCAGGAACTGTGCCGCTGCGGTGCATTCCGTGATTCGGAAGCCTCGGGTTGCAGTAAGACGAGTGAAGTATATTGCAGCGTTGCGGTATCAGTGTGTCATGACATACTTACGGTCAAACATTCGGCATCAGAAACGCGCGGAAAGGCTACGCGAGTTTCAGCTGAAGATCAAGAACGGCAATGGAATATTCCCAGTGGGGTGGTGCAAAATGGGAGCGGAAAGTAGCCTTGCTGTTCATAAGCGCCGATGACCTCTCAGGTTCACTTATCACGGGCTTTTAAATTCAGGAACTAAGACGTTTAAGTACTTGGTCGTAAACAGAAGGAATCGACAGATTTCCAAAGTAACTCCAGCACTGACGAAGAGGTGCCGGCGCAGCTGCCGGCATGGTCCATGTCTGAGGACAACGCTCGTAGTCTTAAAATATCAATCACTGTTAGTTACTGGCTGTGGTACCCACCTTTTTTCAAAAGCCGCGTTATGACCAGCTACCGTCAGGTCACCCAGTCTGCTTAATTTTCTAACATATTGGCTCGGCTTGAATTGTGTACAGCGCGGAAAGTAGCGCAGGGAGCGATACACACATACACACAAGGTGGAAGGCATATGCTAGGCCTAACATCTAGTCGGTTAAATTTTCATGCGCTGGCGTGCGAAAAGCTCTTGCGAAACGCAAACGATGTCCGAGAAAGAGAAACAGAAGAACGCAGTAGCAGGGAGGTTAATTAGGCGATGCCTAGGCTACCATACACGTGCAGGAGAATAAACGGACAATAAGGAAAGAAAGTGAGAGATGACTTAGAATATCGTGGTATGAATCTAGGGCGGCGTCAAGCGCGCGTATTCCTTTCTGTCGAAACGGTACAATGCAAATATATAAAGAGAGATTATTTTCCCGCTGTATTCAAAAAAGCAATCAACACAAAATGTTACTAAACTACATCATATGATTAGAGCGTACTGTCATAACGTTCTCCGAAGAACTTATTTTTCTTTTCTAAAAAGTAAGGAAGAGCTGAGCCCGCATGCATGCTAAAACAAAAACTGATATATACAACCTATCACATGAGGCGAGCAAACATGTGTCATGTAAATGGAAATTACATTCCTTTAATAACATAGAAGCTGAATATTTTGATTGCTTCTCTCATCGTGTAAAGGCTGTTCAATTCATTAACATTGCAGTGTGTGCATAGTGTAAGGCAAAAAGGGCAGTGTTTAGGACTGACGTTTCAGACATTCTCTAATGATCCCTTGCTGCCTATCTCACGAAGTTCCTGCACAGCCATCGAACCATATGACCCCTCAAGTTGTGCTCACGAACCGAGCAGACAGATAATTAGAAAGCATCGCGGTGCTCTTTGAAGTTCATGTTGTTTGGTTGGCGCTATTTAACACAGATGCAAAGAGAAGAAAACAAGGGACTGGCGTCTTTATTTCCTTTCTTTTATTTGTGTCTGTTTTATAGAGCGCTCATGAAGCCATCATGTACAACCTACAACTCGCCCAACATTCCCTTCTGTTGCTCTCTGATATGCCTCGTCTCGCGCAGATCAACCGCTTGAGGTAGCGGGTCGAATCGCTGCGCTTGGCAACTATGGCACAGATCGATCGTTTCTCTATAAAAGCAAAGTATTTGCAACGGGAGGGTAGCTACAACCCTCGTGCCACTGTAAATCTGCATCTTCCTTATTATTCCCCTGAAAGATAACGCAGCTGGAACGTTCCCTTATGACGTCGTTTCAGTGCTTTCTGCAATTACAAAATATCTACCAAACTGTGGTGAGCTAACGGCCGCCTATACTGGGGCCCTATTCTCGATACACATGGCCGCCGTTCGGCACCATTTGTTTTCTGTGATTGGTTCTCAGAACAGTCAGGTGCTCAAATTGGTGGTGCGAAATTTCGGTGTGTCGAAATAGCTTTTTGCGGCGACGTAAAAATGACGTGAGCATCAAAACGGATTTTTAGCAGCGGTATTCAGGATGCATGGAGGGTATATATAAGTAACTGTGGAGGGAAAACAGAGGTATATATTGTAGCGTGTGCAAAAGCAGCCGCTAGGCGGCTGCTCATCGAGAGTCTCGTGCGCGGACTCGAAGTGGCCCCGTGGCGTTCGATAAGAAGAAGCTGAAGTTGAAGTTGGCTGCTGTCTCTCGGTGCTCCGGACCTGCTGTCTTGCACCTGCTAGATCAACCCCCCATTAAAACACAACCTTCTGGTTACGGGCCTAAACAGCTATGTGACACTGGTGGAGGTGAGGCCTTGACCTCAAGGTATCGGACCTGTCGCAGCCACTCATCGAGTCCCAACCGGCTTCCGCTCGTGTCTACACCCGTCTGTGATTTCTACAATGACCCAGACAAGTCAACATTTGCTGCTTCAGCAGCCTCGTATGCCCCCCAATTTCCAGGGCGCTACTGGGGAAGATGTCGACGACTGAATCGACCAGTTCGAGTGAGTGGCGCAATTCAATCAGTGGAGCCCTGCTCAGAAGCTGCGCAATGTATATTTCGCCCTTGAGGACTGCGCAAAAAAGTGGTATGAGAATAGGGAAGCCAGTCTTCAAAGCTTGGATTCCTTTCGCCGGCATCTGCGGGACACTTTTGCCAGCCACGACCGCCGTGATAGCGCACGCTGCCTCCTAGAAGCTCATGTGCAACTACCTAACGAGAGCATGGCCATGTTCGCTGAAGACGTGACCCGTCTCTGCCGACTGGCTGATCCCGACATGACGGAATCAGCGAAGTTGCGCCACCTGATGCAGGGCGTAAACGAACCCCTCTTCGCTGGCCTGGTTCGCAGTCCACCTCAAGCCGTCGCGGACTTCATCAATGAAGCTACCCTCATCGAGCGAGCTCTGCAGCAACGATGCCGGCGCAGTGAGTCTGCCTGTGGTCAGTCCTTCAGCAGTGTGGCCACATTGTGCGGGTCCGCTGAAAATCACTCTCTGTGTGGGCTGATCCGCGAGGTAGTTCGCGAGGAGCTCCTTAAGCTTAATCTTGGATCGCCTAACCCGACTGCCGCTGCTGTCACTGAAGCCGTAGTGAAGAAATCCGTCAAACATTTTCACCGCCTGAGTCGCTGTCGGAGCCACGTTCTATAAACTACGCAGCGGCTCTTCGTCGACCTGCCGTGCCTCCAGCGCAGGAGCATCGTTTCGAATCACAGCCGCCGCCTGCTCTGCAGCCACCATTCCACCAACATGCTTACCAGCCACCATCCCACCAGAGCATCGTCAGCCACTATACTACCAGCCTTCCTACCAGCCGCCATCTCAGCACAGCCCCGTCATGCAGCCACCGGTTCGGAAGGCAGACGTCTGGCGCACTCCTCGCCAACGGCCGCTGTGCTACCACTGCGGAGAACCCGGCCACCTGTACCGTCGTTGTCCATACCGTGAGCTCGGTCTTCGGGGTTTTTCTCGTAATACTCCGCGTCTCCTGGTGGTCAAACGCCCTCCAGAAATCGAGAAATACCTCGCAACCCGTTCAAAATTTTCGAGCGATCGTACACAGTCTTCTCCCACGCGCTACTCGTCACCTAGCCGCCGTGATTTTAATGATGCGCCGAGGCGCCGGTCGCCAATCCCACACCGGGGAAACTGAAGGCGGCGACCTCAGGGGGGCAGGTTGCTGACAAACGGAATCGATGTTCCGTAGACCCCCCCCCCCCCCCCCGTGACGACTCAGCCCGATGCTGTGACAACGATGCCGCCGCCGCCACATGAACGCGCAACTCCCACTCAACCTCAAGCCGATTCCGTTGTTAGCGCCGACCTTTCCGTTCTCGTCGACGTACACCCAGTAACCACTTTGTTAGACACCGGAGCAGACTTCTCAATAATAAGCAAGGACTTCGCAGATCGGCTCTCCAAGGTGAAAACTAAATGGCTGGGGACGCAAATTCGTACTGCTGGCGGTCACCTTATGACACCGATCGGACAATGCACTGCCCGAGTAACCATCGCCGATTCAGCCTTTGTAGCCATTTTTGTTATCCTGCCGCACTGCTGCAAGGACCTCATACTTGGCATGGACTTTTTACGTGAGCATGGGGCCATTATTAATGTTCCTCGCCGTACTGTCACGTTTTCGATGCCTGCAACAATGACCGAACGATCGTCACAGTCAGGTGCGACGATCAGTCTTGTGCTGCCGGCGTTGCCGAACAGAACACAGAGCTTCTGTTACATCCTGCAGTCTATTGCAGGCGGTATAGTGCATCTGACTAATGGTCTAGCTCATGTGCTGATTACGAACTTCGGGAACGAACGGCAACGCATCGCTAAAGGCACCACGGTAGCCTACTTTGAAGGTGTCGCAGACGCGGCCCACGACAGCTTTATTCTTGAGACCAACACGTCTGCCAGCCAAACGGCCAACTTCGACCCTGATGTGAATCCTGCTCTATCACCGTCAGAGAAGGATAAACTCGTCGGGCTACTCTTCAAGACTGCTTCTCATCCGCCTCCGCGGTTAAACAGACGCCCCTGATCAAGCACCACATAATAACCGACGACCGCACCCGACCAGTCCGACAGAACCCCTACCGAGTGTCACCGCGGGAACTCGAAGTCATTGTTCAACAGGTTGACGAGATGTTAAACGACGGTGTCATACAACCATCAAGGAGTCCCTAGGCTTCGCCTGTTGTCCTCGTTAAGAAGAAAGATGGAAATTTAGGGTCTGTGTGGATTACCGTAAGCTCAATCACGTCACAAAAAAAGAGGTCTACCCGCTGCCACGCATTGATGACTCAGTAGACCGGCTGCGCCAAGCGCGCTACTTTTCATCGCTTGATCTTAAGAGCGGTTACTGACAGATCGAAGTTGATGAACGTGATCGCAAGAAGACGGCGTTTATCACGCCCGATGGACTTCATGAATTCAAAGTCCTACCTTTCGGATTGTGCTCCGCTCCAGCGATATTTCAGCGAATGATAGACGTAGTTCTATCTGGTCTTAAATGGCCGATGTGTCTAGTCTACCTGGACGACGTTGTTGTGTTTTCGCCAACGTTCGAGGAACACCTCCAACGTCTCGCCGCTGTAATACGGGCTATCAGATCTGCCGGCCTCGCGTTAAACCCCCAAAAGTGTCACTTTGGCTATGAAGCGCTCCTGTTCTTGGGCCACGTCGTCAGCCATCGAGGATATCGTCCCGATCCCGCTAAAACATCAGCCGTCACCAAATTCCCTACTCCATGTAACAAGAAGACAGTTCGCCGTTTTTTGGGCCTCTGCGCCTATTACCGCAGGTTTATTGAAAACGTTTCGCGCATTGCCGCTCCGCTGACACGTCTCACCTGGGATGATGTCACCTTCACCTGGACGGACGAACAGTAAAAGGCATTCGACGAGCTACGGCACCACTTGCAGACAACACCTGTGCTTGCCAATTTTGATGCAAATGCCGAAACTCTGGTCCACACAGATGCCAGCAACGTGGGTCTAGGCGCTCCAGTCCAGTGGCAAGACTGTGCTGAGCGAGTTATCGCATACGGCAGCCGGACTTTGTCCCGTGCCGAATCGTACTATTCCAGCACCGAAAAAGAATGTCTGGCTGTTGTATGGGTGGTGATGAAATTTCTACCCTATCTTCATGGCCGGCACATTCGGGTTGTGAGTGACCACCACTCTCTGTGCTGGTTAACGAACCTGCGAGACCCCTCCGGACGCATTCACGATGGAGCTTACGGCTACAGGAGTTCGACATGACCATCGTGTATTAGTCTGGACGTCAGCACAACGATGCTGACTGCTTGTCCCGTTCACCTGTCGAGGCCTGCGCGGGAAGACGAAGAACCAGGCCTTCCCTTATCGCAGCCGTCGACGCGCTCATTGCTTCGCAGTAGGAACGTAACGACCCGGCTCTCGCACCACTTATCGATTTTCTGGAAGCGCGCACTACAGAAGTTCCCCGTCTCTTTGCCAGAAGGCATTCATCGTTTTGCATGCGAAACAATGTTTTATACAAGATGAACTTCGCTCCAACAGGAAGAGATTATCTCCTCGTCGTACCCGAGTCTCTTCGCGAAGAAATCTTACAGGTATGTCATAACCAGCCCACCGCGGGTCACATGGGGTATGCTCGAACTCTGGCCCGAATTAAGTAGAGTTTTTACTGGCCAAGCCTTGCGGCCGCAATACGACATTACGTGAGAACATGTCATGATTGCCAGCGACGGAAAACACCGCCTGTGAAACCGGCCGGTTTACTACATCCTATTCAAGTGCCAAGATACCCATTCGAACAAGTTGTCATGGATCTGTTGGGTCCTTTTCCAATTTCTGTTTCCGGCAACAGGTGGATAATTGTCGCTAGAGATTACCTCACGCGTTATGCTGAAACTAAGGCCGTACTTTCTCTGCCAAGCTACTGGAATCTGTCATGCAGCTAAGCGGCACTACCCATCGCAGGTCAACCGCCTACCATCTACAAACTAATGGCTTGACAGAACGTCTGAACAAAACTCTCGCCGACATGAAGTCCCTGTACGTCGATGTTGAACATCGGCCTTGGGATGACGTCCTCCCGTACGTCACGTTTGCGTACAACACGGCGCAGCAGGAAACAACGCAAATAATGCCGTTCTCTTTATTGTATGGCCGCGAAGTTTCGACAATGCTCGAAATCATGTTGCCCCGCTACGGCCGTGACCTCAAAGTTAGCGCCGAGGAGTTCACTCAACGTGCAGAAGATGCGCGAAAGCTGGCGAGGGCACGCATCCGGAACCAGCAAGGTCGAGACGCCCAGCGTTACGATCACCGGCACCGTGTAGTGACTTTCGAACCGGGCGACAGAGTGTGGCTCTGGACTCCGACTCGACGTCAGGGACTATCCGAAAAACTTCTGAAGCCGTACTTTGGCCCATACAAAGTGCTCCGTCAGCTGAGCGACGTCACGTACGAAGTGCTTCCGGACAGCTTTTCTTCTACTCGTCGCCAGCAGAAATCCGAGGTTGTTGATGTCGTGCGCATGAAGCCGTACTTTTCGCGAGAAAATTAGCGCACCGCCTACCGCATGTTTCTAGCTTTACTTTTTTTTCTCTGCTTTCGAACCCATCAAGTTCACATTTATTTTTTTAGAGAGGGGGGTAATGTAGCGTGTGCAACAGCAGCCGCTAGGCGGCTGCTCATCGAGAGTCTCGTGCGCGGACTCGAAGAAGTGGCCCCGTGGCGTTCGATGAGAAGAAGCTGAAGCTGAAGTTGGCTGCTGTCTCTCGGTGCTCCGGACCTGCTCTCCTGCGCCTGCTAGGTCAACCCCGCATTAAAACCAACCTTCTGGTTACGGGCCTAAACGGCTACGTGACAATATGATAGAAAGGGAAGCACTTACGCTTGTATTACGAATGGGCTGAAATGAACCGCCTACTGTCAAGAGCCGACAACTGAAATCTGATTGGCTGACATTGTGTGGCGAAAAGTACGTCATGCATAAACATTGAATTAAGACGTCAAAATGACAATTCAGTACGCAAAGGATGTTCTGCCATTGCTGCAAATGACCAAAGTCGGGCGCCGCGCTTTGAACCACTTGAGGCGGCCGCGAAAAAGACATGCCGAATTCGACGTGCAGTGTAGCCGGCTGTTTGCTCACCACAGTTTGGTACAGAGTTTGGTGGGTGGTCAAAAAAGCTGACACATCTTGCTGTAATTGCAGAAAGCACTGAAACGACGTTATAAGGAAACTGATCAGCTGCGTCACCTTTTAAAGGAATAATAATAAAGACGTAGATTTATAGCCGCACGAGGGTCGTACCTACCCTCCCGTTGCAAATGCTTTGCTCTCATAGAGAAACCATCGATCCGCGCCGTTCGTTGCCCAGCGCAGATATGCGGCTCGCTAACTCATGTGCTTGATCTGCGCGTGACGAGGCATTTCAGAGAGCAACAGAAGGGGAAGTTGGGCGAGTTGTAGGTTGTTTATGATCGTTTCGTGGGCGCTCTTTAACACAGAGACAAAGAAAAGAAGAGAAATAAAGGCACCCAGTTCGTATTTTCTTCTCTTTTTATCTGTGTTAAACAGCGCCCGCCAAACCATCATGAATTTCACAGAGCACCGCGATGCATTCTAATTATCTGTCTGCTCGGTTCGTGAGTACAACCTGAGGGGTCATATGATTCGATAGTTGTGTAGGAACTTCGCGCAACAGGCAGCGAGAGATCACTAAAGACTTCCTAAGATGTCGGCCCCAAGCACTGCTTTTTTTTGCCTTGCGCTATGCACTCACTGCAATGGTAATGAATTCAGCCTTTCCACGATGGGCAAAGCAAGCAAAAATACTCATAGCCTCTACTTTAATAAAGGAATATATTGTTACGGTGCGCAATATCTAGATGACGACGACGCACTGGTGTGGTGTTGTGAAGAAGACGACGCTCAGGCTAAGCTGGGTTCGTTCTGGTGGCGAGTGCTTCTGACAGTCAACTAGCGGTAACCGCTGTGTACATTTTCCTTAACATTTGGTGGAGGATTGCTGGAAGTGTGTCCGTAGAAAATCTGTATTCTAGCAAACCTGGATCTCCGTAGTGGCCGCCAGATTGGTACCGTCACTGCCGTCACTATGCCATCCGACGCGACATCATCTTCAGTGGCACCACAAGCTTCCACCGTCGTCATGACGCAGCCTCGTGACCCGGGCACCTTCTGCGGCACCGACCATGTCGACGTAGAAGAGTGGATCGGTATGTACGAGCGCGTCAGCAAGCACAATCATTGGGACGCGACCCTCATGCTCGCCAACGTCATCTTCTATCTGGCGGGTACGGCGCGCGTCTGGTTTGAGACACATGAAGACGGTATCACTTCCTGGGATATGTGCAAGGAGAAGCTTCGCGATCTATTCAGCAAGCCGATCGGACGCAAGCTCGGCGCACAAAAAGACCTCGCATCCCGTGCCCAGTCTTCAACAGAATCATATTTGTCTTATTCAAGATATTCTAGCCTTATGCCGAAAAGTTGACGGCGCCATGTCCGAGTCAGACAAAGTGGGCCATATATTAAAGGGAATTGCAAACGATGTCTACAATCTGCTGCTTTGCAAAGACTGTCCGACGGTCGACTCAGTCATCCAAGTTTGCCGGCAGTTTGAGCAAGCAAAACACAGTCGCATTACTCCCCGCTTCGACCGCTTGCCAAACACAGCTGCTACGTCTTCGTGCGAAGATAGTCCAACACTGCAGCAGCCATCTCATCCAACTAACTTGACCAGGATTGTTCGCCGAGAGATAGAAGCTATGGCGCCCGTTGTGTTCGCTCCTCAGCCGGCAGACGCTACTATAGCCTTGATACAATCTGCCGTTCGCCAGCAGTTCGCAAATGTGGGCCTTAACGCGAGCGTGAGCTATAACTCTGGCCAGTCTTCCGCACAGCCCTCATTCCAACCTAACACACAGCCATCTGTTCAGCCCACCGTTCCGGTGGTAGCAGCTGCGGCTCCGACTGCGCCCACGCCGACGCGATACCGCTACCGCTACCGCAACCCGGACGAATGGCGAACCTCGGATGACCGACCCATCTGCTTCAACTGTTCACGCGTCGGCCACATTTCTCGTCACTGCCGCCGCCGTTGGATTCCGCCACCTCGACCCCGCTACTTTTCTGATCGCAGCGCCGAATATGGTCCACACCCAAACCATCCGTGATACGCGCTCTCGTGAGTTTAACTCACCAGTCCCGCACACGTCCAGCCGCTCACCGTCGCCTCAGACCCGGAGGTCCCGCTCGCCCCTACCTCGCCGTACATCACCCCCTCACTTCTCTGGCTCTCGTCCGGAAAACTAACCAATGCAGCTCCCGGAGGTGATGCTGCATTGACGACCCGGCCCGAAAATCCTCTGCTGACCCTCGCTCATCACCGCAACCTTCTAGACTTCTAAGTGGATGGTGCCCCTGTTACTGCCCTCATTGACACTGGTGCCCAAATTTCAGTCCTCAGCTCATCCTTTCGCCGCCGTCTCAAAAAGTTTGTCACACCCGCCGCTTCATCCGCCGTTCGTGTCGCCGATGGAAGCGTCGCTGCCGTCGTGGGACTCTGCACTGCGCGCGTCAGTATTTCCGGTCGCACTATCCCTGTCCTCTTCACTGTCATCGACCGCTGCCCTCACGACGTGATCCTCGGCATCGACTTTTTAACGGCCCATTCTGCCCTGATTGATTGCTCAACTGGCCTTCTTCGCTTAGACCTGCCCTACTGCCCCGAAAACACCGATGTCAAGCCCCGCCTCCGATCCGCCGAATTTGTTCGTCTACCACCCGAAGCTGCTATTTATGTTCCACTGGCCCCGTTCCCCGCAGTTACTGACGGCACGTACGTCACTTGCCCAATTACCGATGTTGTTCTTCGTCGCAACATCATACTCCCTCATACCGTTGTGACTGTCACTGCTAACCGCACCTCTCTTCCCGTCCTTAACTTCAGCCGCTCGACCCAAGTTTTACCCCATGGCATCGCACTTGCTGATCTGGTTCCTTTGGCGGACTGCGAAGTTGCTGCTCTAACGCCTCAGCATCTGTCGGAGCAGCATATCGGCTTATTCACATTCGAACCTCTTTTCAAGCATGATATCTGCGGATCTGCCAGATGACCAAGCCAGAGCTCTCTCCGACCTTTTGCTGTCGTACGCTGATATATTTGATTTCGGGGACCGACCATTGGGCCAAACATCCGTTGTGACCCATCGAATCAATACGGGTGACGCCAGCCCCATCCACAGACGGCCTTGTCGTGTTTCCCTTACTGAGCGGCATGCTATACAGAAAGAAGTTGACAAGATGCTGACGCAGAACATTATTGAGCCTTCCTGCAGTTCCTGGGCGTCCCCTGTCGTATTGGTCAAAAAGAAAGACCAAAGTTGGAGATTTTGTGTGGACTATCGCCACCTTAATCAAATAACAAAGAAAGATGTTTACCCTCTTCCACGAATTGACGACGCGCTTGACTGCTTGCATGGTGCCAGCTATTTTTCTTCCATCGACACGCGTTCAGGCTACTGGCAAATTGCTGTCGACGAACGGGATCGCGAGAAAACCACATTTGTCACCCCCGACGGACTCTACCAATTCAAGGTGATGCCATTTGGACTCTGTAACGCTCCTGCGACATTCGAGCGCATGATGGACTCGCTCCTCCGTGGCTTCAAGTGGACAACATGTGTTTGCTACTTAGATGACGTCGTAGTTTTCTCTTCCACATTCGCGACCCACCTTGATCGACTTTCTACAGTACTGGCCGTTTTTCGCCGCGCCGGTCTTCAACTGAACGCCAAAAACTGCAGCTTCGTTAGGCGCCAAATCAAAGTCCTGGGTCATTTGGTTGATGCAAATGGTGTGCAGCCCAACCCTGACAAAGTTCGAGCCGTGCGCGAGTTCCCTACCCCGCGTAGCTCAAGTGACGTGCGAAGCTTCCTTGGACTTTGCTCCTACTTCTGCCGCTTCATTCGGAACTTCGCAGACATCGCTCGTCCGCTTACCTCTCTTCTGAAAAAAAAACGTACCTTTCACATGGGGTTGTGACCAAGCCTATGCCTTCACGACGCTTATTTCCGTCCTCACTACACCACCTGTTTTGGCGCACTTCGATCCTTCTGCACCTACCGAACTGCGCACCGACGCTAGCGGCCATGGTATTGGTGCTATCCTTGCCCAATCCCAACATGGGTCCTCCCGTGTCATTGCTTATGCCAGCCGCCTGCTTTCGTCCTCTGAGCGCAATTATTCAATTACAGAGCGGGAATGCCTTGCACTTGTTTGGGCGCTGACCAAATTTCGCCCTTATTTGTTTGGGCGGTCCTTCTGTGTAGTGACAGACCATCATGCTTTGTGTTGGCTGTCCTCACTTAAGGACCCCACTGGCCGTTTAGGTCGCTGGGCCTTGCGAATACAAGAGTGCGAATTTACTGTGGTATACAAGTCCGGCCACTTACACCAAGACGCTGACTGCTTGTCCCGCCATCCCGTAGATCCTCCCGATTTGTCCGACCATACTGCTGACGACTACATTTTGTCCATCTCGGACTTTGTAAATATCGCCTCCGAAGAAAGTCGGGATCCTGTCCTGCAACCAATTATAAACCAGTTGCGCAACAGCCCTGATTCTTCCGCCAGCATGTTTGTGCTCCATAACGAGACATTATACAGACGCAATATGCGTCCAGATGGCGCGGACCTTTTACTGGTTGTTCCAGCTCATCTGCGCTCTACTGTCCTCACCCAACTTCACGACGCCCCTACAGCAGCACACTTGGAGTATCACGCACGTACGACCGTGTGCGACGACGATTTTTCTGGTCTGGCCTCTACCGCTCTGTCCGTCGCTACGCCGCCGCTTGTGAGCTATGTCAGCGCCGTAAGACACCATCGATTCAACCTAGTGGGCCCCTGCAACCAATCTCAGTGCCGACTGAACCATTTTCTCGTGTGGGCCTCGATCTTCTTGGGCCTTTTCCGACGTCGACGTCTGGAAAGAAATGGATTGCTGTGGCGACTGATTATACTACCCGATATGCTGTAACCAGAGCCATCCCCACCAGCTGCGCCTCCGACGTTGCTGACTTTCTTTTGCATGACGTAATCTTGATTCATGGCGCTCCGCGTCAACTGCTCACAGATCGTGGCCGCTGTTTCCTTTCTAAAGTGGTTCATGACCTTCTCCGCTCATGCGCTACTCGTCACCAATTCACCGCGGCCTACCATCCGCAAACGAACGGTCTTACTGAGCGCCTTAATCGCACACTGACCGACATGCTATCTATGTATGTGTCCGATCACCATCGTGACTGGGACATCTCCTTACCTCTCGTCATTTTCGCCTATAACTCCTCACGCCATGATACCGCCGGAAACTCTCCCTTTTATCTACTTTTCGGCCGCAACCCTTTACTCCCCTTCGACACCTTGCTGCCTCTCGACAACGCTTGCTGTAGTTGCGCTTCGGACACCATCGCCCGCGCTGATGCCGCCCGCCACAATGCTCGAGACCGGCTTGGCGCGTCTCAGTGGTCACAAAAGTGTCGTTATGACCTACATCGCCGAGACGTCCACTACCCTCCTGGTTCCCTCGTGCTTCTTTGGCTTCCGGCCCGTCGTGTGGGGATGTGCGAGAAACTTCTGCCTCATTACGTGGGTTCTTACTGCGTCCTGCGACAAGTCACCGATGTGACCTATGAGATCGCTCCTCTACAGCCCAAGTATCCTTCCACAACCCCTCATCCAGAAATTGTGCACGTCGCCCGTCTGAAACCATACCATTCAAGTTCTCCTGTGTAGGCAGCACCGGTACGGTGCTTCTCCCGCGCGGGGAATACTGTTACGGTGCGCAATATCTAGATGACGACGACGCACTGGTGTGGTGTTGTGAAGAAGACGACGCTCAGGCTAAGCTGGGTTCGTTCTGGTGGCGAGTGCTTCTGACAGTCAACTAGCGGTAACCACTGTGTACATTTTCCTTAACAATATGTTTATGTACATGGCACATGTTTGCTTGCCACATGTGATGTGTTTCATATATAAAGTTTTCTTTTATTATGCACGCGGGGTCATCATTTGCTTAGTTCTTAAAAGAAAATAAGCACTCCGGAGTACGTTATGACGGTACGCCCTAATCATAAGATGTTGTTGAGTGACATTTTGTGTTGATTCCTGTTTTTAATACAGCCTGAACATAACTTCCCTTTATTGATTGGCATTTTACCGTTTCGGCAGTAAGGAATACGCGCGCGCGGCGCCGCCCTAGCTTCATACCATGATTTCCTCAGCCATCTTTCGCTTTCTTTCCTTATTGTCCGTTTAACCCCCTCTGAAGTGTACGGTAAGCTCAGAATCGCCTAATTAACCTTCCTGCTATTCTGCTCTTCTGTTTCGTTCTCTTTCTCGGACATTTTTTGCGTTTCACAAGAGTTTATCGCACGCCAGCGCACGAAAATTTAACCGACTAGGTGTAAGGCCCAGCGTATGCCTTCCACTTCGTGTGTGTGTGGAGCACTCTCTTTCTGGCTCTGCACTGCTTTCCGCGGTCTACACAACTCAAGCCGACGCAATCTGTTAGAACCTTAAGCAGATTTGGTGACCTGACGGTAGCTGGTCATAACGCGGCTTTTGAAAAAGGTGGGTAGCACAGCCAGTATCTAACAGTAATTGATACTTTGAGACTGCGAGTGTTGTCCTCATAGATGGACGTTACCGGCTGCGCCAGCGCCTCTACATCAGTGCTGGAGCTACTTTGGAAATCCGTCGATTCTTTCTGTTTGCGACCAAGTCCTTAAACGCTTTATTTTCTCCACTTAAAAGCCGCTAAGTGAATGTGAGAGGTCATCGGCGCTTATGAACCACAATGCTACTTTCCGCTCCCATTTTGCACCACCCCACTGCGAATATTCCATTGCCGTTTTTGCTCTTCAACTGAAACTCGCGCAGCCTTTCCGTGCGTAGCTGATGCAGAATGTTCCACCGCAAGTATGTCATGACACACTGACACCGCGACGCCACAACATACTTCACTCGCCTCACTGCTACCCGAGGCTTCCAAATCACGGAATGCACCGCAGAGTATCGGTTCCTGCAGGGGCACCGTCATTTTTCATACTTGGCGCCAATGCATACTAGCAGACGACAGCGCGCTTTTTTCTGTCACTTTATTTCTCTTTTTCTTCAGAATGCGTAGCCCGATTTTGTGCTTACGTAAGCTGGTACGGTTCTAATGCACACGTCACGCGTACGTCACAATTTGAACAAAATGGCGGATTGTCGAGAATAGGGCCCCTGCAATTCGAATTCGCCATGCTTTTTTTCGCGGTCGCCAGAAGGGTTCGAAATCGGCGCCCAACTTTTGTCATTTACGGCAATGCCAAAACATTCTTTACGCAATGAAACGTCATTTCTACGTCATCATTAAATGTTTATGCATGACATATTCCCCGCCACACAACGTCAGCCAATCAATTTCAGGAATCGGCCCTTGACAGCGGGCAGTTGATTTCAGCTCATTCGTAATGCAGCGCAAGTTTTTCCCTTTCTATCATATATGCCTCTGTTTTCCCGTCCCAATTACTTATAAATACCATCCAGACATCATGAATAGCGCTGCTAAAAATTAGTTTTTATGTTGACGTAATTTTTACGTCACCGCAAAAGCCGTTTCGACAGGCCGCAATATCGCGCCACAAATTTGAAACAAGTGAAGTTTCTGGCATCCAATCAGAGAAAAAACATGGTGCCGAACGGCGGCCATGTGTGTAGAAAATAGGGCCCCCGGGTTTCCTCGGTACTGTGACCAGCAAAGAACAGGAATGATTCGGCATGTGTCGAATGCTGCGCACTACCACTGAAGAGTCTACACAATTAGTCAACAGTCCAACCACCTTGATTATTCAGCGGTAAGAGTCCTCGGAATATCGGCATCGACAACAGCATCGACAGCATATGTTATTAAAGCATGTAGCGCTCTCAGCTACGGCATTGGGCACAGCGGCATCAAATCGAATATGAGCGCCACCAACCCATTCGCCTTTCTGCTCCAGGTGAGCAAACGCTTTGGCAAATGGTTCCGACCTGACGACTTGTTTCTTCTCGTGCTGCTGTGCCCATGGCAGGTGTATTTGACAGTTCAGAGCTGTGTGGTATTTTTGAAACATTTTATGCTTCTTGGGGATATAGAAAGTAATCCTGGCCCTAAGATGCAAGGGGTCTTAGCTGAAACTCGTGGCATGGCTACTAATTTTAAAGCCATAAACAGCAAAAATAAGAAAACTCACGAGTCTTTGGAAGCCATCAACAATAGGCGGGACAATCTTGCGCAGCTCGAGGTTGGAGTAAGAGATGCTGAAGATAAAATTGCACGCCTTCATATGAAAGTGACATATCTGGAGCATAAAATACACTAACTCGAAAACAGAAGCAGGCGGTTGAATCTGATAATTTTGGCTTAACCGAACGTGACGATAAGACAACTGAAATCCTAGAAGTGACTGTGAACATCCTTCTAAAGGAACTCACTGTGACTATATCGAGAATGGAAAGAATACATCGGTTGCGAGCAAGATGTGTAAACAAACGCATTCTGTCATTTCGAAACTACATGATTACAGAGATAAAACGAAGGTTATCTGTAACTGTGCGAAGCTTAAGGGCTCAAGTTTTTAGATCAGTTAAGACTTCTCCCAGCGAGCACGCAACATAAGAAAAAAACAAGGATAGCTTCAAGAGTATCCGAGACAAGCGCGATAATGTTCACTTGTGTAAGATAAAGTTAAGATTATGGACAGCTGTTCAGTTAGATGCTTCTAAAGAACAAAAATACCCGTATCAAAAAACATGCCCGCCTACAACAGCGACCGCGAGAAGGCTGGCCCAGATGAATAGTTATGGCAAACTTAAACGCTAGAAGTATAGTGAATAAACTAGTAGAGATAGAAGCGCTTCTCCTTGAATACCATCCAGATGTAACCATCACTGAAACGTGGCTATCCTTGCACGTATCCTACGTTATATTGTCACCAGGCTGCCTTATTTTGCTCAGACATGATTTCTTGTGTTGTCTTTCTTCACTCGCCCAGCACATCCTGATAGTCTCCGTGAGTGCGTGCCGTACCAATTTCACCCCCCCCCCCTCCCCCGCGGAAGACGCACAGTCCCGGTGCGTATAGACTACCCAGGTGAGTGCGAGACATAAGGTTTGAGACGGGCGACATGCACTATTTCTGGATGACGGTTTATTGGAGACTTGCGGTTCACAGGCGTAATCTCATACGTAACGTCGGTAAGTTGCCGCAAGACGCGGAAGTGCCCACGTGGCGAGGTAGAAGTTTTTCGCACATGCCTACACGTCGGGCTGGGAGCCAGGAGGGTAGTAGGCGTCACGGTGCTTCAGTTCGTAACGGTGCTTTTGAGGACGGTGAGACGCACCAAGCCGGTCCCGAGTAATATGACGGGTGGCATCAGCGCAGGCGATGGCATCAGAAGCGTAACTGCAGGATGAATCATCTAGAGACAGTAAGGTGTAGAAGGGAAGTAGAGGGTCGCGGCCGAAGAGTAGATAAAAGGGAGAGTACCCGGTGGTATCATGCCGCGAGGAGTTATAGGCGAATGTTATGAAAAGTAAAGTGACGTCCCAGTCACGGTGATGGTCAAAAACATACATTGACATCATGCCAGTCATGCCAGTCAGTGTACAATTAAGGTGCTCAGTAAGACCGTTCGTTTGTGAATGGTAGGCCGTTGTGAAGTTGTGGTGCGTAGCGCATGCGTGGAGAAGGTCATGAACATCTTTAGAAAGGAAGCAGCGACCGCGATCGGTGAGCAGTTGACGAGGAGCGCCATGAAGCACGATGACGTCATGGAAAAGAAAGTCTGCAACCTTGGAGGCACAGCTGGTGAGGATAGCTCTGGTTATGCCATATCGGGTGAAGTAATCGGTCGATACGGCAATCCATTTGTTCCCTGAAGTCGATGTGGGAAATGACCCAAACAGGTCGAGGCAAACTCGAGAAAAGGGCTCAGTCGGAACTGCGAGTGGTTGCAGGGGCCAACTAGGGTGAAGGGACGGTGCCTTCCTGCGCTGGCACAGCTCACATGCGGTGACATAGCGAAGAACAGAGCGGTAAAGGCCAGGCCAGTAGTATGTGTGTGACACTCCTAGGTGCCCTGTTGTAGGATCATCACAAAGGTGTGCAAGTGCAGCAGAGCGTAGATGTGTCGGGACCACAAGCAAAAGGTCTACACCATCTGAGCGCATATTGCGACGGAACAATGTGTCTTTAAGCAGCACAAACATACTGATGGACGGATCGGAGATGTCGTTGCCCAGGTGATCAATATTGGGGCGCAGGGAAGAATTGCGACTCTGTTCGACGTCAATCTGAAGAAAGTCCGAGATGGACAAAACGCAGTCGGAAGCAGTATTGCGAATAGGTTGAGGATGGTCAACGGGGTTGCGGGACAAGCAGTAGGTGTCGATGTAGGCGCCCTGATTTGTACACAAAAGTAAGCACGTATTCTTGTAATGGAAAGGCCCAGCGACTTAAGCGGCCGATAGGGTCTTTAAGTTAGGACAGCCAACACAAGGCATGATGGTCCGTCACTACGCTGAAGGGTCGCCCAAACAAATAAGGGTGGTATTTGGTCAACGCCCAAACCATTGCGAGGCATTCGCGCTTCGTAATGGAATAATTGCGCTCGGACTGAGATAAGAGGAGGCTGGCATAAGCAATCACATGAGCGCGGCCGTGCTCGTACAGGGTAAGGATGGCGCCAATACCACGTCCGCCTGCGTCAGTGCGCAGTTCTGTAGGTGTATACGGGTCGAATTGCGCCAGGACAGGAGGAGCGGTGAGCGCGGAAATGAACGTTGTGAAGGCCTGAGCTTGCTCAAGGCTCCAAGAGAAGCACTCGTTTTTGTGCAGAAGGGAAGTAAGGGGACGGGCTGGGTCAGAGAAGTTTCGAATGAAGCGACGGAAGTAGGAGCTGAGTCCGAGAAAACTTCGCACATGGCTTTTATTAGGTGGTCTAGGGAACTCGCGGATTGTACGAGCTTTGCCAGGGTCGTGCTGCACACCATTTGCGCCAACTAAATGTCCCAGGAGTTTGATCTGGCGGAGGCCGAAGCTGCATTTTTTTCATTGAGTTGAAGACCGGCGCGACAGCAGACGGCCAGTATCGTAGAAAGCCGTTGAAGGTGACTTGTAAACGTGGCAGAGAACAAAACGTCATTAAAGTAGCATCAACGTGCTGTCCACTCGAAGCCACTGAGAAGCGAGTCCATCATGCGCTCAAAGGTCGCAGGAGCGTTACAGAGGCCAAATGGCTTGACTTTGAATTGGTATAGTCCATCAGGGGTGACAAATGAGGTTTTCTCTTGTTCCCGTTCGTCGACAGCTATTTGCCAGTAACCGGAACGCATGTCGAATGAGGAAACATAGCTGGCACCATGCAAGCAGTCGAGGGCGTCCTCAATCCTCTGGAGCAGATAAAGGTCTTTTTTAGTTATCTGATCGAGGTGGCGGCAGTAGACACAGAATCTCCAAGTTTGACCTTTCTTTTTGACTAAAACGACAGGAGACGCCCAGGGACTGCAGGAAGGCTCAATAATAATGTAATAATAGCAATAATATTATAATTTATGAGGGGTTTATTGATAGTTATTCGGAGGACTCGAGACGGCGACCGGTGACACAAGGCGATCGTAGAGCGAGGCACAATATCGTCCGAACAAGACGGTCCGAGCTCTCAGTACGCGCGCCAGCTGATCGGCGTCTTCATCGTCGTTAGCTTCGGCGCTGTATCATCTTCTTCCTTACAATTGCCCCGGCGGAAAGAGGGAGCCATCCTGGCGACTTAGGGCGAGGGTATGACAAGAGGGTCGTAGTATGGCTTAAGTCGACTGATGTGAACAACTTCTCGCCCACAGCGACGGTGGTTTGAACAAGGCGTTGCCGGCTCCACGACGTAGTTAACTGATGATGTTCGCTCTAATACACGATAAGGGCCAATATACTTCGCAGAGAATTTTGAATCAGCCGGAACAGAGAGCCAAACGAGGGTGTTGGTAGGAAAGTCAGCAGCGGGCTTACCGTGATCGCTCTCATGTCGGCGAAGATCTTGAATGTCCGACGTGAATGAGCGCGCCAGCTGACGGCACTGCTTTAGCATTACGGGCAACAGCAGAAAGAGAAGTGTACTCTGAACTGTCGGGGTGGTAAGGAAGTATAGTGCCCAGTAGACAAGAAGGCTCACGACCGTATAGGAGAAAGAATAGGGAAAATCCAGTCGTTGCCTGAGACGCTGTGTTATAGGCATAGGTGATGTATGGAAGCACCTGATCCCGATTAGACGCGTCAGAAGAAACGTACATGGCGAGCATGTCACCAAGCGTTCGGTTAAACCTTTCTGTGAGGGAATTTGGTCTTTGCAACGCTCCTGCTACGTTTTAGCGAATGATGGACAACATATTACGCGGCCTCAAGTGGAACATTTGTCTTTCTCATTTGGATGACATTGTCGTTTTCTCTCCCGATTTTCCGATGCACCTCCTGCGCTTGCACCAAATCCTGAGCTGTCTCACTGGCGCCGGTTCCAACTTAACCTGAAGAAATGTCGTTTTGGCGCTGCAAGCTAACAATACTAGGTCACGTCGTGTCCAAAGAGGCGTCCTGCCCGATCCGGACAAACTAAGTGCTGTCAATGAATTCCCGAAACTGCCGTCTGTTAAAGAGCTGCGCCGCTTCGTCGGCCTATGCTCATATTTTCGCCGTTTTGTCCGCAATTTCGCTACCATCATTGCACCGCTTACAAAATTGCTGAATGGTCCCGCCGACTTGTCTACATGGACCCCACTCTGCTACGATGCTTTCATTACGCTCAATGTCTACTAACTTCACCGCTCATTCTGCGCCTTTACGACCCATCCCCTCCTACAGAGATGCACACTGACGCCAGCGGCATCGGCCTCGGTGCTGTCCTCGCTCAACGCAAGCAAGGCTTTTCCGAATATGGGGTTGCTTACACTAGCCGAGCGCTAACGAAAGCTGAATCTAACTACTCCGTCGCAGAAAAGGAGTTTCTTGCAATCGTGTGGGCCTTAACGAAGTTTCGCCCTTACTTATATGGCCACCGGTTCAACATCATCACCGACCACCATGCCCTTTGCTGGTTGGTTGGATGAAAGACCCTTCTGGGCGCCTCGGCCGCTGGGCTTTTCGCCTTCAAGACTTTGACTTTGAAGTGATATATCGATCGGGACACAAACACTCCGACGCTGACGCCTTGACGCGCTCGCAGCTGCCTTCTGCTGCACCCTCGCACTCGATATCCGATCCCTCCGTTGCAGCCCTCACCTCCGACAACCTGCCTTTTGAAGAACGCCGTGATCCCTGGATATCTTTGCTCCTAGACATCCTCACCGCGTCCTCAACGTCTTCATTCCCGAGAGTCCTTCGTCGCCAAGCTTCCCATTTTACGACCCAGGGTGGTCTTCTGTATCATCTTCTTCCTTACATAATAATGCTCAATAATAGCATCTTATCGAGCTCCCTCTGTATCAACCTCCTTCTGTATCTTCAATGACACCGGGAGACGACCAGATAACGATCGGCCTTCTGGTCAAGCTCACTGATCAAACTCTACAATATTTTACGACCTACATTAATGATGACTGGGACTCATGCGTGCTGCCGAATGACTGGAAAACATCCATAATTACGTTCACTCCAAAGTCCGGCAAACAAATAAACACAAACAATTCAAGACCAATCCCTCTCACATCCTGCGCCAGTAAGCTCGGAGACGGTAGTGAGGAAAAAGCTGTAAGATTATTTGGTACAGCACGAGCTACTGCCGCCCTCTATGTTCTGCTTCCGACCACATTATCAGCGCAGGATGTACTGCTCCAAATCAATAAGGAAGTCATCGATCCCCCTTTCGGGAGTTCAAGGGATTCAAGGCTATTTTGGCCCTGGATCTGAAGGGGGCCTTTGACAACTTTAAACACAATAGAATTCTGAAAAATTAAAACGCCACCAATTGCGGCAAGAAAGCATTTAGCTACATAAAAAAACTTCTTAGAAAATCGGGAATCTTGTATCAGATTGGGCAATGAAAAATTCGGACCCATCAATATGGGAACCTGATTTCGCAATGCCTGCTTCACCGCCGAGGTTTCAACTGAGTCAAATGCTTTTTCGTAATCAATGAATGCTATGTATAAAGAGCTGGTTATATTCCAAGTATTTTTCTATCACCTGGTGGATGGTATGGATATGATCGATAGCAGAGTACCGTTTCCGAAACCCTGCTTGATCCTTTGCTTGATTGCAGTCTAAGGTTGTCCTGATTCTATTAGCGATTACCTTAGTAAATACCTTATATGTAACAGACAGTAAGCTGATTGGTCTGTAATTTTTAAGGCCCTTAGAGTCCCCTTTCTTGTGAATGACGATAATGTTTGCAATCTTCCATGGTTCCCGTACCGTCGATGACACCAGGCACTGCATATACAGGGTGGCCAGTTTTTCTAGCACGATATCCCCTCCGTCCTTCAGCAAATCTGTAGCTATCTCATCCTCTCCAGCTGATTTCCCACTTTTCATAGTTTCTTGTGCTTTCTTGACCTCGTCCTTCGTCACTGGTGGAACGTGTGACTGTTTTTCCCTACCGCCAATCTCATTACGGTCTGGACTACTTTGGCTACTGTAAGATCTGTATAGAACTCCTCGGCCACTTTGACTACCTTTTCCACATTAGTGATGACGTTGCCCGCCTTGTTCCTTATTGCATACATCTGGTTTTTGCCTATGCCCAATTTCTTTTTTACCGCTTTAAGGCTTCCCCCGTTCTTTACAGCATGCTCAATTTTCTCCATGCTTACTTCCTGATATCGGCCTCCTTCCGCTTATTGATTAGCTTTGACATCTCGGCCAATTCGATCTGGTCTGTTGGATTGGAGGCTTTCATACTCTGGCGTTTCTTGATCAAATCTTTCGTCTCCTTAGACAGCTTACCGGTATCTTCTCTGACTATCCTACCGCCTACTTCTACCTCGCACTCAGTAATGATATCTCCTTCCTCTTTCCTTGCCTCTAGGGTAATGTCGCCATCCCCTGTTAGAGCTGAATACCTATTCTGTAGCGGGATCCTGAACTCTTCTGTCCTCCCCCTCACCGCTAATTCGTTGATGGGTTTCTTTCTTACTAATCTGTTGCGTTCCTTCTTCAGATTTAGGCTAATTCGGGACCTCACCATCCTGTGGTCACTGCATCGCACTTTCCCGATTACCTCTACATCCTGTACAATGGCGGGGGTTGAACACATTATGAAGTCGATTTCATTTTTAGTCTCTCCGTTAGGATCTGGTTTTTGCCTATGCCCAATTTCTTCTTTACCGCTTTAAGGCTTCCCCCGTCTTCAGTAATCTGCGATTTGCTGATGACATTGCCCCTCTAAGCAACTCAGGGGATGAACTGCAAATAATGATTGATGACCTAGACAGGAGAAGTAGGAAGGTAGGCTTGAAAATCAATATGCAGAAGACTAAGGTAATGTTCAACAGCCTCGGGAAGGAACAGCAGTTTACGTTAGGTAGCGAAGTACTGGAATTAGTAGGCGAATGTCTGCTTAGGACAAGCAGTAACCGCAGATCCGGACCATGAAAAGGAAGTAACAAGAATAATAAGATTGGGATGGAGCGCATTTCGCAAGCACTCGCAGATTATGGCTAGCAACTTACTGGTATTGCTCAAGAGGAAAGTATACAGCAGTTGCATCTTACTTGTACTCCCCCTATGGGGCTGAAACGTGGAGGCTAACCAAGAGAGTTCTTCGACATTCTAGTGGAAATTAAGAAGAAGAAATGGACATGGGCAGGACATGTAGTGCGAAGAGAGGATAACCGATGGTCGCTTAGATTAACAAACTCGACTCCAAGGGAAGGAAAGCGTAGCAGTGAGCGGCAGAAAGTTGGGTGGGCGGATGAGGTTAAGAAGTTCGCAGGGGTCAAGTGGATGAAGCTAGCACAGAACCGATTTAGAGAAATATGGGAGAGGCCTTCGCCCTGCAGTGGGTATAGTCAGGCTGATGATGATGATATGGGAGCCCGAAGAACGCCCCAAGGAGCTGCTCTCCCTCTGCTGCTCTTTCGCGTTGCTCTCATAGGCCCGCCAGAGTCTCAACGCTGTGGATGACGTACGCTATGCCATCTATGCGGACGACATTACCATCTAGTCGTCCCGGGGCAACCGAGGGCAGATGGATGAGGCCATTCAAGAGGCCGCCTCGGTAGTAGAAAACTACGCTCGGGAGCCCAGTCTAGAGTGCGCTCCACATAAAACAGAGCGTTTGCGCATTGCAAATCATAAAGACCCAGAACAATTAATACACATTTACGTAAGCGGCATTCCGATACCAGAGGTGGACACACTTCGGTTATTGGGATTACAAATTGAGAACCGGGGTAACAATGCCACAACCCTAAAAACATTAAGTCCACCTGCGAACAAATCTGTAGGATGATTGGCAGGATATCCGGCAAGCACAGTGGACTTCTTGAAAAGGAAACCGCTCGCCTGGTTCAGGCGATCGTCGTTGATCTTGTGGTGTACGTGGCGCGCTACCTTAAGCTGAGGAAGAGCGACCGTGGGACGCTCGACACGATGACTCAGGCTAAGGTTAAAAAGGCTCTTGGACTCTCGGCCAGAGCGTCTAGGAAGCGCCTGCTCCAAATTCGGATCCTTAATGCAATAGGGGAGCGGATTGAGGCGCACAGAGCAATCCCTCCCTACCACAGAAAACAGAGTGGGCATTCCGGAAGTGTGGAAAAATACTTTGACGGTTAAGCCGCTCCCTAATAATATTATTGGATGTATAATAGGGGAGACGTGAAGCCAGGGCAAAGTTTATACAAAATAATTACTGCAGTAAGACAGGCACATATTACGTGGATCCAGCGGGTCCCGCCGAGGACGGCATCTGCACCATTGCTGTTGCGCACGAAGGAAAGCAGGTGAACGGGCTCTCAGTAAAACCTAACGAGGCTCTAATGCTGGAGGAAGTGGCAATTGCGCTGCCCGCCACCCACTGCTACGCAGCCTACACATTGTCGGACTCGCAACAGGCCTGCCGAAAATACGTGCTGGATAAGATAGCGCCACTCGCCCACAGAATGTTATTGACACATACGAAAAATTCATTTTCGGCTACTAGTAAAAAACAGGTTATATGGGTGCCCGGGCACAGGGGGTGGAGGGGAGCGAGACCGCTCACGCAGCTGCCCGGGTGTTCCTCCCCCGGGGTCCCGCTCAATCCTCCTGTTCTAGAAAGGCAACCATACCAATCCCGCTCATAACTTATGCGGACATTACAAAATATTTATGCCTCTGCAGGAGCGCACTCCCGGGACCCGCCAAAAGTCTTGACAGATCGGAGGAGTGCCACCTTAGACGGCTCCAAACCGGGTGTTCTCTAAATCCCGCCATACTAAAATACGTAGACCCGACATTAACGGGTAGGTGTACATTCTGCGGGCATTATGCTGACCTATACCACATTGTGTGAGCCTGCCAGAAAAATACAAAAATAAAAACTATAAAACAGCAAACTAGGGAGGGTTGGGAGGCGGCCCTGTCCAGCTCGGACCTGGAGGCCCAGCGTGTCCTGGTCCAGAGAGCTCGGGCAGCAGCGGTGGCCAATGGCGGCGCGGAATAGGGCCTGCACTCAGCTACACAACCAAACGCACCTCCCTTCCCGCTTTTCGATTGAGGCAAAAAGCAAGGCGCCCGTGTGCTGTGCGATGTCAGAGCACGTTAAAGAACCCCAAGTGGTCGAAAGCTCCGGAGCCGTCCACTACGGCGTCTCTCAGAGCCTAAGTCGCTTTGGGACGATAAACCCCGCAAACGAAACCAAATCATATCTTCGTAAATAAATGTTTTCTCCTACTCCTCCTCGTGCGTCTCAAACGAGACGCACGCCGTACCAGCCAGTGTAGAAAATGATTTTCGCAAGCATCAATATTGGTCCCATTGGTTGTGCTTACTGACTCGCTCGTACATAGCGAGCCAGTCTTCGATGTCGACGTCATCGGTGCCGCAAAAAGTGCCCGGGTCACAAGACTGCGCACTAGGACAGTGGGCACTGGTTGTGCCGCTGTAGAAGTTGCTGCGTCCGACTACATAGTGCTAGCACCAAGCTGGTGGTTTGGTTTGGTATAATTTTTTTTTCCACTGTAGGGGCCCTGAAGGACACTCGGCTAGGCGCCAGGTGTAGAGGGCAGCTCCTACGTCGGCACAGAGAGCCCGAAGCTCTCCGCCACCGCGTGGGCCTCCCGGACAGCCCGAAGCTGATCATGTAGTGAACCACTTTTTAACACTTTGTCCCAATGTTCCTTGTTCTTGGCGTAGGCGTCGCTCGATGCACAAACAGGCAGCATATGGTTTAAGTCTAGACGGTCACTGCACCGTTCATACACATGTTATCCGTCATTGCCTGGGTCGATGTGCTTCATGCGCCAGGGGTTGGGGTACGAGTTCGTTTGGAGCAAGTGTAACGTGACTGATTGGCTGCAGATTAATTTCTTATCCGGGAGGGGAAACGCTCGTCTGCCTAGATAAAAGTGCTTAGTGAGCTCGTTATACGTGAATAATTGATATCTGTACTCGATATGTGGAGTAGCAGGGGAAAAAGGAGGGAAGCAGTCGATGAGTCCTTGCACGCCTCGTGTGCGATCTCATTGAGATTCCGCAGGCAGCCCCCTAAGCTGCCAATGTGCGCCGGGAACCATACGATGGAGTGATCGGTGATATTACTTCCGCCTAAGATCCGTAGCGTCGTCTTGTCTATCCCGCCCTTGGCGAAAGCTCGAGTGGCTGCTCTAAAGTCACTGTATATAGTTGTGAAGTTCGAGACTTTCAGAGCTAGTGCTATCGCTGCTTGTTCAGCTACCGCTGGCTTCTTGGTGTAAAGTGTGAGTGAGTTGCGCGTACGCCCGTATCCGTCGACTACTGCTACCTAGTAGGCATGCTTTCCCGGTATGTACGCTGCATCCACGAAAGCTGTCTGGTCGGGATACTGTACCGCGTCCGCAGCGAGGGCTCTCGCGCAGGCGATCCTTCTTCCTTGATTGTGGATCGGGTGTACGTTTCTTGGGAAGGGGGGCACTTTGATTGCCTCTCGCACGACGTTAGGTAACTGCAGGACATTGTTCCTTTCCACTATGGTGTTCAGGCCGAGCTTGACGAGAATCTCTCTGCCCGCTTTGCTGCTTGATAGGCGTGCAATCTGTGCCGTCTGCTGTGCTTCGATGATTTCGACAAAGGTATTGTGCACTCCTAGCTGTAAGAGTAGTTCAGTGGAGGCATTATCAGGGAGCCCCAACGCTGTCTTGAAAGCTCGGCGTATGTGTACTTCAAGCCTTCTCTGATGTTCCTTTTTCTAGTTGGACATTGCAGCCACGTATCTGATGTGACAGAGTACAAAAGCATTGACCATTTGAATAGCGTTGTCCTCGCTCAGTCCCCTGTGCCTATTCAGGATGCGCGAAACATCCGGATCGCGTTTGCAATCTTGATCATGATGCTGTCAAGCATCGCCCAGTTGGACCCGTTGCTTTGGACGATTAATCCTAGAATTCGTATTTTGTCCACCGTAGGTATGCGATTTCCATCTCTGTCATGTAACTTATGCATGGTGTGTGGTGTGGGCGCCAGTCGTTGGACGGGCGCCCTGGTCTTTTGGGGGTGGTAGATGAGTAGCTCGGATTTTCTAGAAGAGCAGCGAAGTCCGATTGCGGCAAGATGGGCCTCGGTAACCATGATGGCTTCTTGTATGCGCGGTTCCAATTCCGGATCGCTGCCACCGGTGCTCCAGATGGTACATCGTCTGCGTATATGGTATGCTCGACATCAGCAATTTCACCCAGTATGCAAGAAAGCCATCAGAATAAGAATGGTGAAAGTTTGAGCCTTGTGGTGTTCCCTTATCGCCCAGATTAAAGCTCTCCGAGACGTGTTCGCCTATCCGGAGAGCTGCCGTTCGACCCTCCAGAAACGCCTTGACGTAGTGCTAGACGCGTGTTCAGAGATTGTGGTCAGATATGGCTTTGAGAATGGCTTGATGTTGGATTTTTTTCAAAAGCTTGCTCCACGTCGAGTCCCAGTAGCGCCTTGGTGACTCGTGTGGGGCGATCCCAAACGTTTCTTGATTCGTAGCATAGCGTCTTCCGTTGAGAGCCCTGGCCTGTAGCCAATCATATTGTAAGGGAAGTACTCTTTTTCTTCTACGTATTTCGATAGTCTATTCAGGATGACGTGTTCGGCTAGCTTTCCTAGGCAGGACGTCCGTCAGATCGGCGTTAGGTTGGGTAGGCCCAGTGGCTTGCCCGGTTTGGGATGAGGACCGTATTGGCATGTTTCCACTCTGCAGGTAGTTGGCCAGTTTTCCAGACTTCATTGATTTGTTGAGTTGGGAACGTGACCGAGTCGTCCTCTAAGTTTCGGAAAGCCCGATTTGTGATACCATCGAGGCCAGCTGCAGAGTTGAGTTCATGAATTGCGAAGCGTACTTCGCTTTCTATGAAGTCCGTATCTAGCTCTGAGTTGGGGCACCGTCATAGCTTGTTCTTTGTAAGGTACTGGGTAGCCTCGATTTAAGCGGTAAGTACCGTTTGGCAAGGTCATCCAGAAGGTCTTCGGCGGTACTGGTTTGCTTCTCGCCATGTACTAATTTACTGATCCGTTGCATAGTTTTGGACATTGTTCCGTGTTCGTCGTTGAGGTGTTTTATGAGTCCCCACCCACTTCCTCTGCGTATTTGCCCGTTGAGGGAGTTACAGACTTCGTCCCATTGTTGTCGGGAGAGAACCATACAGTATTGTTCAATGGTCTTGTTGAGTTCGGCAAGTTTCCTTCGTAGTCTTCTGTTAAGACGTTGACCCTTCCACCTGGCTAGAATGGATTGTTTGGCTTCGAGAAGATTAGCTAGCCGACTTTCCATCCTCTCTACCTTAACGTCCATGATAATTGTCCGTTCCGAGGCTGCGATGTCTGCTTTGAGCTGCTCGGTCCAGCTCGTTATCGTGTGCTTTGTGGTTGCTCCTGATGAATTGGATGGCTGCGCCCGTATTTCACGCAATTTGTCCCAATCGATAAGTTTGTATTCCCTTTGCCTCTTTCCCGATATCTCTGCATCAATCATCAACTGTGAGCGTTTGGTTACGGCTGTTTGCTTTACCCATTGCAGTTAATTCGAGTGTTAGTTTAGTATAAGCGGCTTTTAGCTCTTAGTTTCTGTTCTAACATACCTATTCGCTCTTTATCAGGATTGCGGAACTCACTTTTTTTTGGAAGCGTGGTAGCGTCTCTGACCTTCTCCGCCACGTGCCATCGCCGCCGTTGTCCTCTCCACCGAAGCGCACCTGAGAACGACTTCTGTTTGTCCTCGCATGTGTGCGGCTCTCCGATTGAGAGCGGGAGCGGCTGCGTGTCAGCGTCTTGGACCTAGATCGGCTTCGTGCCGCGTGCTGCTTGTCTTCTTCGACTAGCTGTACTTCCTCTTGTTGCTCCAGTCGGGCTCGTTGTCGTCGTGCGCGTACTACGTATGGAATGAGATAGCGTTTCCTACACACCTTGTCCGCCGTCACGTGCAAGCCCCCGCACAACTTGCATTTCAGATCGCACACATGGGATGAGGTGGGGTTAGGAATTCCGCAACACCTGCATTCGATGGAGTCCGGCTCGGGGCAAATGTCCGCACGATGCTCGAGTTTACTGCATACGTAGCATATGTCTACTTGTCTGCAATATAAGTAGCAGGGTACCAGTGTGGGTCCATACCTAAAGAAGTCTGGGACGCGAAAACCATCGAACACAATGATCACTGATCCTGAGTCCTTAATTCTTTTCGCCGCTAGTGCCAAGGGGTTGCGGTCATATGTTTCTTTCAATCGTCCTGTGATCGTCAGCACTATCGCTGTGTCTGATTACCCCTTTGCAGGTGTCGCTTGGGGCACTTTCGTAAGCGCTGACTGCGTACTCTTTTCCGGCTATTCGAATAGCCCTTACTTCCGCATACTTGTCTGCATTTTCTCGAAAGGGCGTGCTCGCCACCATGATGTTCTGCGTAATACTGGGACATATTATGTCCTCCGTGGTCTGCTGTGGATCAAGATTAACTGCTGCCATTATGGTTTTGCTCACTAAGGTAGGTCCAATCTTTAGCAAGTTCAAGCCGCCTTTTGGGCGAAGCCCTATCTTGATGTTGTCTTGCGGCAGGGGTGGCATGCGTGAGGCTCTTATCACCCGCTTTTTAATGTTAGGAGGCTTGCGAGAAGAGCTCACCTGCCCGTCGCTTGCATGTTGTGCGTGCTTTGAAAGTTGAGCAGTAGGTTGGGCGCGTTCCTTCTTTGTTTTCCGGCTGGTCACCACTTTCCAACCCGTGTCGGCGCTTCTGGTAAATCCTTCGCAGAGCTATCCATTTCATCGGTTGCCATTCTCTTCGTGTTGCGCCCAGCGCGCTGGCGTCTCGATGAGCTAGCACGTTTCTGGCTAGCGCTAGCGTCTGGCGTGCACGCCTAGGTTTAGTTCGGCGGCGGCGTTGATGTGGTAGAAAAGTACTTGTAGATTCTTGAAAAATGATGACCCACCTCAAAATCGGGTATCCACGAATTCCCTGCAACTTCACGAAACGGCTGGTCCAAGAACGGTGAAAATCGACAGAAATCACTGCGGAATCATGTGAAGATGACGAAGCCGATGAGATCACGTCCACACATCTCGCGACCGCAGCGCCCCGCCCCCCCCCCCCCCCCCAGGCAGCCACCAAGCTGGTGGCCACTACGGAGATCCAGATTGTGGTATTGATGTCGTACTCTGCACGCTACACCAAGGTGTTATGAGGCGATATTATGTCCTCAACAGTTCGCCGTCAGTGAAACACTCGCAGGACAACCAGAGCGTGGCTGCAGCGTCATCTTTTTTCACTAGCCCAGCACATCGTCATCGTCTCCGTGACTGCGTGCCGTAACAATATTACTAAGCTAAAACCTTGTAAACCTGAGCTAACACCCTTCCGATCTCTTTAAAACAAAATAGAAAGTGAATAGTAGCTACGCGGCTTATGCCTCCTGTTATGCCATAAATACTTACTGATTCGCGCCAAATAAGCATCCTTCATTTTTTCACTATGCCAGTGACCAACGTCTCGAATATAAAAAGTGATATACCTCGGCTCTACGGCAAGCGATGGTGACAGGTGACGAGTGGTCGGTATTTAAGTTGCTTGTAATCTATCGTTGCATCTTCAATCGCGTTATTAATATAAACAGCGCGAACACGAAGACAAAGGACAAGATAAAAGAAAGCCACAGTAAAAGCGCTGACTCACAACTATGCCTAAGCCCTTTACTCCAAGGCCCAGAAAAAACTAACATGATCGCGTTTCCATCACCCCTAAGTGTGTACCAAGAGCATCCTCTATTGCAAAAAAGTCGAAAGTGACACAATTGCGGTAAATATTATACTGTATGGCGTCACAGCTGTAAGATTAAAGGCTTACATTATGCTAGAAAGTGAAGGCAGGAGTAATGGGCGATCACTATGCATGCATCGAAAGGGGATCCAACAGCAACTCACGTCATGTAATCAAGAAATAATGTAGTGTTTTGTTGATCAATGTAAAACAATGATGTAATCTAAGCAGTGATTGGCTAGCAAGTGGAAGAAAAACAAAACGCATCAAATATACAACATTACAACATACGTTATAAATGAACACATGAGCCGCAAATTACTCGCGGGTGCTCTAGTGCTGAGCTCCGGTGGAGGTTGGTCCAACCCCCTTCGCATGTTTCTCGATTCCTGCCGGTCTTGACCCCGACCAACAAAGGACTGATTCGCAGAGTCCACGCTGCGGCGCAGGCCACTGGGCTGCCAGAATAGGTGAACCACCCACAACTCCGAGAATTCCGATGAGTTAAAGTTTTCAATCCATTAGTCAATGAATCGGCGGCCTCATATTCAAGATAGCATCAATAATTACCCATGAATGGGGGGGGGGGGACCTTATAGATGAAATTGATGATCTAATCGCTTGTCACCCGAGGTCCGTACCGGTCTTAAACTATAACGTGACAAAAACATACTATGGCTAGTCAAGTCAAACTTCAAAATGTGTGGGGGAGTCGTACTGAGAACGTCTGGTCTTTGAAACTGCAACGAGGCGTAACCTTCGGGGCTGTGGCGATAAATTGTTGGATTGGTTTAAAGGAAAGGAAAGGCGCATGTGTCTTTCACACTTCTCGGTGGACACATTGGCCACGCTTTAAAGGAAGGAGGTGGGAGTCAAAGTGGAAAGAAGAACGAGGTGCCGTAGTAGACGCTCCGTAATAATTTCAACCCACCTGGGGATCTTAACGTGCACTGACTTACAGCACAAAGAACGGCTTTGCGTTTCACCATCAATGAAACGGGGCCACCGCGGTGGGGATCGAACCCGAGTTCGCCTGTTCACTAGTCGAGCGTCTTTACTCCTGAGCCACTGTGGGTGGCGTGGGGAGACGTTTCGGACTAAGGTTAGAATCCGACCTCCGTGTGCCTGAGGCACAGCGGTGAAACATTTTAGGCTTGGTATTTTCGAACTTTGCTAATCGTTGAGGAAATTTAAAAGTAGACTAATCTAAAGAGAATTTATTGGGTACATACAACATACATACATAAATGCATACATACATGCATACATACATACATACATACATACATACATACATACATACATACATACATACATACATACATACATACATACATACATACATACATACATACATACATACATACATACATACATACATACATACATACATACATACATACATACAAAACCGCACATTACTCACACACCAAATCATTATACAAAACACTATATGTTACATATACATAATGAACTGAAAACATGATTCACTAGAGAGGGGAAAACAACAGAAGTGGAGGGGGGGAGTTTTCTGTAAAAAGATGTAATCGAATGTTTATCAATAAATAATGTTAAGTTTTAAAAATGCTGTATGAGTGGGTTTAATAAACATGATGCAGATATGAATAAAGAATATGGCAAACATGCCAAAAATAGTATTTAGAAAACATGCCTTAATCTATCGAAAACAGAATCTTGCGCTCTTGCATTTCAAGGCCTATCGGTGGTGGCTGCATTTTCAGCTATTATTTTTTGCATTCGCATTTCCCTTGACGGATTTGGTACTTCCTTTGTTACATGCATTAGCACGCGGAAAGCGATATAACAAGCAATGAGCATTTGATACAATACGACTACTGTGCCGGAGTACCCGGGTTTTATTCCGACTGCGGCAGCTGCGTTTCGATGGAGGCGAAACGAAGAGGCGTCGGGTGCTGTGCGATGTCAGCGCATGTTAAAAATCCCCAGCTGGTCGAAATTATTTCGAAGCCCTCCACTACGGCTCCTCTTTCTCTCTATGCACTTTCACTCCCACCTTCCCATTTCCCTTACGGCGCGGTACTGGAGTCCGCATAAAAAAGTGTGACAGATACTGCGCCTTTTTCTTCCTCTGAACCATATATCATTATTATTAATAATATTATTGTACATACTTATGCTAACTATAAAACTACGACAATTATCATATTGAGGCCCTCGTAAGGCTGGCTGGCTAGCAACAGAATGTGTACAAAATGCGTGTGCTGTGCGATGTCAGCGCACGTTAAAGATCCCCAGGGGATCGAAATTACTCCGTAGCCCTCCACTACGGCTCCTCTTTCTCTCTTTCCACTTTCACTCCCATCTTCCTCCCCTTAGAGTTTCTTACTCTTACCTAGAGGGAAAGCTGTGCTGCCGTCTATGGGAGTTTACATGAAGTTTCCAGACGGCCAGTTCAGCCACCATGGGCGCTCAAAGCATCATGGGCCGGAGAGCTACCGAGTGCAGGACTACAACTTTTGGCCAAAACAAATGCAAAGATAAGCGTTGTTCTACCGTAAATAATGTCCTAACATTGAATATTGTGACTATAAATTGCAAAAAGAGAGAGAAACAGCATGACAGTGTGATATTTATCCAATATAAGCGAGGGCTCTTTCTCCTATTGGCTTAGTTTTGAGCAGCATAAATACCAATATTTCGCACTTAATAGGCACAATTTGAAATATAAAAACGTTATAAAAATATTTATGGTTGTGCAATCACTTAAGGAAGTTTTTAGTGGCATTTCGGGAAACAAAAACCATTTATTGGCGACGTCTGCGTTTGCGCCTTCGCTACTGTGGATTTCACGGTCTATGTACCCACCTTCAGATGATGATGATGACGAAAAAGAAACATTGCAGCAACGCCACTCCACGTACCCGAGAAAAACCGACTGTCCCGCAACAAGTAGCACACCGGCCCATGATTCTTAGAGCGCCTATGGTGGCTGAAGTGCAGCGCCCTCAGCTTTCCCTCTAGTTAGTGTAAGGAACTCTTTGTTCCTCCCTTCTCTTACGGCGCGGTTGCGGTGTCCGTCTCACTCAAGGCGCGGTAACTGTCTCACTTTGCTTTCTGTGGACACCGCAAGCGCGCCGTAAGGGAAGGGAGGAAGATGGGAGTGAAAGTGGAAAGAAAGAAAGAGGAGCCGTAGTGGAGGGCTAAGGAGTAATTTCGACCACCTGGGGATCTTTAACGTGCGCTGATATCGTACAGCACATGACGCCTCTTCGTTTCGCTTCGATCGAAACGCAGCCGCCGACCACTATAGTCGGGTTCGAACCCGGGTACTCCGGCACAGTAGTCGGGTGTCTTACCACTGCACCAGCCCGGTGGGGCAGAAGCTCTTTATAGGGTACGTATGGAGCCAACAGTTGAGGGGAAGAGGATTGATTGATTTATAGGAAGGGAAAGGCGCGGTAACTGTCGCATTTGTTTTCTGTGGACACCTCACCCGCGCCGTAAGGGAAGGAATGTGGGACAACACCACCTAGACGAACTAGGTGGTGTTGGGTGGGAGTGAAGGTGGAAAGAGAGAAATAGGAGCCGTAGTGGAGGGCTACGGAGTAATTTTGACCACATGGGGATCTTTAACGTGCCCTGACATCGTACAGCACACGACGCCTCTTCGTTTCGCCTCCATCGAAACGCAGCCGCCGAGGTCGGGTTCGAACCCGGGTACTCTGGCACAGTAGTCGGGCGTCTTACCACTGCACCACCCCGGCGGGGCAGAAGCTCTTTATAGGGTACGTATGGAGCCAACAGTTGAGGGGAAGAGGATTGATTGATTTATAGGAAGGGAAAGGCGCGGTAACTGTCGCATTTGTTTTCTGTGGACACCTCACCCGCGCCGTAAGGGAAAGAAGGTGGGACAACACCACCTAGACGAACTAGGTGGTGTTGGGTGGGAGTGAAGGTGGAAAGAGAGAAATAGGAGCCGTAGTGGAGGGCTACGGAGTAATTTTGACCACCTGGGGATCTTTAATGTGCACTGACATTATTTATTTATGGCGCTGAGTTTGCCACATGGCATAAAAGTGGGGGGGGGGGGTAGAATCACAGGAATGTGTGGAGTGCAGCCATGTGCAAGTCACACAAACTGCGTGCATAAATGTTGTTTGTTATCCATAAGTGGAAATGAGAGTCATTACTCGGTGAAAGTCCAGCTTTTTGTAAAATGATCTTTCGTATATGCGAAGTTCCTGAGCATGTTCATATTAGATGCCGGACAGTGGTGTCGCAAGCGGGTTCTTCGCAGAGTGGGCATTTGTCGGGAAATGGAATAGTAGTACTTTGCCACTGGTGTCGAACGGCGGGCGTAAGCCTAGGTGGTGTTAACGTAAGGGCCACTCCGACTCTCAGCCGTCTCAGAGATACCTCCTCCACCCTTGTTAGACGGGGGGAAGGGGTACGTACACGGGGGAATTAGAGCACGTGTACGCTGTCTGAGGGATGCTGATGTCAAATGGGTCAGGAGTGGATCCGGTGGCAAGGAATCATGAATAGGTTGCGACACATCATCTGCATGAAGAAGCACGTCTGCTGTTATGGTATTCAAATTTTTGTTGTCTTGAACCCAGGGAATGATTACAATCACTGGGTAACGGTGACAAGCAGCATGTATAGTCTGTGCGACCCTAAGAGTGCCATGGACTTTCTTTAAACGTTTTAGGGCTTCTTTAGAGTGAGTCATTATGTGTACTTGTTTAAACGTAGGGTCGGCAGGTAACGCTTCTTGGCGTTTAAGATAGCTTGCAGGTCGAAGGCAGGAGTTGATTTGGCGTCGGTAAGGTAACTACGATTGGTGTTGAGGTGAGGGTGGGTTGAGCTTATAAAAGCAACTGAACCACCTGTTAGGGTTACGGTGGCATCTTCGTAAATAATACAGTCATCATGTGTTGCGCAAGACGTTATTGGGAATGATGATGAGAGCTGCGACTTCTTGGTGAGTAGAGGCTTATTAGAAGTAAGGTGGTAGCAGTCCCATGGAGGTGGCTGGTTCTCTAATTCAAGACGAAGGGAAGCTTTTCTTGCTCTGTTTGTCTGTCTTTCGGCAGTTAATTCTGCCAACGTGTTTAGATGGGCATACTCCTAGTGTAGACTGATAGGAGTTGATCGAGGCAGTCCCTTAATGACTCACATGGCCTCGTGGTTGAGTGCCTCGGACTATTGCCGTTTTGTCAGTTTCTGAAACTGTCTCAAAGCGCCGCCGCTGAGGTCGGTTTCGAACCCGGGTACTCTGGCACAGTAGTCGGGCGTCTACTGTGCCGGAGTACCCGGGTTCGAACCCGACCTCGGCGGCTGCGTTTCGATGAAGGCGAAACGAAGAGGCGTCCGTGTGCTGCGCAATGTCAGTGCACGTTAAAGATCCCCAGGTGGTCAAAATTACTCCATTGCTTGCATGCTTGGGCGCCCAAAACCTATTACTTGGATAGGAATGTACCTCAGGGCTCCATTCTCGGACCCATATTGTTCAACTTGGCCATGACACGCGTCGCCGAGAATCTGGAAATCAGCACAAGCGCAAGATTCGTATATATGCTGATGATATTACCGTCTGGACTGAGGCAGCGGATTACGTAGACAAATATTCTATGGAGACTGAACTTCAGGCGGCCCTTCTTTGTCTTGAAGATACACTAACCAAAATTGGCCTCGAACTCGCACCACATAAAACAGAATTGATTAGTATCGACGGAAAACATAAAACCAACCCCAGTATGCAGATCCATCTTCACATCGGAGGCAACACCATCACCTCCTCAAATGGGCAAATCCGCATTCTTGGCCTGCCCATATCAAGCTGCAACAGCCCCCAGAAATGGGTTCATCAGTTACAACGCCTTTGGCCAGCACTGCTACATACTATTCGTCGCCTGTCCAACCGGCACGGCGGTGCGCGGCAGCATGCCTGCCGTGCGATGGCCAGAGCAGCGGCGGTCGGAAAAATCCTCTATGGCACACCGGTCCTCCAACTGTCGAAGACTGACTTCGCTAAGGTCGAACGCCTTCATCGCGCAACACTACGCACTATTACCGGTCTACCTAAGCACACTCCTATAGCCGAACTTGAGCGTTTGGCCGCTCTTCCACCTCTCACTACCATCGTTACCGAGTCACAGACGCGTCATCGAATACGTCTAGAGAACACTGTCCAGGGGCGTCGCCTGCTGGCCTGGGATGAACAGCGTAACGACAAAACACCAGCCCTATATGCATCACTTCCCCCTTGGGAGATGCCAGTAGTCACACGCGTCCATCGCCGACCTATAAACCGCGATTTTGTCATTCCCCGGGAGCTCCTAGCTGCCCATCACCGACAAGAGCGAATCCCCGATACGACTGACATATACACCGACGCATCCATTACAAGCGAATTCGGATCTATTGCCTGGGTATGCGATGACAACCCTTCCCTTTCAGGCGCTTATGCCTGCCATCTACCTCAGGGTACCACTCTTCACGCTGAACTCGCGATTTGGGGAGCCTTGTCAGGAGTGCCTTGCACCGGAACTGGGTCACTACGTATTCTTACTGATTCCTTTGAAGCTTACAAGGAAATCGCTACTCCGGGTTCACAAGATGCAACAGCTACGGCTATACAGCGCCTCCTTAAACGCCACCAACTCGCGACCAGAACTGTCGCTATTCACTGGACCCCAGGTCACTCGGACGAATCAGGGGGCAATGCGGCGGCACACGCCGCGGCTGCCTTGGCAGGTGGGATGTCCACATTTACTTCCCCACCCCCCTTGCTTCATCCTTATTCGACCTTGGGCGGGCAACTCACCCATTCTCTTGCCCTTATGCACTATACTCGGACCAGTCTTCGTAGCCTCGGTCAGCATCGCATGCAGGTGGCCACACCAGACCCACCTCTTACGAGAAGAACCCACCTCACCCGAAGTCAAGAAGTCTTTTTGAATAAGCTCATCGCCCATGCGGCTTACACGCCACGTATTATGGCCCGCTGGCGTCAGTATAAGGAGAAAATGATTACGTGCCCCCACTGTACGACTCTAACCTGCGGCGGCATATCTCATTTACTTTGGGAATGCCCTGCTTTTTCTACTGGACGCCCCGAGATCGAACCCTACCGCCTGAACTACCGTTCCCTTCTAGAAACTGATGCAAACACACAGATGATATTTGCCAAGTATGGCTCGCTTAGTGGCCTGGTTAGAGCAATGTGATTCGAGTGACGACCTAAACAATGAAGATTCTGTCTACTCCCCTTTATCCCCATCCATGGCCATGAGCATTCCAATTCAATAAAGGACATTCAATCAATCAATCACAGGAAAGAGAATTCTCAGCATCTGTCACATTTGTATGTGTGGACAGCTGAACTGCTCCATAATGGAAGGGAAGAAGATGGGAGTGAAAGTGGAAAGAGAGAGGTAGGAGCTGTTGAGGCTGGTTTCAGAGTAATTTCGACCACCTGGGGTTTTTTAATGTGCTCCGGCACCGCACAGCTGTGGGATGAGCAGGGGTGGCTGCTCCTGGCTCTGATGGGGTTGGCACCGGTAGGATCACCGCCGCTTGCGATAGCGGCTAGCCTGCCACCGAAGTTTTATCTGTTATAGGCCGTCATTGCATCCGCAACCGCTTCGGTGGTAGACGGCGGCTGTTGCAGCGCGCCTTTCTCCCTGTCTTCTTCTTTTTCTTCTCTATTTTCTCTTCTGTCCGCAAGAGGCAGCAGAGGTGGCGCAGCTACAGAATCAGTAACAGGCCCGTACATTTTCTTTTCCCTCTTCCTACAGCCACAACAATGACGCCGCACAGCACACGGTTTCGCTTCTATCGAAACGCAGCCGCCGAGTCAAGGGGGTGGTGAAGGGTGGTCGTTCCTGGTCCTACGGGGCTGGGGCGTTAGGTCAACGCCGCTTGCGGCGGGGGCTAGCCAGCCACTGAATGTTAATGTTGTAGGCCGTCATTGCATCAGCAACCGCTTCGGTAGTGGACGACGGTTGTTGCGGCGTGCGTCTTTCTCTACCTCTTCTTTTTCTTTCTTCTCTACTTTCTTCTGTCCGCACGAGGCAGCGGAGGCGGCTCAGCTGGCGGTGGGAGGTGGTGAAGGGTGGCAGTTCCTGGCACTACGGCTGGGACGGGAGGTCAACGCCGCTTGCGGCCAAGCTAGCCAACCATGGAATTTTTACCTGTTGTAGGCCGTCATTGCACCCGCCAACGCTTAGGTGGTGGATGACGGCTGTTGCGCCGCCCATCTTTCTCTACCCTCTTCTCTTTCTTTCTTCTCTACTTCCTCTCTTCTATCCGCACGAGGCAGCTGATGTGGCTCAGCTACAGAGCCAATAGCAAGCCCGCGCATTTTCTTTTCCTTCTTCCTACAGCCACAACAACAGAGCCAGTAGCAGCCCCGTGCATTTTATTTTCCTCCTTCCTACAGCCACAAATACAAACGCAGCCGCCGGCCGTCATGATCGAACCCAGGTACTCCGGCAATATAGTCGGGCATCTTGACCACTGCGCCACCACGGCGGGACGTTTGCACACTGTCAGAGTAGAAAAGCTGCGAACGCAGATGTACTTTCAGCACATTGCGTCTGTAAGTGTTAATGTGGGTTGAAGGGTAATTGTTACTGGCCCTACGGGGCTGGGAAGGTAGGTCAACGCCGCCTGCGGCGGGGGCTAGCCAGCCACCGAATTGTTATCTGTTCTAGGCCGTCATTGCACCCGAAACCGCTTAGGTGGTGGACGACGGTTGTTGCAGCGCGCGTCTTTCTCTCCTTCTTCATTTTCTGTCTTCTCTACGCATGAGGCTTCGGAGGTAGCTCAGCTACAGAGCCAGTAGCAGGCAGGTGCATTTGGTTCCCTTCTTCCTACAGGCGCAACAGCAAATAGTAACGTAGTGAAATAATAGGAGAGTTGAATGAAGCCCATATGTGCTTGCAGTATGTAAGGGGCAGGGTCTGGCTACAAATACAAACAAGGATTATCGTTCAAACTTCGTTCGTAACTGAATGAAAAGACACGAGTTCCCGCTTTTCGCAAATCGCGATCGTATTGCTGAATGCTAATTCGAAGCCAGTACGGTGGCCTGCGATGGTGCAGATGGCAGCATTGCCCTGTGTGTGGTCCATGCCATTTGAGAAGCCGGTGACAGCTACCAAGGCACTAGCAAGGCGATTTGAAATTCAGCTAACCGCTTGGCGTGGTTGTATGGTCTTTACGTCCTGCTACTGCCGGAATGAAATGTTAAATCGACATTCTCCTGCATGTGAGGCTTTCTTTGTGCGAGGTTTTGCTTCTAGCAATAGGCCACCCTCAGCGAACTTGAAGCTTGATGGTGTGAATACATTTGTGTTGAGCTGTATTCTTTTCCGCACAAAAGATTTGGGTTCTTTTACGGAAATTCCACTTTGCGTTTAAGGGGGAGAGCATGTGTGTTATGGCAGCGGAAGGATTTTAGTTCGCACGAATTTTTCCCATTATTGAATTTGCTAAAGCCTAGTACTGGAAAAAGACGTTTTACGTTTTACACACCATTTGGTAAGAGCCCAGCCGTGGAGCATGAAATCTCAGCTTGCAAAACCTGACGCCCTTGTTCTATCCCCCCCCCCCCCCCCGCTGACAAAATAAAGATGTTTAGTCCTCCTCCTCTATTGCCAGACCTTGACCGAAATACTAGGTGTAGTGAACTACACGAGGATATACGAAGACGAGGATTAAGTAGGTGAGAATATCACGAAGACGAGGATAAGGACGACGAAGTTCCGCTGCGCTGCTCGTGCTCGCTTGTGGAGACTGAGACTGGCTGTGTTCTTGTGTGGTTCGCCGTGAAACTTCGACAGGGCTATTATCCCTGTTAAAGCACAGTAAAAACCCCCTGCGCTGTGCGCTGTGCGCTGTGCGACGCATTCTTCTTTCTGCGCTGTGCGACGCACTGCCCGACGACAACAGTTCAGTGTGTCCTCAAAAGCTTACCATCGCTGAAGATGTCGACGTAGCACCAGAGGCTTGTGCCCTTGTGCCTCTTTCGTGTCCTGCCGCGTCAGACGCTAGTGTTTTATTTACACCGTCTGCATCCTTCATCCACCGCAAGCACCTGCCGCTGCCATCTGCTGTTCTCGATGTTCACGGTGGCTTCACGAAGCTACTCATCTACAATCCGTCCCCACGCCCGATTACTCTGCTACGTGGGGAATCTCCCGGTTCCATTCAACCAGCCCACCTTCTCTCTGACCTGGATGCCTCCGAGACTTACCGCAGTAACTACATTGATGCTCTGCAGTCCGATCCGACGCCTGATACGTTGCCAGACGACTTCTTCCGAACCGCCATCGATGACGCTCTTCCTTCCACCTACCGGACTCAGCTCGTGGCCCTTTTACAGACATTTCGCTTTGCTTTCGACGCCGCCCACACACCTCTCGGCCGCACTTCCACAGTCGCGCATTACATTCAGACCGGCTCTAACTCGCCTTTTCGACATTGCCCCTATCGTGTGTCAGCGGCAGAGCGTCGCGTGATCAATGAACAAGTTGAGGACATGCTACGATGGGGTGTAATTCGTCCATCACAAAGCCCCTGGTCTTCACCAGTGGTGCTAGTGAAAAACAAAGATGGCTCGTTTCGCTTTTGTATTGATTACCGGCGCCTCAACAAAATTACCCACAAGGACAATTACCCCCTTCCGCGTATAGACGACGCTCTTGATTGCCTCCAAGGTGCCGAGTACTTTTCATCTCTTGATTTACGTTCAGGTTACTGGCAAGTACCAATGGCCGCCTGTGACAGAGAGAAGACCGCATTTGTGACGCCGGATGGCCTCTATGAATTTAATGTGATGCCCTTCGGTCTGTGCAATGCGCCCGCCACATTCGAGAGGATGATGGATAACATCTTGCGGAAGTTCAAGTGGCACATCTGCCTCTGCTACTTGGACGACATTGTTGTCTTTTCCGCCGACTTCGCTACGCACCTAGAGCGCTTGCGGAAAGTTTTGGTTTGCCTTACTGACGCCGGCCTGCAACTGAATCTCAAGAAGTGTCACTTCGGTGCCAGGGAGTTGACTATTTTGGGGCACATCGTCTCTAAGGAAGGTGTTCGCCCTGATCCGGCCAAGCTGCGCGCAGTGGCGGAGTTTCCTAAGCCGGTTTCTCTCAAGCAACTTCGAAGCTTCATAGGTCTATGCTCTTATTTTCGGCGCTTCGTGCAGAATTTTGCTTCGGTAATTGCACCCCTGACGAAACTACTCGGAGGAAACAGTGACTTAACTGCGTGGTCGGTCGAGTGCGACGAAGCGTTCAACGCATTGCGCCGTCTTTTGACTTCGCCACCAATCCTTCGCCACTACGACCCGACAGCACCCACCGAGGTCCATACTGATGCGAGTGGCGTTGGCCTCGGAGCTGTCTTGGCACAACGGAAAAAACGGTTTTCACGAATACGTCGTCGCGTACGCGAGTCGTATCCTCTCTAAAGCTGAACGCAACTACTCAGTTACAGAAAAGGAGTGTTTGGCAATTGTGTGGGCATTAACAAAATTCCGACCCTACCTTTACGGTCGCCAGTTTGACGTCGTCACGGACCACCACGCGTTATGTTGGCTGTCCTCTCTTAAAGACCCGTCCGGCCGCCTCGCACGATGGGCTCTCCGCCTACAGGAATTTGACATCCGCGTTATATATCGCTCTGGCCGTAAACACATGGACGCCGACGCACTATCTCGTTCTCCCGTCTCCAACGAACCTGATTGCTCTACGGCGGCTGATCCCGTCCTCTCCTCTCTAACCATCGCTGACATGCCTGCGGAGCAGCGAAAAGACCCGTGGCTCGCATCTCTTATCGAGATCGTGTCCACTACTCCTAACGCTGCTGCGCCTTCTCGGGCTTTACGCCGCCAAGCACCACACTTTGCCCTACGAGACGGTCTTCTCTACCGCCGCAATTATATGACTGATGGTCGACGGTGGCTTCTCGTCATTCCCTGCCATTTACGACATGAAATTTGCACCTCTTTCCATGCCGACCCTCAGTGTGCCCATCCTGGTGTAGTGAAGACGTTTCAAAGGATCTCTCAACGCTACTATTGGCGCGGCATGTACGGGTATATTCGCAAATACGTCCGCTCCTGCATCGCCTGTCAGCGCCGAAAGTCATCCACACCTCGTGCTTCTGGCCCCTTACAACCACTTCCATGCCCGGCCCGCCCTTTTGACCACATTGGCGTTGACCTTTATGGGCCACTTCCCTGCACGGTTTCTGGGAACCGGTGGATTATCGTCGGCATCGACCACCTCACCCGGTATGCCGAGACCGCCGCTTTACCCGCCGCTACTGCCCGTGAAGTTGCCCTCTTCTTGCTACATCATTTTGTTCTTCGCCACGGCGCGCCGCGAGAGCTGCTGAGTGACCGAGGACGCGTCTTCCTTTCCAACGTCGTTGAATCTCTACTAGCCGAATGTCGAATCATACACCGGACCACAACAGCCTACCACCCTCAAACAAACGGGTTGACTGAGCGCTTCAATCGCACTCTCGGAAATATGCTGACGATGTATGTTGCCGCCGATCAGACTAACTGGGACGCTGTCCTTCCTTTCGTGACATACGCTTATAACACCGCCACGCAGTCAACTACTGGATTTAGCCCTTTCTTCCTCCTTTATGGGCGTGAGGCGTCGTCCACGATGGACACTATTTTACCATATCGTCCCGACTCCTCCGAGTGTACTCTCCTTTCAGACGTTGCCAAACATACGGAGGAATGTCGCCAGTTGGCCCGATGTTTTACATCGGAATCTCAAGGCCGCCAAAAGCATCACCGCGACAAAGATCAGACGCCACACGTTTTTCCTGCAGGATCCCTTGTTTGGCTTTGGGTTCCCGGCACCCCACCGGGATTGTCATCAAAATTTCGAACCGAGTATCACGGCCCCTACCGCATTGTCCGTCAAACCTCCCCTGTGAATTATATCGTGGAGCCACTCACTACCTCTTCGGACATGCGTCATCGCGGCCGCGAAACTGTGCACGTGAGCCGCCTCAAAACCTACTACGATCCGCTCCTCTTGCCCTCACCGTAGGTCGCCAGGATGGCTCCTCCTCGCTCCGGGGGAAATTGTAGTGAACTACACGAGGATATACGAAGACGAGGATTAAGTAGGTGAGAATATCACGAAGACGAGGATAAGGACGACGAAGTTCCGCTGCGCTGCTCGTGCTCGCTTGTGGAGACTGAGACTGGCTGTGCTCTTGTGTGGTTCGCCGTGAAACTTCGACAGGGCTATTATCCCTCTTAAAGCACAGTAAAAATCCCCTTTCATAGGTAGTTGTTCATATTGAAGAAAAAGAATCCATTCGTAATCCATCATAAGCTCACGCCACTCGGTGACCTCTATGGCTCTTGTCACTACACGGATCTGTGTGTTCGTGTCGAAGCTGAGCAACGCGGCCTCCCACTGGTCTTGATTCGAGAACTGCAAACCTACAGGAGGAAGGTCCCGACGGCGCAGCCCAGAGTATGTGTGAGAGAGTGGTGTTTTGGCCACATATCATAATTGATGACGAGTAGACCCCAGGGTATATGCGAGAATATACGGCAGGATTCGGGAAAGTGTTCGTTTTGATTTGCCTCCACGCAACCTCTTGGTTTAGTAGGGTAAATATGCCTGGGGCGAAAAGTACGTAGATATGTCTACATATTTGGAAAACTTTGATAGAGCGCAAACACACACGACCACTAAGGACAAGAGACGAGACACAAGCGCCGACTGCCAACTGATTTTTATTGGAGCAAGGCAACACCTATATACACAGCAGCTTACATAAGAAGTTTCAGTACCGCACGGGCGAGCAAGAGATACTGGGAAAAAAAACAAAAACCAAAAAGGCAAGATGCTCAAGGGGTGAACATATTAGTCGCATCTAAAAAACAGACCTCGGCGTTTAAGAGAGATATCGAAGGCTTGCTAATGCATCTGTTGCCATGCATCTGTTGACGTGCGGGAAGGTGTATGTCGGCCAAACTGGCCGTTGCATCAATGATCGATTAGGGGACCATTCAAGAAATGTTAAGAATTTTAAAGACAAGTACGCACATTTAGTTGCGCATATCAGTAATTGCAGTGGTTGCGTGGCCCGATATAATGAGACGAAGATTCTCGGCAAGAGCATTGATAAGACAGCCCGTCTCAGCTTGGAAGCCTTTCATAACACGAAATATGGCAACAGATGCATTAGCAAGCCTTCGATATCTCTCTTAAACGCTGAGGTCTGTTTTTTAGATGCGACTAATATGTTCACCCCTTGAGCATCTTGCCTTTTTGGTTTTTGTTTTTTTCCCAGTATCTCTTGCTCGAACGTGCGGTACTGAAACTTCTTATGTAAGCTGCTGTGTATATAGGTGTTGCCTTGCTCCAATAAAAATCAGTTGACAGTCGGCGCTTGTGTCTCGTCTCTTGTCCTTAGTGGTCGTGTGTGTTTGTGCTCTATCAAAGTTTTCTAAAAATGAACCAACTCGCCCAGAAAGAAGTGTTAATGTCTACATAAGCGGTAGTGCATAGTGATGCCATGAAACGTAACCATACGATCTCCAGCCATCCGCAGAACGGGTTGAGGAGTCCGGTCGACGAATCCTCGGGTGTAATGATGGGCTGCTTCGTTCCCTGGATGGGATGAATGCGCTGGGAGCCAGATCAATTTGATCTTGCGGAGATGGAAATTGGTGGAATGGAGGAGGGATAGGGCTACAGAAACCTGTATGAAGGGTAAAGAGGCCACAGTCAGAACTGGGCATGGTCTTACTGATTGGTTTCCGATTGACAAAGAAGTGAGACAAGGCTGCATCCTGTCGCCCTGCCTATTAACCTGGAAGAGTCTTCAGCTGGAGTGAAGATTGCTGGAAAACGTATCAACAAACCTAGATATGTAAATAATGCCGCTTTAATGGCAGAAAGTGAAGTGGAACTCAAGAAACTTCTGATGCGCGTACAAGAAGAGAGTGAGACATTTGTGCTTAAACTGAACATTATAAAGACAAAGATCATGGCGTCTTGCCCTATGAAGTCCTGGAGCATCAAGGGACAAGAAGTGGAAGCTGTGACAGATTTTCTCTTCTTGGGCTCCAAGATTATCCCGGAAGGAGACTGCAGCCATGAAATTAGGAGACGCCTGCTTCTGGGAAAGAGAGCCATGGCCAGCGTTGACCACCTAGTAAAGAGCAGAGACATTAGACTGCCAACAAAGATCCATATAACACGGGCTATTGTCTTTCCAATTGTGATGTATGGATGCGAGAGTTGGACTGTGAAGAAGGCTGACCGCCGAAGAATTGACGCGTTTGAATTGTGGTGCTGGCGGAGAATTTTGAGAGTTCCTTGGACTGCCAGAAAATGAAATCAGTCGATAGTGTCGACCATAAACCCGGACTGCTCATTGGAGGGTCAAATTCTAAAGTTAAAAGCTCAGCTACTTTGGTCATCTGATGAGAAGACAGGAGTCGCTGGAGAAAGATGTGACGTTGGGAAAGGTTGAGGGCCACTGGAGAAGGGATAGGCAGCGAACGCGATGGTTAGATGGCATCATCGAGGCTCTGCAGATGAAGTTATGTGATGTTAGGAAGATAGAGAGACCGGAAAGCGTGGCGTGATATGGTCCATAGGCTCACGAACAGTCGGACACGACTGAGCGACCGAACTGAACTGAGGGCTACAGAAAAGACCCGGTGTTTAGCTAAATTACGAATTGCAGATTTGGAATCACTAAAGATGGTCTCGGCACAGGTGAAGACAATCGCCAAGGCTATGGCTGCCTCCTTGGCCTCTTCAGATGATCTGACATGGAGGATGCACGCACCCAACGGCCGTTCACAGTGGTTTACTACCACGAGCGTAAAAGCATCGCGGTCGGAGTATTCTGCTGCGTCGACACTGACTGCTGTCCGATATGTCGAATATTTTTTGTGCAGGAATTTCGTCCTGTCTTTGCTGCGAGCGATATCGTACACTGGGTGCATGTTTTTTGGGAGAGGGGTAACGATGTGCTCACTGTAGATGCGAGGTGGAAGCTGGACCTTGTCAGCGACGGTGGCTTCGAAGCCTATTCCCACCTTCCCACCTTGTCGAGTATGTGATGTCCCTTGGTGGTGGGGGGGAGGCGCTCCGTTACAGGGTTATAAACTGCTAATTCCAGGAATTTATAGGTGGGGGCTCAGTGAGGAAGGTGAAGAACCGTCTTGTATGCCGTCTAACAAAACAGCCAACGCGGATCACCGAAAAAAAAAACTGGACAGAAAAAATAGGTTTCTTATATGTCTCTTAAGAGGAGAATGACGAAAGCCTACCCTCCCTTTCCTATCATTTGCCTCTTATCGGCGTTATTTGCAGCGCAATATATAATTATAATCGCTTTACGGGAAAGGAAAGGCATATTATCTGTTACATTTTTTTCTGGAAAGTTTGCGTTTGGGCTGTAAACCATCGCTCCTGTCTCGTGTTGTTCCTTGGCGCGTGTTCAAGTGAATGATTGCAGATGGTCGGAACATAATAAAGGAACACATCTCACGGAATTTCGTGGAACATGACTGATCCTGCTCACAACTTTCGAGCACGGGATTTCGTTTTATGAGCCTAGGAAGGCTTTTGGCCTAAAAAGATAAAACGTCTCCACCAGGAATCGAACCTGCATTCCTCAGATGCCCAGCCTTCCGCTGTACAAATTGCACCGCGACCGGGATTTGTTTTTCACGATTGTATTGACACTGCAACAATGTCCTACATACATGTGCTATGTACAAAGAATTATTTAAGAGCGTCAAATCCACACGATGCGCAGTAGGATACACCTAGTCAAGGAAACTAAACAAGAGGCAATGTAGAGCACATCACAAAGAGTAGAGCCACTCCGGCTCAAAGTCAGTTTGTGCATACATAATGGACAATCATCCTACAAAAGGGGTCTTTTGAGGAGACAACCCTACTGAAAAATGAAAAGTTTTACGAGGCAATAACCTCAAACAACCTCATCAAATCACATAGACTCTCATACAGTGCACATCATTATAAAATACCTTCTATAACTTATGTTAATGTGCAAGAAATTATGATATCTTACGCAATTATATGCGACTTGTAGTGATTTCTTACGTGAATTGAGTGAGACTGTGCGAGAAAATGTGAGGTTATTGCCTCATACAAATTTTTTTTTTCAGTAGGGAACAGATTCACAATTTATGTATTTGAGCAGCGGATCTTAATTCTCCTTCTCTAGAGTGAGGATGATAGTTGTGATGATGATATGCTGGTCAGCTGCGCATTTCGGGCTAGCGTGTACTCGTCATTGGACAGGTTTAGATTGGACTAGATTAGATTACATTGGTTTGGACTCAATTGGACTAGTTTGGATTGAATTGGACAGGACTGGATTGTATTGTATTTGACCGGAAGGAACTGTACATAATGGACTGGATCGGATTATACAGGATTGAATGGGATTAGATTGTATTGGAGAGGAGTAGGCATCCCAGCGCCAGGCACACGTGTTTCGCTACGTGTACCCTGGGCTAGCTAAGCTAAGCCACGGGTAATTTTTCTGTGCCCTTTCCGAATTGCCCTCTACTTCACGTATAGGGCCTCATATATAGGCGTTTATTGAAAATTTACAAACTCTTATTCTTCTGTGATAGGTATGGCAAATAGCCCTGCATGCACAAACTGCGGGTGCGAAGAGACTATAGGACTATAGGCCACATTCTTTGTGAGTGCCCCATATACACCTAGGAAAGACAGTGCCTATGCCGTGCGCTGAAGCGTCTAGATGGACGCCCACTAACTGAAATTAAGATCCTAGGTCCCTGGCCACGGCGATCGTCTGCGATGAAGGCCTCCCAGGCACTGCTCCGCTTTATGAAAAGCACAGGACTGATCGAAAGGCTATGATTTTTTATGTTACGTGATATGTGACGTGACATGTCTGTGATGTAACTGTACTGTCATCACCGATCCCTCTCTCTCACCCGTAGTGAGCATTGACGTGTGTGTCGCTTAGGCACTGAGAGCGTTCTCGCTCTTAAGGACTCACGAGAATATTAGAGCAGCCTAGTGAATGCTTTGAAGTTATTTACGTTTGTACATAAAGGGATCTTTAGTGAGAAGTTAATAATGATTATTCGGCTAGCATTACATCATATAAGACTTTAAAGTTCGCCAGGATTTGGAGCCCTATATCACATTGCAGGACCAGCCGTACCACTAGAATGAAAACAAAACACGTCTGGAATGGCATGCTTTTCCCCTAGTACTTCACGTACCTCTAGTTTGTTATCACCAACCGCTGTTACCATCAGAGAGAAAGTACTCTCCAATATCCTTTAAATTGACCCAGTCCCGTTCGGCTTATACCAATTTCGCAATCGCGAACTTCAAAATTCTTCATCCATATAAATTTCTGCCGCACCCTACTACGCTTTCTTTCCCTTGGACACTAATTATTACCCTAAGATGCCATCAGTTATTCATCCTTCTTAATACACGTCTTGCCAATGGCGATTTCTTTTTTTACTCCGGCTAGAACGATATTAACTGACATCGTTATCTGACCAAGCCTGCAGACATTCCATCAGTAACGTTACCTGCCGTGTATCTTGTTCATGTATTTTTCTGGACTAGCAAACAGGTGTTTAGAATGAATATGAAATTTGATTGAAGAAACGGGAATTTCTAAGGAAAAGAAAAATATGGAATTTCTTGCCTCTTATATTGATGGCAGGATTCTTTGGTTAACAGGCTTGGTGCCCGTTGCTGCCCCAGTAAACTTCCCTAAAATATATATTGCATCAAGAAACAAGGCCAAAAAACATTAGCAGTGCTTCAACCAAGGGTAAACCGGGCTAGACGTGGAAAGCAAGGTTTGTTTTTGGTTCAGCTGTCCGGCAGTATTTGCTTTTTTTTCGATTTAGTTATGCTGTAGAATATACACACATTAGGCAACATGTTCATGTTTAGTGCGTGTTATCTCCCGTCCAGCCAGCTGGACATCGCGTTCTTCTTTGGGCGAGCAAGTAGAAGGCCCCGGGTCACTCACCATCCCGTAGTAGTATGACGTGCGATAGCAATTGCGCAGTACGCCTATACATAGAGCCATGAAGCTAAGAAAGATGTGATTTTATTTATTTTCTTGTTATTTTCAATTTCTCTTTTATTTATGTATTCCACCACTTATCATAGATCATTATTTTATCAGTATTTGTTATTATTTACCATCATACTATCTATCATTTTTACAGGAAAGGGAAAAGCGAAATATCTGTGGCGCACATCCTGAAGGCCCGATTAGACCCCCTGAAAGGAATTCGCACTAAGAGAAAACGCTGGCACACAATAGATGTGGAAAAGAACATGCCTATTCGTTAGCCACCTAAAAGAAAATGGGGTGTAGACAATTGCATCATGCGATGGACAGTAGGGTTATCAAATGCACATCGCACTATCAATATATTAATAATATAATTGGTTCAGAGCAAAAGGAGGGCTCACTATCTGTCACACGGTTTTTGGTGAAAACGTGAACCGCGCCATAAGAGAAGGAAGGAAGGTGAGAGTGAAAGTGTAAAGAGAAAGAGGCGCCGTAGTGGGGGTACGGAGTAATGTCTACCACCTGGGGGATGCTTAACGTGCACTGGAATCGCACAGCACATTGAAGCTGATAAAACTTTATTCATACTAAGTGGGAGGAATAGGGAAGTTAGCTAGCGTGCCGCAGGCCGTGGAGACCTTTGGCGACGCCAGCCCATTCGATGGCCTTGGACTGAATCTAGGGTCATCGCTGGACCTATGCTTGTCCCAAGCTTCTTTGCAGGGATGAGGCAAGGGTTCTCAGAAAGGCTTATGTGCTTTGCATGCCCAGAGCATGTACTCGAAGTCGTATTTCTCCCTATAAAACCGGCGGAAGGGATTCATATTCTTATTTATGAATTTTGATATGTAGTTTCGGTTGGGAAGGGTCCCCGTCTGTAGCTGTCTCCATATGACTTGTTGTTGTCTGGACAGTGTTTTATTGGATGGTGGGAGCGTTCTTCTTATTGCTTTTAATGTGCAGTGAGTTCGTGGTATGATACGACTGGCTCGCCGAAGGGTTCCAGTTCATGATTTTGCGCCACCGCTCGGCCGGTTAATTTTCGAGTGTATTTGTGGGCGCATGTGCTGGGGCCTATACTAATTCGATCTCTCTCAAGTGAGGAGATTCACTCATTTCACTGAGTATTTGTGCGGCGGGATTGGAGACTACCTCTAGCAAAGTTACTGATCGCCATTTTGTAATCGCTTAGTATGGTTGTTGCATTAGTAAAGGCGATGGCCGCGGCGATGGAGGCTTCCTCCGCCACTAGGGGCCTGGACGTGGAAACCATCTCCACCATGACGAGTCTTGCTGGGTTAATGCTGGGGTGTGTAACTCCCCATAATGAATAATTATTAGGTCCTTCCACGTCTTTTTTGGCGTCGACGTAGATGGCACACAGACATCTATTCGTTTCACATCCTTCAAAACGCAGCCGCCAGCTGTCGGGTTTAACCCCGGGTACACCAGCGCGGTATTCGGGCATCTTATTTATTGTAACACCGTGCAGAGCTTCAAACCAAGCACGGGAACACATCGGCCATTTCATGTGTGATGAAGGCGGACAATATAATTTACTACGAAGGCCATCTCTGCCAAACCTTTGACGTTGTCCCATGAGGTCAGTATATTCAACAAATTTAAGATCTTAGGATATTTTTAAGCGAAAAGCAGTGTCGGCAGACCATTTATTGCAACGTAAAAGAAATAGTTTTGTCTATAATCTAGGATAATCATTAATACTGTTAAGCTATAAATTCCTTTTCGTGCCCTCTGTTTTAATTTCTTGTTTTCATCGAGCTTTGTATTATATTCCTCAATTTGAAGTAAGCCCCTTTTTTGTTGGTTTTTATATGCGCCAACGTTTTTCTCGCTCAAAAACCTATATTGCGGGTCAGAAATGCATTGCCGCTCTAGATTTCCGTTTATTCAGATAAATCACGGCTGCATAGTTGGCTCGGATTGATGTGGCGAGGTTGTCGGTGATCATATGTTCATATGCATCCGATTCTAAGAAACAGAGGAAACATCATGAATAGCGTAGATTGCTGAGTGTTGTATCGGATGAAAGCGACCCCATGACCGTTCCAAATTGTTATCGCCCCCCTCCCCCCCTCCCCCCACGACAAGTGGACACAAGACAAATGTTATCAGTCTCGCAATAAGGGAGCTATTCTAAAGAATGCCTGACTAGAGTAAATTGGCAGTGCCCTACATCCTTTCAGACTACATCCCTCTTTTGCATAAAATGTTCTTACGTAATCGACGTAGCTTCACAAGCACCCCGCCCAGAAAAGTAAAGACCTTGCTGTACGCGTACCTGTTTTGATGCCGCTGTCAATCGAAGTACAGTGACATATTGCGAGCCCACCTTTTGAGGGCGTTTGCTCAGCGCATACAATGCCAATTTGTAAAGGTCGGGGTCACTGTTAGGTTCAACGTCCCACCATCCTCCTGTCATAACTCCATAATCATCACCGTTATTTACTGCGAAGCAGGCAGCGAAAAATAGTGCCACTGTTGGGAACATTTCCTGTTGAAACAAGAGAACCCATGAGTTGGCGAAAAAAAAAAGCAAATATTATTAGCAGCAGTACCCAAGTAAAGTTAAGTGCAGAACATCTAATGGGATATAAAATGTACTCGGTAGAGTGACCGGCCTTTTTCGTTAATGTTTCAAGAGATAAAATATTTACTGATCGTGGCATCACAGTGGGTAAATGCTATGTAGGGTCAGCACGACCGCCTGTGGTTTACAATCTTCATGCGATTAGATTCGTTTGTATTCCCTTTTGCGGTAGCTGCGAGATATACGGACATACTAGCTTTCTGTGGTTATCGGAAAATGGAAAACAAACTTCTTATATCTGCTCCGGCACAAAGCAGCGATTTCCTCGAACATTTAGGAGTTCTCTTGGGCTCTGGGAGCCCAAGAGTACTGTTCATCAAATACGCAGTAATGCCACTCGCAAAGCTATAAGACTATCGCATTCTTTGGACACTGAAACACGAGTTGAATATTGAGTCTGGTTTTTTGGCAACTCTGGCCAATCTGCAATTAAGTGAACATATCCACACTACTCCACATAGCGTACCCATGGCGAGCAAAAACATATAGAATAACACATATACAACAAATGATCGAAAACAGATTACCAAGGTTACCTTATTGGCTTGACAGACAAAACATTAACCTCAATACAGTTAGCTTAATCAACACGTACCATTATCAGTCTCTCCTTCAACAATGATAATTAAAGAAAATGGGTTACTTGGTTTGCTATGCTTTCTTTATTAGCCGTGTTTTGTGCACTCTCTGTAAATTGATCAGTCTCTCCTTCAACAATGATAATTAAAGAAAATGGGTTACTTGGTTTGCTATGCTTTCTTTATTAGCCGTGAAAAGTGCACTCTCTGTAAATTGTTCGCCTATGTTTTCAGTCATTTGGCCAGTTTCGCCTCATCCTTTCCGTTTGGCCCTGTTGCGCAGTAATGCATTAATATTGTTATTGCTGTCTTATTGTTGCATTTTTATTGTTTTTTGTCACAGAGCTATTCTGCCACTGTTGCGTGATGCCACTATGGGAGCGTGGGGCTTTGTCGAGGTGTCCTTAAGACACCTTTTTCCTCGCGCTTCCAGTGTCATATACACATTGTATGTATACTGTAGTCATGGTGAAATTGCGCAACAAACACGACACAAAAGTAAGAGGGACACGTAGCACGGGACGAGCGCAAACTACCAACTCTTTATCGAAGGAAAAAAGGCAACAAATTTATGCTTTCGGCCACTCAAGCGTTCATAGCTCAATCGCTTTCCACCCCTTTACCATCAGAATTCATGAATGACATGGCTCAGCACGTATGACTAAACACCTTAAAACAAGGTTAACTAAAAATAACTGATAAGAACCTTAGCAAACGCAGTCAGTCAATCGTAGCAAGGCAGAGTCAAGTACTCGAAGCAAAAGCAGTCAAAGGAAACAGAGTCATGTATGTGAAGCAAAGGCAGTCAATCGCTCGTAGCAAAGGCAGAGTCATGTATGCGAAGCAAAAGAAGTAAAAAACAAACAAACAAACAAACAAAAACTTAACAACAAGAACGAACAGAGCAAAAGTTAACGAAAAACCTGTATCAATAGCAGTCAGTCACTCGTAGCAAAGGCCGTGTCATCTATGCGAAGCAAGGCAGTCAAAATCAAAAGTGTTAGATAATGTAAAATAAAACTGGTTACTTTATCACCTAAGACAGGTCGTCAAAGCAAGTAACATTCAGTTGACCCTGGGCCTCGCGATTGAAAATCAACTCATGCGTGCAGCGTGCGGCCCAAGAGGTCATGTCACACGTGCCTAATTCTCATACCATAAATGCCGTTTTCAAAAAGGCTAATTCATTTCTGTACAGGACGACTGACGCGTCACTAACGCAGTTACTATCGTTCTTTATAAAAAAACGCTTCCAAAATCTCACGTGCATTGGTACTACTGCCCCTGACAAGAATCTTTATTTCTTGAAGCCGTGGCTGACATTTGCAGGTTCTGCAATGCTCAGACAAATTTGTGCTAATATGTTTATCGCCTAGTCAACGTTCATGCTCCCCTGCAGGCTCATTTATGCAGCGCCCAGTCTGGCCTATGTAGGCCTTTCCACAAGTCAGTGGTATAGTGTAAACTACACCTGTCGCGCATTTGACAAAGGGCTTCGTATGTTTTTTGGTACAGCCACCTTTCCTTTCTTTCTGCTTTGCGGTGCGTGAGCACAGCTGGCCTAGCTTCTTTGGTGCCGAGAACACCATGGGTACCGAGTACCTGCCAGCCACTTTATTCAGGTTGTGCGCGACCTTGTGCATGTAAGGTACCACGACCGGTCTTATACCATTGTTTGGAGCCCTTCTGCGCGCTTTTCCCTTCAGCTTATGAAGCAGGGATTCACTTACTGCCGTCCGGTTCGCACAGGGGTAGCCCGCCGCTTCCAATCGAGACATTTGGTTTTCGAAGCTTTCACTCATTTTGTGCTCGCATGACTTCATGAGTGCGGAATCACGACAAAGGTTAGCAATGCCTCTTTTGACCGTCTTGGAGTGTGCCGATTCAAATGGTAGAAGTAAATGCAGTAAATGCAAAGGGAACTCGCTGCAAGTATTTTTCGCAGAAAAGACACAAAAAGTAGATGTACCGTTTAGGACTACTGTAAGCGAAACAGGTTCTTGGCAAAAACAGTTAAGCTTGTATCTGAAAAAGCACTTACAAAAGCTTCGAGTAAACGATCCGTTCGCTACCAAGTATTCGAAGGAAGTTACAGCGTACCTGGAAGAAAATAGAAACTTTGGATACATGTTTTCTGTTGATGTGGAGGACCTTTTTTATTCGGTTCCTCACGACAAGCTTCTAGTTTCTGTTAAAACCTGTATAGAAGAAAATGGAGAAGTGTCCTTTCAAAACTATGTGGGTATGAATGCAGACAATTTTATCACTGTTCTTGAATTCTACCTTGACACCACTTTTATAGAATATGACAACAAGTTTTACTTACAAAGGCAAGGTATTTGCATTGGATCTTGCGTGACGCCTGTTTTGTGTAATATTTTCTTATCCTATATTGACCGCACCCTGACGACTGCATTAGAAGGCATGAAAGTTTTAAAAGTGTGCAGATATGTAGACGACTTTTTAGTTCTCTTAAAGCAGGATGATGGGATTTTACTAAGTTGACGACTAAAATTTTAGAACAGTTTAAAATACTGGGTAAGAGCTTGACTTTCACGCATGAAGCCCCCAAAGCAAACACCTTACAGTTTTTGGACTTACAACTATCCCTTTCCAATAATCACCTGTGTTGGATGTACCACCACAGAGTAGCGAAGGAGCTTCTACCATTTGAATCGGCACAATCCAAGACGGTCAAAAGAGGCATTGCTACCCTTTGTCTTGAGTCCGCACTCATGAAGTCATGCGAGCACAAAATGAGTGAAAGCTTCGAAAACCAAATGTCTCGATTGGAAGCGGCGGGCTACCCCTGTGCGATCCGGACGGCAGTAAGCGAATCCCTGCTTCAGAAGCTGAAGGGAAAAGCGCGCAGAAGGGCTCCAAACAATGGTACAAGACCGGTCGTGGTACCTTACATGCACAAGGTCGCGCACAACCTGAATAAAGTGGCTGGCAGGTACCCGGTACCCATGGTGTTCTCGGCACCAAAGAAGCTAGGCCAGCTGTGCTCACGCACCGCAAAACAGAAAGAAAGGAAAGGTGGCTGTACCAAAAAACATACGAAGCCCTTTGTCAAATGCGCGACAGGTGTAGTTGACACCATACCACTGACTTGTGGAAAGGCCTACATAGGCCACACTGGGCGCTGCATAAATGAGCGTGCAGGAGAGCATGAACGTTGATTAGGCGATAACGATATAAGCGCTAATTTGTCTGAGCATTGCAGAACCTGCAAATGTCAGCCACGGCTTCATGAAATAAAGATTCTTGTCAGGGGCAGTAGTACCAATGCACGTGAGATTTTGGAAGCGTTTTTTTATGAAAAACGATAGTAACTGCGTTAGTGACGCGTCAGTCGTCCTGTACAGAAATGAATTAGACTTTTTGAAAACGGCATTTATGGTATGAAAATTAGGCACGTGTGACATGACCTCTTGGGCCGCACGCTGCACGCATGAGTTGATTTTCAATCGCGAGGCCCAGGGTCAACTGAATGTTACTTGCTTTGACGACCTGTCTTAGGCGATAAAGTAATCAGTTTTATTTTACATTATCTAATGCTTTTGATTTTGACTGCCTTGCTTCGCATAGATGACACGGCCTTTGCTACGAGTGACTGACTGCTATTGATACAGGTTCTTCGTTAACTTTTGCTCTGTTCGTTCTTGTTGTTAAGTTTTTGTTTGTTTGTTTGTTTGTTTTTGACTTCTTTTGCTTCGCATACATGACTCTGCCTTTGCTACGAGCGATTGACTGCCTTTGCTTCTCATACATGACTCTGTTTCCTTTGACTGCTTTTGCTTCGAGTACTTGACTCTGCCTTGCTACGATTGACTGACTGCGTTTGCTAAGGTTCTTATCAGTTATTTTTAGTTAACCTTGTTTTAAGGTGTTTAGTCCTACGTGCTGAGCCATGTCATTCATGAATTCTGATGGCGGAGGGGTGGAAAGCGATTGAGCTATGAACGCTTGAGTGGCCGAGAGTATAAATGTTCCCTTTTTTGCTTCACTAAAGAGTTGGTAGTTTGCGCTCGTCCCGTGCTACGTGTCCCTCTTACTTTTGTGTCGTGTTTGTTGCGCAATTTCACCGTGACTACAGTAGACATTCACCAACTAGCCCGCCAATAGCTCCTGTTAGAGCATATTTCTAATTCAGTGGGCCCATCAGGCTGTGCTTCCATGTTGTGTGTGCCATCTTCATACGCTCAAGCGGAGACCATCATTAGCTACATCGTCGCCACTACTATACGTGCAAGAAAATTCGCCTACTGATTGAGAGAAGGAAATATGCCGGTCGAAGTAAGTGCTAACTTTGGGTAGGTGAAACCTTCTATGGGACACTGGAAGAGAGTGTGCAGAATACTCAGATCAGAATTATGGAGGCAGGTTCGCCTATGGCACGATTGGTTAAGGGTAGTGTGTTTCACGCAGTACCCTAAAGGGATGGCTGAGCACATGCTTCGCATTCACATGAGAAAGGCCGCTCAGAACACGGAAGTTGTTTGGAGTATTGCCATTAGAAGCTTACTGAAGCAGACGGAAAGAAGGAAAGGCAGTCGAGAAAAGGCAAGCGTGATAGTGCTGGAAGACGTCCAAGTGCCTGAGTGTGTTGTACGTGTTCTTGAGAAAGGCCCCAAGTACAGCGAAGAACCCACCTTGCTAGGGCACGAATTGCTGGCTATCAACAGGAACATCGCCAAGAAAGCTGACAACGAAAAGAAAGAGATGCATTTTGGACGGGGTGGACACCTTATCGAGGACCGCGTGCAAGGCAAAGGCAACAACGATGACGCAAGAATCGGGAAAGGTGATGAACTTTTTTAGAAATAATAATGCGCGGCTGATGCAGGCTGATAAAGATGGAGTATTTGTAATTGTCTCGGAAGGTATGTTCAGTGATAAGGCCGGACAGGCAATTAGGAAGAACTTTAAACAAGTTAGTAGGGGAGTAATTAAAGTAAAGAGCAAGGCTCAAAAAATGTGCAATGAATTAGGTCTAGATCGGTTAGCCAAAGAGATTAATAAATGCAAAGGGAACTCGCTGCAAGTATTTTTCGCAGCAAAGAAACATAAAGAAGATGTACTGTTTAGGACTATTGTAAGCGACACAGGTTCTTGGCAAAAACAGGTAAGCTTGTATCTGAAAAAGCACTTACAAAAGCTTCGAGTAAATGATCCGTTCGCTACCAAGAATTCGAAGGAAGTTACAGCGTACCTGGAACAAAATAAAAACTTTGGATACATGTTTTCTGTTGATGTGGAGGACCTTTTTTATTCGCTTCCTCACGACAAGCTTCTAGTTTCTGTTCAAACCTGTATAGAAGAAAATGGACAAGTGTCCTTTCAAAACTTTGTGGGTATGAATGCAGACAATTTTATCACTGTTCTTGAATTCAACCTTAACAGCACTTTTATAGAATATGACAAAAAGTTTTACTTACAAAGGCAAGGTATTTGCATTGGATCTTGCGTGGCGCCTGTTTTGTGTAATATTTTCTTATTCTATATTGACCGCACCCTGACGACTGCATTAGAAGGCATGAAAGTTTAAAAATTGTACAGATATGTAGACGACTTTTTAATTCTCTTAAAGCAGGATGATGGGGATTTTACTAAGCTGACGACTAAAATTTTAGAACAGTTTAAAATACTGGGTAAAGGCTTGACTTTCACGCATGAAGCCCCCAAAGCAAACACCTTACAGTTTTTGGGCTTACAACTGTCCCTTTCCAATAATCACCTGTGTTGGATGTACCACCACAGGGTAGCGAAGGATCTTCTACCATTTGAATCGGCACACTCCAAGACGGTCAAAAGAGGCATTGCTACCCTTTGTCTTGAGTCCGCACTCATGAAGTCATGCGAGCACAAAATGAGTGAAAGCTTCGAAAACCGAATGTCTCGATTGGAAGCGGCGGGTTACCCCTGTGCGATCCGGACGGCAGTAAGTGAATCCCTGCTTCATAAGCTGAAGGGAAAAGCGCGCAGAAGGGCTCCAAACAATGGTACAAGACCGGTCGTGGTACCTTACATGCACAAGGTCGCGCACAAACTGAAGAAAGTGGCTGGCAGGTACTCGGTACCCATGGTGTTCTCGGCACCAAAGAAGCTAGGCCAGCTGTGCTCACGCACCGCAAAGCAGAAAGAAAGGAAAGGTGGCTGTACCAAAAAACATACGAAGCCCTTTGTCAAATGTGCGACAGGTGTAGTTGACACCATACCACTGACTTGTGGAAAGGCCTACATAGGCCAGACTGGGCGCTGCATAAATGAGCGTGCAGGGGAGCATGAACGTTGACTAGGCGATAAACATATTAGCACAAATTTGTCTGAGCATTGCAGAACCTGCAAATGTCAGCCACGGCTTCAAGAAATAAAGATTCTTGTCAGGGGCAGTAGTACCAATGCACGTGAGATTTTGGAAGCGTTTTTTTATAAAGAACGATAGTAACTGCGTTAGTGACGCGTCAGTCGTCCTGTACAGAAATGAATTAGCCTTTTTGAAAACGGCATTTATGGTATGAGAATTAGGCACGTTTGACATGACCTCTTGGGCCGCACGCTGCACGCATGAGTTGATTTTCAATCGCGAGGCCCAGGGTCAACTGAATGTTACTTGCTTTGACGACCTGTCTTAGGTGATAAAGTAACCAGTTTTATTTTACATTATCTAACGTTTTAGATTTTGACGGCCTTGCTTCGCATAGATGACACGGCCTTTGCTACGAGTGACTGACTGCTATTGATACAGGTTGTTCGTTAACTTTTGCCCTGTTCGTTCTCGTTGTTAAGTTTTTGATTGTTTGTTTTTGACTTCTTTGGCTTCGCATACATGACTCTGCCTTTGCTACGAGCGATTGACTGCCTTTGCTTCACATACATGACTCTGTTTCCTTTGACTGCTTTTGCTTCGAGTACTTGACTCTGCCTTGCTACGATTGACTGACTGCGTTAGCTAAGGTTCTTACCAGTTATTTTTAGTTAACCTTGTTTTAAGGTGTTTAGTCATACGTGCTGAGCCATGTCATTCATGAATTCTGATGGCGGAGGGGTGGAAAGCGATGGAGCTATGAACGCTTGAGTGGCCGACAGTATAAATGTTCCCTTTTTTCCTTCACTAAAGAGTTCGTAGTTTGCGCTCGTCCCGTGCTACGTGTCCCTCTTACTTTTGTGTCGTGTTTGTTGCGCAATTTCACCATGACTACAGTAGACATTCACCAACTAGCCCGCCAACAGCTCCTGTTAAAGCATATTTCTAATTCAGTGGGCCCATCAGGCTGTGCTTCCACGTTGTGTGTGCCATCTTCATACGCTCAAGCGGAGACCATCATTAGCTACATCGTCGCCACTACTATACGTGCAAGAAAATTCGCCTACTGATTGAGAGAAGGAACTATGCCGGTCGAAGTAAGTGCTAACTTTGGGTAGGTGAAACCTTCTATGGGACACTGGAAGAGAGTGTGCAGAATACTCAGATCAGAATTATGGAGGCAGGTTCGCCTATGGCACGATTGGTTAAGGGTAGTGTGTTTCACGCAGTACCCTAAAGGGATGGCTGAGCATATGCTTCGCATTCACCTGAGAAAGGCCGCTCAGAACACGGAAGTTGTTTGGAGTATTGCCATTAGAAGCTTACTGAAGCAGACGGAAAGAAGGAAAGGCAGTCGAGGAAAGGTAAGCGTGACAGTGCTGGAAGACGTCCAAGTGCCTGAGTGTGTTGTACGTGTTCTTGAGAAAGGCCCCAAGTACAGCGAAGAACCCACCTTGCTAGGGCACGAATTGCTGGCTATCAACAGCAACATCGCCAAGAAAGCTGACAACGAAACCAAAGAGAGATGCATTTTGGACGGGGTGGACAGCTTATCGAGGACGGCGTGCAAGGCAAAGGCAACAACGACGACGCAAGAATCGGGAAAGGTGCTGAACCTTTTTAGAAATAATAATGCGCGGCTGATAAAGATGGAGTGTTTGTAATTGTCTCGGAAGGTATGTTCAGTGATAAGGCCGGACAGGCAATTAGGAAGAACTTTAAACAAGTTAGTAGGGGAGTAATTAAAATAAAGAGCAAGGCTCTAAAAATGTGCAATGAATTAGGTCTCGATCGGTTAGCCAAAGAGATTATTAAATGCAAAGGGAACTCGCTGCAAGTATTTTTCGCAGCAAAGACACATACAGAAGATGTACTGTTTAGGACTATTGTAAGCGAAACAGGTTCTTGGCAAAAACAGGTAAGCTTCTATCTGAAAAAGCACTTACAAAAGCTTCGAGTAAACGATCCGTTCGCTACCAAGTATTCGAAGGAAGTTACAGCGTACCTGGAACAAAATAAAAACTTTGGATACATGTTTTCCGTTGATGTGGAGGACCTTTTTTATTCGGTTCCTCACGACGAGCTTCTAGTTTCTGTTAAAACCTGTATAGAAGAAAATGGAGAAGTGTCTTTTCAGAACTCTGTGGGTATGAATGCAGACAATTTTATCACTGTTCTTGAATTCTACCTTAACAGCACTTTTATAGAATATGACAACAAGTTTTACTTACAAAGGCAAGGTATTTGCATTGGATCTTGCGTGCCGCCTGTTTTGTCTAATATTTTTTTATCCTATATTGACCGCACCCTGACGACTGCATTAGAAGGCATGAAAGTTTTAAAAGTTTACAGATATGTAGACGACTTTTTAATTCTCTTAAAGCAGGATGGTAAGGATTTTACTGAGTTCACGACTAAAATTTTAGAACAGTTTAAAATACTGGGTAAGGGCTTGACTTTCACGCATGAAGCCCCCAAAGCAAACACCTTACAGTTTTTGGGCTTACAACTGTCCCTTTCCAATAATCACCTGTGTTGGATGTACCACCACAGGGTAGCGAAGGATCTTCTACCATTTGAATCGGCACACTCCAAGACGGTCAAAAGAGGCATTGCTACCCTTTGTCTTGAGTCCGCACTCATGAAGTCATGCGAGCACAAAATGAGTGAAAGCTTCGAAAACCGAATGTCTCGATTGGAAGCGGCGGGTTACCCCTGTGCGATCCGGACGGCAGTAAGTGAATCCCTGCTTCATAAGCTGAAGGGAAAAGCGCGCAGAAGGGCTCCAAACAATGGTACAAGACCGGTCGTGGTACCTTACATGCACAAGGTCGCGCACAAACTGAAGAAAGTGGCTGGCAGGTACTCGGTACCCATGGTGTTCTCGGCACCAAAGAAGCTAGGCCAGCTGTGCTCACGCACCGCAAAGCAGAAAGAAAGGAAAGGTGGCTGTACCAAAAAACATACGAAGCCCTTTGTCAAATGCGCGACAGGTGTAGTTTACACTATACCACTGACTTGTGGAAAGGCCTACATAGGCCAGACTGGGCGCTGCATAAATGAGCCTGCAGGGGAGCATGAACGTTGATTAGGCGATAAACATATTAGCGCAAATTCGTCTGAGCATTGCAGAACCTGGAGATGTCAGCCACGGCTTCATGAGATAAAGATTCTTGGCAGGGGCAGTAGTACCAATGCACGTGAGATTTTGGAAGCGTTTTTTTATAAAGAACGATAGTAACTGCGTTAGTGACGCGTCAGTCGTCCTGTACAGAAAAGAATTAGACTTTTTGAAAACGGCATTTATTGTATGAAAATTAGGCACGTGTGACATGACCTCTTGGGCCGCACGCTGCACGCATGAGTTGATTTTCAATCGCGAGGCCCAGGGTCAGCTGATTGTTACTTGCTTTGACGAAATGTCGGAGGTAATAAAGTAATCAGTTTTATTTTACATTGTCTAACGTTTTAGATTTTGACTGCCTTGCTTCGCATAGATGACACGGCCTTTGCTACGAGTGACTGACTGCTATTGATACAGGTTGTTCGTTAACTTTTGCCCTGTTCGTTCTTGTTGTTAAGTTTTTGTTTGTTTGTTTGTTTTTGACTTCTTTTGCTTCGCATACATGACTCTGCCTTTGCTACGAGCGATTGACCGCCTTTGCTTCACATACATGACTCTGTTTCCTTTGACTGCTTTTGCTTCGAGTACTTGACTCTGCCTTGCTACGATTGACTGACTGCGTTTGCTAAGGTTCTTATCAGTTATTTTTAGTTAACCTTGTTTTATGGTGTTTAGTCATACGTGCTGAGCCATGTCATTCATGAATTCTGATGGCGGAGGGGTGGAAAACGATTGAGCTATGAACGCTTGAGTGGCCGAGAGTATAAATTTGTTTCCTTTTTTCCTTCAATAAAGAGTTGGTAGTTTGCGCTCGTTCCGTGCTACGTGTCCCTCTTACTTTTGTGTCGTGTTTGTTGCGCAATTTCACCATGACTACAGTAGACATTCACCAACTAGCCCGCCAACAGCTCCTGTTAAAACATTGTATGTAATATGATGTGATATGATGCAAATAAACTTCAAACTATATATGAAACATTGCTCCAACTGCTGGAGACTGATGCCCGATACTGCATTTACTTTCTGGTTACTAAAACAACGAAACGCTAAAAAAATGTTTCGATGGAGCAACATGCAACCGAAGGGCAGAAAACTCCGCAGTAATCATATGGTGATTGGCCGTGTCTTGCCTGCACTACTCCATCCATACAATACCTTAGGAAATTGATATAATTGATATACAAAGACGAATTCTTTCACCCGGCTTCCAGGGCCTATTCCACGCCCTTTTTTGAGGTTCTCGGCACTTCCTGAGCTACGTCCTTCGCTCAGGGTTATTCTCGCGACCAGCGCGGGTGACCTGCGGGATCGGAACCCGGTTGTTAACCCGGTTTTTCCACCGCTAGGCTTTGTTCGTGGCCGACACCTGCGGCCATTGTCTGCGCCTGTCACCACCTGGCCGGGCTCTCGGATCCGGCTTACAAAACGCAGGTAAGCGTTACTCTTGCGGAATCTCGTCCGGGCCCGGTTCCAGCGCGCGCCCTTCGCTGCTTGCTGCCGGATTTTCGCCGGATTTGTGAGCTGCAGAATCTTGGAGCCGCGGGGCGCCGCGGAATTGCCTAGGCCTATCTAGTCGGGATGAGGGTTTGAGCTGAATGATTTGGAGTGTGGCCTGAAGCCGGTGAATACGTCCAGCAACGCACTCCTTCTCCAGAGCAGGAATTGGCCACCCTGGTGCAGTAATTGACCATAACCTCCTGTGATCAGTCCTAAAAAAATCCCTGCCCTTAGTCATCAACTGCGGTCCGACCCATGACGCAGCGAGGGGGTGCTAAGAATATCTGGCCCCATGGAGAGGCCGCCATTAGAGATACCCTGGCAACGTTTAGCGCTAGAACATTAGCTAGTGAAACTATTTTAGCAGTGCTGTTAGAGGAACTAGTGGCTTTGAAATGGGATAATAGGGTTTAGTGGGGTTAGGAGGCCAAATGAGGCATATACTGTACTGAAAGATGGGCATTTACTGTGTTGTCAAGGTTTACCGGAGCGGCGAGAACTAGGAGTAGGTTTCCTAGGGATAGGTATATAGCTGGTTATATAGATGAATTTTATACCATTATTGAGAGGGTGGCAGGCTTCGTAATTAGTTTAATAAGCGTTATAAACTGAAGGTTGTACCGGCCTACGCACCTACATGTAGTTATGATGACCAGGCAGTCGAAAACACGATGAAGACGTAGATTTGGCAATGCAGAAAGGAAAGACGCAGAATACTGTACTGATGGGCGACTTTAATGCCAAGGTAGAGAAAAAGCAGGCAGGAGACCAGACAGTGGGTGATTATGGCATTAGTTCTAGGAATAGCACGGGGGAGTTACTAGTTGAGTCTGCAGAGCGCAATAACTTAAGAACTATGAACACCTTCTTCACCAAACGAAAGAACCGGAAGTGGACATAGAAAAGCCCTAACGGTGAGACTAAAAATGAAATTGACTTCATTATGTGTTCTGACCACGCAATTGTGCAGGACATAGAGGTAGTCGGGAAGATAATATGCAGTGACCACAGGATGGTAAGGTGTCGAATTAGTCAAAATCAGAAAAGGGATCGAAACAGATTAGTAAGAAAGAAGTTCATCAACGAACTCGCGGTGAGGGGGAGGGCAGAAGAGTTCAGGATCTCGCTACAGAATAGATATTTATCTCTAACCGCGGATGACGACATTAGCCTAGAGGCAATGAACAATAATTTTAGAGATATCTTTACCTATTGCGCTGTCGAAATAGGCGGAAGGATAGAGAGGATACCGGTAAGCTGTCTAAGGAGAGAAACGATTTATTAAGAAACGGCAAAGTATAAAAGTTTCCAAACAAACAGAGCAGATATAATTGGCAGAGATATCAAAGCTAATCAATAAGCGCGAACTGGCCGATATAAGGAGGTATAACACAGAAAACATGAGGATGCTGTAAAGGACGAGGGAAGCTTTGAAGTGATAAAGAAAAAATTGGTAATAAAAAATCTATTGTGCTAAGGGACAAGGCGAGCAATGTCATCGTGAATATGGACAAGATAGTCAGAGTAGCCGAGGAGTTCTATACTGATCTCTACAGCAGCCAAAGAAGTCACGACAATAATGAGATTGGCGGTAGGGAAATGCAGCCAGATTTTCCGTCTGCGACGAAGGACGAAGTTAAGAAAGCACTAGAGAATCTGAAAAGGTGGAAAGCAGCTCGAGAGGATCAGGTAACTATAGATTTGTTGAAGGACGGATATCGTGCTAGAGAAACTGGCCACCCTGCATACGCAATGTCTGGTGTCATCGACGATACCGGTAGCATGGAAGAACGGAAACATTATCTTAATACATAAGAAAGGGGACGCTAAGGACTTGAAAAATTGCAGACTAATCAGCTTACTGTGTGTCATGTATAAGGTATTTACCAAAGTAATCGCTAAAAGAATCAGGGCAACTTTAGACTGCTACCAATCAAAAGATAAAGCATGTTTTCGGAAAAGATACTCTACTATCGATCATACCCATACCATCAACCAGGTGATCGAAAAATGCTCGGAATATAGCCAGCCCTTATACATAGCATTCATTGATTACGAAAAAGCATTTGACTCAGTAGCAACATCGGCGGTCATTCAGCATTGCGAAATCAGGGTGTAGACGAAGCGTACGTTAAAGTGCTGGAAGATATATGTGAATGTTTATTCCGCTTCTGTCTTACAAAAAGCGCGGGTGACGAAAAAAAAGCAGTTCGCAATGACCGCTTGACGGGCTTCGCCACCCGTAAGGTCGACGATGAACAGCAGCGGCAGTTTGTGCGATATAAAATGAACAACTCACGCGTTACAAAATAAGACAGTGCTTTGAAACAGAAACTAAACGTTATACAATGACAAGGAAAAAGTAAAAATGAATTGTCGTAGACGCATTCCTTATCTATACAACCTAATCAGTGAACATTTCTCGGAGGAAAGAAAAAGTCATTTTGTTCATGTTGCTGTAAAGAAAAGCGTTCAAACACAATGGCAGTATATATTTCAACATAGCAAAACCATAGTTTGTTCTACATCTGGGTACCTCAAACATTTCAGGGTTTCTTGTAGCATAGGGCGTGTTGTGTGACACCAGCTGTACAATGCGGGACAAAAATGGGTCATTTCGTGCGGTATGTTTTTTTATAAAAACAAGCAAACCTGCACTCGAACAGCTTAAGTACTGGAATTATTTTGTATTTCATCCGTATGGGACGAGTTGGGGCGTCATAGGAGGAATTTGTTATAACGCGTAGCATTTTCTTCTGCAGAACAAAAAGCTTTTGCAAATTGGACATAGTGGTATTTCCCCACACCAAATAGCAGTATCCTAAGTAGGAGAAAAAGAATGCATAGTAGAGGTCAAGCTTCGTCTTCGTTGGTAGAATATATTTATTACGAGAGGTAATGCCTATGAATTTAGAAAGCTTAGTGCAGACCTTGTTTATCTGAGTATCCCATGACATTGTGGGTGTAAAATCTATGCCAAGTGATGTGAATGAATGATTGGACATATTTGACTCTTGAGCCGCCGAAAAATATAGGTGGCACATTCCCTACTAGCTTGCCCTTAGCATGAAATATTATTGCCTTTGTTTTTTCTTTGTTTACCGTCAAAGAATTTAAACATGACCATTCCTTCATAGAAGCGAGTACATTGTTCGCAGAGTTTGTTAGTTGATTAATATCAGTAGAGGAGCAGAATAAGCTGGTGTCGTCAGCGTAAATAATAAATTTTATCTCGTTGCTTATATTAACAATATCACTAATATATACGTTAAAGAATATAGGACCCAGAAGACTATCCTGTGGCACGCCATTCGAAATTTGTAGCACATCGGAACGACAATTATTGATAACCACATATTGGGATCGCGAGCACATATATGACTTGAGAAGGTTGAGGGAATGGCCACGAATACCACAATGTTCGAGTTTAGCAAAGAGGGTATTATGATTTAGTGTATCAAACGCCTTACTGAAATCTACAAAAATTCCAAGAGTAAGCTTCTGGGATTCTGTTGCCTAATATATATTCTTTTTGATCAAGTAAGGCATGCTCCGTGGACCTATGTTTGGTAAACCCATATTGGCAGTCATTTATAATAGTGTTTTAGAAGGAAATTATGCGTTCGAGAATGAATTATGCGTTCTAGTCCCTTGGAGAAGAAAGGTAAGACAGATATTGGCCTGTAATTACGCAAACTATTTCTGTCTCCCTTTTTGAAGATTACTGCCACCCTAGCAAGTTTCATATCAGCAGGAAAATTTGCTGTAATTAGCGCAGTGTTATATATGTGCGTTAAACATGGAACTATTAAAGGTAAGACATATTTTATTGGGCGACTTTGGAGATCGCAAGAGTCCAAGCTTGAAGTATTTTTGAGGCTTTTTAAAATACAGTACACCTCATTTTCATCTGTCGGCTCAAAAAAGAGAGATTGCAAAACTCTATCGCCCAGAAATTTAGAGAAGTCAGGGCAGTGAGATCGACTCCCGACTGCAGTAAAAAATTCGTTAAAAGCATTGGCCAAAGGACGCCCATTTAGGTCAATACCATCTACTGTTAAGCTTTTTATGCTATTGGGATGAGTGATTCTGTTTAAAATTTGATTAAGGCGCCTCCATTTTTCTTTAGGATTATTAGATAGTTCCTTATCAAAGAGGTTATTGTGGTAAGTTGTCCTAGCGGTCCTGGTCTCTTTGTTCAAAAAGTTCCGAAATGCTTTAAAGCGGGCTAGTAGTGCTGTATCTTTCGTGCTAATAAATGTAGCGAACATTCTGTGCTTCTTCTTTACAAGCCGCAGAAGTGGTGGGGACATCCACGGCTTGCGAGCGTTTTTCGGCACTTTTGCTTCAATAGTAGGAAAACAATCATGATAGATTGGTAAAAATATCCGCAAGAAAGCTCTATAGGCAACATCCGAGTCAGTGCTTAAAAAAAACAGGTTCCCAGTTTGTTTGCTCTATACGGCACCTAAATGTTTCAAGGTTTTTCTGTGAAATAAGCTGCCGACAGGGATTAAAGCTATGTGTGAAGCGGGATTTTGTATCAATGCGTAGGAAGATAGGCAGATGGTCTGCGATGTCTACTGCGAAACGCCCGGCGGTAAGAGGCACATTATAATTCGTGATAAAAAGTCGATAATTCTAGAAGACGTAGCCGTTATGCGCGTTGGCCTATTTATGACGTTCTGGAAGCCAGCAGCTTGAAGCAATATCGTGAGTTCTTGTTGCGCAGAACTGTTGGCACCCATGTCTATATTAAAATCACCTCCTATACAGGATAAGAAATTATCTGACAAGAAGTTGATTTCTTTTTCAAAGACCCGAAGGAACTCGTTTATACTGCTTTGCGGTGGGCGGTAAACAACAGTAAAGGATTGACGGCCAGAATGAACCGTAAGCATCTCAATGTTCTGGTCGCTCAGACTGTTCTGATAAGATCTGGCACGAGTAGCTTTCTTTGATTAGAAGGACAACGCCCCACCACGTTTCGAGCTTCGGTTAAGAATGAAAGTCTTGTATCCCGGAATTCGAATAATGTCACTGTCAAAGCGATACCATGTTTCAGACATCATGATTACGTCAAAGGTGCATTTAAGACTCGACAAAAAAGTTGTCAGTTGATCCGTTTTATTTAAAGCGCACTGCATGTTTAAGTGTAGCATATGCAAATATTTACCGCGCTCTTTGTTTCTTAGACAACGGTTGAAATCACATGTTGTAAAAAGTGCTGTCTCTTCCATATAAATCTAAGGATCGGGATCAGATGTGTCTGTTGAGCATAAGCACTTACTACGCCATTTTTGACAGAGCATCCTGCAAATACAGACGAATGATATTGGATTCTTCAGTTTTGCGTGCGTAAATAGCCCCATTTTTCGTCCGCACGTATTTCCAGTTAAGTTCCTTTTTCTTTGCTACTGCAGCTCCAAGAAGTTTTTTTGTTTTCGGGCGTTAGGTGTTCACTGACATAGATTTAAATCTTGTCCTCCAGTCCAACATCCTCCATAGTCAGCCGCATCTTTTTTGATTTCTGCAACACACCATCACGCTTGGCTTTGGACTTGAATCGAACAACAATGTTAGATTTTCCGGAGTTTCGAGTAGGAACTCGGTGGCAAGCCTCAACATCTACGTCTGTAATCGGCTCTTTGACTGCATCACCAAGTTTTGACAGAATCTCACTGACATTTTCATCCTCATGTTCTGGGACACCTTAAATTTCGAGGTTGTGGTTTCGAGAATATTGTTCACATTGAACAAGTCGTAACTCAAGTTCTCGAGACTTCCTTTCCTACGAAGCGCATCGGGAGTTAAGCTCCTGATTTTCTATCGTTAGCTGCGAGTTTTTTTCTATTTCCTGCTGCAACTTTATCTCCAATTCAGCAATGTCCTTCTGGGCGTACTCAGTGCTGCTAGCAAGTTCCATCTGCTCCTTTTTCACCTCGCGTACTTCGTTCCGCAGGCCACGTTCTGCAGATTAAGCAAATGTTTTCACTTCTTTCTGAAATTCCTCTCTAAGCTTCGCGAGCTCGTTACGGAATTCCTCTTTCAGTTTTGCAATATCTTTAGCCGTTCTAGCAAATACAAAAATATTAGCACACTTGCACTTGGCAGCAGCGATGACAAAGGAAAGATTAAGAAAACTTTACGAGCACCAACACTAACCTACAGAAGGAAGCAGGGGAGCGCGTTAGGCGTGCCTCGCAAGCTGTCGTCGCTGCTGCCAAGTGACCAGGCCGCGCAGTGAATGCTTCTTATATAGGCAACGGCGCTTCCGTAGGAACCAGGACTGAAGATCACGTGGGCCGCTGAGTAATTGTCTCCTGGCGCTGGTTTACGTTGTTACTTCGATGATCTTGCTGGACGAAACCCTGTGTTATGCCGGCGTATGGCAGGCAGGTCGTGCAGCTCGGCAAAAGTGATCTGCAGAAGGAAACAGGGGAGCGCGTTAGGCGTGTCTCGCAAGCTGTCGTCGCAGCTGCCAAGTGACAAGGCCGCGCAGTGAATGCTTCTTATATAGGCAACAGCGCTTCCGCAGGAACCAGGACTGAAGATCACGTGGGCCGCTGACTAATTGTCTCCTGGCGCTGGTTTACGTTGTTACGTCGATGATCTTGATGGACAAAACCCGGTGTTATGCCGGCGTATGTCAGGCAGATCGTGCAGCTCGCCAAAAGTGATCTGCAGAAGGAAGCAGGGGAGCGCGTTAGGCGTGTCTCGCAAGCTATCGTCGCTGCTGCCAAGTGACCAGGCCGCGCAGTGAATGCTTCTTATATAGCCAATGGCGCTTCCGTAGGAACCAGGACTGAAGATCACGTGGGCCGCTGACTAATTGTCTCCTGGCGCTGGTTTACGTTGTTACGTCGATGATCTTGCTGGACGAAACCCGGTGTTACGCCGGCGTATGTCAGGCAGGTCGTGCAGCTCGGCAAAAGTGATCTGCAGAAGGAAGCAGGGGAGCGCGTTAGGCGTGTCTCGCAAGCTGTCGTCGCTGCTGCCAAGTGACCAGGCCGCGCAGTGAATGCTTCTTATATAGGCAACGGCGCTTCCGCAGGAACCAGGACTGAAGATCACGTGGGCCGCTGACTGTCTCCTGGCGCTGGTTTACGTTGTTACGTCGATGATCTTGCTGGACGAAACCCGGTGTTACGCCGGCGTATGTCAGGCAGGTCGTGCAGCTCGGCAAAAGTGATCTGCAGAAGGAAGCAGGGGAGCGCGTTAGGCGTGTCCCGCAAGCTGTCGTCGCTGCTGCCAAGTTACCAGGCCGCGGAGTGAATGCTTCTTATATAGGCAACGGCGCTTCCGCAGGAACCAGGACTGAAGATCACGTGGGCCGCTGACTAATTGTCTCCTGGCGCTGGTTTACGTTGTTCCGTCGATGATCTTGCTGGACGAAACCCGGTGTTACGCCGGCGTATGTCTGGCAGGTCGTGCAGCTCGGCAAAAGTGATCTGCAGAAGGAAGCAGGGGAGCGCGTTAGGCGTGTCTCGCAAGCTGTCGTCACTGCTGCCAAGTTACCAGGCCGCGGAGTGAATGCTTCTTATATAGGCAACGGCGCTTCCGCAGGAACCAGGACTGAAGATCACGTGGGCCGCTGACTAATTGTCTCCTGGCGCTGGTTTACGTTGTTCCGTCGATGATCTTGCTGGACGAAACCCGGTGTTACGCCGGCGTATGTCTGGCAGGTCGTGAAGCTCGGCAAAAGTGATCTGCAGAAGGAAGCAGGGGAGCGCGTTAGGCGTGTCTCGCAAGCTGTCGTCACTGCTGCCAAGTCTGCACGTATATAAAATGGCTGCACGGAAACCATAGTTCTGCATAAAGAAAGTAATAAAACTCCTTTTAACGTGTTAGGCACGGAGACACGATCCCCCCAGTACCATTCACAGCTTGCTTAGAAGAAGTATTGAGAGACATGGAATGGGAACATTTAGGGATAAGAGTATGCAGAGAATACCTCAATAATCTGCGATTTGCGGGTGACATTGCCTTGCTAAGTAACTCAGGGGATGAATTGCAATGAATGATTGATGACCTAGACAGGAAAAGTAAAAAAGGTAGGCTTGAAAATCAATATCCAGAAGACTAATGTTCAATAGCCTAGAGAAAGAACAGCAGTTTATGTTAGCGAAGCACTAGAAGTAGTAGGCGGATATGTCTATTTAAGACAGGGAGTAACCGCAGATTCGGATCATGAAAGGGAAATAACAAGGAGTATAAGACTAGGATGGAGCGCATTTGGCGAGCATTCCAGATTATGACGCAGTTTACCGGTATCACTCAAGATGAAAGCATACAGCAGTTGCATCTCACCTGTAGTTACATATGGGGCTGAAACGTGGAACCTAACAAAGAGGGTTCTACTTAAGTTGAGGACATCGCAGAGGGCTATGGAAAGAAATATGGTAGGTATAACCTTAAGAGATAGGAAACGTGCAGAGTGGCTGAGACAATGAACTCAAGTCACTGACATTCTAGTGGAAATCAAAAAGAAGAAACTGGCATGGGCAGGACATGTAGCGCGAAGAAAGGATAACCGATATTCGCTTAGGGAACAAACTGGATTGCAAGGGAAGAAAAGCGTAGCAAGGGGCAGGAGAAAAATACGTGGGCAGATGAGGTTAAGAAGTTCTCAGGGGTCACGTGGATGCAGATCGCACATGACCGGGTTATCTGGAGGAATATGGGAGAGGTCTTCGCCCTGCAGTGGGTATAGTCAGGCTAAAGATGATGATGATGCATTGACCTACCTATGAGTGGATTCCTATCATATTCCTATCATATACAGAGAATCCTATCATATACTAGAGTCACTCAATAATTTTCAGAGTAACGCGAAGGTGCCCTCGCGTGCTGGCAACCATGACCGGCGCGGCCACGAAGCTCGCAACTGCTCGAGGCGCGCCTCTGGCGCGGCTATATTCAAGTCAAACGCAGAGGACATTTTTAAAGCAGCATGAGCATTTGCCTGTGCATTACCTTGAGCATCCCAGCTGCTTTAGGAACAGAAGAATCGGCGAACTGTGAACGATAAGCTTGCATGGAAGGCTGAGCGGTGGTCTGCATGCGGATCCTTCCAGTCCTGAAAAAGAGCTCTATTGATTAATCTGACACCTTGATATTTTGTTGTGATTTTTATGGCATTGTAATTCTTCGCACTTGCCGTGCTCGATTACTACCGTTAAATGATCCCATTGAGTGATTCTTTACGACAATGCAGATGCGAAAAGACTGTACTTCGTCGCTCAAGCGCGCACACACTTTGACATAAGCTCACTAGTGCTTGTTTGAAAAACATCTTTATTGACGCAATCAAAATGATTATCATTAATCATTATCATCCATCACTAGACATTGTTACTCGTTTCCAGTCGGTTGCGGTCATTCAAGTCGTTTGACGCATTGGTCGTTTCGAAGTCATGATGAGTCATATTTAAGCATTTTTACTCATTAATATTGATCGTTTTGTAGTCATTAGCAGTCATGATAAGTCATGCGTAGTCAATATAGTCATTAACACTAATTGCTAAGTATCCTTACTTATTTTCAATCATGTGCGGTCATTACAAGCCATCGTTTCGGGGAGCGTCGGGACTTTTTAAATCAATCAGGAATAACCTGATCAGTCAGGTCTCCGTCTTGTCTTACAACTTCTACGGGCCAAATTAACTACACAGGAGTTTCTCGCTGAGGCCTCGTCGACGTACAGAAACCAGACTCAGACACGGTCTCCAGCTGTGTACCGGGCATCACAGTGTCGGGTGTTGTGTCGTTGGTCATCGCGGCGTTGCTGGGTGTTGGATTCGCAGCCTGGCCAGCTGACGGGCCTCTTCGGCGAGGTGCAGAAAGGGGTGAACATCTGCTTGTTGCTTGTCATATAGATGTGGTAACATGGCATCAAGCATCGTGGTGACCTCACGGGCATGAACCAGACGGAATGGTGTCGTGTTCGTTGTCTCCTTGACCACCGTATTGTATGCAAAAGTAACGTACCGTAGCAGGTACCGTACCGGCACCTCTGTCAACGATCAAAATCTCCGGTGCGCCATGATGTAGGACAACGCAATTGAAGAAAATCTTAGCAACCTCTAGGGCAGTACTGTTGGGTAGAGTGGAGGTTTCCGCGTATCGTGTAAGGTAATTCATAGCATTAATGACCCATCGGTTACTTGTTGTGTTGGGTTTTTTGGCGCATAAGCAACTCAGGCTATCATGCGCCAAGAGCAAGGTGCTTTTATTTTGTAGATGACAACTTTTAATGTTTGCTTAGGAGCTTTGCGTCTTTTACGAATTTCAAAACATGAGAAGTTTCTACCAGTGCATCTTCTTCCAAAAGCAGGCTAGGATGAAACGGAATTTCTTCATTGTAGAAACGTTTAAAATATATTTTCCTTAATTTCTGAAGCTTAGTGCATGAAAGTAATATATGATTTATTGTTAGTTCCTCTCCGCATCCCTCACATAGAGGTTTGTCTTCTTTCTTGAGGATGAAGTTGTGTTAGTGTGTGTGTCCGAAGCGGAGGCGACCTAAATTAACTTCAATGAGGCGTTTTTGATGACAATATGATTTCCTCTCCTCGATGAGTGGTTCGACGTGATGTAGTTTGTTGTTGAATTCATTATTCCATGAAGTCTGCCATCTGATTCCTAGTTTTCTCTTAATGAATGTTTAAATTATCTCTATGTGGTATGTTAACTTGCTGTATTTTGGCATTACAGGCTGCTGCGGCACATGCATCAGCTCTCTCATTGCCGATGATTCCAACATGGCTTGGTACACAACATAACTTAATTGATTGTCTATGTGATCGTGCAGCTATCTTGTCATGTATGATGTTTCCAATTATAAGTTATGTAGTACTTCAGTGATGTAGTGCATTAATTACAGAGAGAATCGTATAAACTACACTGTTTTCAATTCTTTTCTGTAAGATGTTTTCTACTGCCATTGAAACTGCACAGCATTCAGCTGTGAATATTGAAAAGCATTTGGGCAACCGGACTATTTTCTTCCATTTTTCTTGTATTACTGCGCTTCCTACGTAAAGTGCTGTTTTTGATCCATCTGTATAGAATGCTGTGTATTTTTTGTATCTTTCATTTAGTGCGAAGAACTCTTGCAGTATGTGTTCGTGTAGTGTCCGTTTCTTACTAAAGCGTGTTAATGTGATGTTGCACACAGTGGGGAAATGGTGCCAAGGTGCCAGTGAGTTGGGTCTTTGGGAAATGTTTGGAAGTGAGTCGAATGCACTCAATTCCTGACATATCTGTTCAAAACGAAGACTTATTGGTCTGATTGCTTGGAGTTTGTTGTCGTGTTTCGTCGGGGAACAGCTGACGAACGCCCGGTGGGTTGGTAACCTAACGTAGTTTATTCCATCACAGCTTGTAGTGGAATGCGGCCCGGTGCCCGAACGACGTGGCTTATCTTATAGCCAACTCTCGCGATAATCGCGCCACCGCTATCGCGCTATCGCTATAGCCGCGATTACACAACACTCCTCCCCTTCTATTAAAGGGTGCAATTGTATCCTTATACAGTAGTTAAAAGCGAGCTTCGTATCGCTCGGGTGGACGTCGTTGTCGTAATGGGTAGCGCCTTCCGGGAGCTGACGTCTCAGATGTATGAGCGGGACCCGGAAGGACCTCGGGAGACTGTTCGGTCCCCGGCTCATCCGAAGCTGGCTGATCACCCGTCGTGCTTGAAGGGAAGACCAGGAACCCCTCCATGCAGTCTGCGTCGGTAGACCTTGTCACCGTAGGGCTTGAATTATCCAGCAGCTGGTCGAGGTGCCGACGCCAGATGAACTTGCCTCGGGGTGTGGCCACCATGACTTTGTAGGAGACTGGTCGTCTTCTCTAATATAGTCCCACGAACCCACTTCGGCGAGCCTCTGTAATTTCGAACTAAAACACTTTCATTAATGCCAAAACAGTCCCTCTTGCTTTTAAGCTGCTTGTGCATCACCTGCTTGTGCATCATCTTTCCCTCCACTGTAGGCTTGATTGCGTCCAGCCTAGTACGCAATCTTCTACCTATCAATAGGTTAGCTGGAGCCTCTCCCGTCGTAGGATGGGGCGTATTTCAGTACGCCAGCAAAACGTTGTGAAGTGTTTTTTCGAAAGACTCACCAGGAGATGCCTTGCGTAGTGTAGACTTCAACGTTTGCACGAAACGTTCTGCCAGACCATTTGTGCTTGGGTGGTAAGGGGCGCTCACGACATGTCTGGCTCCGATGTCCCGCATGAATGCCTTGAACTCATCGCAAACCAGTTGTGGTCCATTGTCAGACACTACCGTCTACTTTATTCCGAATCTGCAGAAAAGTTCACGTAAGCAAGCAACAGTACGTTCGAACGTTGTGCTCCGCATGACAAACACTTCTGGCCACTTTGAGTGGGCATCTACGACCACTAGAAACATTGTTCCTCTGAAAGGCCCCGCGAAGTCCAGATGAATACGCCTCCACGGCGCGGTCGGCCATTCCCAAGGATGCAGAGGTGCCTTACATGGATCATTCCGTTGTTCCTGGCACGCTTGACATCTTCGTATCTTTGTTTCAAAGTCTGCATCAATTGACGCCACCATACGTAACTGCGAGCCAATTCCTTGCTCCGCACGATGCCGGAATGACCTTGGTGCAGTTCTTCGAGCACTGACTCTCGTAGGGAAGACGGGATCACAACCCTCATTCCATACATGAGACACCCTTGATGCACACTGAGCTGCAACTGTGTCAAAAATGCTTTAGGCTCGCATCTCGTAAGTGCAGTGGCCAGCCTATACTTGTAAACTGGAGCACTTTGCAAAGCAACGGATCACGTGATGTAGCTCGTGCGATCTCTTTAGCAGATACAGGCATTGACTCCAGGCGTAACGCATAGAACGATTCCTCGCCTTCGGACGTGCCGTCCTCCTGGCTGTTAAGAGGGAACCTTGAAAAAAAAATCTGCTTCTGCGTTGTCACTGGACTTTTTGTACACAAGCGAGTATTTGTAAGCAGACAAAGTGACAGCCCATCGCTGTAAACGTGCTGCCGCAATCGGTGGAATGCCTGCCTTTTGCCCCAGAATCGTTTGTAACGGCTTGTGGTCCGTAATCAACGTGAAACATCTTCCATAGATGTGGAAATGAAATTTTTTGATGGCAAAAATAATGGCAAGCGCTTCCTTTTCTAGCTGACTGTACTATTCTCGGCGTCAGTTATTGTGCGCGACGCATAAGCGACCGGGCGGGAGCTTCCATTTTCTGCAACATGAGAAAGTACTGTCCCCACGCCGTACTGGGAAGCGTCACATGCCACTTGCAGAGGCTTATCTGGGTCGTAATGCGCCAGCACAGAAGATGACGTGAACGCGTTCTTGATTTCCTCGAAAGCCACTTGACACGATTTATCCCAACGCCATGGCTCGCCGCAACGCAGCAGTTTGTAAAGAGGGCTAGCAAGAGTGGACAATCGTGGAACAGACTTTCCGTAGTAATTCACGATGCCCAGAAACGACTGCAGCTGCTGCTTGCAAGTGGGCGCAGAAGCTTTTACTAGCACTTCTATCGTCTCTGGCGTTGTGCTGACTCCTGCTGCGTTGATAACATGACCCAGATACCGCAGTTCTTTTTGAACGAACGAACACTTTTGTTTTTTTACTCGAACCCCGCGCTCCATCAACCGCTTTACGACCGCTTCGAGATTGGCAAAATGCTCATCCGGCATCCTGCCTGTGATGAGAACATCATTCAAATAGCAGCTGACACCTTTCAAGTCTTCCAACATTGTGTCCATAATTCTTTGAAAAATGGAAGGTGCCGATGAAACTCCGAACGGCAGCCTGTTAACGACCAAAAGCCCTTTATGGGTATTAAGAGTCAAGTATTTTCTTGAAGACTCCGACATTACTACCTGCTGATACGCTCGGTTGAGGTGAATCTTAGAAACCTCTTGGCCCCCTGCGAGCGCTGCAAACAACTCGTCGACTCTCGGGAGTGGGTACCGGTCAGTTTCAAAACAAGGGTTTAGGGTAGACTTGTAATCTCCGCATAGCCTTATGCTACCGTCTTTCTTTACTACTGGTACCACCGGTGTGGCATAGTCACTCGTCGCGACCGGTGAAATTACTCGCATGCCTTCCAACTTCTTAAGCTCTGCCTCGACTGCAGGTTGCAATGCAAAGGGCACACTTCTTGCCTTTAGAAATTTCGGCACACTATCTTCCTTTAGTGCCAATTCTGCTCTTTCTCCTGCAATCGTCCCCAGTTCGTCCTTAAACAAACTCTGGTACCTGTCTAGAAGCGTGCGCAATCTGCCGCTTTGACTTGAACATGCAGAAACATCTGACCTTGAAACGGCGTTTAGCTCAAAAATACGGCTCCAGTCGAGTCGGATGGTTTGCAACCATTGTCGACCAAGCAGAGGGAGTCCCTTTTCTCTCGTGATGTAAAGAGGCAGCTGGGCCCTCTGTTCTCCATACTGCACGGTAACGTGAGCAACTCCGACAGGATCAACGATAGCTCCCTGGAACGTCTTTAGCTTGAGCGTCGTTGTCATGACTTTAATCGAGGGAAACATCTGACGAAACTGTTGCAAAGACATGACGGACACAGTAGCCCCAGTATCCAGCTCCATTTCCAAATGTACACCTTGCACGTTAATCAAAACTTTTATCGGTTCCAGGCCAGGCAAAACAATTTCCTTCTTGTTAACAGACGCTTGACCGGGAATTAACACCTTCACCGAGCTTCGCCGCTCTCCCTTTGGCTTTCGCTGCTTACTAGCTTGGCACACTCTTTGAATGTGTCCTTTCTTATCACATTCGAAGCAGGTGTCTGCGATATGCGGGAATAAACGGCTTGCATGCTTCGCAGACCCGCAGCGATAGCAATTCCGCTGCGTCAAACCACTTTCCCCAACCGTTTTGACCTTGTGAACGTCCGGTACGCTCATTTCAGAGGCGTGCGCTTCTGCCACGCTCTTTTTAGCCGCTTCCAGCTTTCTGGAAAGTTAGCTTGTTATCCTCCATGAATAACACACGCTGTATGTCTTCTCTGCGCAAACCGCAGACGAAACGGTCCCGCAGAGACTGATCTAGGGCCGCCTCAAATTCGCATGTCTGCGCCAACTTGCGCAACTGAGCTACAAATTCTGAAATGGACTCAGTCTAGAGTTGTGCTCTTCTGTGAAACTTTGCGCGTTCGCTAATTACCGACGGCTTTGGTGACAAGTGGTCACCTAGAAGCTTCTTTAACACGTCGAAACTTTTAGCTGACGGCAAATCAGGTGCGGTCAACGACTTGAGGAGACTGTATGTCTTTGGGCCTACGAGACTCAAAAAAGCATGTAGCTTGTCATCCTCGGGGATAGGGTTGACCAGAAGAAATGACGTCAATCGTTTATCGTACGACGGCCAGTTGCTCGTAGACTCGTCGAAAGGCTCGATATGTCCCAGTCGACCTAAGACTTGCTTCACTGAACCCGCCGCTACCGGATCATCCGTTGCCATGGCGGCTGGTCAGGATCCCATCCTCGTCACCAATGTCGTGTTTCGTCGGGAAACAGCAGACGAAGGCCCGGTGGGTTGGTAACCGAACGTAGTTTATTCCATCACAGCTTGTAGTAGACTGAACCCGTCGCTGCCGGATCATCCGTTGCCATGTCGGCTGGTCAGGATCCCATCCTCGTCGCCAATGTCGTGTTTCGTCGGGGAACAGCAGACGAAGGCCCGGTGCGCTGGTAACCGAACCTAGTTTATTCCATCACAGCTTGTAGTGGACTGAACCCGTCGCTGCCGGATCATCTGTTGCCATGTCGGCTGGTCAGGATCCCATCCTCGTCGCCAATGTCGTGTTTCGTCGGGGAACAGCAGACGAAGGCCCGGTGGGTTGGTAACCGAACGTAGTTTATTCCATCACAGCTTGTAGTGGACTGAACCCGTCGCTGCCGGATCATCCGTTGCCATGTCGGCTGGTCAGGATCCCATCCTCGTCGCCAATGTCGTGTTTCGTCGGGGAACAGCAGACGAAGGCCCGGTGGGTTGGTAACCGAACCTAGTTTATTCCATCACAGCTTGTAGTGGACTTAACCCGTCGCTGCCGAATCATCCGTTGCCATGTCGGCTGGTCAGGATCCCATCCTCGTCGCCAATGTCGTGTTTCGTCGGTGAACAGCAGGCGAAGGCCCGGTGGGTTGGTAACCGAACCTAGTTTATTCCATCACAGCTTGTAGTGAACTGAACCCGTCGCTGCCGGATCATCCGTTGCCATGTCGGCTGGTCAGGATCCCATCCTCGTCGCCAATGTCGTGTTTCGTCGGGGAACAGCAGACGAAGGCCCGGTGGGTTGGTAACCGAACCTAGTTTATTCCATCACAGCTTGTAGTGGAATGCGGCCCGGTGCCCGAACGACGTGGCTTATCTTATAGCCAACTCGCGATAATCGCGCCACCGCTATAGCCGTGATTACACAACAGTTCTCAAAGAGTGTTTCTGATGGGCACTTCGTAACTATAGGGTAACACAGGTGTTCGGGTATAGACCTTATTTTGAGTACATATGTGCATGAGCGCATTGTTCTTCTGTCTGAGAGAGGAGGTTCATTTGCTTTAACGTACAAACTATTTACAGGGGACGTTCTATAAGCACCAGTTGAAAGGCGCAACCCCAAGTTGTGAACTGGATCCAGGCGTTACAGATAAGAGGGTCTTGCTGACCCGTACACTACGCTGCCGTAATATAAGGTGGAGCGTATTATAAAACGGTAAATGTGTAGAAGACATATCCTGTCGGATCCTCAATGTTTCCGTGATAGTACTTTCAGTATGTTTAGCGATTGGGATGCTTTCTTTTTGAATGGCATTTATTTCCGGTAGAAATGTAAGCTTTTTTATCAAAAATAACACCCAGACATTTATGTTCACTTTTATTAGGTAGCACAAATTCTTTTAGGTGTAGGTAAGGGTCGGTATACAAGCCTCGTTTGAGTGAGAACAGAACAGAAATTGATTTCTGCGGTGAAAACTGAAATCCATTTTTGTCTGCCCATGTGGCTAGCCTAAATTGTCAACTGTATTTGCCGCTCGCATGTTGATATGTTAGATGATGTGCACGCGATCTGGAGATCATCAACATAAATTAAATATATGATGGATTTCGGGATTATGCATATTGAATTAATTTTTACAGCAAACATAGTAGTGCTTAAAGTACATCATTGTGGTATTTCGTTTTTTTGCGTGAAGCCTTTTAAGAGTGTTGAGCCTAAGCGTACATTGAATGAACGATTTGAAAAAAAAAAGTCCTTTAGGTAGTTCACATGCTGCCACGTATGCCTAGATCTGCAAGGTCGCACAGAATGCCAAACCTCCAAGTAGTGTCACATGCCTTCTCCATGTCGAAGAAGACGGCGAGGCAGTGCTGTTTGTGTATAAATGCTTCTCGTATCATATTTTCAAGCCTAAAAAGATGGTCTGTAGTTGAGCATGCCTTCTTAAACCAACACTGATGGATATCTAAAAGTTTACGCGATTTCAGAATAAAGGTTAACCTGATGTTCAATACAGTTTGAAAAGATTTGGCAAGGCAGCTTGTAAGTGCTATGGGCGTGTAGCTGCTGGGGGAGGTTGGCGGCTTTTCGAGTTTGAGGAATAGTATAATTACAGCTCATTTCCAAGCCTCAGGTATGTTCCCCAGCATGAAACTTTTAATAAAGAATTTCGAAAGTGCTTCTGCAGCGGAATCGGAAAGGTGGGCCAGCATTCCATAATGTATCCTGTCGAGACCTGGGGCTGTTTTTTGCCGGAAGACAGTACTCTATTTATTTTGTATCGAGTAATTTGGCTATTATAGGGTTCAATTGTGCCACCAGTGGTTGGAAGCCGGTGTTTTTCTGCTGTTCTTGTATTTCAAGAAAGGCTGTGTGTAGTGAGAGGAATTGGACACTGCATCACTTTTCTCACTTCCCCAAAAAGGGGAATGCGCACAAAAATCTCCAACTAACACGCACGGCTCAGGAAGTTGATTTAAAAGGTCTTCTAAATCATGGTGTATTATTGTTTTGTGGGGTTCAATGTACACGCACCACACAGTCACTGTTTTGAATGAAAGTATGGTGGCTACCACCGCTTCAAACTGATTGTTAACTTATATGTTCTTTAGCTGCAACATTATTGTTTACTACGATGGCAACGCCACCAGACAGCCGGTTGACCCGCTCTCGGTCGCAGCGAAAAACATTGTATTTTTTTAGTATGTTTGTATGTTGTGAACCGAGATTAGTTTCCTGTAGACACACTGCTACAGGCAAGAGGGGAACAAGAATGTCTTTTATATCACAATAGTTATTTAAAAGCCCTCTACACTTCCACTGGACTAAAAACGCAATTTTTTATGAGGAAATGTAGAAAGACTAATTTTTTTTCTGGCCGGCGATTCGGGCTTTTTCTTTTCTATTTCGCTCCAAAGAGCTCAGCCACCTCCCTGACGTAGACGGCCCAGGACGATCATCATTTGTCGTGTCCATTGCGTCCTCGGACGTTCCAGACAATTGTGCAGAATGCACAGAAGCATTTGGGTTAGGCCTCGTCACGGCAGGGGAGGCCCTGAGGCCGGCTGATCTGTCGGTCTGTGCAACCTGCTTTGAAGGTGGTGGATTAACACTAGCTCTATCCACCTTGGAAGCGAACGGCCCAATCCGAGGCTCGGCATGTGTGGCCTAGGCGGGTGTCAAAGACTGCTGTGATGCTGCCCCCTGTTGCGTCACAGCAGAGTATGAAGGATTCTGAGAAGAGGTAAGCTTCTTTCGCGCTTCCCTGTAAGTTAGGTTTTCGTGGACTTTCAATGTGACAATGTCCTTTTCTTGTTTCCAGGTTGGGCATGTGCGTGAGTAAGCGGCATGGCTGTCCTCACAGTTAACGCAACGAGGTGTTTAAACTTTAATGTTTTCTGCGGGATGCTCGTGTGAAGCACACTTTGCGAATATGAGTTAACATCGGCAGGTCTGCGAGCCATGGCCATACTTCTGGCACTTAAACCATACATACCAAACCTACGTCGCTGTTTTTAGTGTTATCGTTGGCATCGGCAGGTCTGCGAGCCATGGCCATACTTCTGGCACTTAAACCATACATACCAAACCCACGTCGCTGTTTTTAGTGTTATCTTTGTATAGCCCACATCTACATCTTCGGGCAGTGTGCTCGATGAGAAGATAAGGACTATGTGCTTGGTCGTGTCTCTTTGTTATCTCGTCTGATTTTTATTCTATAAACCTGAGTGACATTCTGGTCTTTGAGTCCTTCGAGCAGTTCTTCGCTCAAGTAGCTTAGGTCATAGTCGGAAATGACTCCACGCACTGTGTTCAATGAACGGTGTTGGGAGGTTGTTACTGGGCAGTTTCGAAAAAATGTCAATTTGACAGTTTCTCGAACTGATGATTATATAAACCTTGCAAACGAATGTCGCCGTTCGGTACCTTTTTCACTTCGTAGCCTTGACCAATTGCCTCGGTTAGTGTCTTGGTTACCAGAAATGGTGAAATCAGTCTAGCTGATTTTTCGGTGTCTTCACTATGGATAACATGGAAATGTGCAAAGTTGGTGGCATTCTTTGGGAAACATTTTGCTGTTTCATTGGTGCGCCCCCGTTTTTGGGAGCGATCATTTGAAGGTAGAGAAGAAGCCATAAAAAATATTGTCTATGCGGCCAGTGTGGCGGCCACCCACCACGGAGCCCCACAAGGGGACGGAACAAGAGCTTGTAAGGTCCTGCTTACGCCAGCCGTACAATCCGACTATAACCAAATGTGGCATAACGCAGGATGGTTAGACCCACAAGGTTAACCATAGCCGCCTGGAAGAAGGAAAAAACAGGAAGAGAGGAATTGACAGGAGAGTTGTGAGAAAGGAAATACGAAAGTGAAAGATAGAGGGGAGGACAGGAAAAGGCGACTGCCGATTTCTCCCGGTCGGGTCAGGCCGGAGGTGCTGTCTATGGGAAGCGTGGGCCAAAGTGGTGGGCCTTCTCCGAGGGGCCTTAAAGGTTCAAAACCTGGGCATCGACTCAATCACCAGGATCCCCTTTTCCCCAGACACGACGATGCCACAAACGGCATGGGTGCTCGGGGTCCGTGGTGTCGCACAAAACACACCAACACCTGCTTTACAGGTGCCCCCTGCGGGCTGACCAATCGGTTTTCGAAGTGTGAAAGGGGAAATAATCCCAGCATGTCTATGCCAATCTGCTGGAAAAGACTCGATGGTTGGTCTATTGGCTTCAAGAATTCGATAGGCTTGATCGGTGTCACCTCACGACGCTGACAACTGCGACACGTTTTCACATAGTGTGAAACGTCGGAGTTAAGGCGAGGCCACTAGTACTTTTCATTGAGCCTTGCAAGTGTGTGGGTGACTCCCAAATATGCAGAAGTTGGTTCATCATGGCAAGCGTGTAAAAGTTGATCACGTAGACACATAGGTACAACAATCAGGTACGGCATTTCGCTGGCGGAAAGGTTTTTCTGCATGAGAACACCATAGCGCACACATAACGACGACAGAACACGCTTGAAAGCTCTCGGAGAGGCTGTACATCCACCGTTTAGATTGTCCCTGTTGTGACGAAGTTTGGGATCTGCAGATCGTCATTCAGCGAGGCACTCTGTGCTGATGGCATTTAACAGTATGGCATCATCAGGAATTTCATATCTGGGGGGGATCTACAGGGGCACTCGAGAAGCAGTCGGCGTCAGAATGCTGACGGCCAGACGTGTACGTGACAGTTATGTCGAATTCCTGTAGGCGGAGACTCCATCTTACTAGACGAGCTGAAGTGTCCCTTAGGATCGCAAGCCAACATAGGGCAATGTGGTCCGTAACTGCTTTGAACGGTTTATCATGAACGTATGGCCGGAATTTCGAGGTGGCCCACACATTGACTAGACATTCTTTCTTTGTTGCAAAATAGTTCAATTCCTCTTTAGACTGACCGCGACTGGCGTAATTAATCACACGTTCTTGGCCACCATAGATTTGAACTAGAATGGCACCCAGGCCTATGTTGCCTGCATCGGTACGAAGTGCTGGGTCGCTGTTTTCGTCAAAGTGAGCCAATATGGGAGGTCCTTGTAGGCGGCGTTGAAGCTATTGCAACGCTTGTACCTGTGGTGTGTCACAAGTGAAAGGCGTGTCTGTCTTCGTCAAACGTGTTAGTGGCTCGGCGAGTCGTGTGAAATCTTTGACGCAGCGCCGGGAGTAGGCACATAAGCCAAGAAATCGTCGAACAGCTTTCTGGTTTTGGGGCGGAGGGAAGTTGGCAATAGCTGTCGTTTTCTCGGGATCAGCCAGGACACCAGCGTGGCTTACGACGTGCCCCAAGAACTTGAGTGCGGTGTAAGCAAAATGACACTTCTCGTTCTTTAAAGTAGGGAAAGGCTTGGGAAAAAGTTTCAAGGCACCCAAGGTGCTCCTCGCACATAGGGGCGAAGACCACAAAGTCGTCAAGGTTAACGAGACATGTCTGCCTCTTGAGATCTGCAAGTATGGTGTTCATAACCTGTTGGAAAGTAGCCGCCGCAGAGCAGAGACAAAAGGGCATAGCCTTAAACTCGTAGAGCCCATCCGGAGTAAAAAAAAAACGCCTTATCTCGGGTCCTCTCATCTACCTCTATTTTCCAGTATTCCGATTTCTGGTCCATTGAAGAGAAATATTTTGCTGAGCAGAGACGATCCAGCGCTTCGTCGATAGGCGGCAGGGGATAGATGTCTTTTTTCGTAACTTTGTTGAGCCGGCGGTAATCCACACAAAACCTCAGCGTACCATCCTTTTTCTTCACAAGAACGACAAGTGCAGCCCATGGACTCCGCGAGGGCTGGATGACATCGTCGCGAAGCATCTCTTTCACTTGGTGGGTGATAGCGACGCGTTCAGTCGGACACATTCGATAAGGTGAGTGAGAGGTGGCATGGTATCATCCGTAATAATGCGGTGCTTGGTGAGATCGGTTCTGCCAACACGTGACAAATGGAGAAGGTCACCCCATAGTTCTGGAGGAGCTCGTTCACTTCGCGATGTTGCAGTTCAGGAAGCGCAGGGGGAATACCGAAGTGTAAATCGGTGGTGGGCCTCTCCAGCTCCGTGAATGAAAGCATCGCAAGTCCAGAGGCGCGGTACCGCAAATGTGAGCCACAAGAGTTTCAATGCCTAAATGCTGGTGCTCACAGCCAAAACTCGTGAGTAGGACATCTGCTTTGCAGCCTTTGAGGGGAGCGGCTCCTCTGGCTACAGCAAGACTGCGTTCGAAAAGCAAGATCTGTTTGCTCTCCACGACACCTTCAAAGTTTCGCAGTGTCTTCGCAGCCACAGACGTCATCACACTGGAAGGGCGGAATAGTGTCGCGATCATCAAAAATGCACAGTTCTGTCTGTCGATCTGAAGCACTGTGTACTGCGTTCTTGGTCGATAAGGTCACTGACTTAGTCTACAGGTTAATAATGGCTCCATTTTCTGCTAAGACCTCCATGCCAAGGATGACATCGCGGGAACACTCGGCAAGTACGACGAAGGTTTCTCAGTGCTTTTCTTCTTGCACTGGTACCCTAGAAGTGCAGGTACCAGTCGAGATGATCAAGTGGCCTCGGGCAGTAAAAATTTGCGTGCCTGTCCAGGGTGTAGTCACCTTCTTCTTCAGAGTGGCACGAATGGCCCAATCATTACAGAATATTCGGCGCCGGTATCTACAAGCTCTGTCATGTCGGTTCAGCCCACTGAAATGTTCACGTCGGCGGTTGCCGCTGTGGTGTCGCCGGAATGTCGCGGGGTATGGTCACGGCTGCGGTGTGGTACTAGCTGATTTCGCTTCGTCAGAGAACTGAAGCGCCGACGCAGCGGATCAATGCGGGGCGCGTCGTGTCGTCGTGAAGCAGTGTGACCATTCGATTGAAGCGGTGGAGGAGCTTGAGAATTTCGTCGATGAGCACCCTTCCCCCAAAGGTTGCCGCTTCTAGTTTTCCCGACGAGGCTAAGGGAGCGCACCCGCGTCAGGCTAGCATTTGGACGCGTCTGCGAGGTGTAATGGCGCGGTGAAAGCTACCGGGAGTAGGCATATGTCATTTCAATATTTCAGCCAAGTACGTATCAATGGCAGGCGGCCGTTGACCATGCTGCGGCTTTCGTGCGTCGGCGCTAAACCCTGGCAGACCCATTCGTCGCTAACAGCAATCGCGGTACAAGTGATCAGCCTAGCCACTATGGTACCACAGCGGGCGATGGTCGCGAGTGTGCCAGACGTCGCTTTGGCGTGGACGTACCTGAGGAGGTCGAGCGGGAGGTGCTGGACGAGTGTATGCAGGGGCTTCTTGGTGCTGACTGGGAGGAGGACTGGCACGAGGAGTGACTACGACGTAGGGCATGGCCTGTGGTGGTATTGTCGGGAGTAGCTCGGGTGGATTGAGTGCCTGGTTGACCTCTTCCCGAACCATCTTAAAAAGGCAGGGTACGTGTGGGGGGTGCTGCCGTCGAAAATTGTTTTTGCAGCCTCTCACGTACGACGACCCGTATGGTCTGGCGGAGTACGTCAGTGCTACCAATGTCGGCGATGGCGGCAGCAATTGGGAGGGACGGCTACTCGTAGCGCCTAGATCGCATCTCTAGCGCCTTCTCAATGGCAGTGGCCTCGGACACAGATTGCCCGATGGGCTTGGGGGGACATCGCGCTAATCCAACGAAAATCTGCTCATAGTTTTTTTTTTCTTAGGACATGTTTAAATCAGCGCGACGGAATAGCCTCGTCATGTCTTCGAAGTAAATGAGGACGCTTTCGTAAGGGAGCTGAACTCTCTACTGTAGGAGCAGCTGGCACATTTTTTTCCGAAGAACGTCGGTGAAAGCTTGCAGGAACTGCTCCTTGAAGGAATTCCACCTTGTGATAGTAGTCTCATGATTTTCAAACCATGTGCGAGCTGCACCATTCAGCGAAAAAATTACATGCTGCAGTTTCTGGTCATCGCCCCAGCGATTGTACTGGGATACTCGCTCAAATTTATGTCGCCAGTCTGCCGGGTCATCTCCGCGAAAGGCTTGGAAAGTGGGTATCTCCCGCGGCTGCTTCAGCACGAAGGATGGCGCCGTGGTATCGACCTGCATCATTATGGGTGGTTATGTTGTCGCGGAAGGTGGTGCTCGAGAAAATGGTGGCGGCCTCGCAGTACGAAAAAATGGCAGAAGCGCGAATTCGGCATCAAGATCTCGAAGTCGTCGGCTACTCTGATGGGTAGGCGTAATCTCGATGGTAGGAGATCCCTGAGGGCTGGAGTCTCGGCTGGTTGGAGGTGTTCGGAGCATGGGTTGCGTTACCCAGCGCCTGCCACCAGATATCACGGTGTGGAGTCTGTTCAGAAGTCGCCGTGGAACACAAGAGTCACAGAAGTCACAGTGCACAGAGCGGCAGAAAACTAGCCGGCCCGCTTCAACAGAACTTCGGTTTCTTAGCCTCGAGGAGGCACACGCTCGCGATCAGCGCAGAGGGCAGACAAAGACTGCACCCTGTCAATATTGGTCGTTTCGTAGTCATTAACAGTCATGACGAGTCATGCCTAGTCATCGTAGTCATTACCACTCGTAACTAAGCATTTTACTCGCTTCCAATCAGCTGCGGTGAATACAAGACATCATTTGACTATTGGTCATTTTGTAGTCATTAGCAGTCATGAGTCATTCCTTGGCACTGCAGTCATTAACACTAATTGCTGAGCACTTGTACTTATTTCCAATCAAGTGCGGTGTATACAAGTTGAAGTTTGTCATATTGGTCTCTTCATAGTCATTAGCAGTCATTATGAGTCATGCCTAGTCATTGTAGTCATTACCACATATAGATATGCATTTTTACTCGTTTACAATCACCTGTGGTCATTACAAGTCATCGTTTGACATATTGGTCATTGTAGTCATTAGCAATCATGATGAGTTATGACTTGTAATTGTAGTGATTACCACACATTGCTAAGCATTTTACTAATTTCCAATCAGGTGCGGTCACTACAAGTTGAAGTTTGACATACTGGTCATTAGAAGTCATTATTGATCAAGTTTATTTGCTATTAACTCATCATAATCATCATCAGCCTGATTATACCCACTGCAGGGCGAAGGCCTCTCCCATATTTATCCACCTAACTCCGATTCTGGGCTAGCTGCATCCACTTGACCCCTGCGAACTTCTTAATCTCATCCGCCCACTTAACTTTCTGCCGCCCCCTGCTACGCTTTCCTTCCCTTGGAATCCAGTTTGTTACCCTCAGCGACCATCGGTTATCCTCTCTTCGCACTACATGTCCTGCCCATATCCATTTCTTCTTCTTAATTTCCACTGGAATGTCGGTAACTTGAGTTATTTCTCTGACCCACTCTGCACGCTTTCTATCTCTTAATGTTACCCCTACCATTTTTCGTTCCATAGCCCTCTGGGTTGTCCTCAACTTAAGTAGAACTCTCTTGGTTAGCCTCCACGTTTCAGCCCCATAGGTGAGTACAGCGAAAATGCAACTGTTGTATACTTTCCTCTTGAGCGATACCGGTAAGCTTCTAGTCATAATCTGCGAGTGCTTGCTAAATTCGCTCCATCCCAATCTTATTCTTCTTGTTATTTCCTTTTCATGGTCCGGATCTGCGGTTACTGCCTGTCCTAAGTAGACATATTCGCCTACTACTTCCAGCGCTGCGCTACCTAACGTAAACTGCTGTTCCTTCCCGAGACTGCTGAACATTACCTTAGTCTTCTGCATATTGATTTTCAAGCCTACCTTTCTACTTTTCCTGTCTAGGTCATCAATCATTATTTGCAGTTCATCTCCCGAGTTGCTTAGCAAGGCAATGTCATCAGCAAATCGCGGATTACTGAGGTATTCTCCATCTACCCTTATCCCTAACTGCTCCCATTCCAAGTCTCTGAATACTTCCTCTAAACAAGCTGTGAATAGTACTGTGGACATTGTGTCTCCTTGGCTAACACCTTTCTTTATGGGAATTTTGTTACTTTCTTCATGCAGAACTATGGTTGCTGTGCAGCCACTATATATATCTTCCTGTTATTAACTATATCGGGTCTATAACTTAAGCTCGTACTTATCACCATCAATCCTTTTTATTCTTAATATCTCTCCTCACATGTCTGCTATTTCTGAGCAACGCATTAGTCACAAATCACGCGCACACATTTTCGCTAAATGAGCTAGCCTATAATGGCTTTCGTTTTAAAACACTTCCCGTACTCATGCAGCCTGCTGCCGCAGAAAGCGCTGTAGCCTTGCATTCTGATGCTAAGTACTTTCACAGGGTAAAGAAATCCGAGCAACAAAGCCCAGACGCGAAATACAGCAATATCCGCACACGCGCTGATGAGGAGCGCGTCCGCGCTGCTATTGTTGAAGCTTAATGGCCAAAGCGCACCACATGACCCAAGCTGACCAATCGGTGGCGCAGCGGCGCGGGGAAAAGATTCGCGGTAATCTGAAAATTATCGAGTGATTCTATCGTACACAACTGGTTTATCGCCATAAATTTTCGTAATTGGGTATCTGTTGAGTGATGACATTCTGACGGCCTTTAGAATTCATATTTGCGGTTCGTACGAATTTGTTTAGGAAATGTTACTTCTTTATAGCCATAATAGCGGAATCATCAGTAGTTGGTTTTGCTTTGTTGGAGTTACTGAAATGAGGGCAAAGGCTGTGGTCACCAGACGCACTCCAGTTCCCGTGATTTTGATATGGCTGCATCTTAATATTTATCATCGGGAAGTATTAGAGGTGGAGATTTAAGCCGTATTAATGCAGGGATGAATATATCGGCCACATTTTCACCTCTCATTGTCCGTCACGGTTCCATCCACCATGGCAAAAGGACTTTACAAAATGCACCAGTGACTATCAGGGGATGGGACTGTAGTTAAAAAAAACTCCTTAATCGGCTGACTTGCTTCCAGAAACGAATTCAAACAGAAAGAGAATTTTTTTTTTTGTACGAACACGCTGTAGTGGTTAAAGACTGCAAGAAATGCCTAATGGGCCAATTAAAAGATAAGGACATGACAATGCCAGAAATAGCAAACAATGAGACAAAGGAAAGTGCTGGATCAATGAATAAGGCCAAGAAATTTGAGAGAAACTAAACAGCAGGTTTCGATTCTCAGCGCAAAAAGTAAGTATTTTATTACAGAGCTTGTGGGTAACTCCACACGCGCAGTAGAGACACATTGATATGTGTGCGGCCAAATATATATCAAGAGACAGAGTTGAAGGAGCAGGTTATACGGCAGAGCAATCAGTTTAGCTTCTTCGTCACATCTGGAGTCAAATACGTGGGGCAAGAGCCTCTGTCAAATCATTTGCCTTTAGCTCCTGCTCGACTTCCTCTGTAGAAAGAAATCAAAGCGAGAAAGGAAGATATTAAATAAACGCGTATGCCAGCGCCGCAGAAAAGCCGCCTCTCCGTCTGCCGCGAGCTGGCTAGACAGGTATTTCCGGGCGAGTAGGCGAATACACTGCAGCGCTGAGCGCAGTGTGCGGGCCAGTCTTTGTGGCACCTGAGCAAGGTAAAGACCACGCCACACCACAGGTACTGCGGCTGCTATACCAAACGGATGAACGATCCGCGCAAGCACGTTCTCCCGTTGTGCGATCGAATATTTAACACATGGTAAAGAAGCCACAGGGATGTGGTACTTCTGCTTGGGGAGAGAGGTGCCGTTCCACTGTGAAGATGCTCCGCACTGTGATTATCCAATATAACTCAAGATATTGCCGCCTAGGGTACGACTCAATGTAGACTAAGGCGCTAACAACTTGTAAGGTCAGCACTCACGTCATTGTGGAAATGGAAGGTATTCCTAGGCAGCCCCTGCTCATCGATACCTCCGGGAAAGGACGGCGACAAGTGCTGTGCAGCCATCGCGCATGAACGCATCGAGAGAGATGTGTGATGGCGCGACGTGGAATTGCGGCGATTGGGCAATGTACCGTCAAAATTCACTTTTGTGGGTTTTCACAACAGTTGCGTTTGTTTTGAGCTAGATGAAAAACTGTACGGTATCGGAGAGGAAGCGCGCTGCCCGCGAAATAACCTATTCAGAGGGTGCAAAGCCATATACCGCTTGGATAACAGAAGTACGCCAGTTACGCGCACTGCGCCCAGAAAGGGCACCGCAGGAGATATAGCCAGAGCCTCTAAATGAGCCAAATGTATGCAGGTGGCTCCTCATGGTATTGACCCAGCATGACCCAGGTAGCACGAATTTGTCTATGACGTGGGGGCCCGGATTGGGCCCGTAGGGGTAGCCCATGCGGGCCCCTTGCGGAATTTGCAATACGTACCCAGAGGGGGCCTGCGTGGGCTGCCAAATTTTGCCGCGATTGGTCCGAATCTGTATCCGTGTGAGCAGCCCAAATAGGGCTGCCCGCATTCAGCCCAGATAGCCGAATTTGGGCAGCATACCAGAATCATTAATGGGTACTACGTTCATGAAGGCACTGCCGGCCCACTGATCAAGGTTTATTATGTCGATTAATCCCTCCAATACCTGAATTGTGCCTGCGCGGGCTTTGCGGCGGCCATGCCGTTTCGGGCTCGCCCACGTGCTGCCCTAATGGGTTGAATCTGGTATTTTCGGGGATGCCCAAGTTTTATTAATCATCAAATGTGAAACATTGAGCACTATATTTATATTGTTTTCGACACTCAGTAACGTAAGTGAAATATATTTTCAATTCCCTACAAATATGTGCGCTCGCCGACATCGCCCCCCAAATCTTGGTTGAAATATTAATTTCAGTGGAGTATGTAAAATAATGGCGCAGGAAACATTTTGAGGTAGTTCAGTACATACTCGTAAAGCGGAGCAATTACTGCTGCATATTTGCTGCCAATACTGCATAATTAACGTAGTTTGTAAAGTAAAATTAGATAGTACTGCTGCATATTTTCGGCTAGGCTCACGGAGGTCTCAAGGGACTCCGGCCTAAAGTGTAGCAGAAGGTCAAGGCCTGATTCTGCTAGCCTCTGACCTCCGATCGTGCACCCAGTTGCAGTTAGCCCTCTATGTTTGATGTCGCATCCGACGACATTATTGTAAATACGTCGATGTAAAAAGTGTAAATAAATGTGTACAGTCGAGAAGGGAAGTCCTCATCCCCGCAGCGCAATGTGTCACCAACACCACTCTGTACGAGCGAAGGTAGAAGAAACAGCAAGAAACACCTGCTGTATAGGGAAGCCCATCAGTTCCCCAAGCCTTGGCACGTTTTTGAAAATAACTGGCGCAGTCGAGACAGGATCGGCCCAGCGACTTCCTGCGGAGTGGTGAGAGATTGACGCCCAAGGGACTGAGTGTACACCGAGGGCGGTACACTACCTCGGTGAGCCAATTAAGGCTGACCAAGTAGAAGTTTGAAGTCGGGGTGCCCCGTGAATCGACATTACCGGCCCAGAGAGGCAGCGACAGTGAGGCGACATCCAAGCGAGAGGTCTGAGAAGCCAAGGCTTCATTCACAACAGCGCCGGCGAGCAAGAGGCTGCCGAGAAAGTGAACGGAGCGCTGCGACAACGAGACGACGGACCCTGTTCTGTGCGGCACCTACGTGTGGGGACTTCGCAAGCTCCGTGGTCGACAGCCCGACAACTGAGTGAATTTCTCCGCTCTCACTTTACTTGCCTCAGCGTATGCGCATGAGTCGCAGGGTTATTGTAAAGTAACGCACAATGGCTGCATTTGGTTGGTGGAGTGATTATGACTGAGCAGACGACGCTTGGTATGCGTCGATGTCAGAGGCTGAGCGAACCAAGTAAAAAGAGGAAAGGGAGAGAAGAGAAGCGCTGATCCGCGTTCGCCTGCGGCAGATAGCCATAGCCAAGGAAGAGCTAATGCAGGAAAGGAAAAGGTTGGAGGAGTAGCGCTCACGGAGAGTGGCGCGGGAGCTACCGGAGCCGGTGCAGATTCAGGCGTACACTAGCGTAAATGGCCCTGATCAAACGCTGATAGAGGCAGTTGGTGAGATTAGCAGCAGCAGAAGCGGCAATAAGTCCGTTCTTGCAAAGAACGTAAAAGAGGAATGCCAAAATTCCTGCAGAAAGTGCTGTTATTTCCAGTGATCCGGAGAGCGCACCTGAAGTTTGCGTCGATGAATCTCGAGTTGTGGAACCAACCACAGATTTTGAAAGAAAGGAGCAGTCTCCTATCCTTGAGCTAGAGGTGTGCTCTACGGAGGCGCCTGTGACATTGAATATCATTGACCAAAATGTGCAGGCTGAGCCGTGCAAAGTAGCGGAAAGTGCTCACGATCCTAATGACGCCAAAGAGAGCAGAGATGCGAATTTTTGGCTGGCGCGAGTACTGAACTTGGGTTCCCGACCGAAGTCACAGCGTGCCAGGCAGGCTGCGTCGAGAGCGCGACAATCGAAACAGTGATAGCGACATCAGTAGTAGCATCTGAGGAGCCAGCCCCACAACTGGTTAGACGAGGCGATCCCGACCCAGAAAACACGGGCTTATGTGAAGATGTAGATCAGCGAAGTGTGAGCGATGGCGACGGAAATTGCATCCCACGCTTTGAAAACAGCGACGTAACACGGCCGCAAGTTGCGATGGCCAACGACCAGCGTTGGGACCTCGGTGCGCACCTGCGTAAAGGACGAATCGCTAAGGCGGAGCCTCCTGAGAATGAGCTTCTTGAGCCAGGCACGATAGTTTCAGATGCACCTTTTAGGTGCACTCTGGTTCGCGCTTCCGAGGAGGCATGTGAACCGTGTACACACTCGGTTAGCGTCTTATGCGATGCAGGAGAGCGGCACAGCCAGAAAGCAGGGCGCGTGCGATTATCTTGCATGCTACGGTTTGTCGGTGCCATGCGAGCCGTCCAGCCATTTGATCCCAGTGGTAAGCGCTGAGCATTGTTCAGTCTTCACCCACTCTGCCACTGTCAGTTGTGACAGGCGTAAAGATCCCCTGTGGCTCGACCACGCGCTGAGGCAGTGATTGGAAGTGGGGGAACGTTGACTAATCCAAGGTACTTTGAGCAGGGAGTGGACAATCATCTCTGTGCGGGACATATGTCTTGTGTGAACTGCTGCTCTTTATGCTTATAATGCTGTGTTTATTGCTTTGTGTGGTGTCGTATACGCCAAGCAGTGTTTAGAGTTTTGGCGCATGCATTAGTTACCGTTTGCGAATGTGCACCCGAGGTATTGTCCTTCAAGGCGCGCATGTCTCTGTACGGAGTGTTGCACTATTGTTTTGCATGCTGCGTTTGTTTCTGCTTTGTTTGGTGTACGCCACACCACAATGTCCCCCCCCCCCCCCCTTCTGCCGTTAGAGGAGTTTTATGTTGAGCATACCATAAGTGTACGCGCAACATTCTCGGTGGAGAGGAGTGAAGTTTGCGGGCTTCGCTTAGAAGCGAGATTCCGAAGGGGCGACCAAGGTCAAGCGGCAGCTTGAAGCTGGCTGATTTATGACACATGGCAGCGGGCGACGCTGCCGGCTCTGTCCGTCCCGTGCCGCGAGGGAGGCAAAACAGTGCAGTTAGAGAGCACAGCGTAAGCGCAGTGGTTGTGGGTTCGGCGCTGACATATGCTGCTATGTCTCCCGGTTCGAGTGGAGAGGGCGCGGAGGCCATAAATCCCGAAACGCGGCGTAACATGGGCCTGGGAGAACGCGCGGCAGAGGGAGCCGCTGTTGACATGTCTTCCTGGGAAGACGCCTAAACGTCCCTTTGAATCCGCCGCCCGCGCGCAACCGACCAAGGGCAGCGATCGGAATGTTTAGGCCTGAGGTTTACGCGTGTGTGTTTTTATGTGCGTGTTTTCGGAACCGTAACCGTCGATGCCGTTCGTCTTTGAGGCTGCTTGGCGCCTCTTGCGTGGGAGGATTTTGGAGAGGGAGTAAATCGCAGATGTATGTGTTTGCGGGCACAGCTACTTGCTGCTGAGTGCGCGCTTTGTGTTTGTTTTACTTCTATGCGTAGGAGAGGGGAATATGTGGCACAATGATTGGCCAGCCCATTTCGAAACACTGCATGTTATTGGCCACAGAGAGTGATTAGTCGTTAATTGGTCAACGGACTAGACTTGAATTTTGGCAACACTAAGGAAGGGAGCGTTGAGCCAGTTCGGCTCGGAGGATAGTTGGGCTCGGAGCAGAGTTGGGCTCAGACGAGAGTCGAGGGCAGACGGGTTGTTCAAGGAGGGAGGCTAAGCTGACGGAGGTCTTAAGGAACTCCGGCCTAAAGAGTAGCAGAAGGCCAAGGCCTGATTCTTCTAGCCTCTGACCTCCGATCGTGCACCCAGTTGCAGTAAGCCTTCTATGTTTGATGTCGCATCCAACATTATTGTAAATACGTCGATGTAAAAAGTTTAAATAAATGGTACAATCGAGAAAGGAAGTCCTCATCTCCGCACCGCAATGTGTCGCTGAGCGACGGACGCAGCGGTGGTCACCAACACCACTCTGTACGAGCGAAATCAGAAGAAACAGCACGAAGCACCTGCTGTATAGGGAAGCCCATCGATTACCCACGCCTTCGCTCGAATTGTTTAACTGACGCCATCTCCCCGAGCTCACCCAACCGTCTGACACAGTAAGCATGGCATCCCATGACGAATCATGAGCTGCGCTAACACTACCTGCCCCCATGGTCTTAACCAAAATCCGCCATCCGCCTATTTTTAACGGTGAAGACAAGACGGATATTGAAGGTCGGCTCGATGAATACGAAAGATGCAGCAAGAACAACCGGTGGGATGCTAGCATAATGCTTGCCAACATCATCTTCTATCTAGCGGGAACGGCGAAGACCTGGTTTACCAACCACGAATAGGTTCCTACTTGGGACATCTGCAAACAAAAACTTCAAGACTTGTTCGGCAAGCCGATTGGGCGAGCTCTAACAGTCAAAAAAGACCTGGCAACTCGTGCTCAATCGTGAACAGAATCATACCTCGCCTACATACAGGATATCCTCGCCCTTGTGTCGAAAGGCGAACACCTCCATGACCGAAGATGATAAAGTTGGCCATATACTTAAGGGTATATAGCCATATTGTAGCGCAAAACAGACTAGACACACGAGAAGACCAAACAACATGAGCAAGGGTATCGCTGATGACGCATTCAACATACTTCTCTGCAAAGATTCTCTACGGTGGACTCAGTCCTGCAAATCTGTCGCCATTTCGAACAGGCGCAGCAGCGTCGCATCGTCCATCGGTTTGCGCGCCTTCCCAACACGGCTACATCCTCCAGTGATGATCTGCCAACTTTGCAGCAGCCTTCAAGCCAGAACAACCTTACTACTATTGTCCGCAGTGAAATCGAGACCTTGACTCCTGTTACACTTAAATCAACTCCTCTAGAGCCAACAATAGCTATGATACAGGCTGTCGTCCGCCAAGAATTTGCGAATGTTGGCCTCGTCTTCAATCCTACCATGCCTCCCCCTGCATCACAGCCAATACCAGTGGTTGGTGCTGCTGCCACAAGATCGCTCTACACACCATGCTACCCTACCCGCAATCCTGTGGAGTGGCGCACATCTGACGATAGGCCTATTTGCTTTGTCTGCTGTCGGGATGGCCATACGTCCCACTACTGCCACAGCTGCCCGGCTCCCCCTCTCGCCCATATTACAGCCCTGTCCGTCATGACTACTATGCATCACGGCGAGTTTTTGTCACCCCAGTACAGCTTCGTACCGGGGACATTGAGCAAGCCTGTTGCCCTAGCCGTTCGCCATCGCCTCAAGTCCACCGTTCCCGATCACCTACTCCTCGCCGCAGCTTGTCCCCAACGTACCAAGGCCCTTACTCGGGAAACTAGGAAACGCAGCGCCCGGACGTGACGCTGCGTTACCAACCCGAACAGCCAACTGTGTTTCGACCATCGCACCACGCCGCAACCTGATCAGTTTCCTAGTAGATAGAGTCCCTGTACCCGCTCTCATTGACACTGGAGCCCATATTTCAGTCCTTAATTCTTCGTTCCGCCAGCGCCTCAAAAACGTTCTTAAGTCCGCTAACACCTATACAGTTCATGTTGCTGATGGCAACACTGCTACCATCATCGGAATGTGCATTGCGCGCGTTAGCATCACCGGCCACAACGTCCATGTGCTTTTCGCTATCCTTACTACTCGTCCTCAAGGCATCATTTTAGGCCTAGACGTTTTAACAACCCATTCCGCTCTCATTGACTGTTCCTCCGGACTTCTGCGCCTAGCCCTGCCCCATTTTGTTCACGACCCTAGTGCTGACCATTCCCAGCCTCATCTCCGCTTCAGTACATTTTACTCGCCTACCTCCCGATGCGGCAGTATACGTGCCCACGTCATCTTTTCCTGCCCTTCCTGACGGCGACTAAGTTGTCAGCTCCATCACCGACGTCACTCTATAGCGCAACATCGTCCTACCTCGTAACATTCTACACGTCGCGAACAACCTCACCTACATTCCCGTACTCAACTTCAGCACGGCTTCGCAAGTTCTCCCGGAGGGCATTTTTCTTGCCGAGCTGTCACCTTTGTCCACCTCTACCATATCTGCAGTGCTGTCCGACCGTCACGCCGAGGTACCTGCCCAACCTGTCCCGTCACATAGTCCGGAGGACCGCATCTGAGCCATGGTTACCTCTGACTTGCGTCCCGAATATGTGAGTGCCCTTGCCGGCCTTTTGCGGTCAATAGCTACATTTTTGATTTCGGTTACGGATCGGTGTGCCTAACGTCCGTGGTCGCACATCGCATCGATACTGGAGAGGCCCGCCCTATTCGCCGACGGCCTTACAGAGTTGCTCTTTTCAAACGCCGGATCATTCAGGAAGAAGTGGAGAAAATTTTGGCCAGAACATTATTGAGCTGTCGAGCAGCCCCTGGGCGTCTCCCGTAGTACTGGTAAAAAAAGACAACAGCTGGAGGTTTTGCGTACATTATCGACACCTAAACAAAATAACAAAGAACGACGTGTACCCTCTTCCAAGGATTGATGACGCCCTCGACTGCCTGCATGGTGCCAAATACTTCTCCTCCACCGATCTCCGTTCTGGATATTGGCAGACCTCTGTTGACGAAAGAGATCGTGAAAAGACGGCTTTTGCGAACCCCGATGGCCTCTACCTATTCAAGGTGATGCCTTTCGGCTCATGTAATGCTCCTGCAGGGGGTGGCAGAAAGTTAGGTGGGCGGATGAGATTAAGAAGTTCGCAGGGGTCAAGTGGATGCAGCTAGCACAGAACCGGGTTAAGTGGAGAAATATGGGAGAGGCCTTCGCCCTGCAGTGGGTATAATCAGGCTGATGATGATGACGATGATGAATGCTCCTGCGACCTTCGAGCGCACGATGGATTCCTTACTACGCGGGCTCAAATGAACCACATGGCTCTGCTACCTCGATGACGTCATCACATTTTCATAAACCTTTGAGGGCCACCACCATCGTGTTTCGGCTATTATTTGCGTCATCCGAAGAGCTCGCCTTCAGTTGAACTCCAAGAAGTGTAGCTTTGGTCGCCGGGAACTCAAGGTCCTAAGACATTTGGTCAACACCCATAGCATCCAGCCGGACCTTGACAAAATTCGCGCTGTAAATGGTTTTCCTATACCGAAATCGCGCAGCGACGTTCGTAGCTTCCTCGGACTTTGCTCATATTTTCATATTTTCGGCGATTTGTGCCAAACTTCGCGGAAATCGCCCGTCCACTTACGCAGCTTCTGAAAAAGAGGTCTCCTTTTCCTGGGGCCACGAACAATCGGCTGCCTTCGACGCTCTTATTTGCCCCCTAAGCGGCGCGCTAGTGTGGCTCACTTCAATCCATCAGCGCCCACAGAAGTTCGAACCGACGCAAGTGGTCATGGAATTTGTGCCGTTCTCGCACAACGTCAGCTCGGTTCCCTTCGCGTCATCGCCTATGCCAGCCGACTCCTCTCTGCGGCCGAACAGAATTATTCCATAAGTGAACGTGAGTGCTTAGCCCTAGTTTGTGCCATTACGAAGTTCCGCCCTTATTGTATGGGCGGCCATTCACAGTATAACACTAGCTCCTAATTATTAGGTTATCTATATCATATAGTCAAATCGACATTATCAAAAATATTATGTCACCTACAACCAATTCTGGCCAATCCCCCACTGTGGGTATGTGCCATTACAACGAGGGAGAAGAAAAAGAAGAAACTGGGCACCACGCATTGTGTTGGATTTCTACGCTAAAAGACCCTACTAGCCACTTGGACGTTGGGCCTTGCGCCTTCAGGAGTACAATTTTTCAGTGGTCTATAAGTCTCGCCAGTTGCATCGAGATGCCGATTGCCTGTAACGTCATCCAGTCGACCCGCAAAGCCAACCTGAATGTTACAATGACGCTTCCGTGCTCTCTTTATCTGACTTTTCCAACATTCGCTGTGAGCAACCTAGGACCTTCAGCTTTGAGAAATTATCAATCGCCTCAGCGCGGATCGCCATGACCCTTCCCTTCGCTTGTTTGTGCTCCACGACGGCACCTTACACCGGCACAATATGCGACCTGATTGCCCCGACCTTCTACTAGTAGTCCCTCGGCACCTACGCACAGCCGTCCTTGAAAATCTTCACGACGTTCCCACAGCGGGTCATCTAGGCGTCTCTCGCACATACGACAGTGTGCGCCGCGGTTCTTTTGGCCAGGCCTATACCGCGTAGCCTGCCGCTACGTGGCTGCTTGTGACCGCTGTCAATGCCGGAAAAAGCCATCAGTTTTACCAGCTGGAATTCTGCAGCCGATCGACATCCCCATAGACACATTTTCTCGAGTGGATCTGGATCCTTTAGGGCCTTTTCCACTATCTGCATCGGGGAACAAATGTATTGCGGTGGCCACGGATTACACCACACGCTACGCAGTCACACAAGCAATACCAACTAGTTTTGCAACTGATGTCGCTGCTTTCCTCCTCAACAACCTTATACTCGTCCATGGAGAACCCCGCCAACTACTCAGCGACCGTGACCGTTGCTTTCTTGCGCGTATAGTCGACGAGATCCTATGGTTGTGCAGCGTTCGTCATTCGTTCACGACTGCCCACAATCCACAAAGAGAGAGAGAGAGAGGGAGAAGACTTTATATAATGCAAAAAAGAAAAATAATCTAGAGCTCCAGTGGTTGGGTCCTCAGTCCAGGACTCCCGCGGCCTTTGATGCCCTGCTGGCCCGTTCAGTCAGCCAAAGCTGGTCTTTCGACTCCGAACTGGACAGCGCAGTCTCCCACTGCTCCAGCGTGGCGTTGTGAATTATCGGCACTGGCAGGCCCATGTGATGTGATTTTCTGGCAGGCCCATGTGATGTGATAAATTGTCGGTTTCTATCCACACCAGGGACCCGTGTACATGTATACGGTCGGATGTATCTTGCTGTATAAAGGCAGGCATGGATAAGAATTTGTTCGTAGCTGCCGCCAAGACACTAACTGCTCCCTGTGTAACAACTTGCGCGGCGGAGGATACCGTCTTCTGGTCCCCCGGTAGTGCACCAAAATGTCTGCGTAGGTACGAGTCACTGCCCCGGTCTTTTCGGCCTCTGACCTCCCTCGGTTTGCATTACTTCGAGCTATGAGATCGGCCTGGATGTTCCCGGGAATGTCGCCGTGCTCCGGAGCCCAAAGTACGAATTGTTTTGTGTCGCTTATCCCGCAGGCCTTCAAGATGGCGGCCACCTTTTTGCCAATCCTGCCGTTGGTGAATCCTCGGCAAGCGGCTTGCGAATCAGCCATTACTACCAGCGAACGCCCGGACCTATTGCCCTCTGCGACCGCTAGAGCAATAGCGGCCTCCTCGGCGTCAGACACGGTGCAGCTCCACCATCCACAGACGGACAGGCTTACCGAACGCCTTAACCGGACACTGACAGACATGCTTTCAACGTATGTTTCTGATGACCACCACGACTGGGACATAACGCTGCCGTTTGTGGCATTTGCATACAATGCGTTGCGCCACGACACTACCGGCTACTCTCTCTTCTATCTTCTATACGGCCGTGAACCTCTGCTTCCGTTTGACAGCCTGCTTCCTTCAGTCGCCACTGCCAGCTCATATGCTCGTGACACCATAGCTCGAGCTGATGCTGCCCGCGTTGTTGCTCGCAACCGACTCGCAGCCTCCCAGCACTCCCAGAAACATCGCTGATTTCTGTCATCGCAGCAACCAGTATTCTTGCGGGTCTCTCGTCCTGCTTTGGACCCCAGCTCGCCGCGTTGGCCTCTCAGAAAAACTTCTGCCCCGTTATACAGGACCCTACCGTATTTTACGACAAGTGACTCCAGTGACATATGAAATTGCGCCCTTGCATCCTGCACGCCATACCTCTACACCACGTACCGAGACGGTGCATGTTGCGCGCCTAAAGCCGTACTACACGGACCCTTGTAAGGACGCAAGTACGCACCGGGACGGTGCTTTTCAGCCGACGGGGTAGTGTTACGTTAGGCAGTGCATGCACTGATATGCGCATAAGAAGGAAAAAGAAGAATCTCGGTAGTTTTGGCGAAGACGACGACGACGTTCGAGCAGTCTCGGCTGGTGCCTGCAGGAAAGGCCTGTTGTATGAATGCCTTGTCTCCCGTCTCCGCTCTCTGAAACCTCAAGCTGAACTACCCCCGTAACAATATGTTGCATTTTCCCGAAATTACCCCAAGAAATAACCATGTGGGTGGCGTGGAGCCATGCTCGCTTTTCAGCAGAATGTAAACCACGCGGGACCTATTCAGTTTTTGAGCGGGCAGCCCCATTTGGGCTAGCCTGTCTACTATTCGCTTTAGGCTCACAGTTGCATCGGATGTGTCCTAAAGTGCCCCGCAAGAGACCGATGCGGGCAGAAGCGGGAAGGAGCGCTTTCCTGCCTCGCTACAGGCTATGCAAAAATTATCTTGGCTTTTAGGGAGAAAATTCCTGGGCTGCCCCAAATGGGGCTGCCCAGGAATTTTCTCCATGAATACTACATTTCCGTTTGACCTTCCCTCGAGACCTCCCGAGTCCTAAGTAGGCAATGCGCGGGCATACCCGTATTTCGCCCCGTCGCGGCCCATGAGGGACCTATTGCGCTTTTGAGTGGGCAGCCCTAATTACAATAGCCCCGGCTTTTTCTACACAAAGCCCAAATTTTCTTTGCGTGGGCCCTAAAGTTCCCCGAGCGGGACCCATGAGTGCAAGCTGTCGGAACATGTACTCAGTTAGCCCTTTCCACGCCTATATGATCCCCAGATGGAAAAAGCAGGGGCAAGCCCACATTGAGCTTGCCCGCTTGATCCCTAAAGGGGGTCCTCATGGATGTTGTCTTGGTTGCCCATGCCCAACTTGCCCATACGGGCCCCATGTGGGCCACGTAATGTGTGCTACTTGGGGAGGCTCCGCATTCGGCGAACATGAAACAAAATGCAAGCACAATCGTTATTCCGCACAAACACGGAAGTGTATAAATAAGCGGTGACCAAATCCTTCCACATAAAGGAAATGCCCCAGTCGAAGACAGATTTATCTAACGATAAGTGAAGCGCAGTGAATAAAATGCCCGCAGAAGGCGGGAATCCTTGTATCGCTCTTCACGTGGCAGTGGTAGTCTGCTGGTGTCTTTCAATGCCAGTTCATCTGTGATGCCTGCATAAACTGAGCGAACAAGCCAAGTCCAAGCGCCCGCAGCACAGCAAACAACCAGGTATGTTCTACGAAATCAAAAAACTTCCGCTCAATTCAAAGTGAAAAAGCCTACTAGACTGTGTAGCACAAACGTATTCAAAAATGGCCTTCCCCCCGTGTAAGGGACGCGAACACCGGCCGTCACGGCACCGTACAAGATTGGTACGGGCTGAAGAGGTCTTCTACGTTATCCCAAATCCTTGGCAAGAAGTAAAGAGTGTTGTGATGCGTGGTTCATACGAAGCAGCAGACAGGTTTCCAGGGGCGAAGCGACGTTTATTGCCACACGTGCGTTTGTGCGTGGCTGGTCGAGATGAGCCCGCGAGCAGGTTGCGGGTCATGTCTTTTGTTTTTTCTGGCGCGCATGCGCATTAGCGACTGCGGCGATAAGCCGGACACCCCACCCTCCCCTTATATGTTGGCTAATATAGCAAGCTAAACTTCAGCTTGATATCTGTCTGGAGATCGAAGGTCTCTAGCCGGGCAGCGTCTTGCACCTGCCGTCTGAATCTTTTGCGAAGCGGCAGGACCACTGGTGGTAGGAGCGGAGGATATCACTGTGGCGACGCTGGGTGGAGATGCCAGGAACTCATAACCATTCTGGTAAGATGCCTCGGGGTCTGGATCCGTGGTCCGCTTGAGCAGCTGGTCTTTGTGACGACGCCAGGTTAATCTGCCTCTGGGCGTGGTAGCACGAACGTTCGACAAAGGGCCGGACTATCCCACAACAACACCAGGGACCCACTTTGGTCTGCGTCGATAATTGCGAGACATCACTTAGTTACCGAGTGCTATGTCACAATCACGACGAGGGCGAGCCACGCATTGCTTGAACTGATTATATGCAACCCTTCCTTCCACCGCTGACTTGACAATATCGAGTCGATTTCGCAGCCGTGGTCCTAGTAACAAGTTTGCTGGTAACTCACTTGTCGCGTGGGGAGAGTTGCGATAGGTGAGCAAAAACTGGTGAAGCCTCACATGTAATGGTGTCCGCTCCACTATATTTACGAAGAGCGTTTTCAAATGCCTGAATAAAACGCACTGCAAGCCCGTTAAAGCTGGGATGATACGGTGCTGTAAGCACGCGATGACAGCCCATTTCTTTTGCTAAAATCTTGAACTCTTCGGATTTAAACTGCAGACCATTGTCAGTGACAACGGTTTCTGGAAAACCAAAACGCTCGAACAGTTCTCTCAATTTGTCAACTGTAGCATCCGACGTAGTCGAGCGCATAACAAACACTTCCGGCCACTTGGAGTGCGCGTCGACGACTACTAGAAACATTGCGGGCAAAAAGGGGCCAGCAAAATCTTTATGTACGTGCTGCCATGGTGCTGTTGACCAAGACCACGGATGCAGGAGCGCTTTGCACGGCTAGGAACGCTGTTCTTGACAACTTACGCAGGACTTGACAAGACGCTCGAGGTGCGCTTCGATGGACGGCCACCACACGTAGCTAGGCACTTGATGCTTGCTGCCCACGATGCCTGGCTGCCCTTCGTGAAGTTCGTCCAGCAGCAAGTTGTGAAACTTTGCCGGCACGATCATTCGCATCCCGAACATGATACAGCCTTGGGGAACTGTGAGCTCGTTGCGTCTGTCAAAAAAGGCATAAAATGTTACAGTCACAGACGCCAGCCACCTCACATTTATGAAATCTATCAGTTTGCAAAGCATGGGGTCCCGAGCTGTTGCTCGAGCAATGTCCCCGCTTGAAACTGGCATTGACTGCAACCGCAATGAATTAAACGTTTTTTCGCTTTCTTGTGTTTCGTCTGTCACCACTGATAACGGAAGGTGCGAACAGAAATCAGCTTCGGCATTCTCGCTTGACGTTCTTAAGGGAATACCGATAAGCTGACAATGTCACAGCCCAGCGCTGCAAACGCGCTGCTGCGATAGTCAGAACACTAGTTGTTGGGCCCAAGATTGAAGCGGTTAATGGTCGGTGTCTAATGTGAACGAACGACCGTAAACGTAGAAATGAGACTTCTTAACTCTAAATATTATCGCAAGGGCCTCTTTCTCAGTCTGGCTCTGTGTCTCTTCGGCATTGGTCAATGTACGCGATGCGAAGCGATTGGCTTTGTGCTGCCTTCATCCAAAACATGGGAAAGAACTCTGCCTAAACCATAGTATGATGCGTCACATGATAGCTGCAATGGTTCGCACGGATCGTAGTGCGCCAAACTCGGCGGAGAGGCTAGCAAGTTCTGTATATTAGCGAACGCTTCCTTGGGACGCTCATACCAGGCACCATATGGCATTTTACGTAGTAATCTGAAAAATGATTGCGACACCGTTGCTAGGTTATGAAGGAACTTGCCATAGAAATCGACGACTCCCAGGAACGACTGCAGCTGCTGCCTGTCTTTAAGAGCGTGCCACAACCTTCTCCGTCGTTGCAGAGAGGCCTGTTGAAAAAAGGAGCACTTCTCTTTCTTGACATGAACGCCTCTTTCTAGAAGTCTTTTTAACACAGCTTCCAGATTGACGAAATGCTCTTCGTTATTTTTACAGTCACCAGAATGTCGTCTAGGTAGCAGCAAAACCCTTGTAAGCCCTTCAGCATGGTGTCCATTATTCTTAGGAAAATCCCACGTGCTGACGAAATTCCAAACACGAGTCGATTAACAGCCAATAATCTTTTTTGAGTATTCAATGTGAGGTATGTTTTTCAGGACTCAGACATGACCACTTGCTGATAGGCCCGGTTAAGATCAATGTTCTTGAAATGCGTACCTCCCGACAATGCTGTGAAAAGGTCGACTACCTTCGGTAATGGGTAGCGGTCGACATCAAGGCATGGATTAACGGTCGTTTCGTAGTCGCCGCAAATAAGTATGCTACCATCTTGCTTGATTGCGGGTACCGCCGGCGTGGCGTATTCTGACGTCGTAACCAGCGATATAACCGCCAGTTTTTCCATTTTAGCCAATTCAGCGTCGAACGCTTTTTGCAACGCGAACAAAACATTCCTGGCTTAAAAAAAGAACTGATTGATTTATAGGAAGGAACAGGCGCGGCAACTGTCTCGCTTGTTTTCTGTGGACACCTCAACCGCGCCGTAAGGGAAGGGAGGAAGGTGGGAGTGAAAGTGAAAGAAAGAGACAGGAGCCGAAGTGGAGGGCTACAGAGTAATTTCGGAATATCAGCTTCATATAAGGTTTAAGAAAACGTTCGGCGCGTTTTTCTGTTATCATGCCTAACTCGCCTTTGAAAAGGGGCTGGTACTTCTCCAGCAAAGCGTCAAGTCTCTTTTTTACGCTGATGTGAGTAGGAGCGTGTGACGTTGTAATGTTGTTCAGGTTCGAAATTTTCGTCCGCCCCAGCCAGATGACGTGGAAGCCACTCCCGGCCCAGTATAGGTTGTCCCTTGTGGTCTACGACGTAGAGTGGAAGAATTGCAGAATGGTCGCCTGCTGCACGTTGACCGGAAAGACCCCCTGGAGCCGTACCAGTGCTCCTGTGCGGGTACGAAGTTTAACTGTAGTAGGCTTCAGTACCCCTGAAGGAAAAAGCTGACGGAAGTGTCTTTGACATGATGGAAACAGCCGCTCCTGTGTCCAGCTCCATGTTCACCAAGAGGGCATCGGTGGTCATCTGTACGGTGACGGGGTCGTGCTGAGCTGCAGAGACGCCGTTTAGGCTGAGGTCCGAAGCTTTCCGCGATACAACCGTCAGTAGCTTCACATTCCTTTTCATCTGTTTTTTTTTTCTTGGAACTGCTTTGGCAGGCTCTCTGGGTATGCACTTTTTTGTTGCAACTGAAAGGTTACGTCTGAGTGAGGGCGTGCTTCACCCGTGTGTTCTGGCTAGCCACAGCGAAAACAGCTTTGAATGTTTTCTGCGTCTCAACTTGCACCTTGTGCACATCGCCGACTACGGAGTTTGTGCCACGTGCCTCCGCAGCACTCCCCTTAACCGCTTCCATTGCGAGAGCCCGCTCCACTGCTTTCTTGACCGTAAGCTTGCTATCTTCCGTGAAAAGCACTAGCTTAATGTCTTCTCGTAGAAGGCCGCACACGAAGCGGTCTTAAAGGGACGCGTGGAAGACACTGTCAAACACTCACGTTTGCGATAATTTACGAAGCTTGGCAACATAACTAGATAAGGACTCGCCTTCTCAGAGACACCTACTATGAAACTTGGCCCGTTTTCCAATGACGGACGGCTTCAGAGACAGGTGGTCGCTGAGAACTTTCTTGAGGACTTCAAAACTCTTCGTAGAAGGCAGTTCTGTAGCAGTTAATGACTTCAACAGTTCGTAAGTCTTTGGGCTGATAATGCTAAAAAAGGCGTGTACCTTGTCGCCGTCGGGTAATCGGTTGACAATCAAGAACGACGTAAGACGCTCGTCGTACGAACCCCACTCGCTAGTGGACCTGTCAAAGAATTCCGACTGGCCCAGTCGCCCTGCAAAGTGCGTCACTGCTGCCTGGGCCTAAGTCAGGATGACAATCACTGGCTCCGCACACTGCAAAATGGCGAGTCTTATCCACCGGGTAACTTTTGCAAACACTTGCCGCCACTTGCCTTCCAAACTGCTCATTGGCGCCTTCGATCCATCGAAGAAACGCAGGATTACACTCCCAAGTGTATCCTCTGCAGTGGAACGCACTTCACGGGAACGCGCAACTCCAAAGTGCGTTTCAAAGCCTCGTCGCCAATTGTTGTGTTGCATGGTTCTTGCGAAGGAGCAGACACGTTTCCAGGGGCGAAGCGACGTTTATTACCACATGACAAAGAGAACTTTATGTGAAACGGTACAAATAATGTTCAACAAATACAAAACAACACTACTCTCTAACAGGTCTGAGACGGGCGAGCAATGCGCAGTGCCGCAGAACAAAGCATGTCAATATGGTAGTAATGTGGCCGATACTAGGAGGCCAACTGTACTTAGATAATCTCCAATCCGTTCGATCGCGGTCTGTAAAGTCTCTTCAATCTGGCCGTCACTGCCGCGCGTGATCCAAAGTGTGAGGTCGTCAGCATAAATGCTGTGATGCAGGTGGGGGATGTCGGCCAGTAGCTTCGGAAGGCCTATCAGTGCGATGTTAAAAAGCATCGGCGAAAGTACGGCGCCTTGCGGCGTGCCACGGTTTCCCGGAGAGATGATGGAAGGATCTCCAGTGCCGGCTTTAAGTTGCACTGTGCTGTCGGTTAGAAAGTTTCGGATGTACGCGTACATGCGATGTCCAACACCGAGAGCTTGAAGTTGTTGAAGAATCGCTTCATGGAGGACGTTGTCGAATGCCTTGGCAACATCAAGGCCGACGATGGCTTTCGTGTCTAGTGAACGTCTTATGACTACCTGATGATGAAGAAGCATAATGTCCGGGCCGTTAAATGAGGGCGGAAGCCGAATATTGTGTCTGGTAGAAGATGATTGTCTTCAAGGTATCGTGAGAGTCTGGTCTGGATAACGTGTTCCATCAGCTTCCCAACGCAGGACGTGAGAGAGATGGGACGAAGGTTGGTGGTTAGCCCGGCTTGGGGATGAGGACTAGATTGACGCATTTCCACTCTTGAGGGATGGTACTGCTGGTCCAACATTCTTGAAAATAGTCGGTAAGAGCATGAATGGATGCGTCGTCTAGATTCCTAATCAATTTATTTGAAATGCGGTCAGGGCCGGCCGCCGAAGTTGTCTTGAGGCGGTTGAGTCCTGCTCGGACCTCCGCAAAAGTGATTGGAGCCTCTAGACAGAGATTGTCCGCGCCCTAGGGGAGGTTGGTTGTTGGTTCAGGGCGGATGTAAGTATTTATAAGCTCTTGTTTGAGCTCGTCAGACGTGCCAGGATACTGGTGGAAGATTCGCTCGAGCTGTTGGCGTGTCTGCAGCTTGCCTCCTGCTGGGTCGAGTAAATGTCGAAGGAGGTTCCACGTCTTACGAGCGTTTGGAGTCTTGTTCACCTGGTTACACATGTTGTGCCAGCTCTGTCGAATGAGTTCTATTGCATAGTTCTCGATATTCGTATGTGCACGCGCCAGTCTACGCCGGATATTGCGGTCCCATTTCCGAGTGGCAAGTAGAGCTTCGAGCGAATTCTTGCGCTCCCACAGATGGGCGTAGTAGTGGTCGCAGTGTGGGGATGCTGTCCTCTAACTCGACGGTTTTAGTGGCGTCGGCCACTTATTTGACAATTTCGGTTGTCCACGCCTTGATATCAGTAATAGCGGGAGGTTTGTCCTGCTGTTTCCTGTGCGTCCGGAAGGAGTCCCAGTCAATCACCTGAGAAGGCCGCGTATATTGCCTGGTGGGCTCGTGTATTACGCATTGGAGTACGAAGTGATCACTCCCAAAGTTTTCGTGAGTGTGACACCAAGTCGCTTCAACTCCGGAGGTCGTAAAGGCAAGATCCGGCGTTGTATCACGGTGTAGGCCCGTACCGTGTCTAGTGGGGTAGCACACGTCCGTGATAAGAGTCAGCTGGTGCGTATCCCAGTCATTGCAAAGGCGTCGACCTTTAGCAGAGTCATAGTGGTGGCCCCAAGCGGGGTGATGCCCATTAAAGCCACCGAGAATAAGGAGCGGTTCCCCTGCGCCAGCTGCTGGGCTTTGAGAAAAAGCGGACCGAAAATATCCTTATGAGCTCGGGGAGGGCTGTAGACATTAATTATAAACAGACTAGCGCAAAGTCTACGCGAGGTTCGAGGTAATATTTCTAGGAAAACGTATTCGGGGAAAGGTGGATCGACATTGTGTTGGAGGACAGTGAGATTACGTTTGACGAGAGTAGCTATTCGACGTTTTACTCGTTCCGATAGGTATGTACTGTGACCGGCAAGTTTAGTGTTCTTGTCGCATTCCTGGAGAGCTGTTAGTTCGGGGCGATCACTTGCGGCGAGGAACTGCTGGAGGACCGGACGCTTACGCGCGAACCCACGACAGTTCCACTGTCAGATGGTGGTGTTACCCGAGCTGCTCGCCATGATTAAGCTGAAATAGTTGTGGGGTTTGAAAGGGTGTCAGCGCAGGGGCCGCGGGTACCACGGCAGCGAGGAGTTTGCCCTGTGCTTCTATAGCTTTGCTCAGCATCTCAAATTGTTGCGTGACTTGTGAGCCGATTGTGTGGAATGAGCGTTCTATGTGTGCTTCTAAAGGCTTGATGCGAGTTTGACTGAGGTTGCAGCTTTCCTCAATTTTCCTCCGCGGGTGAGTCGGTGTCGGACGTTGCTTTGCGTTTTTGTGCGGATCGGTTGGGAGGAGCGATATCCATAGGTACTGATTCATATGATCCCTGCGGATGCGGGGGAGACGGAATGAGTGTGGCCGTTGGCTTTTCTAGAGCCTCTACTCTGAGTATAAGTTATTGGATGACTGCTGTCAGTTCCATAATCGCTTTGTGTGTGTCTAGAGTAGTGGGAGTCCGTTCCTGCATACTCACCGGTTCTTGACGGTCTCGTAGATTAGGTAGAGATGGTGGTAGCCCTGGTGGCTGCTGCAAAGGATGAGGAGAGTCCCCTGTCTGCTGGACGACTGCAGGTGGCCCGGGATTGGTCCGGGAGGTCACCTGAGAACCCGTCCGTGGAGCGGGAGACTTGAGCGGTGGAAACAAGATCGAGCGGTCTCGGAGCTGCCACTGCTGGCTATCGGAGCGTTGCCGGTCCCATCGGCTGGTGCGCTGGAGTGTGATCCGCATGGTGGTCTCTTGGGTCTTGAGTTTCTCTTCCTCAGCATTTCGAATTTTCTCCCACTTCCTGCGCTTGACTTCGTAAGGAATCCTGAAGATTTCCCTGCAGCGATTATCGCCCGTGAGATGTTCTTTGCCGCACAGGCGGCAGATTGGTTTGCACGTGTAATCGTTGGTAGGATTAGATAGTCCGCAACCTCTTCAGTTGGTAGTTGTGCTTGCCAAACATCGGCTCGATGACCAAGCTCGCCACAGTGATAGCACACCTCGTACTTCTTCTTGAATAAGTTGCATCTGTGGCGACTATTGCAAAAGTAGACACAGGTAGGCACTTGGCACTGAGCGAATGTGATGAGTACTGCGTTGGTGTTCCCGAGCCACCGAAAGTCCACAATGGGTGGGTTACAGTTGCCTTGTAACTCTGCGTGGATTGTATTTCGATCCAGTCGGAGGTCGACGCCGCGAATCACACCACGGCACGAACTATCATCTGGAGCGCAGTAGACGGATATCTCATACGCCTTGTTGTCAACGGCGATCTCTTTGAGTTGCATCACCCGTTCAGCTCTGTCGACGACTGGGGTGCAGTGCGTGAAAGTATTCTGGATCAGGTTAGCTTGTATTAGGTCTTCGTGACGAACAGCGTCCCTGGTGAAGCGAGCAGCAGTGTAAATCGCTTTCAGTAGTTGGTATGTTGTAATCTTGCAGAGTAGCAGTCCGCCCCGTGGGCGCACAATTAGCTTGAGAGCGTTGCTGGGTAAGCGAGGCTGGTTGTTGTTGTTGTTGTTGTAGTGGTTATTTATTGTATGTACAAAATGAAAGAAAAGATGTTTGCCAGCCCCGGTATCTGCTATCTTATATCTGAAGCACCTGAACTTGGGCGGCGGAAATAAAGGGATAGCGAGGAGCAGGTAGAGGAAATCAAAGACGTGAGTTATAGGGAGAAAGAAAAGGGTAGGTAAAAATAAAAGAGATATATACACTATGGTACAGTATACAGTAGTTTGCTTGAGGCCCACCCGCAAATGTCTTACGTCACTGAGCACTCGGCACATCGGGCGGGCCTCCGCAATAGCTCTGCGTCCAGGCAACTGTTCACAACGCACGCACTGGCCAACTGTACAAAACACTGACAGCTGTCCTGGGCGATCGGCCGTTATTGTGGGAAATAGCACACGTGGAGCGTTCTGTCCCAGCGCGCACTATCTGGCGAGGTGAAATAGGCGGGTCATCAAGCCCGCCTGTTCGATGTACTCACACAGGCTCACCTGAGCTCGCTCGCGGACGCGCGCACAGCCCGGCGGCCACAGGAGCACAGCTACGCTGTCCGGGATTACCCCCTGCGCTTTGTAAGCCGCCAGCAACTCACTTCGTATTTCGGCTAGCGCGGTGCAGCGCAGTAGAAGATGTTCGAGAGTTTCTACCGCGCCACAGCCGTCACACACGTCACTAGTGGCAAGTCCGTGGCGCATCCGTCGTTCCCCAGGCCACACACATCCAATGCGTGCACGGAGGATCATTGCGCGTTGCAGCCGAGTCAGCGAGCAGCCGCTGACACTGTGAATGCGCTCACCTCTTGCGATGCGTGGGTCGGGGTGCTGCGTCCGGAGGTGATCGTCGATTACCGCACGCACATCCTCCAAAGCGAGTTGCTCGTCGCTAGGAGGGAGTTCATGTGCTGCGGTCGCGAGCTCGTCGGCACGTTCGTTGCCCTCTCTGCCGCAGTGCCCGGGGATCCAATGTGCCCGTATAGCGCAGCCAGCTCCGCCAAGCGCTTGAGACGCGCGCGAATCTGACACAGCAGCGGAGTTCCCCGGCCGGTGATTCGAAGGCGGCTGAGGGCAGCGTGGGAGTCGCATTGCACGGCACACCTGGGTGGCGGCAGAGTCAGTTCAAGCAGTAGATCCAGGCCTAGGCCTAGGCCCAGCAGTTCCGCAGTGGTAGAAGAACCCAGGTATGACAGGTGCAGCTGTCTGTGCAGTTGCAGGGCGGGGATGGTAGCCCCCGTTGCTAGCGAGCAACTGTCTCTGGCCACGGAGCCGTCAGTGTAAACGAGGAAGTGGTGTTGGAGTTCCTCGTAGATGACGGCTCTGGTCAGCTGCTGCACTGCACAGGGCGGTGTGGTGCGTCTCGCCGCGATTCCGGCAATCTCTCGCTGAACCTCCGTAGCAGCGGGCCAGGGCGAGAAAAGGTCGTAGGGGGGCGTTGCATTGGTGAGCTGCTCGTACTCGTGCAGCGCCGCTCCCATGCGCGAGTGGCGATGATGTCGCAACCGATGTAATAGCGGGCCGCCGTCCTTTGCGCGCTGTAGGCGATCGATGTGTCGGAGCGCCCGACGCGTGGCCTGAAGTTGTAAAGGCCACGCACCTGCCTCGGCCAAAGTAGCTGCGCATTGAGAGTTCTGAGGAAGGCCGAGGCAAATGCGGAGTGCCTTGCGAAGCTTCTTTCAGCATGGTTTCCGCAGTGTGACGAGCGGTAGCGCGTAGAGTATTGCCCCCAGAGCCGCGGAGCTGTACCGCCGTAACGCTGCTTGCTGGGAGATCCCCTGGCCTCGAGCAGTGAGCCTGTGTACGGCGGCTGTGGTTCTCTTCATCTGCAGGCAGGCCTTGATCGCCGCGGGTCGGAAGGAAAGGCGCTGGTCTATGTCCAACCCCAGGTACCGCACCGAACGTCGCCACGGCCAGAGGGTCCCGTCCAGTGTGAGCGGCGGTGGTCGTTTGCGCGAGCTCAGAACACAGGCCATTGCGACGAATTAGTCCGCGCTGAGCGGAGACCTAGGCCGCGCAAACAGTCGCTCACCGCCGTCAGAGCGGCCTGCAGGCACGCGCGCACCCGTGCTGTCTCGCCCGGCGGTCCCAGGTACCACAGAGCAATGTCATCTGCGTATATGGAGATGTACACATGATCCGGCAGCCTGCAGGCAGGCAGCCCGGCACCACCGACATCGCCACATTGAACAGAAAACGTGACAGAACAGAGCCCTGCGGCACGCCTAGCCCGACCGGGCGTTCGCGCGGTCGGGCTAGGCGAACGCGCATGGAGCGCGCCTGGAAAAAGCTCCGAACGTATTGTAGCAAGCGTCCGCCCACGCCAGCCATCTCAAGCGTCGCGAGAATGGGAGCGCGACAGACGTTATCAAACGCGCCCGACACGTCCAGCAGTAGAAGCAACGCAACCTGCCTCACTGCCTTTGCGTGCTCGAGCGCGCTGACAACATCGGAGATGGAATCCGCAGTGCACCGCATTCCGCGAAAGCCCGTCTGCCGCTGCTACAGATTTTGTTGGCTAGTAAGCGTTCTCGCTGCCGAGGCGTGAGTTCAACTTCCGTCTTCGCACGTAGCCCATTGTCGATTTGGGACGCTTGGTTCGGTCCCGCTTTGTCTCCAGGGAAATCTGGCACGGCAGGCCCTGATGTTGTTCGCGCTTCCCGGAGCTTGTCTACTTTAGTCAACCAATCACTGGCTGCTAATTCTTCTCGAGAAATTGGGATGCCTTCTACGGTGACCCTCATGGCGAACTAAGGCTCGCTGGCATGGTCCACGGCACAGCCCAGCTGGCGAACGCTGCTGCGACGCAGGTGGCGAACGCCACTGCGACGCGGAGCTCCGTATTCTTCGGTGCCTAAATCTCCGCATTCCTCCCATTCCAAACGGATGCACCCAAAACATCACGCCGAGAGACGGGCCGACCGGGCTCGTCAATTCGAGAAACGCTTCAGCGGACGTCCGGACGTCACGTATACGGACAGGCCTCATACTATCCATCGAGGCCAGCGATGGTGGCGGTAGCTCTCGCCCCTCACCGCAGCTGGTACACAGTCTGCAGCATTTGCAATGCAGAAACAGTCACCACAGCTGAGGAGGTTGCCATTGGGCTAGCGCTAGCCGACCCTAATACCAAAGTCGTCATCAGTGACTCTCAACAGGCTATTCACAATTACGATGCTGGCCGTATCTCTTGCCAGGCGTTACACATTCTACGTTCTACAGCACCCTCTTCCACATCTCGCTTACTTCTTTCCAGCCCACGAGTCGCTCAGCGGAAACGCCCAGGCGCACACTCTCGCTCGAGATCTCAGCTGCCGAGCCGATATATGATCAGCCACCCTGCTTCCGCTGACACTAATATCTCACACGCTTCTCTACTCACCACTTATACCCTCTTTACACGGCCGGCTTAACCACGGTTACGCTTAACCGAGGTTACCCAACTTAACCACGGTTAACCGCCAATCGCGGTTAGCTGTGCTTACACAGCTCGCCGCCGTCCTCGGTTACGGCCGCCATTGCCCATAAAGTACAACCGAAGCGACGCGGTGATTTGAGGAACAAAGCCGCATTTACAAATATTTTATTTATAATGTAGTTTTCGGAATGCCGTCCGGTAAGGCGTCAACAACGCGGTGAAGCCCCGCACGATGGCAGCACCTCATCGACCATCGTAAACACCACCGCGTTGGCCCCTCCTCCCGCAGGCCGTACGCGAACGACACGGCGGTTCGCTACCGCCGACGTGAGAAACAAAGCGTGCTAAATCTATTGGCACCTGGAATACTGAGCCGAATATCAGAATTGAATCACTTCTGATCACTGACCAGCGGCAAATTGCTGGCAAGACCGATAACCGCGATACTATCAAGTTTCTGTTCAAGACAGCTGCCGCCGGTACATTGCGGCTCACTGTTCTGCTTATACTAGCACTGCGAATAATGTATCGCCAAAGTTTATCATATCGTTATTTTACGGCGGCAGAATAGGATTCACGATAAAGATGATTCATGAGTGCACCATTTCAACAGCGTTGATCAGTTCCAAAGCGCCGAGCGCCGCGGCTTCGAAGAGAAATAATTTAGGCCTATCAACGACTAGGGGGTTACGCACCCCGCCGTAGTTCGCCGCGCTCACTCGCTTCACCGCCGCGGTAAGTGTAACGTACCTCAGCCTGCTCGCAGGATCCCGCACTGCAAGCGTTTCGAATTTGTGCACTTTCACTATAAAACTAAGACCGCGCATTTTTTGACGTTCCGCGCTCAGCACCAAGCCACACAAACGATACTGCAAACACAGGACGGGGCTTCAGTGCGCAGACGCTTGGCTGTAGGCCGTAACCGAAGACGCCGGGCGGCGCAGTAGACACCGGATATTCAAAAATTTGGAGGACGCTTAAGCTTCGCCTTCAAGAGTGGAACGCGATAGCGTTATTGCACCTCGTTCGCACCGCCCACGCATTCGCTCGGTATGCTCTTGAGTCACACAAAGACATAGTTTTCATACTCAACACTTCTAAGTGCACTGTACAACATTTTTCTAATTATTTGTTCAAACAAGTACTTCTCACAGTCTACACTATCGCAACGGTGAGGGCCGAGCAACGCAGCGTTCGGCGCGGCAACGAAACGTGCGCCTGAGCAAGCGGAACGAACCAAAGAACTCGGTGTCTCGGATGGAGAAAGCAGGGCAGCGACGCGCCATGAAGGCGGACGCGATCATGGGGCTGACGCCTTGATGGGATCGTCCTCTATCTCGCTTGGGAGCACCACGGAGAAGCATGATTCCTCGGAAGCAGCTCGGCACACATCGCAGGGGACGCTTTCCCAGAAGAAGCGCTACGGCGCAGCGATCACGTCAGAGGCGTCCGGCATCAGACGCTGCACCTAGCAATCGCGCTGTGAGCGGAAAGAGGAGCCGCGTCGCCTAAACACCACTGTTCGAGTGACGCACGCTGGATGTTGGAAGGGGAGAGAGCGAGAAAACTTATTATACGCAATGGTATTGGAGCATCCTCACACCGGTACCCGCGCGGCCCGAAGGGGGGAAGCGGGTGAGCGAAGATAGTGATCTAAAGAAAGGAAAGACGCTTGATTCTACAGCCCGTGAGGGTGCACGGCGAAACGTCAGGGGCGAGTGGCGCGCCACGTGTCGGGGCAGCGCCGCACATTGCGAGGAGGGGTTCTTCTGTGTTTGCCGCAAGATGGCTCTGCATGTGCGCAGAGCGCAGAAGAAATGTAGCGGAAACGTACTTCGCTAGTCGTGTAACTGCGACTTCTGTAAGTAACATGCTCATAATTACCGATATACACCGCAGTATAACGTTCTACGGCACGTTTCAAAGGCAACACCGCATTCACTAGAACCGCTTTTGTACCGCTTTCAAGCATCGAACTCGTGGTTGAGTCGCACTCTCCCCGTCGCAATCGGAGGGAGAGGTCATGGAGAAAACGGGCTCCGGCGCGTACGTGCCAAACCAGTTTTCTCCGGCGCCCCATGATTCTTCCTTCGTCCCGGAATACAGGATTTTGCTGCCAACGCTACCAACAGGCAAGCTGAGTGAAAACTCTATTTTCTTACACTGTGACCCATCTGTCCATCCCTACAAAATCGATGATGTCACGGCGGCGCTCTCGGAGTTCATTGACATGATGACAGTTACCAACCTAGGAGTTTTCCAATTTACTCATGTTTGGATGCTCACTTTCAAGACTCCACATGACATGGAAGTGTTAAGTGCAAAGGCGGACCTTGTAAAGAACAGGAAATGTCTGGTGATTAATCCGAATCAGCAGGAGAAGGATGTGAAAGTCCACTGGATCCCGCCCCAAATCCCTGACGAAGTGCTAATACACCATTTTCAGCGCTTCAGTGAGGTGAAAGGGGTACGACGCGAAAAGTGGCGCCGCCCGGGCCTGGAGCATATCGGTTCAAGCACACGAATTGTTCAGATCGCACCACGGGAACCCACATCACTCGATGAGATACCCCACCAGGTGACTATCTACGGCTGCCCGGTCCTGATCGCCGTGCCCGGCAGAGCACCGCTTTGTTTGAGATGTCGACAGACCGGACACCTACGCAGGCAGTGCAGGGCTCCCTGGTGTCAGGCCTGTCGCTCCATCGGACACCGCGAGGAAGACTGCACGCAGTCTTATGCAGCCAGAACGAGGCGTGGGATTGCGAAGCAACCGTTGGATGATTTCATGGACGCAGATGACATGGAAAAGATGGCGACTACCATGGAATCGCCACCAGACGTTGAAAGCCCGGCGGGTGCATTGACCGAAGCCTCCATTTTCGCCCCACAAGAAGTAGCGATTCCAACTCTAGGGGAAGCTGGGTCTCCCTCTCTCCCTGATGGTCGGGCCTGCAGCATCGCTAACTCGGAGGCGGCCGCCGCGCAGCAGGAGGAGCGAACCGAGACGCTGGACGAACCCAGCACCATAGATGCCGCTGCGATCAGGGAGGTCGATGAACCTGCAGCCCTCTCGAACGACATCGAGGGGCCTCAGGGATCGGAATCAGATAAGCTGGTCTCTAAACACCAGGAGAGAGAGGAAGGGGGAAACACGGAGGGAACGACAATGGAAGGAAGGCGAACTGCGGAAAGAAGCAGAGAGGACAGGTCCGAAAAAACCAACACCAACCCCACCGATGCCATTGACGAGCCCAATGTCAAGGAGGGGAAGAGAGAAGGCCGCCGCGTGACGAGGAAAGCCCTTGCAGCCGCCAGCCACCCTTACGAGGTGGAAAGGGGCACTTCGGTAGGCAGTAGCGGGGGGCGCATGCCACCAGTACGGTAAGCTTTCCCCCACAATGGATCCCTCCCAGCTGTCGCTTAAAGTGACCACCATTAACGTGGTGAGCCTTATAAAAACAAAAAGGAAAAGATGGCTTCTCGATTTAATTAATGAAAACAGCGTCGACGTTGCCCTTTTACAAGAGACCAAAATTTCAAGTGCAGATGATGCTAAATTCTTCGTCCGTTACTTTGGAACTCAATTCTAGTGTTTCCATACAATCAGGACTTCAAGAGCAGGAGGCACCGCCATTCTCATCAGGAAAAAAGATAACGTCACCATTGTTGACTGCGAGCTGGGAGAGGACGGGCGCTTTTGTCTCGTTGATGCCCTTGTGGGGAGGGAGCTGACTCGCTTTGTGTGTGTCTATGCCCTGAATGAGGCAACGGCACGGTCCGAGCTCTTTCGATCTCTCCATCCTTTTCTTCTTGTCCCCGGAATCGTATACTTCGGAGGTGATTTTAACTGCGTACTCAGCACGAGTGATAGAGCGGGCGGGGGAGGCGTTGTGGATGCGTCGGCGCGTGTGTTAAGAGAGGTCCTGCGAGATTCTGACCTGGTGGACGTGGCGCTCGGACAAACGGGGTCGACTGCGTGCTACACCCGCTGGCGCGGTACAGCACAGGCTCGCCTCGATCGCATCTATGTCTGCGGTGAGGCGCTCCAACGCGTCCGCAGCTACACCGTCACTCCTGTGTGTTTCTCTGATCATGGCCTGGTCTCGTGCGTGCTGGGTGCCTTAACATGTCGAACAGGATAAACAGTAAAAAGACGGTGGATAATGAACTCGACTATCCTTTGCAACGAAGAGTTCTTAGATAAAGTAAATAAGGATATTGCTAGGCTTAAGTCTGGATCGATTAATGCAGTAGAATGGGAGTTATTTAAAACAAAAGTCAAAACCATTACCACAGAGATCGGAACAAAAATTGCCGCGTCCGCTAAAGCTAAAATCCGGCACCTCACAGGCACCCTTCAGGGCCTTGTCGAGGCCAACGAAGAGATGCCGGGAGAATTTTCTGATGACATTCGGAAGGTTAAAGAGGAACTTCGATCAGAACTGGAACGGCGTTATTGGGGCGCACTCGTCCGCAGTCGGGAGGAAAGAGTGCAGTACGAGGCGCAGCCATAAAAACTCTTTTGTGCCTTCGAACGGGAGCAGGCTGCACGGGTTAGTATACGGGAAGTTATTAACAGCGGCACCGCTGCGCGAGGGCATGGCGAAGTGGCGCAGGCCTTCGATTAATACTATCGCAAGCTTTTCCAGGCCGGAAAACCGCTGGATCCCGTGCCATTCGAAGTCCTGAGCGAACTACCCAAAGTTCCTCAGGAGGTTAGGGAGGCAACAAACTCCTCATTGACTGCTGACGAGATAGAGCGCGTAATTGCAAAACTCCCTAAGAATAAATCACCCGGACCGGACGGCATAACAGCCGAATTTTACCAATGCTTTAGAAACGAACTCAGCCCAATACTAGCTAAGGTGTTCAAGGATATAAGGAAACGAAAACTCTCCCGCCTTCTATGCGGCGCAGCAATTTAGTCCTGATTCCTAAGAAACCTTCCCCCGAATCAACCCCCGACGTAGCCGAATTCAGGCCAGTCAGTCTTCTTTCCACGGACTATAAGATTCTGGCTAGAGCTCTCACTCGTCGACTCGAGACCGCCCTCAGCACCGTGGTGGGAGAGCATCAAACATGCGGCTTCAAAGGGCGCTCCATAAATACCAACTTACATCGCATGAGGACGGTCCGCGAGGCGGCGGATCGATTTGAGGAAGGCGTTTGATCAGGTTGACCGGGCTTTCCTCTTTTCTCTCCTTCAGCAGTGCGAAGTAGGTGACGACATAATAGATTGGCTCAAAATTTGTTACACTTAAATTAGCACTGCAATCGTCCTTAACGGTATGCCAGGCGCGCCGATACAGGTCAGTACGACAAGGGTGTCCGATGTCGCCTGTTCTCTTCACCGTGTATCTGGAACCTCTATTTCGCATGGTACTTGCGTCTAAAACCATCAAGGGTATAGATCTCGGCGGCCAAGAACTGCGCGTCCTCCCATACGCGGACGATGCAGCCTTCATTTGAACCTCCCAACAACAAGTGGGGGAGGTGATTCGATTGGCAAACTCCTTATGTCAATTTTCTGGAGCCGAACTAAATTTAAAAAAATCGCAAGGCGCCTGGTTGGGAGACTGGAGAGGGAAGCCCCGCCAACTCTTTGGAGTAGAATGGACCGAAAAAATTGACGAATATCTAGGCGTTAATCTAGATATTAGCAAAGCGATCATGAACAGACGGCGACCCAAACTAGTAGCCGCTGAAAGGAAGTTAGACTCATGGCGGCCGAGACACATAGCCATGTTCACGAGAGCCTATGTATGCAACGCGGTGGTTTACCCGGCGGTACTATACTCAGCCAGAGTGACCACAATCGACAGGGGCCCCGTGGGCGGGCTACACAGATCATGGACAGTCTTCGTTTGGCGCTCTACGGCAGAGCCCATGCGCCGAAGCAATCTCTTCTGGGGCATGGAGCGAGGCGGACTGGGCTTAGTGAACATAGAACTTAAACTTGTAGTTCAAAGGCTCATTTTCTTTCGAAGCCAAAAGGATAATTTTCTTCGCGCGGCCATTCAGTATCTAGGCTCAGCGCACTTGACCCCTTGGCTGGCCACAACTAAGCCAATAGGTCACGGCATGAGAGCCACAGCCTTCTACAAGGAGATAGCGCAGTCCCTGGCGCTGCTGCAAGGGCTTTTTTCGTGGGAGTACCTGCTCGCAGTAAAATCGAGAAAGCTTTACTGGGACTTGCTGGCACAATTTCTGCAACCTCCATTATATCGACAACCACCCATAGGGGTTGGCAAGACTGATGTCCTCAAGTGAGTCAGAAAGCTGCCCGTTCCAACAGGCTCCAAGGATTTCTTCTTTCGTTTCCACACAGGAGTTTTGCCCGTGAAAGCTCGTCAGGAAGAGCGGGGTTTCTTCCTACCATGGGACGCAAACTGTCTCCTGTGTGGCCGACGGGAGACCGCTCAACATGTATTTATGGAATGCAACATGGCGCACATCTTCTGGGACGAAGTAAGGGGATTTTTCGCCACTGATTTGGAAGTCACATGGCCAGGGCTCTTGTGTCTCGACGCGTCATGTGATCGTCCAGAGCTTCGAGACATTGTGATAGTGCTTGCGTTGCATGCCCTCTGGCGTGCGCGCGTGGATGTGGTGGAGTGCGTGCGTTGGCCGAAACCAGCGTGGCGGCCCTATTGGACAAAACACAGTGGACAGTGAGTGCACTGGAGTCGTCTGGCACCGACGAAAACCTGCAGGAGGAACTACAGCGAGGCTGCCGCGCTGCGATGGTCTTCAAGACACGCCAGTACGAACGGTTTGGGTGCCGCTGATGCTTCACGCAGCGTTGCACAAATGGTGTTTTTTTTTTGTTTGTGTGTGTGTGTTTTTTTTCTCTCTACTTTTCTGGTTTCCCCCTTTGTCCTTTAATGGCTCATTTTAGGCTTATATGTTACACTTTTTCTGACCCTTTCTTACCAGACCTCTCGACATAATTCTGTATTGTCCTTAATCTCCCCTCACGTTTCCTATGGCCGACGTTGACACTAGAAGCAATCAATGCACTCGGCTATTGGCTGAGTTGCAGCCTTGTACTTATATATGTAAATAAAGGTTTCTTGTTACTGAAAAAAAAACTCGTGGTTGAGTGGTAGCGTCTCCGTCTCATACTCCGGAGACCCTGGTTCGATTCCCACCCAGCCCATCTTGGAAGTTGCTTTTTATTTATGAAGTGCATGCCGGGATTTATCGCTCACGGCCAACGCCGCCGACGACACCGGCTTTTCTGCGACACGAGCTCCTTAACGCTACCGCGTTAATACGGGCAAACGAGTACACTGCTGAAGCAGACAAGCTCGTAGGCTTCGCGCACTCGAGTGCCGACGAGCAGCCTCCGTCCACAGACGCCGCCATAACCTCGGTTAACGACGCAAACCGAGGTCGCCAAACTCGGTTTGCGATAGTCACGGTTAGGGGTGTAACTGTGGTTTGGTCTGCCGTGTAAACGGGCTAACCACGGTTTCGCGTAACCGCAGTTACGCTAACCGTGGTTAACTCTGCCCGTGTAAAGAGGCACGGAGATACTCCAGCACTACCGACTCCAAAGGTGCACATATCCTCCCGCACACTGCGATCTAACAAGACGCGAGGCCGTCCAATGGCGCAAAATACAAACTGGCAGCTTCCCACACCCCCTCTTATACAGTAGGATCTTTCCGGATCAGATAGCCCCCATGAGTAAACACTGCTCAACTCCGGCCACACTCACAGACATGGTGTGCACTTGTACACCATACAACACAGACAACACAAACACCCCAGAGACGTGGGAGTCTCTCATGTGTACTTCCGAGAAGCAGACCAACGCTGGCTTATCCAGCGCGCGGTGGAGGCCGCGGCATCCCAAAGGATCCCCGCCGACCTCCTCTAAGTCAGCGCAAGCGGGCTTTTGACTGGTCCCCTGTTTTCGGGCGCAATAAAAGAGTTCACCAGCACCACCGTCGCGCAGGACAATGAAGTAGGTCGACCACGTGCGCAAAAAGTAAACTTAGCTCATTGATACCGTGTCCACACACGCCTGCTCAAAGAGGCTCATGCGGAGACACTGCAGCAACGAAAACATCGTTCTTTCCGAGCGGCCTTGTAAGGACGCCATTCCACGCTGCCTCCACAAAACAAACATGCCGACACACAACAGCATATTGGTGAATACTACGCGCGAACTGGTGCGCGCTTCCAGACGGGTTACAAACATCCGTGACATTAAAATCCAAAACCAGGAGATTTCCTACACACCCTCCTCACATGCCCCACCTTCCCTCATCCCCCATCACCGACCGTGGCGGAGTCTTACTGGGAAATTCTACTGACCAACACTTCTGCTCAAGACCAGCGCCGGATCATCTCCAGTGCTATGAGAAGGATAGCGCTCCAAGGGCTATCCTTCGCTTTGTAAGGGTGCCCTCCTCACAGTGAGGCAGCACCCAAGTGCCATGTAGGGGGCTTCGTCCCCACTATTCATATCATTGGCGTTAAATGTTTTTACCACCACCATTGCATGCCGTAATGTTTCAAAGAGACCCCACTGCGGGATCGGGCGGAGGGCACCACACCCCACGCAGCGATGTGGTCTCTCGTGGGCAAGACCCGCCAGCTTCGCAGCCATCCAAAGTCCCTGATATCTGCCGGAAGAGCAGATGAGGTCAGCTGGCGCCAAAGTGCCCATCTCGGTTTCTGGAGTTGCTCGCGGGACAGCTGCGCGATTGCTAGGGCTTCACACACCCTAGAGGGCGGCGTTTCTTCTATACAAGGTTAGGCAGGCTGGAAGCCAGTGACGCCAGTGTGCGAGGCTTAACGAAAAATGCCGGCGGCTGCTCGGCTGTAGGGCCAACCATGTGGTGTGAAAAAAAAAAAGTTACGCGATGTACCTAGGAAGCATGCGAGGGGTTGCCACCCAGGATATTCTGGGTTGCGCACGAGATCTCGTACTCGTCGCAAGGCGAGCACGTTACACATAGTGTGGATGCATGGTATGCTGAATCCACCCATGCTCGTCGGTAGGCGAACGAACAAGCGTGACAGAAGTTCAGCCTTGCCTGCCCAAAATAAAGCGAAACATGACGTGGTTAGCCTGTGTGCAAACGTGCTTGCGACGCGGGTGGCAAAAAAGCACGCGGATAGGACTGTGGACTTTATTATGTAGCTGCGCTCTGCCAGTGAAAGGCGGAATGTCGCCGCTACAGATAGGCGTTTCTCAGGCGTTTATTGCTACATGTGCGTTTGTGCGTGGCTGGTCGAGTGAGCCCGCAAGCAGGTTGCGGCGCATGCCTTTTATTCGATCTGGCGGGCATGCGCATTAGCGACTGCGGCGATAAGCCGGACACCACAAAGAGACTACAAAGAGAGTGATCGTAAGCAATGGCGCGGGCCGACAGGTTCATATGCTCTTTCAACAGCAAAACAATTGTACCGGTCGGACCTTGGCCATTTAAAGAAAATACTTAGTACTCTGACAAGCAAAGGACAAAGCATATCAGAAAGTTCAATAACGCGCCACCACTATTGCACGCGGAAATGGAGCAGTGGTATGGTTAATGGTGTCTAACGCCAACAGGATCTACTCTAGCGGTAAACTTAAGCGCCGCGCGTAAATCTTTCTGGAGGCGCACGCTTCCTCATTGCCTTCTTGATAATGTGCTTCAAACGAGGCCATGTCGAGGCCGCAGTGTCACAACAGAGACGATTGATAGGCGACAGCGTGTAGCGTGAATTTTGAAACCGATACCTAAACATCAGTGCCAAGTTCACCAAGTGGAGATGGGAAACTCGAAACTAGCCTACAAGAGGCCCCTCTGTCCAGTCACTACCAGCTGCCAAATATCCATTCGTGGTGAGGACGTGAGGAGGATTCGCCGTTTGACGCCGGGAAAGGTATCGGAAACTCTCGCGGGGTGAGGGTGCCGTGAAATGCTGTATATCCTAGGTGGTTATCGCACTATGGCCGCATTTGCGCTTTCGCAAAAGTTGAATGTGTTCGTGACCGATTCACCTCAACCCCAATATACCCGCACACCCCGATATCCCTTGGCCCGGGCCAGGCCCGAGCGAGAGAGCTTCTGGCCGGCTGGCCGGACTGGGTATGGGCTGTAGGGCTGGCCCGCGTCCGTGCACAGTTATAACGTAAGGTGCAGTGCAGTCTAAGCAGCACTTAACTTTCTCTACGAGAGCCTAGACGATGCCTTGACATATTTAGTTCTTATTTGAAGAAGGGAGTGCATTATTTTCTTTACAGAAGACGCTGATAAGGGCCTTCAAAAGCACATGCTGTAATGTCCCAAGGCTTTAAAAATCACTCAATTTATTTATTTATTTTATTTACAACGTACTGCTAGCCTCGGTTGATGCTGTCGCAGGTTTGGGAGATGGTATTGTTCAAAAGGAACAAGCAAAAAGGTGGAACCAAAATTGCAGGTGTCCTCCAGGAACAAAACAAAGAAACAAAGACATCGAACAATTCGAACCAGTGACTTAAAACTGGTTATTTACCGGAATGTTGAAATAAAACCCACACCTAATGTACGTATTGAACAATACTCACATGAATGACGAGATTCGCATTAACCGTCCTTATGAATCATAAACAACACTGCACAACTTAGAGATGAATGAAGAAAGTGTAGTAGACTTGACGTGACGCTGACACTTCAGTAGCCGTACAGTGTCCACTCTGTCAGCGTCGTCCTCTTTCTCAACGCTTTGTCGTGCCCGTGTTCCTCGGTCATCGTCTTCGTCAGTGAGCACATCACTTTGGTCCCACGTTTCCAGGTAACAATATCATCAGGCAGAGAATTCCAGTCTCTAACCGCTTGGGGAAAGAATGAATACCTAAACGTATCATTGTTGAACCTATATTCATTTAAATGTTTACAGTGTTTATTACGTGCATTGGGTAAAGTCAAAGGGTACAAGAAACGACTGGCATCTATTTTGAGGTAACCATTTAAAAGTAGAAACATAAACTTAAGACACATGAACTTGGAACGAGCACTTATATTTGGAATGCCGGCTTAATTCAAAAGTTTGGTTCGTGAATCATCACGTCTATATCTATTGTATACAAATGTTATTGATTTGCGTTTGAAATTCTCTAATTTTTGTGTGCATTGTTTCGTATTTGGGAACCAGGCGATTATACTATATTCGAGTATAGGATGAATTAACTTCGTCCTATACTCTAGTGTGGTGTAAGCCAGAATTTTCGTATATCTTGCTGCAGAGCTGATTGTGCGCTTTAATGAATGGAGAGCAGAAAGAGCCTTGCCTGATTTTCGAACGAGGTTCGGCAAGGTGTCTGAAGTGAGAAGTATATTTTATTAAGTTTTGCTTTCATCGAAAGGTGTCGATATTAAGCAGTGTGGATTGTTGGGCGAGTTGGCTGAACATTATTCAATAATGGTTGAGTTTGGGCTGGTTGGTTAAACATTTTAAACCTGGAGAGCACATACAAACACACGGACAAGCACTCGTGCGTCCGTCTTTTGCTGTTTTACGTGTGTTTTGTATGCGCTTTCCAGGTTTAACATGAGCATTATTCTAAAATAATGCTAGAAGAATGACAGTAGAATATGTGTGTTCGTCTCTATCCGTAGGTGTTCTAGCGCTGTATTAAAATAATGTCGATATAAGGCTGTATATTCCGCGACTGACTACTGTGAATCGCGTTAACATTCTGGGCCGTATGAGCGCTGCTTGCAGCGTGCGACAATATTTGGAGATCCAGAATGCGTCTTCAAAACCTGTATTGTGATTAGTCTTATGGTGATTATCGGGATAAAGAATAATAAATGAAGAGCGGAAGGAAAAACAACACGCTGATGGTGGGAGTCGAACCCACGATCTCCGAATATCGCGTCCAGTGCTCTTCCAACTGAGCTCCGTAGCCGACGTAGCTCAGTTGGAAGAGCACTGGATGATAATCACAATAAGACATTCTTAGCAAATACCAACAACTAAACGTAGAAACACTCGGCAACATTTGCTTTAGACTCGTAGGCTGCCAGCTCCTTTAAGCTCTGTAATAACGAGCCCCTCATTTCGCTCTCAATTATATACATATATATGGTACAAGAATTTTCTAGGGCTAGATTGGATATACTTGAAAGAAAATAGACGAGGTGAAAAACACTATGCTTCTCTTGACGTTTCGGCCGGGGACCGACCTTCGTCTGAAGGACGTAAGGTAAGGTTCTTCAGACGAAGGTCGGTCCCCGGCCAAAACGTGAAACTAGCCAACGCAGTGTTCTTTTTGGAAGGCACTGCCCTAGTTTGGTTTTGACAATCATGCAGACTCACTTACCAGCTGGGATTGTTTCGCAGAAGAGATAAAGGAGTGCTTTGGTGACGGATCCGCGAACAAGAAACGTGCAGAGCAAACGTTGATGCAGCGGGCCCAGGACCCTGGCGAGACTTCCACAGCATATATCGAGGATATTATAAAATTGTGCAAGATTGTAAACCATCGAGTGTCCGAGGAAGATAAAGTGGGGCACTTACTCAAAGGTATCGCTGTAGATGTCTATAATTTTCTTATCAGCAAAGAAAATTTGAACTCTACAGCTGAATTCATCAGGCACTGCCGCATGCACTTTCGAAACCTTGAAGTTGTGCCGCATCACTCCTAAATTTGGGCGACTGGCCAACGTCACATCTGTTGCGAGCGTTGATGCCAGTGATTCAGAGTCCATGGCGGATCTGATACGCCAGATCGTGTGGGAAAAACTGCTGCATGACAAAGATTCTGCGAGCCGGGACGAACACCAATATGACGGTTGCGCGCAGCAAGTAGAACCCGCAACCCCACCAACATCCTGGAGTCCGGCTTTAAAGCTGTCATGATTTGGCGAGAGCAGACAGCATAACGATTGAAGCACTTCTCAGTCGCGGATGGGCCGAAGAGCCACCTACACACGCCAGGTGGTTCATCAACAACGCCGTTCCGGTTACTACCGCCAACCAGAACAAGCCCTCGCCTGCATTTACTCGAACAGGTCGGTGTCGCCAGCAACCTGTGTGTTATAGTTGTGGCATGACCGGACACATCTCCCAGTATTGCCGTCGGCCGGGCCTGCGACCGCAAGATCATCGCCCGCTGCACAACGTTTCTGATCATTGCGACTCTGAATTTTATCGGACACCGACTCTGGATATATACCGCCCGGCACAGATGCGAAGCGGATCGCCTGCTTCGGACCGCAGGTCTACACCACCAACCCAAAGACAGCGACGTTCACCGTCTCCTCGGCGCCGTTCTTCCCCTTCGGGAAACTAGAAGGCGCTGCCGATGAATGTGAAGTCGCCGGAAAATCAACGTTCCCAATACCACTGCCGGTGTTCATGTTAAAGATCAAACTCGAAGTATCCATTGACGGCATCCACACCATGACACTAATTGACACTGGAGGAACAGTCTCTGTTATGAGTTTAGCCTTCAAGAATCGATTAGGACATAAAGAGATGTTTAGCGTGAATGAAGCTGTGGTATTCCGTAGTGTTGGCGGTGAATTATTGGTGCCTTTGGGTGTGTGCTATGCGAAAGTTGTGATTGGTGGCCAAGCGTTTCGAACCGAATTCACAGTGTTACCTCGTTCTACGCATGAAGTAATTTTAGGTATAGACTTTTTGGAACAGTGTGGTGCAACGTTAGACTGCCGTAGTGGACAGATCTCGCTTAATGCTGCGTTGATGTCGGCTCTTGTAGAAACCTCGTCGCTCGATTTAGGAGCGTTTTCTGTGTCTAAAGATGCAGTTGTATCTGCGTTGTCCGGAGAATTCATTCAAGTTATTTCATCTACGAATTTGCGCGAGGATTTCGACGCCGTAGTGGAAACTACAACACTGGCCTGTGCAAAGAAGAGTGTAATGGTGCCTCGTTCCATAGTTTGTCACCAGAGGCCACATCTTGCTGTGGACTGTAAACTATTCAGATGAGCCAGCCGTGTTGCCTCGTGGCATGAGGCTCGGTCATTACGAGCAAGGTGTGTCGAATTATTTGGCGCACTAAGTAACCATGCTCCTGAAGAGAAAACATCCAATTTTGCAGAATCTAGAATCCAGGCAATGATAAACATATCTTTGGGAGCACAGGAGCGCTGAATTTTGACTGACGTGCTTTGCAAGCATGTTTCGGTTTTCGACTTCACCAGAGATCATCAGCCACCGATTCCAAATTCTCGCATTCATCATTCGATTGATACTGGAATCTCTCACCCGATTAGACAGAAGCCCTATCGTGTGCCTCCGACCGAACGTCAGCTTATTGACGAACAAGTTCATGACATGCTTCAACGTGGCGTTATCCGGGAATCTTCAAGTCCTTGGGCGGCTCCAGTAATTCTCGTTAAAAAGAAAGACAACACATGGCGTTTCTGTGTCGACTATTGTTGCCTTAACGCCGTCACCAAAAAAGATGTATATCCGCTTCCACGTATAGGCGATGCAAACGACTCCCTTCATTCGGCGTCATACTTCTCGGTAGACTTGAGATCGGGGTACTGGCAGATACCGATGAACCCAAGCGACAAAGAAAAGACGGCATTTGTGACACCCTATAGTCTCTATGAGGTCTACGTAATTCCCTTTGGATTGTGCAATGCGCCTCTCACGTTCGAACGATTCATGGACACCCTTCTGCGCGGACTCAATTGGAAAATTTGTTTGTGCTATTTAGATGACGCTGTGATCTTCGGCAAAACCTTTCAGGAACGCAATATCCGCCTCGCCATCGTTCTTGATTGCATTGAGAGAGCACGCCTCGTCCTCAACTCTAACAAGTGCCACTTTGGCGAACGCCAAGCAATTGTTCTATGTCACTTGGTCGATAAGGATGGTGTTTGGCCGGATCCTCAGAAGATTGCGGCTATAACCAGCTTTACAGCACCGAAATCAGTGAAGCAGCTTTGGAGCTTTTCAGGGCTGTGTTCCTATTTTCGTCGTTTTGTGCCCAGATTCGTGACATCGGATACCCGCTCACGTGGCTTTTGCATCAAAATGCACCGCTCAATTGCACAACTGACTGCGACTCTGCCTTCCGCCACCTCCAATTCCTTCTGACATCAGGACCTATCCTACGTCAATCCTGTCCTTCTGCCCCCATCGAAGTTCACACCGACGCTAGTGGCGTGGGCGTTGGCGTAGTGCTAATCCAGCGTCGTGGTACCGATGAGCACGTGACAGCTTATGCTAGTCGTTCGTTGAGCAAGACGGAGCCTAAATACATCGTTACTGAACAAGAGTCCCTCGAAGTGGTTTTTGCGGTGCAACGATTTCGTTCCTACCTATATGGCAATGTTTTTATCATCGTCACTGACCACCATTCGCTCTGTCGGCTCGTAAATCTTCGTGACCATTGCGGCTGGCTTGCTCGATGGGCATTGCGGTTGCAAGAGTTTAAGTTCACTGTGGCATACAAAAGTGTCCGTCAACTTGCTGACGCTGCCTGTCTGTCATGCTTGCCGCTATCGTCAACTGGTAGTGATGATGACAACTTTGATGACAATCTGGCGCCTATCTCGGCAACGTTTCCTGACCCTCAACTGTTCTAGACAGAACAATGCAACGATCAAACTTTGGCGCCGCTCTTTTCTGCCGCTTATGATTCAACAGATGCGCGTTTCTGCGTTAGTTACGGCCTGCTTTACAAGAAGAATTTCAACCACGAAAGTGCATGCTTTCTTCTCGTCGTGCCGGAAAACCTGCGTATTCTCGTTCTTGAAATGATGCACGACGATACCAGGTCTGGCCACTTGGGCGTCGCCCGGATCCTTCATCGCACACAGGAACGCTTTTACTGGCCGAAAATGTGTCAAGCCATTCAGCGTTATGCAGCTAGTTGTGTCAAGTGCCAGCAGTACAAGCTCCCTACTTCCCATCCACCGGGACCGCTACACCCTATTGCACCTCCGACCGCACCCTTTGAGCAGATGGTCACCGACCTCTTGGGTCCTTTTCTGCGATCTTCGAGTGGTAGCCGGGGAATAGTGGCATGTGTTGACCATCTCACTCGATATTCAGAAACAGCAGCAATACCCTCAGCCACTGCTTACGAAGTATCCCTATTTCTTCTGCGATTTCTCGTCCTGCGCCATGGCCCTCCTCGAGTTCTGATCAGTGACCGTGGGCGCCAATTAACAGCTGAAGTTATCGAAGAACTCCTTCGTGTATGCACCTGCGATTGCCATCATACAACGCCGTATCACCCGCAATCGAATGGACTTGTTGAACGGAACAACCGCACTCTGACCACTATGTTGGCGATGTACGTGGCCTCTGATCACAAGAACTGGGAGGACATCCTCCCTTTCAGTACATTCGCGTATAACACTGCACAGCATGAGACGACTGGCTACAGTCCGTTTTACCTCCTGTATGGTCGAGTTCCCCGCAGTAGTCTTGATACCATCCTTCCTTTCTCCCTCCACAACGAGCCTTCTATCGCCACTACTTTATGTCGAGCCGAAGAAGCTCGCCGCGTTGCCCGCCGCCGCATCCTTGACTCACAGGAACGTTCGAAGGAGCGTTATGACAACCGACGCCCACATGTCTCTTATGTGCCCGGTGATTTAGTGTTGCTGTGGACGCCGCTGAGCAAGCGTGGTTTAGCCCAAAAGCTGGTGTTTCGCTATACCGCCCCTTTCGTCGTTTTGGAGCGCCTGAGTGACGTGAATTATGTAGTTTCACGTCGCCCCGAAAGTGGCCGATGCTCACGCCGGACCCAGGTGGTACATGTGGCTCGGCTAAAAAGGTTCCATCCCCGGCACCTTCCTTAAACTGCTTGCCCTGGGGCTTCATCTGCGAGGGGGGAAGTGTCACGTGCTGCGAGGCGTCAGAAAGGAAGAAGAGGCTGGGGAGAAGAAGGAGAAACAGAAGCCACTGTGGTGTGTGCTGGTGTTCCTTGGGGACTCACACCGCTTTAGACGAAAATAACACCCTCTTTACGTACTGAGTACGCAACAATATATATATATACTTTCTTCCCGTGGAAGGATATGTTAAGCCGATGGTTGAAGCGTGGTATTTCAGTGACCACGGAAAAAGGAATTAAGTCGGTAAATATGCAGATCAGTTCATTACATTAGAGACCTCTATTTACAGGTATTACACACCAGGATTGTTTGGAATTGTAAAGCTCTCGAGAAATGAACACTTCCCTTTCCTGTATACAACACTTCCGGGGTGACACTATCGCAGGGAATCGGCAGTCGCTGTTTTTTATGCTTCACTTGAGCCTCACTGTCTGATGGCCTTACTTGCAACTTTCCTCTCACCTCTAAGATTTTTGGGTTTCTCCTTTGAGGGGGCTAGGTTTACCTTATGCGATTACCCACCGTAAATAATAGCACACTGGGCTATTGATAGCTGAGGTGTTTAGATGACATCGATAGGACATGAAAGCAAGTTCTTGTGCCGTCTTTTGGGGCTCTGTCTTGGACAAGTAGCACCTTGGCCGAACACCCTACTTATATAACTGCTCTTTCACCCTCTTAATGTGATCGCAATAGGAAAAACGGCTTTTATACTCTCACACCTGACTGCTTTCAAAGACTAAAAGAAATAGTACGAAAGTTCCGCCTAGTATATAGTAAAAAATTTGCGGAACAAACGTAAAAACGAAGTACCAAAATTACGATAAGTACAAGTCGTTAGCCAGGAACCCTTGCGATAAGTACATAAGGCGTTAGTCAGGAACACAATGTTGAAGAGCTAGCGTTTTAACACTTATTATATAAAGATAATGGCACCAAGTATTCAAGTTTTTCGAGCGCTTAAATGTAAATTCAAAAATGAAATGCAAGGATGAAGGTTATAGCTCGATGTGACTTACAAATGTTTCGTATAATTGGAATATGCAATTATGCCAGGGATTAGATTCCATTGACGGATGGTGAGGAGGAGAGGCGAATGAAGGAAAAAACTAGTTCGAGGAAATATTTTTTGCACTTTCAGTTCGTGGCCAATTCGTGGGAATATTCCATGGACCGATGTGACATGGTACAACGCTAAAGAAGAATCACAATAGTTTAATTTTTAGAAAAAGAGCAGCACGGAAAGCATCCTCCATCTTTCAAGAAGAGGTAAGTTGTGCTCTATTTCAGTTACACTTGCTGATTGCGAGTAGTTACAAATACGAAAAGGGCGGATTGTTTTTTCAGAGTCCTATTTTGTTACTAGGTCTGCTTGATGGGGGTTACAAATCAAATAAGCGTGATCGAATTTCAAGCGCACTAGTGTAGTGGATGCTAGTAGCTTCATGTCTCGATTAGCTAAATCCAGGTTGAGTCTTAGGAAGCCGAGTGTTATGAAAGGCTTGTTAATAATCATGCCTAAACAAGCAACAAGCAATACGAAGCCCCCTGTGTGCCGTATAAGCATGTTGGGATGGGGCAACCACAATAATCTCTCCCACTCCCCCTACCAATGGCAAGCCCAATTTTAGCTTGGCCATACGTATCTCATTCGAGCATCATATAGGCATGGCAAGGGCTAACTGATTGCATATTCCCACATCTGTCCTTCAAGGGTTGCTCTTGGGGAATTTTAGGGCCGACGTAAATCAAAGCACACGGAAATTCCCGCACAGTGCCTACATTGGACCCTTGAAGCATACTCGAGCGAAGGTCAGATGGAACGGTGGGCTTTTTTAGGTGTCGATAATCAACGCAAAACCTCCAGCTGTTGTCTTTCTTTTTGACGAGTACTACCGGAGACGCCCAGGGGCTGCTCGACGGCTCAATAATGTTGCTTGCCAACATTTTCTCTACTTCTTCCTGAATGATCCTGCGTTCGGAAAGAGCAACTCTGTAAGGCCGTCGATGAATAGGTCAGGCATCTCCAGTATCAATACGATGTGTGACGACGGACGTTTGGCCCAGGGATCCGTGACCGAAATCAAAAATGTCGCTGAATGACCGCAAAAGGCCGGCAAAGGCGCTGGCATATTCGGGACGCAGGTCAGAGGCAACCATGGCTGAGATGCGGTCCTCCGGACTATGTGATGGGACAGGTTGTGCAGATACGTCGGCGTGACGGTCGGACAGCACTGCAGAAATGGTAAAGCTGGACAAAGGCGACAGCTCGGCAAGGAAAATGCCCTCCGGTAGAACTTGTGAAGACATGCTGAAGTTGAGTACGGGAATGTAGGTGAGGTTATTCTCGACGTGTACAATGTTATGAGGTAGGACGATGTTACGGTGTAGAGTGACGTCGGTGATGGGGTTGACAACGTAGTCGCCGTCAGGAAGGGAGGGAAAAGGTGACATGGGCACGTATACTGCCGCCTCGGGAGGTAGGCGAGTAAATGTACTGGAGTGGAGGCGAGGCTGGGATTGGTCAGCACTGGGGTCGTGAACACAATAAGGCAGGGCTAGGCGCAGAAGTCCGGCGGAACAGTCAATGAGAGCGGAATGGGCTGTTAAAAAGTCTAGGCCTAAAATCACGTCTTGAGGACAAGTATTAAGGACGGCGAAGAGCACAGGGACGTGGTGGCCGGTGATGCTAACGCGTGCAATGCACATTATGATGATGGTAGCAGTGTTGCCATCAGCAACACGAACTGTAGAGGTGTTAGCGGGCTTAAGAACTTTTTTGAGGTGCTGGCGGAACGAAGAACTAAAAACTGAAATATGGGCTCCAGTGTCAATGAGAGCGGGCACAGGGGCTTGATCTACGAGGACATTGATCAGGTTGCGGCGTGGTGCGATGGTCGAAACACAGTTGGCTGTCCGGGTTGGTAACGCAGCGTCACGTCCGGGCGCTGCGTTGCCTAGTTTCCCGAGTAGGTGCCTTGGTACGTTGGGGACAAGCTGCGGCGACGAGTAGGTGATCGGGAATGGTGGGCTTGAGGCGATGGAGAACGCCTAGGACGACGGTCTTGCTCTGTGTTCTCAGTACGAAGATGTGCTAGGGTGACAGAAACGCGTCGTGGTGCATAATAGTTATGGCGGACAGGGCTGTAATAGGGCTGAGAGGGGGGAGCCGGACGGCTACGGCAATAGCGGGATGTATGGCCAGCTCGACAGCAGACGAAGCAAATAAGCCTATCGTCAGATGTGCGCCACTCCGCAGGATTGCGGGTAGGGTAGCGCGGTGTGTAGGGCGGGGTTGTGGCAGCAGCAGCAACCACTGGGATTGGCTGTGGTGCAGGGGGTGGTGGGGCAGGATTTGAAACGAGGCCCACATTAGCGAATTCTTGGCGGACAACAGCCTGTATCATAGCTATTGTTGCACCTCCACCAAGGTGTTACGGGGTAGTTCAGCTTGTAGCAGAGGGCGGACACCGAAGACAAGGCTTTCCAACGGACGTTCTCTGTAGGCACCAGCCGACGCTGTTGAACGTCGTCTTCTCTCCAACACTCACGAGAGTCTTCTTCTTCTTTCCTTATGCGTATGCGTTCTTCTTCTTTCCTTATGCGTTGCACCGCCTAATGTAACAATATATACGTATTCAATGCGGTAAAAATCAGATGAGCCCACCTGGGGCTGCCGTTGGAAGGCCGTAGTTGGCCTCATATTGGCTGAAAGAGGGCTTACCGCTCCCAAACATTTCCATCTTATTTAAGGATGCCATTTATTATCTATAATTCACATTGCAAGCACCGCTAATTGCCTCATTTGGAGATTTCATATAGCTGTTCTAAGCATATTCGTTCGATTACTAAATACTTTTTTACCCTTTCAACTATGTTAATTATGCAGTAATGACCGAAAATAGGGAGCAGTACCTGTTCGACTTTACAAGTATGTAGTCAATAGCAACAGAATCTTCCCTGCGCCATTATTAGTTTACACACAGCACCGAAACAAAAATTTTCAGACCAACAATTAGGGGTCATGTGGGCAAGCCTATATATTAGGTTGCTTGGAATATATGTGTCTTATGTTGCTCAGTACAGAATACAAGGTAAAGAAGTAGTGATTAAACTTTCACACTTGTCGATTAATGGAACTGGGGCAACCCAGGAAATGCCAGATTCAACCCATGAGGGCAACACGTGGGCCAGCCCAATTCGGGCTGGCCTCCATAAAGTCCGCACCGGTAGAACTCTATTATTGGAGGAATTAACTCGCACGAAAATTAAAACGTTGAATAATGGGGCGGCCCCCACCTCTACAAATGTAGGGCCCATTAGTGATTTTGGTATGCTACCCACATTTCGATACATCTCGGCCGAATGCGAGCAGCCCTATTTGGGTTGCCTACACGGGTACTAATTGGGACCGGTCATATCGATTGGGCCGCCTAGACGGGGCCCCTCTGGCACGAGTTGCAAATCCCGCATGGGGCTCATTTGGGCTACTTCCATGGGCCCAGCGCGGGCCCCGACATCATTGCCTACATTGTGCTCTTTGTGACAGTTCCATGAAACGTCTGGTGCTAAATGCAAAACTAAGTACTTTATGATTGGTACCAATTCAACTAGCACATTATTCAAGGTGCTGGTCCGGTGCTAGATGCTGAGGTACATCTGACAAGTTTTTTTTTTTCAGGCGGTAATTTCCACTTGCCATTCCATACAACCTACTGGAATCGTTGTGGGGAGCCTGGAACCATTTCGCATTAGCAACCGATGTCGGAGTTCAAGCTCCGCAAAGCTTCTCCCTATAAATGAATACCCACCAATGGTGCATCCGCACTGTACCCGTGGCTCTCCATTAACTTGAGCTGCATGTTCCGAGCTGGCTAAAATGTTTAGACTAAAAAACAAATGACCCCAATAACAGGTACCGATGATAAACATCCTGTTCTTAAGAAGCAAACACAAAAACATGTACGTTTAAGTACAATAGAATTGAAGAGGCTTAATGAGAACCTACAGTGGTTTTAAGAGCATAGAAGGATAAACGGCACAATACCTTACCGATACAAGAAACAGACACTGTTCCTAGAACACAATTATTCTTAAACACGTCAGCTGGCAAGCGCACAATTAATATATGTTCAAATAAAACTAAGAACGGTGCACCAGTTTAGAAAATTAACCTGAGTCGCGAATTCGAGGCTTCTGCATTCAGTGTCGTAAAGCATTCCTTCGAAAGGAATACCTTACCTCACTAGGCTAAGCGCGTAATAGTACCAATTTGCGCATATAATTCATTAAAGGTGGGACCGTTTTTACTCTTGGTCACGCCTCCCTTTCGAGCAATGAAGATGGCCTGGGAGCAAACAAAAAGTTATAATTATATCATGTGTCTTTTTATGCAAAAGGATACGACATCATGGGAATAGTTGTTTGTGGGTAATTAGAGGCTACCGCATGCCTCTGTGTCATAACATTCTTAAAAGTACCTAAGTGTCTTTTGTAGATTTCTGAAGCTCAGCAGTGCTCTCTGACAGCATAGACCTGCCTTATCTTTTTGGATAGTGTCTTTCACAGCCAGAGTGGCATTGGGACTTTCTAGCTTATACAGCAAACAAAACAAATTCTGAAATATTAACACATAGAAAGGACACGTTTGTCAACTTACTTCTCTATGTTAGCTGCTTCGTCTGATTGGCCTTGCAGTAAAAAGAGAACTTTTTAAATAAATACAAGAACAAGCGCCCTGTTCATTGCTTGCACGAATAAAGAGCTATAATCAGCGCGTCTGCTTTAATTCAGCACGCATATGTTCAGCTTTTGTCTAAACAGTATTTCTAAAGTTTCCTGTCTGTGTTGAAAAGAAATAAATCTGCATCTGCTTCTCTCAAGGAAACGTGCCCCTTTACAAATTGGTTCGGGCACCTTAGTCTAAATTTAAACCGTACACGTAGGCCCACAATAACCACGCTTAAGTCTGCAACGCTAACGCAAAGTAACTTAAGAAATGCTATTTTGAACATTTCGCAGACAGCTCTGCTCATTTCAAGAGTGCTTGAGTATAGGTTCGATAAACCGTTTCCTCATATGTTGTCTGCTCATCTATTAAAGTCGGCATTGTATGTGACTTCAAAATCTATTGCCTCTCAGACAGCACAAAAATGAGCAGAATGCCTGGATGTTAGTATTCCAAAGAAGAAAGATCTGTCTAGATTCACCCATTACATGCACACCTTATACACCGGTGCTTATGGAGTGCGACGAAAGTTTGTTTTGTTGTTGTGTTTTATGGCGCATAAGCAACTCAGGCTATCATGCGCCAAGCACAAGGTATATTATGGTTTTTTTAAAAAGGAATGAAGTGTTAAGATATCATAGTTTGTTCAGGAAGGATGTTTCTTCTAAGAAACTAAAAACACATGAAATGTCTACAATTGCATTCTCTCCTAGGAGAAGTGATGGATGGAATGGTATCTGTTTGGTGTAAAATAGAGTGAAATGCTTTTTCCGTAGCTTTTCGAGTTTTTTACATGAAATTAAAATGTGGTTTATCGTCAGTCCATGTCCACAGTCTTCACATATGGGTTCATTTTCTTTTTTGAGAATGTAACTATGAGTAAGATGCGTGTGTCCTATTCGAAGGCGACATAATATTACCTCCATGAAGCGTTTCTGGTGACTGCATGACTTCCATTCTTCGACAACTGGTTTCACGACGTGTAGTTTGTTGTTTATTTCATTTTTCCATGAGGCTTGCCATTTTTCCCTGAGCTTTTTTTGTATGAATTTCAAAACATCTTTGCGTGGTACATTTACTTTTTCTATTTTTGCTTTTCGGGCAGCTGCTGCACATTCGTCAGCTGTCTCGTTACCTACGATTCCGACATGGCTAGGTACCCAGCAGAATTTAATTTTGTAACCTCGTGTTTCGGCTGATGTTATACAATGTATTATTTTTCCCACTACAGGTTCTGTTGCATTTTTAGAGTGTAATGCTGTGATTAAGCTGAGGGAGTCAGTGTAGATTATACTCTTTTCAATATTGCATTTTATTATTTTTTCCACAGCTATGGATATGGCATAACTTTCTGCAGTGAACACTGATGCACAATTGGGCAACCTAACTGTTTTCTGGCGATTGTTTTCTACGACACCACTACCAACATATGAGGTAGTTTTAGAACCGTCGGTATAAAATGTAATGTGGTCTTTGTATTTTTCCTCTAATGTCAGGAATTCTTGTAATATGTGTTCGTGTGGAGTTTGTTGTTTGTCAAACTGTGTTAAAGTAAGGTCGCATACACAGGGAAATTTATACCAAGGGGGTAATGGATCAGGGCATTGTGCAATGTCGGGGAGTGTATCGAGTATTTTTATTTCTTCGCACATCTGTTCGAAGCGGAGGAGGAGGGGTCTGACTGCTTGCGGTTTGTTGTTGAACAGGGTTCTGGACGGGCACTTTGTTACTATGGGGTAGCAGAGGTGTGTTGGTAGCGAACGGATCTTAAGAATGTATGAACAAGTTAGCATGGTTCTTCTGTCCTCAAGAGATGGTTCGTTGGTTTCTACATACAGACTTCGCACAGGCGACGTCCTGTATGCCCCGGTCGAAAGACGCAGACCTAGGTTGTGGACTGGGTCTAGTCGTTTTAGGTATGAGGGTCTTGCGGAACCGTAGACTATGCAACCGTAGTCCAAGCTCGAACGTACAACTGAACGATAAATCTGCAGAAGGCATGTCCTGTCGGCTCCCCAGCGTTTACGTGACAGCACTTTGAGTATATTTAAAGATTGGGAGGCTTTCTTTTTAAGGGTGTTTATGTGGGGGAGGAAAGTAAGCTTTCTGTCGAAAGTAATGCCTAGAAAATTATGTTCGTGTTTTACTGGGAGAGCAATGTCATTGAGGTAAACTGTAGGGTCCACTTGCAAACCTCGTCTAAGTGAGAATAAAACGGCTATTGATTTCTGTGCAGAGAACCTGAAACCATTTCTATCTGCCCATGTCGCTAGTTTATTCACTGTTAATTGAATTTGTCTCTCACACGTTGATACATTAGAGGATGTACATGCTATTTGTAGGTCATCGACATAGACTGAATGTATGATGGTCGTTGGGATTATTTTTACTATGGAGTTCATTTTTACTATAAACAGCGTGGTACTCAAGATGCACCCCTGAGGGACACCATTCTCCTGAGTGAAACGTTTTGACAGAGTAGCACCGAGACGAACTTGGAAAGAACGGTCGGACAAAAACTCTTTCAAGCATTTTAACATTCTGCCGCGGATGCCAAGGTCTCCCAGGTCACGTAGGATTCCATACCTCCACGTCGTGTCATAAGCTTTTTCTAAATCAAAAAATACGGCAAGGCAGTGTTGTCTGCGTATAAATGCTTCTCGTACCGTATTTTCCAAGCGCACAAGATGATCAGTTGTCGAACATCCTTTTCTAAATCCACATTGGCGGGTGTCGAGAAGTTTGCGAGATTCAAGTGTAAACATGAGCCTGATATTTAGAACACTTTCAAACGATTTAGCGATACAACTCGTTAGTGCTATGGGCCTATAACTGCTTGGGGATGTTGGTGGCTTTCCATGTTTCAGTAACGGAACAATAATGGCTTTCTTCCAGGCCTGCGGTATTTCTCCTGACATCCATACCTTGTTAAAAAATTTTAAGAGTGCTTCAACTGAGGATTCAGAAAGATGGGCTAGCATTTGATAGTGTATTTCATCTGGGCCTGGTGCTGTACGTTTGCCGGAAGAGAGAACTGTGTTTATTTCTTGTAGTGTAAGGGGACTGTTGTATGATTCGTGAACGCTGCCAGTAGTAGGTAATTTCTGTCTTTCTGCTTGGCTTTTATACTTTAAAAATGATTCTGAATAATGTGATGAGCTAGATACCATGAAAAAATGTTCACCTAAAATGTCCGCTTGCTCTTGAATGCTTGTCTGGGTATTTGGGTCTGTAAGGAGAGGAACTGTAAACGGGGAGTACTTGCCATTTAATTTATTTACTTGTGCCCACATATCCTTGGATGTTATATGACTGTTTATAGAAGAGATGTAATGCTGCCATGAAGCTTTTTCGGCAGTACGACGCACATAGCGGGCTTTAGCTCTAGCCTTTTTGAAAATTAGGAGATTTTCTTGTGTGGGGTACCTGCGAAATATACTCCACGCCTTATTTTGTTTTTTCTTTGCCTCCCTGCAGTCTTTTGTCCACCACACTTTACAGTTCTGTCTCACAACTCCAGATGATTGAGGGATGGCTTGGCGTGCGGCGGCTAAAATACAAGAGGTAAATCTTTCATTTAACTCGTCGACATTAAAATCTTCGGCAAATAGTTTTCTCAAGTCGGCTTTCTCTTTAAAAAGCTTCCAGTCTGCTAAATGCAGCTTCCAACATCTTGGTTTGGTTTGAATTATAGATGGTGATGATGTTAGACTGATTGTTGTAGGTAGGTGATCACTTCCATGTGGATTATCTAAGACATCCCATTTAAAATCGCTAAGAACCGATGATGAGCAGAAAGATAAATCAATAAAACTCATTTTACCGGAGCTTGGGGAGCAGTAAGTGGGTTTTCCGGTGTTAAGTAAGCAGATATTATTGCACAGAATAAAGTCTTCTAAAATTTGGCCCCTCGTGTCAGTTTTTTCACTGCCCCAGAAAGAAGAGTGGGCGTTAAAATCGCCAACTACTACGCATGGATCTGGCAGTTGGCTGAAAAGGTCTTCGATATCATGGAGTGTTATTTTTAAGTGTGGCTCTATATAAATACTGCAAATTGTGATTGTTTTATACGTGATAAGTGTGGCAGCTACTGCTTCTAGCCGAGTTTTGAGCCTATGTTCACGAGATGCAATATTGTTTTTAACTATGATGGCAACACCGCCCGAGAGCCTGCATGCCTGCTCTCGATCACGGCGGAAGACTTTGTATTTTTTAAGAATATTCACATGTAGAGGACTCAGGTTTGTTTCCTGCAGACATAAGGCCACAGGTGAATATGTTGCTAAAATGTCTTTTATGTCGCATAAGTTATTAAGCAGTCCCCTGCAATTCCAGTTTATTACAAAAGCCATCTTAAGCTATATGAGTAAAATAGAGACTACGTTGTTTTTGGCCCCGTGATTCGGGGCTTGTCCTTTTTTGCACGCTCTAAGGAGTCCCGCCGTCTTGACGGCACAGGACTACCCTGTGTTGTCGTGTCCATCGCGTCTTCAGACACGCTGGATGACCGCGGACAACACACCGGAACGCTTGAAGTAGGCCTCCCCGTGTGAGAAGAGGCCTTGGGCCCCGCAGACCTGGAAGGTCGCGAAGCCTGCTTTGGGGGTGGTGGAGCAGCGCCAGCTGCAGCCACCGTGGGCGCGGATGGCTCCACACCAGGGTCACTACCCGTGACCTGGGCGGGTGCCGAAGCACGCTGTGACGCTGCGCCCTGTTGCGTCACAACGGAGTAAGTTGGGCTTTGGACCAATGAAAGCCGCTTTCTCGCCTCTCCGAATGTAATGTTCTCAGTGACTTTTAAGGTTACAATTTCTTTTTCTTTCTTCCATGTTGGGCAGGATCTTGAGTATGCTGGGTGGTTGCCCTCACAGTTTACGCAAAGGTTTGGTTCAGTTTGGCAGTTGTCAGTGGCATGTTCATTTGAAGCACATTTTGCGCAGGTGAGTCGGCCTCGGCAGCTCTGGGAGCTGTGGCCATATCTCTGGCAGTTATAACAGCGACGTGGGTTAGGTATGTACAGTCTGAGTTGCAGCTTTGTGTATCCTACTTCAACGGAGTCTGGAAGGGTGCTCAGCGCAAATGTCAAGACGATGTGCTTAGTTTGGATCTCTTTGTTGTCTCGCCTGATCTTGATTCGGTAAACGTTGATGACATTTTGGTCCTTGAGTCCTTCGAGCAATTCTTCTTCGGTCAGAAACTTGAGGTCATTATCTGAAATGACCCCACGAACTGTATTGAGTGAGCGGTGTGGTGAGATTGTGACAGGGACATCACCGAATGATGTAACAGCTGCTAGCTTTTCGCACTGGTGGTTGTACAGCACTTCTAAGAGGAGGTCACCATTTGGTAGCTTTTTGACTTTGTAGCCTGGACCTATTGTGTCTGTGAGAGTCTTTGTCACAAGGAACGGTGAGACTTGACGGGCAGTTTTTTCTGCTTGTTCAGAGTGAATGACATGAAAGCGGGGGAAGCTGTTTACATTTTTAGTGAAAAACTTGTTCGTCACATCGGTGCGCCCTCTCTTGGCGGGAGGGCGATCAGCTGCGGAAAGGGAAGAAGCCATAAAATTTATTTTATTGTTCGGTTATGGTACCAGCCACCCACCATGGAGTCCAACAAGGGGACGGGACAGGTGCCTAAAAAAAGCCCTGCCCACGCCAGCTGTATACCTTAACTATAACCTAATATGGCTCAACTCAGGGTAGTCAGCCACACAAGGTTAACCCTCGCCGCCGGGAAGTAAGGAAAAAACCAAGAAGAGAGTAGAGGACAGGAGAGTTGTAGGATAGATGACAGGAAAGTGAAAGATGGAGAGGAGGACAGGAAAAGGCGACTGCCGATTTCCCCCGGGTGGGTCAGGCCGGAGGTGCCGTCTATGGGAAGCGTGGGCCAAAGTGGTGTGTTGCCTCCGCCGAGGGGCCTTAAAGGTCCAAACACTCGGCATCGGCTCAACCACCAGGATCCCCTTTTCCCCAGACACGACGATGCCACGCACGGCTAAGCGTGGGTGCTCGGGGTCCGTGGTGTCGCACAAAACACACAAACACCTGCTTTAACAGGTGCCCCCTGCGGGGAGTGCGACGAAAGTATTATTAGATACAAATAAGGGCGATCCGCAATAAAGTCTTCTCAGAAGTGAGCCTATGGACAATCCAAGCAATAATTTCTCATAGAATAACAGTCATTATGCCGAAAAGCTTTCTGTGCAGTTCAATTTATTTTCTCTAAATGCCCCTATTCCGGGCCATTACCTAAGGGCTAGGTTTATAGATGTGGTTTACAGCATGGTTTATTCTAAAACACTGAACTCTTCAAACACTTTCCGACGATTACGTTACTTCCTAATGCGGAATTAGAGCGCAGCTCATCAGCTGTTTCAGCTATTCGATATATTGAGGCAAATAGTTTGAGCAAGAAGTGTATGCATAATTACAGACAACTATTTTTTTCACACATATTCTATATCAACTAGTTCCTCTTCCACCAATGACAGAAACTGGACCTTTCCTTTCCAGTAAACCCACTTAACTTAGCACACGGAGACACTTGTACGGCGAGATGCCGCCGGAGGCGTTTCTGTGCCATTCCTGTTCACTGCCTTCGCTTGACAGTACATTGAAGGTATGCTGCATGCTGACTTCGTTAGCTTCACTATTAAAGCAATAGCAAGAAGAAAGAACCTTCGCAAATATCTTAAACTGACTTGAAAACGCTGTAGCTAAAGTTACAAAGCGTCTCACCGAGTTTCTAGCAGTATGTTTTAAAAGAAAATAAGGGCCGGCTAGATCCGGACCAGGCCTTCCTCGAAGATCCGCACTATCAAACTAGCTGAATATATGCACACTACATCAAAAGATGATTCTTTTCTTGTGATTGTGTGAATTGTCGGTTACTGCACATGATACCCTGTTGTTTGGTGTGGGGGCTCGCATTATTAATGAAATATTATATTTGCAGTGTGGAATGTATGGTAAAGTATTGCAATTGAGCTCTGAAGCGTGTCTTTCATAACTGGATCACAGGAATGGAAAGGGCGCAGTATCTGTCACACTTGTTTCTCTGAACACATGAATCATGCCTTAAGGGAGGGATGGAAGGGGGGATTGCTTCACAGGAATCTAAAGAAGCAGTATCTGTCACATTTGTTTCCGCGGACACCTGATTCACGCCGTAAGGGAAGGAAGGAAGGTGGGAGTGACAGGAGCTGGTTACGAGGGACAACGGCGACGCTTACGGCGACAATGATGCGAAAACCAGGAACGGGTGCCAAACAGCTGCGTTCTAGACTTCATTGATGGAAAGCTCTTGGTTGCGACTCTGTGAGGAAGGGAGTTCATGCCAGATGCCTGGTATACAGAAGACGAGCCAGAAGACGTAGTGGCGGCAAAGCATAAACGTAAATTCTGGAGTGGAAGGGCGCTAAGTTGAGATATGCGCATGTGCCGCAGGATTTGTGGCGTCAGCTGCGATAAGGTATTGAAACAATTGACAAAAAGATGATAACAACGATCTGGCGATAGGAGAGAAATGACAATTTCTATTCTTCTTTCATAGGATGACACAGTCACCTTCCATAATATGCAAAGTTGAAACTTGCAGCTCAATTTAGAAGCCGTTCGAGATTACTCATCAGATGTTCTTGGGGTGGAACCAAAATGTCTGAGCCATATTCAGGTTAGGACTGATGAGTGTTTCATATGCTTGTAATTTCAAATGTTTTTCCACACTGTGAATGTGGCTTCCAAAGCATGCTAGGTTTTTCTTGACTGATGAAATGATGTTGCTGACAACCGCGTTCCAGGTCAGATTATTCTCAATGTGATGGTTAGTATAATAATATCATCACTTTTTTCTACTGGCACACTGCGCTTTGTAAAAGCTGAGACAAAATGCACTGACCTCCGAGTAAACAACACTCGCTTAGACTTTTTGAGGATAAACGGATATTACCCACTGATCACACTATTATTAAGCATGGTTTTGTCAGTTTGAAGGCCATGTTGGATAGAAACGTTAGTGAATACAATAAACGCAGCAGTCTCAGCAAACACGCAGAATGAGGACGAGACACGCAAAGATAGATGGCCGGTCTACTATTTGAAAGATGAAGAACCAGAGGAACCTTATGTTAAGATTAGGGGCTTGAGATTTGATTTGACCGCAAATTGAGTATGATCTGTAAGACACTGATGTATCTATCTTAAACCATTAGGGTATATAAAGTTAGAAGGGAAAGTAGCATCAGCTAGTGACATACTTTATCAGGTGGTTTAGCTCAATCTAAGAAAATATCATCAATCTGAGAATTATAATCAAGATTAGTATGCATGCGGCAATGAAAAACTTAGTGTTTCTGAAGAAAAGCCTTTGTGAAACCTATATTGTGAATTGCAAAAAAAGCTGATTGCACCCAAGACGTTCATGAGCTAAGAGCACGTGACCTGTTCCATGATTTTGTACGCAACTCTCATTATTAAGATACGATAATACGTCGATAGGTGAAACTAAAGTTTTTATTCCCTGATCGGTAGACAGGAACCATCTTTATCTGTGACTTGATAGCCTTTAGACAAGGATCATGAAAATAAAACGCAGAGAATAATTGCACTCTAATATTTTATGTTTTTTAGAGTTTACTTCGCCGACGCCTGCTGATGACGAGAACTTAATATTTTCAATTACGAATAGAGTTCCATCAGCGGGGGGGGGTGGTTTTGACTGGAATGCTATTTGATATTGTGTTCATGGGATGAGTACACTGAAGTATTACGAGGTCCGTGATGAACACAAGTGAAATTGTAAGATTAAATATATTATCCATGCCGTCATCAGTGAATATTTTTTTATTCACTGGCGAGTGTAACATGGCAGGATCGTTGAGGGTGTATTACTTTGCAGACTTCTTCGTGGCTGTAACTTAATATGCTTGGTAAATCATGGTTACAATGAGAGCATTTTGCGTTACTGATTAACATAATCTCAAGAAAACGGCGCGGCGGACGAGGGCAAAGGAGGCACGCAAACGACAGACACAGTGCCACTAACAAATGAATTTAGAGTCATGTCAAACCCGCCATTTTTCAGGCCGAATGATCCGTTCCAATCGTGCAATGAGTCGTCTATCGCACGCTCAGGGAGTCCAATGCGCGGGGTTCGTCAAATCAACGAAGACCCAACCATTGTAAACAATATTTTGTCTTGTCCATCTGGGAAGCAAAACAAGCAACAACAATAAAAATGAACACAAAATTAACTTCTAAGTACCAGCATTGTAGAGAAATGTGTTCTACCAAGGCATAAAGTATTAAAAACAGAGAATTTTAGAAACACAAAACGCGTGAACAGTAACATTAGACAGCCAATAAAGAATTTCGATAAAGTGACAAAGAAGGTGCGAGAACAATGCGTCAAAGGCATAAAATGCGAAACGCGTTATCAAGTCAAAATCCACAGCCTTAGAAAACGGTAAGCAGCAACCGCGAGAGGATTGAGTAATATCAAATGGGCCAAAACAAAAACCGAAAAAAATTAGAAAATAATGAAGGTTTAAGATCAGGTCTCCTTCAAAGGCCCAAGAGGCAGAAACAATCCCCACGAAAAAACATTACATCGTCAATACAAAGAACTACATATAAATCCCCAAAGGAAAGGACGAAAAACGGCAAATGGCAGAAAGTAAGAACCACATAAGACGCAATGAACTCGACTATAAAATATATCTCGTTGTTACTAACCGCAATGGATATCTTACTAAGCCATCTTCTTTGTTCTTATATAGTATAATGGCATTCCACAATCTCTATTACAAATCTGTTCATTCCACAGCTCAAGAAAATCGTTTTTTTGTACTCGAAACGTTCAAATCCTGCACAGATTGGAAATCTCCCTCAGGAAGTTGCCTTCATTATGGTGCGGATTTCGGATGTGTTGGCTACGCGTACATTGAAATCATGACCTGTTTGTGTAATGTAAATGAACCCGCAGCTAAAGGGAATCTAGGAATCAACACGAGTCGTACACGTAGTAGCCTTTTTTATGTTCAATACTACAAGCCGGCTGCTTTTCTTCATTGTTCATCGCTGAATGTTTAAGGTGCTTGCAAGTGGTATAGAATGCGACTTGCATGTTATGTCTGTCTCTGCTCTCCTGGTTGCGCAAGACCGGATCTGGGGTATCAGGACGTTGCTTAAAGTTTTGCAGAAATGTTTAGCCAACAGAATAAATCGAGCTTAATGGGTATTTATCCTCGTTTAGTCTCATAACTCATGCCGAGACCGTCTAAAGTCATGACGTTGTCCAGATCAAGGACTTTTTTCTTGTCGTGGTCAGAAAATCACCTGTCAAAATCGTCAGCTGCCAACCTAAAATAAGCCGAGTATGACCGATTTCAGCTTCTCATAATCTCGACGTCCTTCAGCCATACGACTAGTGAAAACATAAGCTACCCGTCTGCAGTGATGAGGAGCGCAAACTACAACCAATAAGTACTTATCCTCCGTTTTGAAAAACGGAATGCCAAAATTAGGCCTATTGAATTTACTTTCAAGTAGTTCTTGCTGATCCAGCTCACAGCCACCTTCGTATCATTTCCCCTTTTCATGCGACTTCACATTCTCACGCCTATCAAAAAACAAACAGCGAATGACAAATACTCAGAGCTCTGAGCAATAAATAAGAAACACAGATGTTATAAAATAATCAATACAGGTGGTCTTAAAGAGCGCTTTTTGTTGGAAATACTCAAATAGAAGAGAAATAGAACCCCTTAATATGGTTACCCAAGTGTTCATCAGATGTAAGATAGAATCTGTGGGAATACGTGCGTATATCCCGCTCTTCTTCCTAGACAGCAACGAGCACGGCAGGCAAGAGACAATGCGCTCCCGTAAGCAGGGACTGTGGCATAAAGCACTACGTGTTTCCCTCGCTCCTCATACAATGCTGTGACGTCATGGCACTGCCCTCGAAAATGAAGGAAGGTGCATTCAAGGGGAGGACGAACTAACGGCTTCATATTAGTTGCTTCAGCATACAGCGGTTCGGTTGCGACGCATTTAGGCCGGCTCGGTGAAAAGATCGCAAAACGGGTGAATTTTCGGACAGTACGAGAAAACAGACTGTGCGCGCGCTTTTGACCTGTCCGTGTGTACTGAAATTTAAGACAAGGAAGCGAAGATGCATGATTCAGACGTCTTACAGCTAGTTAGATGTCATCTACGGAGCTCGTGTCGCGGTTTAACTCCCGATATCATTTTCAAAAAAAAAAAAAAAAGAAATGAACTCAGGCGGCGCAACTTTTACGGCCTAGCTTCAGAGATGCCCCAGAAAAATCGAACGTTGTAAATCGTGTAGACAAGTAGACCGTGGACCTGTCCTCAAAGTGCGGCTTTTTGACAATATTGCGAAGTAAATGTAACGTGTGAATCACGCCGTCACGATTCACACGTCACATGTAAGTATTTAAAGATTTAACACTGAAAAGTTGTAAAGTTGCAGAAAGTTACGTTTGGCCTCGAATACCAAAACGCCGATGCTCTGAAGCCGACACCTGCAGTGGCCATACTTACTATGCGTACGATGCATACACGTCGCATAAAGTAAAGTAAAATAATTGGTGAGAGAGGTAGCTGTTGGATACGAACATAGGTTGCAGCTGTCCCGTAGCTGCTGTAGCAACAGCAGTTGCAATCACAGCGCAGCATAATATACATGCTCTATGCACAGCATTTATGGCCGGAGAGAACGGGCTACTGGATGCGAAAGGCCCGACAAACTGCCGGTCCTGATGTGGAAATGAAACAAGGCACAGTAAAAGGGGTGAGAAAGGGATCTGGGCCAAATATTCATAAAGATCGATGACACCTTTGCACAAACCTTTACCGCCTTAATTAATGCGTTTAGACATATTCGAGGAATCCTCGTCATACTCAGACTGAAGCACCCGGCAGAGTTTCAGGCCGGCGTCGGAACTAGTAAACAGACACAGGCGAGCAGCACCTGTCCGAAGACAATTAATTGTTATTCTCAAGGTACAACTGGTCTTGATAACTGCCTACGGCAGCCCACCGTTTTTATCTGTAAGCAAATCCGGCACAACATAAAATATGCAAGTTAACTGCAACGGTCTAGCTTGCGGATATTGGGGTGAGTGGCGTCCTCTAACCGCAACTTCTTAAGATGCTCGGACTGTGGAAACACTTAGTGGAGGGCTCCAAATTGCACCATCTGGTGATCTCTACGGGCACTGACATTGTACAAAAACACGATTAACTTGAGCTCTCCCCTTCCATCGAAATGCCATCGCTGCGGCAAGGTTGGAACGCATGCATGGCCGGCGGGCCAGATAGCCGAGCACCTGTAATCATTGAGCCATCGCGGATGGCGCATTTAGGTCATCGAGGGACATTTGTAAGCAGCCGCACATGGAATGAAACTCTGAATTGCATCACGAAGTGCAAAATATGAAGCACGGTAAAGTTTTCTGCCTGTAGTGAAAAAGCAACAACAGCTGAAACGAGGAAAAGTGGTACCAGTTTTCAAAAAAGGCGACCGCAGTATAATAACCAACTACTGTCCCATTACTATACTACCGTTTTTCAGTAAACTGATTGAAAAGCTAATTGTCATTCGGCTAACAAATTATCTTTTTAAATTCGATCTCTTAACTTCATACCAATTTGGATTTCGTCCGAACTACTCCACCGAACTTGCATTAATAGAATTCACTCACAAAATAAACAATCCCTTGATCGTGGTTACTTTGTTGGCGCCCTTTTTATAGATTTCACAAAAGCATTCGACACAATTACCCATAACATTCTCTTTCAAAAATTAGAATGCCTTGGTGTTTCTGGTCCTGCACTTAAACTAATACGTAGCTATCTCACTGACAGACTTCAAGTTGTTGAATTCAGTGGCACATTTTCTGACCCTAAGCTAATTAACCGTGGTGTTCCACAGGGATCCAATTTAGGCCCTCTTCTCTTCTTTATCTATATTAATGACTTACCAAAATACCTCAACTACTCTAGTTCAATTCTTTACGCTGCCGATACTACCATTTTTGCTCACGCTAGCGATGTTTCTGTACTAACCGCCAATTCGAACGCTGACCTTATGAGTATTCACCTTTGGTGCCAAAATAACCATCTACTAATTATACCAAAAAAGACCACCTTTATGATTTTTTACTCACGCAATAAAGAGGCAGTTCCTGCTCTTCAGGTACATTTAGGCACGAACACACTTTACCCGTCAGAATCTACTACATTTCTTGGTGTCGTCCTATAAAATCAACTAAAGTTTCATCAGCATACCCAATTCATTAAATCTAAAGCGGCCTTCTGTATTCACGTAATAATTAAAGCCCGACGTTACTTTGACCTACCTACACTTCGCATGTTGTATTTCTCCTTCATACATAGGCACCTTTCGTATTGCATATCATCATGGGGTAACACATACAACACTCACCTTTCATGTGTTCTCCACCTTCAAAATCAAGCACTCCGCATACTTCAGCCCTTACCGTGCATCCGTTTTCAATTATTATCGCACACTTAACATACTGCCATTGTCGCTACAGCTTAATTTTAGGTTGGCATCAATCATCTTTAAAACGCGTAATAAACATGTCTTCCTTAGTGGTTTTGAGTCATCCAAGATTTTTAACAAAAATAACACCAGATTTGCTGAACATCATAATCTAATACTACCGAAAATCAGGACCAATTAAGGGAAACAAACTGCATACTTCTCAGGCATATCTGTTTGGAATTCACTGCCTCCTGAAATTAAAGCACAGCGTACTATTCATTCATTTCATCGTTCATTAAAGAACTATTTATTTTCTACCTTGTTTTGTTCCACCGACTAAAGATGTTTGTCTGGATCATAGTTTCCGTGTTTTCATTTTATTTATTCTTGTACTAATAATGCGCTAATTTCTGCAATTCGCGCGTTTTTTGTTTGAGGTTTCTGTTTATTTAGAATTTATTTGCACTGTTTATCGTTAGTATTGTATTATAGTTTTTCTCTGCACGCCTGTATATTCTTTTCTTCACTGCCTAGTATGTTACCTGCTAATCTTATTCATTCTGTCATAGGAGGTCCCCCGGACAGTTTATACTTCGGGACCTCCTTCTGTAATACTGATAATCCATGCACATGTACCTCACAGTGAAAATAAAGATGAAAGATGAAATGCGCAGCCAGAAGCCCACTATAAGTCATATATGTCAGCTTTAATACTGCTGCCATTTATCATGTCCTGAATTGGACGCACCTTATTAACATCCTGCCGAGTAATGGGTCTTCATATACACTAAATGCGAAGTGCGCCTGTATGCTCATTCACTGCATAGCGTGTCACTGGGTAGTGTAGTAGTTACACTATCTACATCGATCCAATATTAGGAAACTGTCACGGATTCTGCTTGTTTTTGTTTTATTCCTGGAAGCTAATAACGCCATTTAAGGATTGCATGGTGCATTCACTAAAACCATACAAGGCAGTAGCACTGTACGTGTGATGCATGTGCACACCGCAATAGTATATGTGAAACCAAATTTGACAGGCAGCATGGCATGTAGTTTATAATTTATTCACAAATACTGATGTCTCACGTGCGTGTATCAGTACAGAAATAACATCAATAATCATATAATATTAGAAACAGAATAAACATTAATATGGTTATACAACTGAAGAAAAAACTCATCAGATGACAATTTACTCAGGGAGCCATCCAAGGTATTCTAAAATTCCGTTGTTAGTGACAAAAATGGCATATGTATGTGGCCTGAAAGGCACAATGCTTAATTAGGGTTTTGGTCGAGTCGCATATGCCCCAGGAGTCACAAAATGACATAGGTGCCTGAATGTCAAATCATTTCTTTTCATCTTATGACAAGATGGGCCTTCACATGTACAGTTCTTTTGCTTTTGTTCGAAAGTGATGCGCTTGCATTAGGAAGTTCCTTTCAATAAAACTAGCTTTTCTAGAGGAGAGGTGAGTGAAAAGGTCAGCTAAATAAAAATGTTTTCACATATACTGCTCGACGTCTGGGAAGCAAAGGAACTGCCGTGAATTGAAGAGTGAAGATGCGAGATGATGGCATAATAAATGAGGTAGACGCAGCACGCAAGCCATTTACCTGATGTAATATTTTTGTAGTTAAGTTCGATATACACACTAACTACCGCAAATGTTACAGAAAGCCTAAAACTGTCGTTCGGTCAGGCAAGGAATTGAAAGGAGAAACCAAACGTTAATATATGGATGCCACAAATAAGAAGTAACAGCAGCACAAGAAAATCAGAATCACGCGCAGGGACAATATAATATAATAAGTGACAGGAAAAGGAAGGCTGGTGTGGCCTGCAGTATTTTATATTTCGAATACACAGCAACGCATACAGACGGAAGTTTCTCTATAATTTGCATTGTCTTTTTCATCACCTCTGTAGTCCTCCAGTAATGTTTCACGTCCAAAGTGCAAGTGTCTGACCTTCACTCTCTACGCTCCTGGCTCAATGGCTCGTTCATGTGAATCTCCCTGTATACAGGCGAATTGAGTCAAGGCATGCAATTTATTTTTTCAGTATTCTTATAGTATATCTTCAGTTAGAGAAGAAATCTTCGTTTATGTATTGCATGTAAGAGCACTAAATGCGATGGATTGTTTGCGTGAGAGTATTACTTTAGTTAGTGTACATTATGTGCATTGTTTTGCAACTGCGTGCCGGAGAGCCTCCATACTTTATTTAAAATTTTTATAGACTTGCTATTCCACTTAGTGCACTACTTGTAAATTCCAGCAGCTCCTCGTTGTCGACAGGAGGTGTACCATCTGCTTTCAATAATGTTGGTGGTTGCATGAAGTATTCACGATAATTAAAAATGCTGAGTACAATGTACAAAAGAATATAAAATGTCGTTACAGCACTCTAAAATATATACAATAAAATTAGGGGCCACCAAAGTTTTAATGTGTCAAATATAATTGCATTAGTACAGCTCATTGCATTATAGGAAAGGTGGCACAGCCTCAGAAAACAAAATAAGAAAAAGTAATTACAGAAAGCAGAGGAAACAAAAGCGCAAAAACCAGAAACCGCTCCTTAAGTATTTTTACCCAGGTAATCAGAGGACCATGAACGCTTGCAACCATTGTATTTCCGATTATTACACAACCGCACTCAGGACTGGAAGCCATCCCAAATCATCAAACCTAGGCGCCAGTTTCAGCTATGGATTTCATGAGTTTTGCTGTGGCCCAGTACGAAAGATTACTAAGTTGTCACGAAATCGGCGCACATTTTTATCAAGCCGGCGCGGCGCGAGGTCCGCGCGGCGCCGCATCGAAATTTTCACAAGGTTCTGAAAAAACCTCTTTTTCCCGCGCGAGAGAGCGCGTAGCTTTGTACGCGTCGCTGTCACCTTCTTTCTCATCACCCGGCGATGACGGTGATTCGTCAGTCCGGAAAATACCAGACGTGTCCAGAAAATTCTACGGGGCCTGACCAATGACGACGCGCGGCTCGACAGGAGGAAAAGGGAGCGCTTTAACCAGTGAAGCTAAGTGTGTGTGCGCACTAGCCGTGGCGCGTGTTAACAGACACACGTGGTGCGCCCTATTTATTGAGGCCGCGCCGCTTGTGTAGTTAGTCAGTCAGTCAGTCAGTGGTTGCGGCGTGTTCGCAAGTGCGGCAACTGGACTCCCGGGGATCACCCGCTGCTTGCAAGCCCATGGACCTGCGAGGGAGCGGCGCTCGTTTTGCATTGCGGCCACACCGTGACCCTCGAGGCGTTGGACTTCAAACAATGCCCAGTGAACAATCTGGTATTTGTTTATGTGACTCTCTCGTGTTTCATCTGTGTTGTAAAGCCTCTGTGTTATTGTAGTTGCATGCTTAGCGTTTGTTTTTCTGTGAACCTCTCGTCTGTGCAATTTTAGTGTTTGTGATTTCTTCTGTATCGTCTTTTGCTGTGTATAAAGTTTGTTTTGTTTGTTAGTTCTGACTCCGAACCTTACTCTTACTTGAACCGGCAGAAGCTGGGCACCAAACGGCCACCCCCTTCTATCACTACAAGGTAGTTGAATTCGGCGGAGCTTGCCACGCAGGTCGAGGGCATCTCCTTTGTGACCGACCGGAACAGCTTACCCTACTTACTCTAAGGGTGTCTTGGAGTGTGCGCACCGTTAAGGACGCATCGTTAATAATCCTTATAATTATTAGCGGGTGACAAAAGTAGACAAGATTTAAAGGGCAGATAGCACCTGGAGCAGATATAGAGTAAGTTTTAATTTCTCCTAAAAATGTGTGCTGGGTGTTGGTAAATGTGTTGTGTATTTATTTCATTTCTTTATCATTTATTTATCACATACTGCTGATCAAACATGGCCCAAGCAGGAGAGGCACGGTATAAAACAAAATACGAAAACCTGACCCTGGGCAGCATTCGTATTGACAGGACACACACCAAAAAAACAACAAAAAGGAACAATGAATACTTGTACAAAACTAAATGGGGTGAAATCACGCATCAAAAGACTACTGTAGTTTAAAGAAACACTGCACAAAGTCAACAGCATACCGTATTACAGACAGTGTTAATTAATGATGCAGTCACTCGTCGGAAACGAGCAGTGGGGAATCATGGGGCAGCGCATTCCAATCCGAGATCGTGTGAGGGAAAAGGGAGATTTTATAGACACCTGCACGACCGAAAATAGGTTCTATGTAGTGCTTGTGCTTATGACGAGACTTCCTTGAGGAGTGTTTAGTTATGCATTCTTTTGGATCAATACATAGTTTCGAAAAATATAAGCGACTAAGGAATTTAATTCTGAAATTTTTTCAGCGTTCATTCACGCACTCCAGCTTTGCGTCATTTAACCTTAGCAGATGGAGAGACTCGGCGTTTATAGCCGCTATAAATAAAACTAACGGCCAACCTTTGAAGTTTTTCCACTTTCTCTATTTCTCCAAAGAGGGTCTCACCATGGCTTTGCACGCCTTGTCTCTCAGTGCAGCTGTTGATCTGCTTAATTCATGTTTTAATAAATATAGTTTTTTACGAGCTGAAGAGCACAAGTTAATAATGTGCGCTGTCCAGTTCAGCCTGGATGTAATTGTAACCCCTGAATACTTATATTCCTCAACTTGTTTGATTATCTTGCCATCCATGCTGTAAAGAATTTCCAGCCTGTTTCTTTTATTGGTAAGTCACATGTGAACTGTTTTATCAAAATTGATTATCATGTCCCATTTGTTGCACCACTCTGCTAGCAATTTTAGATTATCGTTTAGCTCAAGTTGATCAGAAAGAGAATTTATGGTTTTAAAAATGACAGTCATTGGCAAACAGCCTTTACTGATGCCGTTGGATTCAGTGAATCGACGAACTCATTGATGTAAATATAAATAAGGCCGGTCCTAGTACAGATTCCTGAGGCACACCCGAGTGATCATCTAAATGTTCAGAGCAGGCTCCGTCTACCTCTACATACTGCTTTCGGTTGGTCACGTAAGATATTACCCAGTTGATTATTTCAGGAGGTATGCACAGTGCTCTCATCTTTATGACTAATTTTTTATTTGACACCCTGTCAAAAGCCTTTGAAAAGTCTAGGATATTATATCAACCTGACCGTTTTTATCTAGAACTTTGGCAAATTCATTAATGGTTACAATTAACGGCGTGTTAGTAGAAAAGCCCCTTCGGGAGCCGTGTTGTGCTTTTTTGTAATACTGTGCTTATCCAAGAAAGTATTTAGATGTTTCACTAGAATATGCTCTAGCACGTTGCAAGAAATAAACGTAAGTTAAATAGGTCTAGAATTACTTATTTCTAGATGGTTACCTTTCTTAAAAAGTGGAATTACACAAGCCAGAAGCCAATCGGTCGATACTTTATCAGATTCTAAGGAATTATTGAAAATTATGGCGAGTAATCTGCCCATAAGCTCCGCGTATCTGTTAAGAAATGTGGCGGGAATTGTGTCGGGACCTGTTGATTTTTTCGCGTCTAGTCGTAGTAACAATTCAATTACACCCTCCAAGGATATGAACAAAGTGCGTGATTGACTAGGTGCGGGAACACGTTCGGAACACTTGCGTGACTTTGAAAATACACTTTGACAATGACTGTTAAATATTTGTGCTATCTGCCTGCTGTATGTAATCATAATGCTACGAAGATGACGAAGCGGGCAGTGGTGCGGAGCGGAGTGCTCGCGCTAGGCCGACACCACCGAAATTTTAAAATCTCGGTGGTGTCGGCTAGGCCAGCTGTCCATTAAAGCATATTTCATCGTCATGTCATCACGTCGTTCTGTTTCTGTTGTGTCGCCATGTTACATCGCTTGTCATGCCACCTCGTAACATGTGGTTGGAGGTGCGGTTCATCCCCATCCTCGCCTTGCCCCGTCGAAGCCAACCGTACGGCGGGTCCATCGGCCGAGAGCCCGTGAAGATCGCCGCCCAGGTTTACCCCAGCCCTTTGTGCTCAGACCCGACCAGCCGCTCTCCCCAGCCCCGTCCCCAGCCTTGACCACAACACATGACGACCAGGAAGAGCCCAAAGCCGACCCGACCCACCCTACGACGAAGCGATCTCACGACCACTCGAGCGAAGACAGCACCCCCGCCCAAGCCGTTCGGCGTGTCCATGAGCCTTGGCCTTCGCCAAACGGTGAAGATTGGACCTGATGCTCCGGGGCAAGCATTCATCCCCTCTTTGCATTCATTGTGGTGTCCATGCGTTTCATGTCCTAATCCTGTGTCTGTGTTCATCGTCGCTTCATGCATTGGACTTCTAGCAGTCGATCGAGATGATCGCTCGGTGGCCCCGGGTAGTGCTACGAAGATGACGAAGCGGACAGTGGCGCGGAGCGGAGCTCGCGCCAGGCCCGCTGGCCATTAAAGCATATTTCATCGTCATGTCATCACGTCGTTCTGTTTCTGTTTTGTCGCCATGTTACATCGCTTGTCATACCACCTCGTCACAATATTACCACCTACTGCTACATGCTCAATCCGCCGATCAGCCTTGTTCCCAAGGAACTGCCAGAATTTTCGCGGGCTTTCTGAAGCAAACCTGCTAAGCGTTTCAGTGAAATAGCGTTCTCAAGATTTTCGCATTTTACATTCAGGGGTTGCTTTTAGCTCTGAAACTACATCATCATTATTTTGATTCAATTCTCTACGGCGTTTTTAGCCTGTGTTTTATCTGGAGCAGCTTTCTGGTTACCCAAGGGCTCCTTCGGCCAACATTTTTCACTCTCAGGAACAAATTTGTCTATGCAATAGTGACAGCAGGATTTAAACTTAGTCCATAATTCGTCAATTTTATCGTCATTACACGAAAAAAGGGATTCTCTAAATAATGCGTGATTTGGATATTATCGGCAGCTGAGTAATTGTTGACAAAAACAGGCTTCGGCTTGCAAGATCTCGAAACCCATGGAAAAACGCAGGTAAAGTAAATGAGGCTATAGTCAGAAGTACCATCGTGAACCTATGTTGTACGATCCTAAATGCTATTAGAACAAAATAAAAGATCTAATATTGAGGAAGCAACATTTGTTACTCTTGTTGGGACAAGAACTGTTTGTGTGAGGTTATATGCAAGTTGTATGTCAAGCAACACTTCTGAACTGTGGGCCCCAACTGATTCACATTTCATTTCTTCCCAATTAATAGCCGGAAGGTTAAAGTCTCCAGCCACTGTAATATTTTGATCACGGTATGTTTCTTAGTGGTCGTAGAGCTTTAGTAAGAATTCTGGTGGTGGTCCCGGTGGCCTCTAAACACCCGCAATATTGACTTCTGCCGCTAAATTCAACTTTGCAAAATACGCTTTCGTGAGCATTGTAAACTTCTGGTAATGCAAGGGATGTAAGCCCATGTTTCACAAGAACTGCAGTACCGCCACCTTTTGTTTCACGATTCTTTCGATAGTAGATATATGAAGGTGGAGATACGCAGTTATCCGGGGTATCATCGTGAAGCCAAGTTTCTGTGATGACGGCTACGTGGGGATCATATGAGAGCAAGATACATTCGAGCTTTTCTGACTTATTGCGCACGCTTTGCGCATTCAAACAAACAATTCGAAGCAGCTTTAGCCTGGGAACGCCAATCACCTGATTTGGTAATTTTACGAAACAAAACTTTGCTGTTCTTATCAGTGTCTCATACATATACATCATCGTTTAGAAACACCTTGTGGTGAACACGTTTCATTTTGTCATTCAAACCACTATCAACTAAACCGCACTGCCATACCCAAGCAGCACAAATGAAAGGCCTAATACTGGGAGAGATAGCAAAGTATTGGCAAATCAGGCCCTACAATGGACCCATGTTGCCACTAGCTTCCCAATATAGGCAATGCCACTTGCTAGCACTTCCAATGATGGCCCTGTTAGGTCGATGATCTGCCCATATGGGCATTGCCACTTTCTAGCACTTCGAAAGGTGGCCCTGTTTGGCCTATGTTGTGCCCATATGGGCATTGTCACTGTGTTACACTTCCAATGATGGCCCTGTTTGCCCTCTGTTCCACACATATGGGCATTGCCAATGCATTACCCTTCCAATGATGGCCCTGTTTGTCCTTTGTTCTACCCACATAGGCATTGCCACTGCGTTACACTTCTATTGATGGCCCTGTTTGTCCTCTCTTCTACCCATATGGGCATTGCCACTGCCTTACACTTTCAATGATGGCCCTGATTGTCCCGCTTACTCTGCTCATATTGTCAGTGCCACACCGAAAAAACTGACTACAATGGTTCTTGACTGCTGCTTCCCCTACATTACCTGTACGATTTTTAAAATGGAGCAGTGTACGACCTGTCGGTGATTCCTTGATGTTCTCTTCTGTAATGCGCAATAATCGTATAAAATATATATGCACTTTAAAATATGCAGTTTAAAAGGCAAACAACATATATGAGGTGTAGTTCTTTGGTAGTCACAATTTTTTAATTGGCGCATAATAACGAAAACGAAGAAGACCAGCCGAAGTGAAAACTGAGCTGTAAAATACTTATTCGGAAAGCTCTAGCGAATCAAGTAGTTAACGACTGATGCGACTATAGGCAACCTGCAGTGGCCAGGCGGCTCTAGTAAAGTGCAGTGTTCAGCGCCGCCAACGGCGGCGCCGACTAATCTGAGGCGGCCGGCGCGATCGGGTTGCGTTCGCTACGTTCGCGTTGTACGGCTGGAAGCATCTCGGCTCTCATTTTCTGCGGTTTTAAGGCAATCGAATGTGTTCGGAGCTACTTCCGAAAACCAATACTGGCGAAAGGACACCGCCTGTGTGAGAATGGTCATGTTTAGAACGTGAACGGTGTCTTCGTCACCGCGAAGTGCGCGCCGCTCGCGACGGAACACCCGGGCGCATAACTTTGAATTTCGCGTAAGTGGACGATTGTTTTGTTTTTTTTGCAACGAAATTTATTGTCTGAGGGCGTCAGTCGGATATGTGATGATAAGTTAAGAAATCATGAAATGAATGAAAAATGTTGTAAACGTAGCTATACCCAAACATTGAAAGTGCAGAGAGAACCTGAGAAGAGAACGATCGCCATTTCTTCTTTTTTTGTTCTTGCTGTTTGATTACAGCAGCATAATTTCTTCGCGGTTTCGCTGTACAGTTTAATACCATGACGAACATTTTTATTCGAGGTGCACCTTTCGACAGTGCTGCGAAGGTTACAGGAGGCATGGTGCGGTACCCGCTATTGATGTGGCGATTGCAAGCACTGTGCGGTTGTAGCGTGCGTCATCAACGAAACCTGCCATTTAGTCGCGGAGGCCCAGGCCTCCGTCCCATAGGCCTGAGTGCCGGGGGTAGGGGGCCTCTTACATCGTTGGAAAACTAAAGCTCTTAACAACAACAACTGGCATACATTTTGTACCGCCGTACCTCAAGCTTCGGGAAAGCCGGTGGGAAAGGCTGGCACTCAACGGCAAAGCTTTCATAAATGAGGTCATATAGAGTTAGGATTTTTTACTGTTGCTACTGATGATGGAACGGTCTATCGTCCGGGACAAGAAACTCTAGAGCAGCTTGAGCAGTCGGTGCAAGAAATGTTTGGCGCGGAACGATAGAACAAAGTTCCATGCTCCGCGTACACAGTGTATCACGGGCCGCAACACTCTGCCACTTCGACTTTTTCAGCACCTTATGTCTTAAGAACTAATTTACAGATAAATATGCTTATTCAGATCTGTTATTGGAAGTTTTGAACATATTTTGGCTTTGTGGTTTCGAATAGACACCGCATTATAAATCCGGTTCACAGATCCACGAGCATTTTTCTTTATTTCGCCTTCAAAGAAACGCGGCTGGAATTCGATGCTGCGGCTACACGACTGTGTTGCTTTCCTGGACGTTACGTCCTTTAACCGGCCAATGCTACTCGATCTTGCACAACATATACCAGTTACTCCAGATTTTGCAGCGCGGAGCGCGTACTGAGGAGAGTGCCCCAACCAGCGTGCGACTCCCCGAGCCAGAAGTTTATACCGTTTCCTGCGCTCAACGGGCAATCGTCGTATTTTAGCTCCTTGGCGTCTGTACGCCATTCGATCCATAACAAAACAAATTTCAGTTACATTACTATCTCACAGCCACTATCAACTTCTCTCATCATTCTCCTCAGGTTCTCTAAGCAAGCGGTACGCTTAGGTTTCTTTAGCGATTGTGGCAGTCTTTCTCGTCGCCCCTCCGCTTATTTTTATTCTTGTTCGCATCCGTAGTAGTAGAAGCATCGCACGTTACCATTGAAGTCACTAAACGAGTAAAATACACTCGCTGGGATAACAAAACGCGAACGCAGAAGGAACACAGCGGCCACAACATACACGGCGTCAGCTTTTGCGCCACCTCAGTATTATCCCCCGTCGGCCGCCAGGTGGCGCCACATGTATCAGCAAACTCTATTGCAGGTTGCCTATAGCTAAGACAAGCTCCTATTATTTTCTTAGATGGGCTAGGTACAGCATTTCCGAAATGGCGCTTGCCCGATGTCCAGGAAATAAAGCGCGCTTATTTCGTAATGATTGAATGGCATTCTTAAGGTGTTTTCTGCGGTTTGCTGATACAAGCATCTTGAAATCATTCCGAACGCGGTCTAACACAAAAAAATTGACTTCCATGGTCCAGAGCCTGCACCCGTGTATTAGAACAGCTGCACCACAGTTTTTAGAAGTGTATTCTCTGAGTGGTTTTTGCGCACAGCTTTTCAAATATTAGAATGAAATCGATAACGTAGTGTTTTAAAATCAGAAATTGCAGAGAGGATTCTAGGCTTCCGTATGTCGTGTCATTATCACGTGTCCCTGCATTCCTTGATTTCGTGTTTTGTTTTTCTTTTCCTTCCGTTTAGAATGTAGTAAACTCTTGTTATCAGAATTTTTTGGCTTTCTTGTAGTATATCTATTGCTGCTTTGGGGATGTGTTTATATTTATTTTCCGACGTTTTGTTTTTCAGACGGTTAATTTATTGAAAAAATGCATCCGAAGTAGTTACCCACTTGAGATATAATCGTTGTCGTGTATTCTTTTTTTTTAAACGCTACAATGCAAACACGCCAGAATTCGCTTCCCTTCAAGAAAGCTCGGGCAGGCACATACGGGCCACACAATCATGTTCCTAGCCGACCCGCATGTTTTTTACAGTAAAACAATGTAGTAGATTGCTCTGCTACGAAAAAAATCAATTGCCCGCCTTATTCTTCTTTTTGATTTAGCATCTTAGCTTGTGTGCCACAGGTATCCTAAGTAAAACAGCGTATTAGCATGCATTTTGCTCAATTTCGATTAGTATATTTTGAAAATTATTTTCTTAATTTAATGGCAGCATTTTTATGCCACCTTTAACCAACGAAGACCACAGCACGGGGTTGAAAACATTATGGGAGTGTTCGGAGATGCCAAAGCAGTAACTATCAAAGACGCGCTTTTCCCTGCAAAAATCGCAAGAGGATATTTCGCCACTTGACATCTGTCTGTGAACAACCTACAAGGAATTTTCCCTGCTTTTGTCCTTTTTCACTAGGTTCGCCTCCTCCTAGCCTCACCTTCGCAGCTCTTCTCCTGCTTGCCCCTTTTTCACAGAAGAGCGCCCTACTCCTCTCCCCGCGCAAGGCGCTTTTTTGTGATTTTTTTCACTCGCCTGCTCGAACCTGTTTTCCCTCTCGCCTGAATGAGCGGCACGTGGCTTATTCCCTTTCTCCTCGTCCTTCTACACATCTTTCAACTGCATACCTTCTCTTCCCGCGTGCTTCCCAGTTGGCGTGCGCTCGAGCAGATGAGTACAATAAGCCGTGTTTACATGAATGCGACAGCTAGGGCATCGCATCGCAACCGGTTCCTAGTGCGTCGCATTCATGTAAACAGGAGTAATGCGCTAGGAAAGCGCATCGTAATAACGCGCCAAGCAGGGCTGGATTTAGAGGGGTAAGTCGACTGACCCCTCTCAATCTCAATAGGCGACACTGCGTTCCACCACCACCAGGCTAGAGATGATGCGCTACATGTAAACGCTGTCGCATCGAATTACCGTGAGGCGCTACTAAATGCGATGCGATATGATGCGCAACTGTCGCTTTCATGTAAACACGGCTATAGGTAAGGAGTCTGGTTTGGTAGCCTGCCTGACAACCAGCGCACAAGAATGTTTGCTCGCTCGTGGTGAGCTTTTCGTATTCCTCATGGCGGCGGCGGCGGCGGCGCGCACGTGTGCGTATGGAGTCGAGGCTTACTTTCGGCCATGGTTCTTTGCAAGCCACATCTTCTGACACCTTACGACAGCTCCGGCGTAGTCCGGAAGCCGGTCAACAAAGTCCTATTTGTGAGTACCACTCTCTGTTTACTTTCAGACAATTTTGGAAATTAAATGTACTGGGCGGTTTCTTGATTGCTCGATGTGGTGTTTCATTTCAATTTTTTTCCAGGAGGAAAAGCGATGCGCATACTGATTTTTAGGACAACTTTCATTGAGAAATATATAAGTTACGTAGCGCAGGAGGTAGCACATCTGGAATGGTAAAAGCATTATTATTTCTTTTTGTTAAGATGCATCCAGGGGACGTTGACAAATGTTCATTAGCGGGATTAGGTGCAATGTTGTATCGCATCTTATGCGATCGTGGAAATGTAGGTCATCTACCATTTGTGCAAGACAAGAATCTTACTCGCTCGGTTTTGCAGCTCAGCAAGACACTAAAGGCTTATCACATACAGCGATTGAGTGAACGCAGCCAGAAGGAGGTGGCGATGCAACGAAAATATTAATTTTGCAGAAGTTTGCCCTCAGTGAAAAAGCTATAACTCTCGTTTGTCCGGTGGGCGTTTTGTAAGGGTTTCAAATATCCCAATCGTACCTAATTTGCATGCACCCCGAGCGACATAAGCATACTATTTAAACTCATTTTGTTTTATAAAAGTGGCCTCGGATTCCTGTATTAAGCGTATTTCATTTTTGTCTGCTGGCATTTCGGGTAGAAAATTTTTGTCCCATTTAAAAATAAAGCATCGTTCAAAATTTATATAAAGCTTTTACATCTGGAGAGAGCGGGGCAGGAATTGAAGGAGATTGCAGAGAATGAGAGGTGGTAGTGAGTGGCTTCACCGTGCCTACGGGAGATTAGGAAATGAGCTTTCGAAGCTGTGCAGGGCACACCAGGCAAATTTCAATCTGAACTTCACAAACATTTAATTTCAGTATTTCATCGAAATAATACCTCTAACCAAGTAACATATTTTTCGGCACTGTTTTCTGCATTGTTTGTCTGACAGTGCACATTTGATGATTATGATGTTGATCTAAATGTTTATGCGTTTAGTTTAAGGTCTTCCAGTCGGCTAAGCTCAAGAAAGCGCACGTCCGCGGAAGAAGCCTCACATCAATGGTTTCCGCTTTACGATAATAGTTACTTGTTGCAGGTGTCAGTTACCAGTAATAGTAGGCGACCTTTCACAAATATAGTTTGCTGCAACGTCTTGACAATATGTCAAGAGTGTTTCCGAACGCTAGATCCATGAAGGGGTAAATAATGGAGGCAATCTATGACTACGTGACATCCTCTGTTTAATAACATGCGCGCCTCCCTTTTTCTTTTAGTCAAATAATAAAACTGATTTATTTTGAATGCAGTGTGTGCGATTGTGAAATCTATTTCTTGGCCGTCAGTCCACAATTACCTTGTGCAGATACTATAAGTGAAAAGCCTGCGGTGGACCAGTCGGTAACGAGTTATGCAAAGGTGGCTGCCAGGAACCTGCTATCCAGGGCCTACCAGCGAATCCTTGTGATGGGCCAGCCCACTGCACAGAGCCACGCATCGATGGCTCGTACCTCTTCCTACAGTCGGAACCGTTTGCTGTCTCTGCCACCCCTTAGGTTTTCAAAGAGCCCCAATGATCATTTCAACCACCTTCTGCAAGCCTGCCCTGTAAGTCCCAAGCTGTGTCTTGACTTGCAGCGTGTTCCCAGGACACTTGAAATAAAATAAAGTTTGTTTTTTCAATCATTTGGTTCCCTTTTTTGCATGAATGCTCGTCGCTCATATGCAAAAGGTTTCATATTAAACCCCCTTCTGTGGGAGGACAAGCGATGTAAGTTCGAATTTTCGGAGTCTGCATTGTGTATTGAACTATTGCCTACAGCTTCCCTTGTCGATTAGACAAAACAAATTGCAGAATATGTAAGATGATATGGTGTAGAACAAAGTGGGGTGCCCCTGGTTGGATTTCCCACTGGCCTAGAAATTCAATGGCCACCTTGAAATGGAAGCATTCTGAGCCAGGGTGTAACTGGCTGCAGATATTCCAAGCCTTGGCATGAATCTCGGGTTATCAATACTCCTGCCTAATATGAGTCTAATCATGGTGCAAAAGCAGGAACAGGATGGCAGGATATGGGCGTAATCATGGCACAAGTGTGGGGGTAGGTTGGCTGCATTATAGGCATAATCATGCCACAAATGTGGGATTAGGATGGCTGGATATGGGCAAAGTCTCAGCAGGAGCGTGGGGACAGGTAGGCTCTACGTGGGCGTAATCTTGGCGCGAGCGTACCTGCAGGTTGGCTACAGGCGCGCATGCTTGGCGCGAATGTGGCGACAGCTTGGCTCTACGCGAGCATAGCCTTGGCGACGGGCTGGCTGTATGCAGGCATACTCATGGCATTAAAATGGCGACGGGTTGGCATATGATTGGCATAAATGGTTGGGTCATTGTTGGAAAAAGTAATAATTTGCCCAAATGCCAATGAAGGACCTATATTCATGCCAACTTTTGCCACCAGAATGCCAATCAAGGACCATTGCTTTTGTGCTGCTTGGGGAGTCTGCGGCAAGCACTTCATCTCGGGTGAGTGAATTCAGGCGTCTAAATGAGTTATTGCCAGTACATTATACATTGAAGGATGACTAGCACAGCTTAGCAGTACCGTCGCGTACAGTGGGAATAGTCTGCGAGTCTACTAAAATCTAGCTTCCGCGCGAGAACCTCAACACGGCACTTTCGTCCATTTCATTGATGCTTGTGCTTGAATGTATGCTCTATTTCGTACATTGTTTTAAAAAGAATTAAGCTCTGTGCCGAATGTAGCAAACGCTGTTATTACACCTCAATTGTGTAGAGCTGTGCGGACGTGTACACATATGCACGGCAAAATGAGAAACGCGTCCCGATCAAATCTATGGAAGGCTGTGAAAGTAGAGGTAATAAGTAATACAAATTTTATTCTGTATGCCAATTCAATTCAGTTTATTCCGTTTGGAAACAGTTTTACAAAAAAGGGTGATAAAAGCACTTGGGACCTTAGCAAGCTGCTAGTTTGGGGCCATGCAATAAATGCACAGAACAGCATACCCACGTGTCAATAACCACAATTTGTGTAACTTTTTACATCCATAACGTTAAGTACCATAAAATAAGTCAGTTAACAAATACACCCTGTGATATTTAAGCAATGAAAACAACAAGCAATAGCGAACAATGTATACACATTCAAATAATACAGAATTACGTCAACAGGAAGAGAGCTTTTCAAGATCCTATTGCAGCAACAATAAATGCAAACGTGTTTATAGTAGCCCTGTATTTTGGCAAGGAATTATTACTTTTGTTCTGAGATCTTTCAGCGAGCGAAAAAAATTGCCTTCTTTTTACTGCTAAAGGAAGAGTGTTCCATATGTTTGTGCCAGTGTATGCTAACAACCATCAGCTGCATAAGTTGTGAACGGCCCGAATTTTAAAATTATTGTTTTCTTCGCATCAGGTTCTCGAGGTGTTGTATAGAAACTTTGAATCGGTAGTTACATAGGTTAAAGTAATGGAGTGAAATGCATTCTGTTTGGAAAAAATTCCTGGTACTATGATCTTGCTTATCTCATTTTTTTCACGGAAGGCAGACCGGCGAAGTGATCGAGTTAATGATTGCTAACATAGGACAGCTCAAGGAAGAAAACAGGCACCTTCTCTCAGAGCTTGCGTCCACAAACGAGAAGTTTGGCATGCACATTTTATCAAAACACATCTTAGAAGCAAGAGAGGATATGGTCCAGTTTTACATAGGACTGCCGACTTTACAATACTGCTTGCCTTCTTTAACGTACTAAAGGAATGTGGGATGCACGCAAGCCGGAATAGTTTAACGACATTCCAAGACTTTCTCATTTTTCTAATAAGCCTTCGACTCAACACTCACCTTCATGATTTGGCCTTCAGGTATACCCTTGATATTAACGCGGAAGCGTTACTTCGCTATGTTCACGGATTTCTGTCCGCAGTCCGTGTCCGCAAAATCGTGTCCGCAGCAGTTGCCAGCAATTGAGAAGTGGTAGAGGTTAATGAGTGGTGCTAATAGATAGAGGTTGACGTAATTTTGCTGCAGAAAGAATAATTAGGTCAAATAGATTAAATAGGTTGCAAGGGTGGAAGAACGGGCTAGTTGGTAAATCATCTTGGAAAGCAAAATAGCGCACTTCAAAACACAGACACAGGAAGAGAAAGACAACACAGCGCTGACTTCAACTGGTTTTTTATTAGAGAGTGACACAATATATATGTACGAAAAGTAAGCGCGAAAGAATTGATAACAACTGCTGAGTTTGCACGTGGCGTAAAACACCGAACGCAAAGTTAAAAGCGCACGATAACAATATAGGTCAAAGCAAGGCAGAACGGCAGGGCTATGAGAAATCAAGAAGAAGCGAAAAAGGGGGCGGCCAATAGGTAAAAACAGTTAACGATGGCACGATCCGAAAATACGTAAACTAAAATCGAAAAAAGCCAAAAGGGGCATTAAGAGCGATAACTCAGCAGTTGTTATCAATTTTTTCGCGCCCACTTTTCGCACATATATATTGTGTCACTCTCTAATAAAAAACCAGTTGAAGTCCGCGCTGTGTTGTCGTCCCCTTCCTGTGTCTGTGTTTTGAAGTGCGCTATTTTGCTTTCCAAGATTAATTAGGTAATTAATCACAGGCAAAAAATTTAATCGTTGTCTGCAGCTGGTCTGAGTAATTGAAAAGTGGTAGAGGTTAATGAGTGGTGTCAATCGATATAGGGTGACAAAATGTTGTGTCAGAAATAATAATTAGGTCAATAAAATAATTAGATAATTATATAGAGGTGAAAAATGAAAAAGTAAAGGCGAAAATGGTCTCATTAGCGAATGGCTTCGCGCCATATTTGAATGTATCAAATACTAAAATGGTTAAATAAATCTCTAAATTAGGGTGACATCAAGGAGGTGACGTCACGCAACTCGAAGTAGATCCGAAAAAGGGCATAGGAAATAATTGGCGCTCGATTTGAAAGTACCAAAGACTAAAATGAATAAAAAGGAAGTAAACTGATGTGCCGTAGAGAATGTGACGTCAAGCAACATGAAGTAGAGCCGAAAAAGGACATATGAAGGAATTGGCGCACAATTTTAAAGTACGAAACACAACAATGGATAAACAAGAAGAGAATTAAGCAACTAGAAGCTACTAGAAGCAAGCAGAAGCAACCAACAGCAGCATCGGTGCTTTCGCGTTGCTCCAATGCAGATTCTGCATTGCTCTTTAATTTTTCACACTCTTGTAATGCATGTTGCTGGCAGCCTTTATATTGTTACTTAGCTGTATTCGCTGTTGGTGATGAGGATGAAGAAGTGCAACAGACTCCGAGAAGACGACGACGCTGAGTGTTGTGAAATCGGTGGCCTCATCAACGTTAGTTGCGCGGACAGCTTTCGGACTGTAAATCTTCCACGTAACATCTCTTGGTGGAGGTGCGGGGTCTCATGTGATACAATCCAGAGTATCAAGGATTTTCAACAAGTGGCTGGACATGGCCTAAGTGCGGCTTTCGCGAACTGCGTACTGGCCTGAACGCGAAACACTCCGGACAACCATGCCCATGACATTTCGAAAGTCGTTTGGTGGGGAAGTTGCTGTTGTCCTCGACTGCTTCGAGATATTCATTAAACGGCCTTCATCTATGCTACCCCGATCGCATACATATTCACACTGCGAAAGCCACAATACTGCAAAATACCTAATTGGTGTCACACCGCGAGGTGTTTAAAGGAGCGAACAGTCTGTGAATGCAAGACAAACGTTGTGTGTGTGTTTTTTTATGTTTATAGTGTTGACATTTACAGGACTTTCTCTTATGGTGATTATTGGAATAAAGCACATTAAATGCTCCTTAACGGCGCGTTATTTTTCATTCCGCTTTGCATTTATGCTCTTTATTCCGATAATCACCATAAGATTGGATTGGTAAAACGTTTATTCGGGGCCTGCAGTAGAACGCGCGCTCGCGCGCGCGCGCTCCGGACGGAACCTACGTCCTCCTCTGGGAACCGGCCGCGCGGCCTGGGTCCCCGCTCGCCATGGCCGGCTCGCTGGTTCCCTGCTTTGCCGGGTGCCTGCTTTGCCGGGAAGGCCGGGCCAGCGCCTTGATGACCTGCTGGACGGCCCAGAGTTGCTCCTCTTGATTGTCGCTCCCTGCGGCTGCTTCCAGTCGCGGCGGGATCCTCCCAGACTTAGCTTCTTCTTGGTACTTGGTACAATTCCACAGCATCTGTTCGAAGCCGGCCGTCTCCGTTCGGCAGACTCTGCATTTATCTGTCGAGTGCGTCTCGGGATACATTCTATGCATCATGTAGCTGTCTGAATAAAACGGCTTGCTCTCGACTGAGCCCCGAGCAAGGGGGTGGAAGAGTTCTGCGAGCTAGGCGGAACACCTTGGTTATTTCGTTGTAGTCGGTCATTCGGTCTTTGGTGCTGAACCACAGCGGCCAGTCGACCGAGGAGCGGTCCGTTAGCGCGCGCGCCTCGGCGTGTGCCGTCTAGTTGTGGTTGACGTTGCGGTCTGACGCCTCGCCCGCGTGCGCCGGGAACCACTTGATTCTCACTTGTCTGCTGCCATTGTCGTTTTTGGTTGCCTGCAGTATGCGCAGAGCTTTTTTTCGCTATCCTGCCTTTGGCGTAATTTCTCACCGCTTGCCTCGAGTCGCATAGCACTGTGTGGCAGTCGCGGTCTCCGATGGCCAGGGCGATGGCCGCCTCGTGCATCTCGTGCTGGCGGTCGTGCGAACGGTGCCGGTCGCGTCGACGACGACCGTCGTGAACCCGTGTATCTTGGCATACTCAACCGCGTCAACGTAGCGTGTGTGTGTGTCAGCCGCGTGCTGGTCTATCAGCGCCTTGGCTCTCGCTGCTCTCCTCCCTTTGTTATACTCCGGGTGCATGTACTTCGGTACCGAGTCCACTCTGATGTTGCGCCTGATCTCATCGGGGACGGGGAGCTGCGTCTGCTCCCTGCCTTGATATCGAATTCCCAGGTTGTTCAGAATTTTCCGGCCGGCCTTGGTCGTAGACAGTCTTTCGAGCTGTGCGGCACGTTGTGCCTCCGCTATCTCCTCCAGCGTGTTGTGCACCCCTAGCTGCAGGAGGCGTTTGGTTCTCGTTGTTTCGAACAGTCCCAGTGCCGTCTTGTATGCTCTGCGGATGAATATATCTATCTTCTTTCTCTCGCTCTTGTTCCACTTGTGGTAGGCCGCCACGTACGCTACGTGACATGACGAACGAGTGGATCAGTCTGATCAGGCTCTCTTCCCTCATTCCACTTTTCTTGTTCGTGACTCGTTTGAGTAGTCTCGTGGCGTTCGCCGCTTTCGCAATGAGCCGGGTGACGGTCTCGCCGTTTCTGCCGTGCGTCTCGATCGTCATCCCCAACGCTCTGATCTTGTTGACTCTTGGGATCGCGTTTCCCTCTCTGGTCTTGACTTTGATTGCCTGGTACTCTCTCAGGCTGCTCTTGGGTTTGCGGTGCTTGACGGGCGGGTAGACGAGAAGCTCCGACTTGCTCGGCGAGCATCTGAGCCCCGTTCCGTCGAGTTGGTCTTCGATCGCATCAACGGCCGCCTGTAGGGTGGATTCGATGTGGGCATCGCTACCCCCTTCCACCCACAGCGTTATGTCGTCCGCGTATATCGTATGTCGGACTTCCTTGATGTTCCTGAGCCTTTCGGCCACTCCTATCATCACGAGATTGAAAAGCACCGGCGAGATGACCGATCCCTGAGGTGTGCCTGTGCTTCCCAGCTTCTTCTCCTGTGCTTGGAGGTCCACCGCTCTGAGCTCGGCCGTTCTGTCCGTGAGGAAGTCTTTGATGTAATTGTATGATCTCTCTCCCATGTTGAGTTTCGAGACTTGGGAGAGGATCGCTTAGTGCTTCACCTTGTCGAAGGTGCTCTGCAGGTCGAGTCCCAGTACTGCTTTGTTGTCGCCAGTGTTGCCGTCGATGATCTGGTGCTTGAGTTGTATCATGGCGTCTTGGGTACTTAGATGCTGCCTGAAGCCAATGATTTCCGGGTAGAAATCTTCTTTCTCGAGGTATTCTTGCCACCTGTTGAGCAGGACGTGCTCCAACACCTTGCCCACGCAAGATGTGAGCGATATGGGTCGGAGGTTATCCGTGTCGGATGGCTTGCCCGGCTAGGGGATTAGGATGATCTTGGCCTTCTTCCACTGCGTCGGCAGCGTTCCCGTTTTCCAGCATTTGTTGTAATAGCTCGTGAGGCTTTCTATGGACTTTTAGTCGAGGTTCTTAACCGCCTTGTTGGTGATGCGGTCCAGCCCGGCCGCCGACCTGCTGTTGAGGTCCTGCAGTGCCGTGCGAACTTCTTCTACGTCTATATCTCTGTCGAGACGGGCGTTGGGCAGCCCCCCGTACAGCCCATGGCACTCCGTGGGCGTAGTCGGCAGGCAGGTATCTGTCGCTGATGCGCTTCGTCACCTTATCGGCGCCGTGTTTAGTGACTTCTCGATGGATGAGTTTCGCCAGTCGGTCCCTTTCGTGTGACTTAGTCTTGGTTTCGTCGAGCAGATGCTTCAGCAAGTTCCATGTTCTCCCGTTGTGCATCTGGCCGTCGGCAGCGTTGCATATCTCGTTCCACTGTTGCGCACATAGCGTGCGACAGTGGTCTTCGATTGCTCTGTTGAGTTCTGCCACTTTCTTTCGTAGCCTACGATTAAGGCGTTGTTGTTTCCATCTGTTGAGAATGGACTGCCTGGCCTCGATAAGGTGGGCCAGTCGGCTATCCATTCTGTTCGTTTCGAGATCTGTTACTATGTCTTTGGTTGAGTTTCGAACATCTTGGAGGATCTTGTTGGTCCACGCGTCGGTGTCATCGATTTCGGTCTCTTCCGCTTCCTGATTTCTGTTATCTCTGAAAGCGGACCAATCGATCCACGTATGTTCCCTGACTTTGGTACTGCTCTGCTCCGGTATGATAATTTACAATATCATGTGGTCGCTACCGAGGTCCACCCCCGTGTTCCTCCATGTGATCGTGATCGGTTCGTTGTTTTTGACGAACGTGAGGTCGGGGCTGGTATCTCGGGACACGGAGTTGCCAATTCTCGTTGGGTAAGCCGGGTAGGTTATGAGGGTATAGTCGAGTTCCGCCGCGTCTTGGGATAGGTTTCTGTCTTTCGCATTGCTCTTGACGTAGCCCCACGCCGGATTCATCGCATTAAAGTCGCCGCATGCGATCAGCGTGCTCTGGCCGGAGGTCGTGCTTGCCTTCTTGAGAATGGGTTTGAAGCTCTGGAGTCTCCGCGATGGGTTACTGTAGATGTTCAAAATGAAGATGCTGTTTTTTCTTTGCTTGGTCGGTATGAGTTCGATGAGCGTGTGTTCAATCCTGACATTGCTTAGCCGGTGTTCGACGAAGGTGAGTCCCTTCCTGACCAGGGTGCACAGGCCTCTGCCGTCGGGCGGGCCCGCGTGCACCCTGTAGCCGGGGAGGGACGGCTTGTCCGTTAGTGTTTCTTGGAGGAGGAGCACGTCGGGCTTGCGAGCCGCGTGCTCGATGTACTGCTCGACGACTGCCTTCTTCTTAACGAAGCCGCAGCAGTTCCACTGCCACACTGTTATGCCTGTGGAGTTGGAGGCCATGATTGTCCTATTCAGAATTGTCCGTGTTGCTGCGCTTTGTTGACTTGATGCTGTACTGGCGCGAACGTTTGGTTGCACGCTTCTTTCCAGATTGTTGAGTCTATTGACGTTCTCCGTTTGGAAGGCTTCGATGGCTTGCTTCATCGATTTGATTATATCCTCGAGGCTGTTGAGTTTGGCCTCGACGTTGTTGTTGCTGCTGTCGGTGCTGCAGTTGCTCATGTTGTTCTTGTTCTTGCGTGATTCGACGGCCCTCTTCTTCATTACCGGCTCCTTGTCTGCGTCGGCCGTAGTTTCTTCGGCCTTGTTGTTGCCGCTCGGGCTGGATCTTTGCTGTTCGACGTTGCGAAGGGCGTTGTGGATCTCCGCGATTTCCTTGGTGAGGTTGTTGATGGTGGCTGGCAGGGTCGCGTTCTCCGTTTTTAGGGCCTCGTTGATCTCTCGTTCCTTGGTTGAAGCGTTGTCTTCTGTCTTGGCGTTGTAGCTCGGATTGGTCTTCATGATACCTCGTGCGGCATTGCCCCAACCGACTCTCTCACGCGACGGTGATTCTTGGGTTTTCGTTTCTCGCGCGTCTCTGCTCTGGCTCCTACAGCTGCTATTTCTCGACTGCACGCGGTCTCTCGATGGCGTTCTTGACTTAGGGGCAGCTGGCTTGTCAAGTGGTGGGAAATCGCTCTCCGACGGCAGGTGATGGCTGACTTTTCGGCGCTCCCACTGACGCTTGCGAACGACGTAGGGAACCTTGTATCTGGCTTTACATTCTCTGTAGGCGGTCGGGTGAGCGCCGCCGCACAGTTTGCATTTGGGTGTACATTTGTGGTCTCTTTTGGATTCACTTGGCCGCAGCCCCTGCAGATCCGGTTGGTTGGCGTCGGGCACACGTCCTTGCGATGCCCTACCCGACCACACTGGTGGCAGACGTCAATTTGCTTTCTGTACAGGTGGCACGGTATGAGCGTGACACCATATCGGACAAAGTTCCGTACCTTGGGTCCTCTGAAGGCTACTATGATTGTGGTCGTGTTGCCGATTCTTTTGGCGCCTACGGCGAGTGGGTTTCTGTCGTTTACAATGTTGCTGTCGAGATGTTCGGCTTTCTCGTCGACAGGGATGCCTCGGATGATGCCCTTCACGGTGTCGTACGGCGCCGTGCGGTACGCGCTGACTTCGAAGGTCTTGTCTTGAATGTATATAGCTTGAATTCTTGCGTAGCGGACGGCGTTTTCTTCCTTGGGCGTGCTGATTACCATTATATTTTGTTGCGCGTTCGGGCAGATCGTGTCCGATGCGTTCTCTTTGTTCGTGATCTTGGCCGCGGCGAGAATGGCCGCAGCGACGGCCGTAGTGTCGATCTTGGTGATGTCGAGTCCCCCTCGCGGTCTGATTACGATCTTGTTTTCCTCCTGCGGCATGGCTGGCATTCTCGCTGCCTTGATGGCCGAGGCTCTAACGTTCTTATTTCCTTTCGCTTTCTTGCTTACTTGGTTGTCGCTGCCGGCGAGCTTCGCGTCGAGGTCTCGTTGACGGAGTCTTGACATGCGTTCCCCCGCGAGCGTCCATCCATGGCCGCGGTGGAATTCCTCAGGTGAAATTTCTTCGCCTTGAACTTGAACGGTTATTGGAGAGTCGGAGATCGTTGCCACAACGGACGTTTCCTCCATCTCGGGGCTGAGTGGCTGCCGCCGAGGCGGCGAACCGCGGCAGCCGCGACAGCGACGAGGCCTATCGCTCGCGGAGCACATAAGAGAAATTCTTGTAAATGTCAACAGTAAAAAATAAAAAAAACAACCCGTTTGCCTTGCACTCGCGGACTGTTCGCTCCTTTAAATGCTTTAATAATGAGCCCCTCATTTCCCCACCACAAGGTGTTGTCACATTTATATTTTGAGGATGGTGCCGCCGGACAAGCGATAAAGTCATTGCAGACATGGGGTGTTCTCAACAACCTCTTACGAGAGGATAAGTTCTATATCATCGGGGATTCACAATTGCCGACAGTGTAGGTTTGCAATGTGCAAAGTTGGCTATGCCTGTTTTCACTAGAGGTAAGCAGCAACTATCTGCTGTTGATATAGAAAAGACTCGCAAAAGATAGCAAATGGACGATCCATGTCGAAAGAGTGTTTGGACTTATGCGTAACAAGTATAAAATCCTAAAGCACATACTCCCTGTAGAAGTAATCACTGCGGAAGTACATGGGCCACCAGTACTCGACAAGATTGCTTTTGTTTGTGCAGCACTGTGCAATATGACCATGTCAAGTGTCCCATTTTGGCGAAATCACAGGACATTGTTCCTTGTACGCAGTTATTTGAAGAACAAAAAGCACAGGAAACAGTGTGCTTTTCTCCTAGGATTGAGCTGGGATGAAATGTGTCCCATCATTATCTCTCCATGAATTCTGATTGCTTTAATCTGCTCGATACAGCTTAAAACCTCCGAGAATTTACGGTCATGCAATGTGCCATTGTTTGTATTATGTACGACACATCCAAGCAATGGTAGAAGATTTATTTTTTAAATTATGCCACTACACTTAGAGAATGGTTGTAAATAGAGGTATAATGCAGCGGTGGCGTAGCGGTAGAATATCCGCCTCGCATGCAAGAGGACCGGGGCTCAAATCCCGGTGCCGCGCAATTCTCCACCGGATGAAAAAAAAAACTCCGCGTGTCGATGGAATTGCATAAACAGGTTTGGGGTGCGACCTGATGCCGGTGAACACCTCCGGCAACGCATTCCCTCACCAGAACAGAAGTTAGCCACCCTGGTGCAGTAATTGGCCACAACCTCCTATGATAAGCTCCTTAAAACCCCGGCCCTCAGTCACCAGCGGCTGCGGAACAACTGACCACGGCGGCGGTCAGACCTGTGACGCAACAGGGGGTGCTAAGAAAGCCTGGCTCCGCTGGACAGGCCGCCATTGAAAACTGACCCTGGGAACGTTTAATGCTAGAACCCTAGCTAGTGAAGCTAGTTTAGAAGTGCTGTTAGAGGAACTAGAGGGCATGAAATGGGATGTTATAGGGCTTAGGGAGGTTAGGAGGCCGAATGAGGCATATACTGTACTGAAGGATGGGAATGTACTGTGTTATCGAGGTTTACCAGAGAGGCGACAGCTAGGAGTAGGTTTCCTTGTCAATAAGTATATAGCGGGTAATATAGATGAATTCTATAGTATTAATGAGAGGGTTGCAGGCATCGTAATTAGGCTTAATAAGCGGTATAAACTGAAGGTTGTACAGGCCTATGCACCTACGTGTAGTTATGATAACCAGGCAGTTGAAAGCTTCTATGAAGATGTAGAATCGGCAATGCGAAAAGCAAAGACGCAGTATACTGTCCTAATGGGCGACATCAATGCCAAGGTAGGGAAAAAAGAGGCAGGATACAAGGCAGTAGGTGACTATGGCATTGGTTCTATAGAATAGCAGGGGGGAGTTACTAGTTGAGTTTGAAGAGCGCAATAACTTACGAATCATGAACACCTTCTTCAGCGAACGGAAGAACCGGAAATGGACATGTAAAACCCCTATCATTACTGAGTGCGATATCATTACTGAGTGCGCGGTAGATGTAGGCGGTAGGATAGTTAGAGAGGATACCGGTAAGCTGTCTAAGGAGACGAAAGATTTGATTAAGAAACGCCAGAGTATGAAAGCTTCCAATCCAACAGACCAGATCGAATTGGCCGAGATATCAAAGCTAATCAATAAGCGCAAGGTGGTCGTTATAAGGAAGTATAACATGGAGAAAATTGAGCATGCTGTAAAGAGCGGGGTAAGCCTTAAAGCGGTAAAGAAGAAATTGGGCATAGGCAGAAACTAGATGTATGCGATAAGGGACAAGGCGGGCAACGTCGTCACTAATATCGACAAGATAGTAAAAGTAGCCGAGGAGTTCTATACAGATCTCTACAGTAGCCAAATTAGTCACGACCGTAATCAGATTGGCGGTAGGGAAAAACAGTCAGACGTTCCACCAGTGACGAAGGACGAGGTCAAGAAAGCACTAGAAACTATGAAAAGGGGGAAATCAGCTGGAGAGGATCAGATAACTACAGATTTGCTGAAGGACGGGGGGGGGGGATATTGTGCTAGAAAAACCGGCCACCCCGTATACGCAGTGCTTGGTGTCATCGACGGCACCGGAACCATGGAAGAATGCAAACATTATCCTGATTCACAAGAAATGGAACTCTAAGGACCTTAAAAATTACAGACCAATCAGCTTACTGTCTGTTACGTGTAAGGTATTTACTAAGGTAATCGCTAATAGAATCAGGACAACCTTAGACTGCAATCAAGCAAAGGATCAAGCAGGGTTTCGGAAACGGTACTCTACTATCGATCATATCCATACCATCAATCAGCTGATATAAAAATGCTCGGAATATAACCAGCCCTTATACATAGCATTCATTGATTACGAAAAAGCATTTGACTCAGTTGAAACCACGGCGGCGATGCAGGCATTGCGAAATCAGGGGGTAGACGAGGCGTACGTGAAAGTGCTGGAAGATATATATAGTGGCTGCACAGCAACCATAGTTCTGCATAAAGAAAGTAACAAAATTCCTATAAAGAAAGGTGTTAGGCAAGGAGACACAATCTCCCCAGCACTATTCACAGCTTGTTTAGAGGAAGTATTCAGAGACTTGGAATGGGACCAGTTAGGGATATGGGTAGATGGAGAATACCTCAGTAATCTGCGATTTGCTGATGACATTGCGTTGCTAAGCAACTCGGGGGATGAACTGCAAATAATGATTGATGACCTAGACAGGAAAAGTAGAAAGGTAGGCTTGAAAATCAATATGCAGAAGACTAAGGTAATGTTCAACAGCCTCGGGAAGGAACAGCAGTTTACATTAGGTAGCGAAATACTGGAAGTAGTAGGCGAATATGTATACTTAGGACAGGTAGAAACTGCAGATCCGGACCATGAAAAGGAAATAACAAGAAGAATAAGATTGGGATGGAGCGCAATTGGCAGGCACTCGCAGATTATGAATGTCAGCGTGCCGGTGTCGCTCAAGAGGAAATTATACAACAGTTGCATCTTGCCTGTACTCACCTATGGCGCTGAAACGTGGACGCTAACCAAGAGAGTTCTACTTAAGTTGAGGACAACCCAGAGGGCTATGGAACGAAAAATGGTAGGGGTAACATTAAGAGATAGAAAGCGTGCAGAGTGGGTCAGAGAAATAACTCAAGTTACCGACATTCTAGCGGAACTTAAGAAGAATAAATGGACATGGGCGGGACATGTAGTGCGGAGAGAGGATAACCGATGGTCGCTGAGGGTAACAAACTGGATTCCAAGGGAAGGAAAGCGTAACAGGTGGCGGCAGAATGTTAGGTGGGCGGATGAGATTAAGAAGTTTGCAGGGGTCAAGTGGATGCAGCTAGCACAGAACCGGGTTAAGTGGAGAAATATGGGAGAGGCCTTCGCCCTGCAGTGGGTATAATCAGGCTGATGATGATTATGATGATGATGAAATAGAGGTACTCTCAATTTTTGTGCTTACTTTACCTGCAAAAAGCAAAGGGCATAGTTAAATTCATGCGCACTGAAGATACCACACTGTTTATTTCTTTCACTTCCCTTCATGTTCGCTACGTGTATCTCACTTTTGTACAAAGATGAATGTTGGTCAGCCACTACTAACAAATTAGGCCTTCTTACTTTACTCTGTGCACTCGGGGCAGTACCATTTTTTTTCCCTTAGGTGTTCTGTTCAGACTTACACATTGATAGTGGAACCAGACACGTTTGCGCGGCTTGCTGTCACCCATCAACATTTTGCCCGATTCGGGACCGCTACATACACAGTACAGCTCATCTGGTGGCGCCGAGTCTTCATCACTAGCCTCTTGTGGCTGTGTACAAAAGCTTTTCAGTCCAATAGCGGTCGTATAATTCTGGCAGAATGACAAGCTTAAAGTAAAGTGCGCACCGTTGCGGCTTTCTACTGCAAAACTGTGTCTTCATAGATTCGAAATACAACATAATCATCCAGTGTCCGAACACAAAATCGCAGTACCTCACCATGCACACAAAACTCTGCATTTGAACCTGGTAGAAGTAACTGCGGTTTGTGTTTAGCATCACTTTGTCATTTGCAATGGAACAACATGTAGAGTCAGACATTGCATAACTCCTGACTGACTCTTTTCTACTGTTAAATGGGCATTTCACCTCAAGCTCTCCCTGGCCAGAACAGTCACACCTGATCATGCCATCGGGGGTTGCAAAAAGAAATGACTTCCTTTTCGGATATGCAGACCTTATTGACTGCACTGAAAGTTGACATGAATATTATTTGATGCAGCAACGTAAGCTTGTGTGGCTTTTTCCAATGCAGTTGGCGGGCTTGAAAGCTGAGCATCTTCGGGATAACACAGCATCTTAAGCAGAGACAACCAGGGGTTTGTCGTTGAAGTCCTGCACACAGCCTGTGACGCGACCAGCTATAAAGGCGAACCACTTGGAGCTTCTTGCTTGCTCTTTCGTTGCTTTTTCAATCAACTCAGGAACCTGAAAGACGGGGAAGATAAGGAGTAATGTTGTTCAATGGCAATACTACGCATTCACACTACATAAGGAGACTTAAACGTCCCGAGAAATTTTTGATATTGCAGTGTAGTACAGCTTGTCCTATTTCACAAGTTCTTTTATTCACCACTAAAGCAATAACCATACACCTGCGCACTTCCACAACGCAGGTTCCATCGCATCGATCATTCTCTTCAAGTTTTGCTTCCACGTGCCCGTAACACTATTTGCCAATTCATTTTTTTCTCGTGCAGCTAACTGGAACAGCTTTCCCCACTATATTTCTGTCATAACATGTTCATAATAATTTTCAAGCACTGTTGATTCCTGTATTTTGTAAACCCCACCACTTACGTAACACCCCGAATAGGGGTATTTCAGTTCAGTTCAGTCGTTCAGTCATGTCCTACTCTTCGTGACCCTATGGACCATGTCACGCCACGCTTTCCGGTCTCTCACTATCTTCCTAACATCACATAACTTCATCCGCAGCGCCTCAAGGATGCCATCTAACCATTGCGTTCGCTGCCTACCCTTCTCCGGCGACCCTCGACCTTTCCCAACATCAAATCTTTCTCCAGCGACTCCTCTCTTCTCATCAGATGACCAAAGTAGCTGAGCTTTAACTTTAGAATTTCACCCTCCAATTAGCAGTCAGGGTTTATGGTTGACAATAACGACTAATTTGATCTTCTGGCAGTCCAAGGAACTCTCAAGAGTCTGCGCCAGCACCACAATTCAAACGTGTCAATTCTTCGCCGGTCAGCCGAAGTGATGTGACATCATGCAGGAAAATTGCTACACAAAGAGTACGAATCATGCTGACTGGAGCTACTGCACTTCATGCTCAACTGACAGGCCTTAAGCAAGTGAAAATCATATCTCTCTTATTTAATGTCACGTGCCCGGATTGTCCTCGTCCTGTAAACTTGTAAGGATGGCCCTAGGAAACTTATTTGCTACAGGAACATAAGGATGCGCGTAATTGGGTTCCAATGAGAGAAGTGCCGGCCGTCTTCCGCTGTTGTGACAAGCTTGCAGAAACCCTGCCCACTCTGCATCTGCGGTCCCCTTGACAGCTCTTCCTTGCTTCTTCTTGCGAAGAGGCTCTTCCCCATATATTAACCTTTTCTTCATTGTTAATGATGAAACATGTACATTCGAAATCATTTTGGTTCTAATGATTGCACTGTTGGAGGCAGCCGTGCGTTTTCCTATCTGTACATCTTGCCCGTCCCGTCCCTTAACAGCATCAATGTAAATAAGCATTGCTGCAACGTGAGAGCAGCTTCTCCGAGGCCTGCCTTGCAAGTACAATGCGCAGCTTGCGCTTCTTCGTCCTGCTTGATAATCAGCCAAGGTGTGAATGGCACTGACTGACTGGAAATGCCGGACCTGCATAAAGGATGCAAATGTGGTGATTGTCACACAATTGCTTCTAGAAACACCGATTACAAAATAGACTGAGATTTAAAAATAAAATGTCAGAAATGTTATTACATATTGTTAGCCTTTCCTCTAAAATTGCAGTGTTAGTGAAATGTGTTGCTTCAATGTTTCCTTTGCTGTTTTAACCAAGTGTAAATTGCAGAAGGCTTTTGCAATGCGTAATGATTGATAGGCTCATGATGGCAAAAAAATGGCTGCCTGCACCCCAAGAATTGGCCCCCTGATCTCCCGCAATTTGATTTGATGAAATTTGGCGTGCAAACCAATTCAAGTATCGCAAACGCAATGGTGTCCTTTGCAACGGAAGGGGTCCACTCCCAACATTTCACCCACAGAACCTCCAAAATATGACATTACCTTACTGGTGTGCAACCTAATTTCACTATGATCATCTTAGTTGTGCCTTCAAAACGCAGGTGAGCCACCCCCAAAATTTCGCAAGCTTAGGTAGTCTCCGCGTGTGAGACTGCATACACCCTAGACATTTTTTTTTTATCCATTGTGCATCTGAAAGCTTAGACCAACAAGCAAAGCGAACTAGGAACGATATGTGAACTCCTTTACAGTCTTTTGTCATTTCTATTATTAAAACGAGTAACTGCAGTAACGAAATGCCATGGTCCTGACGAGAAAGCAAGAGAAGAACTTTAACAGAGTAAAGCTAAAAGCAAGGTGTAAATGATGAAGACGAATAGGTAAAACGGGGTATATAGCAAAAATCGCAAAAAGCTGCGCCATGTGCCGACCAGGCGTGTGATAACAGTTGGGCATTACATGCGCTGCATAGCGAACTGTGTGAAATCAATTACAATGCCTCTAAAAATTAAGCCTAGCGGCTCACACCGCTCTCGTCACGTGTAAGATTCAAAGGGGAAACCGCGCATCATACAAGCATTTTGCAAGCGTCAGGACGGAGAAAGGCAATCTGCCTACCTGACAAACGATCACGACGCGGCCGTCAGACAGCACCTTCAGGCTGCTGGACTCAACCGCTAGTGAGAAAGTCATGACCCTCCTTTGCGTTGTAAGCTTTGAATTGCTCCCGCGTTACAAAGCTTGTGATGTGAACAAGGTAGTCTTTCATATTGGTGAAATCGACACGCGGGTAGAGAGCGACATCGCAACAAAGTTATTCGCCTCGAAGGTCCAGCTGATCCACGCCGTCACAAAGACGCACCTTTTGCAATTAGCGAATGTTTCATGCATCGCACAGCTCGCGTGCGTAGGCATTTAAGCACATTTTTTGCACAGTCCGCAATTCCGCTCACGGAGGTAAGATAACAACCGCGGGACGATGGCACAAGCGTCGCGTCTCCGCGTCTCACTGCAAGAAGCACTGGGCCACCACGCACGAACTTAGTCACGGCAGCAAAAATGGCAGCGGTTGCCACAGACGCTAGCGCGCCTTGTGTCTGACGTCATGTGCATATTCCCTATATTCTTCTAACCTTTTTCACGAGTTTCATAATTGAAACTGGCAGTCGCGATGTGAGCAAACCGGCAGTTGATTCCAGTGCCCTTGCAGATGGACAAATATCGTTTTCTTCTGTCCAGAGCAGAAGGCATTATTTATTCTGAACAGAAAAGTGTGCTTCGTTTACTTATGTCCGCACCTGTGCATGCGACAAACATGTTTAGACAAGAAGCTGTAGACGTGCAAAAATTAATACAAAGCAGGCCGAGCTCGTAACGAAGCTATAGGCACGCAACTGGTTCGCATCTCCGCACGTCAAAACATAAATTTTCGCCCCAGTAATATCTTCATATACAGCAGATTTCACAGCAAAACTTCCACTCTTACTTTACCCCTCATAATACGCCTATAATTATAGCATACGTTGAGCGCATCAGCACCAACCTTATTGGGCTAAATATACGAACTGCAGACAAAGGCCGCACCAGTATAGATTCTATTATTCCTGCCGTATGTCAAGTGCAGCTGCTTGTTCAATAAATAGTTCATAATGTCATTCAAATGCATACCTTGCTGCGAACGTCTACTTCACTTGTCATCTCTTGTAATCTAGCGCGCTACAGCATAACGACAATCGGTTATGCTTAGTTATTACTGCATGTTCTCCTCCTATCAATTCCTGTTATTTCGGCGAGAGCATCGGGAGCTCTTTTTTTTCCCAAACAGACTTTGCAGTTTTTATCTCGTAACATTGCATCTATACATTTACATTCAAGGACTCTGTTAAGTGGCACCCTATTTATTGTGTAACAACTGTTGGATTGTGAAGATGCTGTTAAGGAGATGTTGATAGAAATAATTTATTAATTCGACGCCTAGCAAAACGTTCCTTTCAGTATTTTTTGTGCTCGGAAGTAGTAAGTAAACCTACTATAGAAAGCATATGGGCTGGGTTATTAAAAAGACTGGGGTACACTGAAACGTCGTCTTAAGGATATTTCTTAAATACAACGCTTTCCAAAGCATTACGGTTTTTCAAGTCACTTAAGACGGAACTATTGACCAGCTAAAGAAAAATTCAAACTTCCAACGTTACTGGATAAACTATTACAACAAAGTGCTCCTACTAGGCATTTGACTATTTCCGCCAAGTTAAACTGAAGAGGCCGTTATTTAACCAACCACAAGAGGACTAGCGTTTCTCTGTAAAAACAAAAGTTTTAACTTTCAAGCTGCATGCCGCCGCATCAGCAAATTTTCTTTCGCCTACTGTTATGCCTGGTGTCCGAAATTATGATAATGAAAGACTGGTGATTGACCTTCGCCCTCCACCGTAATTCTCCTCCTTGCACTGTGCCAAACATCTGGCTGACTCAAAATTCTAAGCGGAAATCTTTTGAGCAGGACCTCTGTCGCAAGCTCGTACTGCGAAATACGGTCACAAAAAAAAAAAAAAAACTACCTGATGAGCTTGAAAAATCATAATTCGGTGTGCCCAGTTGCCTCTCTTTTTTTTTATCTTCATACCTGGGGCCACACGAAACAACTGCCCAAATGCATCAACCAAATTTGATTTAACGAGTGACATAGTGCAGACTACGTCATCTCGTTGTAGCCTGAAGGCTTTCCGTCTGAACAAAATAGTATAGTTCGTTATGCGTTTATCTATTTCAAATCGTCCGATTGAGTAAATGTAATCAAATCAAATAAATCAAATTTTTTCGTCTCTCAAGGAGAAGTAGTGGCTGGTAAAATCCACGTCAGTGCGGCTTGAGAAAGCCCGGCACCCTCGAAGTACTCTTAGACAGCAATGCTAACGTAGTACACAAAGCACAAAAAGTTGCAGCGGTGGCGTAGCGGTAGAACATCCGCCTCGCATGCAAGAGGACCGGGGTGAAAATCCCGGTGCCGCGAAATTCTCCACCGGATGAAAAAAAAAAAAAAAAAAAAGACATCCTCGTGTCGATGGCATTGCATACACAGGTTTGGGGTGCGACCTGATGCCGGTGACCACCTCCGGCAACGCACTCTCTCACCAGAACAGGAGTTGGCCACCCTGGGACAGTAATTGGCCGCAACCTCCTATGATAAGCTCCATAAAACCCCAGCCCTCAGTCACCAGCGGCTGCGGAACAACTGACCACGGCGGCGGTCAGACCTGTGACGCAGCAGGGGGTGCTAAGAAAGCCTGGCTCCGCTGGGCAGGCCGCCATTGGAAACTGACCCTGGCAACGTTTAATGCTAGAACCCTAGCTAGTGAAGCTAGTTTAGCAGTGCTGTTACAGGAACTAGAGGGCATGAAATGTGATGTCATAGGGCTTAGTGAGGTTAGGAGGCCGAATGAGGCATATACTGTACTGAAGGATGGGCATGTACTGTGTTATTGAGGTTTACCAGAGAGGCGAGAACTAGGAGTAGGTTTCCTTGTCAATAAGTATATAGCGGGTAATATAGATTAATTTTATAGTATTAATGAGAGGGTTGCAGGTATCGTAATTAGGCCTAATAAGCGGTATAAACTGAAGGTTGTACAGGCCTATGCACCTACGTGTAGTTATGATAACCAGGCAGTTGAAAGCTTCTATGAAGATGTAGAATCGGTAATGCGAAAAGCAAAGACGCACTATACTGTACTAATGGGCGACTTCAATGCCAAGGTAGGAAAAAGTCAGGCAGGAGACAAGGCAGTAGGTGACTATGGCATTGGTTCTAGGAATAGCAGGGGGGAGTTACTAGTTGAGTTTGCAGAGCGCAATAACTTACGAATCATGAATACCTTCTTCAGCAAACGGAAGAACCGGAAATGGACATGGAAGAGTCCTAACAGAGAGACTAAAAATGAAATCGACTTCATAATGTGTTCAACCCCCGCCATTATGCAAGATGTAGAGGCAATCGGGAAAGTGCGATGCAGTGACCACAGGATGGTGAGGTCCCGAATCAGCCTAAATATGAAGGAACGCAACAGATTAGTAAGAAAGAAGCCCATCAACGAATTAGCGGTGAGGGGGAGGGCAGAAGAGTTCAGGATCTCGCTACAGAATAGGTATTCAGCTCTAAGTGAGGATGGCGACATTACCCTAGAGGCAAGGAACAATAATTTCAGAGATATCATTACTGAGTGCGCGGTAGAAGTAGGCGGTAGGATAGCTAGAGAGGACACCGGTATGCTGTCTAAGGAGACGAAAGATTTGATTAAGAAACGCCAGAGTATGAAAGCTTCCAATTCAACAGACCAGATCGAATTGGCCGAGATATAAAAGCTAATCAATAAGCGCAAGGTGGCCGATATAAGGAAGTATAACATGGAGAACATTGAGTATGCTGTAAAGAACGGGGGAAGCCTTAAAGCGGTAAAGAAGAAATTGGGCATAGGCAAAAACCAGATGTATGCGATAAGGGACAATGCGTGCAACGTCATCACTAATATGGAAAAGATAGTCAAAGTAGCCGAGGAGTTCTATACAAATCTCTACAGTAGCCAAAGTAGTCAGGACCGTAATCAGATTGGCGGTAGGGAAAAACAGTCAGACGTTCCACCAGTGAGGAAGGATGAGGTCAAGAGAGCACTAGAAACTATGAAAAGGGGGAAATCAGCTGGAGAGGATCAGATAACTACAGAATTGCTGAAGGACGGGGGGGATATCGTGCTAGAAAAACTGGCCACCCTATATACGCAGTGCCTGGTGTCATCTACGGTACCGGAACCATGGAAGAATGCAAACATTATCCTCATTCACAAGAAAGGGGACTCTGAGGAACTTAAGAATTACAGACCAGTCAGCTTACTGTCTGTTACGTATAAGGTATTTACTAAGGTAATCGCTAATAGAATAAGGACAACCTTAGACTGCAATCAAGTAAAGGATCAAGCAGGGTTTCGGAAACGGTACTCTACTATCGATCATATCCATACCATCAATCAGGTGATAGACAAATGCTCGGAATATAACCAGCCCTTATACATAGCATTCATTGATTACGAAAAAGCATTTGACTCAGTTGAAACCTCGGTGGTGATGCAGGCATTGCGAAATCAGGGGGTAGACGAGGCGTACGTGAAGGTGCTGGAAGATATACATAGTGGCTGCACAGCAATCATAGTTCTGCATAAAGTAACAAAATTCCCATAAAGAAAGGTGTTAGGAAAGGAGACACAATCTCCCCAGTACTATTCACAGCTTGTTTAGAGGAAGTATTCAGAGACTTGGAATGGGAGCAGTTTTGATAAGGGTAGATAGAGAATACCTCAGTAATCTGCGATTTGCTGATGACGTTGCCTTGCTAAGCAACTCGGGGGATGAACTGTAAATAATGATTGATGACCTAGACAGGAAAAGTAGAAAGGTAGGCTTGAAAATCAATATGCAGAAGAGTAAGGTAATGTTCAACAGCCTCGGGAAAGAACAGCAGTTTACATTAGGCAGCGAAATACTGGAAGTAGTAGGCGAATATGTCTATTTAGGACAGGTAGTAACCGCAGATCCGGACCATGAAAAGGAAATAACAAGAAGAATATGATAGGGATGGAGCGCATTTGGCAAGCACTCGCAGATTATGACTAGCAGCTTACCGGTATCGCTCAAGAGGAAAGTATACAACAGTTGCATCTTGCCTGTACTCACCTATGGGGCTAAAACGTGGAGGCTAACCAAGAGAGTTCTACTTAAGTTGAGGATAACCCAGAGGGCTATGGAACGAAAAATGGTAGGGGTAACATTAAGAGATAGGAAGCGTGCAGAGTGGTTCAGAGAAATAACAGGTTACCGACATACTAGTAGAAAGTAAGAAGAAGAAATGGACATGGGCAGGACATGTAATGCGATGAGAGGATAACCGATGGTCGCTAAGGGTAACAAACTGGATTTCACGGAAAGAAAGCGTAGCAGGGGGCGGCAGAAAGTTAGGTGGGCGATTGAGATTAAGAAGTTCGCAGGGGTCAAGTGGATGCAGCTAGCACAGAACCGGGTTAAGTAGAGAAATATGGGAGAGCCCTTCGCCCTGCAGTGGGTATAATCAGGCTGATGATGATGATGACACAAAACACGATATTTGGTTTATATTGTGCACAACACTTGATATACAGATACTAATACATTACAGGACAGAAACACTGCCTTAAAAACGAGTTCAAAATACATTACAAAGATAGCTAATATAAGTCATACTGTGTTAGAATCATAATGAGAATCGAAAAAAAAAAGACATTCAGTTTGAAATAAAAATCAGTTTCAAGATATGCCTTAAATATTCAACATTAACATTAGTGTAGAAGGAGGTCGCGGACGGCGTCGAGGTCAGTGAGGAAGCCGAAGGATCAAGACGAGCACGATCTGCAGGATAGCAATTCGACCGACTGCTTCTTCTTTATCAGCATCCAGCGAAGGGGTCCGTTTTCTTCACAATGCCCCCAGAGAAAAATCCGCCATCCTGGCGACTTAAAAGAACGAAGGTACAATGGGGTCGTAGAACGGCTAAAGGCGCTGCACATATACAGTCTCAGGACCCCGGCGCCAGAAATCTGAAGATGACGTAGGCGGCTCAGCATTGTAATTAACTGGTGAAATGCGCTCGAGGACACGGTAGGGCCCATGGTACTTCTAGGTCAGTTTGGTTAGAGGCAGGGGCTGCCGGATGGAACCCACAGCCACACAAGTAAGTCGGGATCGAAGTGTAGCGCATTTTCCTGATTGGTGTCAGAGCGATGTTTTCCGCGCCATTGAGAGTCGGTCGTCGGTCGGCATTATTCGCCGTGCAGTGCAGTTGCGGTAACTGTGGTACATTCGCAAGCATCAGGGTTGTTGAGGAGCAGATGGATGCCGACCGTAAAGCAAAAAGAATGGAGGGAACACCGTACTGGATTGCGTAGCAGTGTTCTACGCGTAGTTGATATAAAGAAGGGCAGTGTCCCAGTTCGTGTGATTGGATCCGATGTATTTCTACGAGAATGGCACCGAGGGTGCGATGAAATTATTCTATAAGGCCGTTTGTTTGCGGGCGGTAGGCAGTGCAAGTCCGTCTACCACCCTAAACGAGTAGGGCTTGAAAGACGTCAGATAAGAAAGCATGGCCTCTGTCTCTGAGCAATTCGCGAGGAGTACCGCGACGGAGAATGAAGTTCTTAAATAAGAAATCGGCCACATCTAGGGCTGTTGCAATTGGGAGCGCGGAGATTTCGGCATATCTCTTCAAATGGTCGACCGTGACAATGACCCAGTGATTACCATCAGCTATGTACGGAACAGGACCATAGAGGTCAATGCCAATGCAGTCGAAGGCTCTAAGCGGACATAAGAGAGGCTGTAACTCACCAGGCGAAAGGTGAGAGAACGGTGTGCGTCCTTTGCAAGCCAGGCACAATCGAACGTACTTAATAATCGAGTCGTATATACGGCGCCAGTAGTTGCGAAGACTGATTCCAGTGTACGTCTTGAAAACTGCGGCGTGACCGCACTGCGGATCGGTGTGGAAGGCTGCACATATTTGAGTCCGTAGATGGCCCGGAATCACGAGGAGCCGTTTTCGTCCACTTGAGTTGTAGTTGTGCCAAGAAAGGAGGTTATCTCGAATCTCGTAGTGGAAAGCTTGGCGGCGAATGGCGCGTAAAGGGGTATCTTCAAACGGTTGGAGCGGTAGTCAATAAGAGATGCGATCCATGGCTCCTTTCGTTGTTCGGCGGGCATGTCACTGACGTCGAGCGACGACGCCGCGGTGTCCAAGACGGAGAGGCAGGCAAGGTCGGCTGGAAGGGGCGAGTAAGACAAAGCGTCGGCTTTCAAACAGATCGGTAAATGACACGGACATCATATTTGTGGAGACGAAGAACCCACGGAGCCAAGTGGCTGAAGGGGTCTTAGTGTGACGAACGCCAGCAGATGACATGATGGTAAATGGCTACATCAAAAGGACGGCTATAAAGGTAAGGGCGAATCTTTGTGAGTGCCCAGACAATGGCTAAGCACTTTTTGCTTTACTCAGTATAAGCTTCGGCTTTCGTGAGAGCACGTCTGGAATACGACTACGTATTCACCGAAGCCAGAGGGACACTGAGCCTGCACAGCGGCGAGCCGACACCACTTGCGTCTGACTGCACTTCGGTGGGTGCCTTGGGTTCGATATGACGTACCATTTGTGGGGCTGTGAGGAGGTGGCGCAAGTTATTGTCGGCGTCGTCGCATTCTGGTGGCCACAGCAAAAAATCTGAGTTATTGCTAAGTAGTTAGGTCAGCGGGGCGACCATGAAAGCAAAGTTCCGGATAAAACGCCGAAAGTATGAGCACAGGCCCAAGAACGTAGAAGCTCATAGTTGCTTAAAGGTCCACTGTCCAAGGGAGAACCTCTTAAGCGAAAGAGCCCAGTGTTTCGATCAGGTACCGAAAATAGTCTGTGCAAAATGCTACAGCGACACGCGCGCCGCAAAGCAACGAAAATACAAATGAAAGCTCTGTCATGCTCTCCTTCAGGATTGATTGATTGATTGAAAACATCTTTATTTCTTCAGTATTCTCAGAACATGTGGGTGGGCCGCCTAGTCCGGTAGTCCATTGGCTGCTGCTGCTGCGCTGGCCCTCACCACCAGCCAGTGCTGACGGTCAGGATCATCGCTGAGCAGAATAGCCTCCCACTGCTCCTCCGAGGGGTTGGGAATGGGGTCAACTAAGGGATTAAATTGGCATGCCCACACCATATGGTAGAGGTTAGCTACCTCTCCACAGTGTGGGCACTGCGGAGAGTATAGTGTAGGGTACCACAGGTGTAATTTAGCTGGTGTTGGGTATGTGTTGGTTTGTAATCTCCTAAGGATGTTCTCTTCTAACTTATTGAGGGATTTGTGTGGTGTTGGGTACTCCTTTCTGGCTGTTCTGTATGGCGCGAGATTGTCAGCATACACTGCTAAACCTATCAGGTCACGGCACCGTTTATGGTCATCAGGGGGAGACGCCCGGTATAGAAGAGCTCGGGCATGCCTGTGAGCGGCTTCGTTTCCTACTGGTAGTTCCAGGTGACCGGGAAACCAGATGATTGATGCTTGGTTGGGTGGGTGCTTAGTTAGCAATGACAACCCTGACTTATGAATTAATCCGTAATTGAAGTTGCGACAGGCGTTTTGAGAATCAGTGAGCACAACGGCGTTGGGGTTAGATGCTACAGCTAATGCAATAGCTGCCTCCTCTGCGTGGGTGGGGTTAGATGTTTTCACCGAGGCGCAGTTCACCATCGACCCCGCAGGCGTTGAGACTACGATAGTCATGACTCCATTGTGTGGTCCTGCTGCGTCCACGTAAAGGGTGTTAGTCTGCTTGTCCCATTTCTTCTGCAGGGCTTCCCCTCTTGCTATCCTCCTCTCGATGTTATTTGCGGGATGCATATTCCGCGGAATGGGGTACACGTTGATGCGTCTTCTCACATCGCGTGGGACCTCTTCCCTTTGGTCAATTGTATAGGGCTGATTAACATGAATCTTCTCGAGCAGTTCTCTGCCGGGTGTTGTAAGTGCGAGCCTATTGAGTTGTGAGAGCCATTGTGCTTCCCACATCTCTTCGAGGGTATTATGTACTCCTAGAGCCATGAGCTTGGCCTTTGGCGTGGAGTTCGGTAGCCCCAGGGCCGTCTTGTAGGCTTTCCTGATGAGTGTCTCCAACTTTTCAATTTCCGACCTGGAGAGGTTAAGGAATGCCGTCCTGTACATTATCCGCGAGATCACGAAAGCTTGCACCAAGCGGATGGTGTCCCTTTCCTTCATGCCATGGTGTTTATTTCGGATACGATGTATCATCCGGAGGATTTGCTCGGTGGATGTTGTAAGCTTCTTCATTGTGGTGGTGTTCTGTCGCCCCTGCGGGATATACTGCCCTAGGATCTTGATCTCCGTGGGTTTCTGTACTGGGTGGCTCTCTATATACACCGAGATGTTCTGTGCTAGGGGTGTCCTCGGGTTCTTCAGAATTAGCAACTCGGACTTTTCCGGCGCACACTGGAGGCCTCTCTCCCTGGCGTACCGGGCCACCGTGTCCGCTGCTGCTTGAAGACGCTCCTCGATCTCGGCGTCACTCCCCGAGTTGCACCAGACAGTGATATCATCCGCATACAATGTGTGTTTGATGCCGGGAATTTCGGAAAGAAGGCCTGGTAGATCTTTAATAGCTAAGTTGAACAAGAGGGGTGACAGTACCGCCCCTTGCGGAGTTCCCCTCGGGCCTAGAGTGATGAGATCTGATTTTATTCCACCGAAGTTTATAGTGGCTTGCCTGGCTGATAAGAAGTTTTTGATATAGTTGTAGGTTCTTGCGCCACAGTTGGTATCGGCGAGGCTTTGCAGGATATTTTTATGTAGAACGTTATCGAACGCTCCTTTCAAATCAAGTGCCAGGATGGCCCTTGTCTGTGACTTGGGAGGTGTCTCAAGGAGGTCTTTGTACAAGTACAACAGGGCGTCCTGTGTTGATAGGTGTGGGCGAAAGCCGAATTGAGTGTTAGGTAGGAGGTTGTTATGTTCTAAGTATCTACTCAGTCTCGTGTTGATGACCCTCTCTATGAGTTTCCCCAAACAAGAGGTCAGCGATATCGGTCTTAGATTATCCAGTTTAAGGGGTTTGTTCGGCTTCGGAATGAACCGAACCTCGGCTGTCTTCCAGGATATTGGTAACGTTCCTGTAGCCCAATGCTGCTCGTTGAAGCATTCCACCAGCGAGGTGATGGTGTCATCGCTGAGGTTAAATAAGAGCTTCGCTGTTATCTGATCTGGACCTGGAGCTGCATTTTTTCTCATGGCCGCGATTTCTGCTTTTATTTCTTCTTTCGTGAGTGGGATGTCCAGCTCGGGATTCGGCAGCCCAGAATACTCCGGCTGTTCCACGACTTGGTCAGTGCACAGATACCTGGTCTTGAGCTTTTCCATCAACTCTGTGTCCGTACCCGGGGTGGCGTGTACGATCTTCGTGAGCCTGTCTTTAATGGCCGACTTGCCGCTGCTAGGGTCGATTAGGACACGTAGGAGCTTCCAAGTCTTTGACACCCCTAGCTTCCCCTGAATACCATCACAGAGCGAATTCCAGTTCTGTCTGGCTAAGGATATTGCATAGGATTCTGCCTTTTTGTTTATCTCCTCTATTTTTTTCTTGAGTTTGCGGTTAAGCCGCTGTCTGCGCCATCTCTTTGTCAATGAGTGCCTCGCTTCCCATAAATGTAGAAGGTGCGTATCGACCGCTGGGCAGTCCTCTGTCGTGCAGACCTCTTTTGTAAAGGCTTTCAAAGTGTGCACCTCATCTTTAACCCATTCCTCTAGGTCGGTAATAGGGTTTGCAGGAGATGTCTGGGCCTTTCTCCACCTGTCCCAGTTCGTAACTCTTGCGATACCTATTTTGCGCTTGCACGCATTTGTGCTTATCTCCAGAGAGAGTATGAAGTGATCGCTTCCCAGGTGCTGTTCGGTATTCTTCCAAATGGCGCTTTGTATGTTCTAGGTGAACGTCAGGTCAGGACACGTATCTCTACTGACACTGTTTCCCAGCCTCGTAGGGAAAGTGGGATCGGTGAGGGTCGATAACCCTTCTTGCGTCACTACTTCTTCCAGTTTTCTGCCTTTTGGTGTCGCTGCCGGGTAGCCCCATGAAGGGTGTGGTGCGTTGAAGTCGCCCCCAATCACGCAGGGGGAATGGCCCACTGAGGTCAGAAATTTCTTTATGAGGGAACCCAATTTTGCGTACCTGTCTTTAGGAGGGCTGTATACATTCAATACGTGCGTGCTTGCCGCTCCTCTTTGGAGAGGAAGAATAGTTATATAGCAGTGCGCAATATCCGGCTCGAAAGGGTCGTGCAATATGGCAGTGTATAATTTGTGCACTAACGTGGCAGTTAACTGGTCGTGCTGGTAAGTGACATAGTCTTGGAGTTTAATAGGTATTAGGTGGGGTTCTTGAATTAGGATAGCTGCCGGTGGGTCAGACTCCTGAGATATAAGTAGATTTAGAGCAGCCTGCTTTCTCCTGTATCCCCGACAGTTCCACTGCCAGATCTTTACTCTAGGTTTGGCTGGCATGTTGAATCCGTATCGGATGGCTCGTCCACTTGCATTGTACGAGCGAATTTCGACTTATGTCTTTTATACTCATGCTCCTTCCGAAGTGCAGAAATTGCCGTCTCCGTGTATCGTCGGTTGTTTGCAATCTGCTCTCGAATTTCTTGCAATTGGGCGTTCACGTAAATTGGAAAAGCTTGAAACTCCTCCTTGAAGGACCTCAGTTCTTGGATAATTTGTTGATAGACCTCGCCTAAGGCGGGCTGGGAGCTAGGTACTACCTGCTGTTTTTGGTTTTGAGGAGTCGGCTGAGTTACCGGGGTTATTGCGCTAGTAGTAGCTCGCTTAAGCTCTTGGTTTTGGATTGTTAAAGCACTGACTTGTTTTTTCAGACTTTCTATCTCTTTTTGGAGTGCTGCCAACTCCGTGTTATTCTGAGGGGAGGACGAGGGGAGGGGAGGCCACTCTGCAAAGCTCACCTTCGAATCTGAAAGCTGACCCGAGGACGTCTTCTTCGGCGCCCCGGTGGTCTTGATGAGGTTCTCTTTCCCTTGTTCTTTACCCGCCTCCACGTGACTAGCGTTCTGGGTGGAGCCTGTTGCCCGGCGTCTTGAGCTGGAACGGCCGCGGGAGGCGGAACGAGAGCGGGAGACTGATGACGACGCTCCTCTGTGTCGCTGTGCAGGCTGCTTCTTCTGCCTTGGCCTGCTCCTATCTTCTTCATCTTCAAGTTTCGTTGTTGATGCAGCGTTCGATGACGCGGCACTAGCGTTCTTGTTCAGCGGTCTCTGGAATTTCTCCTTGCAGTCTCTTGCATAAGTCTTGTGCGGGCCCTTGCACAGCGCGCAAACGGGTGTGCACTCGTGCGTCTCATCTGGACTCGGCGTTCCACAGGTTTGGCAAGCAGCCCCCTTGGGTTTCGGGCAGACATCTGCTCGGTGACCTGGCGTTCCACAGTTGATACAAGCCGCCCTTATTTTCCGGTAGATGTAGCAGCGGCGCTCTGACCACCCGTAGTTGACCGTGAAGGGAACCTTCTGCCCGGCGAAGACGATGACTGCCGACGTAGTCTTGCCCAGTCGGCGCGCCCCCGGGATGGAATGGCTGGGTGAGGACACGTCTTGGAAGATAGAGTCATCACTCACTTCAGGCTTGATATTATGTATGACACCCCTGCAGACATCATCTGGCAAGGCAAGATAAGCGGTGACCGTTATACTCTTGCCGTCGAGGTGCAGACAATTAAGCTTGGCGAGACGGAACGCGTCTTCCTCACAGTGAGTACACACCATTATAATGTTCTGCTGGCTAACAACGCGCAGCGTTGGCTTTTCTTGTAGAGGGGTGTTGAGGGCTGCTTGGATCCCTAATTCGAGATCGTAGGAGCGTGGAGCCACAGATTGCAGATCCACCGTGGTTTTAGGTCGGATGATGATTTTGTATGGAAAATTCCTGAGACTCGGTAGACGCGGAGGTCTCGGTGCAGGAGGCTTTCGGTGTTCTTTGTTCCCCTGCTCTTTCTTGGGAGGCGTGGATTTAGCTTGCGCCGCTCTGTCGTTGTTGCGCCGGGACCATATGTTCCAGCCATGGCTGTTGTCTTCCTTCGGGAGATCCTGCGGGGGCATCAGCTGCTGCTGGGATGTTGGTACAAGAGTGAAGTCCATCTCCGTCGGGTCGTAGCCTCTTAGAGAATTCATCGTGGTCGTGGTAGTCATCAATGAAGCGGGAGCACTCACTGGCGAGCGTCGTTAGACCCGCGTTGCGCGAACGCTATGCCGCGCATCCGCGGGCGCACCGGCGTCTCCGCGGCGGTAAGGCACCCCAACCCCTTGGCCGTTAGGGTTAGCGCTCTTCACGGGGTAGCGAGAAGTCAGACAGCCGAAAATGTGGCACTCACAGGCTCACTGGTGGTATCAGGCGATGTCAGGTGTTGAAGGCAACCAGTGGATGCTAAATATATGGTGATCCAGTATTCTAATCCGCCGCAATCGAAGATTGTCAGCGGAGCCCATGAATCGCACGTCCGCTCCCCCTCCTTCAGGAAGCCAGCTTTCCCGTTCCCTGCGCTGGCCCGTCGAGCCACAGCTATGACGTATTTGTCGAGTTGAGAACGACGTCCATTGGTCCGTCTCGCTGTCTGAGGGTGAAGGATAGGTGTGGACAGCTCGCTGCGCGCTTTGCCCTCGCCACGGCCAGACTGAGTCCCGCGGCGCGCGCTCCCACGCCCGTTTTTTTTTTTTTTCGCGCACGCGGAGTGCCACACCCACCCTCCAGCCAAACGCGGAGGAGGAAGGGGAATTTGTCTTGCTGTGACTAGACGACCGGGCACGAGAATGAAAAACCTTTTCGTGAGAATGGAAGGAGACAAACACGACAGAATCGGGTGATTACGGTGGCTGTAACTGCGTTATTATAGTTACTCTTTTCAAAAAACATTTTGCGGCTTTGCGTTCTGGGGCGAAGTCTCACAGTCACCGGGGAAGAAAATATTTTCGACCGGAGGGCGGACACTGAGCCTTTAATGGTAGCAGGTTTCGGGAATGCAGTCACAGCTCGAAGTTTTTGCGACATCAGAGTGGATACCTTCCTTGGACACAACGTGACATAAAATGGTCAGCTGTGAAACGGCAGTTCTTGAAGTTGAGCTGCAGACCAACATTTGCAAGACCTGCTTCAGGGGAGGGAGCTGGATCACAAGGTCCGGCGAAAGCACCACGATGTCGTCAATGTAACAGCGGCACGTGTTCCTCTTCACGCCACGCAGAATCATATCGATCATACGCTCGATTGTAGCAGGCGCATTGCAGAGAGCGAAAGACATGACGGTAAATTTAAATAGGCCGTCAGGGGTGACAAACGCCGTTTTCGGGCGATCTTCTGCAGCACTGGGCACCTGCCGGTAACCGGATCGTAAATCAAGCGAAGAAAAGAGTTCAGAGCCATGTAAGCTAGCCAATGCATCATCTATATGATGCATTTAGGCGATGGTAGTCAGCACAGTAGCGAATAGAACCGTCTTGCTTCCTCATCAGGACTACAGGGGAGGCCCACGGACTGTTAGAAGGCTGAATCACGCCATTATGAAGCATAATGTGAACTTAGGCCTCAATAACTCGGCGCTCGGAGATAGACACTCTACAGGGGCGCCGACGCAGTGGAGCGTGGGAACAGGTGTCAGTGTAGTGGGCGACAGTTGATGTGCGGCTCAAAGCAGGCTGGTGAGAGTTAGATGAAGAATGGAACTCATGAAGCAGTGCGAGAAGTTTAGAGCGTTGTGGACCAGGAAGATTGGCATCGATGGAGCGGAGGAAGATGTCGGCAGACGACTGGTTCATCGCAAGAATAGGTAGGGTGAGTAGCGCCAAGTCAGCAGGCTGCGAAGCGGTTGATGCGTCACCGAGGAAAATAGAATCAATGAGTTGGGTGGTGCCGAGGTATTCACTTCTACGCAGTGACAGGGGAATTAAAACGGATTAGAAATCCAGAGCGCGTCGAGGCCAGCTGATATAGAGGGTACGGCGTAACACGGGAAACGTTTTGCTGTTTAGAAAGAAAGGCGATGGAGTGAAAATCATGAGCAGGAAAAGCACGAGAAGTGGGCATAAGAACGTACAGCACGCAGAAAGGTCAATATCTTCGGCAAGACGACTTTGGGAAAAGGAACGTACGGCGACGGTTCGCCAAGTGCAAAAAACCTCCAGTTCGGCACCAGCACAGTTGATCACCGCATTATGACGCGGTAGAAAATCCCAACCCAAAATAAAATCATAAGATCAAGAGGGCAGAACGACGATCTCTAATACGTACACAAGTTCCTTAAAGATTAATGATGCTGTACACACCGCTAGACGATCTACAACATGGGCGAGAATCCTGGAATGGGTGTCGTCGCTATGGGCAATAAACGGCAGATTTGCAACCATGGCAGAAACAGCAGCGCCGGTGTCGACCAGAGCCAGTACTCAAACGACTTCAACAGACATTTCAAGCAGATTTGCCGGATACGTGAGGCCTTTGACAGTTCACCTGTTGCGCAGTTCTCGCCTCAGGACCTGCAGCATGCAGTTTTCTTCTTGAGCAAGATTGGGGCGCCATCGCATAGGCGACATAGAGTGGCGATGCGGCGAAGTTGAACGGCGAGAAGAAAAGGTGGCACGGTTATTCGCGACAGAACCAACGGAACTTGCAGATGGATCGGCGGCAGCGCATTGATTCCAGGGCAGCTGTCAGGAAGCTAAAATTCGGAGCGGTATAAAATCGTCGGGAGCGCGATTGCGTAGTACCGGGCAATATGGTCTGGAAATCCACAGAAATAACAGAGAGGATGGATTATCACTTATTCGCAAAGGATTTCTGAGCTGCAGACATCATCATCATCATTTATTGACCCTTAAGGACCCTTGGAAGGGGTATTACATAAAATGGGGGACATCATCATAATGCAAATAGTCATTATTTACGATCAGAGAAAAATGTATAAACTCTGTCGAATGGGCGCTGACATTCAGAAAATGACAGAAAAAAAAGGTAATGCGCGAATATAAAAGAAATTCACTTCAGTTTTTCAGGTAGGATGTCAGCAACTGCCGGAACTTACATAAATCACGTTCTGTTACAGTGCATTCTGGAAATGAATGCCATTCTTCAATGGCGACAGGTAGAAATGGCTTATTGAATGCGGTAGTGGAGTCGTGCAAACGGAGAATGCTCATGAAGTTGAAACGCTGGCGAGAGATTCGGAGAGATGGAAGCAGAAGGGAGTCGTGAAGTGGAGGAAAACAGTGCTAATGTTTATGGAAAAGAGACAAACGGGCGACTTTCCGCCTGTATTCTAGTGGCTCGATTTCGAGAAATTAATTTTTGCTGCTAATGCAAGAGTGGGTGTCATAGGCTGATGACATAAAACGGGCTGCGCGGTTTTGGGGGGCTCCTAGATTACCAATTAGGTAAGCTTGATGTGGGTTCCAAATTCGGGAGGCAAATTCTAGTTTGGTTCGGACGAAAGCTTTGTAGGCTAAGCTGCGGATGGAAGGAGGGGAGAGACTGGGGTGCCGTCTGGTAAACATAGTGATTTCGATGCCTCCGCAGCAAGCTTCGTCATGCGTTCGGACCACGTGAGTTTGCTTGTGATAAGGAAAGATACCTGTATGATTCCACTTGGGAAAGGTTGGTTGAGCACAATGAATATCTGCAGTTGAGGGTATTGTGCTCGCGTGTTACCTACATGTATTTACACTTGGATACGTTGAGCTTCATTAGCCGTGTGGAACACCAGTCTCCAATTTGGTTTAAGACATTTTGAAGTACCAGCTGATCATTGTTGCTGCTTATGCGGCGGTACAGGACGCAGTCATCTGCGAAAATACGAATGGACGGTGAAATTTCGGCAGGAAGATTATTTATGAAGAATTAAAACAGAAGTGGTCCGAGCACCAAGTCCTGCGGAAAACAGGAGAGAACTTCAGTTGTAGGCGAAATATCAGCATCGATAGTAGTGAATTGACGTCGACCGGTTATTAAAGAACGAATCCATATTACTATCAGAAGATCAAGACACAAGCTCGAAAGTTTGGCTAAAAGGCGCTGATGGGGTACACGATCGACAGCCTTCGAATAGCGGAAATATATTACGTCAGTCTGAAATGACGAATCCCGATTTAGGTAAAGATTGGTAGTCAAATGGAGTAGTTGGGTTTCGCATGAATAACCGGATAGAAAACAATGCTTGTTTGGAAAAAAGCAGTTGGAATCAAGGTGAGATGCTACTTGTGAGTAAATGATAGGCTCTAGTAATTTACAGGCAATGCGTGTTAATGAAATCGGTCGGTAGTTGGAAGGATCGTAACGTTTACCTGCCTTAAACACGGGAACTACCCTACTCACCTTATTGAGCTGGTAGCAATCGACTCCACGAAAAGTATCTGCACAATCTGATTCAGAGGTCCATAATGCATTTCAATATCTTAGATTGTATGTATTCGGTCATGGAGCGCTTGAAACCTTAAGCTTATCAATGAGATTAGCAATACCCTTGGAAGTGATAGCAATAGGCGGTATCTGTAAAAATGAAAAAAATAATAAGGGAGGGATGTTTAAAGTAGCTTCATTAGTGAAAACAGAAAAAAGTAAGAGCTCATTACCTCACAGCATTCGTCTGTTGGAACCTCGGAACCGGCATTGTTAACCAATGTGATAATATTCGAAGGCTTATTTTCGAAGTTATTTTTTAGAATATTTTAGGATTTGAGCAAATGATGTCCTGCAAGTCCCGATGATAATTTCTTTTTCCACAATGTAAAAGTTGCGTGTATTCGCGAAGGCAAGAGAAATATTTTTCCCACTGCAGAGCGCTTGTCGAATGCTTTGCTACACGGAAGAGCCGTTTCTTTTTCTTGGAAAGGTTTCTGGGGGCATTAGAATACCAGGGTCTGATGGCATCGCCTCGTATGCATACAAGGGGAACATATAGATCAAAAGTGATAATAATTCCTTTTTCAGACAACGGCCAATTGTCATTAACTGTTCATGCAGAGGAGGACATGCAGAAGCGATGGAGAACTTTATCCAACGGTGTGATAATACTTGAGATATCAGCCCTTTTATAGTCTCAAATATACTTAACCAATGACTGACGAGGAGCGATGGGTACGGATAAGCTGATCAGTAGGTGCAATGATCGCTGAATCCGGCAATGCATCTTCATGACTGGATATATCGTGGTGAAAAGTAGGAACAAGGTCAAGCGCATTCTTTTGGCGAGTTGGCATGTCAATTTTTTGTGTAAGGTGGGAAGTCAGAACTAAATTAAGAAACTCCCCTGATTGGCCACTATGCGCTGATAAATCCAACCAGTTAATATCAGGGTAGTTAAAATCACCGCCAAGTAAGTAGCTTGCGCGGGGAAAGCGGGCTTTGAGGTCCAGTATCATTGAATACAGCTCAATAAAAAAATGAAATGTCAGAGTCCGCAGCACGATAACATAGAATTAGAATGATAGTACTAGAGGGCAGTGATAACTTCACAGCAACAGTTGCATGATTACTGATCGATTTCACAAAAACAAGCACACCACCACCCCTCCGCCCCACTCTATTATGCCTGTGGATTGTGAGGGAGCGTACATCGTGCAGCCGCTCGTGATTCAAGATTTACGCGGTTAGCCACGACTCGGTAGATATAGCTATATCTGTACTGCTATAGTTCAGGAAGCCTTTAACGGCGTCTCTCTTGGGCAGATATGCTGCGAATGACAGCTAGTAGAATGGCTAAATTATGATAAGTCGCTGCGAAGTACCTCACGCGTGGCGACTGCGGCCAGGAGCGTGGCGTTGGCCTTGTAAGCGGGCGGTAATGGCAACATTTGTACTTCCACGACAGAATTAGCTTTGTGATTGTTTATGAATTTACTGCCATTCATGATGAGCTTGTCAAACAGGATATTAAAATTTATGCTCCATTCTTCTGCGGAAGTGTAAAGCATCTTGCAGGTTGTTCGCACTAGTGTTGAATAATTGTCACGAATTGCGTAAGAAGAATCTTTAAGCTTAGGTTCCGCCGATATAATTGTTGATTTCAGTTTGAAATGCTTAAGTTTCACGATTATCGGGCATTTTTTTTTCTAGCCGGAATTGTCCTAGCTTGTGCACGCGTTCAATTTTGTAGAGATTTATGCTTACTTCAAGTTTCTCCGAGCAAAACGAAAACTATATCCAGGTTTCGCCCTTAAAATAGTTTATTAAAAAAATAAAATTGGACCGGCGGAGACGATTCTCCGTGTCATCACATTTTTCGGTAAGGGGTCTGATTACCGCGGAACATTTTTTGATGCTTGTTTTGATGTCGCAACGAGAACCTCGAGGCGTTCAGTTCAATAACTCCGACAACTTTTTCCAGTGCGTCGACATGCAAGAACAGGCTGCCGGCCAAACTTTTAGTAATAGTTTGGGTAGCGCGGATTGCGAGAGTTCGGCAATAACTGTGGTTTGGGACGGTTCTAGGCGTGGTAGTGTCTGCGAAATGAATACCGATGCAGATGGGATATCACTTGGAGGTCCGGGATTTAGTTCCACGTCTCCCGACATGACTAGCAAGATGCATACCAGGCGGGCGCTGAGGCAAAAGTGGCATGACAGACACAGTAGTCTACGGCAACCACCAAGCAGGTCATCAGAACACGACACTGCGACCAAGAAAGGACTACTAGTTCGGCGATAACTGGCATGCAGGAGGTAACTAACATGAGCAAAAAATGAGAAGAGTTCAAAGCTGCTGAACCATATATTGAGCGAAAGCATTAGCTGCGGGTGACCTGGCGTCCTTCTCTTTTCTTCTTCCTCAGCCCACATATAAAACTCCGCTTGAATCAAGCCGTATGAACATGCCTTAGTGGCCTATAGGGGTAACTTGAATGCCAGGGTCCTAGCAGGCTGATTCTGACATAAACGTCCCATGTGAAAGAGGGACCCAAGTGTGAAGCTCATGCCAACTGAGCCGCGGCTCCGACCGCGCCACGCCGACCGCTTGAGTTGCGAGCCCATCTCTCGCTTTTGTGTCACCTGGGGTGTGACGTCACAGCATCACGTGGATAAGACGTGGCTATCGCCGCGCTACGCCAACCGCTTGTTGAGTTGGTAGCCCTGCTCTCATCCTAGTGTCACGTGGAGTGTGACGTCCTAACGTCAGGTGGGTAAGATGTGGCTACCGCCGCGCACCGCTGAAGGCTCGAAACGTAGAGTAGTATTGCTTTCACAATAAAAGGAGCGGTTGCATCAACACGTTCGTAGCAGCGGCGTGCCCGAATGGCTCCAGAGGGGAAGGGGTATTTGTAGGCGAGGCTCCTCAGGTGACGTATTGTGTGGTTGCCAGACAGAGTACTCGACTGTAGGTAGACATGACGGATTCGGCCTGTCTTCTGCTGTCCAGTCGATGTTCATGGGGAGCTGCGTGGCAGCCTCACCGAGTTCACGAGCGGGGGCGGAATAGATGAGGCTAAAGCAATAATGTAGCGGAACAAGGTTACATAGAAGGAAAGCCTGCGCAGATTGGAGTGGTTGCATGACCGCGTTCGTCGCAGCGGCGTGCCCCCACGTGGAACCAAGGGTGAGGTGTAACCAAAGGCTGAGGCGCCTGTAGAAATTGCTGTGCAGGCCCTGGAGGCGTAGCGTACACCAAAGGGTGACTAGGTGTCAGTGGTCGGACAGAGACGACAGCATACGTCAGCGGTGAGCGAAGAGCGGTGGCGCATGTGAATGGTGGAGCGACGCGACAAGGACGTCGACGTATGCGAGGGAGTGCGAAGCTCCAGCGTGAGGTAAAAATATCAGGCCACACCTCCAGCGAACCTAGAAGGACTTCGAGGTCGGCAAGGAAGCGGGGCGATCAAGACTAGCGCGATCTGCGCTATAGCAAGCTCGTCGACTGCTGCTTCTTTTCAGCGTCCAGTGAAGGAGACCATCCTCTTCGCACTCGAAGCATTTAAATCCTGTCGTGAAAATAAGCGTCAGATAGTGTTGGCACCAAAAGACAAATAAAAAGGGCAATATACAAGAAAGGAAGAGACGCTGCTCATATGAAAATGTGCATAAATTACTCGTGCTGACATGCCCTCCGCGTCTATATTGATAAGCGCTAGGTTATTTTTTAAGAACAGCAACATATTAAGATGCATTGTGCCGACCATAATCTGTACGACAGTGAAGCATTACATATGCGTTATTTGGACGCGTGTTGTAGATGTAAGTGCGGCTGTAAAGATTTATCAAATTCAGGATGCTGTGATTACATGCCAAAACTCCCCAGTGACGAACGATATGGACATGTTAGACGGAAAGGGTAAGTGGATTCAAAGGTTAGAAGAAGAAAGTCAAGAACTCTAACAAAGATTCAACTACCGCTAACGCTAGAGGAGACCATTATACGTTCTAAAAGTATATACCCAAGCCTGCAAATCTTCGACAAAGGCAGCATCTAAGGCGCCCCGCCGGGGTGGTGCAGTGGTAAGACCCCCGACTACTGTGCCGGAGTGCCCGGATTCGAACCCGACCTCGGCGGCTGCGTTTCGATGGAGACGAAACAAAGTGGCGTCCGTGTGCTGTGGGATGTCAGCGCACGATAAAGATCCCCAGGTGGTCGAAATTACTCCGTAGCCCTCAGCTACGGCTCCTCTTTCTCTCTTTCCACTTTCACTCCCACCTTCCTCCCTTCCCTTACGGCACGGTTCAGGTGTCCACAGAAACAAGTGTGACAGATACTGCGCCTTTCCCTTCCTGTGAACCAACCAACCAACCAACCAGCATCTTAGGCAGGTATTAAAGCATTTTGGTGCAGACGGGATAATTAATATGTTAGTTAATATGTTTTAGTTAAGCACCATGATATGTGATTACACTTGTTACTTGCAAGTGTACCGTTTGTTACTTGCAAAATAACTTCCATTGATAGTTATCCTTTTTGTGTATTTCTTGATGTTTTTACTTACAGTAAAATATGCCACTTCGAATTTGTTTGGCCCTCGTTTATTGCATCGTCGTTCCAAAAGGGGTGATTGGCTGGGTGGACTGGGTGGATATTGACCCCACGAGTGACCCACGTTACCACGAACTGGTTCAATTCGCTATGGAGAAATATCCTTTGATACTTGACGGCAACTATGGTAAAGTCACGCAACTGCTTTCGGTTAAAGAACGGGTAAGTGCACGAGTAGCAAATGGTTTTAACGAGCATTAAAATTGCATTGTTGGAGTTCTAATCATATTGATTTTTCCAAATGGATCATTGTCGCCACCGTTTAGCAAAGTTCCGGCCTAACTGTGCTGAATGAATGACGAGGCACCTGAGCGGGCTCAGAGAAAGCTATATATGCTCGCATTTGTTGCAAATAAAACAGAGTTGCAGTATATGAAAACTAGATCTCCGGAGATAGTCGAGAAAGTGGCTCTAGCTCTAGCTCTAGCCTGAGCCCAGCCGAAGGCGTGTTTCGTGGTCTGCGTCAGCAAAACTGCCATACGACATTATAGTCGTGAGTTTATTGCCCCCTAGGCGAATCGAATATTATACCAATATTCAATCTAGCTAACTGTTGTTACGTTTCTCCACCGACAAATGGGACAGCTGACGCGGCCACCGCATAGCAACAGGCAGAACCGCGAGCGGATCGGCCATTTCGACGCCGTTCATCGGCCGCGCAACGCTTCCTCCCGTCGACAAGTCTCAGCGTGTTCCTGCCACGCGCCAAATGTGTGTGCGTGCGTGTGTGTGCAAAAGCTGGCCAAGCCTGGAGATCGAGGGAAAGTGCGTCGCCCTCTCCTGTCTGCAGGAGGTGGAGGAGATGAGGTCGGAACACCTGCGATTGAGTCATTCGTCGTGAACCAACATGTTTGGCTCTCCCTTTCCTGTGAGGGTTTACCCTTTCCCTGTGAACTGGAAAAACTATAAAAAGCAGCGGCCGACTCCGCTGAGAGAGAGACTACTTTGACGCGCCGTTGGCACGACGCTAGACACCAGCTGTGTGAGAGTGTCTGTAATCTCTCCGGGTCAGCTTCACTGCCCGTTTCTTCCTGATGTTACAGTAAAGGTTGTTTCGTTAAAAGACGCCTCGTCTTTGCTGGCACCTTTGATGCCGTCCGCCGTCCACGGAGCCGCCAGGCCAACGCTACCGAGGGGCGCACACCCCAAATGTAACAATTGGTGAACAGCGGTGGGACGACGACGACCAAGCCGTAACCGTGGTTGGAGGGACGAGCCAGGCGATACCGTCGTCCAACAACTGGTGAACAGCGGAAAGCGGAGAGACGAGGACGACCAAGCAGTGACCGTGGTCGGTGAAACGAGCCAGGCCTGCCCGAAGTGCAACATCTGGTGGGAAGATCGGAGATGTCCGAGGCGTGACCCGTGAATCAAAGCAGCTCAGCGGAAAGGCGGGAGCAGTGCAACGAGCCCTGTGTGATTGGTTGCCTGCAGCGGAACGACTGCGTTGGATTCTTGGCTGCGAGGTTTGGTGAGTGCGGGACTTTCTTCTACTGAGTTTTGCCAGGCTTTTGTTAAGTAGAGAACAGAGCTGGTAATTGTGTTGTCGTTGTTGCTGGGTTAATTGCAGCAAGGCAATAGTGGGCAGTAGAGAAGGCAGCACTCGGAGCAGCCATGAATTTGGATTTGAAGTCGTTGCGCAAACCGATTTGAAGTCGTTGCGCAAACCGAAATTGCTGGAGCTTGCGGGCCCCGCCGGGGTGGTGCAGTGGTAAGACGCCCGACTACTGTGCCGGAGTTCCCGGGATCGAATCCCGGCCTCGGCGGCTGCGTTTCGATGGAGGTGAAACGAAGTGGCGTCCGTGTGCTGTGCGATGTCAGCGCACGTTAAAGATCCCCAGGTGGTCGAAATTACTCCGTAGCCCTCCACTACGGCTCCTCTTTCTCTCTTTCCACTTTCATTCCCACCTTCCTCCCTTCCCTTACGGCGCGGTTCGGGTGTCCACAGAGCAAGTGTGACAGTTACTGCGCCTTTCCCTTCCTGTGAACCAATTTAACTTAACTGGAGCTTGCGGGGGAGTTGGGTCTGGATTTGTCAGACAAACTCAGAAAACCAGAAGTGTTAAAGGCTATTCTTGCGTTGGAAGCTGAAGATGACGAGCTTTTGGAATGCCTTGAGATCATTGACGAACGTCACGAGAAAGAGGAACGTGAACGTAGAGAACGTCAAGAGAAAGAGGAACGTGAACGTAGAAAACGTCACGAGAAAGAGGAACGTGAACGTCACGAGAAAGAGGATCGTGAGCGTAGGGAACGTCACGAGAAAGAGGACGCTCGCGTAAGGAAACTGATGCAGCTGGAGATTTCAGCACATGGAATGAGCGTGGAAAAGATTAAAGCTTTTAATGCCATTCATTGTAACAGTTCAAAACCGCGAGACGGTCCACCACCGTTCCTCATCGCCGAGGATATGGCAGAGTATTTGACAGACTTTGAGAGTGTCTGTAGACGTAAACGCTTCGAGCGAGATAGTTGGGCGCAGAAGTTGGTAGCTCTTCTCTTCGCTGAAGCGTCGGAAGAAACCAAGCGATTGGTTGGCAACCACTTTACAAATTATGATCAACTAAAAGAGTCATTGCTGATACGATATCAGATAACGCCTCATGATCTTAGGAAGAGGTATGAGAGCGAGAAACATTGTGACAAGTCGTACTTTGATTTGGCGTATCAGTTGAAAGCCGCTGTAAGCGAATGGCTAGACAGTGCGGAAGTTCGGGAGCAAATCGAACTTCCACCGGAGTGTGAGACACAGCTTGGGGAAGCGGCCGAGCAACGTGACCGCAGTAGTGAGCCGACCGATTCTCGAACTGAAGATCGTGTTACCTTGGTCGAGCCACTAGCTGAGACGGTTAGCACAGGCTTAATCGGCGAGAAGTCCGAAGTGACGCCGTTAAGCGAGGTGAACTGCATGCCGACCCAAGTAGCTGTAGGAGATACAGATCCATCAAATGAGAGTGGGGAACTGGTAGTAACTGAACCGTCTCTCGAGTCGAAAACAGAAGCTTGTGTAGAGCATGGCGGAGATGGAAATGAGCTATAAAAGGAGAAACTCAGTTTCCGAAATCAGCTGTGTCGTAGAGCAGGGCACGCAAGAAAACGAAGTGCCGATCAGGGAAACTGCGCAGCCCGCGAGTTGTGATCAGCCAGGGCAGACCGACGAGGAGTGCGCGTCCGCTGTAGAGAGCGAGACTTGCGAAGGCGACAGCGAGCGACCAGAGCAGAGTCAGAATCGTTCGTGCCCTGATACCACGCTAGGTTGTATTCGCGAAAGCAACCCCAGTGCGCACGCGGACGTAGCACACATGACCCTCACGCTATCCGAAGCGCCCCAGCTGTCGAATGAGCTTGATCGTGCGCCGGTTAGCGCTGAGCAATGCGGCTCATCGGAGGACCCGTGTAACGTGAGTGGCGAGCCGCCAGAGGAAATGCCTAGCTTGAGGGCTGGCATGAGCGGTTGTTCGGATTTGAATGAAAGTGAGTCAAGCGATGCAGCCGCGGCGCTGCCAGAGGAAATGCCTAGCTTGAGGGCTGGCGTGATCAGTTGTTCGGAGATGTCTGGAGGTGAGTCATGCGCTGCTGGCCACGATGCAGACGCTGCACCGCACTTTGATTACTTTGACGACACCGGTGTCCTACTAGCTCCGGTTACCGCTAGAACGTTGACCGCTACCTTGCCGGAGCTCGCGCCGAAAGAAAGTGGGACTAGAGTATTCAAGTCCTGCCACCGAAAAACGCGGAAAGGCAGGCGCGAGAAAGAATGCTGCCATCGTAAGAGGAGCAAACTCAAACGATTGCAGAAAGAAAGCAGAAGGCTAGTCTTTCAGTGCTGCCGCCGAAAAACGCGAAAGGGCAGGCACGAGAAAGAATGCTGCCATTGTAAGCAGAGCAAACTCCAAAGATTGCGAAAAGAAAGCGCAAACCATGTGTTTCAGTGCTGCCGCAGAAAAAAGCGGAAAGGCAGGCGCGAGAAACAATGGAGCAAATTGAAGCTATCGCGAAAGAGAAAGCGACTATCCCAAAGTCACAAATGCGCCCGTGCCCAGAAAATGCGTGACTGGTGCGCAACCCGTAAGGAGAGGGATAGGTTGTTTAGAAAGGTGAGCGACTCATGCTCATGCGTTTCTTTGCACAGAAACAGGAAGGTACGGTTGTTCCGTGAAACGGACAGCCAAAGCTTTAGTGAAAAGGGGTGATCTCAACGGTAACGCCTATGGCTTAAGTCGGAGCCCATAACTTGAGAAGACGTCCCAGTTTTCACTTCTTGGTGTTTTTCTTCCTGGCATAGGATTTTGAACAGATTGCATTGCATTATTTTTGTTTGAGAATGCTGTTTTGAAAATGCGATTTTCAAATTTGTGGACGCGTTCCAAGTGCTGCTAAGCTGCCCTTTAATGTAGATGGGGGCATAAAAGGGAAATAGTCTGGCAAAACTTAGTGAAGTTTGTGCCGTGCTTGCTGGCTGACCGGTTGAGTTTTTAGCGTGGTTGTGATGCTATAGGTTGTCAGAAATCTCTCCTGAAGACAAGTTGCAGAGTTCCTTGGAAACCCGGACTTGCCAAAGAATTCTTCAGGCTGACTGGCTCAAGAGAAACAGAGTCGGATGAACCCGGCTAGCAGCAACATCCTGATCCCTCCGGACAGCGGATGCAGTCCCCTGCCCTTCGGGATCTCCCTTCCCCGGCGGGGCAGTCTGTTACGTTTCTCCACCGACAAATGGGACAGCTGACGCGGCCACCGCATAGCAACAGGCAGAACCGCGAGCGGATCGGCCATTTCGACGCCGTTCATCGGCCGCGCAACGCTTCCTCCCGTCGACAAGTCTCAGCGTGTTCCTGCCACGCGCCAAATGTGTGTGCGTGCGTGTGTGTGCAAAAGCTGGCCAAGCCTGGAGATCGAGGGAAAGTGCGTCGCCCTCTCCTGTCTGCAGGAGGTGGAGGAGATGAGGTCGGAACACCTGCGATTGAGTCATTCGTCGTGAACCAACATGTTTGGCTCTCCCTTTCCTGTGAGGGTTTACCCTTTCCCTGTGAACTGGAAAAACTATAAAAAGCAGCGGCCGACTCCGCTGAGAGAGAGACTACTTTGACGCGCCGTTGGCACGACGCTAGACACCAGCTGTGTGAGAGTGTCTGTAATCTCTCCGGGTCAGCTTCACTGCCCGTTTCTTCCTGATGTTACAGTAAAGGTTGTTTCGTTAAAAGACGCCTCGTCTTTGCTGGCACCTTTGATGCCGTCCGCCGTCCACGGAGCCGCCAGGCCAACGCTACCGAGGGGCCGCGCGCCGCAGCGGTACGCAACCCCGGCACTCGCGACCCCAAACATAACACTGTACAACTGATTTGGACTCCGGCGCGCACTGGAGTTGCCGGCAACGAATCCGCCTATGGTGGTGGTGGTTGACTTGAAAATGAAGGGGGAGTGTACTGGCCGGTTGACTGCCGACGGTGTCGACATCGCCACTGCCAAAGTGCACATACTTGGAGGAAGGAGGGGAGGATGTCATGGCTTGAGAGCCACTTAAGCCCCCCCTCTGCCACTGAACCGGTGGCAGAGGAGGGCTTGGAGCGGGGAGCGTAGAGTGTGCCAAATCTAACAGCAAAATTCTACAGCACTATCGACTTAGTAGACAGGTGGCTGCTCTGCCAGCCCCTACCCTAAATTCCAGGCAGGCCGTCACCTGGCACCGCCTTCAGACTAGGACATTTCCACACCCGCTCCTGGTGAGGCATATGCTCCCAAGAGAACGATCAAAATACTCTATAAACTGTGACTCAAGAGGGACCCTCAACACATCATCTGGGAGTATCCATTTTCTCTCGAGAGGGGCCTAAATCTGACGCCGCAACTCTGGGGGACCATGCTGCGCAGAACAGACCGTGGGCTCCAGCTAGCCGCTATCTAGCTCGCCTGGGACGCCGCCGGCCTGCAACGTTTTCCGGCCGGCGTCTGAGGCGGGGCCCAGCCATCGATCCCAAGCAACGGAGGGCCGGAGCTCCTTCATGCGCTGGTGTAAATAAAACATTGTACTCTCTATCTGCAGTATAGCTTGTATACCTTTGTGTCTTTTTCCTATGCATATGATTTTAAGCCAAGAAGAAAAGTTTCCAGCAAGCCGTTTCCAACTACCGTTATAGTTAGGGTAGTTGGAAACGGCTTGCTGGAATTTTTAACAATATAGCTGGCTACCTAGCAAAGGATTAATGGTTTTTTCATGTGTTGCCGCATAAGCTCAGGTAAAAAGGTTTCGTTTTTCAAATTTCCAGCATGTTTAGAGAGGGGTTTTAAAGTTCCAGCTACTTGTGAGCACCGTCATCTGATTTTCCCGGTCCTTTTATTTGGAAGATATGCACGTGTTTTCCGTGAACATAGCAAACTTTTTTTTTAATCCCAGAAAGGTTCTGTAGAGTTTTACTGGTTTCGAAGTGTACGTAGAGATTATAGCATGCTCTTTATACTCATGTCACGTCAACAATGTCACGTGCGTTTAGTTCGCTGTCTCCCCAGGTCTAAGCGCTTAGACGCAGACGTATAGCATGCTCTTTATACTCATGTCACGTCAACAATGTCACGTGCGTTTAGTTCGCTGTCTCCCCAGGTCTAAGCGCTTAGACGCAGACAACATATTCAAAATATTTACGCCGTTGGATATTTTTGCTATTCCAGTCTTCTTTTACACCACGTGATTTGCAGAGCTTATGTAGAATTTTTTAACTACTTTGAAAAAAGCTGCATTATTTCTAATCGCATTCGGCAAGCATAGCTTCTTGGTAACCATGTTTCTTTTTATTTTATGATCCCTGGCCCTTTAAGTAATCAGGCGCATGCATCAAAATAGCCGGCTTGACAGTTCTGAACTTTCTAGTAAAAACTCTCTTTCCTTAATAAGACGTTCAGCTTGGTTTCTCGAGAAGGGTTTCATGTTCCGATTACCTGATACCAATGACAAACCTCATGCGAAACTTTTGGGCAGGGGAAGCAAAGCTATATTCCAGGGGAGACAGCAGGCGCCTATGAAGCACAAATGAGATTAAAATTAGGGCACTAACACGAGGCGATTGGTGACTCATGAACATATCAGGGAAATATAATTAAGGGAGATGTAACTCAGTGAAGTATAATCCACTGAAGTATAATATCAGTGAAATATAACTGGGTCCTAACTTATTATCTGAAGGAAACCACAGCCAAAAGGAGACACGCTTATGAGGTCTAAGAATGCCACATATTTGAATTCTGAACGTGGTCGGCGATCTATTTGAATAGACAGAGAGCAGTGCTCAACATTAGCTGCGAAATAAGGACGTGATGAACGTAGGGGAAGAGACGAATACACCAGTCGTCTACACAAATTTGTAGTTTATGGCAAACCACTCAACAATTTCTCTTGACCACTTTGATGTTATGGCGTGAACGCAACGCAAGTCGAAGGTTCAATTCATTTGGCGAGCTCGAGTGTCTGAGTGAGGGCAAAGGTTAGCGCGCATACATATTCAGTTCTGTTTAGTCTTTCAGTCGTGTCTGGCTTTTCGGGACCCGATAAACCATCTCATGCCAAGTTGTATGGTCGCCCACTAGCTTTAAAATATCACGACGATTTAGCTGCAGCGCCTCGAGGATTCCATCTAATCATATGTTCGCTGTCAGTGCCCTCTCTTGTGTCCCTCAATCTTTCACAGTATCAGTATCAGTCCAGTGACGCCCCTCTTTGCATGGGGTCAATGAAGTAGTTGATTTTTAACTGTAAAATTTGACCTTCCAATGAGCAATCAGGGTTTATGGGTGCCAGTATCGGTTCAATTGATATTCTATTAATGCAAAAATTTCTGAAGAGTCTCTGCCAGCACCACGATTCAAAAGCGTCAAATGTTCGCCGATCAGATTTCCGTAAGTCCGCGGTCGCCTATTATCTGTTTCAGCATGCGCGTCGCAGAAAGCGATGATGGACGGTCCGAGCTGCTTCCGGATGGCGACGCGGCCGATAGCGCAATCTCGGTCATCACGCTGCGCCTTATCGCCCTCGTCGACATGGGCTGACTCACAAGTGCATCTCTCGGAACGGACCTAGTCCTCCTCCTCACTTCGCATGGGAAGGCCGCACATGCTGATGATGGCTCGACTAGATTCCAGGTCTTTCTAGCGAGCCAAGGGGAAGGGGGAGCATAGCTTTAGCAGCACTAATCTGTTTCCGCTCCTCCGCGTCTAGAAGATTCGGCGTTGGTTATTTGAGGGCGCACCAGAGCGGACATCGGGTGTTCTGATTCCTGTCGTCGGCGAAGCTAGCGGTAGCAGGCAGGCACCTTCTGAGAAGTCGTAAAAAGAGCAAAGAACTCATGTTGCTTTTAGCGCATCAGCTCGTGCAGCTGCACTTAGTCATCATTCAGTCGCCTCTCTTGTAGTGTAGTCTTCTCTTTTTTTGTAGATGAGTTTCTGTACCTTCTGTTCGTGTCATGTAAAGTGTTACTTCACGTACGTCGTCCTTCGTCTCACTCTGTGTTGTGTGTGTGTGTGTGTGTGTGTGTGTGTGTGTGTGTGTGTGTGTGTGTGTGTGTGTGTGTGTGTGTGTGTGTGTGTGTGTGTGTGTGTGTGTGTGTGTGTGTGTGTGTGTGTGTGTGTGTGTGTGTGTGTGTGTGTGTGTGTGTGTGTGTGTGTGTGTGTGTGTGTGTGTGTGTGTGTGTGTGTGTGTGCGTGTGTGTGTGCGTGCGTGCGTGAGTGACTACACGTCGCCTGCCAAATCGACGAGCACCTTGAAGAGCTACGGAAGGATTGAAGCAACAACGAACATGAAATTTTTACTTGCGCAGTCGACAACACGATTTAGCAACTGCAGCACTCCACAAGCCCAGCCCGTTACTCGAGCTGTCGCAAAGTTATCGGCGCTCATCAATTCATCTGGTGGTTTAGGGTTGGAAAGCATCGCCGCGTACAAGGACTGTCGTGACGCTGGGGCTATGTCGACCCGGCCTTCACTTGGTAGCGTGCAGAGACTCGGGGTTGAAGTAGGATTGAATCTTCGAAGTTGGTGAAATATGTACAAGCAGGTTTAATGGCACTTTGAGAAACTTATTTACAAGATTATTTACACGAAAAAGAAGGGTACATCAGCAAAATGACAAGCGTTAAGAGTTCATAGCGAGAAGCGACTGGATGAGCCGTTTACCCAGGGCCCAGAGCGACATTTCGTGCTCTGCAGCGTCCTTAAAACCCCCTATGTCCAGCCCCTCTCTGAAGATGCTGACCAACCAAATCCAGGGCACGCCCCTCAGATATCGGCATCCAATCGAACACATCACTGCACTGATGGTCTGAAGCACTGACTGGTCCGGCATTGTTTCGTTGAGCCTGGTCACTTGTTGGCGGGAAAAGCTTGGGAACGGCGAGGAGGTACATTTCTATTCTTCAGCCAAGAATCGATAGGCAGCTGGTTCCGGCAAGTGGATTTACTTCTCAGAAACCCAAGTACACGTGCGCGCCGCATAGGGCTCCCAACATTGTCCCTTTTCGACAATTGCGAATCTTTCCTGCATTCCCGGGAAATCACTTAATGGCCGTATGCGTCATGCTCCTTTCTTGTCCTGCACGTCAGCGGACATGTCACTCTGTCGTCTCCTTTGGAAAGTAGACATTCCTCACTGGACGATAGGGCTTCTCGACTGGAAGGGTGAACAAAAGAAAGAAAGCACTTCCTGCATTTCCCGCAGGGGGACGTTTCTTTGTGTTTTTCCAGACGTTCTCTTGACAGGGTCAATTTGGCATTTGCAGGCCTCCACAAAGCAAAACAGGCTTACAAAACAGGATTCCTGGAAACAGGCTCACTTAGAGCCATTGGACCATCACCACATATTCACAATACTTTTCCATGCCCACAGGCGAACAATAGAGCGCGCAAATGCGGATGCTTGGTCGTAACAGCCTCCTCCCCCGCCAGAAGAGTCACGGAGGGCAGCAGTCGCCGCTGCTGCATGAAGAGACGACTTAATGGCCTGCACGTGAACGCTTGAAGCTCGCTGTTGCTTGTCGCGTTGTCTTGATTGTTGTAGGCCAAATTGCTCGAGCTGTCTGAAACTCAACCACATGTCTAAACAAGCACTCGGCTCCCGTCTGAAGAGACCAGGTCAAAAGAAAACTGCCATTGTTGTTCGAGAAAAGCCCACTCTCAAGACGTTCAGGACCCACGTATGCCTAGAAAACCAAACGTGCTGCTTTACATAGTCACACATATACAAGCGCACGGAAAAAAAAAAAAACTTGATTATCAATTTCGATACATGGTGAGGAACATCTCGGACCGCTTAGAAAGAGCGGCTAAGCGCGTCCGCATTCCCATTTAACTTCCCCTTTTTGTATCTTATTTCAAAATTGTACTGCTGTAAAATCAAGCTCCACCTAAGAAGGCGACTGTTCTTCGATGTCGCAGTTTGCAGCCAAGCCAGGGGACAATGGTCCGTCTCTACGGTGAATTTGGCCCCTCCAAGATAGCACTGCAATTTTTGAATGGCCCATACAATGCAAGCGCACTCTTTCTCTGACGCGCAATAAGCTCTCTCTCTAGAACTCAGTTTTCTGCTCAGGTAGAGCACGGGGTGCTCATTACCGTCGTCATCTCTCTGGCAGAGAACAGCACCTAACCCTCGATCACTGGCATCACACTGGACCGTGAATTCTCGGTCATAGTCTGGAGCTCGCAATACCGGACGGCTAATCAGCACAGCCTTCAGGTTTACGAAGGAGGCTTCCTTTTGTTCGTCCCAGACTACATTTGTCGGTTCTGTCTTGCGGAGAGCGTCGGTCAGAGGGCTGGCCAAAGCTGAATAGTTAGGGATGTAGTGATTGTAGTATCCAGTCAGACCTAGGAATGCTCGAATTTCCGTCTTCGTGCTCGGCCGCGGGTAGTCTGCTACCGCAGAAATCTTAATCTCGCTGGGTTTCCTGAAACCTTGACCTACATTGTGACCCAAGTAGTCCACGGTCGCCCTTGCCAGGCAACATTTCTCGGCCTTTACGGTTAGTCCAGCTTGACGCAAAAGGCTCAGTACAGCTCTTAGATGTACCATATGGTCCGCCCATGAGTCGGAAAAAACCGCAATGTCATCTAAATAAGGCACTGCGAATGTTTCACACCCCTTTAAAACCCTATCCATGAGTCGGGAAAAACAAAATGGAGCATTTTTGAGCCCGAAACTCATCATTGTTGGCTGGTAGCTGCCCGTCGGAGTGACGAAAGCCGCGTATCTGCTGGCGCGTTCAGTGAGCGGTACTTGCCAGTATCCTCGAGTAAGGTCCAGCGTAGTCACATATGCCGCTCTACTGACCTGTTCTACTCTCTCCTCAATATTCGGAATAGGATACACTTGATCCCTGGTGAGAGAATTTAGCTTTCGGTAGTCTACCACAGGCCTAGGGTCTTTACCTGGAGCTTCTACTAAGATCATAGGCGAAGCATAATCGCTTTCCGAGGGTTTTATTACTCCCAATTCCAGCATGCGAGTTACTTCCCTATCCAGAATTTCTCTTTGCCTTGGAGAAAATCGGTAGCACCTTGATCGCACTGGCACGTCTGAAGTCAGCTCAATATCGTGCTCAGTCAAATCAGTTCTGCCTGGCCTGTCCACGAAGCAGGCCTCAAACTCTGTTATTATCTCGCCCAGATCGGACAGCTGGGATTTCTTTAGTTCTCCTCTCTGCTCCGTCTTTTTGAGAAGCTCCTGAGCGTTGCTTCCTTTTCCGCTGAGGCAAATCAAGTTGTCCCCCATCTCCTCGGGAAGGTTTAACGTTAGATTTACCACGGCTTCCCTCTGCACATAAGGCTTCATAAGATTGCAATGATAAATGCGCACTTCTTTACGCCTACCGGGAATTTTCACTGCGTAGTTAGTGTTAGAAAGCTTTGCAACGACTTCAGCCGGTCCTTCCCACTGTACTTCGAGCTTATTCTGCCTTGAACTTCTCAGCAACATCACCTGGTCCCCGATACAAAACGTCCTTTGACGGGCTGTCTTATCATAGTACACCTTGGAACGAGCCTGGGCTGACTTCATGCTGGCCTCAACGAGTTCCTTAGTGTTATGTAAGCGATTCAAGAGGTTCAGAATGAATTCTACTACTGTTGGGTCTTCTCCGCGCCCCTCCCAGGCTTCGCGCACCATTCGCAAAGGTGAGCGCAGTGACCTTCCGTACACCAACTCGGCTGGGCTAAATCCAGTGGATTCGTGCGGCACTGACCGCAAAGCGAAAAGCGCTGCAGGCAGGCAGGTATCCCATTCGCGCTTGTTTTCATAGCACAGTCCCCTCAGGACTCGTTTGAGAACAGAGTGCCATCTTTCTACGCTGTTGCTCTGCGGATGATGGATCGAGCTATGCACTACCTTAATGCCGCATCGCTCGAGAAATGAGGTGGTGAGGACACTCGTGAAAACGCTACCCTGATCACTTTGGACCTCGGAAGGGAATCCAACTCGTGCAAACACTGACAGCAGCGAATCCACTACACTCTCGGACGTCACCTCGCGCAGCGGAACAGCCTCTGGAAACTTTGTGGCTGGGCATAACATAGTGAGGATATAACGGTACCCTGACTCTGTCACAGGAAGTGGCCCAACTACATCTATTACTAACCGGTGAAACGGCTCGGTAATGATTGGTACTAACACCATCGGAGCTTTCCACTTATCTTGCGCCTTTCCAACCCGCTGGCACGTGTCGCATGATCGTACAAAATTTTCCGTGTCCTTAAAACATCCAGGCCAATAGTATTCTTGCAACAGCCTCTGCTTTGTTTTCCTTATTCCAAGGTGACATGACCACGAGCTGCCATGGGAAAGTCGCAGTAAGTCTCCGCGGTACTTTTGGGGAACGACTAATTGGTCCCGCTCTACTCCGCGCTTATCCTTGAATAAGCGATACAGCACTCCCTTTCTCATCTCAAAAGAAATGTTCTTTGCTGTCTTAGTGGCGCGGTGGCGCTCTCTTATCTCCTGTATCTTGGGATCATTGGCTTGCTCCATAGCTAAGTCCTCTCGAGTTCCACTTAAAAGTCTCGTGAGATTACTAGACACTGGCGGCAAGAGGTTACTCTCAAGAACGTCCTCATTCCGCGTCTCATCAAGCTCACTTTCAAGTTGACATATCTGAGATGCCTCGCTCTCAAAGTTTTCTGACCTGCTATCTTCCGCATTTACCACTGTTTTAACTGCCGTTTCCTCCGCTGTGGATTTTTCTGGAATGAGCAGTGTAGCTAGTTCTCGCGCCTTTGAACGTGTTAAGGCTTGCACAACTCTGTCTCCGAAAAGGATGCCCCTCTTTCGCAGCAGCATGTCCGATTTGTTGGAGAACAAATACGGATAGCACTTAGGAAGCTTTCCTGAAACGGCAGCCTCGGTTGTTAATTCGCCGAAAGGGCCCTCGATGACCACGTTCGCGATCGGCAAGCACACACTCTGTTCCTCAACTACCTGTCGGATCCATGCACACTGTCCTGTATAGTCGGAAGGCGATACATACGCCGGATGGACAACATCCATCGTTGCGGCCGAATCGCGCAGTACCTTGCAAGGCTTCCCGTTGACTACTAGGTCATGCAGGTAGGGTTCTAAAAGCTGCATATTTTCATCGCAGTCCCTGACATACGAGAAAGCAATCTTTTCTTTCCGGCAGTTGACGGCAATGTGACCCTGCTCATTACACCTAAAGCATGTGAGCGGCTTCCTAGCCTCAAGCTTATTCTTTGTGTTCTGCACGTTGGTCACTTCCCCACTTTTCTCACTGCCGTCCTTTCTAGGGAATTTGCCTGAAGAAACCTTCATTTCTTCGTTTCCAACTCTAGCAAAGTGCCTTTCCTGACGGTTTTTCACACTGAACTTGGGATTGCGGGGCCTATCCACTGCTGGGTTGCTGAATTGTCGGCGCGAAGCATACTCCTCAATAAGTTCGGCAGCTTCAGTTGCCGACTTAATTTCGCCTCGGTCCTGTAACCAATTTCTTTCTTTTTCTGGGAGGCAGTTATAAAACTGCTCCAAAAGAATTCGCTCGACTACAGCGTCCCTATCACTGTAGGAATCAGTGCTCTTTAGCCACTCGCCCAAATTAACTCTTAAATTGTACAGGAATTCAGGGTAACTCTCGTCCCTGGACTTAGTAGCGTTCCGAAAACGTTGTCTGAACGCCTCGGCGCTAAGCCTATACTTTCTCAGAAGGCAAGCTTTGACCTTCTCGTAGTTGTCCGCGTCCTCCTTGCTTAGCCGCGCGACAACCTCCGCTGCCTCGCAGGGCAGAACCGTCAATAATCTCTGAGACCAAGTGTCTCGCTGGAAGGACAGTTTTTCGCAAGTTCGCTCAAAGTTAGCCAGATACAGACCGATATCCCCTGATATCACATATGGCTGCATGTACTTTGACATCTTGAAATCTGCCTCCTTGTTGAGACGAGGTACCGCTAGCTGGGGACAATCGCCCGACCTCTTGCTCAACTCTAGTTCTAATTTCCGGAGCTCAATTTCTTAGTCCAGCTTTTTTGCTTCTCTTTCAAGCTTCTCACGTTCGTGCTCCCTTTCCTCTTTTTCCCTCTGACGTTCGCGCTCCCTTTCCTCTTTTTCCCTCTCAAGTTCACGCTCACGCCTCTTTTCCTCTTTTTCCCGCTCTTTCTGCTGTCTGAGTTGTTCCTCCTTTTTTTGGGCGATGAGGTTCCATGCTTCACTGAGCTCCTCATCATCGGCTCCCAAATCTGTGATTGCCTTTATAATCAAAGGTTTTCGTGCCAAACCACTTGTATCAATTCCCAGTTCCTCACACAATTGCAACAGTTCCGGTTTCTGCAGCTTTTGTAGGTCCATGATCGCTCCGAGTGTCGGCTACTTCCAAAACAACAGTGCAAACTACCAAACCTAAAGGCGTTTCAACACTTTTTACCAGTTCTAAAATCTAACCCTGTTCTAGAACCTGGTCCACATCAGAAGAAAAGCCAAGCACTCACCCACACATGCGATCGATGTTCCGAGCTGCTCTCTTGTTGGCCGATTGTTGCTCCTGCTTGTTGCTTGAGATGCCACCTCCGATCACCAGATGTTGTGGCTTGTAGATTCTGATCCACCTCGAATCACCAGATGTTGTAGCTTGTAGATGCAGATCCCAACGCTGGTCACCAGTTGTCGTGACGCTGGGGCTATGTCGACCCGGCCTTCACTTGGTAGCGTGCAGAGACTCGGGGTTGAAGTAGGATTGAATCTTCGAAGTTGGTGAAATATGTACAAGCAGGTTTAATGGCACTTTGAGAAACTTATTTACAAGATTATTTACACGAAAAAGAAGGGTACATCAGCAAAATGACAAGCGTTAAGAGTTCATAGCGAGAAGCGACTGGATGAGCCGTTTACCCAGGGCCCAGAGCGACATTTCGTGCTCTGCAGCGTCCTTAAAACCCCCTATGTCCAGCCCCTCTCTGAAGATGCTGACCAACCAAATCCAGGGCACGCCCCTCAGATATCGGCATCCAATCGAACACATCACTGCACTGATGGTCTGAAGCACTGACTGGTCCGGCATTGTTTCGTTGAGCCTGGTCACTTGTTGGCGGGAAAAGCTTGGGAACGGCGAGGAGGTACATTTCTATTCTTCAGCCAAGAATCGATAGGCAGCTGGTTCCGGCAAGTGGATTTACTTCTCAGAAACCCAAGTACACGTGCGCGCCGCATAGGGCTCCCAACATTGTCCCTTTTCGACAATTGCGAATCTTTCCTGCATTCCCGGGAAATCACTTAATGGCCGTATGCGTCATGCTCCTTTCTTGTCCTGCACGTCAGCGGACATGTCACTCTGTCGTCTCCTTTGGAAAGTAGACATTCCTCACTGGACGATAGGGCTTCTCGACTGGAAGGGTGAACAAAAGAAAGAAAGCACTTCCTGCATTTCCCGCAGGGGGACGTTTCTTTGTGTTTTTCCAGACGTTCTCTTGACAGGGTCAATTTGGCATTTGCAGGCCTCCACAAAGCAAAACAGGCTTACAAAACAGGATTCCTGGAAACAGGCTCACTTAGAGCCATTGGACCATCACCACATATTCACAATACTTTTCCATGCCCACAGGCGAACAATAGAGCGCGCAAATGCGGATGCTTGGTCGTAACAGGACCTAGGAACCCCAAGAGATGACGGTCAGAGATAGCGGCGAGTGGAGGTGCCCACCAACGAGAAGCGACGCGGCAAGGAAGGAGCAACTGTTGCTGAGGTGCCGAGATCTGCCAGTCGTTTAGGATAGGAGCCTCAGCGACGCGTGCAAGGGCCCAGGGACCCCCAGCGGTGAGGGTCAGAGGCAGCGACGATAGGAAGTGCCCCACAGCCAGGAGCGACGCGGCGAGGAGGAGGAGGAGGAGGAGGAGGAGGAGGAAACACTTATTTACTATGATATGATTTGGCAAGGGAGGTGCGTTTGGTCGTGGAGCTGAGTGGCAGACCTGATTCCGGAACGCCATTGGCCGCCGCCGCTGCCCGAGCTCTCTGGACCAGGACAAGCTGGACCTTCAGGTTTGAGATAGACAGGGCCGCATCCCAGCCCTCCCTAGTTGGCTGTTTTATAGCTTTCTTTTTTGTATTTTGCTGGCACGCCGACACCATGTGGTATAAGTTAGCATACTGCCCGGAGAATTTGTATCTACCCATGAATGTCGGGTCCATGCGTTTTAGTATGGGGGGATTTAGAAAACGCCCGGTTTGGAGCCGTCTACGCTGGCACTCTTCAGATCTGTGAAGACCTTTGGCGGGTCCCGGGAGTTCCCTCCTGTAGAGGCGCAAATAATTTGTAATGTCCACACAAGTTATGAGCGGGATTGGTATGGTTGCCTCGGTAGAACCGGAGGATTGAGCGGAACCCCGGGGGAGGAACGCTCGGGCAGCCGCGTGAGTGGTCTCTTTCCCCTCCACCTCCCGGTGACCGGGCACCCATATAACCTGCTTTTTACTAGTAGCCAAATCTGAATTTTTCGTATGTGTCAATAATATTCTGCGGGTGAGTAGCGCTATGCTACCCCGCACGTAATTTCGGCAGGCCTGTTGCGAGTCCGACATTATGTAGGCTGCGTCGCAATGGGTGGCGGCCAGTGCAATCGCCACTTCCTCCAACATTAGCGCGTCGTTAGTTTTTACTGAGAGCCTGTTCACCTGCCTTCCTTCGTGCACAACAGCAATGGTGCAGATGCCATCCTCGGTTCGACCCGCTGCATCGACGTAATATGTGCCTGTCTTACTGCTATAGTTATTTTGTATAAATTTTGCCCTGGCTTCACTCCTCCCCTGATTATACTCCCAATTCATGTTTGGGGGGATCGGCTTAACCGTGAATGTAGGCGCAACCGTTGCTCAGGTGAGCGGGAATTGTTGTGGCCACTGGTGTACGTGGCTGAGGCATTTCGAGCGGGAGGTGCGTGATGTCGACATGTAGTTCGAATAGTAAAGGAAGTGTGCGCTTCGCTGAGCGAAGGCATGCATGTGCTCCTTCGAGAAATCCCCCCCACTCCCGAGTTCCGCCTGCGCCCGATTTCTTGACCCTCGGGCTAAGGAGTCGGCGGCCTCGTTTCCGGGATTTCCCGACTCCGCAGGAAACGCAGATAAGCTCAACGCGTCGAGGGTAGTGGGGGGTTGGTGTGGCTAGCAGACATTTGGCAGAGAGGTGTACCCTGCCTCTAGCGTAATTTAAGGTTGCACGTTTGGGGTTGCTGATGATGTAGTTAGCACTAGTTTCTGTCAGGGCCATTGCGATGGCGGTCTTTTCAGCCTCTTCTGCTGTGTTTTCTGGTGGCAGTTCGAAGGTGAGGGGGTAAGTATTCGGTTGGTATACTACAGAAATAAGAAGCACCGAGACAGAAGTGAGAAAGCACGAACTCGAAACGCAAAAGCGTCAGCTCAAGCTCAAAAGGTACAAGCAGAGGTTGGGTTATTAGAAATAAATGCCTCGTGGATTCCAAATCCAAACAAGTATTGTTGAAGGAACTAGCACGAACGCAAAAGCGCGGCCCCTACCAGTACTAACAGTACTCCCAAGCTGCGTGTCTGGTGACGCAGCAGCCCCGGCATCGGACGCTACCTATGGCAGAAGTAGAATGGTGGCGAATGCTGTGCCCAAAAGCGGATCAGCGATACCGCAGAATAGCCACAGGTCGGGGGGCCAACCACTCAGATTAAGAAATATACTACTACAAATTAAAAAGTATGAACATAAAAAGAATAGGCATTTTGATAACTTCGCTTGTGAATGAGGTAAGGTATATTATTAAGACATTCTTAATTTAAAAAAAAAATCGTGCAACACTCTTATCACACCCCCTTTATGTTGCATCGGTCGTGACGAATCGTTTCGGGCCTTGCTAGGTTCTTGCGAAGTAGGTAACCAGAGGTAACCAAGGCAACGGAGATAACGAAGCTGACGAAGCACGAAACGGTCTCTTATCGCTGTCTGCTGCTCGTCTGCTGTGGTGCGGGCCTTGGTGCGCCCGCGAAAGTGTATAAATTTAGTTAGCAAGTCAGAAAATATCCCTTTTGCGATGATTTCGATGTCCTTGCTGGTCGGTGCTCTGTCGCCGTTTCGTGAGATTTACTATCCCCCTGCAGCCGTGTTTGTTTGGTTTTGTCCCCTTCGGTGTGCGGCCAGTGCGAAGTCTTTTTGCAACATTGTATTGCGCTTAGCGTTTTATCTCCAGATGAGCCCGCACAAAGTGAGGAAGCGATGCTCTGTGGCACGTTGCGACAGCGTGGACTCAACCGTCGTTGTCTTATTACACCGCTTCCCGGCTGACTTTCACCGGTGAGCAGATCTGGAGGTTGCACACAGACTCAATGTATGCTCTAATGCTTCTGTTTTAAGCCCGTGTGTTGATACTAAAGCTGTTAGGACTGGTGCAACCTTGAAATTGCCTTGAAAACTGCTGTATACTTTCTGCCGAAGAATTGAAATGTGAAGAGTAATCCCAGTGCTCTATGCTCCACGTGTGTTTTGATTCACATACTTTCATTACATTTTTATTTAAATTGCAGCTGTCATAGCTTTGTTTTCTGTACATGCATGGTTCTTATGTGATGATGTTTTGTGGCAAGCACTTGAAGCCTTTTCCATGCCTCGGCTGTGATCATATTAAGATGATTAGCCCGCTTAAACAGCGCTACTGTTTGTGCTGTTTGCGGCATGCATTTTTATTGTTGTAATTTGTTGCTGTATGTTATCGGTTGATTCAATAAACCATGAATATGAAAACCATAATTGTTCACTTGGTACACTCTGTTGCGAACTGGACACGACTTCCCTGTCGCACCAGTGTTTCTTGACCGCACCTTACTGTTCTGAGGGACAAAGTAAATGCTCAAAGTACTTGCATGACTTGCAGCAGTATTTGTATTATGAATTTGCATGTGCGGTCTCTATTTGGAAGTGTTGCTGCCTTTCTATGCCTCCACCTTTGCCAACCACTTTCATAGTGCCGGAGCAAATGCTTATAAACAAGGGCGTAAACAACAGAAACTCGAGTTCTTCTAGATGGCATAGGTTGGCGCGCGCTGAAAGGCAGCAACCTTCAAAAGATGCAGGCTCGTCAATGCAACGCGGCCGTTTTAAAAAAAACAACTTGTTTATAATTCGCGCCAAAGTGAACGTATGCGTGACGTCAACTGGCGTCATGACCCCCAATTTTCATTGGTCGCTAGAGCCCATGAGCCGCCATGTTTTGTACGTATGGGCGTCTATGGAGGCTTCGCTACCATAGTATTGTGAGCCCTCCACGGATCTTCTTTCATTTGTACATACCATCATCATCGTCCCGCGGCGCCGGCTCCGGCGCGCGCTTGGGTTTTCTCCATTAGATTAAACGCTGACACAGAATACCTTGCCTTGCCTTCACGACCTTGCTGTCTGGACCTGGCCTTCTTTCACAAGTGGCAGAGGTGAAATTCGATCCCCTTGCTGTCTTGTGCCCTGCCTCTCGCTAGAGCTACATTCCGGTCACCGTTTACCAACTGCCATCGTCATGTCAACCGAGAGCAGTCCCGACCCGGCCGGACCTTCTACCTCGGCTACACCGCCGCCTCCGATGGTGCCCACACGACAACGCGACCCGCCGCTGTTCGCTGGTCGTCGCGATGAAGACGTCGATGACTGGCTTGACACTTATGAACGCTGCAGTACCTACAACCGGTGGCATGATGCTTTGGAATTTCTGAACGTATCTTTCTAGCTTATTGAGGTCGCCAGAAATTGGTTTATTAACCGCGAGCCCCACACCACAAATTGGCCCACCTTCAAGCAGCAGCTCCGACAGTACTTCGCTGACCCGGCTGTTCGGACGAAGATCGCAAGGAACAAGCTCGCTACCCGCCGTCAAGGTCCCGGTGAGTCCTATGCGTCATACATAGAGGCCGTGCTGGCACTCTGTCGGTGTATCAGTCCTACCATGCCGGAATCTGAACGTGTACACCATGTCTTGAAGGGAATCAATTCAATGGCTTATAAAACAGTTGCCCAAAATCCATCAAGTGTTGATTCGATTATAACGACCTGCCAACGCCTCGACCAGCTACAGTCCTCCCGATTGTAGCCCGGCTTCACTACTGCCCCGACCTCTACTGACCTCGATCTACGAGCCATGATTCGAGCGATAATCCGCGAGGAGCTCCATGCCCTCAGCCCTTTCTGCCGGCACGGGTGCGATCATTAGTCTCCTTCTTCTAACGACGCCGGCCTCCGCACACATCAATAAAGAAGAGTTGGCCACTATCAACCACCCTGTCACACCTGATCCTCCTGCACCTCGCCCAGCACCGATTTACGCTCACATCGCTGCATCCCCTCCTCCTTTTGTTCCCCCACCCCAAGCACCAACCTACAACCACATCAATGCCATGCCGACGGCTCAACCAACGCCACCCTATTACGCACCTTGGCGCCCCTCTCGCCCAGTGTGCAATTATTGTGGAATTCGAGGACATATCTCTCGCTTTTGTCGCCGACGCATTCAGAACGAGCGACGTGGTTATGACGCCTTCGAAAGTGACATACCTGCATATTATCAGCGACGACCAATTCCCAGCCAACCTCGTTGATTCTCTCCACCGCCGGTATCCTCGTCTGAACCAAGTGGGGCTCATGTATCCCGACGCCGGTCCCCTTCCCCATACCACCGCTCTGTTTCGCCACTTCGACCAGCAACAACTGTTCCTGTCCGTAATTCGGAAAACTAAGCGATGCAGTTTCCGGAGGTGAAACTGCACTTTGTGAACTTACAAAAAGGCCTCCTCATCGCCCGTACAATACGATTTCCGTTTTAGCTGAAGGCTTACCGGTCAAAGCTTTGATTGACACAGAGCTGCACTTTCTGTTATGCTGATTTGTGCCACCGTTTGCGAAAAGTAACAACACCAAACTTCGTGGAGCAAATGGCGTCCCTCTGCACCCTTCAGCAAAGTGTACAGTTCGAGTTGTTATAGACGGCGTCCGCCATCATGTGCAGTTTCCTGTGCTTTCACCGTATGCGCATTTGATGATTTTTGGATAGGATTTTTTGTCAACCACTTCAGCGTTAATTTCCTGTGGCGACCATGTCATCCATATGACAGACTGATTTTTCATCTGACATTTCTGCACGGCATCATTCCCTCATTGCCGCAGCTGACACTGTATTGCCTCCACAGTGCGAAACACTTATTACCGTTGTTTCTGAACACATCAGTGACGGAGATGTACTCATCGCACCATCTCATCGTCATCTTGCACATGGAATCGCCTTCCCATCAAGTCTTGTACGATTCCGCAGCAGCTCAGCGATAGTAGCTGCCACGAACACTTCCTGTGAATCCCTCGTGCTGACTAAAGGAACTTCCCTGCCATGCATTGTGGATGCTCACCCTATGTCCACAATGGTGCTCACTGCCCCGCTACCTCCGCAACATGATTCATCGTAAGTCTCACTTTCCATGCTGTCGAAGACAATCAATCCGAACCTCATGCCGTACCAACGTCAAGAATTGCTGCAATTGCTTCAAGCCCACCAAGCCATTTTTGATGCCACTTCCCCACCACTGGTACGGACTAGTGTTGCACATCACCGCATCCTTACCTAAGGTAACTCAATTGTAGGCCGACGACCTTATCGGGTTTCTCTCTCGGAACAAAAAGTAATTGAAGAAAATGTCAATAACATGCTCCGTAGCGATATTATTCGTCCATCAACAAGCCCATCGTCCTCCCCAGTAGTATTAGTTAAAAAAAAGGACGAATCGGTACGATGTTGTGTTGATTATCGCGCCCTCAACAAAATTACCCGCAAAGACGTCTACCCGATGCCGCGTATTGATGACGCCCTTGATTCTCTCCAAGGTGCCCAATATTTCTCGATCTTGGACCTCCGCTCAGGTTATTGGCAAATACCTATGCACGAGGACGACAAAGAAAACACGGCTTTCGCAACTCCCGACGGACTTTACGAGTTTAATGTTATGCCCTTCGGCCTTTGTAACGCACCCGCAACATTTGAAAGAATGTTCGATACTGTACTTCGTGGCCTCAAATGGAGAACCTGTTTATGTTACTTGGATGACATTGTTATCTTTTCGTCAACATTTACCGACCATCCCTTCTTGCTTCAGCGGGCCTTCAGCTCAACACCAAGAAGTTCCACTTTGCAGAGAAGGAAATTAAAATATTGGGACATCTGATGATGAGGACATCTGATGAGTTCTTAGCCATGACGGCATTCGCCCAGACTCTGAAAAAATAATCGCGGTCTTGAACTTTCCTCGTCCGCAACGGACTACAGATTTGCGCAGTTTCCTCGGCCTGGCGTCCTATTTCCGGCGATTTATAAGACATTTTGCAACTATTGCTGCGCCACTTCATGAACTACTTAAAGCGCGCAGCCCTTTCGTGTGGACTGAACAGTGCAACACTGCATTTAAATACCTAGAGGACGCCCTCATATCAGATCCAGTTCTTGGCCACTTCAGCGACAGCGCTTCTACCATCCTGCACACTGATGCCAGTGGTTGCGGTCTTGGCGCTGTACTTCTGCAGCACGATGCAACTTCACGTGAGAAAGTGATTGCCTTCGCCAGTCAGACCATGACTCCAGCTGAGAAAAACTACACCATTACCGAGCAGGAATGTCTCGCCGTCGTCTGGCCTGTTCAAAAGTTTCGTCCTTACCTATATGGTCGGCATTTCACAGTTGTGACCGATCACCATGCTCTTTGCTGGTTATCTTCACTGAAAAAATTGACAGGCAGACTTGGCCGTTGGATTCTACGCCTGCAAGAATACCATTTCGACGTCGTTTATAAATCGGGTCGCCAACACCAAGACGCCGACGCTCTTTCTCGCTGCCTGGTTTCGAAATCAGCCTGCTGTTTTTCTTCACAATGCATTTCCACCTCTGACCACAGCCGATCGTCGCACCCACCGACGCATATCACTGCAGTTTCTTTTGCCGGCTCTTAGAAGAAGCACGCTCTCCGCTCACAGCAATTAGCTGATGCCTACTGTCGGCCCATCATCGACCGCCTTATCGGCGCTTCGAGCCCACCCAACGCTAGGCTTCGTTGACAGCGTCGCAATTTCAAGCTTGAAGATGGCATACTACGCCGCTACGTGTATTATCCTGATGGAACTCGCTGGCTCCCAGTCGTACCGCGTGTGCTTCGCCCACGTATACTAGCGGCTTTCCATGATGGCGCTACTGCAGGTCACCTTGGTTTTAACAAAACATGCGACCGCGTGAAAAGACGATTCTTTTGGCCTGGCCTGTCTACCACCGTAGCTAAATACGCTGCTTCCTACCACCTGTGCCAACGTCGCAAGCGGCCGACTTCTTCCCCCGCTGGTCTCCTGCAGCCCCTTCCCTGTCCCGCCACACTATTCGACGTAGTCGGCATCGACTTATATGGTCCCCTACCTCTCTCCAATGGGGGTAAAAATTGGATTAAAACAGCTGTCGACCATCTTACAAGCTATGCTGAGACGGCCCCTGTACCGACTGGTTCCGCTGAAGAGCTAGCTAATTTCTTTTTGCGGTCAATTGTATTGCGTCATGGCGCTCCTAGGGTGCTTCTAAGTGACCGCGGGACGGCCTTCTTATCGACAGTCGTATCCGAAGTTCTTCGTGCGTCATCTACCCTCCATAAGACAACCTCAAGCTACCATCCCCAGACTAACGGTCTGACTGAGCGATTTCACTGCATCCTCTCAGATATGATATCTATGTACATCACACCGGATCATCGAAATTGGGATGCTGTTCTACCATTCGTCACATTCGCCTATAATACTGCAGTACAGCGGACTACCGCTTACTCCCCATTTTCCCTCGCTTTCGGCCGTCCTCCCACTACAATCATCGACACCTCCTTCTTCTCTACGCCCGACTATTCCTCATCATTACCAGCCCAGTTCTTATCCCGTGTGGCCAGATGCCGTCATCTTGCCCGCCTCAACACAGAAGCGTGCCAGCAAGACCGCAAGAGTCGATACGATTCGAAGCATCGCGTGGTCTCTTTTCGTTCATGGTGACGAAGTACTACTCTATACACCACTGTGCATCCCTGGCCTTAATGATAAATTTCAGCGCCGCTATCTTGGTCCCTACAAGGTAATCAACCAAACTTCCCCAGTAAACTACCAAGTCACACCTGTTGATCCCCCAGCTGACCGACGCCACCGTGGAAATGAAACTGTTCATGTATCTCGCTTGAAGCCGTTTGTGCGCCGCGGTACTTCGGTTGGTTAGGAGCGGCCAGGCAGGCCGCTTCCGACCCCCAGGGCAGATTGTGTGAGCCCTCCACGGATCTTCTTTCATTTGTACATACCATTATCTTCTTCTTCCTCTTGTACATACCATCATCATCGTCCCGCGGGCGCCGGCTCCGGCGCGTGCTTGGGTTTTCTCCATCAGATTAAACGCTGACACGGCATACCTTGCCTTGCCATCACGACCTTGCAGTCTGGACCTGGTCTTCTTTCACAGTATATATACCTTCCGCTGCCACGAGCATAGAGCCGGCAGAGACTATCTTCGCCGAGGAGAGCGATGCAGTCTGCGTGCGCGGCGCGTTCCCGGCCGGGGAAGTAAACAACGCCAAAACAACTGCGGAAGCTTTAACAATAGGCTTTCAAAGCACCGTCGAGCGGTGATGCTGCTCCTGACAGGGAACGCCATCTTTGAGAGAAAAACAAACTGGTGATGCACGCGGCGGCGCCATGTAGGCTTCCGTGCGCGTTTTCTCCTTTCATTTTCTCGCTTGCGCGCACGTGCAGACGTCTCCCGCTGCTTTGTCGCGCGCCGGAATGATCCGGCTGCAGTGCGGGTTCAAAACGTTGTGCCAGCTCGACGGCTATTTTAGGAAAGCGAACCTAATCAAAGGCGAAAAGCTCCTTAATCATGTGTACTCTGTGGAGCAGGTAATTGAAAATGACGCAGCCCGATTTAATGGGAAATGCGCGTCACAAGACAGCGACAACGTCTTGTACGACGTGAACCTTGAGGTAAGTCTGTCCATTTGTTACATTCTGAAATCACCGCGTTATTATAAGTACTAGCTGCGAAACAAAACGGTGCACTCGGTTAAGTTCCCGATGTTGAAATGCATGGAAATGAGTTGTTTCCATATGGAAGTTTTGAAGAAATAAATAGAGCGCTTTCGGATACGACGCTCATGTCGCGGGGAAAAACTTCTTGGCGGCAATATCGTACTACCCACTGTAAAGCTTGGGACGGTACAAGACACGCATACTGCCCCCCTTAGAACATCACCCGCTGACTTAGCTGGAGGCAGCTGAACATCGCTGTTAAGCCACGCGTATTGTTCCTTTTTTTTCAGTCTCTCGTTTTTGATTCAGTTGTCATGTCATGCCTGCACTTTATTTAATTTTTGCGACCATCGGATTTACAGGCGTAAATGCGTAAAATCTGCTCCGCGAAAGCGGTGTTCAGCGTGAGGGGTGGCGAGCTAGAGGTGCGCTGTAGTAGCTGTGGTATCGAGCGCGAAGCGATGGCTTAATTGCGCAGGCATAAAAAAGCACTCAAAACATAGTACTTCGTGTTCTAAATAATGAAACCTTTAAACAAATATTTCGCCTTAATTTTAGCTTCGTACGCGCGCCCGGGATAGTGTGGCAGAGGGGCTGACAAAGATAAGTGAAAAAACGTACACCTTGCACAAGGAATGTTGCTAAACATTTGTAGGGCGAAGTTTGAAGGATGTCACGATTGAAAAGGCGGCAAGTGTCTACGCTGTCTCACTTTTATTTACGTATTTCTTTCATGGGTGGAGTGGTCATGCCAGGAAAACAGGAGCTGCTTGTCCGAGAGGGGTGGTGCACCTGCAAAGCTAGAATTAAAGCTAACTATATGCACGCAGCTGCGGTGTGCCTTCATGTAAACGACCACGAAGTGAATTCGAATTCGTGCGTCAGTGAGCCCTAGAAATGAGGCAAAACGAGTGGAAAGAGGCGCTTAAAACAGGTTGTTTTGGACCTCTTCCCGTGTAAGTGTTTTTGGGCATTCTATGGGCCACACCTTTAAGCAGCAGTTTTTTTTATTTATAGGAAGGGAAAGGCGCACATTTTATGAGTGGATCATAACCTTCCTTACCCCTTGTCTCATTATCCAAAACAGGATAGGGCAGCAGCGTTCCTGATAACAAACCTGCTGACCCAAATATGGTTCTCAGCCATCAGAAATAATGCAGCTGCAAAATCAAAGCGCCGGAAATGTCGTTTGTGCGAACGTGATAAATGACACTGTTGAGAAAGTATCGGAAACAGTGAAAAAGAAAATCTTAAAAGATTTTCTGCAGTCAATGTCACATCGGCCTGTTTACAGGTAATGTCCTTGATCACAAGACAATTGAAGTAAAATATTTTGTTAGCGAAATAGATCATGAAAGGGCGCCTATCTACAAAGCAAAAGTAGTGCTGAACGAAGCACTTTGTGACATGTGCTTTCACATCATAGGCCAATCAAACTGCTCACGGTTTGGCACTAAACTTTAGTAAAAGGTAGCAGACACATTTCATATACATTTTGTTGACTCATTTTTCAAATCTGCCAATTTGCAGATGGCATGAAGGACGTCGACGTCGCCTAAGCAGCACGAAAGCACTTGCCATACGCACAAAAAGGACTGACGAAGGATTAGAGAGAGCTGCTGTCAGCCTTTGTAAGGCATCATCATACACACGTGCTGCAATGCGCTATGATATGTTTCCAACAGCACAGACATTTGTTGAAAAGAAACATTTGCAGTGATTAGTTATGGTGTCGCAACACTGCAATTACTTGTGCTACAGCAAGCGTGAACGCAAAGCGTGATGTTCATAGTTTCTTTGCTCTGAAGTTTCGCATGTAAATATCTTTACTAAGCATCATCACAGAAGCCACAGCACGGAAAGAGTTCCAACGAAAGGTAGGCATCCGTATTGTGCAGGTGAGTTCAGTTACCAGTTTACATCACGAGTTTTTCCTGGCATGGTACGTTTCCTCTTTGTTGTACATTTCAACTCAAGCACTAATTTATATTATTCATGTTCTAGGCAGTACTCGCGCTTCCACAGCAGCCCAGATGGACTGGCAAAAATTGACAGTGAAACTAGGTTGGTTGAGATCAGTGTGCATTCAAGTACAAGAAAGAACATTTCATTAACTATGAAGAAAGGCAAAGCTCGCTCCCCTATTTAATGTTTGATGCAGATTTGATTGTGCTGAGAACCACACATGCTTATTATAAACAAATTCAAGTCCAGATGTATATTTTGAACCTGCAGTGGGCCATTTTCTATGTCTATAGCCCCAAACATTCAGTAATAGTAAAAGTAACTCGGGATGAGGCATTTCTGTGAGAACTTCCCCAAGATGAAATATTTGTGTTTCAAGTTTTTGATTCAGCATTTGTTGTAGGTTTCCATGTTCTGTTTTTATGGACTGATGCATGATACGTTTCTCACATCAAACTTTTTTGCTCTACCTATCTAGCATATTTCAAGTCACCTATATATCTGCTGTTAGCTTTCGGCCCTGGTAAAGGTAAACTCTTTTGAATATTTTGTTTTTATAATTACGCTGCATTCAAGCCTATTTAAGGAGTAATTTTTGTTGAATTGTAGATTTAACTAGTCTGGCTTCAAAGCATTGTATACTTGTTGCGTGTCTGTGTGCTCGAAATGCTTTGATTTGGTGTAGTAAGGTTATTTTACAAAGTAAAATGCTAGTCTATTACCCAATTAGAGCAATAAATTATCTTTTCAAGCTTTTGCTTGATTTTTACCGACGGTTTTTTCTACAAAGAAGGGAAACAATCACAAGCCTTCATTATGTTCCATTATTATAATTGAGCACCTTATACTTTTATGTTGTACATTGGCCTACGTCCTAAATAGTTTACTCCATACTTGATGCCAGTCTGTGTTGTCTAAGTGCTCTCGTTTATTGTAGTAAGTTACAGTTCAAATTCAATAAACCAAAGATAAATGATGTGATATTAATTGGAGTTCTGCACTGGCTTGTGTCCAATACATTCATTTCTTCATTCTTCAGCTTTTTACAATGAATAAAAAAAGCATGCCTTTGCAGTGCAAGAACACATTACAGAACCATCGCAGGACGTCTCACTGCAAAGTAAATTCTAGGCGGAAAACAGTGCTGCGATTGAAGAACGCATTTATTGGTTAAAGTGCACATAATTGCAATTGTCAAGTCACAGTTTGCTATTATGAAACGGCAAAACTTGTTCTTCTTTTAAATGTCAACTTTTTACCAATGCAATCCATGCCTACAAACCAATTTATCGAGACCACTGCAAAGCAAGCAGGCCTACTTCTTAAATATTTGTGCTTGCATGTTTACAAGGGCAGCACACTAAAACCACTTTGTTCTAGTGGGACCAGGCTCAGCTGTAATCTGTTGCTTAAAATATGATATATCTTAAACCTTTGAATTACTCTTTCTACATGGATGCGCACACACGCAATCTTTTAGGCCTTCTCCATGTCTTGTTGAGACAGCTGTCCACCTCCTGAATTAAAAGGGGACATAAGATGTACTGCACGTTTAGCCTCTACCCATACAGTTGTTCGTATGCTTGGGAATCCTTTGTCACTGTCACGAAATCGGCGCAGATTTTTATCAAGCCGGCGCAGCGCGATGCCCGTGCGGCGCCGCATGGAAATCTCCACATGCTCGGCTCCGCAGATGCATCGCTGAAATCCATTACGCTCAGGTCACAATGCACATCATCCAGAACGGAGGCTTTCGGCACCTACATTGCAGCTTCATGAGCTGTACTTTGTAATGAATGCTCATCATTTGCAACAAGCTGTCTGGATAAGATTTCCTTCTTGAAACATAGGTTATTACGAATCTTGTGTAGGCTGCCGGCAAACCTGCCATAAAATGTACTCACTAAATGCATGCCAATGCATCTATTGTTCATAATACACTGGCGCTGCAATTTCATAAAACAGTTAAACAGAACACACTTGAAAACATGAGGCTTTAACTTTTACTGGCAGCATCACAATTTTGGTTTCATATCTTTGCGCCCTTTCCCGATCAGGTGCCTTTTTTCTGTAGCCAGGTGGTAAAATGGTTGGTATGTAAGAGAGATGTTGGCTGATGTCACTCCTGCTGTTGTCCATCAAATGTGCGCTTCGAATTCGCTTATATTATTTTGGCAGCCATTGAGTTCCACCGGCACTGCACAAGAAAAAAAAAGCATTTGCTCTTATCCACCACCAAGACACACAAACACAAGCACACATGTACTCACAAAATGCACGAACACACAAATACACAAAAACACAGAAACAAATACACATACATGAAAAAATAAAGAAAATCGAACACCCTCCGAAGGTGGCAAATGTCAGAGCCGCCGAGCCCCTCAGCATTCGACAATATTAAGGGTAGTAGCGTTCTCAAACTTAAAATGCTGCCATAATAAAGAAGCACAACGAAGTGAACGAGCAAAACAAGGTCGAAGTTTGTTGAAATTGAGAGCAGTATGTTCTGACGCGAGAAAGGTGTTTGCCTGACGCGCAAATTGCAGACGTCAAACCTTTGACAACGTACGTACTTCAAGTGAATTCAACTAACAGCGCAACGATCACACGCGAGTGTGAATTTCAACAATGACGGCTACGTTTAAAAAAAGAAAAACAGGCTGAATAAAACCGCCGCACCATGCCATCGTAACTTGGCTTTCACACACACACACACATGCTATGAGAAGGCAGCGATCTCGATATATAATCCTGTGCGATTCGTCGCGTTAGCAAACAAAAACGTGTAGCTGAAACGGTCAAAGCAGAAAACAAGACAGGCCTGTCATGACTTACTTGACTCTTCTTACAGCGGTGATCCAGGCTTGCCGCCTCTCTCGTACGATCTGCCTGGGAATCCGTACAGCTTCACAGACGGATCGCGTTCTTTGGTGTTGCCTCCACTGTTGTGGCAGCCCAACACGCAGCAATACTTCGGACCTCACTTCTTCTGTCTTTGGGCCGCTTCTGCCATTGGAAAATTCCGCTTCAACACCTTGTCGAAGCAGCGCACCAAACAATCCGCGCGGAGACTCCGCTGCGCCCAGCCAGCACGTGTAAACCTGCGCCGCCGCCGCTGTCACACAGGCAGCGTCTGTGGCGATTCTCCCCAGTAGTCTCTCCGACTGGGCACCAGGGTAGGCGCGGCGCTCTCGTCGCGCAACCAAACTTACCGCGTTCAAATTACCGAGGACGTCAGCGTTCAGCCAGGTGCACCAGAAAGTGCGAGACCGCGGCAGCGAGACCGAACTGGAACTCACTTAGACGAGGCCATCGTGGAGCCTAAAGCTGCTGCGTGTGAAAAAATCGATTCTGAGGTTTCAAAAAATTACAAAAGTTCAACGCTGCTGAACCAAATGATGAGCGGAAGCATTAGCTGCGGGGGATCGAGCGTTCTTCACTTTTTCTTCTTCCTCAGCCCACATATAAAGCCTCGCTTTAACCAAGCCGTATGAACATGCCTTAATGGCCTATAGGGGCAACGTGAAAGCCAGGGTACTAGCAGGCTGATTCTAATATAACCGTCCCACGGGAAATGAGAGACCCAAGTTGGCAGCTCCTGTCAACTGAACCGCGGCTCCGACCGCGCCCAGCTGACCGCTTGAGTTGGGAGCCCATCTCTCGCTTTTGTGTCACGTGGGGTGTGACGTCACAGCGTCACGTGGGTAAAACGTGGCTACCACCGCACTACGCTGAAGGCTCGAAACCTAGAGTAGGATTGCTTTCGCAATAATATACAGAACGCCGCCGCAACAGCGACACTGGGCGCGATCCCAAATGCTGCGCAAAGCGCCATCGCTGGCAATTTATTGTCCGTAATCGCGCAAGCTCAGAACGCCGCTACACAGGACGAAATGTTGACTACAAAACATGCTATTGACAGGGTAGATAGTTCAGTCACGATCGTCAGTAGCGAGGACAGAACAGCTACTGGTGCTAAGTTAACTACCATATGCGATGAGGAACCCGAGTCTCTCCGCGAGGCAACGAGCGCTTCATTCGAAAACGAGCGTTGTACGTGCTGCATGCGTGCAACCTTACACGAGCAGCCGGATAGGACGCAGCCGCCTCGCTGCAGTGATTCTTGAGGTGAAATAATTTCACCAGGTGAGCCTCCTGAGATGCGTTGCATGGGCGGACGTGAGTGGTCTCGCTCGCCTGAGCATGAACCTGTGTGTGCTTGTTCGCGTCGATTGACCAGCAAAGTGTTCCAGCGGCGCTGCGCTAATAGGACCTCCGTGAAGTGTACAGCGGGCAGAACATCAGAAACTGAGATCTGCTGCGAGATTTTTGCATGATGTGCAGTGACTGTTCACGGGAAAAGTGCTTTTGAACTTTATCTGACAAGAACTGTGGCCGGCTTTCAATGTCATGCATGCCACGAAGTGCCTGTGAACAGAAGCAGTGCATGTAGGTGATGCTCTAGTGGACGGAGAGTCGTGACGTTTTGTATGTTCGGCTTGGCTGGGCAAAAAAAAACAAACAGCAAACATCTTATGGATGGGTGTGTAAGGCCGTTTCTGGACTCGACGCGGCCGATTGCGCAATATCGTCCACACCACTGCGCCTTCCCGCCCTCGTCGACATTGGCTGACTCATTATTCATCCCTCCGCATCCCTCCTCACTTCGCGTGGGAAGTCCGCGCGTGCTGACGATGACTCAAGTAGATTCCAGGTCATTCTAGCGAGCTGAGGGGAGAAAGCATAGCGTTGGTAGCATTAAGCTGTTTCTGTTCCTACTCTGCGTCTAGAAGGTTCGGCGCGGGTTATTTGAGAGCACGCCGCGCGGCCATCGGGGGTCCTGATTCCGGTCGTCGATGAAGCTAGCGGTAGCAGGCAGTCCCCGACAGAGAACTCGTAAAAAAAAGCAAAGACCTCATGTTGCTGTTGGCGCGCCAGCTCGTAGAACTGCACGTAGTTTTTATTCAGTCGCCTCTCTTGTAGTGTAGTCGTCTCTCTTTTACAAACAAGTTTTCTGCATCTTCTGTTTGTGTCATATGAAGTCCATTTTCTTTGTGTTACTTCAAGTGCGTCGTCCTTTGTCTCACTGCGCGTGTGTGTGTGTGTGAACTACATGTCGCCTGCCGAACCGACGAGCACCTTGAAGAGGTACGGAATAATTGAAGACAACAACGAACGTGAATTTTTACTCCTTATTCACAGCCCAACTCTCGAATCCAATATGACAACTGGAAAGCCATACCGCGAATGATCTGTATCTTGTTTGGCAGTGCGGTATTTCTGCTCTTTACTAACCGGTCGAGGTTAGCCGCGGCTCTGTTTCCGGCAAGCAGGCGTCTCCTAATTTCATGACTGCTGTCGCCTTCCTAGTTTATCTTGCTGCCTAAAAGGAGAAAATCCGTCACGGCCTCCACTTTTTCTCCGTGTATGTTCCAGGACTAGAGAGATCAAGATGCCATGATCTTTGTCTTCTTTATGTTCTGTTCGAGACCAAAACTTACTTTCTTCTTTCACGCGCGTCAGGCGCCACTTGATGTCCCGTTCAATTTTTGCAATTGAAGTGGTATATCTAAGGTTGTTGATTCGTTTTCCAGCATTCTTCGCTCCAGCTAAAAACTCATCCATCCTGGCCTTCTTTAAGATGCACTCAAATTATAGGCATAACAGGCAGGGCGACAGTATGCAGACTTGTCTCAATCTTTTCTAAATCAAGAACTAATCAGTAAACCAATTTCAGTTCTTACAGTAGTCTCCTGTCTTTCATGCAAGTTCCTCAGGAGACCGATGAGATGAGTTGTAACTCTCGTCTCTTGGAGAGCTTGTCACAATATGTTGAGATCTACTCAATCAAACGCTTTCACATAATAAATGAAGCGGAATAAGATATGTCTTTGGAACTTTTGGTCTTTCCATGATCAAACGAAGGTTGGAAATCAGGTTTCTATTTCCTCTTCTCTTGCGAAACCACTTGCACGTCTGGCAGCTCCCAATCCACCTTCTACGGGAGCATGGCTTGGTGAATTTTCAGCATCGTATTGCTAGCATGAAAATTAAGTGCGGTCGTGCAGTAGTTTGTACACTGTTTAGTACTGCCTTCCTTTGCAATACGGACGTAAACGGACATCTTCCAATCCTGTGGCCAAATTAAAAGATGACCAACTCGTCTTCAGGTAAGGGATTGGAAATGCCGCCGTGGTCATCCGGATCAGGCCCCCCCGTGCCAGGGTGTGCATTTAAATCGATACGCTAGTTTCTAAGGGCAAAGCACTCGCTCGTTGAGCGGCAACTCCTAACTTCACGAAAGATGGCGCTTGACATCTAACCTGGAGAAGCGACCAGAAATCATGCCATATGAGTTGTCAAGGCTGCGCCGGCTGCCATCGCTCACCTGTTCCCGTCACTGACGATGTGATTAACCATGTGACAAGCCGGTGCACTGCGGGCCATTGTACCTCCCGCTTCGCAGTTGACGCGCCGCCGCCCATGCACTATGTGTGAGCGCAGCAGCTATGCGCGTTTCGAGTAATCGCTCCGCACAACCACAGAGGCCGGGCATAGTGAGAGCGGTGCAGAACAGAGACCAGGTAGAACAAATTGTAGCCTTGCATAACAAGAGCTCCTGCTTCTCTCGCTAGGTATAACAGAGCTAAGCGACTGCAAATGTTTATTCGGGGACCAAATGCGGAGCATCGGATCGGCAGGTTGCAGAAAGGATATGAGCTCGGCAAAATATTTTTCACAAGCAGAGCAAGTAGTGTATACTGCCTGTGCACATAAAAAAACAGCAGTAGTTTGTTTACGGCAATAATAATGCTTCTTTCAGGTCTACTGTACATTTTGGTCTTACTCAGTGTACCAGCCTCGCTACAGTAATCTTTGAAATATGCATAAAAGATGTCGCTTTAAATAGTTCACCTAGAACTCCTCTATTTGAATACAATTGTGTTGTTTACCACTCTATATGAAAAGAAAACTTTCGTTATAGGTGCGTTTGTGGACATCACAAAGGCGTTTGATTTAGTGAATTACAATCCACTTCTAAAGAACTAGAACATTACGGTAGTCACGGACAGTCTCTAATGCTCCTAAAATCATCCTAAAAATCCTAAACTATCGCAAAACAAAACAGGCTGTTTGCACTGACAATGTAAAATGAGAACTAAAACATGATACTTCGTACCACAGGGCAGTACCCTCGGGTCAGCACTTCCTTTCATCATCATCAGCCTGATTATACCCACTGCAAGGTGAAGGCCTCTCCCATATTTCTCCACTTAACCCGGTTCTCTGCTACCTGCATCCACTTGACCCCTGCGAACTTCTTAATCTCATCCGCCCGCCTAACTTTCTGCCGCCCCCTGCTACGCTTTCCTTCCCTTGGAATTCAGTTTGTTACCCTCAGCGACCATCAGTTATCCTCTCTTCGCACTACATGTCCTACCCATGTCCATTTCTTCTTCTTAATTTCCACTAGAATGTCGGTAACTTGAGTTATTTCTCTGACCGACTCTACACGCTTTCTATCTCTTAATGTTACCCCTACCATTTTTCGTTCCATAGCCCTCTGGGTTGTCCTCAACTTAAGTAGAACTCTCTTGGTTAGCGTCCACGTTTCAGCGCCATAGGTGAGTACAGGCAAGATGCAACTGTTGTATACTTTCCTCTTGAGCGACACCGGCACGCTGACAGTCATAATCTGCGAGTGCTTGCCAATTGCGCTCCATCCCAATCTTATTCTTCTTGTTAGTTTCTTTTCATGGTACGGATCTGCGGTTACAACCTGTCCTAAGTAGCCATAATCGCCTACTACTTCCAGTATTTCGCTACCTAATGTAAACTGCTGTTCCTTCTCGAGGCTGCTGAACATTACCTTAGTCTTCTGCATATTGATTTTCAAGCCTACCTTTCTCATTTTCCTGTCTAGGTCATCAATCATTATTTGCAGTTCATCCCTTGAATTGCTTAGCAAGGCAATGTCATCAGCAAATCGCAGATTACGGAGGTATTCTCCATCTACCCTTATCCCTAACTGCTCCCATTCCGAGTCTCTGAATACTTCCTCTAAACAAGCTGTGAATAGTACTGGGGAGAGTGTGTTTCTTTGCTTAACGCCTTTCTTTATGAGAATTTTGTTACTTTTTTTATGCAGAACTATGGTTGCTGTGCAGCCACTATATATATCTCCAGCACTTTCACGTACGGCTCGTCTACCCCCTGATTTCGCAATGCCTGCATCACCGCCGAGGTTTCAACTGAGTCAAATGCTTTTTCGTAATCAATGAATGCTATGTATAAGGGCTGGTTATATTCCGAACATTTTTCTATCACCTGATTGATGGCATGGATATGATCGATAGTAGAGTACCGTTTCCGAAACCTTGCTTGATCCTTTGCTTGATTGCAGTCTAAGGGTGTCCTGATTCTATTAGCGATTATCTTAGTAAATTAAGTAACAGACAGTAAGCTGATTGGTCTGTAATGTTTAAGGTCCTTAGAGTCCCCTTTCTTGTGAATGAGGATAATGTTTGCATTCTCCCATGGTTCCGGTACCGTCGATGACACCAGGCACTGCGTATACAGGGTGGCCAGTTTCTCTAGAACGATATCCCCCCCCGTCATTCAGCAAATCTGTAGTTATCTCATCCTCTCCAGCTGGTTTCCCCCTTTTCATAGTTTCTAGTGCTTTCTTGACCTCGTCCTTCGTCAATGGTTGAACGTCTCACTGTTTTTTCCTAACGCCAATCTCATTACGGTCCTTACTACTTTGGCTACTGTAGAAATCTGTATAGAACTCCTCGGCTACTTTGACTATCTTGTCCATATTAGTGATGACGTTGCCCACCTTGTCCTTTATCGCATACATCTGGTTTTGCCTAAGCCCAATTTCTTCTTTACCGCTTTAAGGCTTCCTCTGTTCTTTACAGCATGCTCAATTTTCTCCATGTTATACTTCCTTATATCAGCTACCTTGCGCTTATTCATTAGCTTTGATATCTCGGCGAATTCGATCTGGTCTGTTGGATTGGAAGCTTTCATACTCTGGCGTTTCTTAATCAAATATTTCGTTTCCTTAGACAGCTTACCGGTATCCTCTCTAACTATTCTACCGCCTACGTCTACCGCGCACTCAGTAATGATATCTCTGAAATTATTGTTCCTTTGCCTCTAGGGTAATGTCGCCATCCTCAGTTAGAGCTGAATACCTATTCTGTAGTGAGATTCTGAACTCTTCTGCCCTGCCCCTCACCGTAAATTCGTTGATGGATTTCTTTCTTACTAATCTGTTGCGTTCGTTCTTCAGATTTAGGCTAATTCGGGACGTCACCATCCTGTGGTCACTGCATCGCACTTTCCCGATTACCTCTACATCTTGCATAATGGCGGGGGTTGAACACATTATGAATTCGATTTCATTTTTAGTCTCTCCGTTAGGACTTTTCCATGTCCATTTCCGGTTCTTCCGTTTGCTGAAGAAGGTATTGACGATTCGTAAGTTATTGAGCTCTGCAAACTCAACTAGTAACTATCCCCTAATATTCCTAGAACCAATGTCATAGTCACCTACTGCTATGTCCCCTGCCTGCCTTTTCCCTACCTTGGCAATGAAGTCGCCCATTAGCACAGTATACTGCGTCTTTACTTTTCGCATTGCCGATTCTACATCCTCATAGAAGCTTTCAACGGCCTGGTCATCATAACATCATATAGGTGCATAGGCCTGTACAACCTTCAGTTTATACCGCTTATTAAGCCTAATTACGATGCCTGCAACACTCTTATTAATATTATAGAATTCATCTACATTACCCGCTATATGCTTATTGACAAGGAAACCTACCCCTAGTTGTCGCCTCTCTGGTAAACCTCGATAACACAGTACATGCCCATCCTTCAGTACAGTATATGCCTCATTCGGCCTCCTAACCTCACTGAGCCCTATGACATCCCATTTCATGCCCTCTAGTTCCTCTAACAGCCACTGCTAAACTAGCTTCACTAGCTAGGGTTCTAGCATTAAATGTTGCCAGGGTCAGTTTCCAATGGCGGCCTGTCCTGCGGAGCCAGGCATTCTTAGCACCCCCTGCTGCGTCACAGGTCTGACCGCCGCCGTGGTCAGTTGTTCCGCAGCCGCTGGTGACTGAGGGCCGGGATTTTATGGAGCTTATCATAGGCGGTTGCGGCCAATTACTGCACCAGGGTGGCCAACTCCTGTTCTGGTGAGGGAGTGCGTTGACGGAGGTGTTCACCGGCATCAGGTCGCACCCCAAACCTTTTTATGTAATTGCATCGACACGCGGAGTTTCCATCGACACGTGAAAGTGCTGGAAGATATATATAGTGGCTGCACAACAACCATAGTTCTGCATAAAGAAACAAAATCCCTGTAGAGACAGGTGTTGGGCAAGGAGATACGATCTCCCCAGTACTATTCACAGCTTACTTAGAGGAAGTATTCAGAGACTTGGAATGGGAGCATTTAGGGATAAGGGTAGATGGAGAATACCTCAGTAATCTGCGATTTTCTGATGACATTGCCTTGCTAAGTAACTCGGGGGATGAACGGCAAATAATGATTGATGACATAGTCAGGAAAAGTAGAAAGATAGGCTTGAAAATCAGTATGTAGAAGACTAAGCTAATGTTCAGCAGCGTCGGGAAGGAACAGCAGTTTATGTTAGGTAGCGAAGCACTGGAAGTAGTAGGTGAATATGTCTACTTAGGATAGGTAGTCACCGCAGATCCGGACCATGAAAAGGCAATAACAAGAAGATTAAGATTGGGATGGAGTGCATTTGGCAAGCACTCGGAGATTATGAGTAGCAGCTTACCGGTATCGCTCAAGAGGAAAGTATAGAGCAGTTGCATCTTGCATGTACTTACCTATGGGGCTGAAATGTGGAGGCTAATCAAGAGGGTTCTACTTAAGTTGAGGACAACGCAGAGGGCTATGGAAAGAATATAGGTAAAGATAACGTTAAGAGATAGGAAACGTAAAAAGTGGGTCAGAGAAAAAACTCAAGTTAATGACATTCTAGTGGAAATCAAGAAGAAGAAATGGGCATGGGCAAGACATGTAGTGGAAGAGAGGATAACCGATGGTCGCTTAGGGTAACAAACTGGATTCCAAGGGGAGGAAAGCGTAGCAGGGGGCGGCAGCAAGTTAGATGGGCGGAAGAGGTTAAGACTTTCGCAGGGGTCAAGTGGACGCAGCTAGCACAGGATCGGGTTAATTGGAGAAATATGGGAGATGCCTTCGTCATGCAGTGGGTATATCCAGGTGATGATGATGATGAAGTACGAAGAATCTATAAGAAATAGCACTTTCGAAAGCTATGTAACCTTTGAACAGTAGAGCCACCTTACATAATAAATGTAGATAATTGTGGCTAACTCTTTTTGATGTACAAATCATGGTATGCACAGATTAGTGTACATTTCGAAGTTCCCTAATATATCACAGAAAGTAACATCGAAATGCATAACATATCAAATGAAAAATGGAAAGAATACTTCACTATACAAAGCATATAAAGGATTTCAAAAGCAATAACAATTTAATCAGAACAAAATGTGTATTTCTACGTTCTGCACTTTTAGGTTTTTGTATTATTGTTGATATTGTTCAGTTGGTTCTCCTGATTCTTGCATAGTTACGCAATGTTTGGTTAGAGCGCGTGCGTTATTTGATGGTATCTAAAATAAGGTTTGTATACTATTGCCTGTTTGTCTGCTATGCATGTCAAGACAGGGGCATGGGCCTTGTCAAGCTTCTAGTATAGTAGGTTTTTGTTCGTGTCATAGTATCCTTTTTGTAAAAAAAAATGTTGAACGAAGCACTTGGTTTCATTTGATGGTGTCGTACCGCTATGGTGGAGCCTAAGTGCCCACTTCATTTTTGCTTCCTTCATGCCTTACTCTTAAGGAGAGGCACATAGTTATTTTATAGCTCACTGTTAAAAAGAGAAAAGTAGAATGTGTTATGCAATATAGTGTAGTATATAAATACAATATATAATTTCCCACGGGAGCATCACTGCATTTCATTATTAGTACATGGTTGTCATTGATTACTTATTGTAAACAGTGTCAACGTGAATTAAAAATAGGGCAGCCTTATTTGTTTTTATTTATCGTTTGACTACCTGTAAGCAGATACAAAGGCAACAGGCTGTACTGGCACCTGATTGTTTATCCTGCCAGTAAAATTGTTTGATATTATGTCTTACCAATCAGGCGACTCTACTTTCGCTTAGGTCGGAGAACCACATATGTACTCGTTTGCCTTTGCTGCCGGGCCTACAAACTGCACCGTGCGACGCCACAAATCCAAAGGCACGCTCTGCCAACTGTACGGAGAAATTGTGAGTGGGAAAGATTTTTGCTATTTGTCAATTTGAATTTTGAGCGCCTTGGTCGAACGTTCGCATTCCATGTTTTCTTGTATATCGATATTTTCCTATCTTTCCGTCTAAAACGACACCGTAATAAAAATGCGATTGGGGCAGGTAAACCAAACGCTAATGCTCCTAGAGCATGCATGTTTTACATATTACAAGAAATGGATAAACATGTATAAGAGCAATACAGACAACGAAAACCACAAGACGTTCTCTGTGTCCCATTCATCCATTTATCGTGAAATGGCACGGACAGGCGATCTAATATAAATGCCGATGTTACATATCTAAAGAATAAAGAACTTTAATATAATAAAAAGGGGACAAAAGTTAAGGTACTAAATATATGGCCGCTGTAAAACTTCCCTCTACAGCTTAAGAAAGCTGAAGCAGCTGGTGGCTGGTCAAGAAGAAATGACACCCGGTGCTCTGACAGGGCTTCTTGAAGACATGGCGTTTGGTGGCTTGGTTGTGCTGGCGCACTTCCACATCATATTACTGAGCGTCTGGAGGCGTCTAGAAAATCTTCAATTTAGAGAGCTGACAGTAAGAGATCTTACCGGTAAGACGGTTAGATGAAGTTTGAGAATAGCTTCCTCTTAAAATAGCTAGAAATGTGGTGAGAACCCCTGCACGGTCTCTATGGCACCGGCACTAATATATGCATTATCAGAAAAGAAAATATAATTGCCACAGTCCACCCAATGAGTCCCGTCTAAACATTCTACTCAGGCTTAAGGTTGTTATTGGCGAAAAACATGCGACAATATTTACACGCAATAGTACTCGAGAATCAGAGTTAAAGGCTATCCTTCGGCGCTCGCTACGCTCGCAGCTGGAGTTCTCTGAATATCCTGTGGCCTTCTGTGCAACATCTGTTATACATCTGGTGGAGCAGGGCCGATACGCTTTCCAAGCAGACACCTCGCGGAGTGTTTTCGGAAATCGTGCCCGTTGTCACTCACACAAAGACAACGCGGCCTCGACCTTGTGTTCTGCAAACAATTAGCAGTAAAAACAGGTTCCTGGCGCCCATTATCTACCGTATGCCGCCAACACCATCGTCTTTTCATGGCAACGTGTACGACTTACTGATAGTTCCCCCAATAGAGTGGTTTAAGTGACGAACTTATCTCTATAACGTACATTTGCTGCTCCTGGTGTCTGCTGGGACTTGAAAAAAAAAACCGCTAGATCAGCTTCTCTACCGGACAGATATTTCCTGTAATCTCCTCGCCAACATCCCTAATGCCGACCAATGGGAGAAAGCTGAAGCTGCGCTGCACTCCCGTAATCAGGGGACAAATGAATGAGTCCATATGCATGTGCAAGACGTGACCAACTTTTCAAGGCGGCGACACCCCCACCCCCTTTCCTGCTTCGTAGGCGAGAAGCTTCGTCACGTGTTGGTCGGCGAGAAAGAAGGAGCTGGTGACGGTACTTGTGTGCAGTGCACCGCCCTGTAACTGACTATAACTGCGGCGACCACTGTGTAGGCGACACTGCAATAACAATTGCCCACCAGCCGAATTGGGGTTTAACAACATTTGCGAGCCCCTAGAGATCAACACGGCGTTTGTACGCGAGCTTATCTGGTTCGTTGTGAAGGAGGAATTACAAACCCTCCAACTAATTTCCAAGGACCTTCTTTCTCATCGATAAGTCGCATGAAATTAGGTGTGCTGGAAACACAGCAACACCAAGTCTTGGTGGCTCTCCGCGAGCATTACGTCGGGGTTGCGGGAACATCATTTCTCTGGCAGGCACCAGGCTGAGACTTGAATGCAACGGCTAAAAGGGGTGGCCACCTAGTCTTGCCCATAGGCCCTCCCGATCAGCAACACAAAAAAGGGAACTGTGTCTTTTTGATAACACTGTCTTCCACTATGCTAGTAATGTGGTGAAGAGAGTCATCTTTGCGAGGCACATCCATGCCACAGAGTGGTCCTGCGTTCGTTGCACACGATGATCCTTGCGCTATTTAAGATGAACGGCCACTTTAGTCCTTATCTCGTTTCGTGGCGCACCAGTAGCGTCTCTCCTACCGCTGCCAAAATTTTCAGTCGCCGTTACATGTAACGTGGGAGGAAGTAATAATGAGGCAATACTTATCTTATTCATCGTGCAAAAACAGTTATTCGGAGACGAATTCGGGATCGCTGAGGATTGCATTGGTCTTATGGAATAGAGATTCTACACACAGATATTTCACCGTCGATACTTTGAAGAGCGTAATTCTGTCTGGATTCAAATTATTCCCGGTTTTAACAGTGTAACATAAATCACTCTTATATGCCGCATTTTTGAAGCAGAGTTTTGAAAGAGGAAGTGTTGTTTTCGGATCGTCTTCCAAAGGCATACGACAAAAAGGCACGCCTGTAGCTACGAGAGCTGTACCCATCCTTGTTCGGCTGGTGGATTCGAACTTGTCCTCACAGCCGAGGCTGACATGCCAGCCGCGATGTCACCAGCTACCACCCACCTATCAATTTCTCACTTCCTCGCCCCCGTTGTTTTCTTTCTTCTGAATGTACAGGATATTTATGGTTTTCTAGTTTGCCATCTTTCGGCCATCGCAAAAAGCAGCGAAAGCTGGCGATCACTGTTCGACAGTAAGAACACTCCAGAGCTGAAGTCGGGCGTTTCTCTAGTTTTACCAAGTACGTGAAGTGTTCATTGCGAAGTGTAGAGCAATAGTAAGGAAATTGAGGGCTTCATACCTAACATGAGGACTAAATCCACGGAAGTGCATAGGTATCTACTTTATCCCTACAAAATATCCGGTTCCTTACCAGCTGCATGGTAATGAACAAATGAATCATCATCATCATCATCATCATCAGCCTGATTATACCCACTGCAGGGCGAAGGCCTCTCCCATATTTCTCCACTTAACCCGGTTCTGTGCTAGCTGCATCCACTTGACCCCTGCGAACTTCTTAATCTCATCCGCCCACCTAACTTTCTGCCGCCCCCTGCTACGCTTTCCTTCCCTTGGAATCCAGTTTGTTACCCTCAGCGACCATCGGTTATCCTCTCTTCGCACAGCATGAACAGATGAATATTTGTGATCTTATCCGCGGAATGAATTTTCTGCCGCCTATTGCTACGCTTGGCTTCTATTAGAATGCAGTCTATTATGGACTATCGGTTTTCCTGCCCTGAAGGTACATAGCCACCCCATGACCACTTCTGATTTCCTAATTATATAGCGAATTCGTCTATTCACAAACATATCCGCATTTTCTCTGTCAGAGTTGCACGAGTCATTTTACACTCGATACCTCCATGCGTCGCCATCAATTTCCGTTGAACTCGGTAAGTCAGGTACACCCTTATTATACTTGCTCTTGAAGAATACCTGTAAGCTGCAGTACTTGATCTGAAACTACTTATCTAATACACATCATTTCTACTTAAAACACTTTTCTCCACAGGAAAACGGCCATTACCTTCCTTAAGTGGTTAGATTCATTTACAACTTACAGCGCATCGCTACTTGTTCTATTCCTAAGCTTCGCAACGTTTGTTTACTGTTCTGCACAAAATAGTTAGCGATACTATGGTGCATTGCCTCTTTAAATTATCAGCTGTATTTTTAGTTTGTCATTTAGGTTGCTTCGCATTAGAATATCATCAGAGAATTGAAAATTGCTGTCCCTATCTTAACTATACCTTATTCCTCACTGATACGAAATAAAGGCACCCTATTGTGTATGGGAATATATATATATATATATATATATATATATATATATATATATATATATATATATATATATATATATATATATATATATATATTGTAAGGACGGGCTTGGTAAACCAGGTTTATTGGAGACCCGAAGCCCGGGGCCGCATACCGAAGTGAATCACACTGACCGATGACTATGGGTATCTCCAAGAGAGAAGGATGAAGGTGAAGCAGCACGTGCACCCGTATATATTGTTACGACGGGGTAAGACGTCAGAGCGCTGAACAACAAGACGTTAGGGCAGGGAGCTGAGCTGGTCAACAGCAGCGCGTCCGGCATGAGAGTCTTTTTCCAACGTCCTTCTCCTTCATTTGTGTTAAACTTCACCTTCTTCTGTACAGTTACATTTCCCCCCTGGGCAGACGAAGCCCCCCGGGCGAGGTAATTATTCGTTTCCACGAGAGTGACACGGCTTCATCCGGGCGACATGGGCAACTTCGCTTCTGACTGAGCGACGACCACTGGCTGTCATAGGTGCTATTTGGTAGTTCACTTGACTGACGCGCTCAAGCACAACGTAAGGCCCAGCGTAATGCACCAACATTTTCTGGGCTAAATCACGCTTTCGGAGAGGTCGCCAAAGCCACACTAAGTCTCCAGGGGCGTGAGACACATGGTCATGCCGGCTGTCGTACCGAGCTTTTGAACGCTCTTGCGAAGCGAGAATTCGCAACCGGGCGAGACGGCAAGCTTATTCGGCTCGGCAAAGAGTTTTCGCGATGCACGGTTCGTCATGGACGGAGAAAGGAAGAATGGTGTCTAGACAATACCGAGGAGGACGGGCATATAGCGGTCGTCTCGTGTGTTGCTGTGTTGAATGCAACGTTATAAATGGCAGTATAGTATCCCAATTCTTGTGGTAAGATGCGATGTACATAGCATGTTTGTGAGTGTGCGGTCTGTGCGTCCGTCAAGCCGTTGGTTTGAGGATGATATGGTGTGGAATGCCGAAAATGCGACGAACACAAACGGAGAAGCTCTTCCACAACATCTGCCATAAACTGGCGACGTCGATCACTGATGATCACTCGCGGAGGTCCATGGCGGAGGATCACAGAACGGAGGAAGAACAGCGATACGTGGTGAGCGGTGGCTGAAGGAAGAGCAGCCTTTTTGCAGTATCGGTTGAGATACTCGGCACAAACCACAATCCAGCGATTTCCGTCGGATGACTTCGGGAAGGGACTCATAAGGTCGATTCCAATTTTCTCAAATGCGCCACGTGGTGGAGAAACAGGATGCAGCAGGCCCTGTGGCGTTGACGTAGGACGTTTGTGTTGTTGGCACTCAGGGCAGCTCACCACATATCGCTCAGTCGTCTGGCGCATCTTTGGCCAATAAAACCGGTCGCGGGCACGATGGAGCGTTCGTGCAGAGCCCAGGTGACCGGAAGTGGGGTCGTCGTGCATGGCATGCAAGATGCACGAGCGGTAGCTCTCGGGAACCACGAGCAGAAAATTCGTGCCGGTTCTTGAGTACAAAAGGCCATCACGGAGACAAAATGGGCTGGAAGCAGTGGAATCCCTCGCCTCCGCAAGCAGTGGCTCGAGGCTTCTGTCGGTCTCTTGTGCAGTCCGCAGAGCCGAGGCTTTGGGAAACTCGGGCACGACGGAGGCGATGTATTGATAGAAATCGGAAGAGTCACATTCGGTCGTAGGAAGAGGAAGACGTGAAAGACAGTCTGCATCGGCGTGTTTGCGGCCACTCTTTACGAAACAGTGAAGTCATACTCCTGCAGACGAAGTGCCCAGCGTGCCAGACGACCAGATGGATCACGCAGGCTGACGAGCCAACACAGGGCATGATGGTCCGTCATAACTGTGAAATGGCGTCCATATAGGTAGCACCGAAACCGCTGAACAGCGAAAACTACGGCGAGACACTCCTGCTCCGTAACAGTGTAGTTACGCTCAGGTTTGCTGAAGGAACGGCTTGCATACGCAATTACATGTTCGCCTGTTGCCGAACGTTGCACAAGCACAGCGCCAACACCAATCGCACTTGCATCAGCGTGGACTTCAGTGGGAGCGGAGGGGTTGAAGTGCCGTAGTATGGGATGTGATGTAAGCAGAAACTTTAGTTGGCAGAAAGACGCGTCACAATCTGAGGTCCAGTGATGTCAGGGTAGGCGGATGATGTGATGTCCAGGAAGTGGTGTCAGAGGGTAGGCGACGTCGGCAAATCTCGGGATGAATCGTCGAAAGTAGGAACACAGCCCCAGAAAACTGCGGAGCTCTTTTTGATTCTCTGGTCGTTGGAATGCTGTAACTGCTGCAGTCTTCTGTAGATCTGGCCGAACTCCATCGCGGTCGACGAGATGCCCGAGTACCAGCGCTTGACGTTCGCCAAAACGGCACTTTTTGGAATTCAGGACAAGGCCAGTCTTCTGCAGGCAATCGAATGCAATAGCAAGTCGCGTGTTATGTTCAGTAAAAGTCCGGCCAAAAATAACATCGTCTAAAAAGCACATGCAGATTTCCCACTTTAGGCCACGAAGTATTGTTTCCATAAATCTTTCAAATGTGGCCGGCGCATTACATAGGCCGAAGGGCATCACGTTAAATTCAAATAGGCCGTCCGGCGTAACAAATGCAGTTTTTTCCTTGTCAGCAGGGTTCATCGGAATCTGCCAATGCCCCGATCGCAAATCAACTGAAGAGAAATAAGACGCGGAGAAAAGGCAATCTATGGCATCGTCGATACGCGGGAGAGGATACAAATCCTTTTTAGTGATAGAGTTGAGGAGACGATAGTCGATGCAGAACCTTCATGTTCCGTCCTTTTTCTTTACCAATATCACGGGAGGAGCCCAAAAACTGGTGCATTCATGTATTACGCCCCTGTTCAACATGACTTACTCGGTGATGATCTTACGCTCTGATGGCGACACACGGTACGGCTTTTGATGGATCGGATGGGCAGATCCCGTGTCAATCCTGTCGCGTGCGCACGACAGCGCAAAACGTTGCACGTCATCGGACTGCGCGAAATCAAAGACGGGTAGGTGCTGGGACAAGGGGTTCTTCAATATCAGTCGTTGTGAGGTGTTCAACGATGCGCTGATCATCGGAAGAAGCTTTTCGTCCGCAGGTGAGTTAGTAGCGGTGCTGTCTAGGGAAGGGGTGACGACAGCTACACAATTCGGAAGAGTTGCGCTAAATGAAGCTAGTTTGGAGCCGGCTGGAAAAATAACCGGTTCCTAAAGAACAATTTATAGTCCACAGTCCGGTACGTCCCTTTTTCACGTGAACCAAGCAATGCGGCACTAATACATTTTTCTTTACGCACTGTAAATTATTAGGCGCCACCGTTGCCTGAAAAGAGTCGTTAATAGCACGGGAGCAGGACACCTGGGCACACACTGCAGAATGTGGCGGTACAACGGCTTCATCACACATACACAAAACGTCTTCATAATTTGACGTCTCTTCCAAAAGCTCAAGAGGAAGAGAACCACTAACACTTAGCTTTCCCGTTAGACAATCAACTGTGGCGCCGCACATGCGCAGGAAGTCAATCCCCAAGATTACGTCGTGTGTAGATCGGGGCAGTACTGCAAACTCCGCCGGAAATTCTGTGCCCCCCAAAGAAACTTTAACGCTGTATCCCCAACCGGATACAATAACTCTCCACTTACTCCATAAAAATTAGCCGTTTTGTCCCAAACAAACATAACTTTGTTCTTTAAAAGGTTCTTAAAATCTTAACTCATTATTGAAACTGTAGCACCAGTGTCTACCAACACCATCGTTGGCAAACCATCAACAATCACATTGACCTTGTTCTTTAACATGCACACAGACGGAGGAATAATAGGTAGTAGCGCACATTGTCCAGCGACCTCACCTCCATTGGCAGCGCTGGCTAGTTTTCCGTCATTGGTAGCGGAGATCGGCGCCGTGGAGACGGGGAGCGGCGCACACGAAATGACGGAGGTGGTGTCACACTACGGTCTAACACTGGCGAATGGCTGCGGAGCCTTTCGTTTTGAAAACGGCCCCTCCGGGAGGGATGTTCTGGCCGATAGTTGTCGATTTTGGGCTGGATGGTGGATCGGTTCGATGCTGTCGGGGGATTCCTGAACGATGCGCGCCGATTGCAGTAGCGGGAAATGTGACCCGCGACACCACACCGGCAGCATACCGGAAGAGGTCGGACAGAAAGTGGTGTGTCAGCTGGTTCCTGGATGGTACGCCGCGGCGAATATCTAAATGGTGGTTCCGGGACGATGTAGCTGTCCGGCGATCGGCGAGATGTACGACTGGAGTAAGGGCTAGGATCTCTACGCTGATGGCCAGACTGTTGGTAACTCTCTTCCGGTCTTGGTCGCGGAGTGTATAGGGTCTTCGCGGCAGGCGAAGTCGGTGGCATTCACGGACATCGGCGGGCACGCACCCCCATAGGTTGGAAGAGCATATACATCACCTCCGAAGCCGTCGGGCCGGGCAAGCTGCACACGTCGTGACATCTCATCTCGAACGATTTCACGGATGGCGCACAGGAGGCTTTGAGATGGCGATCCTTCAATACTAGCCACTGTAGTGACATTTGCGAGCCGTCCAAATTTCGTTGTAATGCGGCGAGTCTTTAGGGTCTCGAATGTTCAGCGTTGTCGGATAACGTCAGAGGACGAACTCAAGTTGTTTGCAATGAAGAGTGGTAGACATCTTCCGTAATGCCTGTCGTGTTAGCCCAGGCAGGGGGGCGCCGCTGCACCCGCGCCGGAACGCTGCCCGAGAAAGCAGTCTAGACACCGCGCTCCCAGACGACGAAAATCAACCCCCGTTTATTCTCGCACTCCGCTTTTATACACTTGCGCCACACTTGCGCCACAGATACACTAGCGCCACTATCGCAGTCGCAGCTGCCAGCCAAGCCAAGCCAAACCAAAACAGATGATAACAGCACATCCCCCTTTTCAAGCACTATTAACTTTACATGCATACACTTCAAAATAACATTGGAACACACCCAAGAAAACACGACAAAACACAGTCACTCCAGCATCAGTCGTCCACTCCCAGCCTTATGGGTTTGCGAACAACTCTTCCAAATCTGGTCGTAGTTACAATTCTAGCTTGAGAATTGCCACTGTCAGTCTCCGTCTGAGTTAGAGGCACCAAAGCTTCCGGAGCTTCGTCAAATTGGTTGTCTACTCCAGTTACCAATCCGGCCCTGCTGGGCTTTTCCTGACTATCCGGAAATTCATAGTTCTTGGCGTCTTCGTCAGATAGTGAAAACGTCTTGAATATGTCACGAGCTTGCCTCCCCATTGTGTGCAACAGCGTTCGTACCTGAGCCTCCCCGGAGCATTCGTTGAGTCCCGTTGCATATCGGAAGTCGTCGAAATGTTCGATCCACGCCGGCCACTCTGACGTGCGGTCAAAGTCCAGCGGTGGCGGTTGCTGCAGTCCATGCAGCCGCATTGAAGGCGTCTTCGACATCGTGGATGTAAGGTGCCTGGCTCAGTGCGAAGATTCTTGACCATCTGACATCATGTCGTAGACGGCCACTTCTGACACCATGTCGTGTTAGCCCAGGCAGGGGGGCGCCGCTGCACCCGCGCCGGAACGCTGCCCGAGAAAGCAGTCTAGACACCGCGCTCCCAGACGACGAAAATCAACCCCCGTTTATTCTCGCACTCCGCTTTTATACACTTGCGCCACACTTGCGCCACAGATACACTAGCGCCACTATCGCAGTCGCAGCTGCCAGCCAAGCCAAGCCAAACCAAAACAGATGATAACAGCACACCTTGAGCAGATGGCCTACTTTATCGTCTTCAGTAATCCTGCTGTCGACGGTCTTGCACAATTTGAGTATGGCCCCGGTGTAGGTGGTGAAAGCTTCGCCGGCTGCCTGGGCCCTCTGAACAAGTGTCTGCTCGGCCTGTTTCTTCTTTGCAGTTAGATCACCGAAACATTCCTTGATCGCTCCGACAAAACTTTCCCATGTTGTCAGGGTGTCCTCGTGGTTCTCATACCACATCAAGGCGGTTTGCGTCAGGAAAAGACAACATTGGCTAGTTTAGCCACCGAATCCCAATCGTTATAGCGGCTCACGCGTTCATAATGAGTGAGCCAGTCCTCAATATCTTCCCCTGCTTGGCCGGCAAAGGAACGAGGCTCGCGAAACGGTAGCGTCGTATTCGTGGTGGTCGGCGGCACATCGCGAGACGGAGGTAGAGGGTCTCGTGTTGATGTTCAGGGCTGCTCGGTAGTCTGCTGCATTCTTGTTGAAAAAGGTGGGGGACCAGCGAGGCGACGGCTCCGACGAAGCTCCAGCGGTTGAAGATGCGCCTTGAAGGTAGTCGCACCCAGCACCTCCGCCAATTTGTTACGACGGGGTAAAACGTCGGAGCGCTGAACAAGACGTTAGGTCTGGGAGCTCAGCTGGTCAACGGCAGCGCATCCGGCACGAGAGTCTTTTTCCAGTCTTTTTCCTTCACTTGTTTTAAACTTCATCTTCTTCTGTACTGTTACAATATATTCAATCGGACCCTCATGATTACTCGTGCCAGGGTTAGTGTCCAATGGGGGCCTGTCCAGCGGAGCCAAGATTCTTAGCATCTCCCGCTGCGTCAGGTCTGACTGCCGTTGGTGACTGAGGTTCGGGGTTTTGTGCATATATATATATATATATATATATATCATGGGGCTTCGCAGTCCCTTTAGGGGTTTTAAACCCCGCGCGCGTTTTCCTATTTGTGTTGTGCTTGCGGGGGCAGCGCGAGTGCACATGGGCGAGCAGCCAATCTTGGGGACGGGTTGTGTGCGGCGAAACGACAAGGATAGATTAGCGCGTCGGAAGCAAGGCGCGGAGCCTTTTGCCCCGGCGGGGACCATAGCGGAGCGGCCAGCGAGCGTTATGGGCCAGCCGGGCGTGCACAGACGACGGAAAGAGGACCGGTGACACGAAGATGGAAGGAGTGCCTGCAGAAATGGCGCAGGCGTATTCTCGTGAGTTGTTTCCACGCGTGGAGTAATGTCGCTTGTGCCGCAGCTAGTGCTTTGGCGCCATCGCTCGGCCTGTTCGCGCCGCAGTGTGTTCTGTTTGCCGCGGTGAAGTGCTGACCCTCGTTTCGTTTTATCCTTGGCAGTGTATTGTCGTGCTCGTCGACATCATGTCTTCAGGGCATTGGCGTTTCTTTTGTTTGTTCCTTTTATAAATGCTTTTGTGTTTATCCGGAAATAAACAGATGTTTTGAAAAGAAACTGGAACTAATTGTCACTCGTCGGGCGACGCCATGGCACGTGGACCCCGAAACCTTCAATATAGCGCGTTGTTTTACCTTCCACTTCGCATTTAATGTTCTTTATCCTAATATACGGCATAAGGCAAATTCTTGTAAATGCCAACACTATAATCATAACAAAAAAACCCCATCGTTTGCCTTGCACTCGTAGACTGCTCGCTTCTTTAAATTCTTTAATACACGAGCTCCTTATTTCCCTCTCAATTATATATATATATATATATATATATATATATATATATATATATATATATATATATACAAGTGAAAAATTGCTTCATACTGTTTCCAAGTTTATTAGTAGTCGACGTCTTGAGAAAGGCAGGGCTCCTGCCGAAACGTCGACTACAAATAAACTTGGAAACAGTATGAAGCAATTTTTCACTTGTATGTAACCTCTAGCAACCAAGTACGTCTATTTACTTATGATATATATATATATATATATATATATATATATATATATATATATATATATATATGTGTGTGTGTGTGTGTGTGTGTGTGTGTGTGTGTGTGTGTGTGTGTGTGTGTGTGTGTGTGTGTGTGTGTGTGTGTGTGTGTGTGTGTGTGTGTGTGTGTGTGTGTGTGTGTGTGTTTGTGTGTGTGTGTGTGTGTGTGTGTTTCTGTGTGTTTTATGATGGCAGATGTGTCGGTCTTCGGGAGAGCCTTGCTTGCTATTAGTGGTTAGGGTGAAAATAAATGAAGCGAAGAACTCGGAAAATAAAAACGAAATGAAGGAAATAGATGTTCTCACACACGTTTACATGCACATACTCACACAGAGATCAGTTTAAATGGTATATATATGCTCAATGGCCTCAAGAAAGGTTAACAAGGACTTTGTAGGTCGTCAAGCCGAAGACCCATCGCCGCAAGCCCCGAAGAAGCGTTTAAGACGCATGTGTTGATACAAGTTGCCTTAGGCACCTATTGCAGAGATTCTATACATAGCGTACAACAGGGCAAATGTATGGTGATTTTTGTTTTTATGGTATTTCTACTCCTTTTACTATTCATCAATCAGTTTGAGGTTTGTGGCAATAGTACCCCACCACATGGGCTCAGTGGTTATGCCGCTCGAGTGGTGAACTCAAGAATGCGGAAATAAAAACTGACCTCAGTGACCGCTTTTTGAGGGGCTCAGTATTTGCAGAGCCCTCTGCTACAGCGCCTTTCATAGCCTGAGTCAATGTGGGATATTAAACACTATAAGCCAACCGCAACATTTTAACTCGGCAGCGTTAAGATCTTTTTTCAGAAAACCGATTTTGAAGCGTGGTCCTCTGATTTAATTCGAGAATCTGCAAGGAAGCAGAGGTATGAAAGAAATTCTTCCGAACTAAATAGGAATAGAACTCCGGCTTTTCAGATTGTGAGGCGACGACGTAACCGACACACCGCACAACCACACTGCCTCTCGAGTAAAGGTGCACCTAGTTTTGACATATGACAATATGGTAATGCAAAGCTGTATTAATAAAAAACTATTGCGAAAATAATATTTACGCGCAACAAATTATATGTTTTCGCGTATTTGGCGCTTTGCTTGCATGAGATTTTAGTGCCGCAATGCGGCGCCCGCCGGAAAGCCCGCCACTGTACTACATTTTCGTAGTGCCGCTGGAGCGCACGCATTACAGATTGCAAATCCTCTCAAAATTCAATAGAAGGAGCATCAAGTGTATGCATGGAGATACGACAGAGTACAAATGAACAGCCTTGGTGCGTGGGGATTCGACATTCAAATCCTCAGCACGACACGGCGAACACACTCCCGCTTTCTTTCATTGGAGCTGTAGTCCTTCCCCTCCTGGTATCCTTCCCTCGGAGGTGTTGGGTAGAAGGGAGCGGTGGGACGAGCAGGCGTGGAGTGGCAGGTGGCCCCTCCTTCCCTCTTCCTTCTCGTCTCGACGGATAGCACCGGCAGCATAGGGTTAACAATGAAATGATTTCGCTGTCAGCGGCTACAGCTGCGACAAAAGAAGCACGACCAAATAGCAAAACCACGAGGACCAGAGGCTGCTCCCGATGTGTCGTAATTTTCTGCCACACATGTGACCCATGCTAGTGGCGTGGCGTTTCGCTTTAAGAGCGAGAGCAGAGCCACAGCCAAAGTAGAACCACCGACAACCGTCCACCAACCGGTACCCCACAGGAATTCCAGCTGGGGATGTTAGGTTTAGGAATGGAGGAAATCCACGCAGTGAGCTATTCCCAACTATATGCTGGGAATAGCTGGCCTGTATGCACAGCCCACCTAGATTTTACAAGCTTCCCATCGCCACTGCGATGTCTTGACTGCAATCACTGCTATCGTCACCGAACAAGTCATTATCGTGAAAATGCCTTGCTACTAGTCAATTTTTATTTTCAAAACATCCTTCCACACATCAGTAAAATAACTTTTCCAAAGAGCCAGCTTACATCCCATAACCCAGAGTAATCGAGTTTCCCGACTAAAATTGTATCAGATTATAATGTATCAGATTATAAATAAACACTATTAGGTTAATATTTCTGAAATATTTACCTTTTCTTCTGGATATGCCATCAGGCAGAAGTATCAGCTGACACCATTCCGCATGAAAATAATTGTTTAAATATTTTGCTAGGAACGTATCTGATTGAAATATAATAAATAATGTGACAGACTCAACTTTCCCTTTCTTATTTTACGGCGAGTCTCTTCTGATAGTGCAGAAGTTTCAATATGCACATTTTGCTCTATTCGCGTTTCTTCACAATGCATTGTGTTGAAAATGTGTTGGTGTATTGTCTTTACGTTGTATTTTGTCGTCAATAGCTTTTGCGGTTTGTAGTATTCCCATGTTGCTAAAATCTCTTGTGGATTGCAGTATCTGTAAATAATGAAAAAACATTGATCAGATTCTGCGCTGCTCCTCCGCTACTGCCAGTTGTCGACGAAACCCCGCCTAACCTGCTCGTGAGGGCCGGCAAGTCCGTCAAACCACTATTTCTGGATGTTTTCCTTTCCTTCGACCCTCACCATGTATACATGGGAAATAAATTGAAAATTTAGTTCAGTTGAAACTCTCAGCAAAATGCTCCTTTTCGGCTCCTTAGCCCACAGCCGCAGATTCCGAGGCAGCGTGGCCGGACGATGTGGTGTGGTCCGTGTATCTTGATCTTGATCTGTGTATCGAGTTCACCAAGCTTTGCTTCTAAGCGAGGTGATATAGCTTCTAACGAGGCCGACAGGCGAGCGAGAGCCGCAACTAGTTCAGAGTTTACTGTGCTAGGGGGTGTGCCTGAGTTCTTTTTCATCGTCGGTTCTTTGATTGGATCTGCCTGAACATTACCGTGTGAGTGCGAGAGCAAAACGTGGCACCGCACGATCTGGCGGGCGAGAAAAGCGACACAAGTGGAGGGACTCTAAACAATGGCGCGTAACCGAGGTGTATTCAAGTGGGCTAGTCCAAAGCTGAAAATTCATAGTTGGACGCCAAATGAAGGCCACGCCATCAGGTGTAAGGGTGTGGGAACCACAGCTCCCCTTCGAGCGACACAAGTTAAAACAAAAGCAGAAGTTTATTCACTGAAAACAAGGAAATAAAGCGCCGGCGTGGCTATCGAAGGAAAAGCACAAACACGGCCGTAGGCAATTCTTGAGAAGCATAGAATAATAGGGCTCATGCGCCCGGACAAGCACTCACGTCAATGGTAGCCCAGATAGACCCCGCATCTGGTTGTTCGCCGAAACCAAAAGCCCCCCACGCGCTTGTTCAGCGTGCGTTTATAAAAGCTGGGGTACGCCCCCTCAGATGCTTGTGTGCATGAGCGGCGTTTGTCGGTTCCAGGCGCTGACTTTATAAGCGCACGTCGGCCGGGCGGCCTACAGCCCAGCCCATATGGACAATTTTGCTAAACTTCGCGTAATATGTACGGCGCATAAAACAGGTGAGAACGCTGACGAAGCGCGCCTAGTCATCGTGCAATGTTCATCCTCTTAGGAGATTTCAGAGCGACGGTGACAGGAGCGGCGTTGTTCATATAAGCGGTGAGGACACTCGCATGTGGAAGGATAGTTGACGAGCACTCGGATTGATTTCGAAAAGGAAGCATGAATATGTGGTCGCGAATGTGATGTCTCTAGCACCGGTTGCATACCCTATCTGAGGAAGGAGCTCGCAGTAAAACTGACATTCGAACTAGTGGCTAAAGCATCTTGGAAAATTAACAGCGCACACAAGACAGGCACCAGGAAGACAACACCACAAGCGCTGGCTCGCAACTGAGCGTTTACTTACAAAATGCAGAAAATCTACACTCAAAGGCAAAAAAAAAAACATTAAAAACAATTGTGTAGGCGCGTCCAGATATGAAAACTCCCATTCATGCAGGACAACCGAAAGATCATTAACACATAAAGGCTGATTTTTTACAGGTATGGTGGACCTCTGACACCTCTCTTGTCAACTGATTAGGATGTCTAAAGAAAACAGTAGGTTTATCGAGCAAAGGCTTACAGCCTCTGCATTCCGTATAGTGCTTGGCAATATTCGAAGAAGGCGGTTGTTCTAATAAAAGGTTCGTCTCTTGAAAGCGAACATTCAAGAAACGACTAGTTTGACCTATATACGCCCACAACACAGCGGAATATGGTACACTACTCCTTTTGCTTATTTGATGTACCGGTTTCCATGGTTCATAATGCACACCTTCCGCTTACAAGAGCAGTACATTTAGAGCGCTTCTCAACCCTAGTACAAATGCTCCGAATTTTTTTTCGGGGCTGAAAATAATACCAAAATAACGGCTTGAGGGGCTAGTTGGTGCTGCATCGTATTCAGATATGTGGCGCAAACAAACACAAACACAAGAGAAGATACACAACACACGCGCACACTACCAACTGTAATAAGAATCTGAAAACACTTCCTCTTCACCACTCCTCCTCTTCTACACTCAGGCACGTCTCATCTTTCTCTTCTTCTCATCTTCCTCTTCTTTGCCAAGGGGATAATGGCACTCTCTTCCTCGCACACCATAACATCGTCCAAACATGGCATTGACCATCTTCCTCTTCCTCTCTTCTTCCTCTTCTTTACCAAGGGGATAGTGGCACTTTCTTCCTCTCAGACCATAAACATCGTCCAAACATGACAGTCACAAATTCTACACTGTCTTGTTACTCCACACCTCTGCTTTGCCCAGTAACTCATACCACGCTGGACAAGCAAATACCACCACATAGTCACATAGTCATACACTAAAAAACACCGCCACACATATACAGTAGGACATGTCCATCCACACCACATAACTTGTGTAGTCCCTATGTATTGAGAAACTTTAACTTGCCAACATCTACGAAGCCGCGAAGCCCATGTACTTGAGGGAAAAAAATTTCTGTAAACTACCATGGCCCCAAACGTAAGATGAGTCCAAGAATAACAACTTTAGGCCAAGAATAACAGCTTGAGGCCCGATAATATTCTCGTTCTTTGCATTACTCAGGAGGATTGCTCAATAAAATTAAATTCTTTGCTACGTAAACTCAACGAAGCTTTACTAATGCATCTCTCTTCTTTCTTCTGTATCCAATACGCCTCTAAAATTTCGCGCGCCATCTTATCCCGACTCTTGCCTAATATGTTTAGCCTGCTAAACAGCGGCTCACACTTGCACTTTTGGCAGTGCAAGGCTAAATTTGACCCTTTGCCATTTTCTATGGACTTCTCGTGTTCCCTCATTCTATCATTATTACATCTTCCTGTTTGCCCAATATATACTTTACCGCACGTCAGAGGAACCTCATAAATCACTCCCGCCCGACATCCATTAAAACTCTTAACATGCTTCTTATTACATTGGCCTTTCTTTTTCCTCCCTATTAATGCACATAACCCACCCAGTTTTTTGGGGGGCAGAAAACACAACTGGCACCTCAAACCTACCAGCCACCTTTTTCAGGCAGTGTGCAACTCTATGTATATAGGGGATCACTTGTGGTCGTTTATTTCTCAACATATCTGGCGATCTTTTTTTCCCTTTCATTTTCTGAAGAAAAGTCTGCCACCCCACATATATGTACACATGATTTTAACAAGGCCGACTCCAAACAAAGAGAAGCTATCCCTCTTTTTATAGTCTTTGAATGGGCTGATCCATATGGAAGTAGCTCTTTTTTAGCCCTGGGAAAATATTTCCAACACACTTTCCCATTACAAATTTTTATATTTAAATCAAGAAACTGCAATTTCTTGTCCACCGGTAGCTCATGAGTAAACGCAAGCCCTTTTCCTTGTATCTTAAAAATAGAAAGCACACTTTCTACACTTTGACTCACTGCAGAGCCCTTATCCACAATGACTAAGAAATCGTCAACATATCTAACTATTTTAAAACCTGATCCATTAAGTGATGTATAAATTGCTCTGTCAACACAGGATAAAAAGATGCTACATAGAACTGGGGCAACACATGACCCTATACAAATGCCCCTTCTCTGCACATACAAATCAGACCTAAACGACACAACAGTGGACTTAAGGTAAAACTCGAGTAGGGCTAGAAAATTGTCCACATTGACACCAGCAGAGTTCTGAAAGTCTATAGTCCCATTACTTTCAATGCATTCCCGCCCCGATTCAAACAATTCTAAATGTGGCACCGAATAGAACAAATCCTCTACATCAATAGGAAAAAAGTACCCAAGATTGGTTTGATCTTTTAAAAAATTGATCACTTCAAAAGAATTCTTAGTAGCAAAGGGATCATCAGACTCCAAACCTTTTAAATGTTTAAGAAGATACCGGCTGATCTGCTGCTGCCACGCATCACGTTCAGACACAATACATCTGAAAGGCGAGTCCGGTTTATGAGTCTTAACAGTGAAGAACACATCCAAACAGGCCTTCTTGCATTCACTGATCCCCTTTGCCAACCTGGTTAGCTTCATATCATTACATAATGCAATAGCCTTTGCTCTGCAAACTTTCTTCACTTTAACAAAATTTTTCTCAATTGCAATTGTCGCCTTCCCTTCAAAGAGTCCAGCCGGTATCACAGCAAAACCCCCTTCTTTGTCCGTTTGAAGTAATCGAAGATTATTCCTTTCAAAAAACTTCACCACTTCTGCAGTACATTCCTTTGGTACCTTGTCCTTGTTCCAAGACGTCCTCATAATACTATCAAGCCCATCCAGTAAGAATCGGTCCCGATCTTCACCAGCTTACCCGCTATCTTTCTGTTCAAGGACAGAAGCTCACAAGCTGGAATCTTGGGCGGCACATTATATTTCACACACTAAATTTCACCGGCACACAATATGTGTGGCGGTGGTTTTTAGTGTATGACTATGTGGCTATGTGGTGATATTTGCTTGTCCAGCGTGGTATGATTTACTGGGCAAAGCAGAGGTGTGGAGTAACAAGACAGTGTAGAATTTGTGACTGTCATGTTTGGATGATATTTATGGTCTGAGAGGAAGAAAGTGCCACTATCCCCTTGGTAAAGAAGAGGAAGAAGAGAGGGAGAGGAAGATGAGATTGGTCAATGCCATGTTTGGACGATGTTATGGTCTGCGAGGAAGATAGTGCCATTATCCCCTTGGCAAAGAAGAGGAAGATGAGACGTGCCTGAGTGTAGAAGAGGAGGAGTGGTGAAGAGGAAGTGTTTTCAGATTCTTATTACAGTTGGTAGTGTGCGCGTGTGTTGTGTATCTTCTCTTGTGTTTGTGTTCGTTTGCGCCACATATTTGAATACGATGAAAATAATACATCCACATCAGATCTCTTGCACATTTTCGACTTGATGTGAAAAGCCATGAATATACGAAAGAACCGCTAACTTGCATTTCTTTCCAACATCAGCACTAATAGATGATGACCTGCTGGCATCCTTTTAGCACCTTGCTCCAGGCTAGAGTCAAGATGTTTTCTGGATAACCAGCCAGTTTGAATCTGTTCACTAGCTCAAAAACACTATCATCCAATGAATGAGTACAGGACATGAGCAAAGAAGAACAAAAAAAGCCACAGCAATACAAAATTTTACAGTGTTTGAATGGCCAGACAAAAAAATTAAAAGGGGCTTCCGACCTTGGGGAATACGTCCAGCGTACATGATTTTGCTTGAAAGAAATTTTTTTAAATAAAATTGATGTGGTCTGGCATTCATCTTTGAAACCCTCAAAGAAGAGTGTTTCAAGTTCCTAGATAATAAAGGTTGAAAGTTATGAGGGGTTTAGCTTGGTTAGGCTTGGTTGATATATACTCCCGGTAAATTGCATGGGAATGTTGCGATCCGTTGAGACTAGCTAAGAGATGCAGCGGAGACTATTTAGAACGAGCCAGTGCCCTGGCCCCAGCGTAGCTAAGGTTGAGGGACGTCAAGTAGTTCACGTGGCTAGGCACAGGCGAGCTAGCGCTCAAGCGCGCGGTTACTCCCCAGGCAGCACATTTCATCAGCCCAATAATGGGGATTGATTGGGGATTACTGGCCCACAAGTGGCCCAATGGTGTCATTGAGCTACCAATAATGTGCAGCCACGCTATACCATAATCATTATTGGCCCAGCGAGCTTCCCCCATATCCGTTATTGGCATTCAACCGGCTAAGAGCGGTCAATAATGCCCATTCATATTGAACAGTTTGCCATTATTGTATACACAATGAGGCAGCCTGGTCATTATTGGCCAACCAGCTGCAATTGTTTGCCAATATCTTCCACACCATGGTATAACCTGGTAAATATTGTCCGGTAAATAACAACGGCTTCTCAACATTGAATATATCTTGGCATACATTGGTCAATATTGCCCCACCAGCTTTGGGGGCATCCTAACATTGTATATATCTTGGATTATAGCGGTCAATATTGCCTAATGAGGTCTGATGGCTGGCCAGCATTGCACATATAATGGCATAAATAGGTTAATATTGTCCAGCCATTATGGTTGTCTTGTCAGCAATAAATAAATCATGGCATATATTGGTCAATAGTGACCCGCCTGTCATGGCGGCCTGCCAACAATGTATCAGTTCAGTTCAATCGTTCAGTTGTGTCCGACTCTTCGTGACCCTATGGACCATATCACGCCACGCTTTCCGGTCTCTCGCTATCTTCCTAACATCACATAACTTCATCTGCAGTGCCTCGAGGATGCCATCTAACCACCGCGTTCGCTGCCTACCCCTTTTCCGCCGACCCTCAACCTTTCCCAACATCAAATCTTTCTCCAGCGACTCCTCTCTTCTCATCAGATGACTAAAGTAGCTGAGCTTTAACTTTAGAATTTGACCCTCCAATGAACATTCAGGTTTTATGGTCGACAATATCGACTGATTTGATCTTCTGGCACTCCAACGAACTCTCAAGAGTCTTCGCCAGCACCACAATTCAAATGCGTCAATTCTTCGGCGGTCAGCCTTTTTCACAGTCCAACTCTCGCATCCATACATCACAACTGGAAAGACCATAGCATGAGTTATACGGATCTTGTATACATATGCATTATATTGTTCAATATTGCTCGATGGACTGTGATGGCTAGCCAGCATTGCGCCCTTATGGCATAGGTTGGGCAATAATGTTCTGCCAATATGATTGGCTTGTCAACATTGCATATATCTTGACATAGATTGGTCAATATTGTCCCATTGACCAATCTATGTATATATCATGGTTTCTAGTGGTCGATATTGTCTAACGAGCTTTGATGGCTGGCCACCTTTGTACATTTCAGGCTGCGGCGGCGCTAAAAAAAAACAGTAGAAGTAGCTCTGACCGACAGAGACATTTCTAATGCTCGCATCTCAATATGACAGTGTGTTGGGGCTAATTTCGTTGTAACAAAATTTTTTGCTGGCCCGGACGTCAGTTTACGTTCAACTGTAGAAGATATTCATATGCCATATGTAATTTGGGCCACCATATATATAATGTTTATTGGGATTAATGTATAGATTGTCCTAAACTTGTTTGACTGAGCTGACCAGACAAAATGAACAGAAGTGCCCATCACGGAAAATGTAGAATATATTTTTCTGAATACATTTTTGTGATTCGCTAATTGTTGTGGATGACCTGCGATTATACTTGACAATTTTGGTAGAGAACTCTTTTATTTACGACTTTAGGCACGATTAATTGTTATGTTAAATTTTGCATATAATATCTTCGAGACAATTCCTGCAGACTAGAGGCCCGGATGTCGATCACGCGTGGACGTAGCTAACACAGATAGTGTTCCAAACTTTAGCCAAGTGTTGAAAAAATTCTGACAGCACGTGGAATCTACACTGCAGAAATTAGCGAAGGCAAGATTAATGCTACTGCATACGGTGCATTACGTATCATTACCGTTATCAACTAAACGCAGCGTCATTACCATTGATTCTGTCATCATTGTCATTATCACTAATTGCAGCGTCATTCTCGTCGCTATCCTCACGGTAGACAATGAGAATTACGTATGGTGCTGGTTTCGCGATCCAGGGTTTAGCGCAGTTGGTTAAAGCGTTAACTAGGCTAGAAATTCGATTCCCGGTGGAGACGATTTGTTTTTCTGATCACGTGAAATCAGGATGATTGAAAGTGATTGACACATGAATGCACAGATCCGATGCACAGATATATCCATGCACAGATCTCGAACACATCTCGCGCACAACTCTCGCGCACGGGATTTCGTTCCATGGGCCTATTTATACGCATACGAGTACAAGCATACGCGTACGCTCGAGCACACATCTCATCTGACAAGCAAATGTTTAATAGATGCGTGTCCACGAAAAAATCCTGCGCAGTCAAGAAACGCAAGGTACTCAAATGCAAAGAACGCAACAGAACGTGTGAGTAGCTTGAACAAACACGTTTGGATTGTAAACGCAGAAACGATCGAATATATCCGGTGAATCCACATCCTGTAAACGTTTGTCCATGATTGGAAACACGCACGCGTAGCATTATTATTTGCGCCTTTTTTTTACGTGATGGAAAGAAACCCAGCATGTTCAAGCTAATCAGAGGTGGGAGAGATCGATCGCGCTAGCCAATCAAACACGCACTGCATGATTCGCCATTACCCTAGCTGTTTCCGGCATTCAGCATAAGCACCGACAATACCACGCCTCAGTACTAGCTGTTCTTATAGACAGATATGTTGGGCTGCTTTCAGGGCCTTCGAGTTCTAATATCTACTAAGCACAAATTTGTACTGTACTCTTTTGCGCTCTGCTGTGGGCTTCAGCAACAGATAAAGACTGAGCGATTTTGGCCATCGGTGTAGCAGCGCATAAAATATTTCAGCTCAAAGAAAAAATACAAGCAACATATATTCTACGTTATGTCTAGCTAATTCACTTGACAAGAAAACAAATCTGAACTGTCCTGGAATGGTTCGTATTCTAATGCGACGTAAATCGCACACTGCCAAAAAGTAGTGTACATGTAAAAGATAATAAAAAAATCAACAGCACTGCATGGGGCAAGGCTAACGAAAAAATAAAATAAAAATTTAAAACAACTACCTACAGTGTAACGAATGCGCGCACATGTGTCGCCAGCATATACAGTAACAAAATTGAAATTGCATAATAACGATGTTCTTTACGGCAGTTATTTTTGTTCGAAAGCTGTAATATATGGCTCATAATGATGCTCGTTAAAACAGATGCTTGGGCAAGTTGGTAACTACTATTACTGGTACTAGCTACTAGTATCAGTGTCCGAATCTATTCTCAGTAGCTTGAGCAAAAATGGAAAAGAAAAGCAGGCAGATTCAGAGACGCGGAAGGAAAAAAAATAATTACTGTTGTACCTTACATTCATCATTTCTCCCACAGACTAAAAAAGATAGCGAATAGAGCACGAGTTAAAGTTATATTTTCGGCTCCAGATAAGCTTGGGAAGATGTGCAAAATGGTTAATACTGATTTCGTTCCCAGAGATTGCGACATCAAGCATGACAATCGATTCGTGCCATGTGAAGAAGGTGTAGTGTATGCTATTCCCTTGTCATGCGGCAAGCTGTATGTGGGTCAGACGGGGAGATGCCTCAATGAACGCCTGAAGGAGCACAATAATAACGTGCATAACACAGTAAAAGGGCATCTCGGGATTCATTGTAGAGACTGTGAAAACAAAACTTGCCACCCTGACTTCACTAGCACACAAATTTTAAGTAAACACAGTGACCAATTAACACGCGAAATAATCGAAGCAGCGCACATCGCCTGGTCTAAAGACGCATGCGTCAGTAGCCCCTCCTTATCGATCAGTTCAAAAGAATTGGCATTTTTAGCGAAGGGAAAATGATAATGTTGTTATCGTCCTTGTTCAGTGTGACATGCATGAATTGACTGTGAATCTATGAAGGATGGTTGTTTTTCCTTGTGTTGTTGGAACTGTGTATATATGCCTCGTTCCAAACAATAAACACCAGTTGAAAGTCAGCGCTCGTGTGTGTCGTGTCTATCTTCTTGTCTGTGTCTTAGTGCGCGCTGTTCCGGTCATAATGATGCATTTGACCACCTGGGATGATGAAATAAACGACACAGTTGAAGTTGCAAAAAACGAAAGCTTGAGCGACGGACCAGCCAAGCGGACTCGAAACCGCGGATGGACATAATTGTTCTCAATGTTAATGCGCGCTGCCTTGTAAACAAAACTGAAAAACTGGAGGCGATCCCGATCGCCCATGAACCGGTCATTATTTGTTTGACTGAGACATGGCTGCACGCTGACAATTCAAACGATGAACTAGCTCCTCCGGGCTATACCATTGTGCGAAAAAACAGAGAAACTAGAGGCGGTGGTGTTGCTTTGCTTCTCAGACAAGGCATACACTACTCATTAATGCCTGATGTTGCAGGCGTAGAAGCGGTTTGGTGTAAGATCCGATCAGAACGAAGCCACATCTATGTTGGCGCCGTGTACAGACCCCCCAAGCTGAAGTGACTTACCTTGATCAGCTTCTAGAGTACATGCACAAGCACATGTCGGGAAGCGCCATAATAATGGCAGGGGACTTCAACCTCCCTAATGTAAACTGGAGCTCTTTGAGCCCATCCAATGTAACAAACAATACCTTGCTCAATTTTGTATTTACCTTCAACCTGACCCAATTGGTTTCTCAGCCTACCCGTCTGCAGGGCACTTCAAGTTCCATATTAGGCCTTGTTTTCGTAAGTAATAACTTCTGGAAAGGAACGAATAACGTTGATGTTCTTGAATGGTTATCTGATCATGATATAGTTCTGTGCACGCTATTGATCCCAAATCAAATTCGCCAGTGCAGTGCTACGAAACACCTGTACGCATTTAACAAAGCAGATCATAACGCCATTATGACCTACCTTGCCCACGATTACTTCGACTTCCATGAACTGTTTACTGAAGGCTTCGCCAGCATTGGTGAAATCTGGTTTTTACTAGTGGTACAAACTGTTTGAGGCAGTTTGTACCACTAGTAAAAACTACTATAAATAAGCATAATCCGTGGATTACACGCGAAGTGATAGATTTAAAACGGAGAATAAAGGGTTAAGAAAACTAAACAAACTACGCCCACTTCCAGACTGTACTGCATGCCACGAAGTGAATTCATTAAACAGATTGATAAAGGAAAAAACAAAAGCAGCCAAGCAGCGCTTTTGCAGCACAACGCTCAGTAATTTTATCAAGCACTACAAACAAAAATTCTGGTGTTATACCAGTCACAAAGACCCCCCCCCCCCCAAAAAAAAAAAAAAAAAAACATTATTAGCGAAAGAGGAAAGGAAACAAGCGGAAGCGTTTAACATGTACTTCTGTTCCGTATTTACACCTGATAATGGCATCACGCATAATTTCAGGCCGGATAATATGGAGCAAAGTGATGCTGTGGGCGCGCTAGTTATAACGTAAGCAGATGTGTTCTTGCTGGTGTTAAATTTAGATGACAAAACGTGCAGCGGTCCACACAAAATTCCCAATTGCTTTTTGATACATTATGTTGAAACTATAAGTAAATACTTATGCTTGGTTTACAATAAATCAGTCTGCGAAAAATGCATCCCAGCTGAATGGAAAATTGTGAAAATTGTGCCAGTTTACAAGTCGAGTGATTCGTTTTGCCAGTCAAACTACAGGCCAGTATCTCTGAGATGTACTTGCTCTAAAATCTTAGAAAATATAATTTTAAAATCCATCAGAGAGTTTGTTGAAAAAAAAAACAATATCCTCCATCCCTACCAACACGGCTTCAGGAGAGGTCTGTCTATCGTTATCCAACTGGTTGAGTTCCTGCATGATTTCGCTAAAGAAATTAAAGACCAAACACAAATAGACGTAGTTAATCTACTTTTCTAAGGCCTTTGATCGTGTATGCCATGCAAAACTGCTATTAAAACTTAAACACATTTTAGGGGATGGGCCAATGGTTCAATGAATAAGCTGTACTTATCTGATCACCACCAGCTTGTTCAGTACGGTGCCCACACTTCCCAAATTGCACCCGTCCTTTCGGGTGTACCTCAGGGCTCCGCTTTAGCCCCATATCCTGTTCCTTTTGTTTATAAATGACATAACTAGCAAGATGGATCTAAATTTAGGTTGTTCACAGACGACTGCGTCCTATAAAGAGAAGTGCAAAAGCGCCAAGATCAAGTTACTCCTAACAAAAATTTTAATTTGATAGTCCGATGGTGCACAAACCGGTAAGTGGCCGTCAACCTTAATAAAACACTATCAATGTCAATTACAAAAAAGAAATTCAAGCTGCTTTGTTTTTCTTACAGTTGTGACAACACCATTCTGAACTCTGTCACTGAGTGTAAATATTTGAGTGTCTTGATATCATCAGACCTCGGTTGGGCGGCTCATGGGCAATATGTGGCAAGCAAAGCGATGCGAAAGGTAATGTTCCTGAAAAGGACCCTGCGCTACTCTACAAATGAAGCTAAGCTTTTAGCTTATGAGACGATTATACGCCCAAGAGTTGAATACGTGAACGCGGCATGGTTTCCATTCACCCAAAATCAAATATCTACGCTCGAAGCTGTTCAGCGAAAAGCCGCGCGTTTTATCTGTAACAGATATAGGCGAACCGACTCGCCGACGCAGATGCTGGCCGAGATCGGTATTCATACATTGACTAACCGTGCGATGCAACAACGTCTCAAATTTCTGTATCTCATCCTGAATAACAAGATTACAGTAAATCTTGACAGCCACATTTCTCTTAATACTTCCAGAGAAACCCGTCATAAGCATCAACTCACACTTCAAGAATATTTTTGTGCTAATAACACATACAGTTTCTTCTTTTTCCCGCGAGCTGTGCGGGACTAGAACTCTTTAGATCAGGAAGTGGTCTCACAGTCCACTGTCGACGAATTTACTGAACTTGCCGGAAATTTTGTATTGTCAACCACGAGGAAGTGATGACATCATTAATGTCTTTGTTTTATTTTCTGTGTATTATGTAAACCTGTGATGACATCAACCTGTGAATGACTGTATCTTTCATTTTATATTTCATATGCTTGTCTCCTTTTCTTTTTTCTTTTATTGTAAGAGTTTTCGATTCTACCCTTCTGTACATATATGTGTGAATGCCTGTATGAGGAAATGAACCCACTCCTGTGAAAATCCCTGATTGAGATATACAGTATCGCAAAATAAATAAATAAATAAATTGAGATTGGGACCTTGTAGAGCGTTTTCTCGCGTCTACAGAAGGGCGAATGGTAAGCACCAACGTCGATTTCGGATAAAAGTACCGAAGCAGTACATGATTTGTTTTTCAGAGCTGCCGTTACATATGCACATGCGGGTAATGGTTGAGAGACGACTGTGCTGGCGCAGAAAAAAGCAGTACGGCATGCATAGCCCCTGAGGGTGGAATGAGTGAGCCATCTGAAATGCGGCTAAACGACAGCAGTATCGATTACTCGCTAAAATATTTAGGACATTTATCGACACAAGCAGTTTGGTCAAACGGCCAGCATATATTTCGTACAACAATAATGCGACGCTTATGAAGGCAAATTTCCTGGTGCGAGTTTTCATTCTTGCCTCGATACTGGCTCAAAAGGCTTCCTCGCCGCAAGTAGGATCACATCCTCGATTGTTTTGGTAGCGGTCCACTGCCTACCTATTATATTTGATCCTTTCTTCCTTCACTGTGGTGCCTCGGCAAATTGGCCCTTTTGCAAACGTCACGTGCGGAACGACTGTCCACAGCATCGTATTTCAATCGCCACCTGCTACTAGAGGTACTTCTCCATCGGAAGCCTGCTGTTTGTGTAGCGGTCCTGAGTGAAATGTTCTGAGCACACATGCGTTACCGGACTCGGGGACCCGTTGAAGTGCCACAGATAGCAGGAATTCATTTGTCACGAACCTCTCGGTCATGCGAAATCGGTAGTAAATCACCGCCTTATTCTTCATGTTATAATTCGTGCATGAAGCAAACGCCAGCTTCACCACCCATTGCGCTAAGGAATGCAAGACCGTTATCCTACTTTCGATTCTACCTGCAAGCCAGCTGTCGTCCGTGGCTTCGTTGTGCCAGGCTGGTTCTGAGCAGCGCCGCCATTCCCCCGGACCGGGCCAATGAAACGGCAAGTTTCTGTATGTAATGGTAAGCTGCAAACATAGTAAGCTTCGAAGAAATGGCTTGGAACAAATGAAACAGCCGAACCCACAATTTATAGGTACGAGACGCGTGCTGTATGGCCGCTATCATAAAGCCATGGCCGCTCCATTGTTGCCGTCGTCTGCTTGATGCTCCACGACCTCAAAGTGGCCGAGCTCAGTGTTTGCTATAATAAGTTTGTTTGGCAGCGCGATTCGCGAGTGCGGGTGCGATATCTTTAAAATGCATTTGCGATAAAACCAAAATTTCTTCAACTCTGCTATTTTGCACACGTCATTTTGATTGTGAGAAAAACATCTAGTGAACATTTTATCGACATCTGTGAGCATTCACAACTCGTAGAACATGCATTTAGGAGCTTCTCTCCTTTCGGATTTTATTGCACAAAATGTCCGATAATTCCTTCCAACATCTTTTTCTCTTTCAGCCCACACATCGTTGCACAAGTATTCTCGCGGACAGAATGCATGCACAATCCCGACGAGTTTTGAACCTTGAGTGCGAACCTATAATAAATCCTGGAAGCTTGGTGACGAATAAAGGTCACAGTCGTGCATGGGCTATCTCTTAGCTCTCCGACGCTGATCTGAAATAAAGCTGATTTTTCAAGTTGAACAGCAATACACCAATAATTTAGATTTTGTTCTTCTAGATTTCCAGGAGTATATGACCCTATCAGTGATATAGCAAGAGGCAAATGAAGAAAATAGTTATTGTTAGAATTATATTACTGCACATAGTCATGGAGGCTGTATAATACAATGTGAAAGAATGAAATATTAATGAAATTCCTTAATATCGCAGCCAATAGATAACGGAGTTTTATGCAATACATCTAAATTCTGTTTTATGGAAACCTAATTTCATGCATGCTATTAAACATATGTCTATTTCCGAGGAATTTATGAATTTATGAATGAATGAATGAATTCCGGAAGGTTATATTGCGAGATCTATTAGGAAGCAGTTTAGGGAACAGAGGAATCAAGATAATATAATCGCCAAGTACTATGTTTATTTTTGTTTATGGGATTTATGGTCCTATACGGACATATCGGTCATCAGAGGCGCAATAGTGGATGACTGCTGCGATCGCCACCACATAATGAATTTATTCGTGTGCTGACATTGATCAATAGACGGACTCTGAGTGTCCCCGGCGTTATAACGTGACCAACCTTGCGGTGGTCGACCCGCATTTTAGGCATCACCAGCCCAAATCACAACCACTCAATCACAGCCGGATAAAATTCTTTTTTACTTTAACTGGCGGAAAGCAGACAGATGTATGTGATTCATCACTGCTACATTTTTGATACTTTAGACGCCCACATACTCGGGAGTATATTAGTGGCAGCTTTTTTGCCATAATAAAGCCATTGCGAGCAAACGCCATGTGTCCAACTACGTAGGATAAATATCTGCCTTTACCCTGTAAAATATTTTGTATTAATTACAGAGAACTTCTGTTGGGTCGGTCGACATTTGTTTAATGCGAGAGAATAGAATCGCGCTAACTGCAGATCCTAATGGAAGACCCTTTTATAGGGTATCTCATGTATCCTCCAAATTGATTATTGTTGCTGCATTTTCGTCGCCTAGGATTTGCCAAGCACGCCCAGGCTTGCTTTCAAGAATGTGCCGAAGATAAGCCTATTCATGAAGATTACTATCGTTTACAATATCCCTACAAAAATAAAGCGTCAACTGACACCTCATGAGAACGTCTTATAACCACACACTATAAAAGAACTAGTCCATACTTCAAAACCAAGCTATTAATAATTGTATTTGTCAGACACTATTCCTAAAGGCGCTATATAGGCAGCTACATATAATGTTTCACCGAAACTGAACACATTAAGATTTACTTCTAATGCAGAGCAGAGAAAGTGTTCCTTTCCATTCGCTATGTGGAGATGAATTTTCAGTTCAGTTCAGTCGTTCAGTCATGTCCGACTCTTCGTGACCCTATGGACCATATCACGCCATGCTTTACGGTCTGTCACTATCTTCCTAACATCACAGAACTCCATCTGCAGCGCCTCGAGGATGCCATCTAAGCATCGCGTTCGCTGCCTACCCCTTTTCCGGTGACCCTCAACTTTTCGCAAAACCAAATTTTCCTCCACCGACTCCTCTCTTCTCATCAGATGACCAAAGTAGCTGAGCTTTAACTTAGAATTTGAACCCCCAATGAGCAGTCAGGGCTTACGGTTGACAATATCGACTGATTTGATCTTCCAGCCGTCGAAAGAACTCTCAAGAGTCTCCGCCAGCACCACAATTCAAACGAGTCAATTCTTCGGCGGTCAGCCTTTTTCACAGTCCAACTCTCGCACCCAAACATCACAACTGGAAAGGCCATGACACGAGTTATACGGATCTTGGTTGGCAGACTGATGTCTCTGCTTTTAACTAGGCGGTCAATGCTAGCCATGGCTCTCTTTCCCAAAAGCAGGCGTCTCCTAATTTTATGGCTGCAGTAACCCTCCCGAGTAATCTTGGAGCCCAAGAAGAGAACATCTGTCACGGCTTCCACTTCTTTTCCCTTGATGCTCCAGGACTTGATAGGGCAAGACGCCATGATCTTCGTCTTTTTAATGTTGAGTTTAAGCCCAAACTTCTCGCTCTCTTCTTGTACGCCCATCAGACGTCTCTAGAGTTCCACTTCACTTTCTGCCATTAAAGTGGTATCATCCGCATATCTAAGGTTGTTGATACGTTTGTCAGCAATCTTCACTCCAGCAGAAGACTCGTCTAGACCGGCTTTCCTCATGATGCACTCAGCATATAGGTTAAATAGGCAGGGCGACAGTATGCAGCCTTGCCTCACTTCTTTCTCAATCAGAAACTAATCAGTAAGACATCGCTGAGTTCTTAATGTGGCCTCTTATCCTTCATACTGGTTCCTGAGGAGATAGATGACGTGAATTGGAACTCCCATCTCTTGGAGAGCTTGCCACAATCTGTAGTGATCGACGCAGTCAAACGCTTTCGCATAATCAATAAAACAGAAGTAGATGGGCTTCTGGAACTGTCTGACTTTTTCCATGATCCAGCGAAGGTTGGCAATCTGGTCTCTAGTTCCTCTTCCCTTGCGAAAACCAGCTTGCACGTCCGGAAGCTCCCGATCCACATACTGCCGCAGCCTACCTCGGAGGATTTTCAACAACACCTTGCTAGCATGCGAAATAAGCGCGATCGTGCGGTAGTTGGAACAATCTTTGGCACTGCCTTTCTTTGGAATGGGGATGTAAATAGACCTCCTCCAACTCTTTGGCCACTGCAGGGGCGTCCAAATTTGCTGACACAAGTTAAAAAAAAACGTTAACAGCGTCATCGTTAAGGTTTTGAAGCAACGCAGCTGGAATGTCATCAATTCCGCTAGCTTTGTTCTTAGCAAGACTGGCTAAGGCCCATTCAACCTAACTCTTCAGGATGCCCGGCTTGAGATCAGTGATCACGACCATCTTGTGTTGTGTTTGCACATCCGGGTCCTTTTTGTGCAGTTCTTCTATGTATTCTCGCCACCTCTTCTTTATCTCTGACGCTTCAGTGAGGTCCCTGCCTCGTTTGGCCTGTATCACGCCCAGCTTAGCACAGAAGCTTCCTTTGATATATTTGATTGTCATATACAGAGCTCTTGTGTTCCTCAATTGGCTGTTGTCCTCAACTGCCTGGAACTGTGTGTTCAGGAAGGCATTCTTATCTCTCCTTGCTATTCTTGGAAAATCCGCAGTGATAACCTTGTATCCTTCTCTTTCACCCATAACTTTTGCATTCCTCCTTTCCTCAGCTATTTGCAAAGCCTCTTCAGAAAGCCAGTTTGCTATCTTGCATTTTTTTGAACTACCTTAGTAGCAACTTTTTTATTATATCACGAACGTCAGTCCACATCTCTTCAGCCTCTCTGTCTTCTAAACCTATTTCTTGAAATCGATTCCTCACTTCCACATCATATTCTGATAGAATTTCATCCAGATCATACCTGAAACATCTTCTAGTTTTCTGCGTTTTCCTCAATCGAAGCTTAAATTTGGCAACAACCCAGTCGGCAAAAACTACAGAAAATGTTCTGATGTTACGACAGAATTTCTGGGCGGTTTTTGATGGGAAACCTGTTGTGACAACAGAACATTCTGTAGTAACATCAGAAATTTCTGTAGTTACAACAAAAAAGTGCTACACAACTGCAGACAACAGAAATATACTACACAAAAACTACAGAACTACAGAAAAGTATTACAGAACTACAAAAAAATCATACGGTTAGGACAGAACTACAGGATATTTTGTCGTATTTTTGACAGAGTTCTGTAGTTTTTTTCGACTGGGAAGAAGCTGTTGATCGGTGCCACAATCGGCCCCAGGCCTTGTTTTTACTGCTTGTATAGCGCTTCTCCATCTCTTCCGGCAACGGATATAATCAATCTGATTCTTGTACAGACCGTCCGGTGAAGTCCAAGTGTACAGGTACCTCTTGTGCTGTTGAAAATGACTATTCGCTATGGCCAGGCTATTTTCTTGACAAAACTCTACTAGCCTCAGCCCAGCTTCATTTCACTCGCCAAGACCGAATTTGCCCGTAATTTCGGATATTCCTTCACTGCCCACCCTAGCATTCCAGTATCCTATGAGAAAAAGGACGTCTGATGATGGAGTGGTCTAAAAGGCACTGCAGGTCAGCATGAAATCTCTGAACCTCAGCTTCTCCCGCAGTAGTGGTTGGTGAATAGACTTGGATAACTGTTGTGTTGAAAGGGTGACCTTGGATCCGAAATGAAATCATTCGTTCGTTTTTGGGATTGTACCCTCGCACTGCTTTGCCCATTCTTCAGTTTACTATGAGAGGGACCCCATTCCTTCTCCTGAATTGGTGCCCACAATAAAAGACATAATGGTCGCCGGAATTGAATTCTCATATTCTGGTCCACTTGAGCTCACTGATACCCAAGATATCAATGTTCAATCTGTACATTTCTCGCTTGAAGACATCCAGTTTACCTTGCGTCATGGATCTTACATTCCATGTTGCTATGTGATAAATCTCCTTACAATATCGGACTTTCCGATCGCTTCCCGACACGTCCGCAGCTGAGCATCCTTTTGGATTTAGCCCAGCCGCTTCATTCGTCCTGGAGCTACTAGGAATCGCCCTTTGTTCATCCCCAGTAGCATGTGGGACGCGTTCCAACCTTCGGGGCTCATCTGCCGGCGCCCTATCATTGATGCTGTAGTGACTGGCCATAGGGTTTTCTCGGCAAAAAATACGGGAGTGGGTTGCCATTATCTTCTCCAGTGGATCACATTTTCTCAGAACTTTCTTCTGTGACCTGTCTGTCTTGGGTGGCCCTACACAGCAGAACTCACGACTTATCGAGTTTCGCAAGCCCCTCCGCCACGACAAGGCATTGATCCATGAAAGGGAGATGGATTTTAGCCAAGTTTTAGTAGCGATGTGATGCCTACGTGATAACCCCTCTTATACCTGGACAGGCATACAAAAAAGCTTAGAGCGAGTTTAGAGGATCTGAAATTTTCCTTGAAGTCGAAAGGATGGCGCATTCAGAAACGCAGGAAAGGTTTGTCCCACTATCATATACAGGACAAGTACGTGTGCTGTGCAAGACAGTGATCGCGTTCAGGCTCAGATACTGTCATTCTAATGAAGTCCACCTTAAGACTTCATTCCCACTTCGACATATGCAGAATACTATTGTGGGACAAAAGCTACCAACAAGTCAGCGACTCTGTCTTAATTTTCACAGAAAACCTTTTCTAGATGACGGCGCAGATACTCGGCCAGAATGAGTAGCAGTGTCGTCTACTGCAGATTGAAATAACGCATATGGCGCCACCTTTTTTGCGAGCTATGTGAGGACAGACACGGAGCAGAGGGCAGAGGAGGTGTCGCTACTTTTCGGCGTCCAACGTTTTTCTGAAACCGAGGGTACAACTATTCCGCAGTCGCATTATGTGCCTTATAAACAACAGATGGTCGGTTATTTCCCCCATGTGTGCGGTTTGGTTTATAAATTCCCTTTTTCTTGCGAATGTTCTTATGTCAGTCAGACTTTCCGGTCGCTTCCCGACACGTCCACAGCTGAGCATCCTTTTGTGTTTAGCTCAGCCGCTTCATTCGTCCTGGAGCTACTAGGAATCGCCCCTGGTTCATCCCCAGTAACATGTGTTACGCCTTCCAACCTTAGGGGCTCATCTTCCGGCGCATATCATTAATGCTATAGTGACTGGCCATGGGGTTTTCTTGGCAGAAAATACGGGAGTGGGTTGCCATTACCTTCCCCAGTGGATGGATCACATTCTGTCAGAACTCTCTGCCGTGACCTGTCTGTCTTGGGTGGCCCTACACAGCAGAACTCAAGACTTCATCGAGTTTCGCAAGCCCCTCCGCTATGACAAGGCAGTGATCCATGAAACGGAGATGGATTTTAGCCAAGTTTTAATAGTGATGTGATGAGTCGTCCGGTGCATTACATTTGGTTAAAGCAGCATTTTGAGAATTTTTCATCCGATCAGTATTCCCATGTCGCCGAACACTGCAGAGCATATGATAATAAGATAAAATGCTTTACGCTTCTAGATAAGACGGAGATTTTTTTACACTCATAAGGACGTCGTGACGAGAGATGTACGAAGCGAATGTTATTAAAAGACACGTGTATGTAATAGCAATCATTCGATTCAGTTTCATGACTGTGAAGGACGGTTTCTGTACGCAATGCTGTGACATAGGCGAGAAAGAGAGACAGAAAAAGAGAGAGTAAGTTTTCTTAGTGCAAAAAAGGTAAAGTAGAGCTCCCGAGCTTGCTTCCTCATTCCAGGACTCCCGCGGCCATTGCTGCCCGACTGGCCCGTTCAACCAGCCAAATCTGGTCTCTCGATTTTGAACTTGACTGCGAAACCTGCCCTGCTCCGACGTGGCGCTGTGCGTTATCGGCACTGTATCTATTTTCTGGTAGGCCCATGTAATGTGATAAAGTGTCGGTTTCTGTCCGCATCGGGGACATGTGTCCCTCTGCATAGTCGGATGTAGCTTCCTGTGTAAATACAGCATGGATGAGAATTTATTTGTAGCTGCCGCCAAGACACCGACTGCTCCCTGTTTAACGCCTTGTGGGGCGGCGCATACCGTCTTCCGGTCCCCGGAAATGCGCCAAAATGTCTGTGTAGGTACGCGTCAGTGTGAACACTGACCTCCCTTTGGTTTCATTACCTCAAGCAATGAGGTCGGCCTACATGTTCCCGGCGATATAGTCGTGCCCCGGAGCCCGAAGTACGAGTTGTTTGTCGTCGCTTATACCGCCGCCCTTCAAGATGGCGGCCGCTTTGTATCCAGTCCTGGCGTTGGTAAATCTTCGGTGAGCGTCTTGCGAATCAGTCATAACTACCAGCGAACGCCTGGACCTATTGTCCTCTGCGACCGCTAGAGCAAGAGCGGCCTATTCAGCGTCAGATACGGTGCATTTCCGTAGCGGGACGCTCATTTTCTCCTTTAGCTGGAACTCTATCAACATCCTCACCCCATCTATTTCGTTTGAGTACATCGCCGCGTCTATATAGACGGTGTTCTTGGTTTGATAGGTCGTGGCTAAGTCTTCTGCCCTGGCCCTAAGCCTGCCCTGATGAACGACAGGATGCATGTTCTTTGAATTGGCGCTACTGCAAACGTAGCCCGGATGGTGTCCCGTATGTCTATCGTCCGTTCAATCTCCAGTCATAACAGCCCTGTCTCCAGAGTAGAGCTCGTCCCGCCGTAGCGCGTTGTAGCCGCATCTTCTGAGAGACAAGCTGCGACGGAGGCGAATTCGCAGCCTTGAACACGTGTTTTTGCTCATTGTATATATGTCATCTTTAATCTAGTAAATTCTCTTTTGTGTCGGTGCGCATCGTGTCTATCATTTCGTGTTGTCTGTGTGCTTTTTAACGTAACTGTCCTATTCGTACTATGAACATCGACCAACTAGCCAAATCACCGCTTTAGTCTATGATGTCCTGTTTCTTGAGTTCCGCATCAACGTAAATGGCAACCATGTCTGCGATCGTCATGTTAGGTCCGTTCTTCTGCGAATGGCAGGCTGCTCTACGTCGGTGGCTTGCATTACTATAACGCAAGATGGCTCTTGTCAGCTCCTCAATATATGCTGTTCCCCGGTCCCTGATATTACATTCGGGGCGCTGCCTCAGGGGAAATTTGTTGAAGCAAAAACGTGGCGACTTTTGTTGTGGAACCATTAGGCAGAGTTTCCCTTCATCGTATTAGGTGATGTAATCGGTGGCCACGATGAACAACTTGTTGCCCGTTCATAACTCTCTTGATGGGGCTTACAGGGGGTCCTATCGGATTCAGTAACCCACGAAGACTCATCAAGGGTGTCTTGCATGGCTGGCGCATTCCGGCATGTTTTCGCGGAATAAGGAATGGCTTAGTAACCGTGGCCAATCATACTCGTGGATGCAATGCATCGTGCGCTCAATCCAGAGTTGCCCTGCTGTGAGATCATCGTGGAAAGCCAACAGAATTTCCTGCTGAGGTTCTTCCACACAACAAAGACTGCGCGGCCCTGTTGGATGCGAAGTTCTTTATGAGCCCATCATTGCTTAAGGCGAGCTACGAAAATGACGCCTGATTACAGCGTGACGTTACTCAGTCTTTCATATGGATAATTCACCTGGCCTTTCAACACAGGGTTCGAGTGCTGCTGCTTTCCAAGTCTTCTAGCGCTTACCGGTCCCAAGAGCAAGTCGTCGTCGACTTCTTCCGGCGGCACGTCAAAGGCGTCTCGTGGGAAGAGTTCCGCACAGGAGGGCTTGCAGCCAGAGAACTGTCATGCGGAATTCATGTTACATAAGCCCCATCGAGTAGCTAAGCCAGAGCCTTACAAATTCTCGAGCCAGCAGAGCACATGTTAATCGCTTACTACCTTGAATGGTCGATTGTACAGGTACGGACGGAACTTCGAGATGGCCCAAATTTTAGCGAGGCACTCTTTCTCAGTCCTCAAATAATTTTCTTCGGCTTTTGAGAGGTACTTGCTACGTAAGCGATAACGTTTTCAACACCAGCTCTGCCATGAATAAGATTGCGCCTAGGCCCACGCTGCTTGCATCAGTATGAATTTAAGTCTTTGCATTTTCTTCACAGTGGCCGAGACTAGCAGAAGACTGTAAGGCTAGGAGAAGACTGGCTAAAGTTCCTGCAAGGATTCCTCTTGTGGCGCCTCGCATTTAAACGGCACATCAATATTTGTAAGCTGCGTCAAGGGCTGGGGTATGAGCGAAGGGTTTCTGAAACATCGCTGATAGCTGCCCACCGTAAAAGGAATCGGCGCACTAATTTCTTGTCGTCTTGCTTCGGAAACTGCGTGATCGCAGCTGTTCTGTTTAGGTCTGGACAAGCTCCGTGCTTGCTTATGAGGTGGCCAAGGAACACCAGATTCTCGGGAGGCGGCACTTGTCGGCTTTCAGTGTTAGCCTTGACGACTTGATTACGTCGGGCAGGGTGCGGATTCTTTTCAAATAGTCTTTATAGTTTGAAACAATAAGGGCGTAGTCTAAGTACGTATATAAGATATATCTTCTAATTCAAGCCGGCCAGAAAAGTATCCATCACTTGCTGGAACATGACTAGTGCAAAGCAAGGGCGAAATAGCATCACCATGGACACAGAAATGCCGTCCAGTGGCATAAACGCAGTCTTTTTCGCGGGCTCTTTTGTCGACATCAATTTGAAGTAGCCGCGTTTTCAGATCCATCTATGAGGAATGCTTTGGGTTGCAGAGATGGTCCGGTGTGTCATCGATGCTAGGAATGGGGTAAAGAACCTGTTGTTCAAGGGGCGATAATCCAAGCGGAAAAGCAGGGTGCCGTCTTTGATCTTCACGTGAGTAACAGGCGCCGCCCAAGCGCTTGGCGGCGCCTGCTTGGCGGCGCCTGCTATTGCTTGGCGGCGCCAAGCAATAGCGGCCACCGGCCGCTGTTGGTGAAGCCGCCGAAGACGGTACCAAAGCTATTGACACCGGAGACTCACCCCGGCAGCGCAAGAGAAGAACGCAGTCTTGTAGAAAGCCGTGGTCGACAGGACTGTACCCTAATTTGCGCTGAATGGGAGTTGAAGTGCTCCTCCGCGGCGGCCGTCGGTGTGTGTGGACAGCAGCCTGCTCACCTGCAGGTATGCGCTCACGAACGACCCGAGTTGTTCGGGCTACTGTCGCGCGCAATTCCGAGAGGTCAAGAAACTGAAGAAACCGGCGGCCGAGGAAGACACCAGACAAGGTTGAAAGCTATGCAAACGCAGTCTGGAAGGGAAAGGCAGAGACCGTGAATCAGAATGCGTGGGCGACGCTCGGCAAAACAGGCGCGGCAACCGGAAGGTTGAGAACCAAGCGTCACCCGATGACGCTTCGTGGGCGGGGCTAACGGGGTGGAGTTCTCGACCTGTTTTCTTCGATTTTTTGTTTCTGTTGTCTCCGAGTGTTGAGTTGAGGGGAGAGAGGAGGAGCGCCATTTTTATTCGCCGATATCTGTGGTGTTAATGAAGCGAACTGAAAAATTCCTGCGGTGAATTGACGTCTGAGGGAGTACCTGTCTCTCGGACAATTTGTTTTACCTTACTTTAGGCATTTCATAACCTCTTTTAGAACTCTTAGGTATCACCTCTTACCGTTTTGATGCGCTTATTTCTACTGTTTATGCTCATTTCATTGATGCCTCTGATCTGTAGTAATACTTGAGAGTTTGGCGAGATTTCATTGACACACACTCACAGGAGTTCCAGATACGTGGTGATTCATTTCCACTTCTGAAACCGATGAACAGCGCTCCTCGCGAAAGAAGCCTTCACAGTACATTGTCGTGCCGCATGGCTTCCCCCTGCTCTGGCTCGTGGATGTACTTTCTTTCCCGGTCGTGGTGGGGTTTAACGTCCCAAAGTGACTCAGGCTATGAGAGACGCCGTAGTGGAGGACTCCGGAAATTTCGACCACCTGGGGTTCTTTAACGTGCACCAACAGCGCACAGCACACGGGCGCCTTGCTTTTCGCCTTCATCGAAAGCTGCCGCCGAGGCCGGGATTCGATCCCGCGTCCTTGGGAACAGTAGTCGAGTGCCGTAACCACTGCGCCACCCGTCAGTGTTCTTGAACTTAGAACTGATTTCCCGGCTCAGCGTGATGATGCCACCCCATTTATTTGACACTTTGGAAAAACTGGAGACAGCTCTCGATATTAATAACTTGTTGCCCTGCATCTTCTGAGATTTCAACCTGCTTGGGATACTCGAAGGGAAATCCAAGAGCTTCACTCTCGCTCTTCACGCCAGGTTGAAGAAAGTGTGCCAAATATTTCACAGGAATGGCGCCATATTTGGCATGTGACGAACACCGTATTCGCTGCGGTTGACATACTGGCGTCGAATGTTTTACGCCTGGAATTGCGGATTCAGTGCCAGGGCTCTGCGGAAGGATGTGCCCATCGCGAGAGCGAATGATCCCTACGTATGAGAGGACTGAATTACGAAAATGTTACACCTACGTTGGAATCTACAATGATCCCTCGCGTAGATTGCTGTAACTGGCCTGAACCATACTGACACACACCGGAACGAGGGTGCTACTGTCAATCTTGCTGAGGACAGCGTTAAAATAAACCTGACTCAAATCAAGAAACACGGCATAAGTACTTGCTTTGGCAGCCTCGTCCTGCTAGTGTCGGCTCTGTTCGGAAAGCGCTTATTTACATATGTAAAATGTTTCGTTTTGTTTTGTTGCGACTGCAGGAAGAATGAAAAGAAAATTCAGCAACCTCCTACTGGCTCTGTAGCTAAGGCACCTAATCTTTCTCCTGGGGACAGAGGAGAAAAAAGAGAAGATAGAACAAATTTGCCGATGATTAAGTAATTTCCTAATGCGAAATTTGAATGCAGTTTATCAGCTGTTTCCCCTCGTTCGATACATTGAGGCAAAAGATTTCCAGCAAGACATGTATGTGCAACTACAGACAACTATTTTTTCATATTTCTTCAAGAAACACTTCACTAAAAGTTGGCTGTCATGAAAGAAGCTTTGTGGTCGGAGCGATGAAGAGTGCAATAAAATTATCGGGAGGATGCGGGAGGCAGCGCGTGGGCCCATAGGAACGTTGCGCGGCGAAGCGACTAATGCCACAAGCTACAGACGAGAAGAAAGAACCTTCGCAAATATTTTATAGTCCACGTTGCATAAGGATATCGGACGGTACCGTTCCACAGTTTTCAACCGACATGCGTTTGTGTTTTTCGGGATTAGTATGGTGTGAACCGAAGAGATAGCAGCGACGTACGTCGCTGACGCCGCTGGCGAGTCAAGACAACGTGGCTCTGCGTTTCGCCTTGGGATGAACGCAATGTGATCCGCTGGTAGCGAGCCGACGCGTCGGCAACCGATTGATTGGTTGGTTCACAGAAAGGGAAAGGCGCTGTATCTGTCACACTTGCTCTGTGGACATCTGAACCGCGCCATAAGGGAAGGGAGGAAGGTGGGAGTGAAAGTGGAAAGAGAGAAAGAGGAGCCGTAGTGGAGGGCTACGGAGTAATTTCGACCACCTGGGGAAAAAACTGATTTATTTATAGGAAGGGAAAGGCGCGGTGACTGTCTCACTTGTTTTCTGTGGACACCGCAACCGCGCCGTAAGGGAAGGGAGGAAGATGGTTCGCCGCGCGTGTAACCTCCCTCCCCCTCCTCCTGCGTGACGGCGACGACCACCTGGGGAACTCGAAATTACTCCGTAGCCCTCCTCTACGGCTCCTCTTTCTCTCTTTACACTTTCTCTCCCACCTTTCTCCCTTCCCTTACTGCGCGGTTGAGGTGTCCACAGAAAACAAGTGAGGCAGTTACCGCGCCTTTCCCTTCTTATAAATGAATTAACACCACCTGGGGTTGGTTCATAGGAAGGGAAAGACGCAGTATGTCCAACACCACCGTCACACTTGCTCTGTGGACACCTGAACCGCGCCGTGAGGGAAGGGATGAAGGTGGGGGTGAAAGTGGATAGAGAGAAAGGGGGCCGTAGTTAAATAAAGTTAAATTGGTTCACAGGAAGGGAAAGGCGCAGTAACTGTCACACTTGCTCTGTGGACACCCGGACCGCGCCGTAAGGGAAGGGAGGGAGGTGGGAATGAAAGTGGAAAGAGAGAAAGAGGAGCCGTAGTGGAGGGCTACGGAGTAATTTCGACCACCTGGGGATCTTTAACGTGCGCTGACATCGCACAGCACACGGACGCCACTTCGTTTCGCCTCCATCGAAACGCAGCCGCCGAGGCCGGGATTCAATCCCGGGAACTCCGGCACAGTAGTCGGGCGTCTTACCACTGCACCACCCCGGCGGGGCAGGCCGTAGTGGAGGGCTACGGAGTAATTTCGACCACCTGGGGATCTTTAACGTGCGCTGACATCGCACAGCACACGGACGCCACTTCGTTTCGCCTCCATACACCACCTGGGGAACACCATCGCCGTCACGCAGAAAGAAGGGGAGGGAGGTTACACGCGCGGCGAAAGGTGTTGCAGGATCGCGCGCAGCGATCGGAGAACACGCGCGGCTGGCGCCGTGGAGGGCTACGGAGTAATTTCGACCACCTGGGGATCTTTAACGTGCGCTGACATCGCACAGCACACGGACGCCACTTCGTTTCGCCTCCATACACCACCTGGGGAACACCATCGCCGTCACGCAGAAAGAAGGGGAGGGAGGTTACACGCGCGGCGAAAGGTGTTGCAGGATCGCGCGCAGCGATCGGAGAACACGCGCGGCTGGCGCCGCGGAAGAGGGGGGGGGGGGGGAGGACCGCGCGTAGCTCCAGCGGCGGAGCTGGTTACAAGAGACAGCGGCACGGTGACGCTGACGCCCACGACGCAGCGTAACAAGAACGGGTGCACTGCCAAAGAGCTTAATGCTGAAGCGCTGCCATTCGAGACTGTTCGAAAATAGTTTTTTTTACCTTGGTGAACTAGCTGTATATACGCAAACTACATAAAAAAAAGTTGACTGAAGGCTTAGCTTGGTTAAGCCTGGAAGAATGCGAAAGGAATACTCTTGGCTGCGCCTTCTTCGCCGGCTGCGCCCCCATCCCATTCTTTCTTAGCTTTGATCCATCCAGGACTGTTCTCGCCGCAGTGCACCCTGTGTGGCGCACCTGAAGCTGATTTTGAACACATTATGATCAAATGCACAAAATTGCACCCTCCAGCCACATGGCAACTCTCCGACCTCGGGCGATGGAAGGCTGAGGTGTCCAGCTCTGACCCGGCCGTTCAAAAGCGGCTGACGGACTGGGATTTGGGTGTCGCTGGGAAGCACCAGCTTCCGGCCACAACACGCAGCCAAGAGCCGACCCGTCATTAGCATGTAATCAATTAAGGCTCCCAAATATAAAGTTTTTCACCACCACCACCACCCCGACTACTGAGAGGAGGCGAGCCACAGCCCGACGTATTGATTTATGGACTAAAACTTTAATTTCCACCGATTTCGGAGGACCCCTACCCCCCGCTCCTGGCACGCAGGCCTGAGGAACGGGGCTGTAACCTCCGCGACATTGGTTATTCGTGGCCTCAGCCGCCAGGCGGACGGCTTTTTGCTGGTCAGCGCGGACGTCACTTCGCAGCAGGGTTGCCTAGGTGTCTCTACTTTTAATGTGGTTCTTAGCGCCCGGAGACTTAGGACATTCCCAAAGTATTACGTCGAAGGTCCCCCTCGCTTCGCAGGCTTTACATTTATCATTTTTTCTCTCATCTATCTGGGTGTGAAACAACCAGACAGGGTTTGGGAAATTTCCCCATTTATTCTCCTGGCGTGACGTCACAAACAGCGAGCGCCCTCTCTCGGCTGCGACACAGCGCCGTGTACGGACTCGCCGCCACCATCCGATGGCGCGAGCTGGGGCCCGTCTCGGTCTGGCGTGGCGTCACACGGTCACGTGAAAATGGCGTGACGTCACCGCTGCGGCTCCTGTAAGGACTCACCGCCACCATCCGGCGTGACGTCACACGGTCATGTGAAAGGTGATGTATGGAGGGGCCACGACACGCCAACGGCTCGAAGTGCTAGCAGTATTGCTTCGAAATAATATGATGCTTTTCTCTGTGAGTGTGAATTCCTGATTATTACACATGTTACCCTGAAGTTAGGTTATGCGCTCGCATTATTCATGAATTGTCTTGGCAAGGTGTACCATTGTGGTCACGTCTTCCACTTGAGCTCTGAAGCACCGCTTTCATAATTAGTTCCCAGGAATGCAAAGGTGCAGTACCTGTCGCATTTGTTTCTGTGGGCATCTGAATGGTGCCGTCAAATCAGTATATATTGTCGACTATAAACCCTGACTGCTCATTGGAGGGTCCAATTCTAAAGTTAAAGCTCAGCTACTTTGGTCATCTGATGAGAAGAGAGGAGTCGCTGGAGAAAGATTTGATGTTGGGAAAGGTTGAGGGTCGCCGGAGAAGGTGTAGGCAGCGAACGCGATGGTTCGATGGCATCCTCGAGGCGCTGCAGGTGAAGTTATGTGATGTTAGGAAGATAGTGAGAGACCGGGAAGTGTGGCGTGGTATGGTCAAAAAGATACAAACTTTCTGTGCTATGGGCCTGGTGCGCTATTTGGAAGCCGCCACGTCAAATGGCACAGGTTTAACCGTGGCCTTCACGATCAGCTCCGGCGGAAGAGAGCGCTTAATCTCAGGTGCCACATGATTAACTCTACGTGTGGCACAAAAGAGTCGGACACGACTGAACGACTGAACTTAACTGAATTATGCCGTACGGGAATGAAGGAAGCAAGAGAAAAAGTGGAGCTGGTTACGATGGAAAATGTCGACGGCGATGATGACGCGAAACCCAGGAACGGCGCTAAAGAGCTGCGCTCTAAAAAACGAAATATGGCTTAGCTTTGCTATGCGTGGATATACGCAGCGAAAAGCAGTGAGTATACCTCGGGATTTGAATTTAATTTATCCAGTCTTCTGCTCTCCTCGCCAGCAGCTAAACTCTCCTTGGCTTCCATGACCCGCCGAAGTGGCGCAGTGGTTACGGCGCTCGACTACTGTTCCCAAGGACGCGGGACCGAATCTTGGCCTCGGCGGCCGCTTTTCGATGGAGGCGAAAAATAAGCCACCCGTGTGCTGTACGATATCTGTGCACAAAAAAGAACCCCAGGTGGTCGAAATTTCCGGAGTCCTCCACTATGGCGTCTCTCACCGCCTGGAGTTGCTTTGGGACGTTAAACCCCACAAACCAAACCAAACCAAACTTTCATGAATAGCGCATCTAAATTCACCGGCGTTCCACAATTCGTTTATAGGAAAGGAAAGGCGCAGCATCTGGCGCTCGCGGATGGCAAGAAGCGCCGCCCGGTGGCGTTGGAGCGCACTCGTTCCCGCTTGGTCATCGTAGCTCACAGCAGATGGGTGACGTCATATTCTTGACGCCACCCTAATTGAGTGAAGCAACTATTTTTGGTCTATTTCCATATTTACTCTGTGGTGCTGCGTTCGAGGAAGCGCCAAATGAAAGGCGCCGCACGGACACAGGGATGGAGGAGGAGGAGGAGGAGGAGGAGGAAGAACATTTATTTCCGCCGAATATGGCGCGGCAGCCACCTACGGGTCCGCACGCAGGCATCCGGGGAGGCAGTCTTTCGCACCGCGGCCAGAGGACACCTGGCCCCGTCTAGGAGAAGAGGTCTTCAGCCTCGGCCGCCAGGCGGACGGCGAAGAGAACGTTCTGCGGAGTCAGCTTTGTATACGCGTGAATCTCCTGGTGACGTCACGACCAGTCATAACGTCATGACCGTATGTGACGTCAATATGACTTCCGGTTATTATACATAACAGGATGTGATGTCGCGATGACGTCCCGGCCGATTACGTCACCGTGTTACGACTAATGACGTCTCGAAACATCTAACCATTACTGTTCGTTAGCGATAGTAACCATCGCTGGCACTTTCGGACTACTAGTTAATTTATGATCAGAGTTAAACACTCCTTAACTTGTAAGTGATGGTTAGTGACAGTTACCATGACCTCCAAATGTATGCCTTCCTGTGGACATCTGCAACGCCAGCAGAGCTTGGCGATGGGGCTGCGCAGTTGGCCTTGGCTGTGACGTCACTCGGTCGCGGCATACCGCACACGGCATATGGCATACGCAAAGATCGGCCCCGACCCTCGTAGTGAAGCATTTCGCTTCAAAAAAGAGTGAGGACAAAAACGCGCGTAGCAATAGACTTTGTCGGCTACCAAATCGGTGGCGGATACAATGATGGCCTACAACAGATACAACCAACAATGGCAGGAGCCCCGCTATGGTGGCTACCCCTGCCGCTAACGGTGGACCATACCATTCCCAGCCCCACAGGGCCAGGAGCAGCCACCCTTCCTGCACATCAGGTACATAACAAACGAACATTCACACGGCACGATGATGAACCTTCAGTAAGTGAAGCGGTGCTAAGAGTACATGAGCTCAGTAGCTCACCCCAGGATGCCGCTCTCTAATCAAGAACAGTAGGAGGTCCAGTTCGTCAGCTCCGACTCGGGCACACAGATCCGGGTCGTGGCAAGACCCCTAGAAGTCGCCGAGCGCCATGAGCTATTGCCCACTTGATAGGGCTATAACCCCACAACAGTTTGCTACTTTTTGTCGACGAAAATAAAGTTTATCCTCCCACTCAACCTCGGTCCCGACCGCCGCCGGCTGCGTTTCGATGGAGGCAAAGCGAAGTGGCGTCCGTGCGCTGTGGTTGTTGTGGCTGTAGGAATTAGGAAAAAAGAAATGGACGGCCCTGCTGCTGCTATGTAGTTGAGCCACCTCCGCTGCCACGTGCAGACAGAAGAGAAAATAGAGAAGAAAGAAAATATAATACAAAGACGCGTGCCGCAACAACAACTGTCCTCCACCACCGAAGCGGTGGCGGGTGCAATGACGGCCTACAACAGATAAAACTTCGGTGGCGGCTAGCCTATCTGCCCCAGCCCCATCAGGGGAGACCTTGTCTCGTGCGCTGGGCGATCTGAGTGCTGTTGGTGTTGTTGTGGCTGTAGAAGAATGAAAAATAAGCGCACGGCCCTGCTACTGGCTCTGTAGCTGAGCCACCTCCACTGCCTCGGGGTGGGAAAGGTGGCTGCTCCTGGCCTTACGGGGCTGGGATGGTAGGTCAACGCCGCTTGCGGCGGGGGTTAGCCAGCCACCAAATATTTCTGTTGTAGGCCGTCTTAGCACCCGCCACCACTTAGGTGGTGGACGACAGCTGTTGCGGCGCGCGCCTTTATCTCCCTCTTCTTTCTCCTCCTTTTCTACCTTCTCCTGTCTTTTGGGTTCTCTGCTCAAAAGACAGAAGAGAGAAGGTAGAAAATGAGGAGAAAGAAGGGTTCTCTGATGCCCCGCCGGGGTGGTGCAGTGATAAGACGCCCGACTACTGTGCCGGAGTACCCGGGTTCGAACCCGACCTCGGGGGCTGCGTTTCGATGGAGGCGAAACTAAGAGGCGTTCGTGTGTTGTGCGATGTCAGCGCACGTTAAAGATCCCCAGGTGGTCGAAATTACTCCGTAGCCCTTCACTACGGCTCCTCTATCTCTCCTTCCACTTTCACTCCCACCTTTCTCCCTTCCCTTACGGCGCGGTTGAGGTGTCCACAGAAAACAAGTGAGACAGTTACCACGCCTTTCCCTTCCTATAAATAAATCAGTGCGGTTCTCTGCTACGTTCCGTCACCCACACCAAAAGCTTTCTCTCGGCATTTGATTCAGCAGCGCAAAAAAAAACTGATTTATTTATAGGAAGGCAAAGGCATGGTAACTGTCTCACTTGTTTTCTGTGGACACCGCAACCACGCCGTGAGGGAAGGGAGGAAGGTGGGAGTGAAAGTGGAAAGAGAGAGAAAGAGGAGCCGTAGTGGAGGGCTACGGAGTAATTTCGACCACCTGGGGATCTTTAATGTGCGCTGACATCGCACAGCACACGGACGCCACTTCGTTTCGCCTCCATCGAAACGCAGCCGCCGAGGTCCAGCAGCGCAAAACTACTCAGGCTGTGAGAAGTAGTAGCGGAGGGTTCCGGAAATTCCTAACACTTAGGGTTCCTTAACGTCCACTGATATCGCACATAACACAGAGGCCTCTCCATATCGGCGCCATCACAACGCAGACATTGGTCAGGGCTGTACCTGATACTCTGGTACAGTAGGTGGGCATCATAACCACTGCGCCACCGCGTCTTTCCTAAAATATATCATGCCGTTAAAATAAATTGCAAGATTCAAGGGGTGAAGGGTGGAAGTCCCTGGCCGTACGGGGCTGGGACGGTAGGTTTAAGCCGCTTGCGGTGGGGGCTAGCCAGTCACCGAATTTTATCTGTTGTATGCTGTCATTACACCCGCCACTGCTCAGGGGGTGGATGATGGCTGGTGTTGCAGCGCTCGTATTTCTCTCCCTGCTCTCTTATTGCGAAAGCAATACTACGCCAGGTATCGCCTTTTCGCCGTACCGGAGCCTACCCTTCACGGCCTCTGGTCGGTCATGGAACAACTCTCGTCATACTAGAGTGAGAGACAGGGTAGCCAGTCGGCTCTTCAGCGCGCCGTAGCTACACTCCACGGCCGGTCGACCAACTGCGAACGATTGACGTCATACAAGTTGCAAGAACTAGCAGGCCTTGCTGCTGTTCATTAGGCTACGGAAAGAAGTATCTATGAATGAAAAATAAAGTTTGGAGATGTCTAAAAAATGTGCCTTTCATTTCGTGGGTACACAGGAGATTAGCAATGTGCACCACCACAAGCGAAACACTTTGCGTAGCCAAGCGGACATTGCTTTCGCAATTTCCAGGCGCTAAGCCCCTGCTAATGTTTTCCTTTCTTCTCAATTTTCCCTTCTGTCCGCACGAGGCAGCGCAGGTGGCTCAGCTACAGAGCGAGTAGCAGGTCCATGCATTTTCTTTTACTTTCTTCCTAGAGCCAAAACAACAACAAGGTTCTAGGACAGGAAGAACTTTCAGGTGTGTGAGTTTTCTGCTGTATATGAATCATTTTACGGTAGGCGCTGGTAATCTGTTTTACTGTTTTCGTAGTTGGCGCCAGGATGTTTTATGAGTTGTATCTCTGCTAAGATTATTATCATCCACATTTTTATACTTTTCAGTAATTTGGAGATGCTAGGTCTTAGCCTTCACGAAAAATCAGAACTCTCATATAAATTTCATAAGAATTAGCAATGGAGAATAATTCTTTTATGCGGCAGAACCCCTCCGGTTCCGCCTTGCGTGGTGCGGACGTGCTTCACGTCGGCTCCGTGCGAAGACGGCGAAATTCGCCAGTCGCCCGAACCAGTGGCCTATATTTCACCAAGAGCCTCGTGAAGGTGAGCGCCATGCGCAGACCATTTTTTTGGCCTGATCTGCCCATTTGTCGGGCCCCTAGGGCCCATTTCGCATTGAGCCGTCACGTCGTTGGAGCTAGGCCTGCTCCGAACGCGACCTCCATGCACTAAGTCATCATGATGGTGCAATGCCAGGCGAAACTGTTGACCCTCGGGACTGCAATCCGCGGGACTGGACGCACATTCTCAGCGGTACCGCCCGCACTCAGGAGTGTCCACTACAGCAGAGTTGCCACATCTCCGCCATGCAGACCGATGAGGCAGGCAAGCCTACCACAGAGACTGGAGCTGCATCACCTGCCATTCAAAACACTATCAAGGTCCAGGCATCCGAGCAGCTGCGCGCCGCACGCGCTGCTGCACAAAGGTCACGACAGCAGCCGCCGCTGCCGACTGAAGATTACAAGGTGATTTTTCGCTCCCGTGGAGGATTTCACCTCACCTCGGCACCGCCACGACAGCTCCGCGTCTCAATCTTGAACGCCACCGCTTCACTTCAGGAGCCCACCCGCACCCAGCTACGCACTCATCCAACCAATAACACGTGCACAATGAGCACCCCATACCAGACCGACGAACTTATGCTGATGCAAATCATTAAAATTCATTACCAAGACACCGACTACAGCGTAGCAGCCTACATCGCTCCCCCGGACGGTGCGATGAGAGGGGTGATTTCGAATGCCTACTGGAATGAAACCACCAGGGAGCTACTGGAGGATCTCGTGAACAGAAATCCCCGTGCTCCAATAGTGGACGCTCGACGCAGGGGTGCTACTCGATCAATAATAATTACTTTTTGAGAAGGACTGGTTTCTCGCAAAGTTCTTTAAGGCGGGGGACTCCACCGGTGCACCCCTTACAGACGCCACATAGACACTTGTATTACTGCAGACAACCAGGCCACAGGACAGATGTGTACACGTAACTGCCTGAGCTGTGGCAAACCCCATCCTGAGGAGATATGCCTTCCTGCACTCCCCAGTATATATATTATGCGGAGAACACATGACAGGAGTAAACGTCAGGTTCTTTGTGTTCTTGTCTCTTCCGCACCTCTCCAAGGTGCTCCTCGATTCGGCAGGCGACGTGCAGTTCTATTACACAAACATACTGAGACGAAGGCTGACGAGCTTGCCGTAACAAAACGAAAATTAACTTTATATAACAAGAACAAGAAGCACAGCGTACAGAAAACTTATTTGCACGAGGCAGAGAGGCGACGCACTTTACAGAAGAGACTGAGCGAAAAACTGCAAAACGAGCGCATAGCTCTTTTTATGACTTCTCAGTTGGGGCCTGCCTGGTACGCTGTCTTCGTCGATGACTTGCCTGAGCACAAGAACCAGAACCGCTGATGGCTGCGCGGCGCGCAATTAAATAGACAGCGCAGAAGCTTTTAGGCGCGAGGCGCGGAGGAGGAACGGAAAACAGCTTAGCACTGCCATAGCAACGCCTCCCCCCCCCTCGGCCCTCTGGAGAGGTCTAGAATTTTCTCGAAACTCGTCAGCCCGCGCGGCCTTTCCGCGCGAAGCGAGGAGGAGGGCCGGGTCCGTGCGGGGGAATGCACGCGTGACTCAGCCCATGACGACGAGGACGAGGAGGCGCAGAGTGGTGGCCGAAACGTAATCGGTCGCATCGCGTTCTCGAAGCTTGTAGAAATTTCCATCGCCGCTTTCTACGGCGCGCGCTCCGAAACAATAAAGAATGGCCCACCACGGCCTTACAACAGGCACAGGGAGGTGCAAGGCTAAAGGCCGAAGACCTACAGCCACCCTGCACCTCAACACCTATCTCGTAAGGACAAGCAGCCCGGAGACGCTACTCGGAAGATAGAGTTCAACGCCACTTGCTCCACGTCGCTCCCCAAGGAGAACGCGCAAAGGACCCAGAAAAGATGTCATGGGCCGACCGAACAGCTGGAGGCATCTCCAAAGAAACCCCGCCACCTCAGTCCCACCAGGAGGATTCACGCGACAAGTAACTCGGGGCACTGCGGGAAGAGGTAAGCAGCCTCTCCTCCTCATACAGATCCGACACCAACCCTCCTCATCCGCCATCCTTTCCCAAGCCGTGCCTGCCGCCTTCCCTCCAACATCCCCAGACACACAACTGCCCCCCAAAACGAAATATACATCACAACCCCCACCCGTCACACATGATGGCCTTGGGCAAGTTGAGGCAGAATTGGTAGTAAAGCTAAAGGCTTTAGAAGCCCGGATAGATTCCAGAATCCCAAGTCCTGTTCCCAAGGACGCGGGATCGAATCCCGGCATCGGCGGCCACTTTTCGATGGAGGCGAAAAGCAAGGCGCCCGTGTGCTGTGCGATGTCAGTGCACGTTAAAGAACCCCGGGTGGTCGAAATTTCCGGAGTCCTCCACTACGGCGTCTCCCATAGCCTGAGTTGCTTTGGGACGTTAAACCCCACAAACCAACCAACCAACCAGATTCCAGAATCAACTCCCTCTTCACCGAACTCGAGAACAAAATTTACTCGATGTTCTCACGCCTGGTTCATACGCTCGACATAAGAATGACCAACATACACATCCGCATTCAAACCTTAGAGCACACGCAAACAGTTATCCTGAAGCACATCAATCTCCAACTACCTCCTCTTCATCCCTCGCAACCACCACCCTCTTTAAACGCCTAGCATACTTGACTCCCAATCGCTCCACTATGGCGGGGCAGCAACTTAATTTACCCATTCTCCAGTGAAATTGCCGTGGCTTCCGGGCAAGCACGCGGCTTTCCAATTACTCGTTGCCATTATATCGCTCTGGCTCTCAATATTCCCAAGTCGAAACACATCATCACCGACTCGCGAGGGGCCTGTCAGAAATGTAGGCTGGGATTGGCTCCCTCGCTTGCCCGGTGTATACTGCAATCTAGCTGCCGATACATAGACGCAACTCCGCATAACCTCATTTGGGCACCCGGTCACCAGGGACTCAAGGGAAACGAACCGGCCGATCAGGCCGCCCGCGCACTCTCTCCCCGGACTTTCTTCCTCTCCTTGGAAGCCTACTCCCAATCAGACAATCTGGCCCTTACATTCAAAGACATCACCGATTACTACAAGGAGGAGCACAGGCGCTACCCGGTACCTTATAAAGGACTGGATTGCTCTGACGAGCACCTCCTCATCAAAATTTTACCAATATTGTACTGTGTCCGGCGGTGCTTAGATGTTTTTGAACCCGTCCTTTGAAGGTACCTGCCAGTGCTGTGGGGAGGTGGCTGACACCTTCCACATGATCTGGGCGTGCCAGTCAAACCCATCCATACCCCCAACCCCAATCCAACTAGAGCGGACTGGGAGGCGGCCCTGCTCGGCTGTCAAGACTTCAAGGCTCAAAAGGCATTGGTTCAACGGACGAGGGCGGCGTTGCTCGCCAATGGGGGCTCGGAATAGGGGTTCCACGTAGTATTGTGAGGGGAGGAGACCGATACGACTCTAACCCAAACACCTCTCTGTAACCATTTAATTGTTAATAAATGTTTTAACCACCACCACCCCACGACCTCAAATCATCCTTCTCCAGGATACGGCCACTAGGGCATCACTGCCTAGTTTTATGCCCTAGCACTTAGATGTCACAGACAAACCCAGGATATCCATTCTTGTTCACCATTCAGTCATCCACCTAACACACACCATTACGTCAGACACACCCTGCGTAGTCACGGAAATCATGCAGCACGCACAAACAGTACCCTACATCTTCATTGCGAATATATACCACCCCCCATCCCATCCAATGTCTTCCCTGTAGATGATCTTGCGGGACCTCCACCGACCGGCTGGCAGGCAAACCATCCTTATCGGAGTCTTCAAATGCTAGCACATCGACTCGGGGTACAGCTACAATATGGGCCGAGGTCGACGCTTCTAGGCCCTCCAAGAGCTGCGCCACACTACACACAACAATATCCACACACCCACCCAGGTAGCAGAGAATGTGGGGCCCCAGTAGGTCTGATGTAGGCAAGTGGGGCTGACGCAAACTTCATAAAACCTTCATCGGTCCCCGATGGGGCAAAAGTGGGCAAGCTCCGTTTAAGCTTGCCCCTGTTCCTCCTGCATGGGTCCCATAGCGGCATTGCTCGGGCTAATGCAGAGCACATTCCTGCATCCAGACCACAAGGGTCCCTTGTCGGATATTTGAGGGCAATCCAACCTAAATGTGGGCTTTTTATGGGAAAGCCCTCATAGATCCGAAATGAGGCCACCCCCATTAAATCTTTGTGAGACCAACATCGGCCGTAGTGGGGCAAGAAAACGGACATACCCACATGCTGCCCCAATCGGCCCCTTGCAGCTACTTGAGGGCAGGTTATCGTCACGCTAATGACGACGATGAAGGATGGTGATGCTGTGGCAGAAGAGAAAGAAGAAGGGTTGGTTTCTGGACGCTAGTAGGCTGCATCTTGTTCCGCTACATCAGCGCTGTAAATAAACACCCCTTCGTATTTCATCGTAACAACTTGGTAGAAGGTGCTCCGTATGATCCCTCGATCCCTACCTACAGCGATGCAAGACCAACTGGAGCTTCGATGTAGTCGCCGCATCGCTGGACCAACGACTCAAACCATACAAGCCGCGACGCTGCAAGCCAGGCTGGCGACATGCCTGCCCACTCCAGCCCAATTTTGGGCCAGCCTTACCGGGAACCACGACCTTTTGCCGGAGAAGAAGGTGAGGACGTTGAGAAGTGGCTACTTGATTATCAACGAGTTAGTAGGTACAACCGGCGGGACCCTCTTACCATGCTAAAAAACGTCGTTTTCTTTCTCACTCATACGGCTATGACCTGGTTTTAGAATAACGAGGATAACTTAACGACTTGGGAACGGTTCGCCACCGAGTTAAAACTACGTTTTGGCGACTCTGTTCCCAGCAAAAAGCGGGCTGAGCAGACCCTTGCTCAAAGAGCTCAATTGCCCGGTGAAACTTCTACAACTTACACAGCAGAGATCCTCAAGTTATGCAAATGTGTCAATTCCAACATGCCCGAGGAAGACAGAGTCGGTCACATTTTGAAGGGTATCGCGGCGGACGTGTACAACTTCTTAATCGCCAAAGACAGCCTTGACACTGTCTCCGATGTCATTACACAAATCCGCGCATTTCAAGCTTTTAAAACATGTCGTCATTAGCGTGAAAATATATATAAGAGCTCAGTTTGGGCAAGCCCTCGTGAAGCCCAAATGAGGCAGCCTTAGCTAAATTGCGCTTTAGGTCCCACATAGGCTGTAATGGGGCTGGAAGGCGGGCGTGCCCGCATGGTACCAAAATCAGTCCCTTGTGTGGGATTTGAAGGCACGTCCAACAGCAAGAGGGCTTTAGGTTCAAAACCAGCACCCAGCCCAATTGGGGCTGCCCACACAAAACCGCTGTGGGTCCCACATCGGCCGTAATGGGGCTGGAAGGCGGGAGGCCCGCATGATACCAAAATCGGTCCCTTGTGGGGAATTTGAAGGCACGTGCAACAGAAAGTGGGCTTTAGGTTCAAAACCAACATCCAGCCCAATTGTGGCTGCCCGCACAAAACCGCTGTATGTCCCACATCGGCCGTAATGGGGCTAGAAGGCATGCATGCAATTGCATAATCATTGTTTCCAACCTTTGTTTGCATTAGTTGTCCTAAATTACTATTATAGATGATTTCTGTAACAGTTGTTGCCATGTTTAGTCGGTTAGAAATTTACATGGCTTTAGTTCTCGCGCTCAAGCAAATTGCGCTTAAAAAAGTAAAACGAACTGATTGCTAACTGTTGCCCCTTATGTGGTTGCTGTGGACAGCCTGCAACTCTCAGCACAATATTACTGTTCAGATCACTCATCTCCGTAGCTCGAATAAGATGGACGTGAAGGCATTTAGGCTAGATGAATGTTATGAATTACTGTAAAATTTAATATTGTGGCTGTTTAGAAAGTGCAGACATGTATAAAATAATTAATTATGTGCATAATTATTCATTGGCAAAGATTGGACTAGGGCTTTCAACCAATTTCCTGCGTCGGACCCCTATGAGAATAATGTGGCCAAGCCCAAGTGCGGCTTGCGCTTTAGAACCTGCATCGGTCCTATGTCATTCTCTGAGGCGCTAACCGAAATAAAAATGACGTTCAAACCGAGCGGCTGCCCAAATCTGCCCAAAGTAGGAACAACGGGGGGAGTTGGCGGGATGTGCCCTTTTGGCAATGCCGGAAAAATGTGAGCAGCCCCGCGAGGGTTGCCTGCATCGGTCCCTAGTGGGACTCATCGGGGCTTTGTCGACAGCCCCCTTCAGGCCTACGTCGGCCCCTCTTGCAGCACCCACCTTGAGCTCACCGGGTTTGTCCTGCATTGCCCACATCGGACCCAACGGGCCTCACCCTTAATAGCCCACTTTGTGCTACCTGGGTACGCGGATCGGCACCAACGTCAGCATGGACACCAGTCTCACCCTGACGCTCAGTCACTTTCTCGGTGGCGTCACCTAGACAAGAACACAACACACACTGGGAAGCAATCACTACATTATTAACATCTTGCTCCCCTTTAAACAATCCCACCACACGCACATCACCCACAAACTGGTGAACTGAGACCCATCCGCGCATTGCGGAAGGACGACTCACACATGTCACGGACATCGAAGAATGGGTAGATTCACTTATGATCGAGGTCCAACACAATACCCAGCTGATTACAACCACACAGGACAACCCCACCCTAGATTCCCGCCTCGCCCACCTCTGGCAGGCGTACCACAACCTACTCTAGCATTGGAAACGCAACAATTAGAACGCTTAAAAAGCAACTGGCCGCATTGCAGACGCAGATACAAAATACGCAGAGGAGGTCTGCCCCTCTAATTGGGGGCAAGCTTGCGACGGCCTCGCCGGCAATCTGTCCTCTAAGCGAGCTTGGCAACTTCTGAGACATCGCATAGGTCCCACACAGTCCAAATCTGCTACACAACACCATGTTACACGCCTCGTACGCGCACACAAAAGCGACCCGCACTCATTGAAGCGACGCACTCATTGAAGCGACGCACTCATTGAAGCGACGCACTCATTGAAACACTTCCGTGGACGTACACCTCACCCTGCACATCCGACTCCATATCCCCTACTCAAAAGACGTAACTGAAACTGGAAGCTGATATTTCGAAAGTGGAGGTAAGAGCGGCCCTCCTGACTCCCCGAAAGAATTCTGCACCAGGACTTGACAAATTCTCCAATTCTATACTCCGCAACCTGGATGACAAATCAATCACACAGATTGCAGATTACTCCAAGAAATGCTGGGCGGAGGGCATCCTCCCCCAGTCCTGGCGGCACGCCAAGGTGATATTCATACCAAAACCTAAGCCTCTTAAACTAGAAAACCTGCGCCCAATCTAGCTGACCTCGTGTCTCGGGAAACTTTTCGAGCGTGTGCCACTTGCGAGATTGACACTTCACATGGCGGACAACGACCTTTATCCACACAGCATGGTGGGTTTCCGTCCCCATCATTTCACTCAGGACGCCATGCTGCAGCTCACTCTCCACATCTTCGACCCGGCTAACACAAAAGCAGTCCTGGCTTTGGATCTGTCCAAAGCTTTTATCGCATCGAACATCAGGCAATCATGGCTTCCCTCTCTCCCCTAAACATATGTGTACGGATGCACAATTACATACTGGCTTTTTTAACGGACCGCATGGCTGAGGTTCCTTTCGGTCCCCCTGCCTCCCCACCCTACTCCCTCAGGAGCGTCGGTACACCACAGGAGTCCGTCCTCTATCATTTCCTATTCAATGCCGCCCTCAATCCCCTCGCCCGGAAACTGTCCTCGATACCTTATCTTTGACATACCCTTTATGCGGACGGCACGACGCTATGGACCACGCACGGTAGTGATGTCGACATAGAGGGATACCTTACAAAGCACCGCATCACCGACAAAAGAACATGCCCAGAGCATCAGACTCTCATTCTCCCCAGAGAAGTCTGCGGTACTTATGGTTCGCCCCAAGTCCCGCGGACGCCCAATCACACCAACTGTCCTTGAACTCGAAGGTAGTCCAGTCCCAAAGTTTAATATGTTCTGGGTTCTGGAACTTCACATCCAGAACAATGGCAAGAATCCCAAGTAGCACGCCGTCAATGGACCGCCATCAGCCCAATATTGGGGGAAAACGGCCCCAATATTGTGACCAATAATGGTGTTCAATTGGGGCGCTACCCGTGCCAATATTTATTCCAATCTACTAGACTGGCTTTCCAACAATGGCCACGAATGGCAGACTAGGCTATTTATTTGCAGGCAGCCTCACTCAATGCCTACCCAATATCTTCTACCCAAGCATACCCAGTGCTCCTATACAAAGTACATCCAGCCACTCTCACTGGATATACAATACTTACAACCAAGCTTACTCACTGGCTTTTATTAACTGCTATACAGCTAGGCTCATCGGCTCCCAACATCTTCCACCCAAGCTTGTCGACTGGCTTTGCATAATTGGCATCCAGGCAATCCCGTTATTGCTTAATGTTTTTTTTTGTGACTATTTTTTTATTTGGTGGGTATTATAGCGCAGAGGCAGCTAAGACCATCATGCGCCAAACACAGGGTTGTGTTTGTTTTTTGCAGGTATTTTACAAGCAGATAATATTATATATACAGCATCCTGAAAGTATACATGCATTCACACAAAAAAGCCAGAATTGTTTGTTTCATGGATATTTATTAGGTGCGCATGTGGTACATAGTAAAAAAACACAATAGGCAGAAATTCATACTTCCAGGACTTCACCTCTGGTTATTTCCATTGACAAGGTGGCGGCAGATCCCAGGTTCTAGGAAGATGCCGCATTAAAGGCAGTCTCAGGTGTCCGCCTAGCCAGAATCTCTACCATGCGCCTTTTGCTCTCGTTTATAATGGCAGCAGCTTTCAGCAGCCCTTGCCGATGTATGCTCGATCAGCTTGTATGTCACCATTTTCCTTTCGTTCAAACATCGGCAAGCGAAAACAATAATAAGAGAAAATATTATGCAGAATTGTTTTTTTTTTAGTACAGCCTGGGAAGACTGTTCATGAGCAGTAAATTTTGCCACTGCTACAAAATTAGTTTGTACAAATCAGTGTGCTGAAATTGGAATACCTGAAGAATGCATTTTTTCGGTGCAGTAGCGTTGAAGCAAAAGCTTTTCTTACTCTCGGCGTACATAAACAGCAGATAAGCACACTCTGTTAATCTTAATTATCAGGTATCAATGACTGACAAAATGATGAATTTCCAGTTAATACGCCGCACTGAATAAAAATGGATATCTTACCGGTCGTACACCACAGCTGTGCATCCAGCGTCAAACGAAGCAGCCCAAGAGGAAATTGGCACGCAAAGGTCCGTCCTAGTAATCCCGAGTCCTTGCTCCTTCAGGGAAGTATAGCAACATGGGAGGCAAATAAAGCAACAAGTTCTCTCAAAAACCTGTTCCGTTACGACCATATATTTAAAATAAAGGATCAGTGGTACTCACACTGAGCTGCAGACTTTTCCGCGTGACAGGACGAGGCATTCTGTGGTTCTACAGTTAACTGTCCGAATGCGAACGGAGCTGCAGCACAAAACCCGCGAGGCGCGCACCTGCGCTGCTAGAGAGCAGAGGGAAGATCGAAGAGAGAGAGAGGTGGTGGTGGTGAACTCTTTTATTGCGAGAGAGGCTGTAAGCGCGCCGGCGTCAGTCGGCAGCGCTGTCCGCATGGTTTCATATGACACCACAAGTTGGAATTCCGCCAGGGGTGGCTGGACGCTGCTCAGGCGTGGGAACGGAGAATGCGTACGCTGCCACGGCGAAGACTGGCACCGCTGCGTCGAAAATAGCCGCCTGTGTAACACTGCTAGAAAGAACATACCGTCTTTTCCAAACGTAATCAGGCTACCCGATTTGCTCCTTCGCCCTGTAGTTAAGCGTTTTACAGGACATGCCAAACCATTATTTTCCTGTGCGGAAAAAAACCCATCACTCTTATCTGTAAAGACCATTTTTCGCTTTTTGAAATAGATCAAGGGCTTCAAACAAGGTTGAAAAGGAAACCCAGTAGCCAGGTTACTTTTGGCAAAGAGAGCACGTTTTTTCTAAACTGTTAGAGCGAACGAACCTAATTCTAGATTGAAATACCCTCAGTCTGGTTGCAATGTGTTTTGATAATATTCCTAAAAGGCATGGAGAATGTTTCCAGCATACTACATAGGAACAAGCATTTAAACGCGTGATGTTAGGCCGACTCTGCAAAAATATTCGAAGGCAGGTCATGAGAGTTATACATGCGCTTATACAGCTTTCGGACAAAAATAATTTCCTTGAAGAGCAGCATGACCAGGCAACAATAATTTTATGACAAATATTTCGATGTTGAGCACGCATTCATGTTTTTTTTTTTGTTTCTGTAAACCAAAAAAGTTCATTCACACTTATTTCCAGTCTCCAGTTGTGGGGTTTCTATGCTTCAAGCTTCTTCAATATTTTCTATTTTAACTCTTTACCAGGAAATGTTAAGTCCGAACTAGTTAACAGCTGCCACAGCAAGTACACAACGTGTAGTAAAAAGTTGGCAGCGAGCAATGGTCTGACAAAGGTAGACTTTTTTTCTCTGCCGGGCGAAGGTAGAGAACGTAAGAAAATAACGCTTTTATTTTTTATGCGGGGGATCTTCGTTTTGACTATGAGCTATGCTGCATCAACAGCATAAAGGGTTTGTTCATCATTCGTCTCTTGCTGAAGAACTCAAAGCAGAGCACGCCGGCATTAGGAATCAAGTGCAAGTTTATGGCTGATGTAAATTACAACACAAAACATGCTGCAGCTAGCCCGTCTTCTGTGCTTACAAGACCAACTACGGCGCAATACAGTCGATGCTGGCGCCTTGTTGAGGAGTCAGCTAGCGTACATGACGAAACGGTGCAGCATTTGCCTTCACTAGCACAATCTCTTCGACCTCTGTGTTCCGGAATGTGATCCTTTCTTGCACCACGCAAACAAAATAATGCATAAATAAAGCATTTATGTGTCTATTTCCAGTTATGGATAAAAGTTTTCAGGATGCGGTTGTGAAACCTCATCACAAAATGTTAAGCCGGGCTGACATTATATAGTACATATGGTTTTGAACGTGCTACGTCTCACTGGCCTACTGCATATTGCAGAAGTGTATATGCTTGTATACTGCACCGATTGTGATTCTATACAAAGGCAGCGACCGTTGTCAGCTTAAAAAAATATGCGTCTTTTTTTGTTTCGATTTTATCGAGGAGGCCGACGAAGTATTCTTAAAATTTTGATGTATGAGTTGCCTCACGCATCACGCTGAAAACATAGAAGAAATGGTGGGGCCTGTAACTGCTGCGCGTTCCACTTCTGTACTAAACTTCTTCACAGTTGAGAAGAGCACAGCAGTCGGGAAATTCTAAGCGCTTCGTAGACGGCATAAGCAACGTGTCCGACTCGACGGCAGCATTGCACAAAGCATGCCCTGCTTGCATGCGTAGTGCCACCCAATCATTCATTTCGGGACTTTTTTAATGTTTGGCTAAATAATCTCTGCTATTACCGCATGGCATGGGTTTGCCAAAAAAAATAAAGCTTTACGCCGGCAGGGGAACAGCCACCGGAGCACTGGGGGAGGACCTTATACCAACCGTGCCCTTACCGCCTAAGCCATACTTGAAACATACTTGAAAGTCATCGCTAAGGACACGACAGTATTGTTCGGGACGTTAAAAATATATCAGGATATACAGGTTGAGAATTGATCGTTAATATCTACAAGCGAATTCAAGCCAACACGTCATGTTATGTGCAATGTTTTTCCAGCCATCAAAACTCATTGGGCAATATCGACCACTATAACCCAGTCATATTCATTGTTGGAAAGTCCCCAAAACAGGTGGGGCCACATCGACCACTCTATGCCAAAATATATTCAATGTAGATAAGCCAGCTATGCTAACAGGATCATATCAATCAATGCATACAATGACGGGTGCAAGGTTGGCAAGCCGTCGCAGCTGCCCATAAAATATCGACCACCATAACCCATGATGGATACAATATTGGGAAACCATCTTAACTAGTAGTACAATATTGACCATGCATAGTATGGCAGTAAATATTTCGAGTTCACAGGCCATCAGTTATGGCAAGAGGATATTGATTAACCTATGTAAATGATGTATGGTATTTTGGCAAGCCATTATACTTCGTGAGGCAACATCGACCACTGTAATTGGAGATATACAATGCTGGGAAGCCAAGGCGATTGGCGGGAGGATATTGACCAATGTATGCCAACACACATTCGATGCTGACAAGCAATCAATACTGGCATTGCAATATTCACCAATGTATGCCATGATAGGCGCAATGCTGGCCAGTCACCACAGCTCATTGGGCAATATTACCCACTAGAACCAACAAGTATACAATGTTGGGAAGCGACTAAGACCGGTGGGATAACAATAACCAATATATTCGAAGATATATTAAATGTCGACAAGCCAGCTATACTGACTGTTCGTTATTCAAAGACGTTAGGGAGAACTTTTAAACAACAACAACATGAATTTTAATTCTCCAAACTGCACTCACTATGGACACTGTTCGGAGAGCGTCTCAATGAAGCACCGCACTGCTCCGTAAACGCTGAGTGTCTCTCCCATTTGAGGGAGTCCTCCTGCCGCGCGCCAATCACCGACTACACCACACAACACACGCGCACACAGCTGTACCCCGCGGAGAATGGATAATTCCAGTCCGTGTACGTCCCTCCCCCGTTGTAAGTGGGATGGCTCAAATGTCGTGCCGTGAAGACTACAGTAGCGGAAGTGGCACCGGAATATTCAATATCCGCCCCGCCGAATGAGCGCTAGCTCATTAATTTCTGTCGTCCAACGGGCACAAAAGTACAACCTGGTGAACCAATAATAGAGGATCGCGTTCTTCCATCTCGCCCAGTAAACGCCTCCGTGATGCGACCATTTCTGCGCCTGTTGGATTTCGAATGCGCAGAGCAGGCTCTCAAGTCGATCTTTTTTTCGATCACAGTTGAGAACAAAGCGTCCAATCCAGGCTGTGACTCGCTGTAGGCGATTCAGTTTGCTGAAGCGCTTTAATTTTATCACCGGAAGAGGTGCCTGTGCTGTGATTGTTATTGGGCTCAGCAGACCGAGGGGATCGAAGATTGTCGCTGAGGCCTGGAGCACGAACCCTTTAGTGTTCCTGTTGACAGTAAGAAGCTCCAGCGCCGTTTTCTGGGAATACTTCAGCTCGTAGTTTCCTCTGTCCCACTTGAGCCCCAACACTCTTGCAATGGCTGAAGTCATCGTCGCAGTGTCAGCGCAATCATTTCCAACGCCGTCAGCATCGAACTGTGGTTGTAAGAGTTCGTTGCTGAAACTCCACTTTCGAAGTTTCATTCTTCCTGAGCTCATTATTTGCTTTGCCTCCACGTAAATTTTCGTCGCCTCTTCCGCGTTGATGACTCCGGTTATCAAATCGTCGACGTACAGGCAGCTGTCTAAGATTTGTGCGGAGTGAGAGAGGTCCTCAGAGAAGTTAGCCAGATGATGTTGTATGGTGGCAGCCAATATAAAGGGACTACTTGTGGCGCTAAAAGGCACTCTTGTCCTGCGCCAGACCTCTGTATCACCCTCTGATGAGCCCTCACATGACGCATATGAATTACAGAGTAATCGCAGTGCGTCGCTGTCCTCACTTTTGACGCCAATCTGAAGGAAGACCTTTTCAGTGTCGGCGGTCAATGCAATTTTGTGGCATCGAAAATTCTGAATAAGCCGCAGTAGGTCGGGATTTAGGTTCAGGCCGGTGCTGAGGGCATCGTTAAGTGACAAGCAGCCTTGTGCTTTCGAAAATTCATCGAACACTATGCGAACTTTGGTGGTAGAGCTCTCTGAACGGAAAACAGCACGATGAGGCATATAATACACTCGAGACGAGGTGCTGTCGATTTCGTCGGCTTCAACCTTTTCAGCAAAACCTTTATCTAGGTAGTCACGGATGGCTGCATCATAGACCATTAGCCTGCTCTTGTTGGGTCTCAGACGCCGCATCAACCTGGCCAGGCGTTCTCTTGATACAACTTCGTTGCTGGCTAGCCCTTGGTCAAGTGCCTTCCACGGGAGGCTCGCCCCGTATCGCCCATCGGTCAAAGTCAGAGAACGAGTGAAGTCTTCTCTCACCTGCTGCTCCTCGCTTCCAAGTAGACAGCTGCTTGAGGAGATACGCTCCTGACGCTCGAAACGCTCTTGGAGTTTCTTTACAGCGTAGTCGTAATTCTTCTCCGTCGCTTGGACGACTGTCAAAGCGGCCGCCGCCTTTCCTGTCAACGCTGTTCGCATGTACAAGAACTTTTCTATGCTGGTCAAGCCGTTATTCTCGTGGACTGCTTGCCGGAATTGTTGCCAGAAAGGTTGCCAGTCGAGCTTGTTGCCGCTGAATTTCTGAAGCTCCAGCTTAGGCAACCTCAGTTGTCCCGAACGGGCAGCAGGTAATCTGGACGCGGTTTCTTCTGAATTCAATGTGCTTGTTGCACCATTAGAATTCGTTTCACTGAAACGCCGAAGCTTTGTCCGCATTCGTGTCATGAGAGGTTGGCACTGACGAACACCTTTGTATTCTTCCGCGAGGCCTTCGTCACACACATGTGGCTCAATCAAGGCATCTAACTGTTTCAAAGCTCTCGAAACAATGTCCAACTCATCTGATATTTCCACGAGGAGGTCTCGTTGCTGGGGGCCGAAGTCATCCGCCGTCGTTAGTCGCTCAAGCTCCTCGTTCAGTCGGTTCAGTTCGGCGCGCGTAACTTCTCTGTTTGGAGACGCTCCATCGCTGTCGTCCGTTGCAGTTGTAACGCTGGTTTCAAGTTGCCGTTGTTTTTCGCTTACTCCCGGGTTTTCGCACCAAAAAATATGTTCGTTATTCTATGACGTTAGGGAGAACTTTTGAAACAACAACAACATGAATTTTAATTCTCCAAACTGCACTCACTATGGACACTGTTCGGAGAGCGTCTCAATGAACCACCGCACTTCTCCGTAAACGCTGAGTGTCTCTCCCATTTGAGGGAGCCCTCCTGACGCGCGCCAATCACCGACTACACCACACAACACACGCGCACACACAGCTGTACCCCGTGGAGAATGGATGATTCCAGTCCGTGTACGTCCCTCCCCCGTTGTAAGTGGGATGGCCCAAATGTCATGCCGTGAAGACTACAGTAGCGGAGGTGGCACCCGGAATATTCAACACTGACAGTACAATATTTACCATTGTATGCCATCGTCGACCATTTTATCTGCAGGTATACACAATGTTGGGAAGCCATCACGATTGGCAGAGGGATATTGACCAATGTATGCCAATTCATATTCGATGTTAACAAGCCGCCAATACTGGCTGGACAATATTTACCAGTGCATGCCATAATATTGTAACGTGGAAGATTTACAGTCCCAAAGCTGTCCGCACAACTAACGTTGATGAGGGCATCGATTTCACAACACTCAGCGTCGTCGTCTTCTCCGAGTCTGTTGCACTTCTTCATCCTCATCACGAACAGCGAATACAGCTAACCCCCCCCCCCCCCCCGCGGGAAAAGCACAGTCCCGGTGCGGTCTATGTTAGCGAAATAGAACGTTGATGATAGGGCTTTAGACGGGACACATGCACTATTTCGGAGGTTGGAGCTGTGGACGGGGACTTCGGAACCACAGATTCAACTTCGTAGGTGACGTCGGTCACGGAGCGCCAAACACGGTAAGGGCCAATATAACGGGGCAAAAGTTTTTCACATAGGCCCACTCGATGGCACGAGAACCAAAGCAAAACGAGAGATCCAGGAGTGTAGTGGACATCACGGCGGCGGCTGTCGTACCGGATCTTTTGAGTCTTGGGATGCAGAGAGCCTGGCATGAGCTATCCGGCGGGCATCAGCAGCGCGGGTGACGGCATCACTGGTGTAAGTACTGGTGGCGTCTGCCGCGGGTAGAAAGGTGTCAAAGGGTAGTAACGGGTGTCGGCCAAATAATAAATGAAATGGGGAGTATCCAGCAGTAGAATGGACAGATTAATTGTAGGCGAATGTGAGAAAGGGGAGATGAACGTCCCAATCTCGATGGTCGTCAGACACATACATGGCCAGCATGTCTGTGAGGGTACGGTTTAGACGTTCCGTGAGGCCGTTGGTCTGGGGGTGATACGCGGTGGTGAATTTGTGGCGGACGGAGCACGAACAGAGAATTTGGTCAACCACTCGCGACAGGAAACAGCGGCCACTGTCAGTTAGTAGTTCGCGAGGAGCACCATGATGAAGAATTACGTTTTCTAGAAGGAAGTCAGCGACGTCTGTGGCGCAGCTGGTCGGGATGGCTCGGGTAATAGCGTACCGAGTAGCGTAATCGATGGCGACGGCGATCCGATTGTTCCCCCGGGGTGGAAACAGGAAAGGGGCCAAGGAGGTCAACGCCTATACGGGAAAACGGGTCAGTTGGTATGCGTGTCGGCTGCATATGACCTGAAGGCGGAATTGTGGGCTTCTTCCGACGCTGACACTGTTCACATGCGGCAATGTACTGCTGGACAAAGCGGTAGAGCTCCGGCCAGTAGAAACGCCGGCGCAGGCTGTCGTATGTGCGAGAGACACCCAAGTGGCCAGCCGTGGGAGCATCATGGAACTGGTCAAGGATGGTGGAGCGCAGGTGTTGGGGAACGACGAGCAAAAGGTTTGTGCCATCTGGTCGCATATTACGTCGGTATAGGGTGTTCTCGTGGAGCACAAATAAGGCGAGAGATGGGTCAGGGCGGTCGGAGGTAAGACGGAGGATAATGGAATACAGAGAAGGATCTAAGTGCTGTTCCTTGGCAATGTTGGCAAAGGCGGAGACAGACAAGACATATGCATCATCGTCAGAGTCTGTAGGACTAGGGGAGTCGACGGGATGACGTGACACAGTCTGCATCTTGGTGAAGCCGGCGGGACTTGTAGACGACGGAAAAGGTGTATTCTTGTAATCGTAGCACCCAGCGCCCCAAACGGCCAGTAGGATCTTTGAGAGAGGAAAGCCAGCACAAGACATGATGGTCTGTTATCACAGTGAAATGGCGGCCAAACAAATAAGGGCGGAATTTCGTAATAACCCAGACAAGCGCCAGACACTCTCGATCTGTAATAGAATAGTTTTGTTCGGGTGTTGCGAGGAGGCGGCTGGCATACGCAATCACCCTTGTACGGCCGTGTTGTCGCTGAGCGAGTATAGCTCCTATTCCATGGCCACTTGCGTCGGTACGGAGTTCAGTATTGGCGGAAGGGTTGAAGTGGGCCAAGACTGGTGGGGTAGTTAGAGCAGCAATAATCTCTGAGAAAGCTGCACTTGCTCAGGCCCCCAATCGAATGAAACGTCTTTCTTGAGGAGTTGGGTGGGCGGACGAGCAAGGACTGCGAAGTTCGGGATGAATCGTCGGCAATAAGAAAATAGGTCAATAAAGCTTCGGATATCGCTGGATGAACGCGCAGTGGGAAAATCTCTGACGGCACGTATCTTGTCAGGGTCAGGCTGAACACCGGAAGCATTAATCAAGTGACCAAGCACTTTGATTTCCCGATGGCCGAAACTGCATTTCTTTGAGTTGAGTTGAAGGCCGGCGCGGCGGAATAGCTCGAGAATGATAGAAAGGCGAGAGAGGTGGCTGTCAAAAGTGGACGAGAAAACAATGACGTCGTCTAAGGAACAAAGACAAGTCGTCCACTTGAAGGCGCGCAGCAATGAGTCCATCATCCCTTCAAAAGTTTCAGGGGCGTTACATAGGCCAAAAGGCATGACTTTGAATTCATAAAGGCCGTCAGGGGTGATGAACACTGTTTTTTTCACGGTCTCTCTCGTCGACAGAAATCTGCCAGTAGCCGGAACGAAGGTCGATGGATGAAAAGTAGCTGGCTCAGTGCAAACTATCAAGCTCGTCGTCGATGCGCGAAAGAGGATAGACATCTTGTTTGGTTATCTTATTCAAATGACGGCAGTCAACGCAGAATCTCCAACTGTTATCCTTCTTCTTGACCAACACGACAGGGGAGGCCCAGGGGCTACTGGAAGGCTCGATTATGTCGTTCGCTATCATCTTTTCGACCTCCGTTTGAATGACGCGTCGCTCGGCAAGCGAAACGCGATAGGGCCGCCTGTGAATACGACTGGCGTCACCGGTGTCAATGCGGTGGGTGACAACTGTCGTTTGACCCAATGGGCGGGTACCGAAGTCGAAAAGGTCACTGTAGGTAAACAAAAGCTTGTGTAACACAGCGGCGAATTCAGGCTGGAGATCAGCTGCAATCAAGCTTTTAACAGGATCAAGGCGCGATTTAGAGGACGAGGGAGGTGTTGCAGGGACGGCATTTGGATTATCGGTAGTCAGAGCTGAAATGGCACAATCGGTCATCGGCGACAGCTCTGCTGGTGAAATTCCCTCGGGCAGGACTTGAGTTGATAAGCTGAAATTAAGGACCGGGAGAGTGGCACGGTTCTGCGAGATATGCAAAATCAGATGAGGAAGGGTGACGTGCCACTGCAAGATGACATCAGTAATGGGACACGCGAAATAGTCGCCGTCTGGGGTGGGTGGGAATGGTGACATAGGGATGCAGACGGCAGCTTCAGGAGGAAGGCGGCTAAATTGTGCTGATCGAAGGCGGGGTGAGCAGGAGCGGTCTTCAGAGCAGAGCGGAAGGTCCAAGCGAAGTAGGCCGCTAGAGCAGTCCACAAAGGCAGAGTGGGCTGTTAAGAAGTCAATGTCAAGGATAACGTCGTGGGGGCATTCATGTAGGACGGTGAACAAAGCTGGGGCATGACGGTCAGCAATTGTAACTCGCGCCGTACACATGCCAACCACGGCAGCAGGGCTACCATTGGCGACGACGCGAACTGTGGACGAGACGGCTGGCGTAAGGGCTTTCTTGAGGCGACGGCGAAATGAGGAGCTGAGAACGGACAGTTGGGCGCCTGTATCAATTAGAGCAGAAACGGGAACTCCATCCACAAGGACTTCGGTACGGTTATTTTGTAGGGCAGGAGTCAACAGAGGGTTTTCGGTCCGGGTCATAAATGCAGCGTCACCTCCGGGAGCTGCATTGGCTAGTTTTCGGGTACGTGGCCAGAATATGACGGTGGCGAACTGCGGCGAGGGAGAGGAGAACGCGAACGTCGTGCTTGCGGGGATGGTGAACGGTTGGCAGCACGGACAGTGGAACCGGGGTCAGCAAGGGTCTGGTCGGGGCGAGGTGGGGAATAGCGAGGGGCATAGTCTCCGCGGCGGTCGACGTAGGTGTGCTGACGAGATGGCGTGTACCAGCGACTACGGCGGTGGCGGGAAATGTGGCCAACGCGAGAACAAGTGAAACAGATGGGGCGATTGTCGTGGGTACGCCATTCATTTGGGTTGCGGTAACGATATCGGGGCGAGAAACCGGCGTTGGTTGAGGTGGCAGCAATTACTGGAGGGGCAGGTCCTTAATCCGTAGTGTCGGTGGTGCTGGTAGAAGGGAGGCCCATATTCGCAATCCCTTGGCAAACAGCAGCCTTAATAAGTGATATGGTAGCCAGGGTGTTGTCGGGTGTATGCGACAGCGAGACAGCGGGAGTCATTGCATCAAGCTCTTGGCGGACAATGCGTGTCAAAGTTCTGGCGTTAGCAGGCGGTCGAGGAGTCGCGATATCGATACAGGAGGAGCTAGCAGCCGTGTTCATCAGCCGGTCGAAACGGTGAGATATGCGCCTCTGTTTCGCCTGCTCGAAACGTCGGCACACCTGTAGCACAGAGTCCACGGTGGAGCAATCCCTGCACAACAGGAAGTTGAAGGCATCGTCGGCAATGCCTTCTGCTATATGGCCGACTTTATCCTCCTTAGGCATGCCTTGGTCGACTTTGCGGCATAGAGACAGGACGTCTTGGATGTAAGTGAGATAAGACTCCGTAGACGTTTGGGCACGAGAGGCGAGCGCTTTTTTGGCGGCAATGTGGCGGCCAATAGGCTTTCCGAATAGGTCGTGCAGCTTCTGTTTGCAAATTGTGGAAAACCAGTTTCCTCCCCCTTCGCCGCGACCGACCACCACCACCCCAAAGAGCTTCATGGCAGCGCCGGCTGGGAGAGGAGGTAAATACCTCCCCTTGGGGGAAGGAGACCAGCGATGGGTGCGCCACCGAGACGTCTACGCGGGTTCCCGCGAGAAGACGAGAGGAAGCTTCTGGATCCAGCCGGCAGCGAGAGCGGTCGTCTCCCGCCGCCTCTCCCGGCAAATGCCGGGGGATAGCGGGCACGGAGTACGCTGCGCACACGGGAGGACCCGTCGTGCACGACCGCCCATCTTCTGGTTCCCAACGGCGAAGCGACCGGTAAATACCGCACGCTCTCGCCGCCTCCCTGCGGCAAACGCCGTGGTATGGGTTCGTCCGAAGAATGCGGCGCGCACGGGAGATCCCGGCCGCCATATTCACGGTGCGTTCAAATGTCCGCCGCCGAAATCGCACTCACATTCCCCAGCCGGTGAGTCAAAAGCCCTTCTTACGTAGCCTTGCCCTTCCAAGGAAAACCTTGTTGATGTATAGCTAGCCGGCATGCTCTATATTATTTGCAAGCGCAATAAATAGCATTCGAGTATTACCGATGTGTCGCCCCCGTCCTTTGTCTCCTTTGTTCCCCTCCGCGGGTCGCTAGGACGCAGCACCTGCGGAGTAGGAGCGGGGCGGAAGACGGTTCCCCCTTTAAACCCCACAATTAAAGGGGGAACGGTTTTCCGCCCCGCTCCTACTCCGACCCCCCCCCCCCCCCCCTTTTTTTTTTTCTTTACTCGGAGCATAGGCGCGCACCGTCCTGCTGCTCGGGGAGCGTCCTCCCGCAGCCCTTCTGTTTAAACTTTTTGTTCAAAGAGGCTATGTTCGTTCTCGGCGGCCGTTCAGCGCGGCACGCCTCTGCGCTCGCGCTCTGGGCATCGAAGTTCAGTTCAGTTCACTTTATTTTTCCTTTCAAGTGAAAGTGGAAGACGAGGCAAAAGGCGCGTAACCTGACAAGGCCTCGTCTCCGATGTGCAGCTCACAATAGGCAACACGTTACGATGCATACAAAGGGAAATGTCCTGATTAAGAATACAGCAAATTAAAAAAAAAAAAAAACAAAAAAACAAAAATAGATATACAAGTTACATATGAACACACAATGCAGCTTACAGTATAACACCACTTTGGAGCGAAACAAACACATAAGAGAATATGTGACAGCGCAAAGATGAGAAGAAAAATGCAATAAAAATATGTATCTGCATTTGACAGGAAATAACATGACGACATACACTCTAAGAAAAAAAATCATCAAGAAAAACGAAAACTGATCATTTGGATTCAGATGGGTGCACCTATATTCAATAAATATATTCCGTGGTCTTTAGGAATGCTTTATATGCTGATTTGAAGGAATTAAATGGTAACGTAAGATCAATCCTGTGTTCATGAAGGTTTAGTAATTTTACTGCTTGATATTCAAAATCCTGTTTGCCATAATTGGTTCTGGCTTTTTTTGTTTTATGTACAAGGGTTCGAAAACTATAATGTGGAGATATATCTGTGTACCTTGTGTACAGCTTTCTTTTATGGATGATTTGCATTAGTTTAAAGTAATATACCTTGTTGGCTGGTAATAAATCATATTTTAGGAAGAGCGGCTGGGTTGGCAAGTCACTTATTTTATATTTGTAGTTTTCAAATAGACGTAGAATGCGCTTCTGCAGTACAAGCAGCCTATCGTAATTTCCTTTCGTCGTGGTACCCCAGACTAATATTGCATAAAGTAGACGCGAGTAAAATAATGTGTAATACAGTTTTTTTAAGCCAGAGAGGGATAAGAGGAGCTATACGGCTAATACAACCTACGGCACGGGAAAGATCGGTTAGAAGGCGATTAATATGGGGAGTCCAGGATAAATCTTTGTTAAACCAGACACCTAAAAATTTTTGTGTAGACACCTGATCAATATATTCCATTCTGTATTTAAGTGTAATGTTTTCTTTAGAAACTTTGTTAACTGGTTTAAATAGTATAAACTTTGTTTTGTGCGTGTTCAGCTGCAAACTATTTTTCTCGAGCTAGATAGACAGCTGGGATAGGTAAAGATTGGCTTCCTTTTCGATCCCCTGCACATTTTTGCCCGTGAAAAATATACTAGTGTCATCACCAAAGATGGTTATTATATCATTTATATACAACAAAAATAATGTGGGACCTAGTATGGAACCTTGGGGTACTCTAAGTTTTATTTCTAGATTTTCCGAGCGCTCTCCATTAAGATTTACGAATTGGTATCTGTATGATAAATAGCTTTTAAAGAGGTCTGATGCAACGCTTCGTATCCCATACCTGTGGAGCTTATAAAGCAAAGTTTCATGATTAACTGAATCGAAGGCCTTTCTTAAATCAAGAAAGATTCCCAGAGTGTACATTCTTGTGTCAATATTTTTTATAATTAATGATTTTACTTTAAGCAGGGCCTCTTCCGGCGTCTTGTTCTTTTGAAACCCAAATTGAAAGGGTGAGATTATCTTGTGTTTCTGTATGAACCCAGTCAAAATATTATTTATAGCGTTTTCGTATACCTTTGAAAATACCGGTAAGACTGAAATTGGTCTGTAATTTGTGAACTCATTTCGCGTTCCTCCTTTGTGTATAGGTACCACATTCGCTATTTTAAGCTGATCTGGAAATATGCCAGTTGAAATAGATACATTTAATAAATGTGACAATACAGGGCTAATCTCAGACGAAACATACTTCACGGTCGAAGCTTGTATGTCATCATAACCACTTGCCGCATTTGGCTTTAACTGCTGTATTAGTTTTTCAGTTTCCGCTGGCGTAACAGCACTTAGTACTATAGACTTAATTTGCGAACATACATTGCTTCTGTTGTCGGCTGGGTGTTGGGGGCGCATTGCTGTGTTGATAAAGTACTTATTCATTTCATCTGCTAACTGTTTGCCGCTGTATACATTGCTGTTTAAGAACATTTGTTGCAATGGGGGGGAATCTAGGTTTTTGTCGACGAGGACGTTTACCTGTTTCCATATTTTTGCAGGATTACTTTTTATTTTCGAAAACATTTCTTCATAATATTTTAACTTCGATTTCTTTATATCAGCGTTTAATTTGTTTCGAAATTTCTTTTACTCCGCAAATAGGTTTACGTCTTTAGTAGCAAGAAATCTGTGGAACATTTTATTCTTAGCTGTTATTCGTTTAAATAATGCGTTATCTATCCATGGTTTCTTTATTTTCTTTTTGCGCTTTTTTGCTCTTTGTAGAGGAAACGCAGAGTCATAGCAATTCATGAATATATTTAAGAACGCTTCGTATGCTTTATCTGCTTCAATCTCTAAGTATACTGGACACCAATCCACTTGTTGAATTAGAGCTTTAAATGTGTTGAGTGACAGCTCATTGATATTTCTATGCTGGAAATAATTGTCATTATTTGACTTTTGCGATAGGGGATGCGTGACGTAAAAAAGAGGTAGATGATCACTAATGTCGGACGAAAGCGTGCCAGAAATGAACTCTGAGGCAACATGGTTCATTACACAAATATCAATGGATGTAGAGCAGCTGGGAGTAATTCGAGTTGGTTCGGTTACAGTATTTACACAACCGTACGATGCAATAAGATTATTAAAATCACGTGAATGAGTGTCATCAGAAATTGTATTGATGTTGATATCCCCCATGATAAAGAATGGCTTTTGACAAGATCTACAGTATTTGAGCACCTTCTTAAACTTTTCCAAAAAACGTCGCTTATAACCGGTTGGCGGTCTGTACACCACAACAAGTATAAATTTATTTGTATCAATCCCTGAGAACTCAACGTCAGGATTTGAATCCGTAATGTCATCAATTACCTCACTTGCGTACTGGTGCCGCAAGTAAATGGCGACACCGCCACCTTTTCCATTTCGATACAACCTCATGCACGAGTAATTACAAATTTGAGGGGAAGAATCGGTTCTATCTAACCAGGTCTCACAAAACAACAATGCGTCAAAATTCACCTCTAGTTCATCCAGATAAGTAATCAAGTCATCCTGTTTGTTCCGTATGCTTCTCAAATTCAAATAAAACAGAGAAAAGCATGGTTTAAAAAGGCTGACCCTTTCAGCAGGTGAAACACATTCTGTAGAGTCATCCATTGACACGTGCAGCATGAATTAACCAGTGGAGTTGATTGAACTGCCGTTACAGTCAGTGAATAAGGGTAATGTCATTCTTCGTAGCAACATGAATGATATTGGACGATTCATCCTTGCGCGCAAAGATTTTGCCCCCGCTTGTCCAGACAAACTTCCATTTAGCTTGCTTTTTCTTTGCGACAGTAGCGCCAAGAAGTTGTTTGTTCTCCCTTGTCAAATGCTCGTTAACATAAATCGGACTACTTGACTCGTCAGAGTCATCTGTGGCAATTTTATTTTTCTTAGTCTTGGCAAGCAGTGCATTCCTCTTTGCGCGACTTACAAAACGGACGACAATGTTCTTATCACTTCCATTCATTGTCGGCACTCTGTGGCAAATATCTACGTCTGCGTCGTGTATGGTCTCGCCCACCAGTTCACCGATTTTTTTTACAATGGCAGTCGAGTCGTGTTCTTCTGGAACACCTTTGATTTGCAAATTATTGCCTGGATTATACTGCTCAAGCTCATTAAGGCGATTTTCAAGCCTTTGGTTTTCGGCTTTCAGCCTTTCATTTTGCGCAGTGAGTGCCTGTATTTCTGATCTGAGGGCCTTAATGTCACTTCCTATTTCCTTCACCTCATCACAGGTGTCGCTGCAAAAACGTATGCTCTCCTTAAGTTCCATGATGTCTGCACGCATCTCTCTGCGAAAATCTGCTAGCAACTTCTCTATTTCAGCTTTGCCTCCCATGCTTGACAGGTGCAGAAAAAATGCGACAGAAAATAAACACTTCACAATGAAAGCAATCTTTCGCTGTGTTCGGCAGCAGTGCAACGCATTCTACTAGTTAAAAGAGCTAATCAGTGATTGTTTGTGCTCACCTGTGAAAAAATACGTTGATCAGTCCACCGCAACGTGCGTGCACTGCTGCCGAACTGAACAGCAATTTCACAGCGGTCGGCTTTTATAGCCAGTCGTCGCTCGGGTGGGCTCCAACTGCGCAGGCTTGGACGTATTTGCCGGTGATGTAGCGGTAGATTAGGGCAGGGCTGATTACAGTGGTAGGGCTTCCAAATGTGGTTCGACAAAGGCCTGTGAAAAATTACGTTGATCAGTCCACCGCAACGTGCGTGCACTGCTGTCGAACTGAACAGCAATTCCACAGCGGTGGGCTTTTATAGCCAGTCGTCGCTCGGGTGGGCTCCAACTGCGCAGGCTTGGACGTATTCGCCGGTGATGTAGCGGTAGATTAGGGCAGGGCTGATTACAGTGGTAGGGCTTCCAAATGTGGTTCGACAAAGGCCTGTAAAAAAATACGTTGATCAGTCCACCGCAACGTGCGTGCACTGCTGCCGAACTCACTTCCGTGCGCTGGTCGGCCGGCTTGGTTGCATAATAGTTTATTCCAAACTGCGTAAACTATATGCCGCTATCATCAGCCTATGTTAACTTCCCCGCGTCTGGATTTGCCTTTTTTAATCACAATGGGAGCATTTTTCATTTTACGGGGACCATATTTTGCGGTTGCATGGAGTGTGAATTTGCATTTTTATTATGCTGCTTTTGTTATGGCGTTTACTTTCGCTTTCGAAGAATCATTTAGGTACGTGTTTTATTTTCAGCAAGACTTCAATTAAGGCACTTGTACACGTGCTAAGTCAGCTGATGTGGTTCAAACCATCCAGTTTTCATTATTTTTGTGGTCACATTTCAACATAACTGTTTGACCGCATTACTTGATTTTTGCAGTGTCTTTAGACTAGAATAAATGGATATTCGATACTGATGCCTCAGTATTCAAGTAGAGGTCGACAGCTTGAATTCTGTGGCCAAATATTCTACCGGATGTTGCTATTACAGAGTTTGATTCTGACCAGTTGTTTACTTTTTTTTTGTCTTTTGCTTAAATGTACATACGAAGCGGTTATCATAGCCTTAGTCGCATAAGTTTACCTTCTTTGCTCATCACAGTGTGCATATTGCAGGCAAATTTGTGACTTACTGTTATTAAAAAATTTGTAATGTATGTGTTGAAAGCAGTTTACTGATTTAAAGGGCCCAGAAAACAATTTGACTTTCATATGCTAACGATGCATGTCTGTAGATGGTCTCTAAGAATTGAAGCCTACTTTTTAAAGCTGAGCGGGGACCTTTAGTTTAGAGATATATTAAATATTTTATTGCCATTCAGCTGTGTGCCAAGTTGAGGGAAGGAGAATCATAATTTTTGCTCTGTTATTTTTTATATTAGACTTTCCTTAATATTGCTTGTAGTTTGGCGATGAGTGGCAAAATACTGATGGTTTTTGCAGTTTTCTAACCTTAGTAAATATTTGTATTTGCTGTTTGCTAATGCCAGTTTTTTTTCAGATATGTACAAAGGCATCAATTGCCTTAGCATTTGTACAATGATTTTTAATATTCAGTTGCTTGAAACATTGAGTAAAATGAATTCTTTATGGCTACCGTTCACACAAACTTGCAGTTCTTACATGACGTCAACATGCTGATCAAGAAGGACGGCAAAGAGGCAGTTGAAATTGGCTTTAACAAGACACTTGTCTTGGTTTTGAAGGACACCATTCGTGCAAGAAAAAAGGACATTGCCCGGGTGCTCGAAGTATGTTCTGAGGGAATGCGTGAAAGGAGAAAGAAGCGTAAGTATCAAGCTGTTTCCTTCTGTTTGCTGCATGTGCTATCTAATTGGCAGTTTTTCGCTAAATGCCTACATTTTTGCCATTTTGCATTGCCTTATAGATATACTAAAAACATGGCTGAACATCACAAAGAATAATAAAACCATAACTAGCCTGTGCATTTCTTCATATGTAACAATTTTCGCATTAGCTAAATTTAAATTACCTATTGTTCTTCTCCATTGTAATGGCGCAGCCTTTTCGAATCTGTTCAACTAGTAGCAGAGAATTATGTGATACCTGATTCAAATCTTCACAGCTTTGCTAATTTTTCCTGTCAGATGTTTGGCTTTCAGTTTGCGTGCCTCTACATGTTTTCAATTTTGTTTATTTGCCTTCCTAAATTAGACAATAAATTATCGCCTCAAAACTCGGCTGTCTCTTTTTACCTGCAAGGAGGTACACCATTGTTGTGTTGCTTATTTCCATTGTAGATGTACAGACAGTATGCATTCTGCAACTCTTGGCAAACATTGGGAACCAGCCGGGAGCTCTGAATGTTGTTCGTATCATTTGTAAGTTTTTTCTTTGTCATTCGAATATTCAGGAAGCCTACTTGAAACCGACATTATTAGCGAATTTTCTTTGTTTCTAAAATGGTTTACAGTCTAACTTGTAATATGTATTAGTAATTCATAATTCAAATAGAAATACTACACAAGTTTTCATCACAACTGTGAATTCTTTGCTGAGAAAGGATTATTTGCACTGTAAGCACAATCAAAAGCACTTTTAAGAGACTCCTGCCATCACATGTTTACCACGTCGTATTGCATACAAGAGTCACCTGATGGAGCACTGGTAATGTCAAGATTGGTGCAGTGTGTCATTTGACTAAGCACTCTGCTGCAGTGGATCAGCAGTGCTTTATCAGATGGCTCTTGCAGGCAGCTTGGTGGGGTTTAGCATTTGCTGGAAAGGGGTCTCTCAACCTACTCATGCAAGCTAATACCTAGCATGTTCCTAATGTCTGGAATATATAATCTGAGACTGCTTCAAAAGAAATATTTGCCACATTGTCTTATCCTACAGGCTTCCGAAGGTGGGTAATGCAGTTTAATAGTTGTTTTAAAAAAATGCTGTAATTTGCTAGCCAAGTTTGAAATGATGTAATAATTTTAATTCTTCCGAGATTAGGTTTACCACATTGGTGTGGAGAAAATACTGCTGTGTTTCAAGGTTCATGCTGTATAAATATAATGCCTTCAACTACAGATGCTAACATTTCATGCATTAACCATGTGGCACTGTCATAGACATTCTCATTTATAGTGAACATTCTCAATAAATTCAAATTGTTATTTTTGCATTTCAAGTTAGTCAACATATTTTAGTATTCGAACCTTTAGTATTTCAAAGTGCTCAGACTGCCTGCCGCTATAACGATTACAACTTCTTGAACACTTGAGCTTTCTGCCGCCTCTTGAGGCTCACCATTGATGTTCTGGATGTCTATGCATACAATGTGCTATGCGTGGAAAATGTTTTAACATGCCATGCTTCAGTGTTGACATTTTTTAGAGCTTCTGCTGTTTGGTTGTTTGGTGTAATTGTCGCTCAACTCAAAGCTCCAGTGTACACTTTAAATGAATAATATGTGATGAAGTTTCAGAACTGCCACATAGAGCAGCGAGAACACTTTTTCCTTGTTAATAAACCTTAAATGTAAACACTTCAGGAAGCATTGCGATGACCTAGGGCTTGGCTGGTTCATACTTAGCACAAGAAGACGTGCAAAAGTTCAGAAATGCATTATGTGTTATGTATTACATGCACTTTGTTTTTTTTTTTAGTGCCCCATCACTAAGTATGCTCTTTCCACGTTTGTTTTTTGTTTGGTTCTGCAGTATCTACTTGGCCAGTGCAGGGTATGCTGTAGGCCTTGTGTGAAGCCTTCAATTGAGCCAGCTGTTAATATTTTAGTAGTAAACACCGTGTTCCAGTGCTGTTTATTGTTTATTTACATTTTTAACTATCATAATAAGCATTCCAGTTCATGTGAAATGAAAAGTTCGTGGGGAAGCATAGAAGTTCTCTAACCCAGGTGCTTTTGATGAGTGTAGCCATTTTTGTTTGATAAAATAGCTTGCATAATCTAAAATTACCGTGCAACAGCATGCTGCATGAATAAAAATGGGTTGACCTTATGTGCTCTCATGACTTGATCAGACTGCTGGCTTTGTGCCTCCTGAACCAACCATAACAGTATACTCTGCATTGTTAATTGTGAGATAACCACCAGTGGTTTCCGATAGGGCCCTTTTCCAGCACACTGCTGTACACTAAAAGGGCATTGGCGTATTCTAAATATAGAGTAGACAATATGTTGAATTTGCTTTTTGCCAGGTGCAGTGCATATTTATACAGCTGCTCTGTTATGCACTTCTTTCACAATTTTACCAAGGAACCGGAAAAAAGCCTGCCACGCCGTGCGTCGGATATACTGGGAGCAGCATCAATGAAGCTGGAGAGCATTTCCCCTTCATTCAGGAGCGGAAGCTTCTTCGAGTCATCGACTCTACTTAGGGTATTGTTCCAATAATGGGTCGATTTTGGCTGTTCAATGTGACATATGAGAAGGGGTCTGACAATTAGTGCTGCTTTATAGAGCACCACTTTTTCGGCGTCTGCGTGTCGAAGCCAAGATGCGCTGCACGACGCTTTATTTCATCGCTTAAGGCCGAATTTTATGCAAGCGCACGCGTTGACACTGACAAAGCATAAGATTAATATTGTGTACTGCGATTATTGTTGCATACGACTAAAAGTTTTGTTGTTGTTTTTTAAGAAATGTCACCATGCTGTTGTGCTCATTGTTCGGTTCTGTTTTTGAAAAAAATTGTATACTTTGTTGTCTGCATTTGTTGGAACTGTTTTGCTTCTTTCATTTTTTTAGGTATTTATGTACATACCATGCATGTTTTTTCCCGTCTGCTAAGCTCTCGGTGGAGAGTGGCAGTATTGTTAAATAAATGAGGTTCCATAGCGCGCATCAATGAAGAAACAGAACACAAGTGTGACCCTGCCACCCCCACCCCCCCCCCACCAGCACCCGAGCACCCACTAGCCCGAACCCTGACCCTTCTATGCCGAATAAAAGACTTCCAGTTTCCTTCTGTGTGACATTTTTTTGTAGCATGCTCTGTGAATTTGAAAAAACAATCATACTGGCATGGGCCATTCGAGATGTCAAAATAATGGCATGCAGCATCTGTTTACATGCTCATTTGGCATTACAGGTGGTTAAAAGGAATACCATTAGGCTTGATTGCAAATGTGCACATAGGAAAAGCATCAAGAAACGTGTAGTGGCAAAAGTAATTCCTAATTAGAGAATGCAATATATGGACGTTATCCGCACTGATTTTTATCAAGGGGTGTAAGGGTGCAATGCCACTGCTTCCACTCTAAAATAGGGTGTAAAGGTGATGAAAACACCCCAGTGCATTGGCCCCATAGAAGGGTGTTATGACCAACCGAAGCACCATCTTTGAGGGTGTACTGGCACTCTGAAGCCACTTTTTTTTCAAGGGTGCATGGGTGTTAGTTATAGACATGCGAAAACACCTAATAAGGTGTTTTTGTTTTTACAGTGTGAGCTCGCCCAACGCTAACCCCCTTCGCTATGTGGAGCTGATATGGATGCCTGCGCACTCCGAGAATCCCAGTAACGAGGCTGCCAATGCGTTAGCCCGAGGTTCTTTCAACCGGGAGCCGGTGGCCTCCAATCTGGGATTCACGCATGATCGCATACACTCCTTCAGTGAGCTAACAAAGGCCTATCGGGCCGAACAACTTCTTTATCCTCCATCTCACCCATGTATATATAGCTATGACCAGACGCTCTGGCGACGACTACAAACGCGCACCCTCCCGTCCCCTTATAGTGCGTCTCGCTACCACCACACCTTCCCCGATTCCTCCTGCACCCTTTGTGACAACCCCACCGACACCCTCACCCACAACCTGTTCCAATGCCCGGCGGATCCTCCCCCGCGGGGTCTAGAGCACCTTAACACCTGGGAAGACTGGGAGACCCTGCTGCACTCTGAGGACCCGGTTCGGCAGAAGTTCGTTACAGACTGGGCAGCCGACGTCATGAAGGGGGATGTGGTGAAGGGTGGCTGATCCTGGCTCTGATGGGGCTGGGACAAATAGGTTACCGCCGCTTGCGGCGGGGTCTAGCCTGCCACTGAATTTTTATTGGTTGTAGCCCGTCATTGCACCCGCCACCGCTTCGGTGGTGGTGGTCGACGGCTGTTGTTGTCTCTTGTTGTTTCTGTCTCTCTTCTTTTTATTGCGAAAGCAATACTACGCTCATGACCGGCCTTTCGCGTAGCGGCGCCCAGTAGCCACGTTTTACCTTTAGAATGACCTCTGACGTCATGTCAGGGTGAGAGACGGGCTACCAAGTCGAGTCATCGCGTAGCGGCGGCCGGTAGCCACGGCGCGGCGCGCTCCTTCCGCTAGAGGTGCTGCGCGCTAGACCTCTCATGGTAGGCGCTTAGATGAATGCCTGTTCGTGCTTACCCAATGCATCGAAATATCTAGAGTGGAAAATAGACCTTTTTATTTGGCCTTCCTGGACATAAATGGGGCGTACGACAACGTAAGCAGGGAACTCCTGTGAAACATATTAAAAGAAGGTATCGGTTATGAGATAATAGAGTTCCTGCAGGAAATATACCGGGATAACAAAGTAGAAATTACGTGGGAAGGGATAAGACGTACGGAGGATGTCAAAGTATGCAAAGGATTAAGACAAGGCTGTCCTCTATCACCGGTGCTGTTCATGCTTTATATGATAAACCTGGAACGGAGAATACAGGACAGTAACCTAGGTTTTAACCTGTCATACAGATTAGGTGAAAAGGCGGTAGAGCAGCGCCTCCCCGGTTTGATGTATGCAGACGATATTGTGCTGCTAGCTTAGAGTTTGGAAGAATTGCAAACTCTATTTAATTATTGCGGAGACGGAGGGGACGCTCTAGGCTTCAGTTTCAGCGCAGTTAAGTCGGCTCTGATGATTTTCAACGGCTCAACTGATCAGGGTCTTAAAATTCAAGGCCTTGAAATACCTAGAGTAGCAGAATATAAATATTTGGGGGTATGGGTAAACGAAGGATTGGCATACATTGGAAAGCATGAGCAATCACTTAAGGCCAAAGGGCGAAGGAATGCCGGGATAATGAAGCATAAGGCATTGTGGGGATACAATAGGCATGAGGTATTGAGGGGTATTTGGAAAGGAATTATGGTGCCCGGACTTACTTTCGGAAATGCGGTTTTGTGCCTAAAATCAGAGGTACAGTCGACATTAGAAACAAATCAGAGATGCGTTGGACGATTAGCACTAGGTGCCCACGGCAAAACTACAAATGAGGCGGTACAGGGAGATATGGGCTGGGCATCTTTCGAAGTACGGGAAGCTCAGAGTACAATGTTATATGAGGAACGCCTGAGGAAATTGGACAGTAACAGATGGGCAGCTAAAGTATTTAAATACCTGTAGCTAAAAAGCGTTGACTCACGATGGAGGAAAAGAACTAGGAAACTAACTAGTAAGTATGCTAGTAACATTGACGGAGAAATAAAGAGCATTAAGCAACAGGTGAAAAACACAGAAGGTAAAAATTGGATAAATTCGATGGAAAAAAAAAACAGTGTGGAATTATACCGAAAGTGGAAAATGCAGATCAGGAAGGAAGATCTCTTTGATAACTCAAGAGGCAGTGCCCTACTTTTTGAAGCTAGATCAGGGTGCCTTAGAACACGCAGCTACAAAAAGAAGTTTAACAATGGAGATGACGCATGTGCTGTATGCGGAAACTCCAGTGAAACAATTGACCATATTATACTCGAATGCAATGGTATCCATTCGGAAGTTGATGCAGGCGCAATCACTGTTCCTGAAGCTCTGGGGTTTAGAGATAACAGTGGCCGGGTGAATAAACCGGCGGTGGAAACTAGCAAATTACGACTGGAAGATTGGTGGCTTAAAAGCAGAGAAGTGACATAATGTTAGTAATGTAGGAGCAAAATTTAATAAATAGAATGATGGTTTAGTTACCCATTCTAAATCAATAATTAAGATATATGGAGAAAAATGAGCATGATAGCTACTGCTACCCCCCCGTTTCAAAGGGGACGCTCCTATATTCCATCCATCCATCCATCATGCCATACCAGGAGCGACAGACGGGCTAGCGGGTGGCCACACGTGAAGACGCGGCGCATTGCGTTCCTTCTTTTGGAGACGCTGCGTTCGCTTTTATGTCACAATAAGGCCTAGCCAAGATGTATTGCTTTCGCAACCTACCAGGCATAACCAAAGCTATAGTGAACTAGAATATTCTCCTAGTGGCGCGAACGGAGAGGCGCAGGCGTGCTCCTTGGCACATAAACCACGAGATGGCGCCACTGCGACTTCTAGCGGTGGCATTGCTGCCGCTTCAGACACTTGTGCGTGTTTCTCTGTGTCGTTGCCCTATTGTGGTGCAGTTATGCTTCTTTAGTAAATAATCATGCATGCCGCTGCTTTAACTATCCAAGCATTTTGTGTCTTACCTTGGCTTTCTGAGCAGTTCAGCAGTGGCGAAACATTGCGTTGTTCTGTGTTGTCTGATACCATAAAGGGGCGGTGCGAAATGCTTGATTTGTTTCTGGATGTTTTGCCTCCATTCGCAAAGAAGAGTAGGCATTTCTCGTGGAGAATGTCAAGTCGCGTGTCTCTCTATATAGTTGTTGCGAAGAGTATGCTGGCATCACTGTTGCAATTCAGCAGACACCAGAGCTTTTAAGGAAGCCTCACTCGTTGAAGCACATTAACTGTGAAGGGCTCACACTCGGTGAGGCCTGCAGCTTCAGCTTCGCTTGAAGCGTTCAGCTTAGAAACAGAAATATCGCTTTGAGGTAGACAAACCTCATCTGCTTCGATATGTGTTGCCTTGCGTGACTTTTTGCTGGTCGCCGACGAACTTGCTTTGCTGGCCTTTTTCTTTCCGGTCTCTGTTTAACGCTTTGACAGAAAGGTAAAAGGGGCAGTCAGGCAGGAGTGTAGGCACCGCACCAAGTGCCAGAGGCTTTTTTTCCACGAGGAAGTCGCACTTCGGGGCCGTTTATGACGTGCACGTAGTCCCGTAGTATGCTTTGGGGAGGGAGGTGGTGAAGGGTGGCTGTTCCTGGTCCTACGGGGCTGGGACGATAGGTCAGCACCGCTTGCGACGGCCAGCTACCAATTTTTATCTGCTGTAGGCCGTCATTGCACCCGCCACCATTTAGGTGGTGGACGACGGCCGTTGCGGCGCGCGTCTTTCGCTCCCTCTTCTTTTTCTTTCTTCTCTACTTTCTCTCTTCTGTCCACACAAGGCAGCAGAGGTGGCTCAGCTACAGAGCCAGCAGCAGGCCCATGCATTTTCATTTCCTTCTTGATATAGCTACAACAACAACAACAACAATATGCATTCGGGCTCAATATGGCACTGACAGACCACTGAAGATTCTGTAAGTGGTTTATCCTTCTTATGAAGATTGCGCTCTCACCTTTTCCTGAGGGCATCGTCTCTTGAGCGGCGAACAAAGACGTCTTAGGAGCGCCCGGGTAACCGCTCCGACAGCCTGGCGCAAAGCAATGAGAGTCCGTCTTCCTCTTCGACATCATGCCACTCAGTACGGACTACATAGCACTACACACATATGAAATCTGCAGTAACGGAGTTATGCGGTAAGCTTTGGAGATAAAAAAAGCCCTAATACATATTGTCACAGTATTGCCGACTAGTGCTAGGTTATCAGAGCCGGTGCAGGTGGAATTACACGGTCCAAGCCAACGTTGGTCCAAGCTTTTGGTACGTCCTGCAAGTCAGGAGCCGATTCACTTCGTCCTTTTTCTCCGAGCGCCACTTCAACGTCATTCGCTCCGAGCGCCCCCTAGCATTCCTCCCTCCTTAAGCGTGACGCACACGGCACACGTGCACACAAGTGGACAAAAGCAAACGAAAAAAAAAAGTTTGCAGATGCCGTCTTTCAGCTACCGCGTAAAATACGGCTTCATGCGTAGGACATGAACTGTCTCTGGACGAGGTAGCCGACGGCCTCTCTGCTCTGGGCCATCTGGGAGGACCCCATAGTTAACGTCGCTGAGGCGCCGCAAGATTTTATATGGTCCGAAGTAACGGCAAATCAGCTTTTCTGATAGGCCACGGCGTCGAACAGGAGTCCACACCCACACCTGGTCCCCGGTGTTGTAGGAAGCTTGTTTGTGGCGGAGGTTGTACCGGCGTGAATCCTTGTCCTGTTGCTGGGCGATGTGGACGCGTGCTAGTTGGCGTGCTTGCTCAGCATCTTGGGCAAAGTGTTCGGCGTCGGTAGAAAGCTCGGTATCTGTTTCGCAAGGGAGCATTACGTCCAGCATCGTCCGAACCTCCCTGCCGTGCACAAGATGACGGGAGTGAACTCTTCGTCTTTGAATTGGTCGAGGCTGCCACTTTTCTGCCTCTTGGATTGGTCGGCTGCATCCTGCGTAGGCGCTGCGGGCTGCGGGTTCTCGGCCAGTGGTGGCGCTTGCTGCTCGGTGAGGTCAGCGGGGCTATGGTGGTCGCTCCGAGGAGCAGGGCTGTTCGGCGCGGCCTGCGGAGACAAGTCGGAAGCGGTGAGAGGAATGTCACTCACCGGGGCTGCGTCGCTGATGGTGGTCGCCTCGTAATCCCCGATGTCCTACGGCGGTTGCTCGGAAGACAGCGTGCCGGCCGGCTCGCTGGCAGTAGGCTGGGCGGGTTGCGGCAAACTGCGGCTGCAGCGGCCACCACCATAGCGTGCTTAGCCACGGATGCGAACGCCCTTGCACAACACTTGATCAGCGCGTGGTCCGCGCCGCACTGACGGCAGGGCAGGGCACATGAAGCGTGGCCGAAAGCCCCGCAGCGCGGGCACAAGGAGACATCGCATGCAGCGCGCCCGTGGTCGTCAGCGCCGCAGCGCCGGCAAACACGTGCGACCCCCTCGTACTCGCACTGCAGGGTGAACTCGGCCACCTGTAGGAAGTTCGGTAACGGTCGCCGCAGGTCCATCTTCACACGGCGGTTGCCGCTACAGATGCCCACAAACTCCGGCACGAACTCCGTGGTGATGGAGTCCACGGGCCCGTACCGCTCCAACGCCTCCCGCAGCTCCTTTACGTCGAGGTCGTTCGGGATTCCAAACACGCGCACAGTCACAACCGGGTTTGAGAGGACAGTCTGCACTGCCCTCTTATTCCTCAAAAAGATTTCAAATCGACCCACCTGAAAATCTTCTTCATCTTCATCAACATCAGCCTGACTATACCCACTGCAGGGCGAAGGCCTCTCCCATATTTCTCCACTTAACCCGGTTCTGTGCTAACTGCATCCAATTGACCCCTGCGAACTTCTTATTCTCATCCGCCCACCTAACTTTCTGCCGCCCCCTGCTACGCTTTCCTTCCCTTGGAATCCAGTTTGTTACCCTAAGCGACCATCGGTTATCCTCTCTTCGCACTACATGTCCTGCCCATGTCCATTTCTTCTTCTTAATTTCCACTAGAATGTCGGTAACTTGAGTTATTTCTCTGACCCACTCTGCACGCTTCCTATCTCTTAGTATTCCTACCATTTTTCTTTCCATAGCCTTCTGGGTTGTCCTCAACGTAAGTAGAACTCTCGTGGTTAGCCTCCACGTTTCAGCCCCATAGGTGAGTACTGGTAATATCCAACTGTTATATACTTTCCTCTTTAGCGATATCGGTAAGCTGCTAGTCATAATCTGCGAGTGCTTGCCAAATGCGCTCCATCCCAATCTTATTTTTCTTGTTATTTCTTTTCATGGTCAGGATCTGCGGTTACTACCTGTCTTAAAGGGGCGCTAAAGACATCCAGAGAGGCTATGAAAATTAATAAACTACATTTGGTGACACTGTCGCCGCATATCCGGCAGCAAAAAATCGAATAATTGCTGAGATATTGCGATAAGAAATTGAGGTTTTTTCTTGTTCCCGCCGGTTGAATTCAAACTGTTCCCTCCGAGGAGTTGAGTGACGCACACTGACGTAAGCGGAGACTCCATGATAGCTGGCGAGCCGGCGCGGCCCGCGGCGTCGCATCCCTCAAGGGCCAACATGGCAACAGCGCCTCGCAATGACGGCCACAGCCGAAATAAATAAATAAAATAAAATAAATAAATGTAATTTACTGAGCGGTGGGCCCATAAAGGAAGAAAAAAAAACAGAACGCTTGTAATGCACAATACTCTACATGTTTCTCAAGCTTTTGCGCTCCTTCTTGCACTGTGTATAAACATCCGAGCCCTCGGTCATCGCAACGCTTCCCGACATGTTTACAATCAAATAAGATTTAGTTACCAGCAAAATAGTGTCCTCGCTGCTGCGATTGTCAGTTTTGAAGCTTCGTCGCACTTTTTTCCTTAAGGTTTGTGCTACAGCTACGTGTTCAGCGAAAATTACGTCCACGGTAGCAGAGCATGACCGAAGAGCCGACGCCACTAAATTTGCCAGCGTTGTGAAATTCCACACGTTAAAATGGATCCAGAGTGCACAATATAGTGCGCATAGGCATCCAGAACAAAAGTTGCAAGTCGTGAGAGCAGGGAGGATGCTCCGATGGGCAAGAAGTTGTAATTTTTTGAACGGCAGCATAAACATTATATTGTAAATGGGGCCCTGACATAAAGTGCAGAAATATTTCCCGGGTTGCTGTGGCACAGAATTGCCAATAACGTCATTCGGTATATGATATCTGTCATGCGCCGACCCTCAAGGAGTGCCGAATTACATGCTGATGCTATTATGTATGCATAGCGTATGAAAAACGCGTATGGATGTCAGGCATGAGCGAACCGTTGTACACCCCGCTCGACACTACTTCGTTGAGAGCGTGGTATACCTGAAAGAAATTCTGCGTGCACAAGATAATTCTCCGGAGTGGCTACCTGCACTGGACCAGCTGGCTTCAGTAAAGCCCTTTTAAATCTAGCGCTTTAGGCAGAACGTGCCTAGTGCTTTTAGCATTCCGTTTGTTCTGCTTTGTTGCTGTGTATTCAGAGTGTATGCTCTGTGCTTAAAAAATTGGTAATAAAGAAAAAAAAGGCGGCGTAGCCGAGCGGTTAGCGCCGAATGCTACGGAGCAGGCGGTGGCGGGTTCGAATCTTACCGCTACTTGCGTTTTTTTTTTTTTCTACAAATCGATTTCTTTTTTCTCTTTTTGTAATGTATTTCTGGTCCTTCGTTTTTTTTTTTACTTTTTACTTTATACCCGAGGCCCTATTTTTTCGCCGGGCGACGATCGCAATATATCAACGCTCTCCTTGGTATGAACGGCAAGTATGCCCCTTTTGTTTACGATGCCTGCAAATAGCACGTTGAAGGTCTTGTTGACGCAGTATGTTGGTCAGATGTGCCATGATTCAGGGAACAATTGAATGATAATGTGTTTTTCCTTCGGTACTTAGCATATGTGTGCTTTTCGGGGCGTACGTAGCTGCAGTCGCGCGGTCAGGTCGCAGTCGAAGCGGCGACGGCGGCGATATGTTGGCGCTGAAGTGTGAACGAAGGAGAGTGTCGGCGGCAGCGGATTTCGCTCGCTCGCGCCTCCGAATGCTCAAATGGGAACCAGCAAGGCGCATCTGCTGCTCCAAGCTCGTAATCCATGCGCTGCAGGTCCAAACATACTATCCGAGTGCGCACGAAATGCCTGAACCAAAACATAACCAAAACTAAAGTGGCGCCTGTGGTGCCTCCAACTATATTTTTGTATTGGCCTTGCAGCATTTACGTTGCCTTTTCGCCGTCGTTTACGTATGATAAAAACGTGTTATTATGTTCGAGACAAAACCTACGACCGCATTCAAACGGGCAACGTATTTCGCATTTTACAGCCTCCGTGATCCCTAGCGCGTCACGTGATTTGTAGTGGCGCGTTTCGGCTGTGGCGGCGATACCTGTATTTCTGTTCTTCCTCTTTACTACCTTATAACAGCTCTGTTTTCAGTAAGAGTGGATTTTTTGTAATCAAGAATTGGCCTTTTATCGATGCAAGCCCACTTCAGTTTTCTCTTTAGTGTCCCTTTTGGCAGACATATTCGCCTACTACTTCCAGTACTTCGCTACATAATGTAAACTGCTGTTCCTTCCCGACGTTGTAGAACATTACCTTAGTCTTCTGCATATTGATTTTCAAGCCTACCTTTCTACTTTTCCTGTCTAGGTCACCAATCATTATTTGCAGTTCATCCCCCGAGTTGCTTAGCAAGGCAATGCCATCAGCAAATCGCAGATTACTGAGGTATTCTCCATCTACCCTTATCCCTAACTGCTTCCATTCCATGTCTTTGAATACTTCCTCTAAGCAAGCTGTGAATAGTACTGGGGAGATTGTGTCTCCTTGCCTAACAACTTTATTTATGGGAATTTTGTTACTTTCTTTATGCAGAACTATGGTTGCTGTGCAGCCACAAGCACGTGCTAAGTTGCTTTTCCTGCCTCGTCGTAAGTATCGAGCTCCTGCCGAGTGTGCTTGCCCTTCGCGCCTGCCAGCCATCAGCCCGTCAGTCCTGCTATCTGCGCCTTATCGACCCACAAAAAAGCCCTTGGTGGTGGACAGAAGTGCTTTCTTCGTCTTCGTGACGCCATCACTGCTCGCCGTGCAACCTGCACGTATAAAAGAAGCGGACAACTACTGGACCCTTGGGATTCGCGGCCACTGTTTGCACGTGCTAAGTTGCTTTTCCTGCCTCGTCGTAGGTAGGGCTTTGTCTTTTTATTTACACCTGCTTGTTAGTACTTTGTGGCCGCAGATCCCGTTCTGGTCCGGTTGATGTATACATGCTGTAGAGTCAACCTGTGATATGGGCGTTGACGTAAACACGTACCGCGCACGCATAGGTACATTTCTACCGTGTTCTCATCGTCGCAGTGCAATAACTGTTCGAGCAAACGCAGTCTCCGCGCTTCTTCGCGTACTTTTGCCGAGACATTCTTATGTGCTGTATGCTTAGCCCTGCTACTTCTTTCTGCTGGAGACATTGAGGCAAATCCTGGACCTAAGGTGGAAGACGTTCTTAACCTGTTGAAAGAATTCATTGAAGAAATCAAGCAAAATTTTGAGGCTGCGACAGCAAGGTTAGAAGAAATTAAGCGCGATGTTTTTCACATCAAATCTCGGATTGGCGCTATTGAACAGAACACGAGTGGTGTATCCGGCATTAAAGAAAATGTCTGTTCTGTTCATGGCACAGTTAATGAAGTAAAATCTGCAGTTTCAAGCACAAGCAAAAACCTTGGTAACGTAGTTGATGATCTAAATAACAGAATGAGGCGAAACAACCTCCTAGTAAAAGGCATGCCTGAAACAGAAGGCGAAAACTATGAAAACACTGAAAGCAAAATGCTGAACTTTATTTCCACCCACCTAAAGGTTAAACTGGACGCAAACGATATCGAACGAGCCCATCTCATTGGTCAGCGTCACAATGACTACAATCACCCCATAATCATCAAGTTTCTTAACTTTAAGGTAAAGGAACAAGTACTGCGGAATGCATTTAAGTTAAAAGATGTCAAACCAAAAGTGTGGTTAGAAGAAGACTTTTCACCTAAAATCCAACTAGAACGAAAAAATTGAGGGAGTATGCAAAAACTATTCGTAAAGAAAACGAAAAATTCACACTTCGGTTTAATAAGCTTCAATTGCGTGGTGCAACCTACAAATATGACCCCACTTTGGAACAAGTCGTGAAGGTAAGCGAACAAAATGTACGCAGTCCTAAATCACCAAGAACTCAAAGCAAAGGATCATCCGAAAAGGTTCCCGACATTTCTGTGATTCTTGCTAATGTCAGTAGTATTGTTCCTAAACTTGACACCGTAAAAGGCATGATTTTCACTTGCTGTCCAGATGTCCTTCTTGGCACTGAAACATGGCTAACTACTGAAATTCCTAGCAGTGTACTATCATTTCCTGACAATCTATGTGTTTTTCCTAAAGACAGGAAAGAGGGAAGGGGAGGAGGCGTAATTATCACCTTAAGAAGCGATTGTCAGCCATGTCAGGTCACCTTCGACACGTGCCTCGAGTTGTTGTGGGTCATGTTTCAACTCAAAGGTGCCACATATATCATAGGTGCATGCTACCGCCCCCTAAACAGCCATCCGGTATTCATTGACCATCTGCACGATGCATTAGAATACATTTTTGCTACTTACCCCCAAAGCATTGTTTTATTAGGTGGGGACATCAATTATCCTGCTATTAACTGGATAACACCATCCGTCACAGCTGGACCCAATCACCACGAATGTTCACGCCTACTTTATACAATGGCTGAGTTACATCTAACCCAGCTGGTTCAAGAGCCTCCCCGAGGTAATCATGTTCTAGATTTATTATTTACTAACCTCTCCACTCCTTCACGCACCTACGTACTCGAAGAAATAAGCGATCTTTGTTCATAGTTTCATGACCATGCACCTTCCTGTCAAGCAGATTGCTACCAAATGTATACTGAACTACCGAAAGTGTGACAATGAAAAAATGAACTGCATGCTGAAAGACTTTGCGCAGATTTTCGAAGCCGCTTTTGAGACTCGCACGACGAACGAAAATTGGCTGTTATTGCGCGATAAGCTGAAGGAAATTGAGCATGCCTGCTTTCCAAAATTATACATAAAGCAGAGAACTGATGCCCCCTGGTGCACAAAAGATGTTAAGAAATATCTTAACAAAAAGAAAGAGTGTACTGCAGAGAAAAAGAAATTAACTCCGACGACGCCTGGAAGAAGTACAAAGCCGTATCAGCTATAACTGCAGTCGCTATTAAGGAGGCTAAAAACAACTTTTTCAGCCATATATTACCGAGTATGCTCATAAGCAACCCTGCGAAATTTTGGCAAGTAATTCCCTAAGAATAGCCACGAGATTCCTGTACTGAAAGATTTGGGCGGACTTGTGGTGGCTCCAGAGGCAACACCTGATTTATTTAACAAATACTTTACAGAAATCTTTACTAAAGAGTCAGTGCCTTTCAATATTCCTGAACCTCTGAGGCCATTAGTTCTTCATCCATCAGAACCGGTCGTCATTAACGTAGCTGGTGTTGCCCGTGCTATTGAGCGATTGCCACTTAATTGCAGCCCTGGTCCAGACGGTATCAACACTAAACTTCTAAAACTTACAACACACATGTCGGCTACCATATTAACTTTCATATTTCAGCAGTCTTTAGATACTGGATGCATTCCAGATGACTGGAAAACAGCAAACATCAGCCCAGTTTTTAAATCCGATGACAGCACATCTCCGGAAAATTATCGCCCCATATCACTAACCTCGATTTGTTGCAAACTACTTGAACATATTCTTTCCTCGCACATAATGGCTCATCTAAACGACAACTTGCTTATTGTCAACTAGCATGGCTTTAGGCAAAAGAAATCTTGTCGAACACAATTATTCGAGCTCGTAACAGATCTTCATGAATCAGTACAGTAATTAATATATACCGACGCCATATTTATATATTTTTCAAAAGCTTTTGACCGAATTCCCCATAAAAGAATAATGAAAAAAGTTAATAACCTTCAGCTGCATCGCGACATCACCCGATGGATCGAATAATTCTTAAGAAATCGCTCCCAACGGGTCAAAATTAAAGAGTATTCATCTAACGGTTCACGCGTCATATCCGGAGTTCCACAGTGATCAGTTTTAGGGCCTCTGCTATTTTTAATTTATATTAATGACATAACGTTTATTATATCATCTAGCGTACGACTCTTCGCTGATGATTGTGTAATATATAGAAAGATAGGTGACCCCACTGACGCAGTTATCTTACAGACTGACTTAATGCATCTAAATTAGTGGTGTCACATGTGGCAGATGAAAATTAATATAAAAAAACCAAGCTAATGACCTTTTCCACACGCAATAATACGCCTTCTAATGTTTAAATGATTAATGGCAGTTTAGTTGAAAGAACAGATTGCTTCAAGTACCTTGGTGTTTTTTTTTTTCAGTGTTAATTTAGGCTGGAGCGCCCATATAGATTATATCACGAATAAAGCATTTCGAAAACTAGGACTCATTAAACGTCGTTTACACCTTGCCAACTCCGAGACAAAACTTCACGCGTACACTACTCTCATAAGGTCAGCTCTAGAGTATGCCTCCATAATACGGAATCCAAGTAGTGTGTCATTAATTAACCGTCTTGAGTCTGTCCAAAATAAAGCTGCCAGGTTCATCCTTTCGTCGTACTCAACGTATCACAGTGTGTCTAATCTTAAAAAATCTCTCAATATGCCCGACCTTGTCATTCGACACAAGTTCTCTCGTTTATAGTTCTTTCATTCCTTATATCATGGTGACTGCCCATTTGCAGCTAATCGCATCGCTCCTGCCCATCATATTTCATCCCGGACTGATCATATCTACAAAGTACAGCCAATATTCGCAAGAACGATAAAATACCAAAGTTCACCCTCACTGTTATCTATAGAAAACGGGAACTCAATACCGAGTGATATAGCTACTGAAACTTTTTTATCACAATTTCAAATAAAACTTTCAGGCACCTTGGTTGTCTGTAATCCCCGTTGTATTGTTTCCACAATTGTCTTCTTAAGCGTTACGTGTGTTCCCTACACACTTATGTTTCCACTAGTAAATGTAGTGCTGTGTACGTCAATCTGTATGTTGTGTATAATTCTTAAGTCCATTTTTGTTAATTACAGATCACCTATGTATCCGCTAGTGAATGTAATGCTGTGTACTTCGATCTGTACGTTATGTATAATTCTTAAGTGCATTTTTTGGTAGTTAATACGCGCGAAGGATATGTATTGTGCGGTTTTTATGCCGCTCTCCCCCCCCCCCCCCCCCCCCCCCGCGCCTCTATGTAATGCCCACTTGGGGTTTTAGGGTATTTAAATAAATAAAAAATATATATCTTCCAGCACTTCCACGTACGGCTCGTCTACCCCCTGATTTCGCAATGCCTGCATCACCGCCGAGGTTTCAACTGAGTCAAATGCTTTTTCGTAATCAATTAATGCTATGTATAAGGGCTGGTTATATTCCGAGCATTTTTCTATCACCTGATTGATGGTATGGATATGATCGATAGTAGAGTACCGTTTCCGAAACCCTGCTTGATCCTTTGCTTGATTGAAGTCCTCCTGATTCTATTAGCGATTACCTTAGTAAATACCTTATACGTAACAGACAGTAAGCTCATTGGTCTGTAATTTTTAAGGTCCTTAGAATCCCCTTTCTTATGAATGAGGATAATGTTTGCATTCTTCCATGGTTCCGCTACCGTCGATGACACCAGGCACTGCGTATACAGGGTATACCTGAAAATCTTGAACACCTCCTTTTTCTGACTTACTGCAGCTTTTTACAAGCTCCTTGCATATCTCTGTGTTGTTCACCCCCTTCGGCACACGGCCGAAAAAGGTAAACGGGCGCAACCTAGGCTGCGGTAATGCCATCGCTACAGCTTGCGAGCGGCCTCGCTAGCGCTGTGCCTAGCAACACGTTCGGGCCATAGCGGCGGGAGACGAGCGTCAGTCGTGAGCGACGGAAGAGCGCGATTTCTCTCCCCAGTGCACACTTTGCAGCTCTCCCCGAGCAGACTATGCTCACATTCCGTACTCTTGTCCGGCGCACTTTCCCCCCGTCTCCTGGCAAATAAACAGCCCGCCGCTATGGGAGGCTGCTTTGGCCAGCTCGGAGCCGCATATTCAACATCGGCGCACTGCCTGGGCAGCGGAAGTCGCAGCAGCGGAAGGCGTGACTTGGAGGCCACGACCAGCGGCAACCCACAGAACGGCGGCAACATAATTTTAATTATATTGTGGCCTTTACTCAATAACGTTTTCACCACCGACCCTCCCAACGTGCTCAGCTATGTCCCGCTGCTGGATCTCCATGGCGTCATCGCTGCTAGGAGAGCGCCAGGGCTGAGCGCGGTTGCTAGGGGCGCTATGGCGGTGCTGGCAGCGGTCACCATGGCAACGTTGCAGAGGTACTCGTCTCCATTTATGATTTGGTCGCTGCTCCCTCACCATCTTTTGCGCTAATCATATTTTCGTTCCAAGCAAACGCTTCACTACGCAAGCTTTTCGATCCCTCAGCGTCACTGAGGCTTTCAACTACAAGTGACCTTGAGACATATTGCACCTTTTATTTCTTACGAACCAATTTACAATGGAAGCATGGAGGAAGAACGAAAAAGATGAGGAGGAGGAAAGGCAGAGGTTAACCAGTAAAAGAAATGTTTGCTATCCTGCACTGGGGGAAGGGGGTGAGTGGATATAAAAGTGATGGGTAGGAGAGGGATGGATGAAGTTTGTATAGTCGATTGATAGCAACATCACGTCACATTACATCACGTCCAAGTCATATCAATTTACAGAACCGCTAAATCACAGCCTATCAATCAAGCCCGTGGTTTTCATAAAGCAGAGAACTGCTGTAGGCCTTAGCCGCCGACGATCGCCACGGCCGGTGACATAGAAACTCGATTTCATCCCGTGGCGCTCCAGCGCCCGGCAGAGGCACTGTCCTGCCGCTATGTATACGGGACACTCACAAAGAATATGGCCTATACTCTCGTCGCAACCGCAGTTACACATGTAGGGCTATTTGTCATATCTGTCCCAAAATAATAGTTTGTGAACGGTTGCGATGCGTCGTAACCTGCGCGTTGAAAATATCGCGAAAGCGAAACAGGTGGAGAAGAGGATAGCATGAACTGGACAGCACGACCGGCGTCCAGTGCGGCGGCCGAGGCTGAGTGCGTGGCTTCACCTACAGCGAGTCACCTGGTACCTTACGTATTTACGCAGCTCCGCGTCTCCTGTTCGTGGTCAAGTATGCATGATACTGTTATATCAGCGCCGCTAGGCTAGCAAAGCTTTCTCTTTATGAATGGTGCTGAATAAAACATGGCTTGGACCTACAAACTTGGAGTGAAATCTCTGCCAAGCACGTTTTCGAATGCCTTAACCCGGTTGTACAAGGTCTCATCATTAAAAATGGTTAAATATTCAAGATTCGCCTTAAGAGTAGATGCAAATGCGTATTAACATTGTCTCTGCATTCCTAGCATTTTACCTATTTATTCTTTGATTTCCTTTCTTGGGACTCTAAGGTGCACTATATATATGTCTTTTCGGTGGACATTTAAATATGTCGAGGATACTGAGAACAACCAGCCCAAACCGGAAGCAGTACTGGAGAGGCGACTGTGTGGGGTGCGATATATCTGCAGGCTTAAAATCCCCCGGTTGTCGACATTACTTGGAAGCTCTCCTCTACGACACTTCTTCCTCTCCCCGCTTTTACTTGCACCTTCCTCACTTCTTTTACAACGTGGTTCAGGTGTCTAGAGATGACCTGTGACAGAAACCATGGCTTTCCTTTCATATAAACAATTTATTATATTGCACCGAGTAGTGAAACTTTCACTGTAAAATCATGAGTCAACTGTCCTATGACATCATTAACAGATCTAAAAAGGTAAATAAACAGGCCATCCTGGCTATCGACCTAAAGAAAGCATTTTACAATGTCTCCTGTTATACTATACTAGAACAGTAAACAAAATTAGCCTTTGGCGAAAGGGTTACAACTACATCAAGGTCTTTTTAGTGAGCGCTCGGTGGAGCATCACGTGGGAAATTTGAATTCCGACACAATAAAGCTGGGAAACAGAGGCACCCCTCGGGGGCTGTTATCTCTCTGTTCCTCTTTATTCTGGCATTAATCAAGATCCCGGATAGACTCCTAAAAATACCAAGAGTATAGCACAGCTTCTACGATGTGGGCATCAAAGGGCTATCATGGTGAAATCGAGGCCGCTCTTCAAGCATCGGCAGACGTCATCGATGAAGAGACCCGGAGAGCGGGCCTAGAATGCTCCCCTGAAAAATCGGAGGTTATAGTGTTTCATAAAGGCAGATTAAATGCGCCCTTGACAACGGTCATTATACAGGGCGTGGAAGTAACAGAGGTTCAACAGATCAAGATCCTGGGGCTCAGGCTACAAACAAACTGAAAACGCGCCAGCAATCAACAAACTCAAATGGGCGGTTCACGAAACAGCCAGACAAATACAAAGAACTACTTATAGAAAACGAGGCATGAAATAACACGACCTCTTCAAACCCATAGCAGGATTACATACTCCCTCCCGTATTTAAAACTCAAAAGAAAAGAAGTTGGGAGAATTGACCCCATCATTAGAATGGCTTACAAAACAGCAATGGGCCTGGTTCGCTCGACTCCCAACGAGGAGCTTCCCAAACTCGGGGTCAACAATACCTACGAGGATCTCAAAGAAGCGCTACGAACTGTCAAAATAAGGGGCCTGTCTAGCACGCCCGCCGGTAGGACAATACTTGAGTGTTTATGCATCTAAACACTATGTGACAGTCATAAATCAATGCATACATTGGGTTCACCTTTATTAGACAGCAGCAGTGCGCTTGAGGTACACTAGTCGGGCGTACCTCACCTCACTGTGTAATAAATGCCATGTCCGAAAAAAAATGCGGCTCAGGTGTGGTTGCGTGCTCACCTCCCACAGCGAAGGAACCGCTTTGAACTCAGTGGGCTTCCGCAAAAGCATTATTCTTTCTTTACTTTCATCTACTTTTCTCGTTACAACAACAACACCGACACCAGCCTTTCTGCGACACAGGACCCCGAACGCTATATTGTTAAAACAAGACGTACGAAACCGGCGACGACCACCCAAATCATAACAGCAGCGGTTCCGGCGTGCCGGCGCGACACCAAGTGACGGCAGCAAGGCAGCCGACCGCGCTCCAACTGCGTGCAGAGTACTAGAGCGGGCACCCATGAAAACAGATTATCAAGCTCTTCCAGGCCAGTAGCAGCTTAGCGGCGCCACCGCCTTGTCTCGATCGTTTTCTTTGTATCTCGGCTAGATATTTTGCAGTATATATGCAGTATATTTTGCGCAGTACTAGTATATGGCCCAAAAATCCCTTTCGGCAGAAGACCCGGCTCTGACGAAACGGCTCCCCACGACTCACTGAATGACGGCTCTCTAAAGGAACCGCTGCTCACGGTTCCTCACGGCTCACTAAACAAAGGCTATCCAAAACAACCACCGCACAGTGAGCCGTGGCTCATTCGCGCTACTTTGAAAGAGCGGCTCATAAGACAGCAGAGGCGAGGGGGATGGTGGCGACTCTTGTAAGGAAGAGCAGGAGGGCAGTTACTTTTCGCATAGCTAATAGATGGCGCTGAAGTGGCACCTCAAGTAAAGCCCCTTTAACCGCAAGTAAAATCCCTTGATAATTTAAAAGTAGCGACACTGTCCTCCGCGCCGCGCTTTCCTCCTCGATTCTCCTCGCGCGGCGACGACGAGCGCTGCGCACGACACGCTTTTTCTCCTTGACGCCCGCCTGCCGGCCGCAGCAGTGAGTGAAGCGCGAGCTTTTGGGCCAGGTCTGCGCTCCAGGAGTGCACAAAAGTTTTGAAAAATTGCGAGAAAAGCATTGAGAATGCCGAAAGTAAAGGTCATGAATTTATTGGTTTCTTTTTAGAACTGTTTGAATGGGAAATACTGAGAAACAAAGCTTTCAGGCGAGTTCTTTGCTACAGACACTTTTTAAGCCTCATGATAAGGTTTTACTTTGTGCACTTAATCTAGTACTGCCTCTGACTTTGTGTTTGTTTTTTTTTAGAGCGCGAAATCTGTCACCACGGTAAAACTTCGAAAAATGATCCAGGCTGGTGCTTTGAGCTTCAAAATCAGAGAAGGTTAAAGCAGGACTTCGTCTGTTTCGCTACTGTCAAGCTATTTCTCTCTAAGCATAGTATATGTCACGTGATCAACCATGAGATTGGATTATTGGTTAATTGTACATGTATTTCGATCAATTACTGGGCCAAATTATTTGATATTTAGTAAATTGCAATTAAAATCTAAATTTTAGCTGCAACATCGGAACGTATACCGTTGGAAAGCTTAGGCCAAGTGTAATGGCACTGTGATAGTTAGCGATCCGCGATAATCTGCGTTAATTAGTTAATTTTGTATTAAACCAAATTTTCAGCTGTTCCTTGCTGCTTCGATGCAAGGAACAGGTTTGCCACGGCAGTCTTGATATGATGCTGATGGAGGAATTAAATAATTTTATGAGTACGCGGCCCCTCACTGACTTCGCTTGTGGTTAAAAGATAGCAGGGTACACTGGGAGAAGTGGTGGGCCCTATTGCCGATACACTGAAGTTCTGGGGCAAGCATACTGTGGTCTCATGCGCTATGTAAAAGAGCTTGATTTCATTGAACGCAACAATCAAATAAAAAAATTACAAGGTGCACATAGGTCTTCAACATACGAAAATGAGAAAGCGTATAACTGCCAATTCATTAACTATCGCTATCCTATCTATCACTATATCTACTAATGCCAGAGATCTATCGAAACTGTCACTATCCGCAACGAACACTATCACCTCACTATCCGGGCCTATTACTATCATTTACTATTATTATCCGTAACAGTCACCATCATTACCTATCACTAGTCATAACTATCACTATTTAATCTGATGCCGTCCCATGACCCATTGATATACTTCAATTTTCATTGGCTTACGTTGTCAGTCATATCTCTATTATCTCATAATATCTGACGAGACAACTATACATTGACTTTTAATTCTTATACTTTCTTGTTTTCTCAAAAATGGAGGTGGGAAAAGAGCAAGCAACAGAAATAACTGACTACTCTCAGCGCGAGGTTCATGTCTCTGTCGACGATGCTTCCTTTACTTCAGGACAGGTCGATCGGTGAGAGAAAATTGATGGAAATGCGTTTGGCCTGTTTTTTTTTTCGAGTTCGTGTAATATTGGCGGCTCAAACTGGTCTTCAGTGAAATGTAGCTAGAACATAAAGCGATGAGTTAATCACTCAGACTAGGTGAAAAAAAAAATCTTCTTGCATACAATAGAAATTAGTAATATGTTACAGTGTTAAGAATTGTTGCCCGCAAAATGTTCCCCTATTTTCACATCATAACTATAACCATTATTGATTGTTTAAGTTTCGTAAATACAGAAAATTGATGCAATGATTCCGGCTGATTTGGCATCGATGGGATAACTTTTCTCGCAATAAATGAATACGCGGAATCGCGGTTTTAGAGCTCCAGCTTTCAAAGCGAAGGTAACCTGCCAACGCCTAGTAGTCATGTTCAAAGTGAAGCGTGTGTGATCATGTGAACACCCCCTGCACATTGACCGTATCCCTGATAAACCGAACGCATATTTTTTAACCCACGCGTGCGTCGAAGCATGGCACCCACATTCAAGAATTAAAAAAAAATGCCGTACGATCTAACTAGTGCAGATTACCCGCAATACCCCGGGTTTACTTGCTAAAGAGTTTTTCAGGGCCAGCATTCATTGCTCCTGAGTAACCGACACACACTACAAGTACAAGCTGGAAAGGCTAGCTCCTCTACAAGCCCGAATTTCGATTTTTAATGAAGGAGGCCAGGGATCCTACCATAATCGCGACAAATGCAATGGAGAGACTGTAATTTTCCAGTTATCTCTGACAGCAAAAAGCAGATTATAGCTCCCTGTTTCTGATTGTGTAGAAGTCGAAGCGTGTTAAATGATGGAGCCTTGGAGCCTCGCAGAATATTCAGCATGCTGCAGAGGACAACCATATTTTTATACAATGAACATGCTGCCGCCGCAAAAATATTGAGGAGCAAGCAGGAATAGAAAACGCAGGGTCAGGTGACGCGTTATTACGGGGAGTGAAAAAGGCACCTGACGTCGCAGACAACTCTGTTCTTTCTAGGAATAAACTTCTTTTGACTAATCTTGTGAATCAATTGACTCGTGCGCAAGCCGCCACGCTTGCCTTGAGGTATCATGAATACCGCAAAACCATCTTCAGGCCGCTTGCTGCAGTAGTACGCGCAACAGCACGGCATAGAGCTTGCACGCTGCAATAAAAGCACAGCGCGCAATATTCGCTCGCCGAGACTAGGAGAAAAATGGCGCGAAGGAAAAAGAAAACACAAGGAAAACGCCGGACGCGCGTCGGTTTCCAAGGACAACGGCAGGGAGACCAATCGTCGCTCAGGAAATCGGGCGGAGAGCCGGCCTTCAGCGAAGGGGTTAGGAAGAGGCGAGGAGGTAGCGCGGCGGCGGCAAAGTTCAATCGTTGGCGTAACTTTCAAAGTATCAAGGGGTTTTAACCGCAAGCAGAATACCCGGCCCCGGCGAAACAGTTCGGCAAGTCTTACTTAACGAGAAAGAACCGGCTCTCTAAGAGAACCGCCGCTCAGTTTTATTTAGCCACGGCACAGTTGCCCTAATGGAGGAGTGGTAAGAAGATCCGGCTCGCTCCCTATAGTTACATCTCTGTGCCCTTCGTCTTGCGGCTTCTGCCTGTGTCGTCGCCTGAGTGCTGCCTGCCGACCCCTCCCCTCTCCTCCTCTAAAAACGAAGATCACAATTAGAGGAATAAACATGCGCTTGGATTCGCCTTTATGTGCAAGATTTCATTGCCGATTATTGTTCCTTTATTGCCTAGCCTTGACACATTCCATTTCACGAGAACAAAATCAACAAAAATCACTCAAATGCTACTTACCTATGCTATTTACATATGACACACTAAACTTCACGCATGCGCAACAAAGGCTCTAGCCTTGAGAGCCACTCGGGAGGTTCTGCTGCAGCTTTCTGGATGGCCAAAAACCTGTCCACGCTTTTCCGAACATAAATTCTGGCAGGCTGTGCATCTTTATCGTCATGGCAACCCGCCATTCTTGAGCGCCATATACAGTGGAGGCCCATGACCATAATTAAATCAAATGGTACCCTATCCTTACTTTCTACACATAAGTACCGAATGCCTTGCGGGTTCAGCGGAAAATCTTTCATTAGCGTTCTTTGCAATACATGCCAAAAAATATACTCCTTCCCAACAGTGTAAAAAACATGGTCTATGGTTTCTGGCTTCCTGCATATTAAACAGTGTGATCCCCAGGGTATGAATAATCCCTTTTTCTCCAAAAACGTTTTTACCGGCAAGGTTCCGGTGTGCAATTAAAAAAAAAAGGTTATTGCTCCTGGCGTCACCTGCATCCTTTTTACCCTTTTTAAAACATCTGCACCTAAGCCTCCATCGTGCAAAGCCCCGTATAAAGACACAGGGAACATAATGTCACACAATGCACGGTACAATTTCTTCCGTTTTACTTTAGACAAATAATTACTTGAAAACCGTGCTGAAAGAAACCGAACACTTACTACGATTTCTCTTTTCCCTGCGGAAAAATCTCAGTTGAAACAACGTACTCCGGTAGCACCCGCCTCAGTCTGACTTTGCATATGGTGCGTAAGAAAGGGTCAATCGTGTCTCTAACAAAAAAAAAAAAAAAAAAAAAACGACTGACCAGCTGTCGCAAAAACAGGTGGCCCAATCCTAGTCCACCATCTTTTACTCGTCTGAACAAGCTAGTCGGGCTTCAGCGCTCCCATTCAGACACCCAGAAAAATACGGCGAAATTCCTGTGCAGCTTCTGAATATTTAACCTGAACAGTGCAACACCTGAATAACATACCAGAGCTTACTGATAAAGAACAAGTTGCAAACTGTGGCCCTTGCAAAAATAGACAGGTTGGTCCCTCTCCACTTTTCAGCTTTTTCCTTGATTTCTTTAGCCTGCCCTCTCCAATACTGTTCACTGTCACAGTAAGCCACAAGCTGAACTCCCAAGTACCTAGCTGGTGTAGTCATCCAAGGCACACTAGCAACCCGTTCAGGCGTAGATGGCCACCTTCCATGCCAAAGTCTGAGGCATTTCAACCAGTTAACTTCACTATCGGGGACGTGACTGAATTCGCGCAAACACTTCAAAACTTGGCATATGCCCCCCTCGTCATCGGTAAAAGCAGCGATGTCTTTTGCACACGCTAACAGCTTCACTTCGGCTGCTTTTACATTGTATCCCTGAATGCTATTATTCTTGAGTGGTTTCAAACAAAGGGTCTCTGTATAGATGCAAAATAAATGAGGGCTGAGGGGATAGCCCTGGCGTACGGAACGCTGTACACTGATGGGGGCCTCTAAACACTTGTTAACAACCAATCTCATCGTACAGCTCCGGTACGCCAAAGCCATGCCCTAACGGAGAACAGAACCGACATTTACATGGTCTAAAATGGCAAACAACAGTTCGTGAGAGACACAGTCAAATGCCTTTACTAAGGCAATCTGGAGAAAGGCCACGCGGCCATTACTGTCATCCCAGTATTCTAGTACACTGCGCGCTTTATGGATAATGGTGAAGATGTTGCGCCCTTTATTCTCAAACGTCTGACAAGGCCCAACATGTCCCTAATCACGGTCTGCAACCTTCGCCCTAGGGCCTACATAAAATTTCTTTGCCGATTTGAGAGCACGTAGCCAGGCACGCTGAGGGCCTCCTTTGTGTGATAAAGAGCGACGCCGTTTTTAGCAGAGGGTTAGTAGGTGTGGCGAAGTGTACTATAGTAGTTTGTACAGTAATATTAATAATAATAATAATATTATTATTCATTAGCTCACTGTAAAGGAAAGGCGCAGTATCTGTCACGCTTGTTCTGTGGACACCTAAACCACGCCGTAGAGAAGGAAGGAACGCAGGATTGAAAGTGAAAAGAGAGAAAGAACAGCCGTAGTGGAGGGATAGAGTAATTTCGACCACCTGGTGACCTTTATTTTGCTCTGATATCACACAGCACATAGAAGTCTCTTCGTCTCGCCTCCATAATGCAGCCGACGGTGGTTTGGACCGAACCCGTAACTCCATAGTTTGTGCAGTACTTGTTAATTTATTCGGGATTGTGTGTAGTTACTTTCTGGCCAGCATAATCTGTGTATGTTTTGTTTCGATAATTTGTAGCTGAAGCTACGCTAGGCTATAGTGCCTAGAATATTCTAGGCACTGTAACTAGGCTAGCAGAAGCGCATTTCGCGGTGCCCAGCCGTAGCCACAATTGCGCACGCGCCATTACCATGACAACCGGTGGCGCCGAGCTGCGCCTGTCTCCTCACGGCGCCCGCTCATGACGTTCAACATGGAGGAAGGAAAGATCTTAGAAGAGGCCCTGACGTCACTTTTTTGAAGCCTGCGCGGCCGCGCCGCGACCGGACGCTGCAATGTCTCTCTTCCTCCTTTACCCTCTGCGTTTTCTATCTCCGCGACGTTCACGTACCTCGGACCCTTAGCAACGCTGTTGCTAGTGGCCCGAGTTTTCATAGCAACAGCGATGCCATTGCTAATCGCCCGACTTGGCTAACCCTAAATTTTGACGTCACTTCAGCCACACTTTTTCCAAAGCATTGGGAATGGCAAGGGACTCTCCTAAGTTGTTTCCTTCCTCCATCACGTTCAAAGATCATTTTCGCGCCGAGTTATTCCCGCCCGGCTAAGAACGCCAGATCCTTGAGGAGCCGGAAACCCTGCAGCCCGAGCAGAGCATCTTCTAATATATACGCGCAATACAGACCTCTACGAAGGGGCACAGCCTGACTGTTGTCACATAGCTTCCGACTACTTCACTGCGCAGCTAGTCTAGCTCAAGCGGTTCGCCTTTTAAATGCAATGCAGCACAACATGTCCCGTGATGTCATCCAACCGATTACTCCCGTGAGGTCTAGTTGCTTGTTTCCCCTTTAGGCAACGGATATGCCTGTGTGAAAAGCCACCCTGAACATAAAACCGGAAACTCCTGCATCAAAGCAAATGTGTAATTTTGATTCAAACGCGCCCTATCATCATCATCAGCCTGATTATACCCACTGCAGGGCGAAGGCCTCTCCCATATTTCTCCACTTAACCCGGTTCTGTGCTAGCTGCATCCACTTGACCCCCGCGAACTTCTTAATCTTATCCGCCCACCTAAGTTTCTGCCGCCCCCTGCTACGCTTTCCTTCCCTTGGAATCCAGTTTGTTACCCTCAGCGACCATCGGTTATCCTCTCTTCGCACTACATGTCCTGCCCATGTCCATTTCTTCTTAATTTCCACTAGAATGTCGGTAACTTGAGTTATTTCTCTGACCCACTCTGCACTCTCTTGGTTAGCCTCCATGTTTCAGCCCCATAGGTGAGTACAAGCAAGATGCAACTGTTGTATACTTTCCTCTTGAGCGATACCGGTAAGCTGCTAGTCATAATCTGCGAGTGCTTGCCAAATGCGCTCCATCCCAATCTTATTCTTCTTGTTATTTCCTTTTCATGGTCCGGATCTGCGGTTACTACCTGTCCTAAGTAGACATATTCGTCTACTACTTCCAGTATTTCGCTACCTAATGTAAACTGCTGTTCCTTCCCGAGGCTGTTGAACATTACCTTAGTCTTCTGCATAATGATTTTCAAGCCTACCTTTTTACTTTTTCTGTCTAGGTCATCAATCATTATTTGCAGTTCATCCCCCGAGTTGCTTAGCATGGCAATGTCATCAGCAAATCGCAGATCACTGAGGTATTCTCCATCTACCCTTGTCCCTAACTGCTCCCATTCCAAGTCTCTGAATACTTCCTCTGACCAAGCTGTGAATAGTACCGGGGAGATTGTGTCTCCTTGCCTAACACCTTTCTTGATGGGGATTTTGTTACTTTCTTTATGCAGAACTATGGTTGCTGTGCAGCCACTATATATATCTTCCAGCACTTTCACGTACGGCTCGTCTACCCCCTGATTTCGCAATGCCTGCATCACCGCCGAGATTTCAACCGAGTCAAATGCTTTTTCGTAATCAATGAATGCTATGTATAAGGGTTGGTTATATTCCGAGCTTTTTCTATCACCTGATTGATGGTATGGATATGATCGATAGTAGAGTACCGTTTCCGAAACCCCGCTTGATCCTTTGCTTGATTGCAATCTAAGGTTGTCCTGATTCTATTAGCGATTACCTTAGTAAATACCTTATAAGTAACAGACAGTAAGCTGATTGGTCTGTAATTTTTAAGGTCTTTAGAGTCCCCTTTCTCGTGAATGAGGATAATGTTTGCATTCTTCCATGGTTCCGGTACCGTCGATGACATCAGGCACTGCGTATACAGGGTGGCCAGTTTTTCTAGCACGATATCCCCCCCCCCCCCCCCCCCCGTCCTTTAGCAAATCTCTAGTAATCTGATCCTCTCCAGCTGATTTCCCACTTTTCATAGTTTCTAATGCTTTCTTGACCTCGTCCTTCGTCACTGGTGGAACGTCTGACTGTTTTTCCCTGCCGCCAATCTCATTACGATCCTGACTGCTTTGGCTACTGTAGAGGTCTGTATAGAACTCCTCGGCTACTTTGACTATCTTGTACATATTAGTGATGACGTTGCCCGCCTTGTCCCTTATCGCATACATCTGGTTTTTGCCTATGCCAAATTTCTTCTTTACCGCTTTAAGGTTTCCTCCGTTCTTTACAGCATGCTCAATTTTCTCCATGTTATACTTCCTTATATCGGCCACCTTGCGCTTATTGATTAGCTTTGATATCTCGGCCAATTCGATCTGGTCTGTTGGATTGGAAGCTTTCATACTCTGGCGTTTCTTAATCAAATCTTTCGTCTCCTTAGAAAGCTTACCGGTATCCTCTCTAACTATCCTACCGCCTACGTCTACCGCGCACTCAGTAATGATATCTCTGAAGTTATTGTTCCTTGCCTCTAGGGTAATGTCGCCATCCTCAGTTAAAGTTGAATACCTATTCTGTAGCGAGATTTTGAACTCTTCTGCCCTCCCCCTCTCCGTAAATTCGTTGATGGGTTTCTTTCTTACTAATCTGTTGCGTTCCTTCTTCAGATTTAGGCTAATTCGGGACCTCACCATCATGTGGTCACTGCATCGCACTTTCCCGATTACCTCTACATCCTGCACAATGGCGGGGTTGAAGGCATTATGAAGTTGATTTTATTTTTAGTCTCTCCGTTCGGACTTTTCCATGTCCATTCCCGGTTCTTCCGTTTGCTGAAGAAGGTATTCATGATTCGTAAGTTATTGCGCTCTGCAAACTCAACTAGTAACTCCCCCCTGCTACTCCTAGAACCAATGCCATAGCCACCTAATGCCTTGTCTCCTGCCTGTTTTTTCCTTACCTTGGCATTGAAATCGCCCATTAGTACAGTATACTGCGTCTTTACTTTTCGCATTGCCGATTCTACATCTTCATGGAAGCTTTCAACTGCCTGGTCATCATAACTACATGTAAGTGCATAGGCCTGTATAACCTTCAGTTTATACCGCTTATTCAGCCTAATTACGATGCCAGCAACCCTCTCATTAATACTATAGAATTCATCTATATTACCCGCTATATACTTATTGACAAGGAAACCTACTGCTAGTTGTCGCCTGTCTGGTAAACCTCGATAACACAGTACATGCCCATCCTTCAGTACAGTATATGCCTCATTCGGCCCCCTAACCTCACTAAGCCCTATGACATCCCATTTCATGCCCTCTAGTTCCTCTAACAGCACTGCTAAACTAGCTTCACTAGCTAGGGTTCTAGCATTAAGCGTTGCCAGGTTCAGTTTCCAATGGCGGCCTGTCCAGCGGAGCCAGGCTTTCTTAGCACCCCCTGCTGCGTCACAGGTCTGACCGCCGCCGTGGTCAGTTGTTCCGCAGCCGCTGGTGACTGAGGGCCGGGGTTTTATGGAGCTTATCATAGGAGGTTGTGGCCAATTACTGCACCAGGGTGGCCAACTCCTGTTCTGGGGAGGGAGTGCGTTGCCGGAGGTGTTCACCGGCATCAGGTCACACCCCAAACTTGTTTATGCAATTCCATCGACACGCGGACTTTTTTTTTCTTTTTTTTTTTCTCATCCGGTGGAGAATTGCGCGGCACCGGGATTTGAGCCCCGGTCCTCTTGCATGTGAGGCGGATGTTCTACCGCTACGCCACCTATAAGAAGTTCTAAAAAGCAATACTCGATTCCGATTCCTTTCGGAGTTTCCATTAGAAATCGCCTATGGTTTCAAAACGTTGCTACGTAGTAGAGGAAATGGCTGTGCCGTAATCTTGTGAGCATTGATTATCTGAGCGGTTCTCGACCCAAGTAATGATGTACAAAACTCACATTGCAGCAAAATTGTTTGCAGCGAAATTCAACATCTTAATTGCGATTCAAGAAATACTGATATAAATTTACAACGTCAAAACTTTCAGGGCGCACCAAAAATACATGCTGCATAGAACTCACCTGTGCTGCAAGCTATGCTTTGGTAATTCATAGAATAACAAATTGGCGGCTCAATCAGGGCAACACCTAGATTACTCCACTGCAGAAGTGCATGTATGCTGACCCATGTTGTTCCCACAAACGAACAACAGATTTTGAGGAAACATAGTTTCAATGACACGTGTGCACAATTCGTTATACTTGCTTCGGATTATGTGTCCTGTCTATGCGCATTCATTCGTCCAAATTTGAACTATATTCTGATTATATTCCCTCGCTCATTCTGCTTGCTTCCTGTCGCTTGACTTTGCACCTGCCATTTTGTCATCCGTACCTCTCTGCGCTGTCCTGAATTCAGAGGCAGATTGCTACAAGACTTCACTTCGCTAGCTATTTACAAGTGTCGATTTTCAATGCTCATAAATATCAACAAATTTTAATGAGATCTCTGCGTGATGATTATGCATGTCAGACGACATTGTTGAGGACGATTTACTTTTCTCGCAAAATAATTTAAAGAGGGCGCCCTGGAACACACGACGCGACATGTATCGCGCTGCCAAATGGGAAATTTTTACTGCCAACACTGCGTCCAATTATTAATGTCGCAGTCGTGAAGTAGCGTCCAACAGATGATGGCGACAAGAAAGCAGCCCCACTGAGAGCTGCTTGTTCGGTGTGGGGTTGCCTGTATGGACATCTGTTAGCAGCTTATTCTGGCGGGCACAATCTTATAAGGTGCTCCTTTCACGGGCCGAGGGACGAAAGCGCTACTAAGGAAAACCCTGGTACGCCGCAGATACAGTCAACAGCTTGCTCGCAAAAAGCATCGATCATAGAATCATTGTCTTAATTGTAGTTTCAGCTTACTCTTATTGCACTCCCTGCACCAATTGGGGGTAGCTAGTGTTGTTTTGTCGGGTGCACGAAATATTGAATAAAAAACGATACTATGATTTACCATCACATACCGAAGAACAAGGAGCTTCGCGCAAAACTCAAACAGCAATCTCATGCCGGGGCCTGGAATTTGTGTGGTCAGAACATTTCATGCGGGTCGGCTATCAACGCAGGATGCGTCTTATTGAGGAGTTTTGCCTTACAAGTACTAGGCGGCATAGGTCGGCAAAATCACGTGCGCTCACTCAGGCTCAGTCAGAAAACTTTGGTCCATCTGCGAGCTCACTCTCACTCAGACTCACAAGACCCGGACTCACTCACACTCATGAACTGAAGCTCATGCAAGCTGGCGACTCACTCGGGCTCACTCAGACTCATGAACTCAAACTGACGCGCGATGACGACTCACTCGGACTCACTCACTCATGCCAACTCACTACTCATTTGAACTCACTCATCTCTACTCCCTCCGTTTTGACTCGCGACTCATCTGCTCTCACTCACTTCGACTCACGACTCATCTGAACGCACTCATCTCGACTCACTCATTTCTGACTCACGGCTTATCTGCGCTCACTCATTTCAACTCAAGACCCATTTGAGCTCACTCAATTTGACTGATAGGGACTCACTCATCATGGACTCATTTCCCGAAATGCCCGAATAGGCCCCATAATATGTAAATGCGGTTTGCAAAGCAGGGAGTAGTTCATTTTACAAAACTATATGATTGCAAGCGGTGGGAGAGAATGACTGCACGTTTCTGCAGCAGGTTACATGTTTGGTTGGTCAGTATCAATATGGGTATTTTTGTGACTCTTTGGTATATATTCATTATTAATATAAACAGCGCGAACACGAAAACAAGGGACAAGAAACAAGAAAGCCACAGTACATGCGCATGTACTGTGGCTTTCTTGTTTCTTGTCCCTTGTCTTCGTGTTCGCGATGTTTATATTAATAATGAATAAGTACCAACTCGCCCAACAAAGTATCTTTGGTATATAATTGTTATATAGCCCCAAAGGTGAGCGGAAACAAAGGGAGCCACAAAGATGCGAACAATCCAAGCACCACTCATAGTCCAGAATGTCTGCGCATGAAAGCATGCATGCGCCTTGATTCTCATCTTTCACAGGTCAAATGGACGTGCATTTTGAAAACTATGCGCTTCTTGGAAGTACAAGTCCTGGAAAACAGAGAGAGTGTTAATTTAATTGGAAACATGAGCATGCCTGAACAATTCGATACTGAAACAACAACCTAAATTGGTGGGTAACGTTTATGATTGTGCAATGCTTGTCGGTTACTTTAGACTCTGGGCAACACTTCTGTCACAAGATACATCAAAGGACAAGACTCCGGGTTGAAAAAGATTTTTGATCTTTTACAGAACGGAATTATATTTACTGCTTGCGCCCCTGATAAATCCGCACTGCTTTAAAATGGAGAGGAAAGATGCCTACATCATGCAAAAGCTATGCATGCCCTCGTATAGAGCCTATGCCAAACAGCGTCCAAAGTTTGAAAATTATATATCGTGGTTTCGTTTGTTTAATTACATGTCCCGGCAGAACTTTCGCGTGATTCCCGGAAATAAGCGGACTATTTTTGTCACCGTTCGAGGCAAGAAATAGGGATACTGCAAAGGTCTTCAGCAGAATATGTCTTCTATTTTGCAGAAGGAATAAAAAGTTATCCAGCCTGAAACAAAAGGTAGTCTTCATTTGTCCTGTTCATACGCGCGGCTCTATATACGCTCTTGTGATTGAATTTAACATCCCTCATTCTGAATTCCTTTGGCGCTTGCCCACAGGATGTGCATCTTAACGGAGCAGTGAGTCCTTTAAACCCCGCACATGTGTGTCAAAATGAACAGTTTTTACACATTATTCAACACTTGCTATTACGCGCATGTTTTTCCAGTGTGAGTGTGCTAAGCAACATTTTTTATAGAGATTCTTTACAACCAAGAGTCTATGCGAGTAAAAGGTCTTGCTTTAATCACATCTTGGTGTCGTATGGAATTGACAAAACGTTTTATGGGGAGAAATATCTATCGCAGGCCAGGTGGCATTCAAGTGAAATAAATTTATGACATATGTTAATATGTTTGTCAAAATCAGAGTTTCGAAGCTTATAACGTAGTGACAATTTTAGAAATGCGTCACGTTACATGTGGAACGACATTTTGGGTTTCCTAATAAAAAGGTCGAACACGAGCGTTTAGGAACAAAACCAGCTTGTGTTTCTGTGCCACAAGTGCCTACAATACTTTTATCTGTATTTAGACTGGCTCTAGCTATTTCCAGGATTGTGTATTCTACACACAACTAAGGACACTAAAAAATATTTGAAAAATGCTTTACAATGCTTTTTTGCGGCATATATATATCCAGCTACCACAACCTCGTATTTATGCATGAGCAAGATAGCTGAAACATGTAAGAGCCACCGGGAACTTAAGAAATAACCTCGAAAACTAAAAAATAGCGAAACGAACCAGTGATGCGAAAATGTTTGTTGCTAATGTCAGTCAACCTCGCTTTATTCCTTTTCCGAGAGCTTTTACTCGTGTTCCTTAGGTTACGTTTCAGTAGTCTTGCTCGAGTTTCATTTCACCACTGTAACACAGTAGCACTAGTAGATAGTAGTAGATGCTGATAGCGCCTGTGCCGCGTCTGAAACATTGTCTGTCCGTGATGTCATTGGTCACATGTGTGCTTGCTATATAAAGATGCTGTTTGCGTGAAATAAAGGGTTGTTGTTATCGTGCCGGGATCGGAGCCAGTCTCAGTTCCTTCCTGCCCCCTGACAGGCCGCGCTCGGCGTCCGGCAAGGGACCAAACGCTACACGGCCGCTCTCGGCGTCCGGCAAGGAATCAAACGCTAAACGGCCGCGCTCGGCGTCCGGCCAGGGATCAAATGCGACATGGGGTCAGAAGTGGGATCCTCTGGCTTTTGAGAGGCATTTCCTTAACTTCGTCAACGGGCGCCATGTCAAAGGACAACGCAGTCAAGCCCTCCCACGGCATGTTCGCGGTTCCAGCTCCGCCAAGGTTTGACTTAGACCGGGCGTCCGAATGGCCTTCTTGGATCCAACTCTTTGACTACCGCTTCGCCTCGGGCCTAAATGAGCAGAATGAAGAAGCGCAGGTCCGGACGCTACTTTATACGATAAGCAGGCAGGCAAGAGAAATCTTCTCTACTTTTTCATTACCCGAAGAAAGAACAGAAGCAATACGAAGTCGTCAAAAAGAAGTTTGACAAGCACTTCGTCGCCGCAGGGAACCTTGTTTATGAGAGTGCGTGCTTTCACCGTCGCACTCAAGAACCTGGAGAGTCAGTCAACCAATTCGTTACCACGTTGCACACGATGGCGGACCGGTGCGACTACCAAGAAAAGGAACGCATGATTCGCGACAGGTTTGTGGTCGGCCTCAGGGACGCTAAGCTCTCTGAGTCGCTTCAAATGGATGCGAATTTGACTCTCGCCAGCGCTTTGGCAAAAGCGCGTTTAAGGGAGACCGTCCAACGACAGCAGCTGCAACTGCGAGAAACCGGCGACGAACCCTTGGTAACGGCGACCGGCAATCTTGACGCGGTCAGCAACGAAGGGCAGCCCAGAAAGTATTCTTCAGGACAGCACTCGGGACAGCTCGTCAAAAAACTGTTCATCTGGAATACAAGGTCCGCGTCGCAGAGTCCAGTCCTACCGACCGGGCACCTCGGTGTCATGCCCCAACTGCGGTCAAGGAACGCACGCCAGAGCCTCGTGCCCGGCAAAAGCAGCCAAATGCAACTACTGCGGTTGTTCCGGACACTTTGCAGCTGCATGTCGAAAAAAGGCTGCACGTGATGGAAATAAGTTACAACTTTATTCTCTCCATATGGACAAGGGGGCGTACTTCGTTGGCGAGGTGAACGGGGAGTACTATAATTCTCGGTGTGTACAGGTCGTCATTAGAGAGATTTAGCTTACCGGAGGCGTATGACGTCTCCCGGAGACGTACAGACGTAGATGTATCGGACGCCTACTGCGCATGCGTGAAAATTGATGTAGACGTATTCGGCTGACACCGGGCTAAACACGTTTTAGCTGTACGTATCGCCCATACGTAAGACGTATCGCTAGACGTACATGCAGATGATGATGATGGCTATCCAATAAAAAAGATAGAAGCTATTTGTAATAAATACTTCAAATAATGTCACAAAAATGTCACATGCAGATCCCCGAAGTCATCATGTTGATGTGTTAGCTGTGTTTAGATTAATTATTAATTTGAGCTCACTTTTTACCACTTTGCCATCTGCAGTAAGCCTGAACAATCCAAGCCTAGTTGCATTACATCCGTTTGTTTTGGTGCTCGCATGGAGGAAGGGAACAACTGCTCGTGTTTGCTGGTGTTCGGTCGTGTGCTAGAATTTGCTCCTGCTATCGGTGCAACCTGCCCACGTTACGTTACATCACGCCGACAGCATCCTTCACCCTTCACGACAGGCAGCTTTTAAGCACCCTATCATGGGATGAAATTGAAGACATGCATATATTTCAACGGGAGCGCGATATTCCAAAGCCTCGAAGGAACTTACGTGACCGTGGTACCCTTCAACATCGGCGCCAACAACAACAGTGTTCAACATGATTTTTAGATTCTAGAAAGAGGATTTCGGAGAGCTGCAGTTAGCCCTCCAAATTCCAAATGAGTTCATCAGTGCGCAGCGTGTCAGGGTCTCCGGCTCCGAGTCACCTTGGCATAGCTCGATTTTTACTTCGGTCATCTACTCTACGATATGACAAGTGGCTTGATCTGCAAGCTCTTCAGCGGTTCTCCGAGGTAAGTAGCGCATGGTGTTGTGGCTGTGGTGGCTTGACGGTTACAAGCCAAATTATTGATAGCAGTGCTTTCTGTGTCAAATAAATATGCCCGCCGAAACATGTAAAGCAAAGCTGACTGGCTGTGGCGTTTCAGTAGTCATCTTTGAAGGCTAATTAGCGCTAATCCTGAGGTTGAGAGCTTATCAAAACAGTCCAACACTTGTGCGACCGCTTATAGCGCTTTCAAATTAAAAAAAAAAAAGAAGGCCGGAAGGTATTTAAAGCGATAAATTCCTTGTGAGAAGCGGGGCGGGATGTCATCATCCCGAGTGCACACTGCTACGCACTCTCGCGCTACTCTTTGCACATCATCCCCATCAGCTTTCATGTGTGCATAAACGCTACCGAGCCTTCTACTCGATATAACTACGTCAAAACCCTACCATTTTGTAGTCGAAAGAAACCAGCGCTCATGCTCCTAGGGATGATGGCATGGGGCCAATGCTCTCTGGCGCGTAACGGCGTTGTGTCGTTTCTAGCAGGCGAGCAGTTTTGGCTACTGTAAAACATAATATACATTAACGATTGCAGTTGACTCGTGCCCAGTCACCGAACGTCTGCTGTAATCATTCAGTTTTTTTACGTCAATTAACTTAGGCACACTTGTGCAAAGGCATATATGTATATATATATATATATATATATATATATATATATATATATATATATATATATATATATATATATATATATATATATATATATATATATATATATATATATATCTTGCCTACTAGCATAGCATAAGGTCATCAACATAAACACTAGCACACTTACAAGTCAATATTTTCTAGCAGGCGAGCAGTTTTGGCTACTGTAAAACATAATATACATTAACGATTGCAGTTGACTCGTGCCCAGTCACCGAACGTCTGCTGTAATCATTCAATTTTTTTACGTCAATTAACTTAGGCACACTTGTGCAAAGGCATATATATATATATATATATACCCCTGCTCTCCAACTCGGTTGTAGAGCTTTGGGAAGGTGCTCTCTTGTCGACATCGAATTTAGTGAAACTGTTTAACGTCCCGAATGCAATCAGTGCTATGCTGCTTTTCGATCTTGCCTACTAGCATAGCATAAGGTCATCAACATAAACACTAGCACACTTACAAGTCAATATTTTTTATTAAATTAGGGAAGTCCAAGGAAACACAAAGTGAGAAATACGCAAAAGATTGTTATCAGCACAAGTTATTTTTTAATTTGCTTCATGTGTTAGAAATGCTCAACACAGAAATTTCATAAAATTTTATGCAATAATTTAAACAATGTAAGCAATTTTGGATTTGGCTCTTATCGATATGAAAATCTATATTTGACCCTACTTTGACTGAATGAAATTTTTTTCAGAGTCGTTTCTAGTCTCTTTATTGAAAATAATGCCTGTAAATGATCATACGGTGAATACAGGTGATGAAGAGTTGTAACATTCATTGTCACACAATCAGCAGCACTGATTTGTTCTAAAGTGAGCAAACAAATGCCTAGTGGGCTTCTGCTTCAAGCAAAGATGTGAGGCTATTTTCTATTGGTAGAAATTAGTTGGAATGTGTTTAATGAAGAGCTATTTTAATTCAGTGCACGATTGTATTGCCGGTGAATGGTAGATGCACATAGGATGCAAAGCGACAAGACAGAGGCAAATATTGTCGTTTCTTGCCAGTTTCGGCTATTTGCTTATGTTGCTAAATGCAGAAAGCCGCTGCCAACAGGCTAAACTGAATGCAGTCTTTTATAAGTTATTTTACTAGCTTTATGCACAAACTGCTTCGTCTGCTGCAGGCCTATGTTCCCAGTGTTTTTATCTTCTGGCTTCAGATTTTCCTGTGATCTCTTCGTATCCTAGACAGTGATAAGGAAGTATCTATGGAGAAGCAGTAATTGAATTTACACTCGCAGTAGTCCACCCTATCATGCTAAAGCTGAGAAAGAAAGCTGTCAAGAATAAAATAGATTTGGCTCATTGTCAAATCAGAAACCGAGAAACCACACGTCATCATGCTACAAGAAACACTCACAACCGAACTGGCCCTTACGGCTTATACGGCAGAAGCCCACAAAAAAGAGCAGGACAGAGGCGTCGCTTTACTGATTGGAAAGAAGATCCCGTACATTCGGCATGAGATCCCCCACGCAGCCTGCTATCTAGAACACCTCGCGATTGAGATCATACCGAAAGACGACGTAGGGAACAAGCAAAGCATCTTCCTCACCAATCTGTACAGCTGCCCTAAGGATACGAGGCAAGGGTTTAGAGGCATTCTGGCCAAGATTGCGCACATCGCCAAAGACAGTCCGCTAATTATAGGTAGAGATTTTAACGCCCCACACCAGGCTTGGGGCTACGCGTATCCCTCTAGCAAGGGAAATCGTCTTCTCACGACAGCCTCCGATCTCGACTTCACGCTGATCACAGACCCGGAGACCCCAACCAGATGTGGCACTTCGACATGTCGAGACACCACACCGGACCTTACTTTTTTCCGGGGCCTAGAAAAATATGTCTGGCACAACTCGGGAATAGATCTTGGGAGTGACCACTATATTCTCCGAATTGATGCAGAGATACCGGGAAAGAGGCAAAGGGAATACAAACTTATCGATTGGGACAAATTTCGTGCAATACGGGCACAGTCATCCAACTCATCAGGAGCAACCACAAAGCACACGATAACGAGCTGGAAAGAGCAGCTCAAAACAGACATCGCAGCCTCAGAACGGACAATTACCACGGTCGTTAAGGTAGAGAGGATGGACAGTCGGCTAGCGAATCTTCTCGAAGCCAAACATTCTATTCTAGCCAGGTGGAAGGGTCAGCGTCTTAACAGAAGACTACGAAGGAAACTAGCCGAACTCAACAAGATCATTGAACAATACCGCATGGTTCTCTCCCGACAACAATGGGATGAAGTCTGTAACTCCCTCAATGGGCAAATACGCAGAGGAAGTGGGTGGGGACTCATAAAACATCTCCTCGACGAACACGGAACAAAGTCCAAATCTATGCAACGGATCAGGCTAAGCAAATTAGTACATCGCGAGAAGCAAATCAGTACCGCCGAAGCCCTTCTGGATGACCTTGCCAAACAGTATTTACCGCTTAAATCGGGGCTACCCAATACCTTACAAAGGCAAAGCTATGACGGTGCCCCAAACTCAGAGCTAGATACGGACTTCACAGAAAGCGAAGTACGCTTCGCAATTCACGAACTCAACAGTAACTCTGCAGCCGGCCCCGATGGTATCACAAATCGGACTCTCCGAAACTTAGAGGACGACTCGGTAACGTTCCTAACGCAATAAATCAATGAAGTCTGGAAAACTGCCAACAGCCTGCAGAGTGGACGCATGCCAATACGATCCTTATTCCAAAACCGGGCAAGCCGCTGGGCCTACCCAACCAAAGGCCGATCTCACTGACGTCCTGCCTAGGAAAGCTAGCCAAACACGTCATCCTAAATAGACTATCGGAATACGTAGAAGAAAGGGAGTACTTCCCTTACAATATGATTGGCTTCAGGCCAGGTCTCTCAACGCAAGACGCTATGCTACGCATCAAGAAAAGTCTTTTGGATCGCCCCACACGAGACACCAAGGCGCTACTGGGACTCGACGTGGAGCAAGCTTTTGAGAAAATCCAACATCAAGCCATTCTCAAAGCCATATCTGACCACAATCTCGGAACACGCTTCTACCACTACGTCAAGGCGTTTCTGCAGGATCGAACGGCCCCTATCCGGATAGGCGAACACGTCTCGGAGAGCTTAAATCTGGGCGATAAGGGAACACCACAAGGCTCAGTACTTTCACCATCTTATTTAACTTGGTGATGACAAAGCTTTCTCGCGCATTGGGTGAAATTGCTGATGTGGAGCACACCATATACGCAGACGATGTTACCATCTGGAGCACCGGTGGCAGCGATGCGGAATTGGTAGCGCGCATGCAAGAAGCCATCACGGTTACCGAGGCCCATCTTGCCCCAATGGGACTTCGCTGCTCTTCTGGAAAATCCGAGCTACTCATCTACCACCCCTCAAGACCAGGGCGCCCGTCCAACGACTGGCGCCGACACCACACACCATGCATAGAGTTACACGACAGGGATGGAAATCGCATACCCACGGTCGATAAAATACGAATTCTAGGATTAATCATCCAAAGCAACGGGTCCAACTGGGCGATGCTTGACTGCATCACGATCAAGATTGCAAACGCGATGCGGATGTTTCGGCGCATCATGAATAGGCACAGGGGACTGAGCAAGGAGAACGCTATTCAAATGGTCTATGATTTTGTACTCTGTCACATAACATACGTGGCTGCAATGCTCAACTGGAAAAAGGAACATCAGAGAAGGCTTGAAGTACACATACGCCGAGCTTTCAAGACAGCGTTGGGGCTCCCCGATAATGCCTCCACTGAACTACTCTTACAGCTAGGAGTGCACAATACCCTTGCCCTAAATCATCGAGGCACAGCACACGGCACAGATTACACGCCTATCAAGCACCAAAGCGGGCAGAGAGATTCTCGTTAAGCTCGGCCTGAACACCATAGTAGAAAAGGACAATGTCCTGCAGTTACCTAAAGTCGTGCGAGAAGCAATCAAAGTGTCCCCCTTCTCAAGAAACGTTCACCCGATCCACAATCAAGGAAGAAGGCTCGCCCGCGCCAAAGTCCTCGTTGCGGACGCGGCACAGTTCCCCGACCAGACAGCTTTCGTGGATGCAGCGTACATACCGGGAAAGCACGCCTACTCGGTAGCAGTAGTCGACGGACACGGGCGTACGCGCAACTCACTCACACTTTACACCAAGAAGCCAGAGGTAGCTGAACAAGCAGCGATAGCACTAGCTCTAAAAGGCTCGGACTTCACAACTGTATACAGCGACTCTAGAGCAGCCACTCGAGCTTTCGCCAAGGGCGGGATAGACAAGACGACGTTACGGATATTAGGCGGAAGTAACATCACCGATAACTCCATCGTATAGTTCCCGTCACACATGGGCAGCTTAGGGGGCTGCCTGCGGAATTTCAATGAGATCGCACACGAGGCGGCGCGAGGACTCATCGACCGCGTCCCTCCGGTTTCCCCTGCTACTCCACATATCGAGTACAGAGATCAATTATTCATGTACAACGAACTCACTAAGCACTTTTATCTAGGCAGATGAGAATTTCCCCTCCCGGATAAGAAATTAATCCGCAGCCAATCAGTCACGTTACGCTTGCTCCAAACGAAATCATACCCCAACCCCTGGCGCATGAAGCACATCGATCGAGACTACGACGGACAACACGTGTGTGAACGGTGCAGTGATCGTGTAGACTTAAACCGTATGTTGTGTGGTTGTGCATCGAGCGACGCCTACGCCAAGAACAAGGAATGTTGGGACAAAGTTTTAAAATGTGCTTCCCTACATGATCAGCTTCGGGCTGTCCAGGAGGCCCGCGCGGTTTCGGAGAGCTTCGGGCTCTCTGTGCCGACGTGGGAGCTGACCTCTACACCTGGTGCCTAGCCGAGTGTCCTCCAGGACCCCTACTGTGGGAAATAAAGTTTTACCAAACCGAACCAATTTCCATTTGCACATCAGCAGAATCTGGCTCATTTTTGATTTGGTACATGACTTTTGTGAAATTCCTGGTCTTTATTTACATCCTTACTGTCTCAAACCGTTTGCAAAAGTGAGATGTACATATGATCTTTCAATTACAAAAAAAAAAGAAAATAACCTAGTGTAGGTTTCTGAATTTCGCTTGCTTTGAAAAAAAAATTAAGTGTCGATGATAGTATTGAAAAAATTCGGGAGCACTGCGGAATCTATGCTGCAGAACTGTGAAAATCTAAGCGTTGCTGGTGCCCACGGTGCATCCCGTTTGCTCTCATCATTATGAATTAAATTCACCGTCATTATCATTGCTAATGTCATCACTGCTAATTCCAACTTCATTGTCATCGCTACTATCATCCTTACAGTAGACAAGGAGAATTTTGATGTGTGTTTCACGATCCCGAGCGTTGCACAGTTGGCTAAAGCGCTCGGATAGGGATGCGAGGGATAGAGGTTCGGCTCCCAGTGGAAACAGGATTTTAATTTTTTCTGATGGCATCATCATGACGTCATTTGACTGACAGCTTTAATGTGGCCAAACAAACGAATGCCGACAGTATGAGCCATTAAAGATCTTCACCTTAAAATTGATGGGCCTGTTCGAGGTAACGCTAGTGAACTCTTCCAAAAGCAATGCAATAAGTAATATGCTATGCACAGTAAAGAAGGTGCACACTGAAAGATTATTTTCGTATGACCACTTTATAGGGACTCTATAAGCGATCGTTGCTTGCAGCCGCTTCAATTTTTCCTCCTCAGGCGGTGCATGCAAAGGAAGGCCCCCGTGCTCAACTGCTGGGGTTTCATCATGGCACAGCAAGGCAAATTTGTCGACCGTCTCTGGCTCAGAAGGAGGATTTCTCTGGGCACAAGTGGAGCCTGTGCAGAAATATCGGGCACTAATGTGTACCAATGCCATAGTCTGCCAGTGGGCCACTTAAAGGCAGGCGTCATGATGCAGGTATGCCTGTTCAGCATGTCTGCTGCGAAAATTCCACAAGTACCTTTATATTTTTTGAGTTGGTTTTTGGGAAAGGGTACTCAATGACCCACCTCTTGAAAAACAGCATTTCATCTGTAAAGTAATGTGGCACTTTAGTATGGGATGCAAGATTGTGTTAGCATGTGGCATTTTATAAATTTGTAGGAAAAATTGTATCTAAATACTTGTAATGTAATTATATCTCATTATACAAAAAGAACAGAGGCACCTGCGTAGACCCGCATTGGTTATAGTTTTAATTCTTGCTATCTTTTAGGGATCCTCAAGGAGACGGTGCACGTTGAGAACCTGCGCAAGATCACCATGGGTCATAAATATGTGATCTATAGTGATGCAGAATACCCCCGATGGCCTCTACTCTACAAGCTGTTTGGAGGTGCCGTACTGCAGCCTCATCATGTTGCCTTCAACAAGGCAATGAGCAGTGTTAGGAAAGCTGTAGAGGGGGGTTTGGCAGCGTAGCACGGGATTTTGCTTTCATTGACGATTTCAAGAACCAAACTTTGAGATGGTAACAGGTAGGGCGCGTGTATAAAGTTGCGCAATGAACTGCCGAACATCTTTGTACAGCTTTGTACTTTGTCTTGTGTCTGCCTCAGTTGGTCAGTAGCTTGTGCCTTTTCAGACATAAGTGTCGGCCTACGTCCTGCGGTCAAAAAGTTTGGAACATTTTTTTAGGCTGCCTTTCTCAGTAAAATATGGACAAGCATGGCAAGCAGTGACCTTCATAGTTGAGGCATTTGGCAACAGTCGCAGAATTCATTTCTGTATTCCTTACAGCAATAACTGCAGCATGCAGTGGTGCATATCTTGTAAATAGAGTAAGTGCACTAGGAAACTTGGACATCAGAAACAAGTGGACAGGAGGCTTGCAGACTCACAACGGGATTTTACTAAGATGATGCATATAAAGTGCACAAAACCGCATGCTCAACGCTATACTTTTGCTTGCTGTATATATGTCCTCTTTAGGTTAGTAAAATACAGTTGTGAGCCTGTGCACGTCCATGTCCACTTCTGTTTCTGTTGTCTGTGTTTTCTAGAACAGTCACTCCATTTCCAAGATGAGCATCACTGCATGCAACAATGCTACACAAAGATTTATGCTGTTCATTTGTTGACGCTGTTATGCCGAGATGCAGCTTTATTATTTTTTTTTTATGTGCGATGCAGCAATATTTATCTCGATTGATTGCAGCAGTGCATGACTACTTTCTCGTTGTTCTCGTCTCACAGTGTTCAACATGACATGGTGTGTGCGTGGTGGCGTTTCGGGTGGTGTGTGATAGTGTTCGTGTTCAAATGCAGGGTTTTTGCCTGAGTGTTTTGAGCAGCGATATGACAGCTTCGGTTTGCCATCTCGCTACTTGGCGAACTGAAAAGACGCGATGACTTTGGTTCGGCGTTTTCTCCCATGCGCCTTCGACTGCGTGATCGTCTACCGGTGGGCACCTGACAGCTGCGCGCCGGACCAACGGCTTCACTTGTTCCCAACGCTGACTTCGAACTGTTAGTGGCACGAGATGCTTGTAACCGTAAATATGAACTAGACCACCAGTCTGAACGCTGTACTTGAATTGTGCCGCTTGGGCCGTCTCTAGTGTTTCACCCGAATTGTTGTGTGTGCATTCGTGTATTGTCTAGATTAAGGAAAGGTGGCATCTGAGTTATAAAAGTGTCTGTATGTGTGAAGTGCCATCTGCTTTGGCGAACGAGGCGGCGAACCACCACAGCTTGTCTTTGTCAGGCCATCTGACGGCTTCAGTGAGAACCTGTGCTACCAGATGCAAAAAGTGATGATGCCATTTTATGGTTTTTCATTTCATGCAGCTAATTCACAGCTCATATATTCATTGATCGCATGCACTGCTAGAGTCATTATTCAGAGTTTTCTGTACACTACTGAATTAATTGTACTCTCATTGAGCTGTCATGCTGTCATCATGCCCGAGACGCTTTGCATTGTAGCCCCATCCAGTAGTGCAGCCAGAGCTCGAGTTTTACCAACGTTGGCATCAACGAATGCCGCAGATGCCCTCTCCCTCTGTTTCCGCACTCTTTTTTTTTTCATAAACTAAAGTCGCCTTTGAATCTCCTAGATTTTAACCCTGCAAAACTGTGTCTAGTCAGGCCAAAGCTATCACGCATATTTTTCTTTTCTTTTTTTGCAGCTGTGGGTTTCGTGGACCCTGAAAATCACTTCGTGAGCCCTTATTTGAGAAACACTGACCTATGATATGCTTTTAGCAATTACCACTATGTGACGGGACATTTTGAATTCCTTTTGGTGAAGTGGTGACCACAGGCCACTAACAGTGTTTTCAACGTTGTGGCTCACTTGAGAGAGGTTGTGCACATATTTTTTTCGAGTCATTCCATATGTTTACAACTCTAACAATGCAAATATTTCTTAAAATATGCAATTTAAAATTACTGTAATGCCCTTTGCCGATAATTTCGGACCTGTATTTGCGAAACTGTAGCCTTAGCTACTTATGCACCATAAAATGCAAGAACAGAAACACACCGACAGCATTTGTGTTGAAAAAATGTATTTGGGATTTATTTGGCAAAGTGAACATGACGAGAGAGTTTTGGAGAAAATAAACTGGTGCTATCTGCAATGTGATATAGTGCCAACATAAATAACTTTCATTCTTTCATCAGCGCAATCAGCATCTTGTCAACTAATTGCCAAGGTTTCACCAGCTGATCTTCACATGTCCATCTTCACACGGGGCAGTGTTCGTCACCATGTGCTGCATAAAACATCCGTGTTGTATTCTTTTACTTTCCTGGAATGAAAAGGTGCAGTGTTCACAGAAATTACTGTAAAATTAAAGCTGTTGTGAGAAAGCTGGAGGTTGTTTAATATTGCTCTCCAGCTGGTATTGCAGTGAATAACTACGCACGCGATTATTCATGAAATGTCTGGGCATATGGCATACCCCTATATCATGGCACAGAAGTGCAGCAATCTCCTGTTCGTGAATGCACCTATCGAGGGTGGAATTGCCGCTCCATTTGCTCCATTCTGCTCCCAAACTGCTTTTCCTGCTCTATCCTGCTCCAAAATGCAATATTGCTCCAAAACTGCTCCAGACTGGCTGTTTTAATGTTCTACCATCAAATTTAGTGCAACACGCAAACAATGTCTTTGCACCAGTGGCAAAGATATAACACATCTAGCACTGGGCTTAATACAAACGAAATGTTTGTAAGGGAAGGAAGCATGTGGCATAATAAATATTTGTTTGCAAGTAAATTTAATATGAGTCACTGGCGATTGGAGATAATTGCAAAAAAAAAGCACTGTGCATGTGACGTAGCACCTCCTCTCAGCCTTTCAAATCGCCGGTGGAGGGAGAAGCAAGAGCAGCAAGCGAAGCAGATAGGCGCAAACTACCGTGAGTCGTTCGGAAGGAAGCTTGTCCGACTGGAAAAACCACATGAGTTATTCTAATGGTTGTGGTCTAAGAACAAGCAGGCACTTATCGAGTCTTTTTCTCAGTAACAAGCTTGTCGGGCCTACGGCAGACAAAATCATACTTGAATCGTTATGGGTTGGTACTCCAAATATGTCACTCACTAGGAAGCGCCTCAAGAGTGTTGGAAAGCCATACAGGGCCTATTACCAAGATATAAAAAATGAGCCCCAGCATTGCTCAAGCAAAGAATGATAAAACTATTGGAAGGAGGTAGTGAAGTAAAAATGCTGAAGGATGAAAAGGCTACCCTTCAGTGCCATCTATATTTCCTGAATGCACTTCTCACCACTGCTCAAGAATTTATCAGCACAGGCATAGGATCAAAAAGGGATATGCACAAGAGAGAGAGCAGAAATGTCATGCCCATTAATCTGAGCTCCAAATTAGTGGCATTGCTTGAGTGCATTGAAGTGGTAGACTCGACATTTGAATCTGTCAAGTCAGAATAGGCAGATGCGTTAGGTCACAAGGTCACACTAGGTGTTCAGTTATAAATCAGACCAGAAAGCATTTTGTTTGCTGCTAGTCTGTTACAAGTTGTTGGCCGTTGTCAGAATTGAGTGCGAAGTTGGAGAGGCATTGCACTTGTATAAAAAGGAAGAGCTCATCTTTTTCTGTCAGAAAGAGAAAAACAATTACTACAGTTATCAGAGGCATTTGACCTTAGGAACATGCTCCAAAACATAATTCAAATGCTCCAAAACTTTTGTCTCATTGCTCCAAAGCTGCTCCTTGTCTCGCTGCTCCCAAAGCTGCTCCAAAATGCTTGAGCCTGCTTCCACCCCTGACCTATGTATCGGACCCATTGATGACTGTCTTTATTGGTAATGGCACATACCCACGGCGGGGAATAGGCCATGGTATATAGCAAGTACAAAAGGTTCATGGACAAGCAATTGGGTATTTTGATAATTACGAATCTTAAAATAGAATTTCATGAAAAAAAGAAAGGAAAAGAAAAGGCAGTGAATTCTCATTGTAGCAATCTACCTGGTGTGATTATATAATTGTGAACAGAATTGCACACAGGTTGTAGGGTACATCCCTTGGCACTTGCTCCGAAGGAGAGGAGAATAAACACGAATAGCATGCCTGAGTAATCACCATTTGAACGATCTAACAGTCACTAACAGTGTTTCAAAAGGAAGCCTGCTTTGGCCACTGTTGTTGAAAGTGTTCATGAAAGACATTGCCCACATCGACATATCCAATAAATTTGTCTTACATATATAGGGTGGATCTGGTACATATGATATAGGCGTGTCCAGAAATCTAAAATATAAATCGAGAGACAAAAAATAATTTTGGGAAACTACTGTCGAGCTCACGCCCTGGAACTCTGCTAGGTCTAATCCGACTAGCTGACTTCGCGCATGTCCAAGGACTCCAGGCCGTCATCTTTGCGGATAAGTTGACACCTATCTTGCGCCTGTTGGATATTTATTAGTTTTGCCACCACCACATGCAGATGACTGTTCTATTATGACCGGCACAGATGCAGACACGTTGAAAAAGCAAAGCAAAGCCTTCCTGTTAACATTATTGTTGTGGTTTCAATCAAACAAACTTAATATAAATTGTTCAAAGACAACGCTAATTATTTTCCCAGAAATTTTTTTTAGTCGTGCTGTCAGCAATGAGAGCCGGAACATTACAATTGTAGGCTCGCAGAGAATACTAAGTGTCACGTTCAACGGCAATCTATACTGGGACTTACCTGTTGCTGGCATATGCAAAAGATTTTCTATGGTATTGAAGTTATTTTATGTCAGTGAACGCTCCTTCTGATGCACTTTGAAAACAAACTGAATCATTTTTTCACATCTACCAATGCATTAAGACCACAGTGGAGAGTGGAATAAACAATAATATAATTTTACCATCCTTTTCTTGAGGATCAATAAAATTCACCAAATGGGTAATTGTGGTAGAAATGTCTCTATAAAATATTACTTCTGAGCTTTTGCGTTGATTATGCACATGCACAGCAGCATGCTGCAATGACTTAAGAGCTGGAAATGCATCACGTGTCCAGGAAAACATCACACAAAAATGTGAAGCCGCAAAAAGAAAAAGCATGTTGGAACTTCCCACGCTTTGCCCGGTGATGAATACATTCTGGAGAGGGGTGCCTGAGGGCACACCGCACAGGAAGACACGGTGGCTGTTTGGGAGAAGGGACATGGCCATAAAACCATTACACTGATCCATTAGGCGTTGAGTTCTACAGATTCTGTTTTGACCCGCTGTATTTGACATCAGACATGCCCTGTGTTTTTCTGGCAGACAGACTCCTTGTTCGACTATTGCAACGCTATCGAAGTGAAAAAGGAAGTTTCTATGTCTCCTCGCCTGTTCCCAAGGTATGACTGCAGGAACATTGCTTCCCAATACTGTTTGATTGACTGGGTGATTGACCCGGAGAGATGTGCCGTGTTTTATTGGCCAAAGTTCTGTGAGAGGGCTGGATTGATTGTTTAAAGGTTTCTTGTGGAGTATAAAAAAAAACAATACTGGCCCTGGGCTCAATAGTCTATCATTGCTATGAACTTGCTTTTGACCTTTTGCTGTTAAGACCTTTGAAGTATGTACATAAGTCTGCAGAAGTGCAATCAAATTTCATTGTTTTTGTTCTCTCATCTTCGAAACGTCATTCTTCTCTAAAACCGAAGACTCAGTCATGCCACCAAATGGAGTGTAGGTTCAAAACAGTCTGAGACAAGCATAACAATACACAAAGCATTGCGATGGTCTCGTGAGTGTGCACCATAAACATGAAAATTTGTGAATAATTTGTTATCCTACTCATTTATTTCATTTATTGCTGCTTTCATAGACCATTCCATTTGTATAATGCACTGTTGCTGCTGCTGGTCCGTGCATAGATTTGGCATGAATGCAAAAGCTAACAACTAGGTTCTAGTGCAGTTGTACTAAGCAGTCTTGAGTTTTAAACTAAAGTAAGTTGTTAAGGCATTGAGATAAATAAAACTTTTTACAAATTGGTGCTGCTCAAAATAACGTAAATATGTCTTCACCCCTCAGGGGCACTGACTGCAGGCTTGGTGTTGACGGCAGCGGCTCCACACTGTGCAGACTTGTGGCTGTGCCATGGAAGCAAGCAAACAAATGAAAGAAAAAATTATTTCTGCAGCCGTGAGATCTTGGGTTGTTTTCCGGTGCATAACAACATGCACGAGCTTACTTTAGCACTCTGGTTACACCTTGTACACAGCAGTAAGAGAATCAAGACTGAACATTGTAGTGCTTTGTAAATAGCTGTAACATGTTCAACAAGAACATTGAAGAAGGTAATATAAGAAGTGTTGTCGCTTGCTATTCCGGGAGTTGTCATGATTGCTTTCATCATCATGAGTCTCTCTGGGCACCATGTCATTCAGGCGCTTGCAGGCTCATTTTCATCTGAAAGGGAATAACCATATGAGACACAGATGATTGGTAATTAACTTGCCAACATAATACAGGATCTAATTGTGCAGCTGAAAGTTGCGCCAGGACACTAGAAAAGTGCCACAACGCAGACACTGTTGCCTTCATTCAATGCAATGGTCCTTAACAAGGATCCTTTTTTAATTTTCAGGTGTTTTTATAATACAATGAGCAAACCAGTTCAGCCTCTGTGACTTGTAAATGCTAATAGGACTTCCAGTGCCTGAATGTTTTGTCCAACAGAGTAAAATATTGGCGCATTTCATTTCATGTGCTGACACAGGGACACAAGTTCATAAGTGTGGAGCAAAAAAAAAATGACCTCTTGCGATATTTGGCTTTGGCACTGCATTCAGCATGTGCTGTTAGCTAATGGTGCCAGACAATTGTCTGAAAAGAAAAAGTAAATCATCTTGCAAACAATTTTCATTTATTGTGGCTCCTGGTGGCCGTGCACATTTGCATGCACATGTAAACAAAAGCAGCTACACGACGTGTATTATATTATGCAACTCGAGCCGTGCTTAGCAAAAATGCTGAAATACCATGTATCTAATTCGCACAACGTAAGTGGCTTTTTACTTCGCGCTGCTACTCCCCAGCAATCGACTAGGCGGTGTTCAGACGGGCGAGCCGTATGTATCGTGGGAAAGCATCATCCACCACCACTCCTACTCGGAGCGCACGCGATCGGCAGGCGCCGAGTCACTGCCATTCCGAGCAACTCAAAAGTGCCGTTTTCGTCACATATGATAACTAATTGCTCCGCTCGGACAGTCCGCTGTCCAGTCCGATCGTCTGAACAGAGAAGCTAGTGGGTAGTGACTTACCAGAATCATTTTTTTTCTGGCGCTGGATGGCTTGCAAAGGCCTTTGCGAACGCCTTCATTGCGCAGCGGAGCGAGCACTCGTTCGCCGTCGGCGGATCCCTAGAAATCGTTGCAACTTCTTTCGACGGCGCCTTTTCCCTGCGCTGTACAGTGTATGTACAGGATGGTGGCGATCTCGAGCTACTTGCTGGTCGTCCGCCGCACTGAAACGCTTGCGCATGATGTTTTCTTGGCACGGCCGGGGCAAGGGTATTACAGCATTTGATGACGCCAATGTGAAAACGGGAGAACTATGTGGCCCGTTGCGCACAGCAGCACTCTACAAGCACTCGTAGCACCATCCCATCGGCGCTTGGCTTAGCTTGGCGGCTTGGCTCCATGGCTGCTGAAATCTCGTGAGATCTCGCGAGATTACGGCAAGCTGGACGTCACGCGGCATACGTCTTCGGAGTACGTCTCCAGCGCCTGTACGTATCGGCAGTTTTCACGCATGCGCAGTAGGCGTCCGATACATCTACGTCTGTACGTCTCCGGGAGACGTCATACGTCTCCGGTAAGCTAAATCTCTCTATTAACGGCGCTCCGGCGTTCGCTAAAGTTGATTCCGGTGCCGAAGTTTCTGTTGTGCCCTCGACGTTTCCCGGTTTACCTACCAGGCTAGAAAAGTGCGACCTAATCCTAACAGGCTCGTCAAATGAGCCACTGAATGTTTTAAGAAAGTTTCATGCCACTATCCAGTGGAAACAAAAGACTGTACAGCAAATCGTGTACGTGTTCTCACCATTACGCTCCGTACTTTTGGGTCTCCCCGCACTTGAGGCTGTGGAAGTTATTAAATTTGCGGACTCGGTCAGTAGCGCAACAGCCGTCGAAGCTTCCTACCCGCAGCTTTTCAGTGGTCTAGGAGCGATAAAAGGAGAGTACAAAATTAGACTAAAGCCGAACTCGACACCTTTTGCAATTCATGCTGCGCGTCGCATAGCCTTACCCTTGCGTGACCGCGTTAAGCAAGAGCTCGAGCGTATGGAGCGAGATGGCGTGATCCGCAAAGTAGAAGAACCAACAGAATGCTGTGCAGGAATTGTGCCAGTACTCAAACCATCTGGAGCGGTTCGTATTTGCGTTGACTTGACTCAATTAAACAAAAGTGTTCTTCGCGAACGCTATGTCATGCCGACTGTGGATGATAGCCTCGGTCTTTTTGGTGGTGCCTCTGTTTTCGAAGTTGGACGCCAACTCTGGCTTCTTTCAGATTAAGTTGTCGCCCGAATGCCAGTTGTTAACTACGCTCATAACGCCAGTTGGGCGATACTGTTTTCAAAGACTGCCATTTGGATTAACTTCGGTACCCGAGATCTTTCAGAAGAAAATGTCGCAGATACTTGAAGGAATCCCAGTCGTGATAAACCTGATGGATGATGTGCTCATTTTTGGTAATGACAAGGCTCAACATGACGAACGCCTGCGTCTAACTTTAGATCGTCTCGCCAGTGCCGGTGTTACGCTAAACAAAGAAAAGTGTTGCTTTGGGGTAACTGAGATAAAATTTCTTGGCTGTTTGCTTAGTAAAGATGGCATCAAGCCGGATCATGAAAAAGTTCGTGCTATCAAAGAACTGGCGACGCCAGCTAACGTGTCTGATGTACGACGACTCCTCGGTATGGCTAATCACCTGGCAAGATTCATACCAGATTTGGCTTCGAAAACGGCGCCTTTACGTCACTTGCTTTTGAAAGGTTCCAAATGGACGTGGGGACCAGCCCAAGAGCAAACGCTGTCGTACGTCAAAGATCTCTTCGAAGCGCGTCATGGCTAACTATGATATAAAGTACCCTACGATTCTTTCCGCTGACGCTTCATTATTTGGTTTGGGGGCCATATTGATACAAGTTCAACCAAACAATGAAAAAAGACCTGTTGCATTTGCGTCACACTCGTTGACGCCTGCCGAAACCAGATACTCTCATATTGAGAAGGAAGCGTTGGCAATGACTTGGGTGGCAGAACGACTCGAAGGGTACATCAAAGGTCTTGAAATTTTGTTTGAAACCGACCACAAACCACTTGTAACGTTGTTGGGAAAATCCCCTTTAGATGTTTTGCCTCCTCGTATTCAACGCTTTCGCATGAGACTTATGCGAATCAACTTTACGGTTGTGCATGTCCCGGGTAAGAGCCTCGTTACTGCGGATGTATTATCTAGAGCCCCGATTCAGGGAAACCAAATTGATGCTCATGCGCTGAGTATTGGCGAAGTCGCCAAATTCGTTTCGGGCTGTTTGACAAATGCCGTCGAGGCTAGCCTTTTTGAACGAGTCAAAGCTGAACAAGCAGACGATGAAGTCTGTCAAGCTCTCGTAAAATTCAGCCTGGAAGGCTGGCCAAGTTCACATCGCTGTCGATGGTTTTGCGTCCATACTGGCAGGAAAGAGCAACGCTGACAGTTGTTGAAGGCGTGCTACTCAAAGGTGTGCGGCTGGTGATTCCACAAAATTTACGCGCAGAGGTCTTGACGCGCTTGCACGAGAGTCACCAAGGAATCGAGAAATGCAGATCTCGAGCCAAAGAGTCCGTATGGTGGCCTGGGTTGAGTTGCCAGCTGAGAACTTTGGTGACTGATTGCCCAGTGTGCGCGGAACACAGGCAACAAAAGTCGTAACCAATGATTTCGACAACCACTCCACAGCGTCCTTGGCAAAAGCTAGGTGTTGATCTCTGCCATATTGAGGGAAAATGGCATTTGGTGGTAGCAGATTATTTTTCTAGATACCCAGAGGTAGCCTTGCTATCTTAGACAAAAAGTGTCCCTGTCATTATGCATCTCAAAAGTTTCTTTGCAAGACATGGCATACCAGAGGTTGTCATCTCGGATAATGGAACACAATTTGTATCTCAGGAATTCCAGTCGTTTGCTCGCGACTATGGCTTCCGCACTGTGACGACGAGCCCCAGATACCCTCAGGCAAATGGGGAAGTAGAAAGGATGGTCCAAACAATTAAACGGCTGATTATAAAAGTTAAAGACCCCTATCTTATGCTGATAGCGTACAGGGACACCCCAGGGCCACTGGGAAAAAGCTCTGCAGAGCTTCTGTTGGGCAGGCGGCTACGCACAACAGTCCCTGTCCCTCCCAAGAGCCTTCTTCTCCAGAAGGTGAGCCTGAAAAAATTCAGAGATCGCGATGTAACCATCCGACAGCGGCAGCGTAGGTACTTCAATAGTCGTCATAGGGCTCTTCCGCTGCCAGTCCTCAAACCAGGAGCGGAAGTATGGGTGACAGACTGCAAAGTGAAAGCGCGAGTCTTACGTCCTGCACAACGTCCGAGGTCGTATGTAGTTAGAACTTCTACGGGTGTAGTTCTAGAAAGAAACAGGAAATTCCTGGTTCGCATTGTTTCCCAGCAGAACGACTGCGAGGAAGAAGGAGGCAGCTATGAGTTTCCGCAGGCATATGATCGTCGGATATAAATGGAACAGGAAACTAATCCATCTAAACCGAAGGCACCTGCCGATCCATCTAATACCCCCTTTCCACAAACTAGCCCTCCGACCGCTAGACCAATATGGGTTCAATGACTGGCTGTTATTTTGTTTTGAGCATTGGTTGCATCTATTAAAAAATGGTCATCCTTTGTTGGTGGCAGTTCTAAGTTTGTTGCAAATGCCAGTGTATCTTTTCAGAGAAAACGGGAGATGTGCTGATAGCGCCTGTGCCGCGTCTGAAGCATTGTCTGTCCGTGACGTCACTGGTCACATGTGTGCTTGCTATATAAAGATGCTGTTTGCGTGAAATGAAGGGTTGTTGTTATCGTGCCGGGATCGGGGCCAGTCTCAGTTCCTTCCTGCCCGCTGCCCGGCCCCGCTCGGCGTCCGGCAAGGTACCAAACGCTACACGGCCGCGCTCGGCGTCCGGCCAGGGATCAAACGCGACAGTCTTCAGCAGAATATGTCTTCTCGTTTACAAAAGGAATAAAAAGTTATCCAGCCTGAAACAAAAGGTAGTTTTCATTTGTCCTGCTCATACGCGCGGCTCTATATACACTCTTGTGATTGAATTTAACATCCCTCATTATGAACTCCTTTGGCGCTTGCCCACAGGATATGCATCTTAATGGAGCAGTGTGTCCTTTAAACCCCGCACATGTGTGTCAAAATGAACCGTTTTTACACATTATTCAGCATTTGTTATTACGCGCATAATTTTCCAGTTTGAGCGTGCTAAGCAACATTTTTTAGAGCGATTATTTACAACCAAGAGTCTATGCGAGTAAAAGGTCTTGCTTTAGTAACATCTTGCTCTCATATGAAATTGACAGAACGTTTTATGATGATGAACATCTATCGCCGGCCAGGTGGTATTCAAGTGAAATACATTTATGGCATATGTTAATATGTTTGTCAAAATCAGATTTTCGAAACTTATGACGTAGTGACAATTTTAGAAATGCGTCACGTTATATGCGGAACGACATTTTGGGTTTCCTAATAAAAAGGTCGAACACGATCGTTTAGGAAAAAGCGCCAGCTTGTGTTTCTGTGCCACAAATGCCTACAATACTTTTATCTGCATTTAGACAGGCTCTAGCTATTTCCGGGATTGTGTGTTCTACTCACAACTAAGAACACTAAGAAATATTTGAATAATGCTTTACAATGCTTTTTTGCGGCAGAAAAAGGAACAAAATAGCTTCCAGTATGCAACCAATTAAAACATATATATCGAGTTACCACAACCTCGTATTTATGCATGAGCAAGATTGCTGAAACATGTAAGAGCCACCGGGAACTAAAGAAATAACCTCGAAAACTAAAAAATAGCGAAACGAACCAGTGATGCGAAAATGTTTGTTGCTAATGTCAGTCAGCCTTGCTTTATTTCTTTTCCGAGAGCTATTATTCGTGCTCCTTAGGTTACGTCTCAGTAGTCTTGCTCGAGTTCCATTTCACCACTGTAACACAGTAGCACTAGTGGATAAAACTACGTCAAGTATTCTCTAAAGAAGTAAATGTGAAATGATGCATGCGAGAGGTTTGAACATAAGATCCGATATTGCGAACTAAAATGACAGTATTAAGTGCGCAGCCTTTCATCTTGTACCAATGAAAACAAATTATTTCTTACCATTACAGAATGCGACGAAACCTCCATTATAGATGCACTTATTGCACTATGCAGAAACGTTGCCTTAAACTGGGGCTACAGAGTAAAATGAAACTAAAGGTTTTTGCTTAAAGCTAGGCGCAAAAAGCTGAATCTTCTCGTACAAGCTCTAAGAAGGGATTCGCTTTCAACATCAACAAGCAGATATTTTAGCTCTATATCACATTGCGACGTGCCGTTTAGGCCAGTAGCTGGAAGGTTGGTTCTAAGGGGGGTTGATCCAACAGGCACACGAGAGCAGGTCCAGAGCACCGAGGTGCGGTCAGCACCAAAACTTCAGCAAATCGAACATCATGGGGCCACTTCTTCAAGTCTGAGCACGAGACTTGCGATGAACAGCCGCCCAGTGGCTGCTGATGCACACGCTACATCACCCCGCCCTCTCTAACACAACGTCGACCTGACGAGCTAAAGAGAAAAACAAAGTAAGCAGAGCACATGCGGTAAGGCGGTGCTCTAATCTTCTAGGGCAGTTCTCGCGAAACGTACGGCTTAGTGCGCACGACGTGAACCACCTCGGCGTTCTGCTGGCGACGAGTAGTAGAAAAGCCCTCCGGAAGCGCTTTGTACATGACGTCACTCAGCTGACGGAATACTTTGTATTCGCCAAAGTACTGTTTCAGAAGTTTCTCGGATAGTCCACGACGTCGAATCGGAGTCCAGAGCCACACTCTCTCGTCCGGTTCGAAAGTCACTACACGGTGGCGGTGATCGTAACGCTGGCCGTCTCAACCTTGCTGCTTCGGGATGCGTTCCCTCGCCAGCTGTGACGCTTCTTTTGCGCGCTGAGTAAACCCTCGACGCCAACTTCGAGGTGACGGACGTCATGGGGCAACAAGGCCTCCATCATTGTCGAAACTTCACGGCCATACAATAGGGAGAACAGAGTCATTTGTGTTATTTCCTGATGCGCCATGTTGTACCCAAATGTGACGTACGGCCGGACGTCATCCCAAGACTGATGTTCAACATCCACGGATATGGACATCATGTCGGCGAGAGTTTTGTTCAGACGTTCTGTCAAGCCATTAGTCTGTGCATGGTAGGCGGTTGACCTTCGATGGGTAGTGCCGCTTAGCTGCATGACAGATTCCAGTAACTTTGCAGTGAAAGCAGTGCCTCGGTCCATTATTACAACTGTCGGGCCGCTGTGCCTCAGGACGATGCGTTCGATGAAGAATTTCGCTCCATCGATTGCCGTGCCGCGCTGGAGCGCCTTTGTTTCAGCGTAACGCATGAGGTAATCTGTAGCTACAATTATCCACCTGTTGCCTGAATCACAATTTGGAAAAGGACTCAACAGATCCATACCAAATTGTTGAAATGGCTATCTTGGCACTTGAACAGGATGCCGTAAACCGTCCGTTTTCACAGGTGGTGTTTTCCGTCGCTGGAAGTCATGGCATGTTCGCACGTAATGTCGCACTGTGGCCGCGAGGTTTGGCCAGCAATAACTCTTCTTAATTCGGGCCAGAGTTCATGCATACCCCAGGTGACCTGAGGTGGGCTCGTCATGATATGCCTGCAAGATTTCTTCGCGAAGAGATTCTGGAACGACAAGGAGATAATCTCTTCATCTCGGAGCTAAGGTGATCTTGTATAACACATGTTTTCGCATGCAAAACGATGACTGGGCTCTGGTGTAGAGACGGGGAATTTCTGCAGTACGCGCTTCCAGAAAATCGATGAGTGGTGCAAGAGCCGGTTCGTAACGTTGCTGCTGCGAAACAGTGAGCGCGTCGACGGCTGTGATAAGGGGTAAGTCTGGTTCTTTGTCTTCACGCGTAGCCTCGACAGGGGAATGGGACAAGCAGTCGGCGTCGTTGTGCTGGCGTTCAGGCTTATACATGAATATCATGTCGAACTCCTGTAGCCGTAAACTCCGTCCCTCCATCCGGAGGGATCTTGGAAGTTCGTTAACCAGCACAGAGAGTGGTGGTCGCTCACGACCCAAAAGTGGCAGCCATAAATAGAGGGTTGAAATTTCATCATTGCCCATACAACAGCCAGACATTCTTTTTCGATGGTAGAATTGTTTCATTCGGCTCAGGACAAAGTCCAGCTGGCGTATGCGATGACTCGCTCCTCCCCGTCTAGCCACTGGACGAGTACAGCGCCGAGACCCACGTTGCTGGCATCTGTGTGGACCAGACTCTTGGCACGCGCATCTTAAATGGAAATCGAACCGCAGCCGCGCAGCGGCTACTGTTGCACACGCTACAATATATTCGTAATCATTGTTGTCTTGACGCGTTATCAATAGGCTGACAGCGTTCGATTACCTTAGAATCCTATGACGCACTCCGCATGCAACTACATGTGTAATCATAGGTCGTTGTAATTTCGTTATCGATGAATCATATATACGTTGTGTAAATAGAAACACCATATACGAACGGATGGTGATGAAGACACTCGTTTCCGTATTGTGCTTCTCTTTTCTGCATTCATTGATGATGCATACGAGTTTCCTCGGGTCGCCAACGTTAACAGCTTCGTATGGATCGAGTGTGCAGTGGTATTCATTTCTGACCAAGTCTACGGCCGCCCTCGTGAGTCGGGAATACGGGATCTTTATGTGTTCTTCCAAATGATAGGAAAACATTAAACGCATGTAAGTTCACGAAATACCTTCACAGTTGTGAATTTTGTTTTCAGTCAGGAAGCCCGCGTAAAGCGATTTATATCACTATATTTTAGCCTCCTGGGTTCGTACGTAAGAAGCGCACTGCCTCCACAACAAGACAGCCAGCGCCCTACCATGGTCACTCCAGAAAGGCGCTACAATGCTTAGATGACCATAATGTTTTAATCGGTGTGCATAGCTTGGGTCATGCTAGGGTGTGCATGCCTCTGCTATCGTCATATAACTTTATAACTCCAACCTAGATATCCATTCTCTGTTTCTAAATCTTATGTTCACAAGTGTTATTAGATTCAATTTTACGTTCAGTTAACAAAGCTATCAATAAGTCCTTAGTTACGTGTAACATGTGCTTTCGAGCGCAGAACGTTTTTCGGAAACTGATACAGAAGAGCTGATACAGAATTTTAGTTTCTGTTTCACTTTTCCTCTCTCCGTGGCACCCGTGCGCTCTTGTACGAGGTCGGTACACTTTTGTTATTATGGTTCCTGTGCAACCGCATCAGCACGTATCATTTTTATTTGGCTGTCTGGGCGGCCCCACGAAAGGGCAATGTACATTTTAGAGTTACCATTCGCTGGTCATGTCATCTGGAAACCCGTCAGTTAGATGCATGTCCATGGCTTTGTCCGCATATAGACCCTATTATTCTCTCGCTATGTGGGCTACGTAGCGCCGCACTGTTATATTAGTGTAGCGTTGCTACGGATTCAACTCGTTATAGCTCACTACACTACGCGCCCAGAGGCATGTGGCCTACAAAGGTCGCCAAATAAAATGTGCTATATGAAGATAGAATATTAATCTGGATTTAGGTTTTTATTCCGCCACTCTTCTTTTTCAGCAAAATACCTCGCTAAATGAGCATGGCACTGCTTATATCTAGCACATCCTCTTTTGCGCCACATCTCTCATCACAGGGCGCAATCAGTGATTATTTTACGCTCCCTTGTTTCTTTTGGAGGCGGTCTGTCTAGGAGCGATCCTGACCTAAGAATTACTGCCAATATTTCTATACCAAACTCAGAGTACGTAGCTGATTCGCTGGGGCGAGACTAGTTCTTTTTCAGAAAGCGCCTTTACCGAAATTTAGCATAAATTATGAATCACTAATTTGAAATATTTGAGCGCATTTAAACTAGATCCGCCTCTTCGCTATTCAGCCGTTACGTGGTGCCTGAAGCCTACACACTGAAGCAGCAGCGACACTCTCGTGTTTGTGTCGGTGGTTTGAAGCCACGAGAGCTCATGAGATGGCCGAACTTGAAGGAGCTGCCACCTTTACCTTTTACCTTTCATTATTCCTCTCAGAATATGACGAAAAAAAAATGTAAAAGAAAGAGAGAGGGAGCCCAGACCAGCAAAGCTTTGCCAGGCTTAATCCAATTTAAGATAAAAGAAAAGGAGCTAAACGCCCAAAATAAAAAAAAATAAAAAAGGAGCTGCCACCTTGACCGGAAACTGTGGGCAGCAGATAGTAACTGAACTGGCCTTCACCCTCAAATGCGAGTGTGAGGCCACGTTTCTCTGACTTCGTTAAACAGATTTTTTATGTAGGTCAAGAGTATTTAGCTGGTAGGAATAGCCAACTTGGACAACACTTTTGACATCAGAACTAACTCATCAAGAGTCTTGGATCCCGAGCAATTAAGGCACTGTCATACTAAGTAAACGCAGGCAATGTCACTTACGGATCAAAGAAGGGTTACCAATGTTCGAAAGCTTTTCTTTTTTGACGAATCGGCCCACTTTGGTGGAAACGTTTGTGCTATGAATGTAGAATTGCAGGTCCTTTGGATTGGAAAGGGAACTCTCTACCTATATACCGCGCATATATGTCCTTACGGCTTGTTCAAAGCTGCGTTTTAATCTTTGACACGGTATTACGCCGTGACAGGTAGGAGATGCTGAGCTGGCCAGCACTTCTAATATAGGAATAAAAATGTCCCTCCTACTCAGTTGAAGCCCTCTGGGCGTGTTCGCAAGTGATGCGAGGCTGATACGGCTTTAAACGGGCGACGTGGTACAGTTCAGTTTTCGCAGACCGACGACCCGATGAGGTCAGGCGGGCTATTTCATAAGTTAAATCACTTATCCATTTGACTACCATATACGACCCATAATAGTGGGCCAAGAATTTTTGATGTAGACCACGGCGCCGAATTGGACGCCACAGCCAGACGAAATTACCTGCATCGCATCGCGATTTGTGGCATTTCTGTGAAGCACCACACCGTATGTTGGCGATTCATCGAGGTTCTTCAGCGGGGCGGAGGGTCCCAGCCAGACAGGGATTATCATAGATTGAGAAGGGCAGGATGTTATCCAGGTAGTAGCGTGGTGTCCTGACATATAACGAGAAGAATGGGCTGTACCCAATCCTCTCATGCATGGCGGTATTAAAAGCATATATAATGAAGGGAAGAATGGTGTCCCAGTTCTAGTGCCCCGCATTCATATACATGGCTAGCATGGTGGAAACGATCAGCCAAGTCATTAGACTGGGGATGGTATAGCGTTGATTGTGAGAAAATTGCGGCACACAAAAGCATTGCAGGTTAAACGTTCCAAAAAAGGAAACACTAACCATTCAAGGCTTTAAATCAGCGGGCTGCAAAATACAGCAATTCATCACTATAACAAATGTCAAAATTCCGTTAAGCACGCAGACGCATCAAGATAAGGCAACCTGATTCGCGGCTCGTTTAGAGCAGTCTATACTTCGTTTACAAAGCGCACTGCGCGCGGAATAAAAACTTTGATTATCATGGAAATATACCACAGGCATACTCAATCTGGGGGAGTACGTGTGAAGCCGACGAGTACTGTGCCGGCCAATCTACCAGGCGGCCTGACAAAATGAGGAAGCGCTGCACCCTCGCTAATGACAGATGTAGCAACCGACCAGACAGGTTGCCCCGACCACTAAAATATGAGAAGTGTTTCAACATGAAATAAGGAATTAACACAGTCACGGGCTTCAACAGTTCAGCCTCCTTGGTTTATGTCCGCATGTTTTATTTCTCATGCTTATGCACATGACCTTAACACGCGTAGGAAAAGGAATTTTAATAAACTGCTCGTCATTATTGTTAATATTCAATGCATAATCAATTAGATCTGTGATATGGTGGGCTATATAAAGCTCGGTCTACGAAATGTCAGCACAAAATCTTGGAAGCCAGCAGTTATGGCGCACCAAATCCGGTTTGTTGTGGTGTGTTTAATGCTTACTGCATACTTCATTGCGGATGGACAGAAAGTAACCACTTTCCAAATTGACCCAGATAAACGTAAGCATGAATCGAAGTTTCACTGGGAATAACACCCCAATCTATTGGTATATGAAATGTTCTAATAGCTTATAGAACCTTAGCTGATGTATTTTAAATTTGAATGTTACCAGCTTTCGAGCCTGAAAAAGAATCCATGTCAGTACTTATATAAAGCCTTGTTTTCAACAAATGTTGAATATAATATCTTTAGAGGTAAGCGGTTCTAACTACAAAAGCCATTCAGGTCATTTAACACCACTGGGGTCGCCAGGTCAGCGCTACAAACGAGAAATTGAGAATAATATTTTCTTAATAAGAAACAAAACTCGCGCAAATCGTAACAATGCGTCGGACTTTATGGTTTTCTATAACACAACACGAAAAACTAGGGGCTCAGAAGATGGTTTATCTGATTCCATCGCTTTTATGTAGACGAGATGAGAGTGACTTTTAGATAGGTACAACTTCTGCAGTAGATTTAACTTTTTCATACAGTACATTCCTTTGTCCCCTGTTACGCGCTTAGTGTCTTGTATACATGACCTGTTTGCTTTTTACAACGTACGATTCACATGTGCTATCTACTTTTGTTATCAGGTGTTGTTTTGATCGAATTGCAGGCTTTCTTTGCTCTACATCTCAGTTGCTTTTGTGACTGCGTAACACTCTGCCATTTATTTATTGCAACAATTTGGTCGTGCCTTTTTTAGCGCTCAATTTTAAGAAGTACGTTTATTGGCTCATACTGCCAGCATTCGTTCTTTTTTTTGTTCGCACTATAGTTGAGAATCATCCTGAGTTCCAGGCCAAACAGCTTCTCTTTGCCTAGTGTCATGCCAACGCGAATGGCGTGGACACCGCTGCCGCTGTTTATATTTAGGCACCCAGTGAAGAACTTTATTCACTGGTAGATAGTGACCGATGATAGTGGTATTTATTGATGTGACAGTGATGACGATAATGACAGAGATGACTGTGACGTCCTCATATATTGACGTCATTTTCGGATGTGACGCCATCATGACGACAGATCCAGTCATGACGTTATTCACGCATATAGGAAGCTGGCTTCGCATGGCATCCGACCCAGACATCCGTGTGGCGGCTTTCATTAAGCGCTTCCACAAATGCTGCCCCAAGTATAGCACGAATCGGCGGCTTTTCAATTTTGTAGCGAGAGCTACATTGGCCACAGTTTCCCCGTTTCGCGTATCTCCAACAGGTGCAGTCCTGCGCATGCGTGAGCCGAGTGACCTCTCCGCGCGCAGCTGGCGCGTGCCTCACAGCCGCTCCAACCGCTTCGCTTCGCCAGCTGTGCGCATGCGCGAGGAACAGAGTGACGCCACTACGCTCGCCGACGCATCGCCAGCTTGTACATACACGGCGCTTGATACTACGCATCCACAAGAAAGCTGCGTCGTTGTACAAATGAAGGGCGATACAGCCGAGCTGTATAGCTGCTTGCCATGCAGAAGGGTAATAGAGCCACTGCCGAGCGGCGCTGAAGACTGGAGAATCTCAACTCGTCCCACCCCAAGGTTGCGGTCTGACGGCTGGCCGCCTAGAACAAGAACGAGCTGCACAGGACCTAGCGAGAGGCGGAGATGCCGAAGCAGAGAGGAGCCTCGGGCCACGAGGCGGCGGCGGTACGCAGAGGGGCATGCCCTGGCCTCGTTGGAAGGCGATTTAAAACGACGTGAAGGGCCGCCGTGTAACCGATCCCGTGATTAGACTGAGTCTAAGCGGTAGTGCCACGGTAGTGCCAAGCGGTAGTGCTTTATTTCTTGTATAAGTTCTACGCGCTTTTGTTTGATTTGTGAGGTTTTAGTTTATATTTTCTTCTCTTCATTGGTAGTTTTACGAATGTATAAGCGATAACTAACTTTGTTATGTTTATTGTAAAGTTACTACTTCTGATGTCTCTAACTTTGACGATTGGGTGCCTGCAACCTATGAACTTTTTCCATTGGACCCTTTACTAGCCGCTGGCTATGGGTCCAAGCAGTGTCTGCCTATTTTCCTGTAGCGCACCAAAAAACAATAAAAAAAAAACCGTTTGAGGGAGACTTCCCGAACAATACATTTTATTTCGCGTGTGACGCGCGTGAACGACTGTGGCATAAGAACTTGACGCCAGTGAATACTGGCATGCATGAAGCGCTTGGTTTGGCCTTACCCGAGTGGCGTAAGGATTGAGCTGTTGCGTACTCTCGCTGCGTATAACCTGGCACAACTGAGCTAAGCCAGGTTATACATAGCGAGAGCGCGCAACATCTCCAACCTCACGCCCCTCCGGTAGGGCCAAAAAAAAGAAGGATAGGGGGCACTTTAGTGGTCGAGAGTGCCCCCTAGAATTTTTTATTGTATGCGTGTAAATATGTTTGGTTTTGTCCTCAGTATTTTTTGGGGCGCTGCTTTAAGCGCTGTAGATATAGTGCTCAGAAGTTCGCCAAGTTAATTAGGATTTTTCTTCTGCCATGATCTGCGTTTCTTTCCGGTGAAATAAAGGTTGATTTATCGCCTGAACTCCTTTATGCGCCCTAGTGAGAGGAATCAGTAAACAATTTCGGTAGGAGCTTATTCCTCGCTAACCAATATGTTTCCTTTATCAGTATTTTGTTACCTGTAAAGCTGCTTTTTCTAATATGTGGCACTTTACTCCACTGTAGAGCAAGAGGAAATGGTCAGTGTAGCGAGTACGTTTGAATGGCGAGTTCGCCTTCGAGCCACTCGCGATAAGCATAGGTTTTGCAGGAGCGTAAATTTTCATTCTCCTTGTCTCCGCTTCTAGCGTGCCCAATATGCTGTCACTTATTCCTTGAAATAGCAATGGAAAAAGTGTGCAGTAAAGACGCTGCTGTTTAAATTTGCAATCCTTCATTGCTTAAGTTCCCGTTGCAAAAGTACTTGGTTCAGGGCTTGTTGGTTCATTCTACAAAATTTTAACGGCGCAAAAGGCACACACACAGCAAACGACAGAAACGGACAGTAAGAGTGCCCACTACCAATAGACTTTATTGCGGAAAACAGCTTCTTTTGTACGCCAGTGCATTATCATATCCCTTCATGGATATGATAATGCACTGCACAACCCCCTTCATGGATCACTGCCTTGTCGTGGCGGAGGGGCTTGCGAAACTCGATGAAGTCGTGAGCTCTGCTGTGTAGGGCCACCCAAGATAGACAGGTCACGGCAGAGAGTTCTGACAAAATGTGATTCACTGGAGAAGGTTATGGCAACCCACTCCAGTATCTCCTGCCAAGAAAACCCTATGGCCAGTCACAATACCATTAATGATATGGCGCCGGAAGATGAGCCCCCCAGGTTGGAAGGCGTCCCACATTTTACTGGGGATGAACAAAGGGCGATTCCTAGTAGCTCCAGGACGAATGAAGCGGCTGGGCTAAAGCCAAAAGGACGCTCAGTTGTGCATGTGTCGGGAAGCGACCGGAAAGTCCGATGTTGCAAGGAGATGTATCACATAGCAACATGGAATGTAAGATCTATGACGCAAGGTAAACTGGATATCGTCAAGCGAGAAATGGACAGATTGAACATTGATATCTTGGGTATCAGCGAGCTCAAGTGGACCGGAATGGGAGAATTTAACTCCGGCGACCATTATGTCTTTTATTGTGGGCACGAATCCGAGAGAAGGAATGGGGTCGCTCTCATAGTAAACAGAAGAATGGGCAAAGCAGTGCTAGGGTACAACCCCAAAAACGACCCAATGATTTCACTTCGGATCCAAGGTCACCCTTTCAACATAACAGTTATCCAAGTCTATGCACCGACCACTACTGCTGAAGAAGCTGACGTTGAGAGATTTTATGCGGACCTACAATGCCTTTTAGACCGCACCCCATCATCAGACGTCGTTTTTCTCATAGGAGATTGGAATGCTAAGGTAGGGAGTGACGAAATATCCGGAATTGCAGGCAAGTTCGGTCTTGGTGAGCCAAATAAAGCTGGGCAGAGGCTAGTAGAGTTTTGTCAAGAAAACAACCTGACCATAGCGAATACTCATTTTCAAGAGCACAAGAGGAGTGTGTACACATGGACTTCACCGGACGGTCTGTACAGGAATCAGATCGATTATATTATTTGCCGGCAGAGATGGAGAAGCGCTATACAAGCAGTAAAAACAAGGCCTGGGGCCGATTGTGGCACCGATCATCAGCTTCTTGTTGCCAAGATTAAGCTTCGATTGAGGAAAACGCAGAAAACTAGAAGGCCTTTCAGGTATAATTTCGATCAAGTTCCATTAGAATATGCTGTGGAAGTGAGGAATCGATTTCAAGAATTAGATCTAGAAGACAAAGAGCCCGAAGAGATGTGGTCTGATGTTCGTGATATAATACAAGAAGTTGCTACTAAGGTAGTTCCAAAGAAAAAGAAATGCAAGAAAGCAAACTGGTTATCTGAAGAGGCTTTGCAAATAGCTGAGGAAAGGAGGATGGCAAAAGTTATGGGGGAAAGAGAAAGATACAAAGTTCTCAATGCGGATTTTCAGAAAATAGCAAGGAGAGATAAGAATGCCTTCCTGAACATACAGTGCCAAGCAGTTGAGGACAACAGCCAATTAAGGAACACAAGAGCTCTGTATAAGACAATCAAAGATATCAAAGGAAGCTTCTGTGCTAAAATGGGCGTGATAAAGGACAAACGAGGCAAGGACCTCACTGAAGCCGCAGAGATAAAGAAGAGGTGGCAGGAATACACAGAAGAACTGTACAAGAAGGATCCTAATGTGCAAACCCAACATAAGACGGTTTGTGAGAACTGATCTCGAGCCGGGCATCCTGAAGAGTGAAGTTGAATGGGCCTTAGCCAGCCTTGCTAAGAACAAAGCTAGCGGAATTGATAGCATTCCAGCTGAGTTGCTTCAAAACCTCAACCATGACGCTGTTAACATTCTGCATACATTATGTCAGAAGATTTGGACAACCCTGCAGTGGCCACAGGATTGGAGGAGGTCAGTTTACATCCCCATTCCAAAGAAAGGCAGTGCCAAGGATTGTTCCAACTACCGCACTATCGCGCTTATTTCGCATGCTAGCAAGGTGATGTTGAAAATCCTCCAAGGTAGGCTACAGCAGTATGTGGATCGGGAGCTTCCGGACGTGCAAGCTGGGTTTCGCAAGGGCAGAGGAACTAGAGACCAAGTTGCCAACCTTCGCTGGATCATGGAAAAAGCAAGAGAGTTCCAGAAACCCATCTACTTCTGCTTTATTGATTATGCGAAAGCGTTTGACTGCGTATACCACAGCAGATTGTGGCAAGCTCTCCAAGAAATGGGAGTTCCAATTCACCTCGTCTGTCTCCTCAGGAACCTGTATGAAGGGCAAGAGGCCACAGTCAGAACTGGGCATGGTCTTACTGATTGGTTTCCGATTGAGAAAGGAGTGAGGCAAGGCTGCATACTGTCGCCCTGCCTATTTAACCTGAGTGCATCATGAGGAAGGCCAGTCTGGACGAGTCTTCAGCTGGAGTGAAGATTGCTGGAAAACGTATCAACAACCTTAGATATGCGGATGATACCACTTTAATGGCAGAAAGTGAAGCGGAACTCAAGAGACTTCTGACGCGCGTACAAGAAGAGAGTGAGAAGTTTGGGCTTAAACTGAACATTAAAAAGACAAAGATCATGGCGTCTTGCCCTATCAAGTCCTGGAGCATCAAGGGACAAGAAGTGGAAGCTGTGACAGAATTTCTCTTCTTGGGCTCCAAGATTACCTCGAAAGGAGACTGCAGCCATGAAATTAGGAGACGCCTGCTTCTGGAAAAGAGAGCAATGGTTAGCCTTGACCGCCTAGTAAAGAGCAGAGACATTAGTCTGCCAACCAAGATCCGTATAACTAGTGCTATGGTCTTTCCAGTTGTGATGTATGGATGCGAGAGTTGCATTGTGAAAAAGGCTGACCGCCGAAGAATTGACGCGTTTGAATTGAGGCGCTGGCGAAGACTGTTGAGAGTTCCTTGGGCTGCCAGAAGATCAAATCAGTCAATATTGTCGACCATAAGCCCTGACTGCTCATTGGAGGGTCAAATTCTGAAGTTAAAGCTCAGCTACTTTGGTCATCTATGAGAAGACAGGTGTCGCTGGAGAAAGATTTGATGTTGGGAAAGGTTAAGGGTTGCCGGAGAAGGGGTAGGCAGCGAACGCGATGGTTAGATGGCATCCTTGAGGCACTGCAGATGAAGTTATGGGATGTTAGGAAGATAGTGAGAGACCGGAAAGCGTGGCGTGACATGGTCAAAAGGGTCACGAAGAGTCGGACACGACTGAACGACTGAACTGAACTGAACAAGACAACAGGAAAAGAAAATAGTCATATTTATATACATGCCAGTTCATCATCACGCCCACCACAAAGTACAAAATTTGAGAACATGAAAACCTAATATCTAATATGACACTCTGCACATGACCACCTAAAAAATTAAGTTCCCGGAGGCTGAGCTATACCGACGAAGTGCTAATACACGTAGCCCCAGCTTCAAGTATTCAAGTGAAGGTAGAATTCAAGTAAAATTAAAATATCAGAATTCAATTGGCATTACCAGCAAATATTTCATGTCCTTACTTGTATTTTATCTTCAAACCGCTGTCATCAATTTTAACCAGAATTTTTATTGGCGAAGAGCTGGCATTTGCATTAGATAATCAATTGCCCCTTTTTTAAGTGACATTTTTATCTTTTATTGACAAGGACATTTGCGCGCAGCTGAACGGAACTCCTGTTAGACGGGTTTTCCGCTTTGTGGACGACTATTTTATTGTTTTTGACGCCACCATTTCTTCTAACTTTGACGAAGCTGTTACTGATGATCTTAAGATTTTAGAGACAATTCTCAATGGCTCACCTTCACTTGGGAACTGCCTCAAGGGGCAAAAATCCAGTTTCTGGATGTTCAGTTCAACTACTGTGGTAAGGAGCATGTCTGTTGGATGTACACTCCCCGCTCTTATGCCATTCAGCGGTCCACATTCCGAACTTGTGAAACGTAGTATCGCTTTGACTGTATGCCTTTGTGCCTGAATGCCTTTGTGTGGGCGAGTAAGTGAAGCATCGTGCAGAACAGGAGCGCAAAGAGCAAGGACACAGAGAACACATAGTCCTGCGCTAGTCCTGTTTCTACGTGTTCCTGTGTCCTTGTTTTTTGCGCTCCTGCTCTGCACACTATGTGCAGGCTGACTTTGATAAGCAGCTGCAGAGACTAGATGAAGCAAGCTACCCGCGCCTTTTGATCACGGCTGTATGCAAAACGTTGCTGCAGAAAATCAATCGCACGTCGAGCGGTGCTCTGCCAAGCAAGCTGAAAGATAAGAGGCCTTTGGCGGTAATTCCATACATTCATAGGATAGTGCATAAGATCAAGAAAATAGGCGGGTGGTACGGAGTGAGAGTGGTGTTCTCAGCACCATATAAGCTTGCCAAGGTTTGGTTCATGATGACAAGTCAACCGCCGAGATGCGCTATCAGGCACAAGTTACCAGTAACTGAATGCAGGTCTGGTGTCATTTATAAGGTACCGCACATGGGCGGGAGTGTGTACATCGGTCAGACTGGCCGGTGTTTCTACGAAAGAGCTGGCGAGCACAAAAGGACGATAAAAAACAGTGAGCGGGGGAACCTGCCAGATCACTGCAGAGACTGTAAAGTATGTGCGCCTGTGCTGAAAAGGACACGGTTTATCGGTAAAGGCAGAGAACGGGCTGAAAGAGAAATTGTCGAGGCTTTACGGAAAGTTGGGGCCACATGCGTTAGCACTTCGTCGGTAAAGCTCAGCACCCATGGGAACTGGATTTTTAGGCGCTCATTTGTAGAGTGTCATATTAGATATTAGGTTTTCATTTTCTCGACTTTTGAGACGTGCTAGGTGAGATAAGGAACTTGCATGTAGATAAATCGAGACTGTGTTGTTTTCCTGTTATCTTGTTCGGGGTATGATAATGTACTGGCGTATAAAAGAAGCTGTTTGCCGCAATAAGCTCTTTTGGTAGGTGACGCTCTTACTGTCCGTTTTTGTTGGCTCCTGTGTGTGTGTGTGTGCGCCTTTTGCGCAGTTAAAATTTTGTTAAATTCCCGATTCATTGGCTGAAGGGTATGAATACAGAGCAGATGTTTTAAGGCCCTAGTGAGAAAGCCAGCAGCTTCAGGGTTCGTAGTAGCACCTAATTATTAATTGCAGCACTTCACACACGTTCTCTTACACAACCTCACCAAGTGCAGATAGTCTATTCTAACGCCACACTTAGCGCTGCAATATAGCCGTCACATTGAGTAAAACCAGGTAGAAGTAAAAGAACAGAGGCCGAGAGACCAATACTTCATACGACATTAACGCGTTTATGGGACCGGACGTCAGAATCTCTGCACACTCGACTATAGAAAATGTGAGCCGATGAAAGCAACTAGATCTCATACGCGCGTAAACATTTGCCTATGCTAAGGGGAGAGGGCAGGCGCTGGTTGCAAAGCAAGTACGCATACCACCTAATCATGCTTGTGCAACAGACGACGGACAAGTCACGGTACTCTGGGCACTTCGGCAGTGTAATTATCTTTGCACCTGCATAGATATCACTGCAGCAGATAGCACTGCATAGATAGCACTAGATATCGGGGGATGAACTGCAAATAATGGTTGATCGCCTAGACAGGAAAAGTAGAAAGGTAGGCTTGAAAATCAATATGCAGAAGACTAAGGTAATGTTCAACAGCCTCGGGAAGGAACAGCAGTTTACATTAGGCAGCGAAATACTGGAAGTAGTAGGCGAATATGTCTACTTAGGACAGGTAGTAACCGCAGATCCGGACCATGAAAAGGAAATAACAAGAAGAATAAGATTGGGATGGAGCGCATTTGGCAAGCACTCGCAGATTATGACTAGCAGCTTACCGGTATGGCTCAAGAGGAAAGTATACAACAGTTGAATCTTGACTGTACTCACCTATGCGGCTGAAACGTGGAGGCTAACCAAGAGAGTTCTACTTAAGTTGAGGACAACTCAGAGGGCTATGGAACGAAAAATGGTGGGGGCAACATTAAGAGATAGAAAGCGTGCAGAGTGGGTCAGGGAAATAACTCAAGTTACCGACATTCTAGTAGAAATTAAGAAGAAGAAATGGACATGGGCAGGACATGTAGTGCGAAGAGAGGATAACCGATGGTCGCTGAGGGTAACAAACTGGATTCCAAGGGAACGAAAGCGTAGCAGGGGGCGGCAGAAAGTTAGGTGGGCGGATGAGATTAAGAAGTTCGCAGGGGTCAAGTGGATGCAGCTAGCACAGGACCGGGTTACCTGGAGAAATATGGGAGAGGCCTTCTCCCTGCAGTGGGTATAATCAGGCTGATGATGATGATGATGATGAGATATCACTGGTGCTTTAAAAACAATAAAGAAAAAACGAAGCTCTCATCGCCTATCTTAGCGAATCACATTGTGCTTATAGACTGTTTCAAAAGCAGTCCGCAGCACTGAGAAAGGACAGGGCGGTCTAGGCCAGTCAGCGTGACGCGTAATACATGACTGTGCTCTTACGCGCCTTTAAAACAATGCGTAAAATTGTAGTAAGAACGCACACATTTAGGATGCGCAATCCTGGTTGACACAGGTCTGCCTTAATATTCGCAATCTGCGAACTGCTTGTGATACGAAGTATACGTGTACTGTACTGCTGAGTTGATTTTCTACATAAAGGCGCAAGAAATGAATCCTTAGCACTTAGTGTATTTTATCGCCGGAGAGTAACTGTTGCAAATTGGAAACAGGATTTGTATTTCTGCGAAATTATACTTTTCCATTTATATTAGCCTATATAAGCATCCCAGTTAGGGTTAAACACCTGTGACGGCTCGGGCATCGGCGCAAAATGCAGAAAGAACGATGAACAAGCTTGAAGACGAAACCGTAGTGCACAAGGGCACAGCGAAGAACGGCGGAACAGCAGGAACGCGAGCAGGAATGCGGATGCAGTATGGCGAGTGGGAGGAAGAAACCGAAAAGACAAGGCTATGGCTACGGTAGAGGGGTGCGGCACTACGCTCAATCTTCGAAGGGTGTTGGCAGCGAGATAGAGCACAGTAGTCATCATTCGACGCAGCGGCTATCCCTACTGAGTGTGGACGGCTGCTCGCGTCATCTCATAGCCAGCAGTGCTTAGGGGCGTGCGGAGGGCCTCATGCGTGATGTCTTATCATTTCAGCTTTCTGCAAGTTTTTAAAACCCCTGTATCCCTTACGATATAAGTGCGAACCGAGGCCGAATTACGGAAATAGCTCTAAAGTTTTAAAGCGTGACGTCCAAATTACGACACCATGACACCTCGGCGATACGTCAACCGGTGACGAAACGCGGAATCAAACAATGACCACAAGGTTGTAGACTCAAGCCACCTATTTTCACGGCAAGAGGTTTATTCGCACGTCAAGGAGACGTTTGCTAACTTTTAGATAGGTAGCGTGTGAATAAAGACTAACCCTTTAAGTTTTCGAGAAGCCGCATTTAAAGTTCAGCATTATTAAAAAAATCAAGAAGCAGCTGAAGTTTTGCAACTGGAGGGTCACGTTCGTTACTAACTTCTGTCGCCGTGAGGGCCCGTAAGCAGAAGAATACAAACCATAAAAAACTTCAGTAAAACAGCAGAGTTTCGCTAGTTCCTACGTTTAACGCATAGTCTAAAGTCATCGCCACATGTGGTGGTCCTAAGTGCGCGGAGAAATATGATCGAAAGCAGTGCAATCGTGGCTCAGTTTATGTTTCTTTAATAAACAGAAACAGAAGCAATATTGACCGCCGAGCAGTGGCTGTTGGGCGAAATAAGCCTTTATCCCCGCATGAAAGTCACACACATGCTTCAGATGGAACGAGCACAGGGAAAAGCAACGCGATGGAGCGTACACCAACATCGATCGTTTTCATTTGTTTTGTGCTCTATGTCGCCTTTGCCGCCGCCTTTTTTCTTGGGTACACTGCCAAGCGCACCCGCCCCTTAGTACGCCAAATTTGCAGCAGACGTCTTAGCCATATGACGCACGCACTTGCTCATCGTTGGTTATGAGAGGCCGACGATCTGCTCGTTTCCTACAATTCTTGTGGCAATTGTTTGATTTCTTTAAGCGCGTTTCATTATAAAAAATTTATTAAGTGTAAACCGGAGAAAACTGTCGCGATCTCATTGATAATTTTTACCCAGAACCAGTGTTCAGGGCCTTATACAGTGGAGGGCAGCGATGTCTCAAAGAAAGTTAAGAACATTCAGTTGCCACCAGGAGCTAAGACATCTTTAATATCGGGACACCTGCCCATGGTGTAGTAGCAAACCTTCGTTACACCACATCCCGTGGGAATATAAAAATAACGATAGGTTACGTAAGGACCCGAGTGCGAAACCGTTGGAGGGCCAAATCCAATTACTATGTTGATCGCTTTTCACAGCTGCGTAATGATGCAAGAAAATTGTGGCATCAAGTAAATAATTTACTCAATAGAAAAACGCGCTCCGATTACTTAGAAGTAACTACCAGTAATGGGATAATGACTGGCACCGACTTAGCCACAGCTATGAATGAGTTCTTTGTTAACGTTGGCAACGCAGCTTTCAATAATCCAGTCTCATGTACAACGTACTCAAATTTAATTATTCCACTACCAAATTCTGTTAACTTTTATTCTGCAACTACAAAAGAAGTCAATGATTTAATTAAAAACTTGAAAGATAACGCATCAGCAGGGCATGATGATATCAAAGCATCGCCACTAAAACACGTATCAATGCTTATATGTGATGTCCTGACGTATATCATTAACCTAATGCTTCAAACTGGAACGTTCCCTAATCAGTTAAAGATAGCTAGAGTATGCCCGGTACATAAAGGTGGAAATAAGAATGAAATTTCTAATTATCGTCCAATTTCCATATTGCCCGTATTATCCAAAGTGTTCGAGGGAGCAATCAATACTAGGCTCGAAAAGTTCTTTCACAAATACAGCATTATAACCAGCTCTCAGTATGGGTTTGTGAAGCGAAGGTGCGCTGAACAAGCATTGTTAACCATAAAAGAAAAAATAATTGATAACATTGAGTGTCGGAAATATACCCTTGGCTTATTCCTGGATTTTCGAAAAGCATTTGATTGTGTACAACATGATATTTTATTAAGTAAATTGGCTGATTATGGAGTCCGTGGTGTGCCATTGGATTTATTAAGAAGTTATCTGTGGAACAGGCTACAGTTTGTACGAGTTAATAGCTGCTGCTCTACTAACATGGTTATACGGCAAGGTGTTCCCCAAGAATCAATTTTGGGACCATTGTTATTTTTAGTGTATATTAATGATATCACAAATATTCCTAACTCACCTGATTTGATCATGTACGCGGATGACACCAATATTTTTTTTACCGACTATGACTTGTCTAGATTAGAGATTACGGTCAATGAATATTTAAACAATTTAGAGATTTGGTTGAGGGCAAATAAACTCGGTTTGAATCTTAATAAGACTACCTACATCATATTTAGGCCAATCAACACCACTCTTCAATGTAGTATAGTAATTAAATATAACAGCAACGTTATAAAGCAAGTTACGAATTACAAGTTTCTAGGCGTTTGGTTCAATGAAAACCTTTCATGGAATACGCACATTTTAAATTTAGTAAAATACTTGAGTAGAATTGTAGGATGTCTTTACAGAATTTCTAATTTGGTACCCGTGGGGTTAAAAATTTCAATTTATTATGCTCTTTTTTATTCCAAACTAACATACTGTATTCTCATATGGGGAACCACAACTTCTACAAATATTAATAAGTTGCTTGTTCTTCAAAAAAAAGCTCTTCGAGCTATTGAAGGTTATTACGGTATACCGCGCGACTTGCCTACAGAACCCTTATTTAAAAAATATGCCATATTAGCCGCTAATCAGATTTACTACTTTCGTCTTCTGCAGTACATTCACCATAATAGGCTATATACTAATCTACTTGATAGATCTACAGTAACGTATGACCTGAGAACACGAAAAAAACTTGTACCTATTACCCGAACCAACTATGGAAAACAGAAATTAACTTTTCAGCTGCCACCCCCAATCAACAACACACCAAATGGGGAATTTTCATTGGCAGCTAGGGTATTTAAAAAGAACGTAAAACAATATTTAAATGAATATCCCCTATAATTGAATGGTGGTAGTAACTGTATTTTTCTCATATGTAATCTTTTTTGTGTAAATATTTTTTGGTTTTAGTGAAAATATTTATGTTATTGACAGCGTGATCTGTTGATTTGTATATCCAATGAATACTGCATGTATTCATGTCTTTTACATATCGTATGTAAGTGTTGCATAATGTTTTTTTTTATTTTATATACACTAGAGGTGTGTGCTGTTGTCTGTTGTTATCTGTTTTGGGAGCCAAGGCCCAGTCAGGCTTGCCGCCTTTTGCCTTGGCTTCCCCTTTCTTGTAAAAGAAATAAATAAAAACAAACAAACAGGCAGGCAGAGGCAGGCAGGTAGGCAGAGGCAGGCAGGCAGAGCCAGGCGGGCAGGCGGGAAGGCAGGCAGGCAGGGGCAGACAGAGGCAGGCAGGCAGAGGCAGGCAGGCAAAGGCAGGCAGAGGCAGGCAGGCAGGCAGGCAGAGGCAGGCAGGCAGAGGCAGGCAGCAGAGGCAGCCAGGCAGGCAGGCAGAGGCAGGCAGGCAGAGGCAGGCAGGCAATCAGGCAGGCAGGCAGAGGCAGGCAGGCAGGCAGAGGCAGGCAGGAAGGCAGGCAGGCAGGCAGGTAGAGGCAGGCAGGCAGGCAGGCAGAGGCAGGCAGGCAGGCAGAGGCAGGCAGGCAGAGGCAGGCAGGCAGGCAGGCAGAGGCAGGCAGGCAGGCAGGCAGGCAGGCAGAGGCAGGCAGGCAGAGGCAGGCAGCAAAGGCAGGCAGGCAGGCAGACAGAGGCAGGCAGGCAGATGCAGGCAGAGGCAGGCAGGCAGGCAGAAGCAGGCAATCAGGCAGGCAGGCAGAGGCAGGCAGGCAATCAGGCAGGCAGGCAGAGGCAGGCAGAGGCAGGCAGAGGCAGGCAGAGGCAGGCAGAGGCAGGCAGAGGCAGGCAGGCAGAGGCAGGCAGGCAGGCAGGCAGGCAGGCAGGCAGGCAGGCAGGCAGGCAGGCAGGCAGGCAGGCAGGCAGGCAGGCAGGCAGGCAGGCAGGCAGGCAGGCAGGCAGGCAGGCAGGCAGGCAGGCAGGCAGGCAGGCAGGCAGGCAGGCAGGCAGGCAGGCAGGCAGGCAGGCAGGCAGGCAGGCAGGCAGGCAGGCAGGCAGGCAGGCAGGCAGGCAGGCAGGCAGGCAGGCAGGCAGGCAGGCAGGCAGGCAGGCAGGCAGGCAGGCAGGCAGGCAGGCAGGCAGGCAGGCAGGCAGGCAGGCAGGCAGGCAGGCAGGCAGGCAGGCAGGCAGGCAGGCAGGCAGGCAGGCAGGCAGGCAGGCAGGCAGGCAGGCAGGCAGGCAGGCAGGCAGGCAGGCAGGCAGGCAGGCAGGCAGGCAGGCAGGCAGGCAGGCAGCAGGCAGGCAGGCAGGCAGGCAGGCAGGCAGGCAGGCAGGCAGGCAGGCAGGCAGGCAGGCAGGCCGGCAGGCAGGCAGGCAGGCCGGCAGGCAGGCAGGCAGGCAGGCAGGCAGGCAGGCAGGCAGGCAGGCAGGCAGGCAGGCAGGCAGGCAGGCAGGCAGGCAGGCAGGCAGGCAGGCAGGCAGGCAGGCAGGCAGGCAGGCAGGCAGGCAGGCAGGCAGGCAGGCAGGCAGGCAGGCAGGCAGGCAGGCAGGCAGGCAGGCAGGCAGGCAGGCAGGCAGGCAGGCAGGCAGGCAGGCAGGCAGGCAGGCAGGCAGGCAGGCAGGCAGGCAGGCAGGCAGGCAGGCAGGCAGGCAGGCAGGCAGGCAGGCAGGCAGGCAGGCAGGCAGGCAGGCAGGCAGGCAGGCAGGCAGGCAGGCAGGCAGGCAGGCAGGCAGGCAGGCAGGCAGGCAGGCAGGCAGGCAGGCAGGCAGGCAGGCAGGCAGGCAGGCAGGCAGGCAGGCAGGCAGGCAGGCAGGCAGGCAGGCAGGCAGGCAGGCAGGCAGGCAGGCAGGCAGGCAGGCAGGCAGGCAGGCAGGCAGGCAGGCAGGCAGGCAGGCAGGCAGGCAGGCAGGCAGGCAGGCAGGCAGGCAGGCAGGCAGGCAGGCAGGCAGGCAGGCAGGCAGGCAGGCAGGCAGGCAGGCAGGCAGGCAGGCAGGCAGGCAGGCAGGCAGGCAGGCAGGCAGGCAGGCAGGCAGGCAGGCAGGCAGGCAGGCAGGCAGGCAGGCAGGCAGGCAGGCAGGCAGGCAGGCAGGCAGGCAGGCAGGCAGGCAGGCAGGCAGGCAGGCAGGCAGGCAGGCAGGCAGGCAGGCAGGCAGGCAGGCAGGCAGGCAGGCAGGCAGGCAGGCAGGCAGGCAGGCAGGCAGGCAGGCAGGCAGGCAGGCAGGCAGGCAGGCAGGCAGGCAGGCAGGCAGGCAGGCAGGCAGGCAGGCAGGCAGGCAGGCAGGCAGGCAGGCAGGCAGGCAGGCAGGCAGGCAGGCAGGCAGGCAGGCAGGCAGGCAGGCAGGCAGGCAGGCAGGCAGGCAGGCAGGCAGGCAGGCAGGCAGGCAGGCAGGCAGGCAGGCAGGCAGGCAGGCAGGCAGGCAGGCAGGCAGGCAGGCAGGCAGGCAGGCAGGCAGGCAGGCAGGCAGGCAGGCAGGCAGGCAGGCAGGCAGGCAGGCAGGCAGGCAGGCAGGCAGGCAGGCAGGCAGGCAGGCAGGCAGGCAGGCAGGCAGGCAGGCAGGCAGGCAGGCAGGCAGGCAGGCAGGCAGGCAGGCAGGCAGGCAGGCAGGCAGGCAGGCAGGCAGGCAGGCAGGCAGGCAGGCAGGCAGGCAGGCAGGCAGGCAGGCAGGCAGGCAGGCAGGCAGGCAGGCAGGCAGGCAGGCAGGCAGGCAGGCAGGCAGGCAGGCAGGCAGGCAGGCAGGCAGGCAGGCAGGCAGGCAGGCAGGCAGGCAGGCAGGCAGGCAGGCAGGCAGGCAGGCAGGCAGGCAGGCAGGCAGGCAGGCAGGCAGGCAGGCAGGCAGGCAGGCAGGCAGGCAGGCAGGCAGGCAGGCAGGCAGGCAGGCAGGCAGGCAGGCAGGCAGGCAGGCAGGCAGGCAGGCAGGCAGGCAGGCAGGCAGGCAGGCAGGCAGGCAGGCAGGCAGGCAGGCAGGCAGGCAGGCAGGCAGGCAGGCAGGCAGGCAGGCAGGCAGGCAGGCAGGCAGGCAGGCAGGCAGGCAGGCAGGCAGGCAGGCAGGCAGGCAGGCAGGCAGGCAGGCAGGCAGGCAGGCAGGCAGGCAGGCAGGCAGGCAGGCAGGCAGGCAGGCAGGCAGGCAGGCAGGCAGGCAGGCAGGCAGGCAGGCAGGCAGGCAGGCAGGCAGGCAGGCAGGCAGGCAGGCAGGCAGGCAGGCAGGCAGGCAGGCAGGCAGGCAGGCAGGCAGGCAGGCAGGCAGGCAGGCAGGCAGGCAGGCAGGCGAGCGAGCGAGCGAGCGAGCGAGCGACCGAGCGAGCGAGCGAGCGAGCGAGCAAGAAAGCAAGGAAGGATGGAAGGAAGGAAGGAAAAATGTTTATTTTAAGTATGCATGCATACATGAGGGGGAGGGCAAAAGGCATGCAAGCCAGACGAGCAACACAGGCATGCAAGAAATCGAGCAACACATGTATGCGCTATCACAGATTTTTTTTTATCTTTCTCACGTATTCCTTTAACAAAGACTCCACTAACAGTTCTTGACAGTCATGAAGGAAGCTTTGTGGTCGGAGAAATAGACTGATATATGTTCGACTTGGTGCCTCTGCTCTGGCAGCTCGTTTAGCAGCAGCAGCAGCAGACGGAAGACTTCCACCGGTCGTCTCGCTCATGGCTCAGAAAGAACTGGCAGATAATTTCGCAGTGGCGAACGGCAGCGGCAATTTCGGCTCGGGTGGTGCACATATACAGATCTGCCGCCACCGATCTGGCTCTCTGATTGCCACCGCACAGGGGTTGCATTGGAGGAGGAGCGAAGAAAGGAATTAAGTTCGAGCCGGCGCTTTGACAACCGGAGACTCACAGGAAGAGGGGGGAGGGGGGCGGCGTGTACACCCAGCGGCAAACGATGGGGGCAGAAGCGCGCGCAGCAAGCGGACAACGCGATAAAGGAAGGAGGGAAGAGATAGCAGCGACTGACTGATGCTGCTGACGCCGATAGTGAGTCAACCCCAGCTGCGGAGTTGGTTTCAGGGACAACGCCGCCGATGCCGACGCAAACAATATGATACCCTCGCTTCCGCAGCGCCAAGAACCAGGTCTAGCAGTGGGAAGGTGGTCACGTATTCGTCGACGTGCCGGGGCCTACGGGAAATAACCGGCGCGTCGGCAACTGAACAGCACCCTATCCGCCACACAGGAACAGGGGGGGGGACCCTCCCCTCCTCTTTCTGCATGGCAGCGACGGTGTTCTATGCAGTCACGTTATCTTGACTCTCTAGCGGTGTCAGCGGCATCCAGCGGTATCAGTCGGTCGCTGCTAGCGCTGGGGGGATCAAAGGGGGGCGGAGCTGGTTACGAGGCCGACGACGACGCCGACGCCGACGCGAAACCCAGGAACGGACGCCAAAGAGCTTCACTCTAAAACACGTTTATGTCGTCTGCGTATCGCATTATTTCAGGAGTGTTCGGTATGTTAACAATGTAATTTATATGTATCAGAAAAAGGAGTTGCCGAAGAACGGAACCCTGCGGTACGCCAGTACGTATTAGGCCATACTCTGAAGGAACATCATTACCAATAGTACATTGCGCTCTTGATTTTAGATAGCTAGTAATTAATTAAAGTGGAGTACCACGTACTCCATAAAACTGAAGTTTGCTAAGTAATATGCTGTGATCAACTGAAACAACTGCTTTCTTGAAGTCTAAGAACAATCCCAGCGTAACCAATTTATTTTTAGTATTATTTATTTATTTATTTATTTATTTGAAATACCCTAAAGGCCCAATAGGGCATTACATAGGGGGGGATGTGGAAGCAAATCAGTGTAGAACAAAAACAGATTAACAGATGATGTTATGGCGGTATGTGAGGGAAGTATATAACTAGTTATAGTAATCTTTATACAAAACTAGAGAAAAAAAATAGTCGGGCAAGCAATATTTCAACATAAGAGAACTGTAAAAAGATAAAAATGTGCAGCGATTTCAGCAATAGGGAAAAACTTGCACATCGCGCATGACATACACTACAAAGCTGAAACTAAAACCAGAAAAAAAAGAAAACCAAAAATGTGTCCTTTATATTTAATAAAGCAGACTGTTGATTTTCCTTTGTGAAAGCCGTGTTGCACATTTGTAATGACAGAGTATTTGTCAAAAAAAATTACCAAGCGGGTGTTAATAACTTCTTCAGCAACTTTCGCAAACACAGACAGGACAGATATTGGGCGATAGTTGCTGAGATCATTTCGAGAACCTCCTTTGTGTATGACTGATATTCTTGTAGTTTTCAGCTGTTGTGGGAAAATACCTTCTTTAAGCATTATGTCACAAATATGTGAAAAAAACGGGAGCTATGATTGTGCAAACTGCCTTCACTGTTTGGACTTTAATGCTATCTACTCCAGCAGCTGAGTTATCTTTCATGTGCATGATATACTGCGCGATTTCGGATGCGGTGATGGATGGACCTCTTCTGCCACTAGCACAAGACCTTTCTTGAGAAATTAACGTATTTCCTATCCTATCGTTAAGTTGCCAAAATGTTATCAGTAAAGACGTTTTCGGCGGCGTTCTTTTTTTAGCAGGCACGCATTCTCTAATCGGCAAGAAACGTACTCTATGCCGTATGTTTTACACTGTTGGGGGAGTTTAATTTTAGGATCTATTGCAACGGACAACAAAAAGAAAAAACGATTTTCCACTACACTATCACGGCTTTCGGTATTTGGGCTTATATAATGAGGATGGGCTTCAATTTGATGTAGATATGCTCTGGGACTCCACTCTATATGGCACAGAAACATTCTAGGCTATCAATATGACCGGGATGCAAGACCTGCCCGAATATATTGTCGAGAGAGTGTGCATTGCTTTGTCACCATGCAAAAAGCTGCTGCAGATCCTCCCAAACGGCTTTTCAATGCATGGTAGAGCCATTGCTGCGGGAGGTTTATTGTCCCGAATCCAGGCTAACTTCGCATTTTGATGATATCCGTACATGTACTATCTTTGCCAAAAGTAGCCAGGCTGCATGCTTCGCTGCTCGATTGAATTCTAAAGCCAGCATTGGATTCCCAGAGGATCACATCTTGGTTATAGAGGACAGGAGCTCGCCTTTACTTAGCACATATTTACAGCTTCGGAAGTGATATGAATTCTGTACTAGCAGTCTGAGAAGCGGAACACCTAGCCTGATTACTTTTGGTACAGGCGGTGTGTAGCCAATGCTCTTCACGTTGTGACTGGGGTTTCTTCATTGATATATTGCATCACAAGGCCAGGCAATATTGAAAAAAAAATATCCTGATTGACTTAGTGGCTTGCGAGCACGGCTGGGAATCGGAGGCATAATGGTTGGTTGGTTTGTGGGGTTTAACGTCCCAAACCAACTCAGGCTATGAGAGACGCCGTAGTGGAAGACTACCACCTGGGGTTCTTTTACGTACACTGACATCGCACAGCACACGGGCGCCTTGCTTTTCGTCTCCTTACCGCATCCTTGGGTACAGTAGTCGAGCGCCGTACCCAATGCGCCACCCCGGCGGCGTGTCGGAGGCATAGTGGTTTGAATCCCGATGGTCACATAATTTTTCTGCCATTCGCAGCTCTTTTCGTTCCTGCGAATATTACCTCAGCGCTGAGAAAGACTTTCGCCTTAAAATTGCATCTCATATGACCACACCCAGGTAGATAACTGCAACACTGAAGCACCAACGCGTCGGGAGCCGTAGCAGCTCCAATTGGGTTTCAATAATTTGACATTGAAAAAGTGTTTTGGCCTCTGTTCTGAAAGGTAATTTAAAGGGCCACTCAGTCAATGTATTGATCGTACTGAGTTAATAATTAATTTTTATTGCTAAAGGCTTCGTCATCATAGTACGCGATTTCATTTTTTGCAACACGTAAGTAAGAATCCTAAATAATAAATATCAAAATTGAAAATCCCGGCCGGGCCCTGAGATTACTGTTTTGCTTGCCGTTAAACGACGATGACACTGGCGTGCAGCCGAGTCACACACATCCGCTGCCGTTCTGTCGTGGTGGGCGAATGACAATCTCTGTGACGTATGGCACCGTATGGAAAATTTTATTTCGCCGAGTCGTACTCGATGTCATCGAACAGTGACAGCTAGGACTGGTCATTTAGGTACAACTTAAAAAAAAAAAAACGAAAGCCTAAGCCATACTTGGCATGCGTAGCCAATTAAGCCAGAATGATTTAGCGATCTTGAATGTGGCTAAATTACTGCTAAATTAATTTATGCTCTCACGCACCCCGATGCAAGTGGGTGGCATATGAGACCGAGCGATTGTTACTGCTAGTCGAAATTACCACTCTTTCCACAATATCGACCAGAAACCCGCCTCGCCGCGAGCGAGATTGCCCCGCAGCTGCAATATATATACTCCTGAAATGTGGAAAATTGAAAATTCTCACCGAATGGCATTTTTGTTTTCAGTTTAATGTCGCGTGTTTTCAACGCGCTGGCGCACGTTCAAACGAATGCCTTTTGCTAAAATATTGGCAATTTCTATGGATAGATTGGAGCATACATAAAAAATTGGTGCGCTACAGCATATGTGGTGAAACGCTGTGAACGAAAGCAACTTTCAAATTATACTTCTCTCTTTCCTGCCTTGTAACCAACATGTTGATCACCACTATCCATTACGAAGTTCAGCGGCGGTGTCAGTGTATGTTTACCAAAGGGTTTGGCAGCTGTGCGTTCGAGCTAGGCTGCAAAATTTTGAGAGCCTACGGGCTGGCCAGTCTCCAGTACGTACACTTTTCACATTAAAGTGAGTCCAAAGAGCAACACGTTGAATTAGCACTATCTAGTATGCCGCCCGACGAACAGAAACTTCGAGTACGCGACCGACCACGAAGCATGCAGCTCCGTTCCGTCCTCGCTGGATTTTTTGCTCGGCGTAATATATTGTCACGTCTCGGTAGAACGCCAAGGAGGGCCTAGCGATAGATCGTTTGAATGGTCGACCAGAACGAGTCTTGCGTTCAAGCTTCTTTCTTTTCCAGGCTCGCGCTTGTCGTCTCAGATGTCATATTTTGCGTCGTCTTCTATGCGTCATTTGCCCCCCTCCTCAGGAAGCATCGTCTCGATGAGGTCAGTCCGAGTTGTACGGCTTCATACGCACAACGTGGACGACGTCTGCTTGTTGCTGGCGTCGCTTTGATGTCGACACCTCGTCTGACACCACCTCATAAGTGACGTCGGTTAAACGTCGCTGAACAACATAGGGCCCGAAGTATCACCGCAATAGTTTTTCGGAGAGTCCAAGGCGGCGAATAGGCATCCAGACCCACACTTTGTCGTCAGGTCCGTACATGACATGTCGGTGTCTATGATTGTAGCGTCGTGCATCATGCGCTTGCTGATTTTTGATCCGCACACGCGCTAGTTGTCGAGCTTCCTCTGCACGCTGAGGATTCCTCGGCGTCCTAAGAGATCTTCGGTGTCAGCATTCGGGAGCAACATTGCATCCAGCATAGTTGTTACTGGTCGCCCGTGAAGGAGGCTGAATGGTGTCATACGAGTGGTGTCTTGGCGTGCCGTATTGTAGACGAACGTGACGTAGGGAAGAATTTCATCCCAATTCTTGTGGTTAACGTCAACGTACATGCAAAGCATGTCTGCGATGGTCTTATTAAGGCGTTCCGTCAACCCATTGGTTTGCGGGTGATAGGCTGTAGTTTTACGATGACTGGTGCCACTGAGGCGGAGAACGGTCTCCAAAAGTTCGGCCGTAAATGCAGTTCCTCGGTCAGTTATAATAAGTGCCGGAGCGCCATGCCTCAGGACAATGTTCTCAACGAAGTTCCTAGCTGCTTCGGCGGCGGTACCCCTTGGCAGAGCCTCGGTCTCCGAGTAGCGGGTTGATAATCGGTGGCGACAATTATCCATTTATTCCCGGCTGTGGACGACGGAAATGGTCCCAGGAGGTTCATGCCGATTTGTTTAAAAGGTGTCGTTGGCACTTAAAGAGGGTGGAGTAGGCCAGCTGGTTTTACAGGGGGTGATTTACGACGCTGGCAGTCTATGCACGTACGCACATAGTGTTTCACTGTCGCCGGCAGTTTTGGCCAGTAGTATCCATGCTGTACTCTAGCCAAAGTGCGGGTGTAGCCTAGGTGACCGGCGGTTGTCTCGTCGTGACACACTTGCAAAACTTCGCTGCGGAGATCTGATGGGACGACGAGTAAATGACTGTTTCCCCCAGGGCGGAAGTTTTTGTAAAGTACGTTGTTGCGAATAAAGAACGAAGGCATTACTCGGGCGAAAATCTTAGGCACAACCGTAGTTCGCTTTTCCAAGAAATCAATAAGAGGGAGCAATTGCTGGTCCTCTCGCTGCGGTTGGGAAAGCGTTGCGTCATCTATCACACCTAAAAACGCAGTGTCTTCATCGGTCATAGTGGAAGGTTCGACCGGCGCTCGGGAAAGGCAATCAGCATGCGTGTGCTTCCTTCCATATTTGTAAATAATGGCCATGTCAAATTCTTGCAATCGATGGCTCCAACGCACGAGTCTCCGTGAAGGGTCCTTTAGATTCGTCAGCCAACAGAGAGAGTGATGGTCGCTACCGACTTCAAAGGGGCGAGCGTGCAAATAAGGGCGGAACTTCATAACCGCTCATACCACTGCAAGGCATTCCTTTTCGGTTGTCGAGTAGTTCGCTTCTGCTTTAGATAGGGTCCTGCTAGCGTAAACAATTACTTTTTCCACACCATTCTGGCGCTGCGCCAGCACAGCGCCTAAGCCTACGTTGCTGGCATCCGTATGAAGCAATGTAGGGGCGTCGTCATCAAAGTGTGTCAGGACAGGTGGTGTCTGTAAACGCCTCCGCAGCTCATTAAAAGCTTGTTGCCGTTCTTCACCCTAGCTAAAGACAGCGTTGTCACGCGTCAATGAAGTTAATGGCCAGGCAATTCGTGAAAAGCCAGCAATGAACCGACGGTAATAGGCACAAAGACCCAGGAAGCGCCGCAATGTCTTTTTGTAGGTGTTCGGAACTTCGCGACTGCGGAGAGCTCTTCAGGATCAGGCCGGACACCTTCTTGGCTAACGACGTGGCCTAAGAACTGCAGCTTAGGGTGAGGGGGCCCGCAGATCGTATGGCCTGAAACACAGCTAGGCAACGGCGTAGATGCTCTTCAAATGTGGCCGAAAACACGATCATGTCGTCAAGATACACCAGGCATGTTTGCCACTTAAGTCCCGAGAGCACAGTGTCCATCAGCCTCTGAAATGTTTCTGGTGCCGAGCATAAACCGAACGGAAGCACCTTAAACTCATACAATCCGTCGGGAGTGACGAATGCTGTCGTCTCCCGATCCCTCTCATCTACTTCTATCTGCCATTATCCACTTTTCAAGTCAATTGATGAGAGGTAACGTGCATTTCGTAGGCGATCAAGGGCATCGCCGATGCGAGGAAGAGGGTACACGTCTTTTTAGTCACTTGGTTGAGCTTGCGGTAGTCTATGCAAAATCGTAAGCTGCCGTCCTTCTTTTTAACAAGTACCACGGGGGAAGCCCAGGGGCTCTGTGACAGCTGGATAACGTCGCCGCTATGCATTTCGGCCACCTGGCGCTGAATGGCTTCACGTTCTTTCGGAGCCACACGGTAAGGATTTTGTCGAATCGGGCGAATCGAGTCATTCGTAATGATTCGATGTTTTGTCAAGGGCGTTTGGCCGACCCGCGATTCGGAAGCAAAGCAATCTCCGAAATTGATCTATGAGATCCAAAAGGCGGTCCCGTCCTGAAGAAGACAAATTTGGACTCACATCGATGGTGGTTACGGTGTCTTGCACATTGGCCCTTCCTGTTGCAGTGAGAAGCAGTGCTGCGCATTTTGGATGTTGTTGAAAAAGGCCACAGTTGTGCCTTTCGGAATTTTGCTGACGCTCGTCGCTGAAGTTTGTAAGCAGCACTTCGGTCTGTGCATCGGTCAAGTTGACTAGCCCCCGAGCTGTAAAAACACCTCGGCTTAGTACCAGGGTGACTGCCCTTTCGCCGATTCCATCGCCGGTATGCGCCACGTCGCGCTTCACTTGAACAAGAGAGCATGATCGCGGAGGTAATATCACCGTCTCCTTGGCGACGCGTAAGGGCATCAGTGGTACTTCCGCATAACCAAGGTCTCCATGATTCTTGGTGAAGGCAACGACGCTGTCCCGAACGCTGATTACAGCCCCATGAAGGCGCAAAAAGTCCATGCCCAAGATGAGGTCTTTGCAACAGTCAGGGAGAATAATGAAACTGCCAACTAACACCGCGTTTGCTATTCCTATCCGGGCATCGCACTTCCCTGTTGATGCAGTAGCTGACCCCCAGCACTTCTAATTACTGGCCCAGTCCATTCGGTTCTTACTTTACGCAACGTATCAGCCAGTTTCTGGCTAATAATTGAAAAATCCGCTCCTGTATCCACTAGAGCGTGTACCTCCAGCCCGTCAATAGAAACGGCGAGGTCAGCACTAACAACTTCATCCGGGTTGCTCATCTCTCTCGGCATTTGTGGCGGAAATGCGGCAAGGTCGGCGCTGTCAGCTCCGTCGTCGGGGCTGCTCATCTGGGGCGGCATTTTCGGCGGTAGTGCGGCAATGTCAATGTTAACAGCGGCGTCAGAAGCACATGCTGTCGGCGGTTGCGGCGGTGGTGAGGGGTTTTGCACTTTTCTACTGGTTGCAACCTCCCCTCGCGAGGTTCCGGCTGTTAGTTTCCCCGGTGAGGGCTCGGGGACCGCTGTCCGCTAACATTAGCAATGCTACGACGCATCGGTGAAGGATAACGCTGTGGTGATGGGGAGGAGCGGCGGCGGAAGCCCCGGGTTTTGGTTTGCCTGCTGACCGGAGGGTCGTCCTCGATTTGGGCAGACTCGGCGTTGAAGTGTTGGCGAGCAGAAGCAGGCGGAAAGGCTTGCCCCTCTTCGCGGTAGCGGCAGTACCGATACACGTGACCAGGTTGTCCGCAGTAGAAACAGAGTGGTCGGTTATCATAACTGCGCCACCTGTCAGTTCGGCGTGGTTGAAAGCGCCTGGAAGGCGCCCACTGAGGTCTGTGGAAGAATCGCGTCTCCTGACGGCTCGATGAGCTCGGTGGGGCGTAGTCTGGAGGCGGGCGACGAAGGACTGCGGCATAGCTCTCGTGTTGCGGCTCGTGGTAAGGTGCAGGAACGTCGGCCGTGAAGCTGACGGGTTGTGGAGCGTGGTATGGCTCCAAAATATCTGCTGCATTGTCGACGGGGTGAGACTGGTTACAGGGTGCAGACGGTGATAAGGCATACTGAATTTCATTCCTGACGGCTTCCACGAGGGCCTGTGATGATTGAGCCTTCGTAGCCGTAATTCGCTGGAGCTCCTCAAGGACAATTTTTCTGATGAGGTCTTGAAGAGTGGTCCTATCGGTTGCATTCAGCGCCGCCGCAGTCGTCGAAGCGCAGGTAACGGGTCGGTTGTACTGGCGGCACCGGTCTTGTAGGGCTCGCTCTATAGCCGTAGCGTCCTTAACGAACTCTCTCACAGTTTTAGGTGGGTTGCGTACCAAGGCGGCAAACACCTGTTCTTTGACACCATGCATGAGATGCCGCAGCTTCCTTGGCTCACTCATATCAGGGTCGGCACGGCGAAACAGGCGAGCCATGTCTTCCGCAAACACAGCCACGCTCTCATTCCACTTCTGGATGCGCACTTCAAGCAGGCGCAGCGCATTGACTCGTCGGTCAGTTCTCGCGAAAGTGTCGACCAGCTGGCAGCGGAAGTCATTCCATGTAGATAAGCTGGCCTCGTGGTTTTCGAACCACATTTTAGCATTATCCTGAAGGGAAAAATAAACATTACAAAGCTTCTTGTCCGCGCTCCACTGGTTGATTTTAGCCACTCGCTCAAACTGGTCGAGCCAGCCCTCCACATCTTCAAACGCTTCCCCGCGAAAGCACTCTGGCACATTGGTGTTCTGTAGAGTCACCGGCGTAGGGTTGGTATTTGCCATGGCTTGGGAGGTCTGAGGAACTTGGGCGTTTGAGGAGTCGTTCGGCAGATGGCTGTACTCCGGCGCTAGGCCTAGAAGGCGGCGGCTAGCACGATGGACAGGCGTGTCGATGTTTGGGATCCGCTGTGGACTGCCGGAAGGAGTCTTATGCATACCCCAGCGGGCGCCACCAGTGTCACGTCTCGGTAGAACGCGAAGGAGGGCCTAGCGATAGATCGTTTGAATGGTCGACCAGAACGAGTCTTGCGTTCAAGCTTCTTTCTTTTCCAGGCTCGCGCTTGTCGTCTCAGATGTCACCTTTTGCGTCGTCTTCTATGCGTCAATATGTTAAGCGGTACATCGCAAATGATTGAGTCCAGCCGCATCAATAGAGTAGACGACAAATTCGCACTTGCCGCACTCTATGTAGCGAGGTTACCGCAATGATGGTGCTCGCGAGGGCGGCGGACAACGGTGCTCTGGCCGCGAGTTGCGACGTAGTCGTCGCTAGGCCTAAACTATTTCAAACCAGTGCCGCAGTGGATGGCGTTTGGGAATGTATCAGCGCTATATTAAATGGTCTGTTCGCGGAACAGCCTTACTGCGAACTAAACTGTCTCACTGTAAATAAAATATGTGATTTCGACGACGCCTTAGCAGGAGAGCTCGAGTACAAGACCCGATGTGATGAGCCACAAATCTGCAGCTAGTTTCTACGAGAAGCAATGTGCTTGTATCGCAGTTATCATCGGCATCACGCTGCAGATCAGGGACCCTCAGTAAGGGTTTTCTTGTCTATTCATTTACACAATCGCGTATAATTTAAGTTCAGTTCAGTTCCGTTCAGTCATTCAGTCGTGTCCGACTCTTCGTGACCCTATGGACCATGTCACGCCACGCTTTCCGGTCTCTCACTATCTTCCTAACATCACATAACTTCATCTGCAGTGCCTCGAGGATGCCATCTAACCATCGCGTTCGCTGCCTACCCCTTCTCCGGCGACCCTCAACCTTTCCCAACATCAAATCTTTCTCCAGCGACTCCTCTCTTCTCATCAGATGCCCAAAGTAGCTGAACTTGAACTTTAGAATTTGACCCTCCAATGAGCCGTCAGGGTTTATGGTCGACAATATTGACTGATTTGATCTTCTGGCAGTCCAAGGAACTCTCAAGAGTCTTCCCCAGCACCACAATTCAAACGCGTCAATTCTTCGGCGGTCCGCCTTTTTCACAGTCCAACTCTCGCATCCATACATCACAACTGGAAAGACCATAGCACGAGTTATACGGATCTTGGTTGGCAGACTAATGTCTCTGCTCTTTACTAGGCGGTCAAGGCTAACCATTGCTCTCTTTCCCAGAAGCAGGCGTCTCCTAATTCCATGGCTGCAGTCTCCTTCCGAGGTGATCTTGTAGCCCAAGAAGACAAAATCTGTCACAGCTTCCACTTCTTGTCCCTTGATGCTCCAGGACTTGATAGGGCAAGACGCCATGATCTTTGTCTTTTTAATGTTCAGTTTGAGCCCAAACTTCTCACTCTCTTCTTGTACGCGCATCAGAAGTCTCTTGAGTTCCGCTTCACTTTCTGCCATTAAAGTGGTATCATCCGCATATCTAAGGTTGTTGATACGTTTTTCAGCAATCTCCACTCCAGCTGAAGACTCGTCCAGACCGGCCTTCTTCATGATGCACTCTGCATATAGGTTAAATAGGCAGGGCGACAGTATGCAGCCTTGCCTCACTCCTTTCTCAATCGGAAACCAATCACTAAGACCATGCCCAGTTCTGACTGTGGCCTCTTGCCCTTCATACAGGTTCCTGAGGAGACAGATGAGGTGAATTGGAACTCCCATCTCTTGGAGAGCTTGCCACAATCTGCTGTGATCTACGCAGTCAAACGCTTTCGCATAATCAATAAAGCAGAAGTAGATGGGTTTGTGGAACTCTCTTGCCTTTTCCATGATCCTGGCCATAGGGTTTTCTTGGCAGGAAATACAGAAGTGGGTTGCCATTACCTTCTCCAGTGAATCACATTTTGTCAGAACTCTCTGCCGTGAGCTAGACCTTGGGTCACGGCAGACATCAACACAATTTAGCATGCTTTTTTTCTGACGGTGCCTCGCAAAGAATCCACCACGGCACCGACGGAATGCGGCAGGAGATTAGGCTTTTGTCCGCAATGGAAAGATCGTCGACGCAGCATCCGATTTAAACCATTGCCTTGTACTCGCGAGGCGAAACTCTTCAACCAGTCAGAAAAAAAACTACAAAAAACGTTCTGTTAGGATAGAATTTCTGTGCTGTTACGACAGGAAACCTGTTGTGACAACAAAACTTCTTTTAATAACAGCACATTAATCTGCAGTTTCAGCAATAAAGTACCAAAGAACTACGGACAATAAAAAAACTACTACAGAAAAGTACTACAGAATTACAAAAAAATGTGACGTTTACGACCGAACTACAGAATATTTAATTAACGTAGAAATTATGTCGACGGCAAACCCGTACCAAAAGTCCAGCAAATCAGATTCCTCGGACTTTTTATTCAAGAGGACGGGCATAACGACGGAACGAGAAATAAACTCACTACCTACGCTACGCAAGTAACAGGGATATTTAGGAGGATTGCATTCAAAGGCAGAGGCCTCAAAGAAAGAAGCCTCTTGAGACTGATGCAGGCGTACATAATAAGCCGAATATGCTATGCCACACCGTTCTTCAACATCAGGACCAATGAAAAAGATAAGATAGACGCACTCATCAGGCGTTGCGTCACGGTGGCGCTGGGTCTACCCATTTCCTTTTCTAAGGAACGCCTGATAGAAATAGCTGGACGGAACTTGCTGAAGCGGTGAGAATCGCCTAACATGAGAGATTAAGTAGGTTGAGCACAGGTCGAACCATCTTAGAATAGATGCGTCGAAAAATAGGTAGGGGCACAGCCGACAAGGTTACCCTACCGCCACAATGTCGCGAGAACGTCATTGTCCGTCCTCTCCCCCGCAACATGCACTCAGAATACCGCAAGGAGAGACGGGAGAAGAGAGCAGAAGCACTGGTGAAAAGGACAAAATAATTATGAGTAAAAGAAGTTTCCTACGTAGACGCTGCATGCGGCCGATCAGGGGCAGCAGTCGCCGCGGTAGTCAATGGTAGCGGCGCACCACTCGTCTCTGCCACCATCGGAAGCAGAAACATGGACACGGCGGAAAACTCCGCAATAGCGCTCGCTTGAGTCAGAACGAAGGCTAGATTGATCTTTAGCGACAATAAAACTGCTCTCTGGAATATCGGAAAAGGAAGGGTCTCGCAAGAAGCCGCCCGAATTCTAACAGCTGTAGCTAAAATCGATCACAAAATCACTCTAATTTGGGTCCCAGCACACACGTCCATCCCCGGCAACGAGGCGGCCCATGATTTAGTCCGAGATCTTTACTTCCGGGCAAACGCGGAGCCGCCCGACTGCCAGGCGATGGACGGACGTTTGCAAACTATAGAGAAATATTTGAAAATTATAGATTAGGAAGACGTCTGATGCCGCCACCGGATCCTAGCTTAAATAACAAAGAGGCCATAGCCTGGCGGTGATTTCAAGCCGGAAATTTCCCAAACCCTGTTAGGTTGTTTCACACCCAGATAGATGACAGAAAAAATGATAAATGCAAAGCCTGCGAAGCGAGGTGGACCCTCGACCATATCCTTTGGGAATGCACTAAGTCTCCGGGCGCTAGGGACAATATTAAAAGTAGAGAATCCTGGGTAACCCTGCTGCGAAGCGACGTCCCCGCTGTCCAGCAAAAAGCCGTCCGCCTGGCGGCTGAGGCCGCGAATAACCAATGTACATTCGCCAGTCCTTAGTCGCGGAGATTCCAGCCCCCGTTCTTCAGGCCTGCGTGCCAGGAGCGGGGAGTAGGGTGGCTCCTAAATCGGTGGAAATTAAAGTTTTAATCAATCAATCAATCAATCAATCAATCAATCAATCAATCGACGGGCCAGCGCAGGGAACGGGGAAGCTGGCTTCCCGAAGGAGAGCATGAGAGAGCTTAGATTTGTATTTTCGTTGCTTTGCGGCGTGCGTGTCACTGTAGCATTTTGCACAGACTACCTGCTGTACCGGATCGAAACACTGGGCTCCTTCGCGTAAAAGGTCTTTCCTTGGACAGTGGTTCTTCAATGATGACAGTATAGAAGAGAGACTTTTTTGTAACGATACACGTTGTCACTCAGAAAGTAAAATTTAAATCTGAAATAAATTTCCTTTTTCAGGTAGATGTCTTCTGAACGGCGATAGTTATTCTGACGGCAGCCACACTGAGAAGAAACCTTGTCAGCAGGTTGAGTGCAATATAACCGCACTTGAGATGACGGTTATTACGTAAGTTCAGTGCTCAGCAGTGTGATAACACAGATAAAAATAGACTTAACGATAATGTCGGCATTTATTTCATGACTACATTTGACAAATGCAGAGTAGAAATATATTCAGCTGGTAAATATTACCTTTGCTCGAAAGGCTTCAGAACCTTTTCCCCGAAAAATCAGGACATCTATTGATGACAGAGAATTCGGTGAAGAAATTTATTCACAGTTGTACGTTTTTGATAGGCTTTAGAAAACTCTAGAAGGCAGTGGTCTCGCCTATGAGAATACATGCATGAAACGACTTCCTTAGAATTCCCATAAATGAGAAAAGCCGGGCTGGTTCCACTAAAGTTTTTCCATTCCGGATTGTTACCTTTAGCAAGGTATCATAGCTGCGCTTTGATATGTGCAGAGATAATCTAAGTTTTATGCAAATGTATATACGCCGTCAAAGTAGAAAGCTGGCTTGTTGGTCCTGTGTTTTTCTATGCCTTTGCCTGTGTTAAATGCGCTACTATTTTTATTAATAAAGTATATACGCCCATTCGCATTGTAAACTGATAGCTCACAAAAAGAAAGCAACTCTAATAACACACACATGGTTTACAAGATCTTGTAGACGGGCAAAATGTTTTTCAGCTTCAGACGGCATTCTTAGCGCAAAAAATACACACGCACACGAGAGAAAAGGAAGGATACGGGACAGGCGCTAATACATCTGGTTTATTGCACTGAAAAGACCTACAATATATAGCATTGACCACACATGCTTAGAAAAACTAAACACGCCCTCTTCACCCAAACCGCTCTAGAAATCGCATTTCTGCCCCCAACAGAGCGACAGGCGTGTCACTAACACACCCCTCCCTGTTATTCTGCTGAAAATAAGAATAGACTGGGACTTCCGCAGTTCGCAAAGAAGGTGGATTTGTGGTTGTCACAGAGGAGGAATACCGAAAAAGGGCGGATGAAGCTATATCCAAGAACTTAGTGCCTGTGAAGTACAGTGAGACCAGAGTTAAAGGAAAGGCTGTGGGGTTGTGCCAAAAGCTTGGAATTTGGCAAGTTGGCTAACGCGAGTGGGGTTACCAGGTGTAACTCCTTATCGATTTTTTTACAGCCAAAACACACAAACCGGGTGTATACCTTTCCTGTCTGTGGTCTGTGAGAGTGGTACCCGGCAGCATGTCCTGAGTCTGTTTCTGAAAAGGCGCACCCTGAAAAGGACACTAAGGCACACACCCTTAGTGTCCATGATCCTTTCTCGACAAAGGTTTCGATCGATGTTGTTAGTTTTCTTAAGAATGAGGCAGACGTTGGTTACTTGTTTTCAGTAGATGTGGAAGGTTTGTTTTATTCAGTGCCACATGCAGAACTGTTCAGCTGCGTGAGAAATGCTATTGAAGAAAGCGGTGCAGCACGTTTTCGGAATTCTTCGGGTTTATCTGTCGGTAATCTTTTAAGCCTGCTAGAGTTTTATCTCGGGGTCACTTTCATTTCATTTGACAGCAGATTTTATCGTCAACGTCAAGGCATATGTATAGGGTCCTGTGTTGCCCCTGTTTTATGTAATATATTTTTGGCTTTTATTGATCGCGACCTGGAACAGGATTTTAATGGGTTTTTCGCGACCTGGAACAGGCAGGGGTTTTTAAAACTTTCAGATATGTTGATGATTTTTAAGTTGTTTTAAGGAAACAGCCTCGCCTCCCCTACACAAGTGCTGTGAGCAGTGTTTTATCTTATTTTTATGACAATGGTAAGGGGTTGGTTTTTACACATAAAATCCCTTTACAGGATTCGTTGCAGTTTTTAGACATTTAAACATACGTACCGCGGGCACAGAAGGCTCTGCTTCCGTATGAGTCAGCTCATTCTAAAACAGTTAAAAGGGCAATTGCTAGCCTTTGCCTAGAGTCTGCACTCGTGAAGTCGTGCCCGCATGCCATGGTTTCGAGATTATGGAGGCAGGTCGAGCGGCTGCATACAGCAAGCTTCCCCTGCGCGGTCGTCACGTCGGTAATAGAAGGTCTGGTCAAAAAGAAAAATAAAAGCCATGTCAGGAAAGCTGGAAGAGCGGAGTAGGACTGCGGGTAAACCTGAATTGGTGCCGAATGTCCACAAGTTATCCCACAACATAAAAAAGGTGGTGATTAGACATGGTGTTCCTGTCGTGTTCTCCGCTCCCCAAACCTCTGCTCACGTATCATGCGCGACAACAGAAGGCCCGCATGCGGTGTTAGACATGAGAAACGATTTGTGGAGTGCCGCAAGGGGGTTGTGTATGAGATCCGGCGAGACTTGCGGGAAGGCTTACATAGGCCAGGCAGGAAAACGTGTTTACCACCGCGCGGCTAAACATTTTTGCTCCTTGAGCTCCGACAAGGGTGCTAGGCTCCCTGAGCACTGTGCTCGATGCAGTGGGCGTGAGCCGCGGCTGAACGAGATACGGATTCTGGGCAGAAGCGCTGATAAGAAGGAGCATGAACTGCTTGGAGCATTTCATATAATAAAAAGAGGGGAGGGGTGTGTTAGTGACACGTCTGTTGCTCTGTTGGGGGCAGAAATGCGATTTCTAGAGCGGTTTCGGTGAAGGGGGCGTGTTTGATTGATCTACGCATGTGTGGTCATTGCTATATATTGTAGGTCTTTTCAGTGCGGTAAACCAGATGTAGTAGCGCCTGTCTCGTGTCCTTCCTTTTCTCTCGTGTGCGTGTGGATGTTTAGCGTTAAGAATTCCGTCTGAATAACACACACTAAGCTTAAAAGCTTGTCTGACGAGCAACATATTAGGACAGCTCGACAGATGAACTACCTCACTGCCTGGGATTCCAGCGTGATCAGGAATCCACGTCAGTATGACAACTTTGGGAAGTAGTTTGAGGAGAGTTCGGTGTAGATCACCTTGCAGTTCTTCAGTAATGCGACCAGTGTGAATGGCGCGCATAGCGCGAATTGAATCAGTGTATATTGTATACCCTAAATGGTTAGGGGGGCTTGAGGAAGTTCCTGAATACTGGCGACTATTGATAGGGTCTCGAGAGTCGCGAGTAGAGGCTCTGAACAGACATGGGTACAATAGTTGCAGTAGGCTTTCTGTATGCTTGAAATGAAGAATTTCACATAATACTAAATATTTATATGTTCATTTCAGGTGCAGTGACGGTGGTAAAAATGAAGGGTGCCTATTAGAGGAAGGTGAAGACAAGCCATACCCTGATTGCTGCCCTGAATACTTGTGTTGAGCTAAGTGCCGAATATGTTAAATTGAAGGAATGCAAACTTCCATAAATAGAATATGTCAGATGGCGCAGGTTGTTGCCTGATTTGGTCAATAATTAAAGAAGGATGCCTTGAGCTCAAGCAGCTTGTGTGTATTTGCCACAGTCCGCTTTGATAAGGATGCAAATATTTCATTGAATCATTTACCTCAACGGGAATAGCTAATGAATGATCTTGCGGATGCCTTCGCATACCTCACTTGTATCATTCAAAGCTTTCACTGCAGATACATCTCTGCTAACTCCACCTATTTCTTCATCGTTACCGTTCCCTCGTTGTTCCAGCTGGTAATTACAAAGCCGCCCGCATACGCTTCAGGGTAAGATGGTTACCCAGGTTGCCGATCAATACTGCTGCTGTCAAAGGCGCGCAGGTCATTCAGGCCTATCATGCTCGCATCCAAAATCAGAGCGACTGGTCATTAGACCCAAACTCAGGGGTACCGTTTCTAGGAGCTAAGTGCCCTCAACCTCGCTTAACTTGTGCTGTGGGGACTTCCAATCAACGAGGTGCAGTCAATAAGCAACTTTGGGCTGTATCTACAATCTAACAGGAAAAACAAAGAAACCTGCAAAAGATAAAAACATCAGTTATATGTCAATTAGTCTAATTAGAAGAATTGCCAACCGTAGTAGAGGAGTCAAAGAAAAAGACCTCTTTAAGATAGTGCCGGAATTTTTCCTGAGCAGGATGGTGTATGAACTTACATACATAAAACTAGATGCTGCGGAGAAAGGCGAAACAGAGGCAATAATTAGGCAAGCATACAAAGCAGCCCTGGGCCTGCCGAACTGCACATCGACAGAAAGACTCATGGGACTGGGAATACATAATACACTAGAGGAGCTCAAGGAGGCTCACCTCTCAATACAAATAGAACGGCTTTAGGGCACGAAGGCAGGCAGAACAATACTAGAGCGCCTAGATATAGGCGTGGAACTTCTACCCGAGGACACGAGAACACAGCTACCCAAACTCCTTCGCAAGCGAGTGACGGTCAAACCACTACCAAAGAATATGTACCCTTCTTACCACGAAGGAAGGAGGAAAGCTTGGGCATTAGCTCTACACGAAAAATACGCAACGAGCGAAGGAGCTGTCTATGTTGACGCGACAGAATACACAAGTGGAGCGTTCGCACTGGCGGTGGTGGACGTGCCCGGGTGGCTGCGGGCATCAGGGTCGGTAGTGACAAAATCTTCGGAAACCGCGGAAGAGGCAGCTGTGGCACTAGCCATACCTAGCATCAACGCGAATACAATCTTCTTCAAATATAAATTTGCTGTCCGTAGCTTTGCGGGCGGCAGATTCTCATCTGAGGCGCAGGAAATACTGAAACTGAGCAGGCAACTATACAGAGAAAATGAGGTAATATGGGGACCAGCTCACTCTGGGAATCGGGAAATGACGCGGCCCACAACATGGCTCGAGCTTTTGTCAACCGTGTAGGTGGGTCCTTCGTATCCATGGGTTACTCCAAAGAGGGGCTGGCATCTTTTCACGATATCATAGGTCCTTACAGATTGGAACGGCACAAATATCCATCACCTGACAAAATGTTGGCTAAGGCACAGGAGACCCCTTGGAGGAGACTGCAAACATGATCCTTTCTTAACCCATATCTATTAGAAAAATGTACCCGGATGGCTTTAACCCAGCGTGCAGGGTCTGTGGCAAAACAGCCACGTATGATTACATACTATGGGAATATAAAGAACCTCCACAGGAAGATCTAGTACAAATTCCTTCTCTTTAGCGATGGGAGGCCGTTCTACTCAGCTCAAAACCGGGCCTTAAAGCCTTGGCCACCGAGTGGGCCTCTAAGGTCGCCGCCAGCCATGGACTGGAGGCCATCTAGAGCGGACTGTGTGCATCTGCATTTTGACGAAATAAATGTTATCCAATCCACAAATGTCATACCTATTGTTCCTTCGTAATAATATTATGTGAAGCGACAGCTTTGTGGGCAGAAAGGAAGCCTTATTGGGCTACTTTGTGGCCACAAAAATACTGAAAAACTGGCCAGTTGCGACAGACGTTAAATGGCTCGACAGTAAAGAATAAATTCTACTGTCAGCTCTGCTCGTTTTGAAATGGCGACAGGCGACAATGGGGACAAGGCGACGAGAATCTTTTGTGATAAAGCGGGAATAAATGGTAATTTCACATAGCTTAAAAGCAGGTACAGGTGGATGCCATTATAATATCAGCCTATTTAGCCGCTTGAGGAGCGTGAGGATTGTGTAAATCTGAATTAACCGTGCAAATATTCTGGCCATTGCGCCCATCTTGGCCTCGCCGTGGTGGTGCAGTGGTTAGAGTTCTCGACTGCCCTGCGAAGGATACGGGATCGAACCCTGGCCGCGTAAGCTGCTTTTCATCATCATCATCATCATCATAATCTTCATCAGCCTGATTATACCCACTGCAGGGCGAAGGCCTCTCCCATATTTCTCCACTTAACCCGGTTCTGTGCTAGCTGCATCCACTTGACCCCTGCGAACTTCTTAATCTCATCCGCCCACCTAACTTTCTGCCGTCCCCTGCTACGCTTTCCTTCCCTTGGAATCCAGTTTGTTACCCTCAGCGACCATCGGTTATCCCCTCTTCGCACTACATGTCCGGCCCATGTAAATTTCTTCTTCTTAATTTCTACTAGAATGTCGGTAACTTGAGTTATTTCTCTGACCCACTCTGCACGCTTTCTATCTCCTAATGTTACCCCTACCATTTTTCGTTCCATAGCCCTCTGGATTGTCTTCAACTTAAGTAGAACTCTCTTGGCTAGCCTCCACGTTTCAGCCCCATAGGTGAGTACAGGCAAGATGCAACTGTTGTATACTTTCCTCTTGAGCGATACCGGTATGCTGCTAGTCATAATCTGCGAGTGCTTCCCAAATGGGCTCCATCCCAATCGTATTCTTCTTGTTATTTCCTTTTCATGGTCCAGATCTGCGGTTACTACCTGTCCTAAGTAGACATATTCGCCTACTACTTCCAGTATTTCGCTACCTAATGTAAACTGCTGTTCCTTCCCGAGGCTGTTGAACATTACCTTAGTCTTCTGCATAATGATTTAAAAGCCTACCTTTCTACTTTTCCTGTCTAGGTCATCAATCATTATTTGCAGTTCATCCCCCGAGTTGCTTAGCAAGGCAATATCATCAGCAAATCGCAGATTACTGAGGTATTCTCCATCTACCTTTATCCCTAACTGCTCCCATTCCAAGTCTCTGAATACTTCCTCTAAACAAGCTGTGAATAGTACTGGGGAGATTGTGTCTCCTTCCCTAACACCTTTCTTTATGGGAATTTTGTTACTTTCTTTGTGCAGAACTATGGTTGCTGTGCAGCCACTATATATATCTTCCAGCACTTTCACGTACGGCTCGTCTACCACCTTATTTCGCAATGCCTGCATCACCGCCGAGGTTTCAACTGATTCAAATGCTTTTTCGTAATCAATGAATGCTATGTATAAGGGCTGGTTGTATTCCGAGCGTTTTTCTATCACCTGATTGATGGTATGGATATGATCGATAGTAGAGTACCGTTTCCGAAACCCTGCTTGATCCTTTGCTTGATTGGAGTCTAAGGTTGTCCTGATTCTGTTAGCGATACCTTAGTAAATGCCTTATACGTAACCGACAGTAAGCTGTTTTTCGATGAAGGCGAAAAGCAAGGCGCATATCTGCTGTTGATGCCAGTGCAGGTTAAAGAGCCCCAGGGGTCGAAATTTCCGGCGCAATTCAATACGATGTCTCTCATACCCTGAGTCAGTTCGGGACGTTACATCCCATAAGTCTAACCTATGCCTTCTTTAACAAGTAACAGCTCGACGTACTAAAAGTAAAAACTAGCTGGCCAAGCTCCAGCCCTCTTATATGTTTGACAGATGAGCAGTTAACTCTCTTAATGTAATGTCAACATTCCAGCAGTGCTTCGCATGGCCTTAAAGGGTCAGTGTTTCGAACGCAAAGCACGAAGAATAGTATGGAAGCAGAAGTTTCTTGTCATGTAACATTTATCTCCGTCCCCTTTTCAGCACATCTTCATTTATTAGTCAGCATGGAATGTTACTGCACGACCCCGTGTGAAATCGGTCGCGACACTGAACGGAGTGGTATTCAAGAGCTCCGCTTGGATTTACGGACATGTATGTACAGCTTCAAGAGACAAGATTGGATAAAAACATGGAACCATAAGATACATTTTTTGTAAATAAAAGTGCGAAATGAGGGGCACACATAATAAGATGGGGCACACTCCCATCTAACACTCAAGTAGCCTTGACGAATGAGCTGCGAAAATTTTTGAATATTTAATGCTTACGACGTAGTGTGCATCCTTATTTTTCTTTATAGCCCTTCATTTTGCAATCAAAGAGTTTGGTGCGTATCCTACTATTCAGCTCAAAACAGGTACACACATGAAATAGGACATCACAGGTGCTTACTAAAACATTTTAATAAGGTGAAACCAGCCGATATATATCTATATATTGTGAGCCTTCCATGAATATTCCTTCACGTGTACAAACCAGCTTCATCATCCCGCGGTGCCACCGGTGGCACGCGTCTCGGTTGTCCATCGGAATAAACGCCAGACACGGCATCGCTTGCCTTGCCGTCTCGACCTGGCCTTCTTCCAGAAGTTGTGGAGGTGAGACTTGATCCCCTTGCTGCTTTGTGCCTTGCCTCTCGCTGGAGCTACGTTCCGGTTTCTGTTTAGCACCTGCCAATATCGTTTTCTACCAAGAGTACTCATGAACCGGCTGGAACCTCTACCTCGGCTGCACCACCCCCTCCGACTGTGCCCACAAGACGCCACGACCGGCCGCTGTTCGCTGGTCGTCGCGATGAAGACGTCGATGACTGGCTCGACACCTATGAATGGTGTAGTGCCTACAACCGATGGGATGACGCTCTAAAATGTCTTAATGTTTCTTTATACCTCATTGAGGTCGCTAGAAACTGGTTAATTATCCGCGAATCCCACACCACTAACTGGACCACACTCAAACAGTAGTTCCGCCAATACTTCGCCGACCCAGAAGTTCGGACTGAGGTCGCGAAGAACAAGCTCATGTCTCGCCTTCAAGGTCCCGATGATTCATATATGCGTCTTACATAGAGGCCATACGTGCACTTTGCCGGCGTATTAGTCCAACCATGCCGGAACCTGAACGGGTAATCCACGTCTTGGAGGGAATCAATTTTGAGGCTTATAACACACTAGTTGCCCAGAATCCTTCAACGGTTGAGATTACATTATTACGACCTGCCAACGCCTCGACCAGCTACAGTCCTCCGGATTGCAGCCCGGCATCGCTACTGGCACAACCTCTGCTGACCTCGATCTTCGGGCACTTATTCGAGCTATCATCCGCGAGGAGCTCCAAGCCTTCAAGCCTGTCTGTCGACACAGGTGCGATCATTCTTCCGCAAATTCTGACGTCGGTCTCCACAGCATCATTAAAGAAATCTTGGCATCCATCACCCAACCTATGGCATCCGACCCTCCTGCCCCCCGCCAAGCGCCGACTTACGCGCACGTCGCACATCCCCCCCCTCTTTTTGTTCCTCCGCCCCGACTGGCACCACCCTACTGTCACATCAATGCAATGGCGACGGCTGAACCTGCATCACCCTAATACGCACCTTGGCGCCTCTACCGACCAGTCTGCTACTACTGTGGCATTAGAGGACATATGTCTCGCCTCTGTCGCCGCCGCATTGAGAAAGAGCGCCGTGGTTACGACGCCTTCGAACCTGATCTACCTTCAACTTCATATTTCGACGCCGGTCTATTCCTAGCCCACCTCGTCGGTCCTCTCCGCCTCCAGTGTCCTAGTGTGAACGTAGTGGAGCCCACGTATCTCGACGCCGCCTCCCATCTCCATACCGCCGCTCAGTTTCCTCTCTTCATCCCGCAACAACTCTCCCCCTCCGCCATTCGGAAAACTAAGTGATGCAGTTGCCGGAGGTCAAACTGCACTCTGCGAACTTACTAAAAGTCTTCCTGATCACCCGTACAATATGAGTTCTGTTTTCGTTGAAGGAATATCGGTCGAAGCCTTGATTTATACAGGGGCTGCAATTTGTTATTCACGCTGATTTGTTCTACCGCTTACGAAATGTGACGATACTATATGATGGACCTGAACGGCGTGCAGCCAATCACGTTCCTGTGCGCCCTTAACCAAATCGCACTGTGCAAGTTGTTAGCGACGGCGTCCACCACCATATACAGTTCGCTGTGCTCTCACCTTGTACGCATCTGATGATTTTTGAATGGGATTTTTTGTCAACTGCCTCAGCGTTTATTTCCTGTGGCGACCGTGTCTTCAATGACAGACAGTGATTTTTCATCTGACTTTTCTGAACGTCTTCATCCCCTCGTTGCCGCAGCTGATACTGTATTGCCTCCTCAGTGCGAAAAACTACTTATCGTTGTTTCTTACCACATTACTGCACGTCGCATCACCTTCCCGTCAAGTCTTGTCCGGTTCCGCAACGGCTCAGCGACAGTAGTGGCCGCTAACACTTCACGTGAATCCCTAGTGCTCCCAAAAGTAACTTCTCTGCCTTGCATGGTGGATGTTCAACTTTTGTCCCTGATGTTGCTCTGCCTCAGCAACGCATTTCGTCAGACGTCTCTCTTCCTGTTCTCTCAAAAACAATTAATCCGAACCTCACGCCAAACTGACGCCAAAAACTGCTTACATTGCTTTGACACCACCAAGCCATTTTTGATGCCACTTCCCTACCACTGAGAAAGACTAGTGTTGCACACCACCGCATCTTTACTGAAGGTAACTATGGTCCACCGACGGATTTATCGGGTTTCTCTCTCTGAAAGAAAAGTTATTGAAGAAAATGCAAATGACATACTACGTAGCAATATTATTCGTCCCTCAGCATGCCCATGGTCCTCTCCAGTATTATTAGTTAAAAAAAAGGACGGGTCGGTACGATTTTGTGTTGATTATCGCGCAATCAAAAAAATTACCCGCAAGATGTATACCCGATGCCGCGTATTGATGACGCCCTTAACTCTCTCCAAGGCGCTGACCATTTATCGACCTTGGGCCTCCGTTCTGGTTATTCCCAAATACCTATGCACAAAACGACAAAGAATAAACCGCTTCCATGACTCCAGATGAACCTTAAAAATTTAATGTTATGCCCTTCGGCCTTTGTAACGCAGCAGCGACATTTGAAAGAATGATCGATACTGTACTTCGTGGCTTAAAATAGAAAACCTGTTTATGTTACTTGGACGACACTGTTGCATTTTCGTAAACTTTTATCGACCATCTTATGCACCTGAATGAACTTCTCACGTGTCTTGCTTCAGCAGGCCTTCAACTCAACACCAAGTGCCACTTTGCACAGAAGGAAGTTAAAATATTGGGACGTCGAATTAGTCATGACTGCATTCGTCCAAACCCTGTAAAAATTATGTCGGTCCTGAATTTTGCTCGTCCCCAACGAATTGCAGATTTGTGCAGTTTTCTCCACCTGGTATCCTATTTCCGCCGTTTTATTAGACATTTTAAAACTATTGCTGCTCTCCTTCATGAACTAGTTAAAGCGGGCAGCCCTTTCGTATGGAGTGTACAGTGCGAAACTGCATTCAAGAACCTCAAGCACGCCCTGGCATTGGATCCGGTTCTTAACCACTTTAGCGACATCGCTCCAACCATCCTGCACACTGATGCCAGTGGTCGTGGTCTCGGCGCTCTATTTCTACAGTGCGACGCAACTTCCCGTGCGAAAGTGATTGCCTTCACCAGCCGGATCATGACTCCAGCTAAGCAAAATTATACTATTACCGAGCAGGAATGTCTTGTCGTCGTCTGGGCGGTACAGAAATTTCGGTTGCCACTTCACAGTTGTGATCGATCACCATGCACTTTGCTGGTTGTCTACGCTGAAACGTTAGACAGGACGACTTGGTCGTTGAGTTCTACGTTTAAAAGAGTACCAGTTCGACCTCCTTTACAAATCGGGTCGCCAACACCAAGATGCCGACGCGCTTTCTCGCTGCCCACTTTCGCCATTAACTTTCAATTTTTCTAGGCAATGTATTTCCTCCTCTGACCAGAGCCAATTTCCTCTACCTCCACCGCATATCACAGCAGTTTCTTTTGACGCCTCTCACAAAAAACACGCTCTTCGCTCGCAGCAACTAGCCGACACTGACTGCCGTCCCATCATCGCGCTTAATGGCGCTTTGAACCCACCCAAAGCTAGGCTCCGCCGACAGTTACGCAACTTCAAGCTCAAAGATGGCATCCTACTCCGCTACGTGTATTGCTATGAGGGAACCCGCTGGATCCCAATCATCCCGTGTGTGCCACGCCCAAGTATCTTAGCGGCTTTATACGATGACGCTACTGCAGGTTAGCTAGGTTTTCACAAAACCTACGACCACGCGAAGAGACGGTTCTTCTGGTCTGGCCTGTCCTCCAGTGTAACTAAATACGTCGCTTCCTGCCCCCTGTGCCAAAGTCGCAAACAGCCGACTTCTCCTCCTGATGGCCTCCTACAACCCCTTCCCTGTCCTGCCGCACTATTCGAATTAGTAGTTGGTATCGACTTATATGGTCCCCTGCCTCTCTCTGATCGGGGCAACCATTGGATCACCGCTGTGGATCATCTTACGCGCTACGCGGAGACAGCACCCGTGCCCACTGGCTCGGCTCAAGAGGTTGCAAATTTCTTTTTGCCATATATTGCATTGCGGCATGGCGCTCCACGGTTGCTGCTAAGTGATCGCGGGACCACCTTCGTATCGACCGTCATTAGCGAAGTTCTCCACGCATCATCCACCCTCCATAAGACAACTTCAAGCTACCATCCTCAGACTAACGGTCTGACTGAACGATTTCATCGCACTTTATCGGATATGATCTCCATATACGTCACATCGGATCATCGAAATTGGGACACTATTTTGCCGTTCGTCACATTCGCCTATATTACAGCAGTAAAGCGGGCTACCGGTTACTGCCCATTTTTCTTCGTTTATGGCCGCCCTCCCACCAAAATTCTCGACAGTTCATTCTTTTCTACGTCCGACTTTTCCTCCACATCAGTACCTGCCAAGTTCGTATCCCGTGTAGCCAGATGGCGTCACCTTGCTCGCCTCAACATTGCAGCCTGCCAGGAAGGTCGCAAGAGTCGCGACGAGTGACTCATCGTGAGGCCTCTTTCTGCACTAGTGACGAAGTACTACTTTACGCATCTCTCCGCGTCCCTGGCTTTAGTGATAAATTTTACCCCACCTACCATGCTCCATACACGATCATCGCCCAAACTTGCCCAGTGAGCTACAAAGTGACACCTATTCATCCCCCAGCCGATCGACGTCACCGCGGCACTGAGAGAGTTCATGTGTCTCGTTTGAAGCCATTTGTGCGCCACGATGCAGCAGTCAATTGCTTAAGAGCGGCCAGACTGGTCGCTTCCCACCCGCCGGGAAACTTTGTGTGAGCCTTCCATGGATCTTCTCCTTTCACGTGTACATTCCATCGTCATCTTTATCATCCCGCGGCGCCACCGGTGGCACACGCCTCGGTTGTCCATCGGAATAAACGCTAGACACGGCATTCCTTGCCTTGCCATCTCGATCTTGCCGTCTCAACCTGTCCTTCTTCCACTATATTGTAGTGTTGCAATCTTCGGTATCTAGTCGTTATAGCCACTGCCATAGCAAGCCTGAATAAGATGAAAAATATAGAAGAATACAGGGCTAAAGACGTTGAGAAAGACGTGGAGACTCCATTATAACGAGGGAGAAGAAGAAGACTCTCGTATAGGGCGCAGCCGTTGACCAGCTGAGCTCCCTGCACTGTCGACCTTTTGCTCAGCGCTCCGACGTCAGACCCCCATCGTAACAAATTGGTGGTCAGGTGCGGGGTGCGACTACCCTCACAACGCATCCTCAACTGCTGGAGCTTCGCCGGAGGCGTCGCCTCGCTGGTTTCCCGCCCGTATCAATAAGCATGCAACAGACTACCGAGCAGTCTGAAACATCAACAAGGGAGCACCTGTTCCCATCTGGCGATGTGCCGGCGACCACTACGAATACAACGCTACCGTTTCGTGAGGCTCGTTCCTTTGCCATTCAAGCAGGGGAAGATGTTGATGACTGGCTCACTCATTATGAACATGTGAGCCGGTACAACCGCTGGAATTCGGTAGCTAAACAGGCGAATGTTGTCTTCTTTTAGACGCAAACCGCGCCTAAATGGTATGAGAACCACGAGTACACCCTGACCACTTCGGACAGTTTTGTCGAAGACAGGGAATGTTTCGGTGACCTAGCTGCAAAGGAAAAACAGGTCAAGCAGACACTTGCGCAGAGGACCCGGGCAGCTGGGGAAACTTGCACCACCTACATCGAGGCCATACTTAAGTTGTGCCAAACCTTTGACAGCAAGACGACTGAGGAAGAAAAAATAGACCATCTGCTCAAGGGCATAGTAGAAGGCGTCCACCACTTCATCATCGCCAAAGACAACTTCAGTTCGGTCTCTGACGGTATCCGACGCTACCGGACATTCGAGATCCTCAAGACACGTCGAATTACACCCAAGTTTGGACAGCTCGCAAAGGTCACTACATTGGCTAGTATCGAAGAATCACCATTTCGAAGCCTCCTGTGCGCCATCCGTAAACTTGTTCACGATGAGATGTCACGGCGTGAGCAGCTTGCCCGGCCTAATGGCTTCGCAGGTGACGTATATGATATTCAAACCTATGAAGGTGCGTGCCCACCGATGTCAGCCAATGTAACCGACTTCGCCTGCCGCGACGACCTATACTCCCCGCGACCAAGACCCGACTAGAGCTACCAATAATTTCCTTACCATCACCGCCAAGACCCTCGCTCTTACTAGAATCGTACACCACGCCGGTCGCCACAATACATCGCCCCGGATCTACCATCTGGATATTCGTCAGATCCTACCGTGCAGGAGCCAGCTGACACGCCCCTTTTTAATCGACCTGTTCCAGTGTGCTACCGGGGTGGTGTCGTGGGCCACATTTCCCGCTACTCCAATCGGCGCGCTTCGTTCAGTAATCTCCGACAGCATCGAACCGACGCGCCGTCCAGCCCTACATCGACACCTATCAGCCAGAACATCCTTCTCGGAGGGGTTGTTTGCAAAACGAAGCGTTCCGCAGCCATTCTCCAGCATCTGACCTTAGTGTGACACCGAGATTTGCGATCGGGGCATTGGCAAATTCCGATGGATGCTGCTGACAAAGAAAAAACTGCATTTGTTACACCGGATGGCCCATTAGAATTTAATGTGATGCCCTTCGGCCTATGTAATGCGCCGGTCACATTTGAAGGATTTATGGATACAATATTGCGTCGCCTCAAGTGGCAAATTTACATGTGCTATTTAGACGATGTTATTTTTGGCCGGACGTTTACAGAACATAACACGCGACTCGCTATTGTTATAGATTGCCTGCAAAAGGCTGGCCTCATCCTAAATTCTAAAACGTGCCGTTTTGGCGAGCGTCAAGCGCTGGTAATCGTACATCTCGTCGACAGCGATGGCGTTCGGCTAGATCCACAGAAGACTGCAGGCAGCACTTGCAGCATTACAAAGACCCCAAACTCAGGAGCTCCGTAGTTTTCTGGGGCTGTGATCTTTCGACAATTCATCCCAAGATTGGCCGACGTCACTTACCCTGTGTCGTACCTTCTACAAAAGGACATCCCTTTCGACTGGACTTCAAATTGTGACGCGGCTTTCCACCAGCTAAAGTTCCTGCTTACGTCACATCCCATACTATGCCACTTCAACCCCTCCACTCCGACGAAATTGCACAATGATGCAAGTGGGATTGGTATTGGCGCTGTGCTCGTGCAACGTTCGGCAACCAGCGAGAATGAAAATGCGCATGCAAGCCGTTCCCTCAGCAAACCTGAGCATAACTACACTGTTACGGAGCAGGAGTGCCTAGCTGTAGTTTTTGTGTTCAGCGGGTTCGGTGCTACTTATACGGATGCCGTTTCACAGTTGTGACAGACCATCATACACTGCGTTGGCTGGTAAACCTTCGGGATCCATCTGGTTGTCTAGCACGCTGGACCCTTCGTCTGCGGGTGTATGGTTTCACTGTTTCATACAGGAGTGGCCGTAACACACACCGATGCAGAATGTCTTTCGCGTCTTCCCCTTGCTACAACCGGATGCGACTCTGCTGACTTCGATCACTATATCGCCTCCGTCGTGCCCGAGTTTCCCGATAATACGGCTCAGCGGACTGCCGAAGCCTCGAGACACTGCTTGCGGCGGCGCGGGATTCCACAGCTCCCAGCCTATTTTGTCTCCGTGATGGCCTTCTGTGCAAAAAGGCTTACTCAAGCACCGGCATGAATTTTCTACGTGTGATTCCCGAAAGCTACCGTTCCTGCATCCGGCGCGCCATGCACGACGATGCCACTTCTGCTCACCTTGCCTCTGCACGAACGCTCCACCAAGCCCGCGACCGGATTTATTGGCCGAAAATAAGCCAGACGACTGAGCGATATGTGGCGAGCTGCACTGAGTGCCAACGACACAAACGTCCTACGTCCACGCCACAGGTTCTGCTGTATCCTGTGACTCCACCACCTGGCGCATTCGGAAAGTTGGAATCGACCTTATGGGTCCCTTCCCGAAGTCTTCCGAAGGAAATCGCTGGATCGTGGTTTGTGCCAACTGCCTCACCCACTCCCTCGAAAAAGCTGCTCTTTCTGCATCCACCGCTCACCTCGTGTCCGTGTTCTTGCTCCGTTCCGTCATCCTGCGCCATGGAACTCATCGAGTCATCATCAGTGACCGAGGTCGCCAGTTTACGGCAGATGTAGTGAGTTTCTTCATTTGTGTTTCGTCACACTTTCGACATTCCACACCATACCACCCTCAAACCAACGGTTTGACAGAGCGCACCAACCGCACACTCGTCAAAATGCTCTCTATATACTTTGGATCAGACCACAAGAATTGGGGTACCATATACCTGTTTATAAAGTTTGCCTTTACCACTGCAACACATGCGACGACCGGCTATGCCCGTGATCCGCGGTATTCTCTGGACACCAATATTTCCTATTCCATCCATGACAAACCTTGCATCGCCAAAACTCTTTATCAGGCCGAAGAAGCTCGACTTCTCGGCCGTTTGCGGATTCTAGCTTCCCAAGAGCATTCCAAAGCTCGATAAGACAGAGAGCATCGCCATGTGTCTTACGCACCTGGAGACTTAGTGTGGCTTTGGCGACCCCTCCGGAAACATGGTTTAGCCCAGAAAATGTTGGCGCACTATGCTGACCCTAAACTGTCCTCGACCACGTCATTAACGTGAATTACACAATCGCGAAAGAACTCAAGTGGTCATAGCTCAGCTACAACGGAAGTCGCTCATGTCGCCCGGATGAAGCTGTACCAATCCTGTGGGAACGACTACCTCCCTCGCCCAGGGGGGCTTCGGCTGTCCCGGAAGGAAGTGTAGCAAGCCTGAAGAAAAGGAAAATCGGAGAAGAAGACAGGGGAAAAGACGTTGAGAAAAACGTGGAGACTCTCTTGTTGGGCGCAGTCGTCGACCAGCTGAGCTCCCTGCCTACTCGACCTTTTGTTCAGCGCTCCGACACCACCTCCTCGTCGTAACAATATAAAACATGAACTGTACTTAACTTATATATATTTTGTACGCCCATCTTTGCTCTCTCTCGTCGTTATAGCCACTGCCATGCATCGCGGGCTGGCGCGCCCGACGACGAAGGAGCCGGTCGCTGTCTTGGTAGTTAGCTACGCCTGACACTTTGCTGCAAGTTCTCTCTGAGCAGCTGTATCCATCTGGTTCTCCTGAACAAATACACCCCTACAATTGCTTCAGGTCCTACAGAGTACGTTCCCATCCACCCTGGAACTAAAAAGCCTCACATTGCCCTTTGCGCCCACCATGCCGGGCGAGACCACCTCGACATCGCCGCCCGTCTGAACCATGGTCTTGTGTTCTGGCATTCTACGACAGCGTGCCGCATGCCTCTTCAGTGGCACGGCTGACCAGGATGTCGACGATTGGTTTTGAGCGTGTCGCTAGCAACAACAAAAGGGACGACACTGTCAAGCTAAGTAACGTCATCTTCTGACTAACGTGGCGAACCTCTGGTTCCGAAAGATTGAGGTAGACTTTCCAACTTGGTCTGCATTTAAAAAGAATTTTGCGGAAGTGTTCGGCCGTCCGGGAGTTCTCAAGCTCCGGCCAGAACACCACATAACAACAGCATGCTGAGGAGACCTTCACAAGTTATATTGAAGACATCGTTGAACTGTGCAAACTGTCCGAAGCGGAGAAAATCAAAATCTTCCTGAAAGACAGTTCTGAGGACGCGTGTCAGATTCTCTGGGCGAAAAATCCTGCCACCGTCAGTGACGTAATCACACTTTGCCAGAAGTACGACGAGCTCAGTAAGCAGCGCGCTTCAAGCCGGCGGTTCAGTGTTTGTGACGAAACTATCTCTACACTAACCCTGGGTGGTTCTACTGCATCAGAGGACAGTCCCTTCATTCAACAAATCAAAGCCTTCGTTCGTGAAGAGGTCGCCTGCCAGCTGTGCCTGATGCCTCAAATAGACGATACTGGCCGCCTTGTTCCTTACATGGCTCCATCCTTGGCCCCTATCATACGGTGTGTGGTAGAAGACCCATCGCTGAAATCCTGCCGCCAATCCCCATATTTGCCGCAAGTAACGGCTCCTTTGACTTGCGCCCAAGTTACTACCAGGCCGCTAATGTCATCCCCAACTGATTCCTACCACCCAGCCCCTTCCTTCATCCTTCGCCTTTGGCTGGGTCTGCATCCACATCCCCTTTGCAAGGGTACATCAACGCCCTGCGAACCCTTGGCGTACTGCGGACAACCGGCTAATCTGCTACTCTTGAAGGCTGCCGTGACATGTCGCACGCCTTTACCGCCTCCGTCTTCAACCTCCTCGCCCTGACCTCCAGAACTACTCCTACAATACCGAGCAGCCCTCGCCAAAAAATGCGCCCGGTTCCGACTTTGTATCTCGCGAACTTCACACGTATATACCACTCGCTGAGCATCTTCCCCTCGTCTCCGTTCACCATACACGCTTCTTCGACGTTCTACTTGCTCTGTTCAGGGACACTAACAGTCTCAGCTCCCAGGGGGAGAACTGCGCTTGGTTTGAACTCTTCAATTTCCCCGTGTTCTTCTGATAATGCAATACAAATGTTCATCGACGGCGTCGCAATACTCGTTCTTGTCGACACAGGCGTTGCCATATCCGCCGGTCATCAGTGAAGTTCTTTGCCGTCGAGTTCGCAAGATGACCACCTCTCTTTCCGATGTTTCGCTTCGCAGCACCTCATCAGAGTGCATTCATCCCACAGCGGCTTGCACGGCCTGTGTTGTCATCGAAAATGTTTTATACATAATCGAGTTGATTATACTGCGCCCGCGTGGAAGTTGCCTTTTTACTTTCTGATACTACCTTGTCTGACGTCGCTGCCCGGTCTGCAAAACTCCTTTCGTTAGAGACACTCACATTTCTCCTTTTTCTGCTGCCCTCGTTCCACTCTCCGGTGAAAGCGTTACTACTTCTACTGTCTTCTTTACACCTTCCGCCTACGCTTGACGCTATCCCTGCTGCCTGCTACCGCTTGCTGTTCTCAAGTTCGAAGATGGTCTAGTGCAATGTACGTCTCGAAGTGATTTTCTTTCCCGTCCTTCCTGCTACGCGGCGAGTGTCCCGACCATATTAAAGAACTTGATCCCGCTCTTGTACACACTCTTCCTGAGATGCCTACTTCATTGGACGTTAATGTTCTGAGCTCTTGCTATATACCGACCAGTTCAACAACACGCTGTTTTTCAATAGACCATTGACACAGAGCTTCCACCAAAGCAACGGGATCAACTCGCCGCCTCAATACAGAGCTTCACTTCTTCCTTCGACCTTCCTAACGCTGCTCTGGGTCACGTTAGTCGTTACGCACACAATCGACACCGGTACAAACGCACCTTTATGTCAGCGTGCTTATCGCGTATCGGCATCTGAGAGCCGCGTCATTGCTTATAACGTGGACCATATGCTTCTCCGGGGTGCATAGAGTCATCTAACAGTCAGAGAATAAAAACCAGCCAAGGGACGAGGACGAAGAAAGACGATGTACACACGGAAGCTGTGTACATCGTGTTCCAGCTTCCGTGTGTACATCGTCTTTCTTCGTCCTCGTCCCTTGGCTGGTTTTTATTCTCTGACTATGTACCAACTGACCCAGATTTCAACCCTCCTTCATCTAACAGTCCATGGGCTTCTCCGCTTGGTATGGTCGCTAAGAAAGATGGTTCCATCCGCTTTTGCATCGATTACCACAGAACAAGATCACGTGCAAACACGTCTATCCTCTGCCACGAATCGGCGGTGCCCTGGACTGTTTGCAGGGACCCGATTATTTGTCCTCTTTGCATTTACACTGTGGATATTGGCAGGTGCTAATGGCGGCCGCTGACCGCTCGCAAACTGCCTTTATAACACAGGATGGCTTGTATGAGTTCAACGTTATACCCTTTGACCTTTGTAATGCCCCGGCTACTTTCGAACGCCTGATGGACGCTTCTCCGCGGACTCAAGTGGCTGACCTGTCTTTGTTATTTGGATGACATCCTATTTTTTCTACCGAATTTTCTTCTCACCTCCTCCACCTGAATCACGTCCTCGTTTCTCGTCGATGCAGGCCTTCAGTTCAATTTGAAAAATTGCCGCTTTGCCGCCTGAAAACTGACAATTTTAGAACACGTTGTTTCCAAGGACGGCATTCTCGCCGACCCCACCAAACTTCGTGCAGTTGCCCAGTCTCTGAAGCCAACCACCCTGAAGCTGCTCCGCTGCTCTGTCGGATGCGGGATCAAATCCCGGCCTCGGCGGCAGCTTTTCGATGCAAGGGAAAAGCAAGGCGCCCGTGCGTTGTGCGATGTCAGTGCACGTTAAAGAGCCCCAGGTGGTCAAAATTTCCGGTGTCCTCCACTACGGCGTCCCTCATAGCTTGAGCCGCTTTGGGACGTTAAACGCCACAAACCAAACCAAACCAAACTTTACGCCGCCCGTTGATTTCGCCTCCCATTTCCGCCACTTTGATACGACTGCGCCTACGGGGATCCACACGGACCCTAGCAGTATTGGGTTCGGGGCCGTCCTCAAGCATCTAAAGCCTAATTTCAGCAAGTATGTGGTGGCATATGCCAGCCGAACCTTGATAAAAGCGGAGTATAATTATTTTGTAGTAGAAAGAGAATGACCATTATTTGGGTCTTCGGAAAATTTGTCCTTATGTGTTTGGCCGACAATTTTATTTAGTGGCCAATCACCACTTTTTTGCTGGCTGGCTTCTCGAAGGAAGCTTCCAGCAGAGCGTAAGGCGTAAGAAGCTGGCTGGCAGAAGATCCATCCGGCCGCTTTGCTCGCCGAGCTCTCCGTCTTCAGGAGTATGAAATTGATGTTATTTATCGATGAGGCCTAAGCATAAGGACACCGGCGCTCTTTTTCGCTCGCCATTGCCGAGCGCTTCCTCGTCTGAACATATCGGCCCATACAATTTGTCGTCGCTTGCCACTGTCAACAGGGCCACCGAACAGCGAAATGATCCATTAAAATAATTGCACTTGTGGACTTATTTTCAAGTCCTCTCTCGGTCATTCATCCAGAACCCTCATCCACCCTCATCCACCCTTCTTCATTCGTGATGGTGTGCTATATCGCCGCAATGATTTGCTCGACGAACAGAAATGGCCCTTAGTCATCGCACGTCATCTCCGCGCCGACATTTGCGCTGCCTTTCATGCTGACCCACAGTGTGCTAACGGTGCCGTATTGAAAAGAACCTACAGCGCCTCCGTTGACGATTTTACTGACGTAGAATGCGCCTATTTGTACGGCATTTCATGCGCGCTTGCCAATCTTGTCGATGCATAAAAACTCCTAACAAATCCACTGCTTCGTTGCAGCCATTACTTTGCCCTGCCTGCCCGTTTGACCGCGTTGGCATAGACGTCTATGGTCCTTTTACTACTACTCCCGCTGGCGACCGCTGGGTTATCGTGGCAGTAGATCATCTTACTCGCTACACTGAACTATCACCTTGACCATCCGCCTCCGCGCGAGATGTCGCTTCGTTTCTTCTCAAGAACTTGATTCTTCGTCATGAGACCCCCAAAGAGCTACTCAGCGACCGACGACGCGTTTTGTTGTCCGAAGCTCTTGGGGCCATGCTGAAAGAATGTCGCATCATTCATCGCACCGCTACTTCTTACCATCCTCAGACGAATGCCCTTACAGAACGCTTCAACCGTGCTCGGAGTGACATGCTAGCCATGTATGTACGTGAACGACGGTCATTCAAACTGCGACCAGGCTCTTCCCTCTGTACCCTAAGCCTATAACACTGCGACAAAGAACACCACTGGATTCTCTCCTTACTTATTTAAGGGCGCGAGCCAACTTGCACAATTGCCATGCTTCTTTGCTACTGCGCTTATGTTACCGAATCCACGCTACACTCGGACTCCGCCCAGCACGCAGAAGAATGTTGTCAGCTCACCCGTTCGCATACAACGGAACACCAGTGGCAACAAAAACACCACGGTGACACCGGCGAGGCTTCTTCATATTCCCCTGACTCCCTGGTGTGGCTCTGGGACCCTGCCACAACACTCGGCCTTTCAAAGAAGCTACTTGCTCGTTATCACGATCCTTGGGGGGCCTTCAACAAAAATCTCCCGTCGACTGCATAGCATAGGCCAGTACGCCCTCTGCGGACTTGCGCCGCCATGGCTGCGAAACAGGCCATGTGAACAGACTCAAGCCCTACTACGATCCGTCTGTGATTTCAGGCCCATAAACCGCCAGGAGGGCTCCTTCTCTACTCGGTGGAAACTGTAGTGTTCCTATCTTTTTTTTCTTCGTCGTTATAGCCACCGTGTGTATCGCGTGCTGGCGCGCCCAAGCATGAAGAAGTGGGTTGCTGTCATCGTGATTCGCTACGCCTTACGCTCTGCTGGAAGCTTCCTGAGCAGCTGGAGCCAGCTGGGTCGCCTGAAAAAACACACCCGTATATATATATATATATATATATATATATATATATATATATATATATATATATATATATATATATATATATATATATATATATATATATTGTAGTGTGGTAATCTTCATCGATATAACCACTGACATGCGTCGCGTGCTGCCGCTCTCAAGGACGAAGAAGTTGTTCGCTGCCTTGCTCTTTCGCCACGCCTGACGCTCCGCTGCGAGCCCCTCCTGAGCAGCTGAATCCCTCTGCGTGGACTGAATAAACACACCCCCTACAATTGGTGCAGGTGATTGCGGGTACGTTCCCGTCCACCCTGGAACTAAGAAGCCGCAAATTGCCATCTGCGTCCACCATGCCGGATGATACTGCCTCGACATCGCCACCCCTCCCAACCACGGTCCTCTGTTCTGGAGCTCTATGGCAGCGTGACCCATGCCTCTTCAGTGGCACGGCCGATCAAGACGTCGACGATTGGTTGTCGACGTACGAGCGTGTCAGTAGCTACAACAGATGGGATGATACTACCAAACTAAGTAATGTAACCTTTTATCTGACTGACGTGGCGAACCTCTGGTTTCGCAATCATGAGGCAGACCTGCCATCTTGGTCTGCATTTAAGAAGAATTTTTCGGAAGTGTTCGGCCGCCCTGCAGTTCGCAAGCTCCGAGCAGAACAACGCTTGCGCGAGGCACTCAGCAGGCCGAAGAGTCGTTCACGAGTTATATAGAAGACATCGTTGACCTCTGCAAACGTGTCGACCCCCTGATGTCCGAAGCAGATAAAATCGAAAACATCCTAAAGGGCATCTCTCAGGACACGTGCCAGATGCTGTGGGTAAATAGTCCAGCAACGGTCAGTGACGTGATCAAACATTGCCAGGGCTATGACGAGCTTCGTAAAAAGCGCGCTTCAACCCTGCGGTCCAGTGGTAGAGACGACGCCATCTCTACACTAGCGCTGGGCGGTTCTACCCCATCAGAGGACAGCCCGTTACTTCAGCAAATCAAAGCCTTCGTTCGAGAAGAGGTCGCCCGCCAGCTATCGCTGGTCCCTCAGTTACAGGATACTGGCCGCCTTGCTCCTGACATGGCTCCGTCTTTGGCTCCTACCATACGGCGTGCCGTTCAAGATCACATCGCTGATGTCCTTCCGCACAGCTCCATGCTCCCGCCCAGCCCTGTGCTGCCGCCCAGCCCCGTGCCTGCGCAAGTAACGGCACCACTGACTTACGCCCAAGTTGCGGCCAGGCCGCTCATGCCATCAGCATCTCTTTCCTACCAGGCCGCTCCATCCAACCTTCCTTCGCCTTTGCCTGGGTCTGCATTCCATGTCCCTATTCCAAGGGTACGCCAGCGCCCTACGAACCCTTGGCGTACCGCGGACAACCGGCCAATCTGCTACCCTTGCGGGCTGCCGGGCCATGTCGCACGCCTTTGCAGCCAACGCCTTCCACCTTCTCGACCTGAACTATGGAACTACTCTTACAATACAGACCAGCCCTCGCCGAGAAATCCGCCCAGTTCCGACTTTGTGTCTCGTGACAATCAAACGGACACAACTCGCTGATCACCTTCCCCTCGTCGCCGTTCCCCGTCCCCACTCCGACGTTCTACCGGCACTGTTGAGGGAAACTAACAGTCGCAGTTCCCGGGGCAAGAACTGCGCTTGGGTCGAACTCTTCAAGTCCTGGGTGTTCTCCCACTAACGTAATTCAAGTCTTTGTCGACGGCGTCGCAGTACTCGCTCTTGCCGACACGGGCGCTGCCGTATCCGTCATCAGTGGAACTCTTTGCCGTCGTCTTCGTAAGGTGACCACCGCTCTTTCCGACTTTTCGCTTCGCACCGCCTCATCACAACGCATTCAACCCTCAGCGGCGTGCACGGCCCGTGTTCTCATCGAAGACGCCTTATACACCATCGAGTTTATTGTACTGTCTCGCTGCTCACACGACATCATCCTGGGCTACGATTTCCTTTCCACTCATCATGCCGTTATTGACTGCGCCCGCGCGGAAGTTTCCTTTTTACCTCTTTGTGATACCGTCTTGTATGACGTCCCTACCCGGCCTGCAAAACTCCTCGTCGCCAATGACACAGACATTCCTCCATTTTCTGCTGCCCTCGTTCCACTCTCCTGTGAAAGCGTTATTAGTTCGACTGTCTTCTTCACACCTTGCGACGCCGCTTCACGCCATCCCTGCCTCCTGCTTCCATTTGCTGTCCTCAAGTTCGAAGATGGCCTTAGTGCAATGTACGTCTCAAATCCATTTTCGTGCCCGTCCGTCCTGCTACGCGACGAGCGTCTCGGTCGTATTGAAGAACTTGATCCCGCGCTTGTAAATACTCTTCCTGCAACGCCTACTTCATTAGACGTGAATGTTCTCAGCTCTTGCGATATAGCGACCGCTTCGACACCACCCGATGTTCTTCAACAAGCTATTGACGCAGATCTTCCACCCGCACAACGCGATCAACTCGCTGCTCTTCTACAGAACTTCACTTCTGCCTTCGACCTTCCTCACACTGCTCTGGGTCGCACGTCTGTCGTTGCGCACACAATCGACACTGGTACAAACGCACCTTTACGACAGCGTCCTTATCGCGTGTCGGCCTCTGAGCGCCAAGTCATTGCTGACAGCGTGGACGACATGCTTCGCCGGGGCGTCATGCAGCCATCTAACAGTCCATGGGCTTCTCCGGTTGTTTTGGTCACCAAGAAAGATGGTTCGATCCGGTTTTGCGTCGATTACCGTAGGCTTAACAAAATCACACGCAAAGATGTCTATCCTCTGCCACGAATCGACGACGCCTTGGACTGTTTACAGGGAGCCGAGTATTTCTCCTCTTTGGATTTGCGCTCCTGCTACTGGCAGGTACCGATGGCTCATGATGACCGCTCGAAAACTGCCTTTATAACACCGGATGGATCATACGAGTTCAACGTTATGCCCTTTGGCCTCTGCAATGCCCCAGCTACTTTCGAGCACCTGATGGAGATGTTCTTCGTGGACTCAAGTGGCAGACCTGTCTTTGTTACCTGGATGACATCGTAGTTTTTTCTACCGACTTTTCTTCTCACCTTCTCCGCCCAAAGCATGTCCTCACGTGTCTAGCCGACGCTGGGCTTCAGTTGAATTTGAAGAAGTGCCACTTTGCCGCTCGAAAACTCACAATTTTAGGCCACGTAGTCTCTAAGGAAGGCATTCTTCCCGACCCCACCAAACTTCGCGCAGTTGCAGAGTTCCCGAAGCCAACCTCCCTGAAGCAGCTTCGGAGCTTTATCGGCCTCTGCTCCTACTTTCGACGTTTCATCTTGAACTTCGCCTCTATCATCGCTCCACTGACCCAGCTCCTTGCCGGCCGCTTCGACCTTTCCGCCTGGACTCCAGCCTGCGATAAAGCCTTCGACACTTTACGCCGCCTTTTGGTTTCACCGCCCATTCTACGCCAATTTGATCCGGCTGCGCCTACGGAGATCCACACTGATGCCAGCGGTATTGGGCTTGGTGCCGTCCTTACCCAACGTAAGCCTGGTTACAGCGAGTATGTTGTGGCATATGCCAGCCGAACATTGACAAAGGCAGAATCTAATTATTCAGTCACAGAAAAGGAATGTTTGGCCATTATTTGGGCCATCGGAAAATTTCGTCCTTATGTGTATGGTCGACCGTTTTACGTTGTGACCGATCACCACGCTTTGCGCTGGCTTGCCTCTCTGAAAGACCCATCCGGTCGCCCTGCTCGCTGGGCTCTTCGTCTCCAGGAGTTTGACATTCATGCCATTTATCGATCAGGCCTGAAGCATACGGACGCGGATGCTCTTTCCCGTTCACCATTGCCTAGAGATACTTCGTCTGACCACGTCTGTGCCTACGATTTGTCGACTCTTACCACTATAGACATGGCTACCGAGCAGCGGAATGACCCCTGGATCAATGCACTTTTGGATTTTCTCTCAAGTCCTACTCCCGGTCATTCATCCAAAGCGCTCGTCCGCCAAGCCCACCACTTCTCCATTCGCGACGGTCTTCTCTATCGCCGCAATTATTTGCTTGATGGACGGAAGTGGCTTCTAGTCCTCCCGCGTCATCTCCGTGCCGACATTTGTGCTGCGTACCATGGTGACCCACAATGTGCTCACGGTGGCGTATTGAAAACCTACACGAGCCTACGTCTGCGATTTTACTGGCGTGGAATGTACCGCTTCGTACGACATTTCGTGCGCGCTTGCGAATCTTGTCAACGCCGAAAAACTCGTCAGAAGTCCCCTGTTTTGTTGCAGCCGTTACCCTGCCCTGCTCGTCCGTTTGACCGCGTTGGCATAGATCTCTATGGCCCTCTTCCTACTACTCCTACTGGAAACCGGTGGATTATTGTGGCAGTAGACCATCTTACTCGCTACACTGAAACATCACCATTACCCTCTGCCTCTGCAAAAGACGTTGCTTTATTCATTCTCAACAACTTGATTCTTCGCCACGGGACTCCGAAGGAGCTGCTCAGTGACCGCGGACGCGTTTTCTTGTGCGACGCTCTCGAGGCCCTACTGAAAGAATGTCGCATCATTCATCGCACCGCTACTTCTTACCACCCTCAGACGAATGGCCTGACAGAACGCTTCAACCGTACTCTGAGTGACATGCTGGCCATGTACGTCAACGACGCTCATTCCAACTGGGACCACGTTCTTCCCTTCGTAACCTACGCATACAACACTGCGATACAGACCACCACTGTATTCTCTCCCTTCTTTCTTCTGTACGGGCGCGAGCCAACCTGCACAATGGACGCGCTTTTTCCCTACCGCCCTGACGTTTCTGAATCGACGCCACTCTCGGAAGCCGCCAAGTACACAGAAGAATGCCGTCAGCTTGCTCGTTCGCTTACAAAAGAAAATCAGTGGCAACAAAAATACCATCGTGACGCCGGCGACGCGCCTTCGTATGCGCCCAACTCCCTGGTGTGGCTCTGGGTTCCTGCCACAACCGCCGGCCTGTCAAAGAAGCTTCTTGCTCGGTATCACGGTCCATACCGAGTCCTTCATAAAACATCTCCTGTGAACTACGTAGTTGAGCCCGTTACGCCATCTGCGGACTTGCGTCGCCGTGGACGCGAAATAGTTCATGTGGACTGAATCAAGCCCTACTACGATCCGTCTGTCCTTTCGGCACCATGAGTCGCCAGGATGGCTCCTTCTCTGCCCGGGGGGAAACTGTAGTGTGGTAATCTTCATCGATATAACCACTGAAATGCGTCGCGTGCTGCCGCTCTCAAGGACGAAGAAGTTGTTCGCTGCCTTGCTCTTTCGCCACGCCTGACGCTCCGCTGCGAGTCCCTCCTGAGCAGCTGAATCCCTCTGCGTGGACTGAATAAACACACCCCCTACAATATATATATGTATATATATATATATCTTGTCACATTGTGGTGACAAGGTCGATGACGCAAATGCAGAGCCGATTATTGAACTGAGGAACCCCGGTCAATCCCCCTTCGTGGGTATGTGCCATATATCAAGGCAGAAGAAGAAGAAGAAGAAACTCTTTATTGGGCTCGGGCCCGCAAAAGGACAAATCAGGCGACAAAACTTCCCCCCTAAACTACCGTCCAAAACTACCGTCCAATTTCTATAACTAGCGTCCCCTGCAAGATCATGGAGCATGTCATATACTCTCAGGTAATGGACTTCTTATACTCTAACAATTTCTTCCATCCATCCCAACACGGTTTCCGCAAGGGGTATTCATGTGAAACACAACTAGCCATGTTCCTCAACGACTTACATGCTGACCTGGACGCTAACCTTCAAGTTGACGCCATCTTTGTGGATTACGCTAAAGCATTTGATAAAGCTCCACATCAACGATTAATAAAAAAACTTTCTATTCCAAACTTGCATCCTAATGTGCTAAACTGGATCAAGGCCTTCTTAACAAATCGTTTTCAGTCAGTCATTGTGAACAATCACTCGTCCAACTCTCTCCCTGTAACATCCGGCGTCCCACAAGGCTCCGTTCTTGCGCCCCTACTTTTTTACTATATATTGCCGCAATATCATCGTACTGGCGCCGCCATGTGGCGAGCTCGGGAGACTGGCACGCGCTCGTCTTCTTCGTTCTCGGTGCTCGCCCGCCAGTCGGTTCCGTGCCTGATCTTGCCGGTGCTTTTACTTAATCCTAAGTAAACCTGCCAAACCAGTTTCACTGGCTTCTGTGACATTTTTGGTGGAGCTTCTGGGTAGATCCCATGTACGAAGAGCCTCTGGCTGCCCCCTACGCCCATCTACACACCGTGGACACGACACCTGTGCACAAGGCGAGCCGTCGCTTGAGAGGTTTAGCACCCGAGTGTGGTCCTCTTGTTTCCCCACCGCGAACCACGATGACTACAGCGGCAATTCAGACCACCACTCAGTTTCCCGTGAGTGCCCAGCAGCTGATCTGCCATACTCCACGTATGCCCACGCCGTTTCATGGCGACAAGTTCGAAGACGTTGAAGACTGGCTGACCAGCTACGACCGGTTCGCTGTGTTTAATGCGTGGGACGAGGAGCGAAAATTGCAGAATGTTTATTTCGCACTAGAAGACGCCGCCAAGATGTGGTTCGAAAACCATGAGGCTACCATTTCCACCTGGCAGGATTTCCGGCGGCAGCTGCTCGCAACATTCGGCAACGATGGAAGAAAAGAGATGGCCGAACTCGCTCTACAGTCCCGAGCACAGCGGCCTAATGAAAGCGTCGCCATGTTTGTGGAAGAAATGACTCGGCTTTTCAACCGGGCGGACCCATCCATGTCGGAGGTAAAGAAGGTGCGCTACCTTATGCAAGGATTCAAGGAGCAGCTGTTTGTTGGCCTTGTACGTGATCCTCCACGTACTGTTGCTGATTTTACCAGAGAAGCAACAAGCATCGAGCGTGCCTTGAATCAGCGATTTGTACATTTCGATCGCTCTGCGAACATTGCTGCTGTAGACTTCCGCTTGCCAATGGCCGGAAACGACAGGGAAGCTCTTCGCGAGCTTATCCGAAGCATCGTGCGCGAAGAGCTGCAAAAGCTGCCCTCTCTCGAACAACATCCACATGTTGGGGGCATCTCGGATATTGTGCGCGAAGAGCTCCGCCAAGCAGTGCCGTCAGTGCCATCAGTACCATCACCCCAGCCGCCTGCGCCACAGATCATGACGTACAGCGACGTGTTGCGTACCCCTGCGCCTGAACAATTGGCACCCAGCAACCCTGCTCCTCCCGCACGTCCTCCACCGCAATATCCACTTTCGACTGGTGTGCCTGAACCTCGACCACCCGTTCGCAAAGCACACGCGTGGCGCACGCCGAACAATCTGCCTTTGTGCTTCCACTGCGGCGAAGCCGGTCACGTTCTGCGCCACTGCCCGTACCGTCGGATGGGCTTGCGCGGATTTTCCCCGGATGCCCCTCAGCCGCGCTATGGCGAACGACCTCGGGATATCGACCAATACTCAGCGACCACGTCCCACCTGCGTCCCTCCAGCGACGCCAGTCCAGGTCACCACCGCCGAGACAGTTTTCCATCAGCCGCCGTTCTTTCCTCAGGCAGTCCCCAAGTCCGCACCGGGAAAACTGAAGACGGCGACCCTCGGGGGTAGGGCCGCCGTCGATGGACACTACGACCAATATCCTCCGCTCACCGATTCGATCACACAGACCGACCTCCGACCCTTCGCTCCGACCAACAGTCCGACCACTTTTCGACGATCGCCGAAGTTTTCCTCCGACGCCCCCAATCGACGCACCGCACCACCAACGAGTCCGACGACCTCCCGACGATCACAGAAGCTTACCTTCGACGCCGTAATGCGACGCAACGAACGACCCGTCAGCCCGACGATCCCTGACACGCCGCACTTTGTCGACGGTGAGCTACATTCCGCCGAAATACCGATCGTCGTTGATAACCACAACACGACTGCCCTTGTAGATACCGGCGCTGATTTTTGCGTTATGAGTCATGGCCTTGCTACCATTCTGCGAAAAGTCCTGACTCCTTGGCACGGAGCCCCGATAAAGACAGCCGGAGGGTACGTGGTAACGCCGCTCGGAGTGTGCACCGCTCGCGTCGAGATTCACCACGTAACTTTCTCGTGCAGCTTTGTTGTGCTAGCAGAGTGCTCCAAGGACCTGATTCTCGGCCTTGATTTTCTTAGTGAAAACGAAGCAATCATCGACCTCCGTGACTTCATGGTGACGTTTTCCACTCAGACGACATCCTTAGCGCAAAAAAACACACGCACACGAGAGAAAAGGCGGGACAAGGGACAAGCGCTTGTCCCTTGTCCCGCCTTTTCTCTCGTGTGCGTGTGTTTTTTTGCGCTAAGGATGTCGTCTGAAGCTGAAAACCATCTAGCCCGTCTAAAAGTTCTTTTCCACTCACCGCGCAATTTCCGACGAGTACAGACAGCACAACGACGACTACACAGACAGGCCAGTTTTCCGAGTGTGCGACGACCATGTCACTCTACCTCCACGCACCAGCTTGTTTGTTACAGCGCAGTGCGACAACCCTCCCGCCTTGCAAGGCCTCGCGGAAACGAACGTGAATTTATTGTTGAGCCAACAAGTCTGCGTCTCTCGGGCGATCTTTGCCTTGAGAAATAAACGAACTGAACTGCTTTTAACGAACTTTAGTGCCGAATACCGCCGTTTACCGCAAGGTACAGCTATCGCTTATTTTGACGAAGTCAGTGCGCCATCCGCCCATTGCGCCCTTTCGCTGGCCAACGAGAACCCTCCCGAGAGCACTGGACATACTGTTCAAACTGACGTGAACCCATCTTTGTCTCTTACCCAGAAACGCCACCTTCAAGCAATTCTGGACACTTACCGTGACTGCTTTGCCGTCACTTCCAAAGTGAAGCAGACGTCAGTAACCAAACATCGAATTATAGTTGATCCCACCGAGCGCCCTATCCGCCAATATCCCTACCGAGTATCGCCGAAAGAACGAGAGGCTATTCGGGCGCAAGTTGATGAAATGCTCCGCGATGATGTCATCCAGCCGTCCACAAGTCCATGGGCCTCACCAGTTGTGCTGGTCGCTAAAAAGGACGGAGCACTCAGATTCTGCGTCGACTATAGGAGGCTTAACAAAATTACGAAAAAGGACGTCTACCCATTGCCTCGAATCGATGACTCGTTCGACCGACTTCGCCACGCCCGATACTTTTCATCGCTCGATCTACGCAGCGGGTACTGGCAGATCGAATTCGATGAACGTGATCGAGAGAAAACCGCATTCATTACTCCTGACGGACTGTACGAATTTAAGGTGCTTCCATTCGGTTTGTGTTCCGCTCCCGCAACCTTTCAAGGAATGATGGACACTGTCCTAGCCGGCCTGAAATGGCAGACGTGCCTCGTCTACCTTGACGACGTTGTCATTTTCTCTGCGACTTACGAAGAGCACCTCAAAAGATTGACGGCCGTGCTAAATGCCATCCGCGGGGCCGGACTCTCACTAAAACCAGAAAAATGCCACTTTGCATTCCAACAGCTCAAGCTCCTGGGTCACGTCGTGAGTGCTGAGGGAATTAGCCCTTATCCAGAGAAGACGGCTGCCGTAGCTGCTTTCCCGACCCCCACTGATAAAAGTTCCGTGCGTCGGTTTTTGGGCCTCTGTGCATATTACAGGAGATTTGTGCACGACTTCTCCCGAATAGCGGAACCATTGACTCGTCTAACAAAGGACGACCAGCCTTTCATCTGGGCCGACGAGCAGCAAAGGGCCTTCGAGGAGCTTCGCAAGCGCCTTCAAACAACGCCCGTACTTGGCCACTTCGACGAGGAGGCCGACACAGAATTGCATACCGACGCCAGTAACGTTGGCCTCGGTGCAGTTCTCGTTCAGTGGCAAGAAGGCGTTGAGCGGGTGATTGCTTACGCCAGCCGCACCCTGTCTCGTTCCGAAGCGAATTATTCTACTACCGAAAAGGAGTGTCTTGCAGTTGTGTGAGCGGTAACAAAATTTCGGCCGTATTTGTATGGTCGGCCGTTTAGAGTTGTCAGCGACCACCACTCACTCTGTTGGTTAGCGAACCTTAAAGATCCTTCAGGCAGGTTAGCCCGCTGGAGTCTCCGCTTACAGGAGTTCGACGTCACTATTGTGTACAAGTCCGGCAAGAAACACAGTGACGCTGACTGCCTATCCCGAAACCCTATCCCGTGCTCTTCAAGTGAAACAGATGACTCCGTCTTTCTCGGCGCTCTCTCGACGCCAGATCTCGCTCAACAGCAGCGAGACGACACCGAACTGCGGCCCCTCATCAATTACCTCGAAGGAACCGCCTCATCGCCTCCTCGCCTTTTCACGCGTGGCCTGTCGTCATTCTGCTTGCGTGACGGCGTCCTCTACAAGAAAAACAACGCTTCCACAGACATTCAGTATCTGCTGGTTGTCCCAACGCCGCTCCGTACCGAGGTTTTGCAGGCATGCCACGACGAGCTTTCTGCCGGACATCTCGGTTTTTCGCGCACCTTGGCACGAGTACGACAAAAGTACTACTGGCCCAAGCTTGCCGCTATGGTTCAGCGCTATGTTAGGACGTGCCGTGATTGCCAACGTCGGAAGATAACACCTCTCAAGCCGGCCGGCATGCTGCAGCCTATTGTTCCTCCGCGAGTACCTTTTCACCAAGTCGGTATGGACTTGCTCGGGCCATTTCCTACGTCATCATTGGGCAACAGGTACATTATAGTCGCCACAGATTATCTAACCCGCTATTGTGAGACAAAAGCTCTTCCCAGCGGCACGTCTACTGATATTGCGAACTTTTTCATCTTTAATCTGGTCCTTCGTCACTGTGCCCCTGCGATCGTTTTAACTGACAGAGGCACGGCATTTACTTCAGCTCTAACCCAGGAAGTGATGCGGCTCAGTGGCACTTGTCATCGCAGAACAACAGCTTACCACCCTCAGACGAATGGCCTTACTGAGCGACTCAATAAGTCCATCGCCGATATGCTTTCTATGTACGTCAACGAAGATCATAAGAACTGGGACCAAATACTACCGTATGCAACATTTGCTTATAACACCGCCGTCCAGGAAACGACCCGCTTTACACCGTTTCGTTTGGTGTACGGTCGCGAAGCTGTTACCATGCTGGATGCAATGCTACTGCCAGATGTTGCCCAACCATCGATTGCCGGTGCCGACCAATTCGTCCAGCATGCCGAGGCCGCTCGCCAGCTGGCTAGACTGAGAGTCCGGACACAGCAAGGTAAAGATGCTCGACGGTATAACCTTCGTCACAGGGAGATAATTTACAACCCTGGCGATCAGGTTTGGGTGTGGACACCTGTTCGCCAGCGGGGTCGCTCCGAGAAGCTTCTGCGCCGCTACTTCGGCCCGTACGAAGTACAACGCAAACTCAGCGACGTCACCTACGAAGTGACCCCGCAAGGAGCTGTTCGCTCATCCCGACGGCAAGCACAATCGGAAGTCGTACATGTCGCCAGGATGAAGCCCTTCTACTCCCGCTAGGTCAAGCTACATGTGTGTTTTTTTCTGTGCTTCCTTTAACTACTTGATGTGAACGCGCATCCTCGCCAACTACGGTTATCCTCGACCTCGCCAATCGGCATCGGGACGATGCCTTTTCCACCGGGAGGGGCAATGCCGCAATATCATCGTACTAGCGCCGCCATGTGGCGAGCTCGGGAGACTGGCACGCGCTCGTCTTCTTCGTTCTCGGTGCTCGCCCGCCAGTCGGTTCCGTGCCTGATCTTGCTGGTGCTTTTACTTAATCCTAAGTAAACCTGCCGAACCAGTTTCACTGGCTTCTGTGACAATATATTAATGATGTCCCACAGCATGTATCCTGCCAAATTCGAATGTTCGCGGACGATTTCGTAATTTATCGCCAAATAACAAACACAAGTGATCAAGAAGCCCTCCAGCAGGTCCTTAACCATATTGACAGTGGTGCAAAAATAGGCTTATGACCCTGAACCCTAGCAAATGCAAGCTTCTTTCCATTACCCGTCGCAAAAAGAATCATGCCTGCCATTACAAAATCGCTAACGAGTCCATACAATCTGTATCGTCTTTCAAGTACTTAGCCGCCACATTATCTAATGACCTAACTTGGAATGCACATGTCGCTAACGTGATATCATCTGCCAACAAAACTCTGGGATTTCTTAAACGTCACCTTCGCCTCACCTCATATCACGTGAAATTACTCGCCTACAAGTCACTCATTAGACCTAAACTTGAATATGCATCCGCCATATGGGACCCGCATCATATAAACCTCATAAACAATCTAGAAGCCGTTCAAAACCGCGCTACAAGGTTAATTCATTCTTCTTACTCGTACGACAGCAGTGTTTCAACCATAAAAGCTAAATCAGCACTATCGCCTCTTTTCGTTCGTCGTCGCATAGCCACGCTATCACTGTACCACAAACTATTTCACTCATCACTTAACCGTGCCCCCTACATCACGCCTGCATCTTACATTTCCCACCGCACTAGCCACACGCTTCAAGTATTTCACCCACGTGCCCGAACTGTTACTTTTTCAGCGTCCTTCTTCCCACGTGCAACTAAAGATTGGAACGGCCTTCCCCAGCATATCGTCGACATCAGCTGCCCTTTATCGTTTGCTAGCAATCTAAACAACATTTTTTTGTATATGATCACATATATGTCTTGTACCTTTTCTGCTCATCCCACTCCTTATGTAATACCCCGCGAGGGGTGTTTAAGTTAATAAAATGAAATGAAATGACTAAGCAACTTGGCGGGTGGGGTAGCAATTATCGTGCTCGTCGATCATCGAACTAAGAATGCCCGTCGCACTCGTCCACGCTCAATTTAAAGGCTACTCAGAACAATCTAGGTAACGTTGAAAACTGCTACTAGCACAACCTGGAACATTGTAGAAACATACGCGAGTGATCGGAATCTTCAAGACATCATTCCCGGCAAAGAAAACGATAACGCGTCGTATCGCGACAACGAGCATGAACAGACCCGGGATACAGAATTGATAAGCGCGCCAGAATAACAATGATAAGGCCGCATGCCAGCGGCTGTCGAACAGGAACAAAAAAGATTTAAACAGTTCGCGGCATTACTTCCCCCTTAAAAAAACATTGCCTCGATGTTTCAAAATAAACATAGATGAATTATCATAAACATAGCAAAGCAAACATTAATAGCCTTTAGCGCTATTAATGTTTGACCCTGACTGCTCATTGGAGGGTCCAATTCTAAAGTTAAAGCTCAGTTACTTTGGTCATCTGATCAGAAGAGAGGAGTCGCTGGAGAAAGATTTGATGTTGGGAAAGATTGAGGGTCACCGGAGAAGGGGTAGACAGCGATCGTGATGGTTAGATAGCATCCTCGAGGCGCTGCAGATGAAGTTATGTGATGTTAGGAAGATAGTGAGAGACCGGAAAGCGTGGCGTGATATGGGCCATAGGGTCACGAAGAGTCGGACACGACTGAACGACTGAGCTGAACTGAACTGAGCGCGCATAATCTGGTTAAGGCGTAAAACATGCACAATTTCTAGATGCACTCGGCGCTGCTGCTATGCTAACGCGCCGTCGGGAACGACATCTTAGTTCAATTATCCTAGTCGGCGAAGCACCTTGTACGGGCCGAAGTATCGGCGTAAAAGCTTTTCGCTCAGTCCGCGGCTGCGAATCGGCGTCCAAACCTATACTTGATCTCCCGGATTGTACTCAGCATCGCATCGTCGTAAGTTGTAACGTCGGGTATCGGTTCGTTGCTGATATTTTATGCGCATTTTGGCGAGTCTTTGGGCTTCCTCTGCACGTTGAAGGTAAGCGGCGACGTCCAGGTTCTCCTCATGGGTTACATGTGGCAGCACTGCGTCAAGCGTCGTCGTGGGCTTCCTTCTGTACACAAGGCTGAGCGGGGTCGACCTGGTTGTCTCCTGGACGGCGGAAGTATAATCAAACCTTATTGCAAAAACCAGCGTCTCCAGTGCGAAACCAGTAAGATTTTCGCGCTGGTTTTGCACTGGTTCTGCTGGGCACGCTGGAGGTCTGCGATATTCACTGGAGCAGTAACGGGAAGACACTGGCTGCACTGGTGCGATGGGAGAAAAGCGCTGGGATTAGCCTTTCGATGCTGGGTGTGTCGCTGGCATTCGCGATGCACTGGGAGAAGCGCTGTATGTGCGCTGGGGCCGCACTGTTCCCAGTGCCCCAGTATAGCCTGTGCGGCCTGCGGCGTCAGCCGGAGTAGCATCCCTCAGGGGCCAACAGGGCAACAGCGTACTCTCAATGGACCATCGCCGCGCATATGAAAAATATTTTATTTATTTATTTTATTTTATTTATTTATTACATACTGCAGACCCTTGGGTCCAAGCAGAGGGGCATAGTTGACTACAAAAAAGAGCAAAGAACAACAACAAAAGTAATAAGAAATTATACAATACTAATCGCAATGCATGGCCGTCTGTAAATTAGTGTTCCAATCTGATATTGTGCGAGGGAAAAAGGAAAACATAAACGAGTTAGTTCGAGCATAATAGGGCGTCAGTGAGTCAGGATGATGATGTCTCGTATAGCGTGTTGATGCAGGAGATATATAAGGGGACTTCTGCGGGATTCAAGTGTGGGAATAGAATTTTCTATCATTGTTTGAGAGGGTGAGTCAAACCTAGCGAATTTATTAAATATAAACCGAACTGATTTTCTTTGTATTTTCTCAAGGTGCTTGATATCGGACTTAGTGTGAGGGTCCCATGCTATGCATGCATACTCTAGCTTAGGTCTAATGAAAGAGATGTAAGAGAGTAATTTTACGGAAGAGGGTGCATTTTTTAGTTTGTGTCTCAAGAAACAGAGTTTGCGGAAGGCAGATGAGCAGATACTGTTAATATGTAAGCTCCAGGACAGAGTAGAAGTTAAGGTAACACCCAAGTATTTGTAGCTGTTAGTACTGCGCAGTGGTGAGGAACCAAGGAAGTAAGAGAAAACAAGCGGGACTTTCTTACGAGTAACACGGAGGAATACTGATTTGTCAGCGTTTATCAACATCCCCCATTCACTGCACCAATTTAATATGTTGCTTAAATCATTTTGAAGGACAATGTGATCACGTGGAATTGTTACATCTTTATACAAAATACAATCATCAGCAAACAGTCTGATTTGAACACCTGGACTCACAACATTCACGATGTCATTAATATATATTAGGAATAACAGGGGACCCAGAACACTACCTTGGGGCACCCCCGACGTGACTGGAAGAATGGCCGAGCTGCATTCGCCAATTTGAACGTACTGCGTTCGTTTAGTGAGGTAAGCAATAATCCAGTGTACAAAAATGTCAGGTATGAAAACCATTCTTAGTTTAAATATTAATTTGTCGTGCGGCACCTTATCAAACGCTTTGGTGAAATCTAAAAATATTACATCTATTTGTCCATTATTGTCGAGGGATAACGCAAAATTATGAATTACGGATACCAGTTGTGTTACAGTCGAATAACCCTTTCTGAAACCGTGCTGAAACTCTGTAAGCACATTGTTTTCAGCCAAGAATTCATTGATGCAATTTCCCACAATGTGCTCCGAGAGCTTGCAACATTGAGATGTTAAAGAGATGGGGCAATAATTTTGGAGTATTTTTTGATCTCCCTTTTTGAATACCGGAACAACTCGGGCCACCCTCCAGTCAGCCGGGAGCTCCCCCGATGAAAGTGAAACAGAAAAAATTTTAACAAGAAATTTCGCGACATGTTCAGAATACCGCTTTAGGAAGATATTCGGTATTTCGTCAGGACCACATGTAGTTTTGGTTTTTAGATTTACCAGCATATTGACAATACCAGCATAAGAAACAAAACTGGCATCAAATTCACGCTTCTTGGAAAACCCGGTAACAACATTTGATACTGAAAAGACACTTTGAAAATATTCATTAAAGTGTTGCGCTATATCTATGTCATCAGTTATCAGTGTGTCATCCACTGTTAATTGCGGAATTGATTTCTTTTTCTCCTTCATATGCTTCCAGAATTTATCAGGATCATTTTAATGAAGTTGGGCAGTGAAGTATTATAGTAATAATGTTTAGCTGTGTTCACTTTCTGTTCAAGCACATCCTGAGCTTCTTTTATTTTATTCGGATTGATATGCTTTTTCTTTAACTTCTTTAACTTTCGTTTAGCATGAATCACATCGCGTGTCATCCAGGCTGTACGCTTATGAACTTTCTTTCTCTTAGTAGGTATGAATTTTTCTACGCAGTGAAGACACATACTTTTGAAAGTATTCCAAAGGGAACAGACACTGGCGCTGTTAAAATCAGGAAGAACATTTTCCATGTAATTTATGATAGAAACGTCATCAGCATGCGAATAATATTTGTAAGAAAGCGCTGAATAATAGTTTTCCGCTATTTGCATAAGTGGAAGGGTGACGCTCACCATGCAGTGATCAGACAGTCCTTGTTCTATAGAAACGAAATATTCTGGGAAATACCGGCTAACAAAAACCAAATCCAGAATTGAGCTGCATGTTCCCTGCACACGGGTTGGTTCATGTACCACCTGCGTTAGGTTGTAACGCAGCATAATGTTGAAAGTAAGGCTAATGTTTTTGTTCTGCACATTCCCCGCATTAAGGCGCTCCCAATCAATATTTGGCAAATTAAAGTCTCCCATTAATACAATATTATTGTTCGCGTGTCTGACCATTCCTTCTTCCAATTTCTGCAAATATTCAACAGGAGCATCGGGTGGCCTGTAGATAGCATAAACAATAACGTTGTGTCCCCAACACTTTATCTTGACACGCAAACATTCAAGGTCAGGAATATCTTCCAGCTGATAGGCAGGTATGCTATTTTTGATAAGGATGGCTACACCGCCACCTCTGGTGCCTCTATCTTTTCGGAAAACAGTATAGCGTGAGGAAAATACATCGTCACCTATTTCTTCATTTAGCCAAGTCTTCGTTAACACTGTAATATGAGGATCATGCTTGAGTAATAACATTTCTAATTCATCAGTTTTATTTCTCACACTGCGGGCATTGACAGTTATGAGCCCGAGCTGCTTAAGAAGTCCTTCAGTGTCCCGTCAATCCTGTATGTGTGAGGAATCGCTAGACATGTCCGTTCCGGGAGAGGTTGTTAGGGACATTTGTACACGTTTGTTTAAACTTTCACCCAATAAAAAGTTTTTTTTACCAACTTTAAGCTTATCATGGATTAGTGAAGCTTTTATTTTAAGATCTCTTTCCCGTTTACAACTCTCTCAGAGAAGTTTTCGTTTTTTTTAATGTGGATGGAGAATAATCATTCTGGACATAAATATTAGACCCTTTTAGTTTCTTGCAGTTTGCAAAAATCGCCTTCTTTTTGTTGTAATCTTGAAGGTGGATAATTATTGGTCGGTTTTCCTTGTTTTTTCCTAGCCTGTGTATTCGGCCAATTGACTCACACTTCACGCCAAGCTTGTCGAAGTCATTGCGCATTTGTAAGAAAACAAAGGCAGTATCTTTTTTCTAGAGTTTCCATGTTTCGATAGGCCATTTCGAGCGTTTCGAGAGAGACCACGACCGCCGCTCCTCTATCTCATGGCACACTGACGATGTTAACGCATAACTAAAGCTGGAATTGAATAATGTGGGCTACCATGCATAACCAACTTCACAGCTGATTTTAAGGGCACTCTAACACAATGATTACTGCCAAAATGTTCAATGCGGGCTCCATCGCTGGCGAGCGTAGCCTGCACCACGGCCAGGTATAAACAGCAGAAAGAAAAACTGAAACGAGGAAGAGAGTAGTTTACCGAGCGATGGGCTCCATGAGAGAAAAAACAACAACATACAGCGCTTGTAATGCATAATATTTGGCGTGTTTCTCAAGCTTTTGCGCTCCTTCTTACTCTGCGTATGAAGCAGCCGAGCCCTCGGTCATTGCAACGCTTCCCGAAATGTTTACATACGAATAAGGTTTAGTTACACGCAATAAAGGGTCATCGCTGCTGCGCTTGCCGGTATTGAAGCTTGGTCGCACTTTTTTCCTTGAAGGTTTGTACTAAGGCTCCGTGTTCAGCGAAAGTAACACCCACGGTAGCAGAGCATCACCGAAGAGCCAGAGTTGGCAAATTTGCCAGCAATGTCAAACTCCATATGTTAAAATTATTCCCGTGCACAAAATAGCGCGCATAGGCACCCAGAATATTAGTTGCACGTCGTGAGAGCAGACAGCAAGCTCCAATGATCAAGAAGTCGTAATTCTTAGAGCGGTAGCAATGGCCTGTAGACTGCGAAACATGAAGTCCCAACCTTATAAATGCGGGTCATGACATAAAATACTGAAATGTTTCAAAGAAAGCCAGTTCCCGGCGTGGCCGAAGAAGATGAAGCCGTTCTGAGCGGCTGAGCCTGAAAATGTTGCTTACTGGAAACAGTGCATCGGCCATTGGCCGAGGTCTTTCGACAGCTCAGGATACTACCGAAACCTACAAAGTTGTCCTTCGACGCCTGCCCACCGGTAATGTTGTCCTTAATAACGTTTTCCTGCATGCCGACCTTAAGGGTCGCCTCTACCGAGCACCTGACTTTCGAGACGCACTTGCACAGATTTTGGACCTCCGGGAAATTTTTTGCATTGGTCAATACCAAATGAGCCACGTGTGGATGGTTACCTGCGAGGGTAGTTCTTCAAAGCAGAAGCTAATTAACAAAGCAGAGTGCCCTGTGAAAGGACTTCGGTGCATGGTGTTCGACCCGGATACAAAGAATGTCAAGGTTAAGCTCCTTTGGCTTCCCCGCTATATGGAGCACCGGAGGATTGTGGAAGCTTTCGAGCCTTATGGAACGATTCAATCTGTGGAGCGTGAAAAGTGGCGGTGCTCAAGGATGGAGCACATGGAAACGGGGAACCGTGAAATCTCCCTCACGCTCAAGGACGGAGTCAGCAAGTACAATTCCTCACACCATTAATGTTAATGGGGTGTTTAGTTCTTATCCCAGGGAGACCTCCACTGTGTCTTCGATGCAGCCGGGTAGGACATGTATGGCGTCAGGTCCGAACGCCTCGATGCACCCAGTGCCGGCGCTTTGGCCATACTGTGGAGAACTGTGTATTAAGTTCTGCCGATAGACTGCGTCAATGCCAGTGATCACGAGAAGATGACGTGGCGTCCGAACATATCATGGATGTGTCAGAGGTTGCTGATGTAACTGGTGAGTAAAGTAGTGAACCTCAAATTGATGAGGATCAGAAGCCTGCTGCACCTCACATCAGCACAGAAGAATCTGCAGTGACTGGCCATCAAGAACCAGCGTCTTCAGAGCCAAAACCGCCGGACCCGGGCCCGCCTGTGAGTGCCACTCAGGGTGCTGCGCTTGCTGCCCAAGAACCATTTGTCATTGAAGGACGTCTGGATATGCCTCCTGTGGAGCCAATGGAGAAGATACTACCAGTGGATGCTCGCCTATCTTCCTTCGTCATTGATTCTCCTTCGTCGTTGGAGGGTAACAGTGAGCCGTCTGTGGCGCCGATATCTGGTGCGTCCGGTTCTCTGTCGGCTGTCAGTGTGGCAGCGAGCGATGTGCTCCAATCAGGTTCGTGGGCCGAAGCCTTGAGTGTCTCAGAGGAGGACATGGACATCACAGTGCCTTTGAAGCGTCCCGCAAATGCTGAGGTGTGTATCGATGGTGCTGGCCAGAAGGCACACTGTGTAGAGGCTACAGGAAGGGTGACTTTAAAGAGGAGGGCGATGTCTGCCCGAAAGGCCGCCAATTTGCAGGCGGGCCACCCCATTTCAGGAAATGATGTTAAAAGGGCTAGTACCAAAAATGGCTAGCGTCGCACCATGTCAAGTCGCTACCCTTAACGTCAGGGGTATGCGTAATCGTCGAAGACAGCAGCAGTTAAGGCATCTGTTAAAGATATGGAGTGTGTCTGTAGCAGCAATTCAGGAAACAAAGTTGTCCTCCGATGAAGAGACAGAAGCTGCTCTTGAGCCGTTTTTGCCGGAATATAACATTATTGTTAGCCACGCTAGAGGCTTGTCCGGAGGGTGTATGCTATTCTTGGCCAACACGCTAGAGATGACAGCCATGTCTTATTGCATAGATGACGAGGGGCGACTTATATGCTGTGACCTCACAATCTCAGGTGTGCAGTGGCGAATTATTTGTGTTTACGCCCCTGTAAAACAGTGAGACAGAAGGCATTTTTTTCTTTCATTAGTTAACAATTTGTACATAGATCGCAAAATTATATTGTTGGGAGATTTTAATTGTGTTTGTAGGGATGAGGACCGATCAGCATTATGTAAGAGATATAACCCTAGCGCTGCATTACTTAACGATTTGGCGTGTGAATATAACCTTGTGGATGTGAGGCAGGAAAAAAGGCGACAGTATTAATTTCACTCATTTTCAGTTCTCCTGTAATGCCCGCCTTGATAGAATTTATGTTTCTTCAGTCACGTTAGCAAATGTGCTTGGTTACTGGGTGCGGCCCATCTTCTTCAGTGACCATTGTATGGTGTCTCTTCAGGTAGGGAGGTACAGTCGGCAGATACTTCACCATCGGTGGGTGCTGTGGAAGATGAATAACTGTCTGCTCTCAGGTGAAATCTTTAAGCGTGCTGTACCTACTTGTTTTAAAGACATATGGTCACGCCATGATCTGTCAGTTTTTTTCAAAAATGGGACTTGTTTTAACAGGAAACCAAAAACTTGGCAATTGAAGCCTCTGCAAGAATCGCGTTCCTAACGAGACACCACCTTCGTGAGCTTGGGCGCACTCTGAGCTACATGAGCTAGAGAGGGTTAGCCCGGGTGCCTATGTTGAAGAAATTAATAACGTAAAGGCAGAGCTTCAACAATTTGCGACGGAAAGATACAAGGGGGCCCTAATAACATCCAGGACTCGAAGGTTTCTTGACGAGCAACCTTCACGTCGGGCCCTCAGTGATGAAAGAGAGAATGCTCTTACGAAGGAAATATTGGAAATTCACTATGGTGATTGCACACATAGTGATGCTCCTAGTATTCTTGCTGCTTTCTATGATTATTATCGAAAGCTGTTCGGCAGTTGTAAAGATCCAAATCAGGGTTTCAATTATAATTCCTTACTTGAGAACTTTCCTCGACAAGACGATGTGAAGTGTGCTGTAGTACAGGGACCCATCACTTTGGACAAAATTAAATCAGCCATTTCAGACCTTCACAACCAGAAATCTCCTGGCCTAGATGGTATTACTAGCGAATTTTATAAAACATTTTCACCGTGCTTAACGCCTGTTTTGATGGAAGTATTCCTAGCATCTTATGATGTGGGTTTCCTGCCTCCCACTTTCTAATCAGACCACACAATATTATTTCCCAAAAGCAAAGATACTAATCGGTTAAAAACTTGAAGGATATCGTCCGATTTCCGTCTGTAATGTTGATTACAAAATTTTTGCCAAGGTCCTTTGTTCTCGTTTGCAACTGGTTATCATGGACTTGATAGGTTCGCATCAGGTATGTGGTATCAGATGGCGCAGTATTCAAACACACATCCATATTGCACGTTCAGTAATCGAGACAGTAATAGATGAGACAGGCCAAGTAGCTCTGATTCAAATTGACCTGGCGAAGGCGTTTGATAAAGTTCGGCACAATTTCGTGTTCGCGGTCTTGGAGAATGCAAACATTAGTGACGTTTTGCTCAAAGGCATAAGGCTGTGCTATATGAACTCGTATACAAGACTAATTGTTAATCAGGAGCTAACGAAACCTGTACCACTGTAATCATCTGTTCGTCAAGGATGTCCACTGTCTCCACTGTTGTTTGGCTTATATCTGGAACCCCTCTGTCTTAGTATAATTAACAGTGCAGCCATCCGTGGTTTCTCTCTGGTTCAATGTGAAGTTAGGATTTTAGCTTACGCGGACGATATCGCCCTCTTTTGTTCTGGCCAAAAGAGTGTACTTGAGGCTTTACACTTGACTGAACAGTTCTGCGATGTATCAGGCGCGGCCCTTAATTTAGATAAATCCAAAGGTTTTTGGTTGGGACTCTGGGGCACTAGACCAAGCCAGTTTGGAGGCATATGCTGGGACTGTAGTCCTCTTCAGTACCTAGGGGTTCCGCTGCACCAAGTTCGTAACAGCGCAGCCTACTGGGATTCACAAAAGTACCTATTCGGCAACAAACGCAGGCTTGGATGGGTAGGGAACTCTCAGTGTTTGCTAGGGCACAGGTCTGTAACATATTTTTGTTTGCAAAGCTTGCGTATGTCCTTCAAGTCCTGTATTGTGCGAGGAGGAAAGTAGAAGTTATACACAGAATATTTGCAACATTTGTGTGGCGCTCTCAATGGGAGCCCATGCGGCGGGACAACTTGTTTCTTCCCTTAGAGTCTGGTGGAGTGGGCCTTGTTCACTTGTTTGTGCATCAACTTGTTTCCCGTTTTTTCTTTTTCAAATCGGCAAACCATCCGTTTCTTGTAACTGTGCTCATTAGGCGTCTTAGTCCACATTTGCCTTACTTATTCGCACCAACTGGGCAGGCTCGTGAGGGGCGTTTATGGGGATTCCTTAAGGAGGTTGCTGACACTTTCAATTTTCTCACTCTGCGTTTCTCCGTAGATTACCTGTATAGCCTCTCGAGAAAGCAGATGACCCAGGCTCTCACTGAGTCTTTGTTCCCTACACCGTTGTATCGGCAGCCTTATCTGGGGTTTTTAGACACCACTGTTCTAAAGCGTGCTAGGCAAATGTGCATTCAGGCAGCTGCAAAAACGTTCTTTTTCAAATTACACAGAGCGACGTTGCCTGTCAAGAGATTTCTTCACAATACGGAGATGTTTGTGCCCTGGTCGGTAAATTGTCGTCTCTGTAACGTGCCTGAGAGAATTGATCATTGCTTCATTCTGTGCCGTGATGCTATGTTCTTTTGGGACATACTACAAAAAACTTTTAAAAAGGACATTGAAATTACGCCTTATACAATTAGATTTTTGCCTCCTGACAAAAACTCTCTCGTGCCTTACGATCTATTTGTGTTGATGGGACTGTTCAGCCTTTCGAAAAGTCGCATTATCGACAGGCATGCAGAGCCACCAAGGCCGTCCAAATCCGTGTTTCGGGAGCAGTGTGTTTTGGTGAGTATATGTATATGCTGCACCTGAAGAACCTCGAAACTGGATGAGTATCTAGACGCATGTGTTTGTCTCCCAGACTTTTGATATTCTGATGGTTGTGCATTGTTTAACTTTAGGCATGGGCATATTTAAGTAAGTGGAGTTGTTCCTTTTTTGCGGAAGTTTTTCCATGCAATAAAGAAAAACAAATTCTCGGCTTGGCCGAGTGGTTAGCGTGCTTAGTTATAGTGATTGACATGTGCCTAGGGACTGAGTTCGAAGCGCGCTTGGTGCACTATTTTTTTTTTTCTTTTTTTAGGTTTTTTTATGTACCTAGCTTGTTTCGTTACTTTTTGCTTTCTCATTTTTATCCCACGCCTTTTTTTCTCCGGGCGAACAATGCCGCCAGTGCGGAGCGTCCCAGTATGCCGCGTCCCAGTGGGCCCAGTTTCCAGCGTCATACTGGGACCATAATCAGGTATGGCGCTGGGGCGCTGGAACCCAGTGGAACTGGTTTTTGCAATAGGAAACATGACGTAGGGTAGAATGGCGTCCCATGTCTTCTGTTCGGCGTCGACATACATTGCCATCATATCTGCAATAATTTTATTGAGATGCCCCGTAAGTCCATTTGTCTGGGGATAAGTACGCAGTAGTTCGTCGATGGCTTGTATGACTATTCCAGAGTGGTTTGCGTCAGCTCTGCCGTAAATCCCGTTCCCTTGTCCGTGATGAGCATTGCGGGGCCGCCGTATCGCAAAGGAATTTGTTCAACAAAAAACTTAGCGCCTTCTGCCGCAGTACCATTGGTCAGTACATTTGCTTCGGCGTAGCGTGTAAGGTAGTCGGTGGCTGCCATGATCCACTTGTTACCCGCACATGAAGATGGAAAGGCGCCGGGGAAATCGATCCCAATGTGTTGAAAATGCAGGTTTGGGGGCCATATTTCAGTAGCCCAGCTGGTCTGATCGGCGGCGTCTTGCGTCGCTGGCACGTACGGCACGTTTTCACGTAAGGAACAACATTGGCAGGCAGTCGTGGCCAGTCGTACTTCTGGATTTGATGCAACGTGCGCGCAAACCCGAGATGCCCTGCTGTTGGCTCGTCGTGTAACGCATGAAGAATTTCCTGCCTGACGCTTTTAGGCTATTCAAGAAGCTACGTGGTCTTGGGAGCGAAGTTCTTCTCTACGAGGACGTCAATGCTTAAGGTGAACGACGATAACAGATGCCGAAACACAGCAGGAGGGGAAGCGGACTTGCCTTCCAAGTAATCGGCTAGGTCTCAGAGGCCAAATGGCGTCACCTTGAACTCGAAAAGGCCGTCCGGTGTGATAAATATGGTTATCTCGCGATCTTTTTCGTCGACCTCAATTTGCCAATATCCACTCTTCAGGTCCATCAATGAGAATTACCTTTCATTGCTGAGCCGGTCGAGAGTGTCGTCGATGCGAGGAAGAGGGTAAACATCTTTATTCGTTATGCTATTAGGTGGCGGCAATCAACGCAGAAGCGAAGCGTTCCCTCTTTTTCTTCACCAGAACGAGTTGTGCCGCCCAGGGGCACTTCGAAGGCTGGATCACGTCATCACGAAACATTACTTCAACTTGATCACATATAGCTTGGCGATCTCGGGGCGATACACGGTAGGGGGCTTTAACGTAGCGGCCGAGCGTGTTCTTCTGTGATAATGCGGTGCTTTGCTAACGAAGTTTGCCGTACCATCGACGCTGAAAAAAACAGTGGCTGTAGCTTTCAAGCAAAGTTCGAATCCGGTCCTTTCTGTTTTGGGGTAAAGCTGCGTTGATGTCGAACGTGGGCTGCTTTGCTCGGTTGGGTGCACCGTCGCCAGTTTGGCCGGGGAGGGCGAAGACATCTCGGGCGTCCGCCAGCTCGTCTAGGGAAGCAATCTTCATGCCCTTGTTGAGGTGCCGGTATTCTTCGGTGAAGTTTGTGATGATATTTGCGCTTGCCCATGACGGAAACGGGCGACGCTTTTTGCAACTCCAAATCCTCTGTCCAGTAACAGCTCAGTGTTTCCTTCAAAAACCCCATCCGCGTGTTCAACTTCTGTACCCACAGGGACGATGATGCTTGATCAGGACGGTATGGTCAATTACGCGTCGAGGACGTTGAAATGGACGTGATGAGTCGAAGTTCTTGTAGCAGTTGTGGCTCTCTCCGTCAATAGCTTGATGAGCCTGGATCGGAGGTCAATGATCTCCCTATATCATTTAGGAAGTCCATGCCCAGAATCACGCCGCGGGAACACTGCTGTAGGACGATGAAGCTGGTAGGGTAGGTACTTCCGTTTACTGTAACCGTTGATGAGTATCGCCCCGACGGCTTTATAAGGTTACCACTGGCGGAGCGGATTAGCGGGCCGTCCCAAGTGGTCGTTATTTTCTTGAGCTGGGTAGCAAAAGCTGCACTAATGACAGAGTAGTCGGCTCCGGTGTCCACTAGGGCGGTGACCAGACGTCCGTGGACAGCAACTTCAAGGTCGTTTGTTCGCGTCCTCGTATTCTACGTTGGCTGGGGTGTTCAATCTCTGCTTCGTTTCATGCTGAGGTCGAAGCCGAGGCACACAGTCGTCACTTCGCTGGGCGGCTGTGGTAGCTTGAAGTTTGGTCATGTCATCTTGGATGTTGACGTCGGGCGCAGCGGCGGTGTGACCTTGAAGTCTGGGCGTGTGAAGGACGCTTTCACAAGTAATGTCGGCGCCATAGTGGCGTCGTCGTTGCTCGTCGTCGGCGGCGGAGGATTTTCGTGTTTTCGCAATCAAGAACCCTCACCTCCAAAGGTTACTCTGTTTAGTTTCCCCTGTGCAGGCTTGTGAATCTTCCGCGCACACTGTCATCATAGTTACGGCCTGGCGACGTGAAGAAGGCCCTGTACGGCGATGGGGACCTGAACCTATGGCTTGGTGATGCAATCTCACCGCTACGCAGATAGCTCTCGATCTCTTAAGGTCACTCACAGGGGCGGGGTCGTGGGGTGTCGACTGCAAATTCGCTGTGGCCGATTCGTCGGTACGGGCCGTGGCGTAGAATGTGGCCGGCCTCACCGCAGTGGAAGCAAGATGGCCTGCTGTTCGCAGCCCTCCAGGCGTCGCACTTCCTGGGGCTTGGGCGTCGTTGGTAGGCTTGGCGGGCGGGGGCCAAGGGGTGGCTTTCAGGAACAGGACGGTAGCGGCGAAGGACGCCCAAGTGCAGCAGCGTAACTCATCGCTGTCGTTTCTTGCGCTGGAGCCGTCGGAGCTGTGGCTTGACGAACGCCCAGCGCCTGCTGGACGTCTTCATGGACGGCGTCCACGAGCGTCGCCAAATGGGCTTGATAGAATGATGGCAGCAATCGGCGGAGCTTCTCTTGCACGATATCCCAGATGAGGTCCCGTAGGCTTTCTCCGCTCCTAGATGCGCTGCTGTAGGAGCTTGCGCTGACCGGTTGCTGTTGTGGTCGTAGTGGGTCATCCGTATGTCCATCGTCTTTTCGACTGTTGACGCTTTACTTTCAAATTCGTCCCCAGTTTTCGCCGGATTCCGGACAAGTCCTGCAAAAAGCGACTCTTTATTGCCTCGCAAAAAAATTCACTTTCTCAAATTCGGTCATGTTACGGTCCGCGCGGCGAAACAGGTACTTCATCTTCTCAACGTAACTCAGGACAGGCTCATTTGGGAGTTGACGTCTTGATTGAAGGACGGCCTTGGCTTTTTTCTTGCAAACGACCCTTGCAAAAGCAGTCAAAAACTCATTCTTGAAGACCTCCCAATCCTTCAAAGCTGCCTCGTGATTTTCGAACCATATACGCGCAGATACATTAAGAGCAAAATAGACTTGCCTTACCTTCGCTTCGTCGTTTTAGCTGTTGAATTATGCCACACGGTCGAAAAGGTCTATCCAGTCCTCTGCATCTTCAGTGGAAAGTCCTTAGAAATGGCGGGCTCCCGGGGCGGCACCAAGACAACTGGTGCTGTTGACTGGACCATTTTCAAAGTTGGTGCCTTCCGGTGTCGAACGGGGTCAAGCAGCAGACCGTGTTCTGGTTGTAGACCTTGAAGTCGGCAGCCTGCTCGGTGACCTGTTGGCTGGTCCCCCAGGGCGACAGGAACAAGGCCGGGATCTTCGCTTGAAGGATCAACGGCAGCCTCTCCATCAGATGTCACGTTGTGGTGACAAGGTCGATGACGCAAATGAAGAGTCAGTGATTGCACTGAAGAAACTCTTTATTGGGCTTACTTGCGCCCGCAAAAAACTAAGCACCTTGGCGGCGGCGATAGTAGAGGTGTAAGGAAGATGTATCAGTGCCACCACTAACGACGATGAAGACGCCGGTCAGCTGTCGCGCGCACTGAGAGGTCAGACTGTCTTGCTCGGACACGATTGTGCTTCGCTCTACTATCTTCTGTCGCCGGTCGCCATCTCCAGTTCTCCGAATAACCCCCAATCAACCCCTGTTCATTTGCTAGAACGTGCCGGAGTTTGACCCTTAGACAATCACCGTGGAGCTCCGCAGCCGTACGATATCTATGGCCATAAACGAGGAAGGTAAACAGCCAGTGGCAGCCCCTTCGCAGTCCATTTCATGCTCCGGTACCATTCGGCAGCGAGACCCCGCAGTTATCAGCGGGCAGGGCGACCGTGACGTTGCAGATTGGTTAGCCTCGTACGAGCGGGTGAGTCATCATAACAGCTGAGATGACCGCTTGAAGATACACAACGTCATCTTCTACCTGAGTGATGTTGCTAACTTATGGTATCGAAATTATGACGCTGACATGCCAACGTGGGCTACCTTCAAGGCAAAGTTAACGGACGTTTTCGGACGTCCCACAGTGCGGAAACTACGCGCTGAAGACGCCTTGCGCGTACGAGTTCACCATGAAGGGGAAACCTTCACAGGCTACCCGCACCTGCTGCGTCCATCTCTGGCCTGGCTGTGAGGAGCAACCTTTTGGCTCACATCAAATATTTTATTCGAGATGAGGTCACCCGACAGCTTGGGCTTTTGATGGCCCACGCCCAACGTCTATAGCCTAGCTACTTACCCCTGCTATCCGACACACTATCACGCGGGAGGTTGCCGATGCACTTCCCAGCTTAGGGTAGCCAGCGCCTGTCACACCTCATGTCGACCCTGTTCCACTGCAGCCCAAACCTCTTGCTGCGCCATTGAGTTACAACCCACCTGTTGTCATGCCGCCTCTACTTGTACCAGTACAAATGCCTCCCCTATGTGCAGAAGTTACCGCCCGCCCTGCTCCGCCAGTCCTTTGCGCACGTGCCAACTATGGCGCCACCGACTGTCGCTCAACGGTACCTATCAACGGCGCCTCCCTACAGTCCTTGGCGCACGAATGACAACCAGCCTGTTTGCTATGCCTGCGGCCTTCCAGGCCACGTCACCCCCCTGTGCCGTCGTACTCTGCGTTCTGCCCCTGCACGCACTATGGCTTACAGCAAGTATCAGTACGACACCTTGCGCCCACCTTCGGGGACATCTCCAGGGCAGCCGCACAGCTAATCGGGCTGCCAGAACATTCCAATGCACCACTCACCGTCCCCTCGCCGTCAGTCAATGTCAACAATGCGACGTCGCAGCGTGACACAAGACTAAGAAAACTAGCAGCCGCAGTTCCTGGGGCACGAACTGCGCACATTTCGCCTCGTCCGTCTCCGCCGAACGTTCTCGAAGTTTTTGTTGACGGTTTTCGTGCACTTGCACTCGTCGATACAGGGGTCACTCTCTCCGTCATTAGCGAAAGTTTTTGCCGCTCGGTTCATAAAGCCACCATAAAGCCTTCTGGACTCTCTCTTCGCACCGCCAGCGCCGATTCCGTTCGTCCGTCTGCTGCTTGCACAGCGCGTGTGGTTATCGCGGACGTCTTATACACCGTCGCGTTTTTAGTGCTTGCGTCATGCTCGCATGACTGAATTCTTGGCTGGGATTTTCTTTCCCGCCACAATGCTGTTATTGACTGCGCCCGCGCTCACGTCGCCTTCTCTGCGCTCTGTAATGCGGTTCTTGACCATTCGCCGTCTTTTTCTTGCGGCAAACGTGTTGTCGCCGAAGACACCGACATTCCGCCCAGCTGTGCTGTGAGTGTTCCAGTGTGCGTATCTTTCGATGCGACTGTTCTTTTCGCGCCTCTCCCATGTTCGCCTCTAGCCGTTATCTCCTTCCCTTCGCTATAATCGATATTTACTGCGGTGCAGCTGACATTGTTATTGCGAAAGCCTCCACCGCTGTGGTCCCGCTACTTCGTAGTGATTTCCTTCGTCATATTGAAGTTGCGGACCTCATCTCGACGTTTGAGGTTGATGGGTACAGAGTGCCCACGCAGCCTCCCTAACGCCGATTACTGCATCTTCCGATATACCGAGTTGGGACCTTTTTCAATCGTCTGTGGTCAGTGACCTCAACCCGCCTTACCGTGAGCAACTGTTTGCTCTCCTCAATCAGTTCCGCTCTTCGTTTGACGGTCAGACGACTTGCTTGGGCCGTGCAACAGAGGCTGCTCACCACATCGACACCGGCAGTCATGCCCCTTTTCGCAAGCGCCTTACCGTGTTTCGCCTACGCAGCGTCGTGTTATTGTTGACAAAGTCGACGACATGCTACAACGCGGTGTAATTCAGCCTTCATCTAGTTCGTGGTCGTCTGCCGTGGTACTTGTGAAAAAGAAAGATAGCTCCATAAGATATTACATTGACTACCGCCGTCTTAATAAAATTTAACGAAGCGACCTATGCCCACTACTGCGTATTGACGACGCCATTGATAGTTTACAAGGAGCCGAGTTCTTTTCTTCCCTGGACCTGCGTTCTGGCTATTGGCAAGTCCCTAAGGCTGCGTCTGACCAACCCAAGAACGCCTTTGTTACCCCTTGTGGACTATATGAGTTCACTGTGATACCGTTTGGTCTTTGCAACGCTCCTGCTACGTTTGAGCGAATGATGGACATCTTACGCGGCCTCAAGTGGAACATTTGCCTTTGTTATTTGGATGACATCGTCGTTTTCTCTCCCGATTTTCCGACGCACCTCGTGCGCTTGCACCAAATCCTGAGCTGTCTCACTGGCGCCGGTCTCCAACTTAACCTGAAGAAATGTCGTTTTGGCGCCTGCAAGCTGACAATACTGGGTCATGTCGTGTCCAGATATGGCGTCCTGCCCAATCCGGGCAACCTACGTGCTGTCACTGCATTCCCGAAACTGACTTCTGATAAAAAGCTGCGCAGCTTCGTCTGCCTATGCTCATATTTTCGCCGTTTTGCCCGCAATTCCGCTGCCATCATTACACCGTTACAAAATTGCTGAATGGTCCCGCCGACTTGTCGACATGGACCCCACTCTGCGATGATGCTTTCACTACGCTCCGACGTCTACTAACTTCACCACCCATTCTCCGCCATTACGACCTCTCCGCTTCTACAGAGGTGCACACTGACGCCAGCGGCACCGGCCTCGGTGCTGTCCTCGCTCAACGTAAACAAGGCTTTTCCGAATATGTAGTTGCTTAAGCTAGCCGAGCGCTAAAGAAAGCTGAATCTAACTACACCGTCACGGCAAAGGAGCGTCTTGCAATTGTATGGATCTTAACAAAGTTTCGCCCTTACTTATATGACCGTCGCTTCAACGTCATCCCCGAATACCATGCCCTCTGCTGGTTGGCTTCCCTGAAAGACCATTCTGGACGCCTCGGCCGCTGGGCTCTTCGTTTTCAAGGCTTTGACTTTGACGTGATATATCGATCGGGACGCAAACAGTCCGACACTGATGCCTTGTCACGCTCGCCGCTGCCTACTCCTGCACCCTCGGGCTCGATATCCGAACCCTCCGTTGCAGCCCTCACTTCCGACTACCTGCCTTTTGAAGAACGCCGGGATCCCTGCATATATTCGGTCCTAGACGTCTTCATTCCCGCGAGCCTTTCGTCGCCAAGCTTCCCATTTTACGATCCGGGGTGGTCTGCTGTATCTCAAAAGCTATCGCCGGGATGGTTGCAAATGGTTTTTGGTCATTCCTCGCCATCTTCGCGCTGAAATGTGTGCCCATCAGCATGCCGACCCGCAAAACGCACATGCTGGCCTGTTGAAGACAGACGAGCGTCTCCACTAGCGGTAGTACTGGCGAGGGATATACAACTTCGTCCGCCGCTATATTCGCTCCTTTACTGCTTCTCAGCAGCGGAAGTCGTCTCTGCTACCCCCCCCCCCCCCCACCCTCCCCGCCGGCCCATTACAGTCATTGCCTTGTTCAGCGCAACCCTTTGATCGTGTCGGCATCGACCTCTATGGCCCCCTTCCATCTTCCACATCAGGCAACCGCTGGATTATAGTCGCCGTGGATCACCTCACTCGCTACGCAGAGACTGCCGCCCTGCCTATGGCTGGTGCTCGTGACGTCGCCTCCTTCATCCTGCTTCACTTCGTTCTACGTGATGGGGTGAACTTCTCAGTGACCGCGGCCGCGTGTTCCTATCACACGTTGTCCACGAGCTGTTAGACGCTTGCAAAATAATACATCTAACCACCACAGCTTACCATCCTCAAACCAACGGCCTCACGGAAAGGTTTAACCGAACTCTTCGTGATATGCTCGCCATGTACGTTCCTTCTGACGCGTTTAATTGGGATCAGGTGCTTCCGTACGTCACCTATGCCTCTAATTCAGCGTATCAGGCAACAACTTGATTTTCCCCAGTTTTTCTCCTATACGGCCGTGAGCCTTCCTGTCTACTGGATTCCATACTTCCTTACCACCCCGAATGTTCAGAGTACACTTTTCTTTTTGCTGTTGCCCATAATGCTAAGCAGTGTCATCAGCTAGCTCGCTCATTCACGTCGGACATTCAAGATCTTCGCCGACATGAGAGCGATCACGGCAAGCCCGCTGCTGACTTTCCTACCAACACCCTCGTTTGGATCTGTATTCCGGCTGATTCCAAATTCTCTGCAAAGTATAATGGCCCTTATCGTGTATTAGAGCGTACATCACCAGTTAACTGCGTCGGGTAGCCGGCAACGCCTTCTTCAGACCACCGTCGCTGCGGGCGAGAAGTTGTTCACGTCAGTCGACTTAAGCCATAATACGATCCTCTTGTCATACCGTCGCCTTAAGCCGCCAGGATGGCTCCCTCTTTCCGCCGGGCTAATTGTCAGAAAGAAGATGATACAGCGCCGGCACTAACGACGATGAAGACGCCGATCAGCTGGAGCGAGCACTGAGAGGTCGGACTGTCTTGTACGGACGAGATCGTGCTTCGCTCTGCGATCGTCTTGTGTCACAGGTCACCATCTCTAGTCCTCCAAATAACCCCCAATAAACCCCCCTTCAGAGGGAATTTATTGTCTTCCACACACATAGGTACTTGTATATACACACATAAGCACTGTAGTACATACATGGGAGGACAACGAAAGGTGCGACAAATTCTTTAACTAGCAAAAATCACATATTAATATTCATTCTGTGTTCATCACTACCCACAGAATACAAGCTCAAAAGAAATTACGTTGAGAAAATTATTGACAGATGATTAAATCATCTATGGCAATATAATTCCTCAAAAATCGACGTACGTAACAAATGGGGGGAGGGAGGGAGAGGTTAGTACGGCAAAGCTGGCGTAACAAGCCTGCTGCCCCGAACCTTCTTGAAGAAGAAACAGGTGCGCCAGCGCTGCAAAAACCGCGCCTCTCCATCTCTGTCCTGTTGATGAGAGAGATACTTCCACAATAAAAGACGCAGTCTCTACAGCACTGGGTACAGGGCCCTGGCTGGTTGTCTACGGACTGTAGCAAAGGAACGCCTCTTCCACGGCACAAAATATACACAGGCGACTACTAGCCGCACAAAACATCCGGGCGGCGGCCTAGCGCCAGACACCGTGCACGGAGAACATCCTTCTCATTAAGCGCCACATGACCAACGCGACTGGGTATTCAAAGCACGCGTGCCTCATGGTTTCCGTGCGACCGCAGTTTGGGCATTGGTCATTCGGCACGACATGCCACATGGCGAGGCATTCTCGGGTTGGTAACACGCCCCATCGCCGGCGCCACTCGAAATCGCAGACCTCGGAAGGACGGCTCACCGCCCACCGACGCCACTTGTTCACGGCCGTGCGAAGCTCGTCATCGCAGTTTAGACCCGAGGAGGCACCCATCCCGCTTACCTGCATTGCGGGCACCTCAAAAATATTGAGTTAAGGGAGATTGCCGTCGAACGCTGTCTTAAAGCCTGCTACCGTTTGGTAGAACCTGTGAGGCCTTTCGGCCTGTGGGACCAGGTACCGGTCTTCAGTAAAGGCCCGGCGAGATGTACTCAGCCAGTACTGTAACAGGGAGCGCCCGAGTACAGCGGATCATTGAGCAGCATGGCGACCAGTTTCGTCGCGAGCACTCGGCCCACCGTGTTGACGCAAAGCCACCCGATGCTTCCCCTTTCTGTGGCGCTGCAAGCGCGAACGCACCGGACGTGCAGCGCATCTGCTCCGCCAACTTTGTCAGGAAGCACAGAAACATTTCTCTGACTCCCGAATGAACGTATTCATCAGATACGTGAACTCATCTAGCGTCTGAAGACATCATTCTCAACCAGGTGTGGCCAATGTTCGCCGATTTTCGAGTGCCACATTGTTGGCCAAGTGAATGCGGAGCTGGGCCTAAAGGATCCGGCTCCCCGGGCGCTGTCGCCGGAGCACGCTCAACGCTCCTGTGACTAACCTGGCCACCAAAATGCTTCACGGATACGACCCTACGACTCTCTCGTGGGCAAACATCCCTACAAGTCAGCTTGCGGCCCCAGCGAAGCCACTTTCATCTTCGCAAGAGGCTGCATTCCAAGTTATGCAGAGACGCCGTCGCCAACAAAGCAAGGGTGTGGAGCCAACTACAAGCTCCACACGTAATTCGTCGAAACGGAAGAATCGCGCTCTCTCCATCACGACTTTTATAAAGAAACAGAAGACGCCGGCATCTTCATGGGTTCCCAAATTAACTGTGCACATTCAACCCGGGGACTAAGTGGTAGTGCTCAAGCCTACAACAACGGTTTCCCTGAAGACAGCGTTCCAAGCAGGTGAGTTGAGCGGTGTCCTCACGCATTACGCTCGACCGACTCAACTCAGCGCCTTAACTATCAGCCCTAGTTGGAAACAGAACTTAGTGGTGTGTGGCGCGCAAGAAGAGGAGGTGGTGCGATGCTTGTTTACACACTTTCATCTTCCCTCTGGCCAGGGACTCATTCGGATGCGTGGACATGGAAAACTGACTGGTGATGTGTGCCGTGGGGTTATCACGGTGCACAATCGTGAAACCAGTGAATCACTTCAACCCAAACTGAATAAACCCAAACTAAAGCCAAAGTAGTCCGGACCGTAATGAGATTGTCGGCAGGTAAAAACAGTCAGAAGTTCCACCAGTTACGAAGGACGAGGTCAAGAAAGCATTACAAACTATGAAAAGGGGGAAATCAGCTGGAGAGGATGGGATAACTACATATTTGCTAAAGAACGGGAGGGAAATCGTGTTAGAAAAGCGGGCCACCCTGTATACTCAGTGCCTGATGTCATCGACGGTACCGGAACCATGGAAGAATGCAAACATTATCCTCATTCATAAGAAAGGGGACTCTAAGGGCCTTAGAAATCACACACCAATCAGCTTACTGTCTGTTGCGTATAAAGTACTTACTAAGGTAATCACTAATAGAATCAGGACAACCTTAGGCTGCAATCAAGCAAAGGATCAAGCAGGTTTTCGGAAACGGTACTCTACTATTGATCATATCCATACCATCAATCAGGTGATAGAAAAATGCTCGGAATACAACCAGCCCTTATACATAGCATTCATTGATTACGAAAAAGCATTTGAATCAGTTGAAACCTCGGCGGTGATGCAGGCATCGCGAAATCAGGGGGTAGACGAGCTGTACGTGAAAGTGCTGGAAGATATATATAGTGGCTGCACAGCAACCATAGTTCTGCACAAAGAAAGTAACAAAATTCCCATAAAGAAAGGTGTTAGGGAAGGAGAAACAATCTCTCCAGTACTATTCACAGCTTGTTTAGAGGAAGTATTCAGACTTGGAATGGGAGCAGTTAGGGATAAGGGTAGATGGAGAATACCTCAGTAATCTGCGATTTGCTGACGACATTGCCTTGCTAAGCAACTCGGGGGATGAACTGCAAATATTGATTGATGACCTAGGTAGGAAAAGTAGAAAGGTAGGCTTGAAAATCAATATGCAGAAGACTAAGGTAATGCTCAACAGCCTCGGAAGGGAACAGCAGTTTACATTAGGTAGCGAAGTACTGGAAGTAGTAGGCGAATATGTCTACTTAGGACAGGCAGTAACCGCAGATCCGGACCATGAAAAGGAAATAACAAGAATAAGATTGGGATGGAGCGCATTTGGTAAGCACTCGCAGATTATGACTAGCAGCTTACTGGTATCGCTCAAGAGGAAAGTACACAACAGATGCATCTTGCCTGTACTCACCTATGGGGCTGAAACATGGAGGCTAACCAAGAGAGTTCTACTTAAGTTAAGGACAAACCAGAGGGCTATGGAACAAAAATGGTAGGGGTAAGGTTAAGAGACAGAAAGCGTGCAGAGTGGGTCAGAGAAATAACCCAAGTTACCGACATTCAAGTCGAAATTAAGAAGAAATGGGCATGGGCAGGAGATGCAGTGCGAAGAGAGGATAACCGATGGGCGCTGAGGGTAACAAACTGGATTCCGAGGGAAGGAAAGTGTAGCAGAGGGCGGCAGAAAGTTAGGTGGGCGGATGAGATTAAGAAGCTCGCAAGGGTCAAGTGGATGCAGCTAGCACAGAACCGGGCTAAGTGGAGAAATATGGGAGAGGCCTTCGCCCTGCAGTGGGTATAATCAGGCTGATAATGATGATGGGTCTCAGGCGCCGCATCAACCTGGCTAGCCGTTCTCTTGATACAACTTCGTTGCTGGCTAGCCCTTGGTCAAGTGCCTTCCACGGGAGGCTCGCCTCGTATCGCCCATCGGTCAAAGTCAGAGAACGAGTGAAGTCTTTTCTTACTTCCTGCTCATGGCTTCCAAGTAAGCAGCAACTTGAGGAGACCGAGGCTCTCCAGCTCCCAGAACGCTCAAAGTTCTTCTGACAGGTTGGCGTCCATGTCACAGACGCTGGTGCGCTGAACGGCAACGGTGGAACATGACACACCCGAAGCAGACAGTGGTATCGGCCCTTGCAAGGTCCAGCCGAAGTCCGTCTTGAGCGCCACCAAGGCACCTTGCACTTTCTTTTCTTTTGCGTGCACAACAGTCCAATAATAATCAGAGCGTATTAGAATTTTGATGCCTTTTGTGAAAAGGCGAGTTGGTGAGATGGGGACATCCGCTAATTTCAAATCAGCCACCTGACTAATCTCAACAGTGTTTTCTGGAAGCAGCAGTTGGTTGGAGCAGATTTCTTCAATTTCGAGGGCTCCTTGCGGTCGTACTGGCTTCGTAGTCGGAGCTTCACTCTGTGCCGTTATTTCTTCATAACTTTGGTCGCGCCGCCGAAAGGGTAAATGGTCACTTCCTCTTCACCGATCGCCTCAAGGTCTAGTATTCGCGAGAGCTTCTCCGTTATAAACGATCGCTGACCGCCTCCGTCGAACATACATCGAGCGAGGCGTTTTCTTTTCGGTCCGTCGACCCAAACCTGCGCCGTCTGCAGCAGCACGGCGCTTTTATTGCTGTTGCAAAGAGACGCTGTTGAGTGCAACCGAGTAGCAGTCTCGCCCTCGGCGTTCGGCGCCGGCGAATAACAAAGCGAGGTGATTTGTCGTCGGCCACACTTCGCGCGTAAGTGTCCAATTCTTACACCCGTTCGTCATGTGCCCTTTTTCGCGCATCGGTAGCACCTCCCTTCGTTTCGGAATTTTCTTTTCTTAATCTGCCACCTGATGCCTCTCTGAAGCGCAGAGAGGGCATCTTTTCCTGCTCAATTTGGCACCGACCTGGACGCTGGCCGCTGAGCCCTTGCCGTAGACGTTGTTGAGACGCCGTTCACTGGCGCGGTCAAGTCGCGTTTGCTAAGGAGCGTTCATGCTTCCTCCGTGTACCTTTTCCCTGCTCTCCACTTCCAGGCGAGCTGATTGCAGGATGGCTTCGAGACTCAAGCTGTCGAGCACGTCCTTGTCTGCAGTGTTGGCCTTATGGTACTCAACAGCCCATTCGGCCGGCAAACCCGAAGCAAAGCCGCGCACAACATCGCACCACCATCATCATCATCAGCCTGATTATACCCACTGCAGGGCGAAGGCCTCTCCCATATTTCTCCACTGAACCCGGTCCTGTGCTAGCTGCATCCACTTGACCCCTGCGAACTTCCTAATCTCATCCGCCCACCTCACTTTCTGCCGCCCCCTGCTACGCTTTCCTTCCCTTGGAATCCAATTTGTTACTCTCAGTGACCATCGGTTATCCTCTCTTCGCACTACATGTCCTGCCCATGTCCATTTCTTCTTCTTAATTTCCACTAGAATGTCGTTAACTTGAGTTATTTCTCTGACCCACTCTGCACGCTTTCTATCTGTTAATGTTACCCCTACCATTTTTCGTTCCATAGCCCTCTGGGTTGTCCTCAACTTAAGTAGAACTCTCTTGGTTAGCCTCCACGTTTCAGCCCCATAGGTGAGTACAGGCAAGATGCAACTGTTGTATACTTTCCTCTTGAGCGATACCGGTAAACTGCTAGTCATAATCTGCGAGTGCTTGCCAAATGCGCTCCATCCCAATCTTATTCTTCTTGTTATTTCCTTTTCATGGTCCGGATCTGCGGTTACTACCTGTCCTAAGTAGATATATTCGCCTACTTCTTCCAGTATTTCGCTACCTAATGTAAACTCCTGTTCCTTCCCGAGGCTGTTGAACATTACCTTAGTCTTCTGCATATTGATTTTCAAGCCTACCTTTCTACTTTTCCTGTCTAGGTCATCAATCATTATTTGCAGTTCATCTCCCGAGTTGCTTAGCAAGGCAATGTCATCAGCAAATCGCAGATTACTGAGGTATTCTCCATCTACCCTTATCCCTAACTGCTCCCATTCCAAGTCTCTGAATACTTCCTCTAAGCAAGCTGTGAATAGTACTGGGGAGATTGTGTCTCCTTGCCTAACACCTCTCTTTATGGGAATTTTGTTACTTTCCTTATGCAGAACTATGGTTGCTGTGCAGCCACTATATATATCTTCCATATATATATATGGAAGATATCCATCGCACCATAGCTGTCCGATTTTACGCCTAAAGTTTCAAGTGCTGCGATGTTTCGCTGAACATGATCGTGGAGGCGTCGCAGCGTGTTCACGCCTCTGAGAGCTCTAACCTGGGGAAAGTTTAACAGCTGCGTAAGGTGTTCTTGCACGAGCATCGTCCTGACGCCCGAAATGCTCTTGGAGTGTTTTTACAGCATAGTCGTAATTCTTCTCCGTCGCTTGGACACTGGTCAAAGCTGCCGCCGCGTTTCCTGTCAATTCTGTCCGCAGGTACAGGAACTTTTCTATGTTAGTCAAGCCATTATTCTCGTGGACTGCTTGACGGAATTTTTGCCAGAACGGTTGCCAGTCGAGCTTGTTGCCGCTGAATTTCTGAAGCTCCAGCTTAAGCAATCTCAGTTGTCCCAAACGGGCAGCAGATGATCCGGACGCGGTTTCTTGTGCATTGAATGTGCTTGTTACACAGTTAAAACTTATTTCACTGAAACGCCGAAGCTTTGTCCGCATTCGTGTCATGAGAGCTTGGCACTGACGAACACCTTTGTATTCTTCCGCGAGGTCTTCGTCACGCACATGCGGCATCTGTCTAAAATCTCTCGAAACAATGTTCAACTCATCTGATACTTCCGCAATGAGGTCTTGTTGCTGGGGGCCGAAGTCATTCGCCGTCGTTAGTCGCTCAAGCTCCTCGTTGAGTCGGTTCAGTTCGGCACGCGTGACGTCTCTCTTTGCTTGGAGACGCTCCATCATCGCTGTCTTCCGTTGCAGTTGGAACGCTGTTATCAAGTTGGCGTTGTTCATCGCCTACTCTCGGGTTTCGCCGCCAAAAAATGTGTTCGCTATTCAATGACGTTAGGGAGAACGTTTAAAACAACAACCATATGACTTTTAATTTTCCATACTGCACTCACTATGACACTGGTCGGAGAGCATCTCAAGGAACAATCGCACTGCTCCAGATACATTGAGTGTCTTCTCCTTGAAGGGAGCGCTCCTCCCGCTCGCCACCCGCCGACCACACAACACACGCGCACACAGCCGTACCCCCCGGGGGAAGAATGGGTGATTCCGGTCCGTATACGTTCCTCCCCAGGAGTCAGTGGGATATGGCCCAGATCTCGTGCTTTGAAGACCACAGTAGCGGAGGCGGCACAAGGAATATTCAACAGTGTTTCGCCGCGAGGTGTTGGCGGCATGTTGCAGTTTTCGAATGAGGTTTTTGAAAGCTGGAATCAGCGGTGAAGCAGTGTTTGTCGTGTGCTTTTCTTATGCCAATCTCAAGTGAGATAGTATGAAGAATTAAACAAGAGTAAATGGGGTACGCCTCAATTAGCAGATGAGCCAACCCCAGACGAAGACAAGTCCACTTGTTGAAACGATGGCTGATCTGCAAACTGAGGCGTACCCCATTTAGCCTTGTTCAGTTCTTCTTCATACCGTGCAGACCATCTTCTTCATTTCGTTCTACCTTGATTCTCATGTGAGATGGAATCTTTGGGGTAGTGATTTCTAGCATTGCAGACATGCCGTTTACAAATGAAGAGAAAGCAGACATGGTTCTGGCTTTAGGTGCATGTCACGGGAACAGAAGGCGCGCTGCAGTCCTTATGCAACAATGGCATCCAGGCAGGCGCCCAATTTCAGTAACGATCCTGCGTGCCTTCGAGACGCTGCGACGGACGGGCTGTTTTACGTCCACGCGACACAGCGCGCCTGTTTTTAGCGATATTCTAAGACGCATGTTTTATCGCTGTTCGCTTTGGAACTCCAAGCAAGCGTCCGCAGCGAGAGCCATGATACCGGAGTCTCCAGGTCATCCGTTTGGCGAATATTGCGAAAACACCTCTTGCATCCGTACTACGTACAGCCGCATCAAAATCTGTCGCCGCGGCACTTTCAAAACAGGACCGATTTTGCTAATTGGATCCTGATAAAGATGCAGGACGACCCAGATTTTTTTAACAAAGTGTTATGAAGTGATGAAGCGAGTTTTTCGCGCAATGCAGAGTTGAACCTGCACAATGCTGATTACTGGAGCGATTCAAATCCCTACTGGGTTTTACAGATGCTGCACCAGTACTAGTGGTCATTTAATGTTTGGTGTAGATGTTTCGACGGTGGTTTTCCCGCGCCTGTTTTTCGACCAGACACTGACGGCAGATCGCTACACCAATAATACCCTCAGAGGATATGTTGACGACTTCCTTTCGCCACGCTTACAAATGTGTGGTTTCAGCACGATCGCACCACCGCGCACACCAGCGCCAAGGCTCGCACCTGGCTTTCGCAGCGTTTCCGCAGAAATAGATAGGACGAATAGGTCCCGTGAATTGGCCAGCCAGGTCTCCTAATATAGGTGTTGTCTTCATCCTTGTCCTTTGTCTCCGCGCTGTTATTCCTTAATAATATGACAGCTCTGGACTACTTTTTGTGGGGTTATATCAAGGACAAGGTGTACAGCACACTAGCGTCCACACCACAAGACCTTAAAGACAAATAACGGAAGTATGTTTGAACATGCCTGATGCTGTCATACGAAATGAAACGGCTGATTTGATTACAAGATGCCATAGCTGTATCGTTGCCCAAGGTGCCCTATTCGAGCACTTTGTATAATTGGCAAGAAACTGAAATGAACTGGGGTCAGGAAAGCTGCATGCCACGGATTTCATCGCCGTACAGCCAAGCCATAAACCGCTAGTTTTATTTTCTTTGCAACTGGCAAATAAAGCTCCGCTCATTTGAAACCTTCGAGCTTGGCAGTCTTTTCGCGACTGCAAAGCGCAACGCGCTCGCTGCAATTTACACCGTCACGCACGAACTGACTGACACGGCCGAAGATACCACCACCAAGATATCGGCCTGCCGCTGAAACGGGGCCGTCACATTAATACTGGAGTCGTCATAACAACGGATGACCGCGTGAAAATCAACAACGTCCTTTTCTACCTCAGTGACGTTGCTAACCTATGGTATCGAAATCATTAGGCCACGTCGCCCGCCTGTGCAGTCGTACCCTGCGTTTTGCCCCTGCACGCACTATGGCTTACAGCAATTATCAGTACGAAACCTCGCGCCCACCTTCGGTGACATTTCCCGGGCAGCCGCACAACTCGTCGGGCGGGCAGCAAATTTCATTGCACCGCTCGCCGTCCCCTTGCCGTCGGTCCCTGTCACCAAAGCGGCGTTGCAGCGTGACACAAGACTCGGAAAACTAGCAGCCGAAGTTCATGGGGCACGAACTGCGCACATTTCGCCTACCACAAGCCCTCGTCTGTCTCTGCCGAACGTTGTCGCAGTTGTGTTTACGGTGTTCATGCCCTTGCACTCGTCGATACAGGGGCCGCTCTCTCCGTCATTAGTGAAAGTTTTTGCCGCTCGCTTCGTACTCTTTCCTCACACCGTCAGCGAAGATTCCGCTCATCCGTCTGCTGCTTGCACAACACGTGTCGTTATCGCGGACGTCTTATACATCGTCGAGGTTTTAGTGCTTGCGTCATGCCCGCATGACTTAATTCTTGGCTGGGAATTCCTGTCCCGCCACAACGCTCTTATTGACTGCGCCGCGCCTTTGTGACGCGGTCTTGACGATGCGCCGTCTTTGTCTTGCGCCAAGCTTTTCGCCGATAATGGCAGCGTTTGGGCCGACATTGCCGACGACACCGACATTGCGCCCAACAGTACTGTGATTGTTCCCGTGTGCCGTAGAGAGAAGCCTCGTCCGAACAAGACAATCCGAGCTTCCAGTGCGTGTGCCAGCTGGTCGGCCAAGACCCCAGCAGTCTTCATCGTCGTTTGTGTCAGCGCTGTATCATCTTCTTCCTTACAATATATATATATATATATATATATATATATATATATATATATATATATATATATATATATATATATATATATATATATATATATATATATATATATATATATATATATGCAGATCAATCAAGGGGAAATGAGGGTGCTCGTTAAATTACATGAAGGAAAGAAGCCAACAGTCGGCGAGGCCAAGGAAAGCGTTGGGGATGGTACTTTGTCTTTTTTTTTTTTTTTAAATGTTTACTTGGATAATCACAGAAATTAGTAATGTAATATGTTTATGGGAAAGATAACTAGACAGAAAGTAGAAGAAAAAACAACGTGCCGATGGTGGGATCCGAACCCACGACCTCCGAATAACGCGTCCGGTGCTCTTCCAACTGAGCTACATCGGCCGCTGTCCCCCCTGCTACTTTCTTGGGTATTTATGTGGTCTGTATACGAACCTTGAGAGTGTTCACCAGCGCCACCCTCAGCCATAGCGGCGGACGTGGGACGTCCTTCGTTACCGCCAGCGTCACGTAGAACGTGATCAAGAGCGAGGGCGAAAGCTGTGCTAGAACCCTCTTACGCTACCTATGGCTTCAAGACTGCCAGAACCGAGACCCCCGTAAGCTACAAGCAGATCAATCAAGGGGAAATGAGGGTGCTCGTTAAATTACATGAAGGAAAGAAGCCAACAGTCGGCGAGGCCAAGGAAAGCGTTGGGGATGGTACTTTGTCTTTTTTTTTTTTTTTTTAATGTTTACTTGGATAATCACAGAAATTAGTAATGTAATATGTTTATGGGAAAGATAACTAGACAGAAAGTAGAAGAAAAAACAACGTGCCGATGGTGGGATCCGAACCCACGACCTCCGAATAACGCGTCCGGTGCTCTTCCAACTGAGCTACATCGGCCGCTGTCCCCCCTGCTACTTTCTTGGGTATTTATGTGGTCTGTATACGAACCTTGAGAGTGTTCACCAGCGCCACCCTCAGCCATAGCGGCGGACGTGGGACGTCCTTCGTTACCGCCAGCGTCACGTAGAACGTGATCAAGAGCGAGGGCGAAAGCTGTGCTAGAACCCTCTTACGCTACCTATGGCTTCAAGACTGCCAGAACCGAGACCCCCGTAAGCTACAAGCAGATCAATCAAGGGGAAATGAGGGTGCTCGTTAAATTACATGAAGGAAAGAAGCCAACAGTCGGCGAGGCCAAGGAAAGCGTTGGGGATGGTACTTTGTCTTTTTTTTTTTTAATGTTTACTTGAATAATCACAGAAATTAGTAATGTAATATGTTTATGGGAAAGATAACTAGACAGAAAGTAGAAGAAAAAACAACGTGCCGATGGTGGGATCCGAACCCACGACCTCCGAATAACGCGTCCGGTGCTCTTCCAACTGAGCTACATCGGCCGCTGTCCCCCCTGCTACTTTCTTGGGTATTTATGTGGTCTGTATACGAACCTTGAGAGTGTTCACCAGCGCCACCCTCAGCCATAGCGGCGGACGTGGGACGTCCTTCGTTACCGCCAGCGTCACGTAGAACGTGATCAAGAGCGAGGGCGAAAGCTGTGCTAGAACCCTCTTACGCTACCTATGGCTTCAAGACTGCCAGAACCGAGACCCCCGTAAGCTACAAGCAGATCAATCAAGGGGAAATGAGGGTGCTCGTTAAATTACATGAAGGAAAGAAGCCAACAGTCGGCGAGGCCAAGGAAAGCGTTGGGGATGGTACTTTGTCTTTTTTTTTTTTTTTTTTAAATGTTTACTTGGATAATCACAGAAATTAGTAATGTAATATGTTTATGGGAAAGATAACTAGACAGAAAGTAGAAGAAAAAACAACGTGCCGATGGTGGGATCCGAACCCACGACCTCCGAATAACGCGTCCGGTGCTCTTCCAACTGGTGAACACTCTCAAGGTTCGTATACAGACCACATAAATACCCAAGAAAGTAGCAGGGGGGACAGCGGCCGATGTAGCTCAGTTGGAAGAGCACCGGACGCGTTATTCGGAGGTCGTGGGTTCGGATCCCACCATCGGCACGTTGTTTTTTCTTCTACTTTCTGTCTAGTTATCTTTCCCATAAACATATTACATTACTAATTTCTGTGATTATCCAAGTAAACATTTTAAAAAAAAAAAAAAAAAAGACAAAGTACCATCCCCAACGCTTTTCTTGGCCTCGCCGACTGTTGGCTTCTTTCCTTCATATATATATATATATATATATATATATATATATATATATATATATATATATATATATATATATATATATATATATATATATATAATTTTGTAAAAAGCACGCTTAAAGCATCGCTTTCACGCTGCATTCCGCCGCTCCTTGTATAGAAATGCATCGATGGTGGTGCACTTTTCTTCAGGTATCTTCACTCCAATTACGAGGCATGCCTAACTAAAACCCTCTAGAAGTTAAACAATCTGTGGACTCCAGATTTATTAATATATTATGCAGAATGCGAAACTTCCTTCTGCCGAACAAGCAGCAGATGGAGAGCCCATAACACACACACGTACATACATAATGTTGGAATTATTGCAGTCATCTGCAAATTGTGACGCTTTTGAGTGCAGCACATTGCCAGCTTTTATTTTACCGTGTGGCTATAATTCAGGAGATGAGGCTGATTTTTTGTGCCTCTGTGATCTGGTAACTTCTTGTTTAAGCATCTGTCTGTCTGACCAATATAATTTTTGCCGCAGGGTAATGGGATCGAATAAACGACACCCGAAAAACATGCAATAAATGGATCCCTATTCTTTGTAGGGCATTCTGGATTGTTTTCCTCGGAACCATTAACCTACTTACAAAGTCTGGAAAGGCGTAGGGGGGCCGAGAAGATAACTTCTACTCCTGCTATTTTCCAATTCTTTTAAGATTATGTGAAATTTGGTGGGTGTAGAGAATAACAGACAGCTTTTTATTGTGAACTCATTCATTCCTAGGGGATAGGTTATTTCCTTGCATAACTGAGCTTTTTCTCAGCAACCGAAGACATTAGCAGGGCCTAGCACCCGGAATTTTAGTAATGTTTGAGCTTGGCTGGCGAATCTCCGTTCTAGACAATGCTCACAGTATTTGCGTAAAGCTTTGTGGAAGAGGTGACTTGGATTATATTTCTTTTTACTAATTCAGAATGTGCCGACTCTAAAGGTAACAGTGGATTGCTGGCTCTAAGCTCAAAGCTCCAGCAGACGCGCTCCACCAAAAAAAAAAAAAAATCTACTTCAAATCCAGCAAACGAATGCAGTCATTTTCTGGCTTTTCACTAGTTAAAACAAGGAGGGATTATCTGAAAAAATCCAGCACCTCTGTGTTTCGACTGTGAACGTGGTGTCAGGGCAGCCGAGAAGAATTCGGTAATTGTCGACGTCGCTGAACGTTTTCAGAACTGGCAAATGTTCGATCTTTTTGCTTACATCTCTGTCATGCATGGGCAGAAAAAAGTCGTTCAAGATTGGAGCGATGCAGGCTCCTATACATATGCCCTGCTTTCGAAAAAAAAAGAGCCATTCCAGTCAGCATAAGTGGACTTCAGGCACATGGATAATAAATCTAAAAAGCCACTAACAGAAAATCCGCAGGCGTTATGGAAGGCGACAACTCCGTACCTACGCCCTTAATTTTGGCTCCACATCAACGTCGCCGGTTCCACATAAGTTCCAGATGAATCATTTATTACAGATAATTTATATGGAACCAGACGCTATCAGGTTACTCTATGTGGAACGCTACACTTATGTCACGTCTCTGGCTCGCTTTTTAACTGGAAATACCACGTTTTATTTGCAAGGGTGAAGGAACGGGCTAGTTGGTAAATCATCTTGCTGTGTTGTCGTTCCCTTTATGTGTCTGTGCTTTGAAGTGTGCTGTTTTGCTCTCCAAGACCACGATTTAGCTGGAACGTACTCTATTTAATTGAAACAGTCGTTTTTCCATCTTCAGCGCGTTCCACTTAGCCACAACGTGTTTGAAAGAAACATTGTTGTTCCAGATAAACATCGGCGCTGTCGGAAAAGAAACAGTTTATTACACTGGAAAACTTCCTCTGGTGTTTTTCCCTCTGAGCAGGTGGCACTGTTTGAAATTTGGACCAAACGTTAATTAGTGCCCACTGATCCAACTAAAGGAGCAAACAGAATCGTAAATTTTCCATTTGAAATGAGATTTTTTTTTGACTGGGTGGTTACAGTAGAGCACTGAAAATGTTTAAAAGCGTACTGTATACATTTGATTCCAAGTTTGATTCTTTTTTTATTATTGGCTTGACATTTAGAGCAGAGATTACTTCTGTATTTTTTACATTTGCATAATACTTGGCACTGACGAGGGTTATCGCTCCAGAGATGAAAATATTAGGCTTGTATATGGATTCTTTCTTTTTATCTTGGATATTGGTACAATTCTAATTCCCTGCACAGATGCCATATGTGTCTCGTACATTCTGGGGCTGCAGATGTTTATTACATAAATTTTCTTTTGATTTCTTTCCGGCTGTTCGTAACCGGAAATAGAACTCTACTTTTGGAGAAGCCGCTTCGACCGCTGAATTTTAAAAAAACGTTTTCGTCTTTCAAACGACCCGCAATGCCGTGATGATTCAATGTCGAAGAAGGCCAAATGAATATACATAATCCAAAGAGAATTGAGGGACGAAATATTCGTGTACATAATCTCATGCGCTAGCGAATTGGTGTTTGGTGGTGGGCCACTCATATTTTATTGTCACCAATAAATTGCCGATATAAAATGTAGGTTGAACACTATTTTTGTTAAAGTTCGGAGGAGGTCAAATTTCGGGTGTCCATGCCCACGAATTTTGAGAATGCGGTCAAACACTCTCTGTTGACAGGTTCCGCGGACAGATTCTTCATATTGCAGCGAAACCTTCAAAACTGTATTTGTTGTTTTTTTAACAGCCGCCGGCATACAGGCTTATCGCTCTGATTCTGGACCGCGTATCAGTTCCGTAATCTTTGTTAATGCTCGGTGTTGCGAGTCACACCTTTATCAGTTTCGTTGCAGCGCAAGATGCACCGAGATCTGTCTCGAAGGTTCCGGCCACTCGGGTGTCTTTCCACAATGTTCCAGCCCGTTCTGGTAGCTGTTTGCGACGTTATCTAGATTGTTTTGTGCAGCCTTTAAATTGAGCGTTGACACGTGTGACGAGCATTCTTTGTTCGACGATCGACGAGCACGTTTGTTTCTATCGCCGCCGCCGAGTTGCTTAGTTCTTTTGCGGGCGCAAGTCAGCCCAAATAAAGTTTCTTTAGTGCAATCTTCGACCTCGTCACCACTACGTGACAATATATGGTCTGTTATACTAACGAGTTAAAATAATGAAGGCCCGCAGCATTGCATGGGCGCACTCATTTCACCGCCTGGGGTCGGTATATATAGGCGCGGAAAGGACAGAGCTGTGGCATCTGCGGTCAGCTGCAAGCACGCTGCCGGAGCTAACCACGGAGGCAACGGCACAGCACACCGGCGCCCTTTACGTTTCGCTTTTATTTGCAAACGCGGCTAGGACGGTTGGGTTGAAACATTATTTCCTGTGCCGGTTGAGACACTCTGACAGTTTTGTACGACGCCCTCTATATCACATTCGCGGCGGCGGTGATTTTCTCAACATCGATGAAGGCTAAAGCAAGCCGCAGCGTGTTTAGGTGAAAATGGAGCCCTCAATTTTACATGCCAAGTTTCTTTATTGCTAAAATTTACAAGCAAAACCAAATAAAACTATTTACCGCAAAACGTCGGCATGAACATGGAAGCTCTCTATTCCACAAGTTCCTGGGCAGCACGCTGCGCGAACGAACGCTTGGTAACAAGTTTTTGCAACCGTTTGATTCACGCTACAAGCATGTGCGTGCCAGTTACCTTACCCATCGTGCCTAAGTGAGCGTCCGCTTCGAAAAAGCTCGTCACGATGCTTGTCACAGAAAGTTCAATCTCCATAAGCAGACTAAACATTTAGTATACCTGCCACTATCAGGTAGGCATGACTGTGTACTTTGTTCCGTGACGCCGAGCTCGAGCCCCGTCGAAGATTGCAACATAGCGAACGAAACTCGGCAGCTTATACGCAGTACGCATCAGCAGGAGGGCGACCCGTAACGCGCGGGACAAGGAAAGTGGTGCGAGGCCCTTCATCACGATAAGCCATGGGCACGTTCCCGATGGCCACGAATCGGGGCTCCTTATCAACCATATACTTCATTTTCTTGCGCTCCTCAGTGCTCTTCCTTTTTTGTCGCACCTAGATCAGTGGAAGCTCATTGATTTCGAAGCTCCTTAAAATGAAAGTCCGCGAGTAATTAATGTCGGAAGCGAATGAAGAACACGCAAGGTATGCGCCTCCACGGCACCCTTCAGCCTGCCTGGTGCCTAGGTAAGAGCTGACTGCTTGAAAACGTTGCGCTTTGATTGAAATCGCGATGGCTCGTCACAAAGAGATAGTATCGTTTCCCTAACCCGCAAACCAAGACTTCTCGCAAACATTCATGATGTGCCTTTGTTTTTTGCTCGCTGTTACACACTTTTTCGCGAAAGCAGCCCTACAGAAAGCGCAGTCTGTGCTCTAAACAATTACCTAAAGACTGATGCAAGTACGCAGGTTCTATTTTGGTCCCGGCGGCCGCTTTTCGATGGAGGTAAAAATCGTGCCTCCCACGTGCTGCGCGAAGTCAAAGAACCCCTCAAGGTTCAAATTTACTGAGATGCCCACAAAGGCATCCCTCATAGCCTGTGTCGTGTTGCTGTGTTACTCCATATAAGACAAAAAGAACACCGAATTGTGCAGACAACAAACCTACGCTATTGTGCCCATTTTGCTCTGATTAATTTACTATTGAGTGTTTAGGATTAAAGTTGTACCCTGTTGGAATCCCAGTCTAGTTTTCAGTTGGTCATTTATATATCACTCAAGTACAAATAGTCATCTCCTTGGTAACTCCTGATATTAGTCGATAAGTGATATTGTCACGTAGTGGCGACAAGGCCGTTGACACCAAAAGAAGACACAGGCTTGATGGTACTAAAATTAACTCTTTATTGGGCTGACTTGCGCCCGCAAAATAACTAAGCAACTCGGCGGCGGCGACAGCAAAAAAAAAAAAACATACTCGTTGATCGTCGAACAAAGAATGCCCGTCACACTCGGCAACGCTCAATTTAAAGGCTGCACAGAACAATCTAGATAACGTGACAGCAAAAAAAAAAAACATACTCGTTGATCGTCGAACAAAGAATGCCCGTCACACTCGGCAACGCTCAATTTAAAGGCTGCACAGAACAATCTAGATAACGTCGCAAACAGCTACCAGCACGGGCTGGAACATTGTGGAAAGACACCCAAGTGCCCGGAACCTTCGAGACAGATCTCGGTGCATCTTGCGCTACAACAAAACTGATAAAGGTATGACTCGCGACATCGAGCATTAACAAACAAAGATTACGGAACTGATACGCGGTCCAGAATCAGAGTGCTAAGCCTGTATGCCGGCGGCTGTTAAAAAACAACAAATACTGTTTTGAAGGTTTCGCGGCATTACTCCCCCCCTAAAAAAAACATCGCCTCGATGTTCCGAAACAAAGCAACTTAAACATAAACACTGCAAAATTTTAAACACCACACTTTAACGCGCGTAATATGGCTTCAGTCGTACAACATGTACAATTTCTGGGCGTGCGCGTCGCCGTTGTGATGCTGACGTTCCGTCGGAAATGACTTCATAGTCCAGTGGTCCGACGCGGCGAAGGATTTTGTATGGCCCAAAGTATCGACGCAACAACTTTTCACTTAATCCGCGACGGCGAATTGGTGTCCAAACCCACACTTGGTCTCCTGGATTGTACTCTGCGTGGCGTCGTCGTAAATTGTATCGTCGGCTGTCGGTGCGCTGTTGGTCTTTAATACGTAGCCGTGCGAGTCGTCGGGCTTCCTCTGCACGCTGCAGGTAGGCGGCGACGTCAAGGTTGTCCTCGTTGGTTACGTGCGGCAGCATTGCGTCGAGCGTCGTCGTGGGCTCCCAGCTGCCGTACACAAGCTTAAACGGGGTCGCTCTGGTCGTCTCCTGGACTGCCGTGTTATACGCGAAGATCACGTACGGCAAGATGGCGTCCCAGGTCTTGTGTTCAGCATCGACGTACATAGCGATCATGTCCGCGATCGTTTTGTTCAGGCGCTCCGTAAGGCCATTGGTTTGGGGATGGTACGCAGTTGTTCGTCGATGGCTTGTGTGACTGTATTCCAGGATGGCTTGCGTCAACTCTGCCGTAAACGCCGTTCCCCTGTCCGTGATGAGCACTTCTGGGACGCCGTGTCGCAAGAAAATTTGTTCGACAAAAAATTTGGCGACTTCTGCCGCGGTACCATTTGGTAGTGCTCTTGCTTCGGCGTAACGGGTACGGTAGTCAGTGGCCACGATGATCCACTTGTTACCGATAGACGAAGATGGAAAGGGGCCGAGGAGATCCATGCCAATTTGTTGAAAGGGCAGGATTGGGGGCGGAATCGGGTTTAGTAGTCCTGCTGGTCTGATCGGCGTTGTCTTGCGTCGTTGGCACTCACGACACGTCTTCACGTAGTGGGAAACTTCGGCAGGCAGTCGCGGCCAGTAATACTTCTCCTGGATTCGACGCAACGTGCGCGCAAATCCGAGGTGGCCTGCTGTGGGCTCATCGTGCAACGCCTGCAGAATTTCTTGCCGAAGGGTTTTAGGCACTACGAGAAGCTGCGCGGTCTTGTTGGGTGCAAAGTTCTTCTTCACGAGGAGGCCATTGCTTAACGTGAAGGATGATAAATGTCGCCTGAACACACCAGGAGGGGAAGCGGCCTTTCCTTCCAAGTAATCGGCTAGCGCTTTCAGCTCAGGGTCTGATCGCTGTTGTTCTGCGAAACTGCTGGCGCTTACCGGTCCCAAAAAGGCGTCATCGTCATCGTCCTTCGGGGGAGAATCGACGGGAGCGCGGGATAAGCAGTCTGCGTCGGAATGCTTCCGGCCCGACTTATAGGCTAAAGTCATGTCAAATTCTTGAAGTCGTAGGCTCCATCTGGCAAGGCGGCCGGAAGGATCTTTCAAATTAGCCAGCCAGCAGAGCGCGTGATGGTCGCTTACCACCTTGAATGGTCGGCCGTACAGGTATGGACGGAACTTAGAAGTAGCCCATATGATCGCAAGACACTCCTTCTCGGTCGTCGAGTAATTGACTTCGGCTTTTGTGAGAGACCTGCTAGCGTAGGCGATTACTTTTGCCTGTCCGGCAGTCTTCTGGACGAGAATGGCTCCTAGGCCTACACTGCTCGCGTCGGTGTGAATTTCGGTCTCGGCGTTTTCATCAAAGTGGCCAAGTACAGGAGGGCATTGCAGGCGGCGCTTAAGTTCGTCGAAGGCTTCTTCTTGCGGCGCTTCCCGTTTAAAAGGTACGTCAGCCTTTGTAAGCTGCGTCAATGGTTCGGCGATCCGCGAAAAGTTTCTGACAAATCGTCGATAATAAGCGCACAGCCCAAGAAATCGGCGCTCAGCTTTCTTGTCGGCAGGCGCTGGGAATTGTGCGATTGCAGTTGTTTTCTCCGGGTCAGGGCGAATACCGTCCTTGCTAACGATGTGACCTAGGAATCGGAGTTCTTCGTTGGCGAAGTGACACTTCTCTGCTTTCAGCGTTAGCCCCGATGACTTGATGACTTCCAGCACTGTCTGTAGTCGTTTTAGGTGGTCTTCAAAGTTTGACGAGAAGACAACAACGTCGTCCAAATATACCAAACAAATTTGCCACTTCAAGCCTGCCAGGACTGTGTCCATTACTCGTTGAAACGTGGCTGGTGCGGAGCAGAGGCCAAATGGCATCACCTTAAATTCATAAAGGCCGTCCGGTGTGATGAATGCGGTCTTCTCGCGATCTCTTTCGTCGACCTCAATTTGCCAATAACCGCTCTTCAGGTCCATCAATGAGAAGTACCTGGCATTGCAGAGCCGGTCGACAGTGTCGTCGATGCGGGGAAGCGGGTAGACATCCTTCTTCGTTATGCTATTCAAGCGGCGGTAATCAACGCAGAAGCGAAGTGTGCTGTCTTTATTCTTGACCAAAACGTCTGGTGCCGCCCAGGGGCTGTTCGATGGCTGGATTACGTCATCACGGAGCATTTGCTCAACTTGATCGCTAATGGCCTGGCGTTCTCGCGACGATACACGATAAGGGCTTTGGCGCAAAGGTCGGGCGTGTTCGTCCGTTATTATGCGATGCTTGGCCAGTGGTGTTTGTCGTACCTTCGATGACGATGAGAAGCACTCCCCGTAGCTTCGAAGCAGACTGAGAATCTGGTCTTTCCTGTTGTGGGTCAATGCCGGGTTGATGTCAAATGTGGGCTGACGGAATAGGTCCGGTGCGTCTTCCAGCGTTTGGTCGTGGAGGGTGAATACATCTTTGAGGTCCGCTAATTCGTCGAGAAAGGCGATCGTCGTGCCCTTGTTGAGATGCCGGTATTCTTCAGTGAAGTTTGTTACCAGAACCTGAGCTTGGCCACTCCGGAATTTCGTGATGCCTCTTGCGATGCCGACACCTCGTTCTAAGAGCAATTGGATATTTCCTTCGACGATGCCTTCAGCGGTTTCGATGTTGGCGCTACCTACGCAGACTGCGATACTTGATCGGGGCGGGACGTTCAATTCTTCGTCGAGGTCGTTTAGAGGGATGTGTTGCATCGACGTCGGCGTAGCAGGAATGGCTTTGTCTGCAGAGAGCTTGATGAGCTTGGATCGCAGGTCGATGATAGCCCTGTGTTCATTTAGGAAGTCCGTGCCTAAAATCACGTCGCGGGAGCACTGCTGTAAGACCACAAAGCTGGTGGGGTAAGTACGCCCATTTACGGTTATTCTTGCAGTGCATCGTCCCGATGGAGTAATCAGGTTGCCACCTGCTGTGCGAATCAGCGGGCCATCCCAAGCGGTGGTAACTTTTCTTAGCTAAGAGGATAACGGTCCACTAATGACTGAATGGTCAGCTCCGGTGTCTACTAGGGCAGTGACTCTGCGACCGTCGACATCAACTTCAAGGTCACTTGTTCGCGTCCTCGCACTGCACGTGGGCCTTAGTGTACGATCTCGGCTCCGTCGTTTCTTCAGGTCATGGCCGGGGCATACCGTTGTTACTTGGCTGGGCGGCGGTGTCTGCTTGCACTCTGGTCGTGTTGTCGTCGATGTCGTCGTGTGGAGCGGCGATGAAATGGTTGCGTCGTCGTAAGTGGTCGTCGGCGGCGGAGGATCTTCGTCTTTTCGCCGTTGAGCAACCTCACCTCCAAAGGTTGCTGCCTTTAGTTTCCCCTACGGGGGCTTGGGGACCTTCCGCGCACACTATCATCATAGTTACCCCGCAGGGGGCATCTGTTAAAGCAGATGTTTGCGTGTGCTGTGCGACACCACGGACCCCGAGCACCCACGCTTAGCCGTGCGTGGCATCGCCGTGTCTGGGGAAAAGGGGATCCTGGTGGTTGAGCCGATGCCGAGTGTTTTGGACCTTTAAGGCCCCTCGGCGGAGGCAACACACCACTTTGGCCCACGCTTCCCACAGACGGCACCTCCGGGCTGACCCACCCGGGGGAAATCGGCAGTCGCCTTTTCCTGTCCTCCCCTCCATCTTTCACTTTCCTATCCCCTCTCTTACAACTTTCCTGTCTTCTCTTACCTTCCTTCGTTTCTTCCTACTTCCAGGCGGCGAGGGTTAACCTTGTGTGGCTGACCACCCTGAGTTACGCCATATTGGGTTATAGTTACGGTGTACAGCTGGCGTGGGCAGGACTTGATTGCCAACTCCTGTCCCGTCCCCTCGTTGGGCTCCATGGTGGGTGGCTGGCACCGCAGCCGAACAATATACTTTTTTTATGGCTTCCTCTTCTTCTTCAACTGATCGCCCTCCTTCGAAACGAGGGCGCACCGACCAAACTGCCCAGTTCTTTTTGAAAACGAAGAGCACCTTCCCACACTTTCATGTAGTTCATAGTGAGCACTCAGAAAAGACAGCAAGACAAGCCTCACCGTTCATTGTTGCAAAGACACTGACTGAAGCTATAGGCAAGGGTTACAAAATCAAGAAGCTTGCAAATGAAGACCTGCTGTTGGAACTTTTATATCATCATCAGTATGAGAAACTCTCAGGAGTCAGCGCTTTTGGTGACATTCCTGTTGTGATTAGCCCACATCGTTCTTTGAATACTGTTCGCGGTGTTCTTTCTGACCAAGATTTAAAGTACATGACAGAGGAGGAGTTGCTGGAAGGGCTGAAAGAGCAACACGTGACAAATGTATACCGAATAAAAATAAGACGTGACAACAAAGAAATCGAGACTAAACACTTTGTCCTTACCTTTGCACTGAGCGTACTCCCCGAGTCTGTGGAGGTGGGGTACACAAAACTCAACCTGAGACCATACATTCCGAACCCACGACGTTGCTTTAACTGCCAGAAGTACGGTCACGGTGCTCAGAGCTGCCGAGGCCGACTCACTTGTGCAAAGTGTGCTGCACATGAGCACCAAACCGATGACTGTCAAGCTCAACCCCATCTCTGTGCAAACTGTCAGGGCAACCATCCTGCTTATTCGCGTAGCTGTCCGGTGTGGAAGACTGAAAAGGACATAATCACTCTAAAGGTAACAGAAAACATCACGTTCACCGAAGCACGCAAACGATATTCAATCCAACACCCTTCCTATTCCTCTGTGGCGCAGCAGGGCGCGGCACCACAGGAGTCTTCAGCACCTACCTAGGCAACGAAAAATGAGTCTGGGGTGGTGCCATCCGCGCCCCTGGTGGAAGTAGCTGATGCTGCTCCACTACCCCCAAAACAGGCTGCGCTGACCCCCAGGTCAGCGGGCCCGAAGGCCTTGTCCCAAGGGGCAAGGCCTAAAACAAGTGCACCCGTGCCTTCTGCACGAACGTCCAACACATCTGAGGATGTGATGGACACATCTCCCTCCTCGCCGCCGCGTCAGCGGCGGCAAAGCTCTCTCGAGCGAAAACGAAGGGACAAAGTCCCAATAACAGGTCCAAAGGACCCAACTGCCTAGGTTTTTAAACCATCCTCAACTAATATTTTACTATGGCATTTTTAGTTCACTGGAACTGTCGTGGACTTTTAAACAATTACACTGACATAACAGATATATTAGGTTCTTTTTCCCCAGTCGCATTGTGTCTCCAGGAGACAAACCTTGGACCACAGAATAAAAACATCCTTAAAAAGCATCAAGTCTTTCGTTGCGATCGACAGAACCCAAGCAGACTCTCAGGCGGCACTGCTATTGTGGTCCAAGGTGGTTTTCCAACCCGAAAAATCGACCTTAAAACCACATACGAAGCAGTTGCAGTCACAGTGCTCCATTTTAAAGCCATAACAATATGCTCCATTTACATTGACCCTCATCTAACCGTTACACTTCATGACTTAGAAACTCTTTTAATACAACTACCAGAGCCATATCTTTTAGTTGGGGATTTTAATGCTCACTCCTATTTTTGGGGAAGCAGACAAACCGACGTCAGAGGTCAGGTTTTAGAAAGTTTTATTCTGTGCAACAATGTCTGTTTGTTAAATACGGGGAAACACACATACTGCTCTCCAAGCACTGGCAAATTCAGCTGCCTAGATTTGTCTTTTTGTTCACCAAGTGTTTTTACCGATTTTAAATGGGACGTCCTTGACAACCCCTATGGAAGCGATCATTTTCCAGTCATTATCAGCCTAGCATCATCACCATCAATCACCCTAACAAAACCACGGCGCTGGAAGCTAAATTTGGCCGACTGGGCGCTCTTCCGCGAGGAAGCTGCCCTAGAAGAAATCTTTTCGGACAGTTCTGATGTGGATAAATTAAATGAAACTTTCACAGCATGTATTATTGCCGCCGCTTACCTAGCCATTCCACGGACTTCCGGTGTGGTGCGACAAAATCGTAAAGCATGGTATACGCAAGAATGTAGAAAAGCAAAAAAGGAACAAAATAAAGCATGGGGAATTTTACGCCGCTACCCAACACATGAAAACCTGATAAATTTCAAGAAGGCAAAATCTAAAGCTCGGTATATCCGCCGCACAGCTGAAAAGCAATCATGGCAGAGGTATGTATCTTCTATCAACAGCTCAGTTACATCCAAGGACATGTGGGAAAAAGTACATAAACTAGATGGAAAGTACTCCCCCTTCACAGTTCCATTTTTCACAACCTCTGGTGCACAAACCAGTATAGAAGAACAAGCAGACATATTGGGAGAATATTTTGCTGCAGTTTCAAGCTCTACGCACTATACACAATCTTTTTTAAAGTATAAATCAACAGTTGAAAAACAAAAACTCCCAATGACTGGTAGCATGAATGAACCTTTTAATGCTTTAATTACACTAGAAGAAATACATAGAGTACTGTCAGCTGGCAAACACACTGCACCAGGACCTGATGATGTGCACTACGAAATGTTAGCCCATTTATCAGAAACCTCTGTAGAAGCATTGTTAAAACTGTTTAACAAAATCTGGATATCCGGAAAAATTCCTGAGTCCTGGAAGAAGGCCATTGTAGTGCCACTTTTGAAGCCTGGAAAGTCTCCAAATTCTCCAGGTAGTTACAGGCCAATAGCCCTGACGAGCTGTCTTGCAAAGTGCTTTGAAAGTATTCTAAATATAAGGTTGATGTTTGTCCTCGAATCCCAAAAACTGCTTGACACTCACCAGTGTGGCTTCAGGAAAACATGTTCCACTACTGACCACCTTGTCCGCCTCGAAAATACAGTTCGAGAAGTGTTTCTACATAAGCAACACTGCCTTGCCGTCTTTTTTGACCTTGAAAAAGCCTACGACACCACATGGAGGTTTGGGATCCTGCGAGATTTGGGAGAGCTTGGAATTCGCGGCAGGATGCTAAAATGTCTAGCTGACTTTCTACATAATCGATCCTTCCAAGTACGTCTTGGTTCCGTACTTTCTAAAAACTTCACACAAGAAACTGGAGTGCCCCAAGGGTGCATTTTAAGTACCACGCTTTTCATAGTAAAAATGAACTCTATAGCTAAAGTAATACCGAAATCCATTATGTATTCAGTTTACGTAGACGATTTGCAAATTGCGTGCACATCATCAAACGTAACTACATGTGAGAGGCAGATTCAACTAACTGTAAATAAGCTGGCATCATGGGCAGATAAAAATGGTTTCAAGTTTTCCACGCAAAAGTCTGTGGCTGTTCTCTTTTCTCTTAGACGAGGACTGCACACTGACCCCACCATCTACCTAAATGAAATCACACTACCAGTAAAACACGAACACAAATTTCTAGGTTTAACATTTGATAGGAAGCTCTCTTTTCTTCCTCACATAAACGTCCTGAAAAAGAAAGCTTCCAAATCTCTGAATATACTCAAAGTCCTCTCACGCAAACACTGGGGGTCTGACCGGACGTGCCTTTTACACATCTACCGCACAGTCATTCGCTCTTGCCTAGACTATGGCTGCATTGTATACGGATCAGCAAGACCTTCATATTTGAAGCGCTTGGACCCTGTACATAATTCAGGCTTGCGTCTTTCTACTGGTGCTTATAGGACATCACCTATCGCAAGCCTTTATGTAGACACCAACGAACCATCCCTAGAACTTAGAAGGACCATGCTCACATTTTCATATATCCTGAAAATACGCTCCCTACCAAAACATATATGCTACCCCATTGTCACTAAATGTGCCTCCAGAATATTGTCCAAAAATAGGCCTCAGTCAATCAAACCCTTGTTACTTCGATTTGAGGATAAATGCAAAGAATTAGGAATACTAAACGCCCTCCCCAATATTGCATCAAGGCAAAATTCACTGCCACCATGGTACAGCCTTCCTGTTGTGTGCGATTTCACACTAACTCAGTTTTCTAAACATAAAACACCACCTGAACACATCCTGCAAGAATTTCTAGCTCTTAAAGGAAAGTATGACAATTGCACACAATTTTACACGGATGGATCCAAGACAACAAAACACGTAGGAAGTGCAATAGTGCATGGAAAATGGGAAAAAACTGTGAGATTACCTCAGTGTGCAAGTATTTTTACAGCTGAATGTTATGCTCTGGCAGTGGCTGTAAGCAAGATAGTAAACGAGAACATTACAAACAGTATTATATACACAGACTCCTTAAGTGTTCTCACAGCCCTTCACCACAAAAATGCAGTTGTACCACTACTCGGAGAAATCATACACAACATATCAACAGCCTCTGCTCGAGGACATAAAATAACGTTTTGTTGGGTCCCGAGTCATGTCGGCATTGGAGGAAATGAGAGAGCAGACTTTTGCGCTGCCCAGGCCCATGGAAAACGAATAAAGAACATAGACATGCCATACAGAGACTGTATGATGCTGGTGCACAACAAGCTAAAGGACGAATGGCAGTCATCATGGAGTAAGGAGGTAAATAATAAACTGCAGTTGGTGAAGCCCACTTTAGGGGAATGGAAATCATGTCGCAATCAAGAACGTTTTATAGAAGTGATTTTATGCCGTCTCCGCATTGGCCACACGCATATGACGCACAATTTTTTGTTGAGAAAAGAAAACAAACCTTTGTGTGAAGAATGCGGACAGCAACTCACCATAAACCACGTTTTACTTTCATGCACAAGATTTGAAATGCTAAGGAAAAAGTATTTTACTCGATTTTATGATGAACACATTCCTTTCCATCCAGCTTTGATTTTTGGTGAAAGCGGACTTGTCGATCTATCATGTGTTTTTAGCTTTTTAAAGGAAGCAAATGTTTTACGGAAACTGTAGAATAAATAGTGTACGCCATTTACAACCTTGTGCTTGGCGCATGATAGCCTGAGCTGCTTATGCGCCATTAAACCCAACAAAACACATATCATCATAGTTACGTCCTGGCGACGCCAAGCGGGCCCTGTACGGCGATGGAGACCTGAATCGACGGCTTGGTGGCGCAATCTCACCGCTACGCAGATAGTTGTCGATTTCTTGCGGTCGTTCACCTGGGCGTGGTCGTGGAGCGTCGACTGCAAATCCGCGGAGACCGATTCGTCGGTACGGGCAGTGCCGCAGGATGTGGCCGGCCTCACCGCAGTGGAAGCATAATGGCCGGTTGTTCGCTGTCCTCCATGCGTCGCACTTCCTGGGGCGTGTTGGTCGTTGGTAGGCTTGGCGGGCGGGAGCCAAGGGGCGGTTTTCAGGAACAGGCCGGTAGCGGCGAGGGCTCGGAAAGTCATCACGTCGGGGCGGAGGGCGACGTAATGCACCAGCGTAGTTCATCGCTGTTGCCTCTTGTGCTGAAACAGTCGCAGCCGTCGCTTGAGGAACGCCCAGCGCCTGCTGGACTTCTTCACGGACGACGTCCGCGAGCGTTGCTACCTGGGGTTGTTGCGATGATGGCATCAATCGGCGGAGCTTCTCTCGCACGATCTCCCGGATGAGGTCCCGAAGGTTCTCTCCGCTTGCAGATGCGCTGGGGTAGTGGCTTGAGTAGTCCAACTGATGTGTTCGCTTGTAATGGCGCATCCGGGCGTCCAACATCTTCCCGATGGTAGAAGCTTCCGTTCAAAATTCCGCCACGGTTTTTGGCGGATTTCAGGCAAGACCTTCGGCCATGTTAGGGTCGGCGCGGCAGAAGAGGCGCTTCATCTCCTCAACGTACGCCAGCACTGGCTCGTTAGGCAGTTGAACTCTTGATTGGAGGAGGGCCTGAGCTCTTTTCTTTCTGACAGAACTTGCAAAGGCAGTAAAACAAACGTTTTCTTGTTAAATCTCTCAATTCTTCATATCTTCCTCATGATTCTTAAGCCAAACTCGGGCATGTCCTTGAACAAAGTAGACTTGCCGGAGTTTCGCGGCATCGTTCCAGCCGTTGAATTCTGCCACACAGTTAAAAAGGTCCATTAAGTCTTCCGCATCTTCACTGGGCAATCCTTGGAAGATGGCTGGCTCCCTGGGCTGCACGAAGATGACTGGTCCTGTCGACTGGGCCATTTCGAAAGTTAATGACTTCCGGAGTCGAACGGGGTCAAGCAGCAGACTGCGTTCGGTTTGTAGGCCTTGGAGTCGGCGGCTGGCTCGGTGACCTGTAGGCTGGTCTTCCAGGGCGACAGGAACAAGGCTGAGGTCTTCGCTTGAAGGATAAAGGGCAGCACCTCCACCAGATGTCACGTAGTGGCGACAAGGCCGTTGACACCAAAAGAAGACACAGGCTTGATGGTACTAAAATTAACTCTTTATTGGGCTGACTTGCGCCCGCAAAATAACTAAGCAACTCGGCGGCGGCGACAGCAAAAAAAACATACTCGTTGATCGTCGAACAAAGAATGCCCGTCACACTCGGCAACGCTCAATTTAAAGGCTGCACAGAACAATCTAGATAACGTCGCAAACAGCTACCAGCACGGGCTGGAACATTGTGGAAAGACACCCAAGTGGCCGGAACCTTCGAGACAGATCTCGGTGCATCTTGCGCTACAACAAAACTGATAAAGGTATGACTCGCGACATCGAGCATTAACAAACAAAGATTACGGAACTGATACGTGGTCCAGAATCAGAGTGATAAGCCTGTATGCCGGCGGATGTTAAAAAAAACAACAACAAATACTGTTTTGAAGGTTTCGCGGCAATATTCGCGTTCATGTGGTTGTGGTTATGTACATTTTCGCGGCTGTGAAAATCTCGTTACAGTCTATCATTCTAACATCATTCTTCAAAGAATGTATTGGTCAACTGTGGCAGGAGATATAAGTGGGCAACGATAAGGTCGCTGCTCTGAATGACACACATGCATGTAGCTTCAAATGCACCGTGGAACTGTTCACCAATGCAACATTGCCCTTGAGATGGTGTACTTTATGAGGACACTTGCCTGTGGCGCATGCAACTTTACCAGGCGAGGGAAGTAATATTTAAGCAACAGCTTATACAACTTGTCCCGCCGTAAAGCCGCCGGCGCTGTAGCTGTCGGCAACGCTCGTCGGAAATAACCGTGGGATGCGTTGAAAAAAATGTATCTTTGTATTAATTAATGGTTGATTGTTGCGTGATATACAATGGCGATTTAATGAAATCATAATGTAATAATTAGGAAAGTTAAAATGTTAACAAATTGAAAGGGGTTGTTTGAATTTGCCAAAAAGAAAAACCGATGATTGATGATGGTAATTATGAATATTTTTACTGTTTAATTGATTAATAGATATTAACGAAGAGGTATTCACAGCTCTCAAGTTGTCAAAATATTCAGAATGAAAAGCCAATACTTAAGAAGGCTAAACAAGAAAATTTAAGGTGTTTAATTGATCAATAAATTCTTATAGCTGAAGAAATGAAAGCTTTAAAAAAGAGAGATCAAAGTTGCTTAATATGCTCACAATGAAATGACAATGCTTCATTATACTAATGAAGAAACTTTAGTGTGTAACTGATGGAATACATATTTTATTTATTCAAATTCGAAACAGTGCTCATAATGTCAAATTGCACAGAAAGGAAAGCTAATGGTTCCTGATGCTAAATGTCAGTGCACAAACATGAATAAATAAACAAAAAAAATTAATAAAGTGAAGATAAAAACACTGCCCGTGTGTGTGAAACGCTATAGCGTGTGTCTGAGTTTTTTATGTATCAGTTTGCAGCTGGAAACTGTCCTGCTTGTCAAAATCATAGTGCAGGAGAAGTTATGAAAATAATTCATTAATACACTAAATATGCAATACCTATAGAGTAAATATTGTGGCAAGAAGTTTATTGAATAACTAATTGTGAAAATTTAGCAAAAGGAAGAATTATGACGGCTCATTTTCACTGACATTTTGTTTTATCAACTTCTAATATGTTATGAATTCGAAAGCCACGCAATGAAAGAAAATTATGTGAAGTTACTGTGAAATATTTGCAGTCAAGTGAATACTTCTTTTTATGACGAGAACTTCATATTCAAGCTCATGTTTATTCATTTGGGCTATTTTATTTGCTTATTGCCATTCACTCTCATGTGTGTCAACTGCTTGCTATTATTTAAAACATGCTGAAAGATGCTATGTAGAATGTTGGATGGGAGGAGCATGCAGGTATAATGCCAATTGGTAAATCTTTATTAGTGCTAACTGATTATTGTTATTTCCTGCATAGTCAAGTTATGCAGTGAATTGCTTACCCCTTTACTGTTTACTGTTGTTTGTTTTGAAAAATAAGAACACACTACTACTTCAAGACTAGGTGTAAATACGTATCCAGCACTGAAAGAACGCAACTGCAGTTCAGGATACTGAGTCGCTTTGGGGCGTTAAACCCCACAAACCAAACCAAACCCGTTCAGGATATAATATAGTCAGCTGTATCAGACAAACCGCAACATATGCATCTCTTCTACGAGTGACCACAAGCTGTAACCATGGAGAAAAAATATTACCAGATGAAAGACATTTCTTTTGTGACAGCAGGTTAAAAAAGTACCGAGAGCTTTGGGCAGGAACTGCGAAATTATATCAACATAATAGTCGAAGACATAAACAGCGCATTTTAGTCGTAAATGAAGCAGTCTAATTTCTTCTATGCTTATTTGCGGGACAAAGCAAAAAGGTTAAGCATAACTGAGTTCATAAGACAGCGTTGACTGTTTGGCTTATGTTAATGTTACCGAGCATGAGGTTCTTTTGGCGATTCAAAAACTTAAGCCAAAAGTTTCAACAAGGGTCGATGAAATTCCCAGCTTCGTAATCAATTGAGGCGCTGACATTTTTGGCCCGATTTTAATACATTTATTTGACTTATCATTGCAAACTTGTGTTTTTCCTTGCCATTGGAAATTGTCAGTAGTTGTTCCTGTTTTCAGGTCTGACGATGCTTGTGATGTGAACATTTTTCGACCTGTATCACTGATTTGTTCTTCAGTGAAAGTTTTTTAAAGGGTTATGTACGAACGCATGAGCTCATACATCAAGCAGATCTCAAATCTGCAGCACGGTTATTTAAAAGGTCGATCTGTGGAAACGAATTTATTCAGCTTTCTTGATTATACTGGCCCACATGTATTTAATTGCGGTCAGGTAGATGCAGTCTACTTTGACAAGACTAAAGCTTTCGATACGGTTTCCCATGAGGTACTTCTGATGAAGATGGAAAAATACGGCTTTGCTCCATCTGATGTAGGTGGCTCAAAAGCTACCTTGGCAGCCTCCGTAGCATGGTCCGATTTTCCGACTGTGTGTCCAACGAATTTCTATCATTTTCGTGAGTGCAACAAGGCTCCAACTTAGGACCGCGGTTGCTTTTAGTGTTTGTTAATGATTTGCCGTTACATGTCAAGAACTCGAGAATTTTGCTCTTCGCAGATTATTTCAAATTATTCCGCAATATCGGAAATATTGAGGACTGCCGCCAATTGCAAGCTTACATTAACAACGTCGAGAAATTGTGCTTGTCGAATCGCTTAAAGCTGAATATTAAGAAAACTTCTGTCCTGTCTCTAACTTGGAAACGCGACGCAGTTGTGTTTGATTATACACATTTGGCGGGTCAGACTACTCGTGTGGCCCACTTACGAGACCTTGGTGTTGTTGTTGATTCAAGGCTTGATTTTAGATTGCATGTAAATTCAATTGTGCTACGCGCATTGAGACATATTGGTCTTATCTCTAGACTAACAAAAAAAAAATTTAACGGCACGAATGTCTACGCACTCGATACTGTGCCCTTGTGAAACTGCGCCTTGAGTTCGCGTCAGAAGCCTGGAATAACGTATCTGCCACCTATTGCACAAAAATTGAAAATGTCCAGCATACATTCATACACATCTTTTATGATAGATATATTGGACGCCGTCTTTTCTACCAAGAGAGCATTTTGGCGGGCTAGTTGGTGCATAATAGAGGGGAAGAAAAACAGCGCAAAAACGAAGACGAGACCACACAACACAGGTGCTGACTAGCAACTGACATTTATTTGCTAACAGAAGGAATTTATAGTCACAAAACGAGTCAGGTTGTTATCAGAGTGATACAAGGCAGATTCCTTGACGCAGAAAAGGCGCGTGTGAAAAGATATAAAACTATCAGCAAAATGAAGCTTGTCTCATTTGGAGAAAACTAGCACATCCCTGTGGGCGTCAAAGGTAACGAAAATGCTGGAAATTATGGATGAAAAAGATCGTCGAGCTAGGCAAGTTCCTTTTTGTGCAGCGATATGGACGGGGTGCTGACACAATCTTCACCTATGCATAAGGCCTCAAATATCTCACGTGGGCTTCTTTTGTTGTATCTTCTTATGACGCTGCATCTGTCTAGGGCTGGACGGCAACCGCGGCATGAGGCACAATGAACTGCCATGTTGTTTCCGGTGCCGGTCTTGAGGTCTTTTTTGTGTTCCAACAACCGGTCGTTGATACAATGACCAGTCTGGCCCACATAACATCTACTACACGATAAGTGCAGAGTCATAAGAAGATACAGCAAAAAAAGCACACGTGAGATATTTGAGGCCTTATGCATATTTAAGATAGGTGAAGATTGTGTCAGTACCCCGTCTATATCGCTGCACAAAAAGGAACTTGCCTACCTCGACGATCTAATGAATCCCTGTGTTTTTTAGAGCATTCAGCCTTCCTCTTCTGTGGCACGTTCACCTTGCGGCAAAGTCGGGCAAGTTTGTTATAGGCCGAGAATACCAGACGAACCCCTGCTCTGCCGACAATCTTCTTTAGCCTGTGAGAGAAGCGCTGACTGTAAGGCACGACGGCTTTCCTTACCTCAGTGCGGCAACTGGTTTTGGCTGTGCAGTTCTTAGCAACTTTTCGGCAATGTTCCTCAGCAGATGGGAGGGATACCCTGCTGATTCTAGCCTCTGTATCTGGGCCTGTAGACTGGAACTGGCTTCATGCTTGCAGGACCTCTCGACGGCGCTTCTCATGACAGTCTTGACGATGCCTCGTTTTACCAACTTAGAATGTGACGAGGTGAAAGGAAGAAGCTGCTTCTCTGAGCGTGGCTCATATCGCCAGCAAACGTGGTCTGGGAAGATGAATAATCTGAGGTCGAGAAAACGGATTTGGCTGTCGATGGGAACTTCCTTGGTTAACTTGGGAGGCTTCAGTGTGTCAGAAAATGACTCAAAAATCTTATTTAGGTCACTTTGAACATCCGGTGAGCTTGCTTTGAAAAGAATTAAAAAATCATCTACAAATCTGAAAACTTTAATCACTCCGGTGCACTGAAGGACTTCAGCTAGCTGTCTGTTGTATCGGGAAAGCAGAAGGTCGCTAAGGGTGGGAGCCAAGCATGACCCGATGTAAACACCCTCCTTCTGGATGTATAGTTGTTCATCATAGCTGACAAAGGTTGACTTCAAATAGTAGGACATTAGTTTCAGAAAGGAGGAAACATTGGTTCCACAACTGTTTTGGAATTTGACAACTCCGTAAGCCTCAATGGTTTCACTGACAACATCGCATATCGAGGCATGCGTAAAGGAATAATACAGGTCCTTTATGTCTATGGAGAACACGGATGTTCCTTTCAGCTAGCCGTCTTTAAGGAATTCAGACACGCCCTGCGGGCTACGGACAAGGAAAGAGTCCTGAACTGGCAAGGGGGCTAGAGAGCGTTGAAGGTACTTGCCTACCTGGTGTTGCAAGTGTCCCTTTCGGAAACAATGACACGAAAGGGTTGACCATCTTTGTCGGTCTTGCAGGTAAAGAAGACGACGAGGCTCACACCATCACTCTTTGTTACAGATGATGCCAGCTTGGTCAATCCGATATCCTCACACAAAGCGGCAGCTGTTTGTTGCACTTTTTTGAGTTTTGCACCAACACGCACGAAGTTGCTACTGACGGCGTCGTTGGCTTGGTGATTGTAGTTCACTGCAGTAAAAGCGACAAAGCCGCCTTCTTTATCAGATTCAACCAGCTTGAGGTCGGCGTCCCGAAGGCAGGTTACAACAGAATGAAACGGAACGCGCGTTCTTGACGGCGCTTCTGGTAAGGCGTCAATGCCTTCCGCAATGCATCTGTCAACTTCATCGCCATTAGCCTTCGAGGCCGCATTTCTAACCAGCGAGACTATTTCTGTCTTGTCAAGGTTGGGCTTCACGCAGAACTTTGGTCCGAGTCTTAGGATGGCATTTACGTGAGCAGGCAAGGACGTTGGTGCAATGAGGAAAACATCCTGGCCAGCAGGCAAACAGGCCAGGCGGTGAGTCAGTAGCAAACTCAAAATCTTCCGCCAGAGAAATTCAATGACCTTAGAGGCTGTCCTCAGCTCCCAGGAGTAGCGGCTGTTGGATCTGACAGCGGGGGCTTCATGTGGGCATGCCACACGAAGGTGATCCTTGAACAGGCGAACCTGCCTCCAGCATTCCGATCGCAGAATGCGACAAATCTTTAAACGGGGCCCCAAAGATGGCATTAAGGGGCCAAGCAGCAAGACAACATCCGGCGGCACGTAGGCGTGGTTGATAGAAAAGGTATAAAGCTGCTACGATGAGGGTAACACAAAAGGAAGAACTTCGAAGAAGAAAAGAGGTAAACAGGCCCGATGTACACGAACCGTAATCCAAGAGAGCATTTTGGCGGGCTAGTTGGTGCATAATTTCTACGACTACAATTCTCTCTTGGCTGACCTCAATATGTGTATTCTTGGCGACAGGCGACTCATACATGACATGCAGTTTCTGCAAAACGTTGCGCGCGGTTTCAATAACTGTGGGACCTTACTGATGTCGCTGAAGTTTCGTGAGCCAAATGCAAAGGCCGCAAGATATTTTGACACATTTTATCCAGATTTGCACGCCAACTGTCCAATGACTCGTTTACAAATCCTGTGTAATAAAACGTTTATTGGCATAAACATATTTCCTAATTGTTGTTTTCATGCCTGGTTTTAAATATTTTTAAGTGGTCATTCTGATATCTGACCTAATGTGCGCTCCTTTAGGCCACTTGGCTGTTGAGGTACACTCAAATAAACGCCTACCTACCTACCTACCTAACCTACCTACCAACCTACCTATCGAGGACTATTATTAGGAAAATAATATCAAAAGAAGGAACGGTGCCAAAGCAAGCCATAAAGGCAGTCGTACCCTCCAGGAAATAAATAGAAAATTACTCTATGAAGGAATATCTAGAATAGTGAAATGGGCGTGGTTAATATTATATTTCATTGCAAGGTATTACTTGTGTTTCATGCAGTAAGAAAGGTACAAAATTATCAACTTTTGTTTGCTAAGTGGAGACTTGTTATAAACATGGCCAATAGGTGATAGCAGGGAGGTGTATGTTCTTGTCGAGAGTAATGAATAAATATTTCTGGTAGAGAGCCAGGGTTTGAAATATTGGTTCATGGCTATCCGTGATTTTCGTTCGAGTTCAGCCTACGTTTGAGCCTAAACTTTGTTTTGAGACTACAGATGAGATAATGGAAGCCAAGCTCATCAAAGGGAAGCAAAAGCTACAGCTTGAAGACGTTTTCAAGCTGTAGCTTTGTAGCTTTCTTATAAATCACATGCAAGCATTAGTAGTGATATGACAAATGTTTGTGTCCGCATACCTTTTAATAAAGGGCACAATTTGTGCAGCTTTCATTATGTCGAGCTCGAGTGTCTCACTACACGTAACGGTTGTGGTTCATAATAGTTGTATGCTTTGGTTTCAGATGTTCTAAAAAAATCGTTTCCAAAAACTCTAATTGACCTCACTCGCAGTGACAAATCTGATTACCTGAAAAGGAAAATAAAAGAGCAACACCAGCAAGGAAATGTACAATGTTTTCTTAATGTGTAGAGCAATGGAAAGCCAAATTTATTTCTTCTATTTAAAGGCTCTGCCCGATGTTGAGAGATGGATTATAAAGGTCACACAAGGGAGCGATCAAAACGCCATTCTGGTCCTTGCTGTATGCGTAGATTTGTGACAGTTTCATTTTTGTTCTAGGTTTGACGTTCTGTAGGATTTTATGTGCGCTTGTAGATCAAACGTATGCTTAGGCTTGCACTTTTGTCTCCTGCTATTGCCTCTTTATTTTATTTTCTAAGTAATTGAATCACGGGTTCTCAGTACTGAAAAATCATCCTTAAGAAAGCATTCTTTCATCCTTTGCCCTGCTGGTCTGCGCTTGGCTTACCAAGGTACTTTGTTGGGCGAATTGGTACTTATTCATTATTAATATAAACAGCGCGAACACGCGTAGACAAAGGACAAGATAAAAGAAGCCACAGTACAAGCGCTGACTCACAATTATGACTAAGCCCTTTACTCCAAGGCCCAGAAAAAACAAACATGAAGAAAACGAAACAGTCACGTGAAACAACCCCTGGGTTCACCTGCTGCACAAAAAACACTTAAAAAAGACACCTCTTCGCTTGAAAGAGCAAGAGAAGTCTTGCTGATACACTTATTGTCCGTTGAAATAAAATATGATTCCACTATCTCTCTCGTCATCTTCTCTTTGTGGCGATACAAAATCCTAACCTTGTCAAACTTAGGAGTGCACTTCTTCTTCTCCTTCTTCATTATTTCACATGAATGGCAATGTGATACCAGAAACGTTTTGTCCTTTCCACTTTCCAAGTTGTTCCGGTGTTCCTGTAGTCTCTTATTAATACATCGTCCTGTTGTCCTATATAACTGGCTCCACAAGAGAGTGGAAGCCTGTACCCAACACCTGTGTTACATCCAGCATATGGGCTTCTATGTTTCACCCCACATTCTTGCTTCTTCGCTTCTCTTTCCCTTTGAATAGCAGGGCAGATCCTCTTCATCTTGAGCGGGGCGGTCAATGCGACGTCAACACTATACCTCTTGCCTACATTTTTGAGGCCATGCGAAATTCTGTGCACATACGGTACCACTGCAACCTTCCCCTTCCTCTCACCCGTGCTGGGCAGGGATTTCAGTTTGTGCGTTCTTTTAAGGCTCTTCAGTACCCAGCAACTAGCCTCAATAATAACCGACTCCCGATAACCGACCTTTGCAATTCTTGTCACTTGTCTTTCAAAACTCTTGCCCATGCCGTGGTAACAAGATTTCTTCAACGCGTTTAATAAGCATGTGTCGATCATCCCATTCTTCACTAATATGGAATGCCCCGAATTGGAGCTTAGCAACGACTTTATCGATCTCGGATTGTATTCCCAACAAACATGATCATCACCGAATTGAATCAATAGATCTAAATACTGTAACCGATCGTCCACTGGTTCTTCAACTGTAAATTCCAGCCCGGATTCACACTCAGTAAAAACATCCATAATGTCCTTCATTCGTTGATTGAATCCTTCACGGTCTGTGAATACTAAAAAGTCGTCCACATACCTGAAGGTGGAATAATGTAAGCCCTCCAAGTTATCCTTCAGGTGTCTGTCCACTTGGCGACATATCTTCTATTTGAGGCAGAACGTACATAAACCCTGCCAGCGATATTTGTCATGTCCAGCTGAAGAGAAGTCATCTCTAAACGTTGGCTTGCGAACTGAGCTTTACTTTGGACCATTGTTCACTTTTTATGCTGTATACTATCTTCTGCTCATCATTGTGCCGGATCAACATAATTCTAATTATTTCATTCTGCCATTCACAAAACCCCTGCACGTTAGTTTCCTGTGATTGCAAGTACTTCAGCAGCAGCTAACATAAGACAATTCTGAGCAGATGTAGTGTCACGTAAACACTAAACACTGTACCTCTCAGTATCCAAGTAATGTCGACGGTGGAAACGTTTTTACATGTTAAAGAGCTCTTTTAATACAGTTAATTGCCGCCTGATACTGAATCAGAAACATTGTCCCCAGCAAACCAAAAAGCTGTGGTCTGATTGCACTCAACTGCCAAGCACGTTTGGCTCCCCGGTTATGCAGTGATGTCGAGCAGCAATCGAGAAAATCAACCAAGTTCGAACTCTGCCGGGGAGCGACTCCGAGCAGGGAAGCTATTGAATAGCTTAACCACCACGCAAGTTGAGCACCCCTTTCGTATATCAATGTCAAGATGAGAAGCCCGCAAATAGGTTGGAAATACATTCAGAATACGTGGAAAGATGTTCCGGCTACATGCATGTTCAACATAATACCCTTGAAATTTAACCGGAACGTTGTTCCACATATACATCTACTTTTTTCTGGAACACTGCCTCACATATATAATCGGAACTTTAAAAAAAGTTCCGCTTACTAGCTCGAACTTTACGTGGAACCAGATTAAAAGTGTATCAATACACTCACACAACTGAGAAGACTTTCATGTGGTATTGAGTAATATATGTCTTTCACGTCCCCTGAGAAGCGTAGAAAGGCCCTGTTATATTCTTGTACAAATCGTATGGTGACATTTGAGTCTTTCACTTGATGTTGTGTGTCGTCCTTCTTCTTGTCCTTCGTCTGCCAGTGCTAGTTCACGCTTTGCTCTACCAACTCGCACAGCAACAAACATTGCTAATATATTCATGCGATGCTAATATGAAAGACACAAATTATGACAGTTTTCCTGGGGTCAAAACTGTTTCAACGTTATATGCCATGGAACTATGAAACTCCTCCTGTCAATACAGAGGAGAAACCGCAGGGACTCTCGTAGGGCAATATATTTTGGTCACATCGTACGTATGGTGAACAAAACTAAACCTGTATTAACCAAGATGTTTCATTTCCTGCATTGGAGTGGTGAGCAGCATAGAAGTGCAATGGTAACGGAAAATGACTGTGCTGATCTCATGTTCTGCAATGGAAAAATAGCAGAGCCGACACACTTTAGCATTACATTAATTCATGAATGCCTAAGGTTGAAATCACACTTCCTAATGTTTAGCCTTCGCCGAGCAGTGTAAAGCTTAAGCATCCACATAACAGATCATGTCAAGGATGCTGTATTTGTGGCATCATTGCTGTATTCCGCAGAAAGCCTGAGAGGTTGATGGAACCAAGAGAGTGTAGCGCAGTTTCAGATACTACACTAAGGCTCCTTCTCTACATTAGCATAACAATGTAGGGCACTTAGCCGGAGTAATTAGGCTTTGATGGGGGTACATAAATTAACGTAGAGGCTAATCGGGTGTTAGCAGAAAATAAGTACGAGGAGCATTTCACTGTCACACAATGCTTATATTACTTTCAGCTGGAATAGTTTGACCTTAAATTCGGCGTCAATGCGCCAGACTTATGTACTGGCGTACGTGTGCTGTTTTGCTTTCCAAAAAATGTGTGAAGTAGAATCCCTTGAGGGCCGCCAGTCGCATATGTTCTGCTCTGCATGGAAATAACGCATAATAGGTGAATTTAGCTGAAGGTAGCTACCCGTGTAATTTGTGTATTGTTGTTCGAGTCCAGAGTACGAAGCACGTATTTTTGATGGCTGCCTCTTGTCTTTGCTGCGCAGCTTTGCCGACAAGGAGCACGGAGTGCAATAAGCATCAGATCACGAAGTAGTAACACGAAATTCATTGTTGACATACCGGGTAGTGTTACCAAGTTCGTTGTGGATTTTGCCTTATACACACGGAATCTCTTTGATCGGCGCGATAATTTGAATGTTTTTAAATACAACAGCTCAATATTTTATACTTAGAAAATTGCATTCTTGCAACACTTTTTGAATTCGCTTAGTGTCATGCGCAATGGTTCATCATCATCATCAGCCTGACTATACCCACTGCAGGGCGAAGGCCTCTCCCATATTTCTACACTTAAGCCGGTTCTGTGCTAGCTGCATCCACTTGACCCCTGCGAACTTCTTAATCTCATCCGCCTACCTAACTTTCTGCCGACCCCTGCTATGCTTTCCTTCCCTTGGTTATCCCTCACAAGGTAATATTCCTAGGTGAATCTCCACTCTCATTTTCTGAATCCAAAGTCAGTTATATACCTCTGTTGTTCACTCGTTCAGAGAATATTTATGCGTTCAGACAACACGTAGGAGGCCTTGAATTTTTAGCATTTCATCCGCTCATGTGCCAAAGGCTGACGGTAGCCGGTGTTAATCCGCCTAGGAAAGCTCTGGGCTTGTCTACTCTGCTTTCGATTAGTTGAAGGTTGCCAGCATCACCTGTAACCGAATGAAAGCAGTTCAGAACGTAAGAATGACAGCATTTCAACTATACATGATTGTAATATACGAGGGAAACAAGCTGCAAGCGACTTATTCGTGGTTCAGTAAAGGTGCAACTATTCATGTGTCTCAGAATAAAGACGACGCCTACAAAATGACTCTAACGAGAATAACCACTGAAATGTTACTTTGTTCAATCGCATATGTTAAGAGCGGGAGCTCTTACTACCTATATTTGCCGGTTTCTAGTTCGTTTCTATTTCGCTCTCAGGTTCAAGATTGCAGTCAAATCACAAGATCATAACTATAAAATTGCAAATAATTTTTTAGCTGCCGCCTGACCACCCATACAATGGAGTCAACAGTGTGTGACGACAAGATTACCCTAAAGCCACCTGACCGAGGCCACACACCACCGCTGAAATATTCTACCAGTGTCCGGCATTACATCCTCGACCTAAGAATAGTTGTTGTGTGTTCTGACTGACAGTTCTCATTGGTGGAAAATTTGTGATCTACATATTTAAGATACATGGGTTTGAGTGGTGTCAAATACATTGGCAGCACATGGCGCAAAGAATTGTTTCTCGATTTGAATCCTAGCATGTGCGAGGGATTCGCACAGATGACTTTTATTCCTTGAGATCGTGTTCGAACGTAACATTCGGGGGGCCTTGCCGGACGAATCACTAATCACAGAGAGGTGCTAGTGGTAACAAATGACCCATTGTTTCGTAATGTATACTTTGCTTTCAAAACTGAGGACCTAGACTTGAATACCGTAAAACTCGAGCTAACGCTCTTAATCGTACGCCTGCGACGGTCAAGCTCTTTTTTTTTTTTGCTAATCTTCACTCGTCTGACCATTACCCGTCTGAGAAATTCCAACATAGCATAGATATGAGCGAAAATTTTGATAACAAAATGTGGTACCGAATTTCAGGACAGCACACATGTTGGAATGCTAGTGCTATACTTCTTGAGAATGCAGTCCTCTTCTCAGGACGAGCTGCATTCCTCCCTCGGCGTGTCTTCAACTCATGGGGATACTTTCGAGGACAGCCGCCTGCAACTGGCTGAGCGGCAGTAGATACAGACAATTCGCATTCAATCTCGGCGAAAAATTCGCAACTATTCCCCATATATGGTTGATCTCCCGCTGTGTGTGCTCTCCTTTATGTTGATTTCTCGGCCTTTTTTGGACCACCTCGGCCTCAACTATATAAAAAAGCCGCTCGCCGAAGGCGTTTCGTCCGATACAACTAGTAATGTTTGCTACGAAGTACAAATGAACTCAACCTACTCTGCTAGTAGGAGCATTCAGAACTTGTTACATCTACACACAGGGTTCAAGATAATTCCGTGCTCCTCAATAGTGAAGCGACAGGGTATATGAGCAATGTAAAGCTGTTTGGGGTAGACTAGTCACATGTATGCTGTAAGCTTCGCTATTTTGCATATCATCCTCCCATGTCCCGTTCGTTTAAGAGGGCAGTTCGGCAGTCCAATGAATACATCATATCTCCATTGATTTAATACTTCCTGATACATTGTACGGTTTTAGACTGATGGGAGTCTCTCAGTAGGACTCAAGTTAATACTAGTGTCTGGCGCTCCTCGTAACCGCCGAAAAACATTACTATATCATTCTGGCGACAATTCTAGATTTGCTGTAGTTTACGATGGGACCGAGTAGTCTGTCTTTAAATTTTTAATGGACCGTCGGAAACGCGGATTCCTAGCGTGAATTTCAGCAGTTGAATTCCTTTGCTTTGTAGTTGCACTTCTGTGCGCCATCTGATATTTCATTGCGTATAATTCCATTGTGATTTGGCATGTTTTTTCTGGGTGGACCGGCTTCAAGAGTTCCCGCCCACTGTGGGGAAAACGGTAGCTACCGCCCACGCTACACATTCGCTCTCAAGCTGTTAAAGTATCTCGCATTAGTAACAATAAAATGTAACTGGGCTTTTGTAATCATATTTCAAGCTTAATTATCTCCGTGAATGAATAATAATGACTGGGAAGGAATCTCGAACTTCAAAGAATTTTTTTAAACTTCAGCGCTGAACATGAAAAATTGAATTTTGAACTCAAGCAGCAAGAGATGATAGAATCTTTGCTTGTATATAATGGATTTGCTTCATCATGCCCTGTTTTAGCGCACTTCAATGGGAACATATATGCCGCTTTTTCGTCATGATCAGGTGGCCTGTGGCCTACCTCGTCAGCTTTATTGTCTATGCTGTGGCATAGCTTGTGACAATGCTGTTTGCCAAGCAACTTTCTATCTAGCAACAGATCTCGACCATATAACAAATTGGTGCTCTGTGTGGCAAATGACGGTTAACACTGACAAGTGTAAATTGATGACTTTCAGCCGCAAACTATTAAATTCCTTTCTCACCTACTTCCTCAACAGCAACTAAATCACTGCAGTGCCTTCATACAAATATCTCGTTATCTACCTAACTCCAATCCTTTCTTGGTCCAACACACATTAATAAAATAACACCTAAGGCTTCAAGAACCCTCGGATACTTAAAAAGTAATCTTCATGATGCGCCATCTGACACTCGAAAACTAGCTTACCAGACGTTTGTCCGCCCACAGCTTGAATTTGTTTCGCCCATTTGGTCACCTCATCAAGAGCATCTAACACATAGTCTTGAATCTATACAGAACCATGCTACACGCTTCATCGCACGTGATTATAACCGTCATTCCAGCGTCACTAACATCAAGTTATCGCTATCACTTGCGTCTTTAGAATCACGCCGTACAGTAGCACTTCTTGGTCGATTTCATAAAATGGTTTTCAGTCCTCACACCCACGCATTACCTTTATCACGGCCATCTCGTACATCACATCGTCGCCAAAATTATAGCAGCTTTGCGCGTATTTTTGGCCGCACTAAAACGTTTAACATGTCTGCCCTTCCGCGTGTCATAAATAATTGGAACAGCCTTCCTGACGATGTTACTAACACCAGAAATCCTGGTACGTTTCGAGATATGATAACCACGATCCTCACCTAATGTCATGCTTTTATGTGCTCTTACGGAAAATCACTTTTACTACTGGTCTAATATGAACAAAATTATGATCTTTTAAACACAGTGCCGGATTGCGTTCCTTTCCCTATTGCCACATTTTGAACGTTGTATAGTTATTCTATACTGTATAATAATAACCAATGTATAACTTGTGTTTTTATCTTAAAGGAAGGGACAAAAAGCAGGGGAAAATTTTAAGTGTATTCTGCTCAGTACTTCTTGCTAACTAGTGTATAACGCTTCTCTCAAATCGTTGTTTTTGCTCTATTTATAACTTCATGTATGTACTGCCCCACTCACACAATGCTCCCTTGTTGAAGGTGCCTGTGAGAAACTTGAATAAATAAAAAATAAATAAATATTTCTGTGCTTGCAATGTGCAAGTAAAGCAGAGCTGTTTATTCAATCATCCCCTTGCTCACTATATTCTTTGAGTTCTTTACGTGAGACCGAAGCGTGTCCTATACTATGCTTTGACATTGAGTGCGGTGCTCCATAAATAAAGACGAAATAAATTGTGATTACAAATTAATGATAACATTATCGGCAATATGATCATCTATAGGACTTTTAATTAAATATTATAAGTCGGTGTGCTAAGATGGGAAGCAACAAAATTTTATATTGATGGTGTCTGGCTTTTGTGGGCAAAACCTTGATTGTGGCTGCATTGATCATTCTTATTCGCTTGAGCATCTTGTGAGGAGCCAAGAAACTGCAAAAACAAAAGTGAATTCTCTGCACCGCAACCGATGCTATCCACGCCGCATTGTGCCTTGGACTAGTCGGTAATTCATAGTGAGCAATTCATAAAACACCGGCAAGCCAGGACTAAGGTAAGTGCTGAAAGCCTAGATGCTGACACGTAGAGGGTGTTCCTGAAAGTAATGAGACTAGGCCTGGCATTGATCGCCTGTGTACTTGATTGGGAAACCGGTTTCGTGGTGGATGAGGACCCTCAGCTTCACAGCGGGGCGAATTCAGTTGGCTTCAAACCGGCGAAGAGAGTAGACAGAATTGAGCGTGTACACCTGTTTCGACTACGCGTCGGGAAAACTAGAGCGGCGAATGTCGGAACAGCGCTACGCGGTAAAGTTTTGCAATAAGCAGTGGAAATCGCATACCGAGGCAGTCGTCGTAATCAAAGCCATAATACGATGTGCGATTGCGGTTGTTCAAATTACAAAAAATGCTTGCAGGCGGATTTCAAGACATCCAGCACAGCAACTATCCGAGCGTCCGTCGATGTCGACTACAAATGCTTTAATCCTTGTGTATCCAGAGTAGAACGAGAGAAAGATGGATACACAGTATCAAACTGTGCTGAGCAAAGGTAGAAGGGGAGATTAGTCCTCTCCTAGCGAAAAGCTTTTAAAAACCGTTCCCCGGAAGCTGTGGCTTTGATAAGGACCTTTAAAATGTCCCCTTTCAGAAGGGCGTATCAGCATCGAGGCTGCTTTGGGCACTGACTCATTATCCACCCCGCAATGTGATTTGTGCTGCTGCTGCCGTTTTTTATTTGCTTTTTCAGGCCATCGAGATCACCGGTTCCAGACTCAGAGATACATACCGACGAAACATTATTTCACTCCTTGCCCTACATATTTTTCCCCCACCCTACTCTCTCCCCCAATTTGGCTTTTTTTCCTCTGAAGCAAAGCCTATTTAAACTCCGTCAGTGATGATCGCGCTGCAAAGACGGATACAAGTGTCCAGATGTCGAAGCGTTGTCTTCGCTTGCGAACTAAGGCTGTCCCTGTCCCCTTCTTTACTGCTCGTTATAAATGTTTGTGTGCGTCGTCTACTGAATTATGATCTGCGTATAAGTTTCTGTATGATTTCACAAAAGCTTAGATTCTACAATCATACGAAAATATATACGCATATCAGTTTTCATTAAAGCATACACACTTGAGGTGTGCACGCGCTGAAATTTTGAGCCCGAACCTAGCCTGGGCCCAACGCTAGAGACTAGAGCCCGGCCCGGTCCGACGTGAAAGGGCCTGAGCCCGGCTCGGCGCTCAAATATAAGGCCTGGCATGGCCCCGCCTGTTATGTTATATCAGCAATTGAAGAGCTGATACAGAAGGAAATATTTCAGGATGATAATTTTATAATAAATATTGAGGCGTTGAGTTCTCATATTTAAAATGAAACATTAACTGAATATACAAAGAGACAGCGCATACCTAGAATTAACTCACGGAAAAAGAGGTTATGCAATGTGTTGAGCCATTTACGGTGCTCCTGGACCCCTCTGCTCGGTCTCTGACGGCTACTAAAGATACGTTCTCGGAAAGGAGGCGAGGAGGAAAGGCGGGATGACGCCGGGAAAGAATTTATGAAGTTCTCACGTTGGGAGGATGCGGGATAATGCTGTGAATTCTGCTTATCGCACTATGGTCGAATTCGCGCTATCGCAAAAGTCGCATGTGTCCGGCCCGGCCCGGCCCAACCGAGAAAAATATGCTTTTGGCCGGGTCCTGCCTGAGCCCGAGGAAGTGGGCTTCCGGACCGCTCGAGCTCCGACCACAGACCGAGCCGGGTACGGGCTTTTGGGCCACCCCGAGCCCGCGTGCACATCTCTACACACCATCATTATCGGCGTCCGCAGCGTCACCGACGGGAACGCGGATTATTCGTGGACTGGACGTCTTCACAGCGCCTGTTAAAAATTTGTGCTATTTGAACATTCGCAAGCAGCTCTTCTCCTCATTGCTTTCATCATGACGACTGCTATAGTAGGCAACTTTTCCTGGTTATTACAACACTTCACCGCGTACCACTGTACCGAGGTTTGTCCAGTGTTCTCGATGCAGCTACGAAACAGGGGTACACGCTCATGCCCGCGCACTGGCTTCGCTTTCTCGCCGGACACCCACCGGTAAAAATGGGTACAAGCGTCCCCCGGCCTGGTGCTCGGCTTTTACAGGGGTGTGCGTTTGGGAGAAGCTCCGTAAACCCCGCTGCGCGCCCCTCCTCCGCAGTGGGCCCAAACCCAGTTTCGAACCTCGCAGCCTGCAAAGGTGGTTCTGTTTGTCTTGCAAAGGTACTTCCTTTGACCCTCACCTGAAGTGCTCCCTTAGAGCCTCAGCTGCAGCAGTCCTAAAAAAAAAAAAAAAAACGAAAAAAAAGGGCCACATAATGGGCTGTTGCCGCGCAAGGCGGACTTATTGTTGTCCGATGGCGGAACGAATCACTGCCACATCGGCGCAACTATTTGGGCCGTGACCCCTTTTCCCAAGCATTTCACCCCAGAAGAGCCGAGCACCAGGCCGGGGGACAGCTTGTACCCATTTTATAACCGGTGGGTACCCGGCGGCACCAGGGATCGAACCCGGTACCTCCCAAATGCGAGGCGGATGCTCTACCACAAGGCCACCGCTTCGGTGGCTTCGGTGGCCTTGTGGCCACCGAAGCGGTGGCCTTGTGGTAGAGCATCCGCCTCGCATTCGGGAGGCACCGGGTTCGATCCCTGGTGCCGCCGGGTACCCACCGGTTTTTAATGGGTACAAGCTTTCCCCCGGCCTGGTGCTCGGCTCTTCTGGGGTGAAATGCTTGGGAAAAGGTGTCACGGCCAAATAGTTGCGCCGATGTGGCAGTGATCCGTTCCGCCATCGGACAACAATAAGCCCGCCTCGCGCATCAAAAGCCCATTATGTGGCCCTTTCTTTAGGACTGCTGCAGCTGAGGCTCTAAGGGAGCACTTCAGGTGAGGGTCAAAGGAAGTACCTTTGCAAGACAAACAGAACCACCTTTGCAGGCTGCGAGGTTCGAAACTGGGTTTGGGCCCACTGCGGAGGAGGGGCGCGCAGCGGGGTTTACGGAGCTTCTCCCAAACGCACACCCCTGTAAAAGCCGAGCACCAGGCCGGGGGACGCTTGTACCCATTTTTACCGGTGGGTGTCCGGCGGTGGGTTTCGAACTGACCACCTCCCGCAGCAGAGACGGGCGCTCTAACCACTTTGTTTTTTTTAGGACTGCTGCAGCTGAGGCTCTAAGGGAGCACTTCAGGTGAGGGTCAAAGGAAGTACCTTTGCAAGACAAACAGAACCACCTTTGCAGGCTGCGAGGTTCGAAACTGGGTTTGCGCCCACTGCGGAGGAGGGGCGCGCAGCGGGGTTTACGGAGCTTCTCCCAAGGCCACCGAAGCGGTGGCCTTGTGGTAGAGCATCCGCCTCGCATTCGGGAGGTACCGGGTTCGATCCCGGGTGCCGCCGGTTACCCACCGGTTTTTAAATGGGTACAAGCTTTCCCCCGGCCTGGTGCTCGGCTCCTCTGGGGTGAAATGCTTGGGAAAAGGGGTCACGGCCCAAATAGTTGCGCCGATGTGGCAGTGATTCGTTCCGCCATCGGACAACAATAAGTCCGCTTTGCGCGGCAACAGCCCATTATGTGGCCCTTTTTTTTTTCGTTTTGTTTTTTTTTTGTTTTTTAGGACTGCTGCAGCTGAGGCTCTAAGGGAGCACTTCAGGTGAGGGTCAAAGGAAGTACCTTTGCAAGACAAACAGAACCACCTTTGCAGGCTGCGAGGTTCGAAACTGGGTTTGGGCCCACTGCGGAGGAGGGGCGCGCAGCGGGGTTTACGGAGCTTCTCCCAAACGCACACCCCTGTAAAAGCCGAGCACCAGGCCGGGGGACGCTTGTATTCATTTTTACCGGTGAGTGTCCGGCGGTGGGTTTCGAACTGACCACCTCCCGCAGCCGAGACGGGCGCTCTAACCACTAGGCGTTTGGGAGAAGCTCCGTAAACCCCGCTGCGCGCCCCTCCTCCGCAGTGGGCCCAAACCCAGTTTCGAACCTCGCAGCCTGCAAAGGTGGTTCTGTTTGTCTTGCAAAGGTACTTCCTTTGACCCTCACCTGAAGTGCTCCATTAGAGCCTCAGCTGCAGCAGTCCTAAAAAAACAAAACGAAAAAAAAAAAGGGCCACATAATGGGCTGTTGCCGCGCAAGGCGGACTTATTGTTGTCCGATGGCGGAACGAATCACTGCCACATCGGCGCAACTATTTGGGCCGTGACCCCTTTTCCCAAGCATTTCACACCAGAAGAGCCGAGCACCAGGCCGGGGGAAAGCTTGTACCTATTTAAAAACCGGTGGGTACCCGGCGGCACCAGGGATCGAACCCGGTACCTCCCGAATGCGAGGCGGATGCTCTACCACAAGGCCACGCAGCCAGGGTTTTTTTTTCTTTTTTTTTTTTTCAGCACGGCCTTTGCAGGCCATGGTTGTTCGAAACTAAGCCCCCGAGGGCGCACAGCAGGGTTAGCAGAGCCTCTTCCAAACGCACACCCCTAAAAGAGCCGGGCGCCGGGCCGGGGGACGCTTGTACCCAATTTTACCGGTGGGTGTCCGGCGGCGGGTTTCGAACTGACCAGCAGTCGTGGCCCCGGGGTAGAGTACCCGCCTCGGCTACGGGAGGTAGTGGGTTCGACTCCCATTGTCGGCCGGACACCCACCGGTTTTCTCAAATGGGTACAAGCTACGGCCCGGCCTGGTGCTCGGCTTACCAGGGCTCGTGGCTTGGAAAAGGAGCCCGCGCCTTCGAAGCCCAACTGTGTGAGCAGTAAAAGGGCCACATAATGGGCTGTTGCCGCGCAAGGCGGACTTATTGTTGTCCGATGGCGGAACGAATCACTGCCACATCGGTGCAACTATTTGGGCCGTGACCCCTTTTCCCAAGCATTTCACCCCAGAAGAGCCGAGCACCAGGCCGGGGGAAAGCTTGTACCCATTTAAAAACCGGTGGGTACCCGGCGGCACCAGGGATCGAACCGCAGCCGTGGCCTAGTGGTTAGAGCGCCCGTCTCGGCTGCGGGAGGTGGTCAGTTCGAAACCCACCGCCGGACACCCACCGGTAAAAATGGGTACAAGCGTCCCCCGGCCTGGTGCTCGGCTTTTCTAGGGGTGTGCGTTTGGGAGAAGCTCCGTAAACCCCGCTGCGCGCCCCTCCTCCGCAGTGGGCCCAAACCCAGTTTCGAACCTCGCAGCCTGCAAAGGTGGTTCTGTTTGTGTTGCAAAGGTACTTCCTTTGACCCTCACCTGAAGTGCTCCCTTAGAGCCTCAGCTGCAGCAGTCCTAAAAAAAACAAACCAAAAAAAAAAAGGGCCACATAATGGGCTGTTGCCGCGCAAGGACTGCTGCAGCTGAGGCTCTAAGGGAGCACTTCAGGTGAGGGTCAAAGGAAGTACCTTTGCAAGACAAACAGAACCACCTTTGCAGGCTGCGAGGTTCGAAACTGGGTTTGGGCCCACTGCGGAGGAGGGGCGCGCAGCGGGGTTTACGGAGCTTCTCCCAAACGCACACCCCTGTAAAAGCCGAGCACCAGGCCGGGGGACGCTTGTACCCATTTTTACCGGTGGGTGTCCGGCGGTGGGTTTCGAACTGACCACCTCCCGCAGCCGAGACAATCGGACAATAAGTCCATTATGTGACCCTTTTTCCAAGCCTTTCACCCCAGAAGAGCCGAGCACCAGGCCGGAGGAAAGCTTGTACCCATTGAAAAACCGGTGGGTAACCGGCGGCACCAGGGATCGAACCCGGTACCTCCCGAATGCGAGGCGGATGCTCTACCATGTTTTGTTTTTTTAGGACTGCTGCAGCTGAGGCTCTAAGGGAGCACTTCAGGTGAGGGTCAGAGGAAGTACCTTTGCAAGACAAACAGAACCACCTTTGCAGGCTGCGAGGTTCGAAACTGGGTTTGGGCCCACTGCGGAGGAGGGGCGCGCAGCGGGGTTTACGGAGCTTCTCCCAAACGCACACCCCTGTAAAAGCCGAGCACCAGGCCGGGGGACACTTGTACCCATTTTTACCGGTGGGTGTCCGGCGGTGGGTTTCGAACTGACCACCTCCCGCAGCCGAGACGGGCGCTCTAACCACTAGCCGGTGAACTCGTCACATTGTGAAGCTAAAGGTTCTTCCGTCATCCGCCTAAGCCGGTTTCAAATCGCACTTTTACTTGCTCAGTGCCATGACCAGTCACTTTACTTTCAGGAGAATTCTTGTGCATCCATAATACGCGTTGCAAAGTGGACCGAGCAATAAATTAAAACTAAATAACAAAAACAGACGCGTCGACACTAACCTCATAGCGATTACAAGATAACATAAAAATCTCCTCTGAGTACGAGGCACAAGGGCACTTTTCAAAACCAGCGCTGGACTATTACGGCGAGCATCCATCACAATACTCAATGGTTCACCCAGATGCTGCAACGTATCGCTCGATAACAGCTATGCCCTATGTGCGAAGCGTGCAAGCAAATTAGAATGTAATGATTGACATATTGCAAAAGAAAAAAAAAACGTTGACTTGCGGCTGAAGCAAAAACGTTACCACAACAAAGAAAAAGGCTTCTCTTTTTACAATGTGGAAATAAGTAAAGCCCAAAAACCGGTGAGAGACGAAAAGAAAGCAAAAGAGCGATTGTAGCTGTTGTTGGCCTCTTGAAGAGTAACGGGAGTTATTTTGTTGCTTTCCGTCCTTTATTTGTTTTCACGCTGTACTTTCCACGATCAACCCGTACCAACGGATCATCCCTGTTGCGTGTATCTTTGTGAAACCATGACAGCGCTAGCCCTGTGAGCTTAAAGCTAAACCTCTTTATGCAGATGTTGTTTAATGAATTGAAGCTATGATTACACGAGAGAATACACTTTAAATTGCGGTTGAACGATAGCATATGCTAAGCATGACAAATTCAAAAGAATGGATTTCAATGAGATTGAATCAAACCGTGCATTTACCAAAATTTTCCCGCACGGCAGCTTCGTCAGTGCTTCGTGGCGAGACTGCAGAAAGAAAGTAAACGTGACAAATTTTTAGGATGCCATTTTATCCCGCTCATTGGCTTTCAGAAGGCAGTATGAACAAGGAACGGCAAATGTGACAGTTTAATCAAGGTTTCCCTCAAATCGCCGCAGAAAGGGTGCTTGAACAAGCAAACAGTGACGTGTGCTTTGTTTGTTTTTCCTCAAAAAGTATTCGCTTAGCTCCTCCTATGAAGTCCATGGCAATGCATCTTTAAAGAACCTGTCTGCCCTTGACGCTCGGGTAAAAAATAAACAAAACAAACGAAGCTGGATTTGTTGACAGATGTCGGAAAGCATGGAACATTCCAGCCGCTATGGTCTGGTCAATATTAAAAGGAAATGTACTTCCAGCGCAGCTTGCGCTGACAGGGGTTTAAAATGTTCTGCTGCCAGATTCTTTATTCCGTTTCTTTTTGCTAGCGGTAAGCAAGCCTTATAGATAATATGGCCTTGTCGTTTAAGGACACCAGAAACGGAATGCTATTATTAAGGCTCTGGGAGCACAAATAATTTTATTTTTCTGGCAGGGTGGCCTACGCATTCCATGGAACTAAATCACATATTTTACTTTCTTGCATTTATGGTCTAGCCCCGCGTTTTTGAGGCTGTGTAATGCGGACGCTTGGGCAAGTTGGTAATCTAAAGTTAGTTCCCGCTATGTCGAGATGAAACAAATCACAAGCAAAGACGGCGCTCACCTTTATGCCAGGGTGCATCGAAGGCCACCGTCCACAGCGCATACGAGTATCCAGGGGCCAAAAGGGACTTCATCACAGCGGAATACCTGAAGAGAACATAAACATATATTTCAAAGCTGGCACGTCCTACCGTGAGTGCAAAGCTTTTTCGAATATATAATGTGCAAATTAAAACAATGTGATCTGATAAAAGGCCCTGAAAGGTGTGCTCTTCATGTGCAGCAGTGCTTTTCAGTGGAGATAAGGGAGAAATGGCCAACATCTTTCGTCTTTTGTGGGGGTGGGAAGGCGAATTTCTTTATGGTCTACTGCCCGGGGTATCACATTTTAAGCAAACAAGCCCAGTGCTTCGATGAGGTATCGGAGACAGTCCTTGAAGAATGCTACGCGATGGGCTTTTTGGACGCAGTACAGCTAAAAATCAAAGCTCTCTCGTGCTCCCCATCGAAAGCCACGTCCTTCTCTTCTTTCTACTTTGGCCGCCACTCCTCGATGGTGACGTGAACCACCATGACGGCATCAACTCGTCCGTCTATGACTGACAGATCAAGGATGGACGGAGTCTAGTAATAGTGATTGAAGAAGAACACCAGGCAGACATCTTCTGCTATCAATAAAATATATATCTGTCTCTCCACTAATTGTACTAGCAGCTCGCCGAGCGCTTCTCTTTCGGCCGTTTTGTCGTCGCGCACGCGGAGTCCCTACTCAGTGACCATTCTGTGGACTGCGCCGTTCTTGGAGCCTTCCTACAGACACCACGCCTTCCACAAAATGCGTAGGAGGAAGGAATCGGATTCCGACTTGCAGATGCATGTTAGAAGCTAGGCAGTCAGGCAGGAAAGTGAAAACCCTCTGACAGGGAGCGAGGGCGGGAGCTAAAGATGAGAAATACGAGATAATCGGATGATGGCGGCTGTAAAAGAACTAATAATTACTCTTTTTAAAGAATGCTTGCGGCCTTCGTTCCAGGTGTACGGCTTACAGTGACCGCTGAAGAGAATATTTTCGACCGTTCACGTTTGAGCACCGCTGGCAGTGGCAACTAATTTCATGAGCTGCGCTGAAATGCTATCCTGATAACAGTGTCAGTATTAACAGATTTATGCACAAATTTACGCACAAAACTGCTTTCGATGGCGTGCACAATTTTCGCAGAAGAGAGTCGAAAAGCTGCCTCTACAGGGTACGTCATCTGTCTAGCAGTGAGGCAAGCGCCATCCCGGCCTTTGGCGCGCTTGCCTCGCTGCCCGACAGGTGACGCACCATGTCGAAATAGCTTTTCGACTCTTCTGCGAAAATTGTGCCGTAACTGAGAGCAGTTTTTCCTTGATTTCGGAACATCTAGGCAAGTACCGATGTTGAATCAATTATCAGATAACGTAGACTATATTTTGCTACTTTGTGAACGCTGTTTCATCGCGAATGGGGTAGTAGATTTTGCATAGGAATTTTTTAAAACCCGCCACCCAAATATTCCAGACCCTGTATATAGCCCTTGTCTTGTCTTGTGTTGGCTTGTCTTTTCAGATATCACACTGAGGTTCTTTAACGTGCGCTGACCTCAGACAGCACTGGGGCGCCTAGCTTTTCGCCAACTTCGAAAAGCGGCCGCCAAAGCCGGAATTTGATCTCGCTTCTTTAGGAACAGTAGCAGAGCGCCGTAACCAATGTGCCAACCAGGCGGGGCTAATTGATTAGTTGATGGATTACATAAATTTTGGAAAATTAAAGAGAAACATTTTAATTGGATTCATTGAAGAAATGAGCGATTGCAAACAGGGGATTGAAATGTGTCAAAACTCTCAGAAATCTTCATAATCCAAATAGTATTATCAAGAATACCTAGTGTGAAGTGTCAATCAAAAATTTAAATATTGAAAGTAGTGAAAAATAGGAAGAAATGGGATAAAAAAAGGGTCAATGGTCAGAATGAAAAGCCAGTGCTTTAGGGTGCTGATTTATAAAGCTTGTAGTGCGCAATACGATTGTTTAAATAATTTTCTTTACAGAAAAACTGCACAATAGCACAATGGTTCATATAGGTGCTAGAATAGTGGAATAAAAAGGCACCTCTTGATGTTGCTAAGTCAAAACTCTTAGTTTCAGTAACTGAAAATTTATTGGAACAATTGAAAGCAATAAAAAATTAAAAAAGTTCAAATGCGCCAAAATTGTTACGTTAAAATTTATTGCTTGATGATGCTAATTAAGAAGGTTTATTGTGGTTTTGATCAATTACGTAACTTATATAATTGTAAAACTTTAAATGCTAGGAAAAGGTTGTTAGGCGGTGTCAAAGTGGTTAGAATGAAAAGTAATGTTAAATCATTACTAATTTAAAATTGCGAGTAGGCTATTGATCTATAAATAATAGAAATAAATAAAAAAATTAAAAATGCCTTTTGATATGTGAGACTGCTCAGAATCAGCCAATGTTTGTAGATGCTAAGTATCCATGGATAATAAATTAAAAATAAAAAGTATACTAAACAAAACAAATAAAAAATTAAAATTCGTGAAATGTCGTTCGTGTGTTACGCGTTATTCACGACATATATTTAAAGGCAGAAACTAAGCGAGCCACACATTTTTTTGACCGCTCTCATTTGGGAGAGAGGGCAGAGACAACCTATAATATTGAATATGAGAGTGTAGATCTCAGATTTAGAGCAAATGCTTTCAAATGACCTCTGGACAACCAACAATCATTTCGAAACAGTACAAGTGCCCCAGCAAAATATCTTATGCGTAAACGCGGCTTGCTCTACTGGTTCGCATGCTGTGCTTTTCAACTCTTCGTTCAACTCTTTTTCCTTCCTGAAAAAATTCTGTGAGCGTGATATTTCACTGTTACTTAAACCTTTTAAATTAAAATTATTTACCTTTTAGTCGAGACTGTCAAGGAAAGGGCCGACTTATCTTTCGCGTTATAACTCATGTTCGTAGAGCACATTTTCGTTTATCTTTGGGGTTAGATAGGAGTGCAACATCAAGACATCGATATATTCTGCTCTAATAAAAAGTGGGTAAAGGTACGTGGTGAATACGTCTGAATCGTTCAAAATCCGGGACCATTATCAAATTTTAGTAAGACTCACTTTTTTCTGTCTGGTTCTGGGATTGCCGTGAAACCAGATCTGTCCCAAACGATGTCCATGGGTCCGGCGCATTCTCTGTTGAGGTAGCCAAAGTATGCAAGTGATAAGGTACACAATTCCTCTGGTGTTCACTGAAGACATGGAAATTATTTACGACCGTAATTCTGGAGATATGCGCAGGACTGTGCCCACAAAGTTGATAACTCCGTACTACTGAAATTAACAAAACAAGAATAGACAACCATAACATTGAAACAATCCCTCAACTATTTAAAAGGTGTGATTAATTGACTATGATACAGCGCATCGGGAAACGCACAGACAGAAAGGGGGACAAGCACTGAACTTCCAACCAATTGTTTTTCAGAAGCGTGTCCGAATAAATATGAATTAACTTGAACAAAACAAACACAATACAACAACCACAACGTATTTATTCTGACGGGCTCCTGAATAAAATTTATTTGTAAGTTCAGCGCTTGTGCCTGTTCCTGTCTATGTCTTTCCTCGTGCGCTGCCTCGTAATAAATCCCCAATCGGTGGCTTCCCTGTATGTCTGCATTTCTTCACAGCCCGCCTACACTAAATCATAGAGATTATAAATTAAAGCAGACCGGCTGCCTTCGAATCAGGAGCGAGACTTCTATAGCAGGTTGTGCAGAGAGGGTCTGCAGAGGTCTCTTAAACAGGCGGCACAAATTTACATAGAAAAGCCTACATTTTAAGAATCGCTCCATAACTCTATGATAACAGTAACAGGTGCCAATCGAAGGTACAGTGTGGCTCTTGTCAAACTGAGAACTTGACCAGTTACATGAGCCCTTTGCCGAAAACGTCCATCAGTCCCTGAGCAAGGCGACTATTCCCGACATTACGTCTTCATTTTATATATAATATCTTAATGGAAAGCGATCGCACAGGTGTATTATTCCCGTATATTAATTAGGTATACTCCTACTGCCTTCCTTGCACCACGGAATAGGGATTCTCCTAGTGCTATTCTTAATATCTCTAGAATATGTTTGATCATTTAGCACTGACTATATTATTACTTGGCTCATGCATGGCATGTTCAGGAAGGGTTATTGGCTAGCGGCAACAAAACCCTTATCTGGTTCCGTTTCAACATTTTGACGTAGCCGTTCTCCGTGCAGCAGTTAGGGTGTTGTGTTACCACTTCGCGTTCCATTAAGCATCCTTCTGCTAGTCAAGTTGGGGGCAAGTGTGAAACAGAGATTAGAAACGACGACAAATATCTATACCCAAATATATGCTATTGCATGTGTCCACCAAGAAGAGATATCAAAAGTGCGCCTTTCCTTTCCTCGAGAAACCATTCAAAAATGTTTAGACTTTCAGTTCAGTTCAGTCGTTCAGTCGTGTCCGACTCTTCGTGCCCCCATGGACCATGTCACGACACGCTTTCCGGTCTCTATCTTCCTAACATCACATAACTTCATCTGCAGTGCCTCGAGGATGCCATCTAACCATCGCGTTCGCTGCCTACCCCTTCTCCGGCGACCCTCAACCTTTTCCAACATCAAATCTTTCTCCAGCGACTCCTCTCTTCTCATCAGATGACCAAAGTAGCTGAGCTTTAACTTTAGAATTTGACCCTCCAATGAGCAGTCAGGGTTTATGGTCGACAATATCAACTAATTTGATCTTCTGGCAGTCCAAGGAACTCTCAGCAGTCTCCGCCAGCGCCACAATTCAAACGCATCAATCATTCGGCGGTCAGCCTTCTTCACAGTCCAACTCTCGCATCCATGCATCACAACTGGAAAGACCATAGCACGAGTTATACGGATCTTGGTTGGCAGACTAATGTCTCTGCTCTTTACTAGGCCGTCAAGGCTAACCATTGCTCTCTTTTCCAGAAGCAGGCGTCTCCTAATTTCATGGCTGCAGTCTCCTTCCGAGGTAATCTTGGCGCCCAAGAAGAGAAAATCTATCACAGCTTCCACTTCTTGTCCATTGACGCTCCAGACTTGATAGGGCAAGACGCCATGATCTTTGTCTTTTTAATGTTCAGTTTAAGCCCAAACTTCTCACTCTCTTCTTGTACGCGCATCAGAAGTCTCTTGATTTCCACTTCATTTTCTGCCATTAAAGTGGTATCATCCGCATATCTAAGGCTGTTGATACGTTTTCCAGCAATCTTCACTCCAGCTGAAGAACCGGCCTTCCTCATGATGCACTCTGCACATAGGTTAAATAAGCAGGGCGACAGTATGCAGCCTTGCCTCACTCCTTTCTCAATCGGAAACCAATCAGTAAGACCATGCCCGTTCTGACTGTGGCCTCTTGTCCTTCATACAGGTTCCTTAGGAGAGAGATGAGGTGAATTGGAACTCCCATCTCTTGGAGAGCTTGCCACAATCTGCTGTGATCTACGCAGTCAAACGCTTTCGCATAATCAATAAAGCAGAAGTAGATGGGTTTCTGGAACTCTCTTGCTTTTTCTATGATCCAGCGAAGGTTGGCAATTTGGTCTCTAGTTCCTCTACCCTTGCGAAACCCAGCTTGCACGTCCGGAAGCTCCCGATCCACATACTGCTGCAGCCTACCTTGCAGGATTTTCAACATCACCTTGCTAGCACGCGCAATAAGCGCGATTGTGTGGTAGTTGGAACAATCTTTGGTGCTGCCTTTCTTTGGAATGGGGATGTAAACTGACCTTCTCCAATACTGTGGCCACTGCAGGGTTGTCAAAATCTTATGACATTTTTGTTACTTTTTTAGAACTTTTTTTAGAACTTTTTTTTTAGAACTTCTTTAGTTTGGAACTTTACTAAACTGTTAACAGTTTAACCACTACAACCTATCGTAAACACAACTCTGCATATCTTAATCATAGCCAAACCTCTGCGCATTTCTCTTTCCCTTTAGTTTCGCCTATATCGTAGCGGGTTTTTTTTTCTGTGCATTTACTCCGTCTGCCCAATACAAAAGGAATGTGAGAACAATGAAATCGTACATATGAAATAAATCTAGGTGAAATCAGGTATACAGTATCAAGATAAAAAGTGCAACGTGGCGGAAAAATTTTATTCTGGATCCTACACCTTACACTTAAAAACAATATAAAACGTTTTGAGTGTCCGGTTAGACGGCGTGTCGCATGTTCGCTGCAAACGAAGCCTCCTCAGGATGTCTCTCTGTAAAGCTGACGAGGGCACCTAAGGTGAACAACGGTGATATAGAAAACAGGTGAAGTAGAATTTTTTTTTCCGCGCCATTCTTTCCAGCACATTGCAGCAAAAAGAAAAAAAAAGCTAGCTCCACACTGACACAAGTTTTTGTCAAAACGTTATAAATGCAAGGCGTCAGAAAGCTTCTGCGCTGTGTCAAGTGGTTAATTTTTACTGTGTAAGCTCAAAGCTGATGGTGCAAACAGGTGTCCGCCGGAGGTGTTTGCAGAAAGGGTTTCGAGAAAATGCCGTTCAACTTCTGCCAAAAGTGGCCATCTGAACTACCAAATTTTGATTCCACCAATAATGGTGCGCAATCTAATTCGAGAATGGCCATCTCAATAGTGGCAATCACCTTTCATGGGTCTGCAACCAAAATTTGATTCTCTGTACCCGCGTGTCATTTTTTGGAGAAACAGCAGTAAACACGACGGACAAATAAGAAGACGGAATCAGTGCTCGTCCCGTCTCAATTTTAGATTAGTTCACGCAACAAGTATAGGGGATGTACAGGATGTGGCCAGGGTGACGGGATAAAAGCTGCATCAATAGCAGCTTGACTGGCCCCGTCTCCCAAAACAACATGGCAGCAATCATGACAGTTTGGAAGCTCGGTAAACATATATAATAGAAAGAACAACAAGTAGCAACAACTTCATATTAGCAAAAGAATATACATACGAAGACAAATAGGCAACAAACAGAAAAAAAAAGAAGGAAAATATGATATAATTCAAAAAATAGTCAGATTGTACAGTACGGGTTAGTAATTTAAAATATTTTTTTCTTGATTAGAATACTCAGCTGCTTGTCCGTTAGCTTGTATTTGTTCAGTATACATGGCAGCGTGTTTTGAATCATCTGGAGACCATAGTTTGTACGTGGTCGTGGAATGTGTCAATGTTCATGATGGCGGGTGTAACGAGATGACATGTTAAACTGTAAGTTGGCAGCAGCCCATAATGTTGTTTTATTTTTATGGATTTCCGATTTCAGGGATGCTAACAACTGATGCTCGTAGAGGGTAGGACGTTTAGCAATATTGTATTTACGGAATAGATCAGAAGTGTGGGAATTGTGTAGAGCGTTTGCAATTGCTCGAACTGCGTGTTTTTGTAATGTAACTAACCTATATTATTGATTTCTTCGTACCAATACCCCAAACCAAATGACACTATTTCAGATGATATGCAAACATCGTGTTACGGAGCTTTAGCTTTTGAGGGAAGGGTAAAACGTGCTGCACTTTTCTCAACATACCTAATGGTTTACACAGTTTAGTTGTGTTATGCTATGTGAGAATCTCATAGCATATTTTCATGGAAAACGATTCCTAGTGTTTTTGCTGAGGAAGAAATTTCGATTTCAGTATTGTTGCACTTCAGCTGAGTAATGCACGCATTAGTTTGTTTAGCATGAAAGAGAACTGCTTTTGATTTGGAACAGTTTAATTTTAGACTGTTTGCGTTTGACTATTTACATAGTTTGTTTAAGAGTATGTTTGCGGTTTTAACAAGGTCATGTGCAATATTTCCTGTAAAGAATGTTCTGGTGTCGTCGGCATATATATAACGTAATTTATGGTGTTATCGAAAGATACAAGATCATTAACTTAAGCATTGAAAAGCAGTGGGCCAAGAATACTTCCGTCAGGTACGCCATGCTTTTTTTGTTTTGTAGTATGGACATTTCATTTCCAACACATATTCCTTAACATCGATTTGTCAAGTAGCTTTACACGAGATAAAAAGAGGTCCCACCAACACCCATAGCAAGACGATTTCCCTAGTACGATATTGTGATTGATTCTGTCAAACGCCCTGAAAAAATTCACGAATAGTCCTAGCATTAGTTGTCACTTTTCAATATTACCTAAAAGAAAGTAGTAAGTCTTATAAATGCACTTTTCTCTAGAGGTTTTGAAAATATTAGTAATGTTGAGATAGGCCTATAATTTCCTCAGTTATCTTTTTCCCGGGTTTGTATGCTACTGTCACTTTAGCATTCTTGTGTTGCTCAGAAAATACATCGGTATACAAATCTCTATTTGCTCATTCGCTGTGTCTAGAGATGTCTCTAAGAAAATATCCTAACAAGTAGCTCCACTCTTCGTGTTACCACTGACCTCACATATGTACCAAAAATTGATGGCTAACTTAATTTGGTCAATTCATTGGTTACCCCGCAAATTTGGGTGTGCCAATCATTTAACGTCCCTGGACGCCTGAAGTTTGGCGTTATTCGAATTTGTACAAAGTTTGACTATAACCTAATTAGAATATTGCAATTCTGTTGTGACTTCCACATTTAGGTGAGTGAACCTCACAATTTGGCCCTGACCTCCTAAATATAATCTCGCCAACATTTTATCACAGTTGTATTTAACCTAGTATGAATATGACCAACAGAGTGGTGGCTTCTAAAGATAGGTGGGCAACCTACCAAATTTCGCATATGCGCATCCTCCTTGCATGAGAGGCGCCACCCTTGCAATATGCTGAACAGTAGAATACATGCGGGTCGTTTCGCAAGATCTTAGTATTAAGCGCGGTGTTTTAAATTTATTAGCACCCAACTGTTTGCTCCCCAGCCACGCATTCATTGTCGAGGTCCTTAAGTGGCCAGAAAGTGAACGACAACAATGATAGCTTCAAGGTATCCTGCGCACACACAAAACAAGGACGAGAAGGGTACACCCCCCCCCCCCCCCCCCCCCCCCAACAAGCGCAGACTCGCGACTGAAATTCATATGGAAGGAAACACATCTTATATGCTTTCAAGCGTCATATATAATCTCATGCGCAGTTCATAAATCTGCCTTCTTTTTCATAAAGGTTGACTGAACGGTCGCTTACACAATCATCCCCACGCTTACAATCGCTTACCACGCTTGCGTTTCACAATGATAGCAGATTGACGAGGAGAATCCTCTTGAAAGCATCCTGCATTACCGGCAAAAGCAGGTGCGAGGGTGCGTCTCCTCCAGCCTACGCCCTCCCACTTCGAAGAAAAAGTATTTGATAGGTTGGGACTGCAACGTTTCCTTTGGCCTGCGAGCGGTGAACTTTCATAGTGTAGAGAGAGTAGCTTTTTTAGGCTTCACAGGATAACGATGGAGCATTCACTAGTCAGTTCGTCCTACAATGACATAAAAGCAGCCTTTTGACGTCTTCAGAATCAAAAATCACCTCATATACATTCGATACACGTGGAGCAAGACGACAACACATCATCATCATCATCATCCTCACTAAACCTATTCCAGAACAAAGGTGTTTCCATTTTCCCTACTATTAACCCCTACCCTTAGAACAAATATAATACCAAAACTGAGAAAGTTGCACAAAATAGAGGATGTTTAAAAACGACTGCACCGCCAAGCAGGCAGGAAATGAGTTCTCCGAAATCTCTTGCATTTTGTGGGTTGCGGAAGGAACTAGCTCGGGCTGTATCTCTATAAACTGCTTCTCGTGTAAATAGACTCGTAGGTACTACTTTCAGTTAATAACCTCAACATCGTGTAGATTCAATACAGGAACGCACAAGTTTGCATATAAGAGCCCTATTAATTTCAAAAGATCTTGTGCAATCTATCCCCGATGTATGAGCAGAATTTTAATCTCAATAATTTCATTATGCATGTACACATTTTTCCTCCTTAAGCTAGTCTTATTCTTGCTAAAAGCAAGACCAAGAAGACAGGGAATAATAATTATATACTTCTTGGTTGCCATTCATGAAAAGAATAAAGAAATATCTTGTTTTCGATGTTGTGTCATGATTCGCAGCTCACTTTTTAAAAACGTTGAGCATAAGTGGCAATTATACAAGTTAGAAGATTCAGCTATTTCGCTTGGTTTCACTTGTAGAGTTAATGAAAAGCGCTTGTTATCTTAAGCGTAGACATATTCATCTTGTCAGGCAGTCGACTGTCAAAATAAAAAAAAAAAGGTATTTTGTTCTGCACTAATGGTCGACATATGCACACATTTCAGGGAATGTGAACAGCCAAGGAAATCTACACATTTTGTTTATCTGCTGTGCAATTGAGGTGTTTCCTTTTTTGCATTCGAATCTAGTGCATGAAAGCGCTGCATAGCAAAATGACATAGAGAAGTTTATGCGGGCATTTTTCAGGCTTGTAACTTAGGAAAGACCAGTAAGGGTCACAATTGCCTCCAATTGGTTGTGTTAGCTCCAGTATGATAGATAATAAGTCGGGAAGTATGATCATGAATTGACTCGATGTTTAATGATCTGGGCTTTGAATCGGTGATCTGCTATTACTCCTGGTATTGAAAGCTCGCAAGCAGATAAAGTGTGCTAATGTTTAAAATTTAGAAACTATTCTTGGCAAAATGCGTTCTAACTTACTGTCATCACTCCAAGCATCTCAAAGGACACATTGCAAGCAACCGGCGTGGTTTACTTTGCGTTATACCATTCTTGTCTGACCTGGTTAAAAGCCTTAAGAACGAGCGAATTAAGAGAGATTTTGATTTAAACTCAGTGGCATTCCACGCGTTGAAGTGCCGCAAATAGCTGCCTCGGAGAATTGCGTAGAGCCACTTTCATGTTTGTTTACCGTTGTATGCAATAGGCATGACAGGAAGAGCGGGCATACAGTAACTCATAGGTACAGCGCAGACGGTTAACATAGCATATTCTAGTGTCGACACGTTTGACACCAGAATGTAAAATGCGCGACATTGCGGGCAGCCGCGCTCTCTTTTCCGATGTCGCCTATAGTGATAGCAACAATTGGCTGTTTTAGCTTTGGTTAAACCGAGTATATTGTATTCGGAGTATTCAGACAGCCCGCGGTAACGAACGGGCGTCCAGACCCACACATAGTCGCCCGGGTTGTAGGTAACGTAGCGGCGTCCAAGTTTGTAGCGGTCAGCATCGACCTGCTGCTGGCGGAGAATACGCTGTCTGGCAAGCTGCCACGCTTCTTCCGCGCGCTGAACATAAGTTGCGACATCGAAGTCAAGTTCAGTCTCACTGTCAGGGATGTCCACAGGTAGCATAGCATCCAGGGGGTGGTTACGTGGCGACCGAAGACTAATGCAAACGGAGTGAACCGCGTCGTTTCTTGTTGCGCGGTAATATACGCGAATGTTGCGTATGGAAGAATTTGGTCCCATGCCTTGTGCTCGACATCAACATACATGGAAAGCATGTCGGTCAAGGTCCTGTTGAGGCGTTCCACCCAGCCATTTGTCTGGTAGGCTGTTGTTCGTCTATGGCTGGCGTGCGTGAGCTTCAGTACAGCCTGAGTGAAGTGAGTCGTTAATGCAGCACCACGGTCGGTAACGATAGCTGCAGGAGCGCCATGACGCAGGACTATGTCGTGGACAAAGAATTCGGTGACTTCAGCAGCAGTACGACTTGCAAGTGATGCAGTTTCAGCGTATCGTGTCAAGTAATCCGTCGCGACCGCAATCCACCGTTTTCCAGTGGACAACTTCGGAAAAAGACCGAGGAGGTCTACGCCAATTTGTTGAAAAGGGGTTTTTGGGGGTGCTATAGGCTGCAGAAAGCCAGCTGGCCTCAGAGGAGATTTGCGCCGTTGGCAATCAGAGCATGTTGCAACGTATTTCCGTGCTGATGGTAGTAAATTGGGCCAGTAGTACTTCAGCCGAATCTTTGCCAGTGTGTGACTGACCCCCATGTGGCCGGCGGATGGTTCATCATGACAAGCGCTCAAGATTTCGAGCCGTAACTGGGATGGCACAATATCGCGATAGCTTCACGCGGCTATGCCAGGTAAAACATCAAGTTCTTAGCCATTAGTTTTTACATTATTTATGCTCCTCCTCTGGCTCTATGGCGTGGCGCTGGCCGGAAGCACTCCCTTACATACTCGAGGCTTGACATCTGTAGTCACATGGCACCGATCACGTCTGACACACACCGCTCCCGTTATGTAACTCACCCCTCTAAATGTCTCATTTTGACTTTTATTATTGACCTTTCACCATTACCTTGACTGTGGTTCAGAAGCTGGAACCATCATCATCATCATCATCAGCCTGATTATACCCACTGCAGGGCGAAGGCCTCTCCCATATTTCGCCACTTAACCCGGTTCTGTGCTAACTGCATCCACTTGACCCCAGCGAACTTCTTAATCTCATCCGCCCACCTAACTTTCTGCCGCCCCCTGCTACGCTTTCCTTCCCTTGGAATCCAGTTTGTTACCCTCAGCGACCATCGGTTATCCTCTCTTCGCACTACATGTCCTGCCCATGTCCATTCTTCTTCTAATTTCCACTAGAATGTCGGTAACTTGAGTTATTTCTCTTACTCTCTCTGCACGCTTTCTATCTCTTAATGTTACCCCTCCCATTTTTCGTTCCATAGCCCTCTGGGTTGTCCTCAACTTAAGTAGAACTCTCTTCGTTAGCCTCGACGTTTCAGCCCCATAGGTGAGTACAGGCAAGATGCAACTGTTGTATACTTTCCTCTTGAGCGATACCGGTAAGCTGCTAGTCATAATCTGCGAATGCTTGCCAAATGCACTCCATCCCAATCGTATTCTTCTTGTTATTTCCTGGAATACATATTGTCATCGTGGAAACAAACGAAACACATAGCGAAACCTTTACCTAGCATGGTGAAGCTATCGCTTTAAAAAACAAACAAATGCCTCAAACAAATGCAATTGCTGTGCAACGTTGAGAAAAATCTTCAGGAGCAATGATGGAAAGAATAGGCAGAACGCCTCGGAACTCGAAGTAGCACCTGTGTTGATGGCGGCATAGATGCTTCCCAGTATTCAATTTTTTTGTATTTTTGTGGTCTCGCAACGCAATCAAACGAGGGTGCGACGTTCATTGTGTTCCTGGACGTTGGTGTGGGTTATGATCACTTGCGAGTGGAAAGCATCGATTCTCAATAACAACAATCCGTAAAGAGACGAGAAGGAAAATTTAGGCCAGCTCGTGTCAACAAAGTAGGGCATACTTTAAAGAAAAAACTGGTTCTAGAAGAAAATACCTTTAATATAGCGATAAAAATTATATTTGGTGCACTTTTCCATACACTTGCATGTAGCCACGATAATATTTGGGGATTCAAACTGCTGCCGCACATGCCACAAAACAAACATCAGAATTGCAACGTCGGGCTCGACTGGAATAAACGGAATGTTGGCAAGCATATTCTCTTTCAAACGTCTTACCTCTTGAAGTCGAAAATATTGCAAACGAAAATCCGCAGCCGTTGGTCGGGCGTCTAAGAAGAAACAAACGAGATGTCAAAATAAAAAGGAGCTCCATATTTGACCAGGTAATATTTTTATTTCTTTTGTGCAACGTTGATACGCTACCGCTACTTAGAATTTCGTTCTTTATTTGTTTCTTAGGCATTTGCCTAAAAGGAGGCTGAGGCTAAAGGCGCGGTCGCCTGACGTGGCCTCAGCCCCCTGCTACACGATCAGTAAGCATCGAAAATACAATATTGCGGCAGGTTGGCACACAGCCGTTGCCTTGATCAGGACGTAAAAGGAAAGAAACAAAACAATAGTGACATTTGTGCGCAGTGTGTGCAAAAGAATTATATGTAGGTACAGTATGCATATAATGAACACACTTAATAGGCACAATTTTACGATGAGTGTAACAGGCATACAAAAATAATGAAAGTTAAATATACACAGTTCAAAACCCTATACCAGACAGGTGAATTTTTCCCTTTTTTTTTACATTTATACCATCAGACAAATAAACAAATACACAGTCAATTACAGATTACACTGGACAAACAATTTAAGTACAATAACTCGCTGGTAAGGAAACAATGAAAAATTGACCAACAAATCATCTAAAGCATGCGCGGGCGGAGTAATATTACTGAGAGTATGCAATATCACTACACAAAAGAAATCTCTTACAATCTTTCTTGAATGCAGAAAAGGGTTGATAATAATTTATGGGGATATCTCTTCTATTGAGCATTTTTTTACCTGGAAGGACAGTGTTTGGCGCTCGCAATTTGTTCTGGTTATAGGCATCTTTTATTTAGGATCCCTGATTGCGTACAAGCTTACTCTGTATGTAGGAGTGTTATGTAAACGATTCTTATGTATCCAGTGCAGCAGCTTAAAGTAGTAAACCTCGTCTGCCTTGAGTATACTGTATTTCAGAAAGGATAGACGAGTTCTTAGTTTATGTTTCTCATCATGATAATTTTCACATATACGCAATACCTGCTTCTGTAAAGTAATTATTTTTTTTTGTAATTGTGATCAGTAGTTGTGCCAGAGACTAATATACAATAGGTTATTCTTGAGTAGAAAAGAGAGTAATACAGAGCTTGTTTCATCCAAGATGGGATTAGGTGTTGAATTCTATAAAGGCAACCTGTCACTCGTGACAAATCAGATTTAAGGCTATCGATGTGGGTGTTCCACGAAAGATCACTGCAGAAACAAACCACCAGAAATTTCTGCTCAGAGACCTCCTCCAGCAGGATACCTTCATATTTGATGCTAATAGAGGTAAGGTGTCGCTTACTGACGGATTTGAAAATTACATATTTAGTTTTTGTTACATTTAGGCCTATACTATTGGCTTGCAACCACGTGGGGAGTTTTATTAAGTAATCATTAGCCATTTTTTCTAAACATTCTTTTGTTGCTCCAGTAAAAAATATATTGGTGTCATCTGCATACATGATTAGCTATTGGGATCCTGGTATCATAGTTATGTCATTCACATATACAAGAAATAGTAGAGGGCCCAGAATTGATCCTTGAGGGACTCCGTGTTGGATCTCCAATTTTCTCAATATATGATTGTTAATAATTATATATTGAGATCTGCCCTTTAGGTATGTCTCAATTAGCCTAAGCGCAACGCCCCGGATTCCGCACATTTCTAGGTTTTCTATCATTATATCATGTTGCACAGTATCAAATGCTTTCCTAAGGTCTATAAACAAACCCAGAGTTAGACGTTTCTTTTCTATGTTTTCAATAATTTTGTCTTTTATATATAGAAGTGCCTGTTCTGCCGACTTTTTTTCTTGGAAGCAGTACTGAGCGACAGCTATTATGTGATGTTTGCGAAAAAAATTAGTGAGTCTGTCGTTAATAACGCGCTCAAATAATTTAGAGAATATAGTTAAGACAGAAATTGGCCTATAATTATTAATATTTGATGCAGCTTTGAATCACTCTTTGAAGCGAAACATTTGGCAATATTTCGCATATATATGCACATTTGGTCTTTTGGTTACACTTTACGGCTACCTCTGACCTTTTGTCTCTAACCACAATAGACTCTGCAGCAGGGTCCGTATTCCTATTGTTCGTCATCTTCAGAAGGGTCACTATCTCATCGACCTCCAGTATATGAGTGGTGGAAACGCTGAAACCAGATGTGGATATCCCTTTTGATTCCGTCGTTTTCCCCAATCAGATAAGTGGAGGTTGGGGAGATAGCAACACTTTCGAAAATGCTGCAAATTCGAAACACAGACCAGGATATGAAGTTCTCAAGAAAGTTAGTTTATAATTACTTGGTAAAAAAAAAAGACAAATAATAAATACTGCGGCTTTCCATTTTCTTTGTCACATTACTTGAAATAGAACACCTTCATTGTTCCGCACATACTCCCTCAAGGAGAATTTTCCATACTAGGGTGAAGAACTAAAAAACAGCGCCTCGACCACGGACAGGATCGATGACGCAATAATTCGCTCAATTTTCGGTTTTTCCGTAGCAGATGGTTGGTAAAGGTATTTCATGATTTGCATCTGAATCACTTACTTCAAAGACCAAAGGCTAGAACACGCAATCACTCTTTGTCAGCATACATTAAGGCGTGACGGCTTTATCTCCTAGGCTCTAACGGTAAGAATGATTGCCTGTAGTAAAACTTCTCAGTCATATGTCTGCGCAAAATGTTCGTAATAAGATTCTGCAAAATGATCTCTGCTAAGTACGCACTCAACTTTATTTTCATTGACATGTCAAGGGCTCCAGAAGACGTGAATGCCAAGCACTCTGCGTTAAATTGAGCCCTCCTCACCTGATAAACCTTGCAGTCGGTGACGGGGCAATTGGCTGTCTGCGTATCAAATCCGTTCTCCGAAAAGTACTCTCGTACACACTGTTCTACAAATTCAACCCCTACCACGCGATTGCCCAAGTCCAGGAACCTGAATTATCAGTGAAAAAAAAAAAAAAACATGATGAAATTCTTCGACGTAAATATATGCACACGTCATGCCGCAACTGCGAACTGGGAGCTACGAAGACGCACGGTGCTCCTTTCTGGAGCTTTTAGCATGACAAAGTGAAATGACGATATATTTACGAAATAACGAAGTAATGCTCCTGTCCTTTCTTTTTCGAACAGCACACAATGTAACGCTCTTCGCAACAGCCGACTTCAGGACTATCAACACTTACTCGCATTTCTCGGACCTTGTGTCCCGCGGGTTTCTCGTTACAATATATTTGTAAATCATCTGAAATGTGTGGGCCTCAAGTTGCGTTAGAAGGACGATATCATTGCGACAGAATATTTCTGCTGGTCAGCCCCACAAAAAAAAAAACCATAAAGGAATACGTAATGCTTGTGGCTAAACACCCTTCAATTAAACGCACTATATCTATTAAAAATTATTTCACTGCATTATCCCGCCGCTGACTACAGCTATGCTCATAGCGGTTGTTATCGATAGCCGAGCAGAGATTATTAGTTGCAGTCTTCACCGTCGCAGGTTATCCTAGTGCAGCCCTTCGTTTTAATTTTTCCCGTTATATACCACCTTAAAAAGAACTCTTGCTCAAAGAGTCGCGATCTTAACGGCCTCATACGCCAGATCATAAAAAGATAAACTGGAGCCAGCATTTGAGGGCTGAATTTTAGTGGGGTGGTGTAAAGCGAATATGAAGCCTAGCAGACTCACTTGCACTCAGAGAACCCGGTGACTCGCTACCATAAAATAAGATTTAGAAGCTGCATTTCGGCTCGGATAATATACCGAAAATACACAAACAAAAATATCCTATCAGTGTATATGCCATTGAACGAAAAAATTGATGAAAATGTAGAAGGTAAATTATTAAAAAAAAGGTTTGGATTGAGAGGTCGTGTTGGACACCAAACTTCAGCGCTTCTGTGTGCGCTCCGCATAAATATCAGTTTGACGCACGGAACAAACATGGAGCACGCGCTGAATGTGTGAATAAAGAAGATAATTGCATCTCCACGCAGAGTTGTCCAATAATGACCCGCATTATCTGTCAAGACATTTGTCTATACACAGCCCAAGAAGGAAAGCAAGTTTGGGGGCTTTTCTTTCAGCCATGCATGGGTAAGTACGCTTCCTCATGTGATTTAGAACTCTCAGGTATCTAGCGATTCTCGGTAAGTGCACTTTTCAACAGGAAGTTGTGTGTGAAATGTGTTTCGCTAAGTAGCAACATTTTACTCTTCCAATCAATATTCCCGCATATTTCCACTCGGGATGCTCGCCAGAGTTGGATATAATGAAAAACAATCCCAATCGGCATTAAGACTGTCTTTAAAGTCTAGGAGAGAAAAATGCAAATAATAAAGCCAACGATTTTGTTGGGCTTAGGAGCACCCATCCAAATACGTTATGTGTCTGCAATATTCTCCGGCTGCCATGCATTTAACATCGGTGGTCAAGAAAGCTGGACCTGTGATCTCTATGGTGCCAAAGGAAAAAAAGGACTGACACTGTCTCTACGCTGTTTGCTGCCCATTCCTAGATGCTTGTAAAACGTCCACGAGTAGCAGCGAAAGATGCCTAATCCTATGGCTTATTCATGAAACAGATATGACATGCATGGTCACGTATAGCATTTAAAGAGCAAGAAAAAAATACTTACACACCTATTTTAGGAAACGTCATTTCACTTAGTTGGTACTTATCACAAAATAAAGTGTGCTTATATGCACGTAACCACTGAGGACTTCTGTACTACCCACCAGAGAATGTTAACATCCTCCATCTTAACAATTATCTTATCCTAAAAGTATTTTTACTTGCCCTCATAAACACCAGCTACTTATGCGCATCACACAAGATTGTTGGCCTTTATACAGAGCAACTGCTTCCCGAATTAAATAATATTGTAAAGGTATCAATACAAAGCAGACATCCAATTATATTTTCGCCATAAAATGTATGCACAGATTGGATAATCTTTCCTATAATGGAGGAAACGCGTTTATCTGCGTCCACGAAAGTTGTTCTGTACAAGCTGGAATAGAGCACCTCGTGAACTTACCACTTGAGTTCGTGCGCTTTACCACACAGTGGAATGAACACTTGCGCGTCTCGTTTCCCAGCCAGGACAACATCTTTGTGTTCCAACAGGATCCTGCGTTTTGAGAAATATATGGAATCCAGATATTTCACTGCTGTATTTCTCTGTGTCTTTAAATTGTACGCCGTATCTCCTTTCAGTATTGATACCTAGTTTGCACCTTTTATTCAAATGCGAACTCAAATGCCCGTTAAAATTCCCTCTAAATCCTTTTTCAATTTAGGTCTCCCTCATGTCGAATAATAACTCATAAGAAGCACATCAGTACCAAATATATTATATTCTGCATGAGGTCCATAAAGTCATCAGTATTAGTATCTATGTCCGGACTATCAGGTTTAGCAGTTTTAATGTAGGCAGTGAAGGCATTGCATATAAAAGATAAAACAGAAGTGTATGGCTTAAGAGTTAGTCACATTAGCTAGAAGTATAGGATACGTCAATCCCTTGACATTGATACCTTGTGGTTAAGGCTTGCCATATATTTTTAGCGAAGTTTACTTCTTTTATTTTCTGGTTCTGATTATTACAGCGAAACCTGGACGCTCTCCGCAGTTTCACAAACCCCTAAGGGACTATGCTAATAATTTGATCCGATCAGCAAATGGTCAGCACAGATCGAATTTTTCGGCTGATTTCTTCATATCTGTTGCTGCAGATGTGGCTGCGCAAACAACGCCCCACTAATTTCTGAATGACCCATAGTCGTTCACGACCTGTCATCTCTGAGGTGTTTCCTACGATACTAAGGAACACTGCTAACAAACAGACAGCCTGCTGCGCGTGTCGATTTCTTTTTTATTTTATAATGGATAGTTCATTTGTTCAGTGACGCTTCTCTGCTTCCTCGTTTAATGACACCTATGTCGTTTGCTTTAGCATGAGTCACTAAGATATCCTTAGTACAGTTTCAGCACAATAGTTAGCGACCGAGTTTCTTGCGTCGATAGGACCAAGGTGCGGAGCTGAGCAATTCATAAATGAATATAACGTCACCCTAGGCCAGTGTAACTGACACTGCGTTATGTCCTAATGATTGTTATCTCCTGCACAGCTCATTTACCACAAGGCAGCACTGGCGTGAAGTCATTATCACGGTCGGTCAAAGGAAATGCACCTAGTGCGTGTCTATTGAGCGAACCATATATTCTTAATTTTCGAATTTTTGGGGGCTACAGTAGGTGAATAAAGGAAATGAAATGCGTGCAACAATTTTATCTCCTTAACGACACTACGTGCATACATGAATCCAATGCTCGGTTCATTTGAAACGTCGCACCTACACTAAAAATCTTTTATTTCTTCTTCAATTATTAGCCCAATGAATTTGCGGTATTTAATGATATTGTAGTGAAAATTCTTAATTTTATATTTCTACTAACTGATGAGGTGTGCTCATTCTTTTGAGTTTATTTCGACCTGATTTGATTAGTACGGGACCGGAGCATAAACTGTGTCAACATAGATTAATCAAAGAAGTGTGCAGGATGCTTTTCTGCACAAAGGAGACGTTGTTGTTCAAATGAAAATTGACAGTTTCCTCATGTCACACAGTGTGGTCTATCTATGTCTTCACTCAGAAGTGGCTACATCCCATTATTTACGTTCTGTTCCTTTAATGGTTTCTAATCTGTGTTCTAAATTATGTGGAATGAAAAATGACAACCAATAAATGTTTCTCGGGAAAAAAGTGAACGAAGGCAGCATGAAAAAGCAGCACTCTAGTATACTTCAAGTGGGCTCAATATTTCTTTCGTTGCTTAAATAGATGTCATCACCATATGGCAACTTTCGGATCAGCAACAGAGCGCCAGCAGCATAAGTGTCACGAGGGATGCTTTTTCACGGCGCAGCTGTATTACCTTGATGTTTTTGTTTCCGGCAGGAGAACTCGATATTTTAGGAGCGGAAGCTCTTCCCCCTGTTCTGCTATTTCAGTCGGTGTGGCGACGGCTCCAAAGTAAAGGTGGCTGACGTATCCCGTGGCTATCAATGGCTTGAGTTAGAATTTTTTCTGTCCGAAGCTGTGCTCACCATGATAGTTTGCCACCCCAGCAATCCCAGAGGGCGCCAACACTATGTCACGGGGTGCCACCCAATTTTGCAACCACCATCCGGCCCCCCTTAGGTCACGCGGTGCCACTCAAGATGGCAGCCACCCCATGGTCCTCCTGGAATAAGTGGCGCCGTCCAATTTGGCATTCAACAACACTTGGGCCACCCTGTTTCAAGTGGTGCCAGCCACGCCGAGCCAGCAGTGACCCCCTCTAATGTCATTCAACTATATACGTGCAAGAAGGATTCGCACATGCGAACTTTGATCCTCGAAAGCGTTTGAGTGCGACATTCTCAGGGGCATCCGAACCAGTTGTCGCAGAGAGACGCCACTTCATCGCTTTGAAGAAAGTGAAGTCATGCGTGCAAAGAGCGCCCCACCACATGCACGGCGATAGACGCGCAGACGAGTTGATTGAAAAGACTACATGCTCTCCTCTCCAGCTCTGATTGGAAGTGCACTCCCATTTACTCATCTGTGGGGGACGCCAATGTTCTGATCACAGCGATGGTCACTCATTGCAGCATTGCGAAAGATGGCAGCTATTCATGCAGACTGCTAACGAGAGTTGCATGCAGAAACAAGTAACAGCAACAAATATTGAAACTGTACCTCAGCTCCAATCGATAAAGCCTATTTTGCGTGCGTGCTGCGTTCAGAAGGTAAACGTAGGAAAGAAAACATTCACTAACATTTTTCACAAACTTAGAAGTCAGGTTCCGCGTCCACCAATTATTCTGTGGCAGACTGTGCCGAGCGACTAAGCGCGGATTTATCTTGATATTTCTTCGATAGCCATAGCAGACGGCCTGTACTGCGAATTGTATTGGGTTTAAAAGAGCTGTAAATAAGAGAACTCAACAAAATGTTCACAACATCAACGATAACTTCCACTGTCTGTATTTATCAAGCTATTCAATGAAAGAAAAGGGCATTGCTGCCAAGAGATCTGCAGTTTGTGGTATAGATCTTTCCTAAATTTATGCATGAAGCTCATCACATTGTCCTTACTTGTAGTGAAATACGCTTTACCACCTAGCTACGTTGCAATAGATTTACGTCTATCTCAAGAATTTTTACCGTATCACTATCAATACAATGCGACTGCAGAGGAGTTGAATATTTTGCGTAAAAGGAGAAATTCTATGGAATTTATAATTGTTCGCAAACAAACATGCTGAAGGGCGGGCCTAATAAAAAAACACGATTTACTTCACAGCTACTTCCCCTAAAATATAGGTTATAAGTATTTGATGTGGTAATAAGGCTTTAGGGTTGAAAATAAATATTGCGTAAAAAAGGAAACTTGTCGTACGTCGAATGACGAATCCCTTCTGAGGTAAGGCAGTTTGTGCTTACAGACATCATTCTTTTTTCGATTGTAATATTCGATACATACCATGTCCAATTTTGTTTTCTTCAAAACCGCTCAAGACACGCGGGTGCAAGTTTAATATAAAGGAATGACTGGCAACACTTTGATGTTATAATAGATTCGGCTGGTCAAAATGTGTGATGCGAGTACCTATACTGAGCATATATTGTCACGGGTTCTATCGCTACCCGGACGGCAGTCCAGAAGGACAGGGTCAAAGGACGGGGTTGAGGCACAGGAGGCAGAGAGCAGGCGCTTGACCAGGCAAACACAGCGGCGGCCCAGAACCACGCGCACTCCACAGAACTTCGTTTTCTTCTCCCTCTAGAACTGACACGGTTAGCGCGGGTCACACTACTCCTGCCCCTGAAAGGCGCATCGTCCCGATGCGCGCTCTAGCGTAACTAAAACGTTAAATCGAGCAGAGCTCAGAGTCAGAATACGTGGTTCTAGCGTTCACAGTAAGTTTTGAGGCGAACCACATGCACCACTTCAGGATGAGGGGGCAGACGAGATGTGCTCGGAACAATCGGAATCACCTCGTAATTCACGTCGCTTATACGGCGAACGACCTCGTATGGGCCAAAGTAACGCTTTAAGAGCTTCTCGCTGAGACCGCGACGGCGAACGGGAGTCCACACCCACACTTATCACCAGGTGCAAAATGAACTTCACGACGCCGGAGGTTGTACCTACGCGCATCGACGTGCTGGCGGTCTTGGATGCGTAGTCGTGCCAACTGTCGGGCTTCTTCCGCGTGCTGGTTACCAGTTGCACATCGTCGTAAGAGTAGGCCTCCGGCTCATGGGGAAGCATGGCGTCAAGCATGGTAATCACCTCTCGGCCACGCACCAGGCGGAACGGCGAAAACCCGGTTGTTTCCTGAGTTGCGGTGTTATAAGCGAAAGTTACGTGGGGAAGAATGTCGTCCCATGTACGGTGCTCGACGTCCACATACATAGATATCATGTCGGCCATAGTCTTATTAAGGCGCTCAGTGAGCCCATTCGTTTGGGGGTGGTATGCGGTAGTTTTGCGGTGGTGCGTGTTGCTTAAATGCAAGATCTCTGCCATTAGCTGGGACACGAACGCGACACCGCGATCTGTGATCAAGACTTCGGGAGCACTGTGACGGAGGACGATGGACTCGACGAAAAACTTCGCTACCGCGGTTGCAGAAGGTAAAGCTCGCGATCAAGCATACCGGGTGAGGTAATCCGTAGCAACAGCAATCCAGCGGTGTCCCGAGTTGGACGTAGCAAAACGTCCGAGCAGGTCCATGCCTACCTGCTGGAACGGAGTCGTAGGCGGCTGAATAGGGTGAAGATGTCCTGCGGGTTGTACGGGCGGAGTCTTACGTCTTTGACATTCGCGGCAGGTCCTGTTATAGTGACGAACAGTCTTAGCAAGTTGAGGCCAGTAATACTTGGAACGAATTCGTGCGAGTGTTCGGCTGTATCCGAAATGCCCGGAAGTGGGTCGTCATGACAGGCGTCCATAATTTCATTACGTAGGTCAGCCGGAATAACCAGTAGCCAAGACCTCGCACTGGCTGCGAAGCTCTTTTTGTATAGCACATTGTTGCGAAGACGTAATGCGGGTAGAACGCGCAAGAAGACGCGTGGAATGGTGCCGTCTTGACCTTCCATATGGGCGATTACTTAACGGAGTTCCGTGTCGTGTAGCTGCCGCGCTGCCATATCGACTGTGCTTATGGTACCTATAAAAGCATTTTCATACTCGTCGTCTTGACCGTCAGATGTTGATTCTGTAAGGGCTCTCGAGAGGCAGTCAGCATCTGTGTGCCTGCGACCGGACTTATAAACTATAGTAGCATCGAATTCTTGCAACCGAAGGGCCTACCGTGCACGTCGCCCCCCTGAAGGGTCTCTCAGAGTGCTGAGCCAACATAGAGAGTGATGGTCGGTAACCACCTGAAATGGGCGTCCGTACAAGTAGGGTCTGAACCTATTAATCGCCCAAACTACGGCGAGGCATTCTTTTTCAGTGGTCGAGTAGTTAGTCTCCGCCTTCGATAATGTTCGACTTGCGTAAGCGATTACACGCTCGGTCCCGTTCTGTTTTTGAATGAGCACGGCTCCGAGGCCCTTGTTGCTGGCGTCTGAATGAACTTCAGTCTAGGCGTCCTGGTCAAAGTGCCCGAGTACAGGAGAGGTCTGTAAGCCTTGTTTAAGGCGGTCGAATGCACGCTGCTGTTCATCCGACCACTGGAAGGCGACGTTCTTTTTCGTGAGATGAGTAAGTGGTGCAGCGACATCAGAAAAGTTAGGAACAAAGCGCCTATAGTAAGCACTGAGGCCCAGAAACCTTCGTACGGCGTTCTTGTCCGGTGGCGTAGGAAAGGAGGCGATGGCGGCTGTTTTATCGGGATCTGAACGAACACCCGCGCTACTGCTGACGTGGCGAAGAAATTTTAATTCATCGTAGGCACACTTGGACTTTGTGGGCTTCAGAGTGAGGCCTGCGCTTCTTATAGCTTGTACTACTGCTCTCAGGTGAAGAAGATGATCGGAGAACGTGCTTGAGAAGATTACAACATCGTCAAGGTGGACCAGACAAGTTTGCCACTTCAGTCCGGCCAAGACGGTGTCCATAACACGCTGAAAGGTTGCTGGGGCGGTACAGCGGCCGAACGGCGTCACTTTAAACTCATATAGACCATCCGGGGTGATAAAAGCAGTCTTCTCTCGGTCGCGCTCATCAACTTCGATTTGCCAGTAACCACTTTTCAGATCTATAGATGAAAAGTAACGGGCATGTCGTAGATGATCAAGTGCGTCATCAATGCGAGGAAGGGGATAAACATCCTTCTTGGTGACGTTGTTGAGGCGGCGGTAGTCAACACAGAATCGAAGAGTGCCATCCTTTTTCTTTACTAGTACCACTGGAGCTGCCCATGGGCTGTGCGAGGGTTAAATTATATCGTCGGCCAGCATTTCTTGCACTTGGTTCTGAATAACTTCACGTTCTTTGAAAGAAACTCAGTAAGGTGATTGACGAACAGGGTGAGCAGCGTCATCGGTAATTATTCTGTGTTTGGCAATGGTCGTCTGGCGAACTCCGGATGACGTAGAGAAGCAGTCTTGGAATTCTGCAAGCAGCGCTATCAATTTGGCCCTCTCGCTCACAGAGAGATTAGGTGCAATGCTTACACCCAAAGGTGCATCGTTCTGCTGCAAAGAGAAGGAGGAGAAAGCACCTTCGGACAGGGCAACAACTTGAATAGGGGCGGTAATGCTCTGGATGGTACCAAGAGCCGTGCCTTTCGTAAGACGCTGTGGAGTGCCACAAACATTGGTGACTAGGACGTGTACGCAGCCAGTATTCAGCTGCGCGAGACCCCATTCAAGAAGCAGCTGAGCATTTCCCTCCAGCAGAACTTCGCTAGAAGCAACGTGGTGGGACGTGACAGGGAGAAATACGCTAGACTGGGGCGGTACGCTTACGTGCTACGCCAAGACGCGTGCCGTGCAAACTTGGGGCTTTGTTCGCGCCGAGGTATATCGAGGTTGACGAAGCGTGAGGCGGCGGTCGGTAAAGTCGATTACAGCGCTGCAATCACTCAAAAATCCATGCCGAGAATAATGTCTCTGGAACATTTCGATAGTACAACAAAGGTAACCGGGCACCTAAGACCGTTAATCTCAATACGAGTAGTGCATCTGCCGATTGGTCTCACGAGGTGGTCTGCAGCGGTTCTGATATCGGGGCCATCCCACTGCGTCGTTACCTTGCGAAGTCGGCTGCATAGCTCCCCACTCATAACAGAATAGTCTGCACCAGTGTTAACGAGTGCCGTCACGTCGTATCCGTCGATCACAACATCGAGGTTATTGTACACTGTGGCGCGACGGTCGTCGAAAGCTAAGTCGGGGAGTTCGTCGTGAAGTTCGTCAGAAAGCTCGTCGGAAAGCTCGGCGGGAAGTTCGGCGAGACGTTAGGCGCGAAGTTAGTCGGGAAGGTCGTCGGGTTGATCGTCGGTTCGCGTGAGGGAGCGGGGCGAAAAACGTGCAGGCTCTTTAACAGGAACGGGTTCGGCAACGTCACCTCCAGACGTCGCCGGGCTTAGTTTTCTCGATGAGGGGACAGGCTTTGCCGTCGATTGCTGCGAAGGGGATAATCGTACCGGCGGGACGGTGTCGAGCGAAGGTCGCGACGTGAAGACCGGTCGGGTGGTGGTGAACGGCGCAGATAATCCGCGATATCGCGGGGTTGCTCGCCGAACTCCGGACGGGGAGCATTCCGCTGGAAACTGCGAAGACCAAGCTCGCGGTAAGGGCAGCGACGGTAGACGTGGCCTGCTTCTCCGCAGTGGAAGCATAGTGGCATAGTGGGCGGGGTTGTGCAGGCAAGTACTGATGGATGGATGGATGGATGGACGGACGGACGGACGGACGGACGGACGGTTGGACGGACGGACGGATGGATGGATGGATGGATGGATGGATGGATGGATGGATGGATGGATGGATGGATGGATGGATGGATGGGTGGATGGGTGGGTGGGTGGATGGATATGTGGGTGGGTGGGTGGATGGATGGATGGATGGATGGGTGGATGGATGGATGGATGGATGGGTGGGTGGGTGGGTGGATGGATGGATGGATGAATGTGTGGGTGGGTGGGTGGATGGATGGATGGATGGATGGGTGGATGGATGGATGCATGGATGGATGGATGGATGGATGGATGGATGGATGGATGGATGGATGGATGGATGGATGGATGGGTGGGTGGGTGGGTGGGTGGGTGGATGGATGGGTGGGTGGGTGGATGGATGGATGGATGGATCGATGGTTGGATGGATGGATGGACGGATGGGTGGGTGGGTGGATGGATGGGTGGTTGGGTGGATGGATGGATGGATGGATGGATGGATCGATGGTTGGATGGATGGATGGATGGATGGATGGATGGATGGATGGGTGGGTGGGTGGGTGGATGGATGGATGGATGGATGGATGGGTGGGTGGGTGGGTGGGTGGATGGATGCATGGATGGATGGTTGGATGGATGGATGGATGGATGGATGGATGTGTGGGTGGGAGGGTGGATGGATGGATGGATGGATGGATGAATGGGTGGGTGGGTGGGTGGGTGGATGTATGGATGGATGGGTGGGTGGGTGGCTGGATGGATGGATGAATGTGTGGGTGGGTGGGTGGGTGGATGGATGGATGGATGGATGGGTGGGTGGGTGGGCGGGTGGGTGGATGGATGGGTGGGTGGGGGATGGATGGATGGATGGATGGATGGGTGGGTGGGTGGGTGGGTGGGTGGATGGATGGATGATGGATGGATGGATGGATGGATGGATGGATGGATGGATGGATGGGTGGGTGGGTGGGTGGGTGGGTGGGTGTGTGGATGGATGGATGGAATATAGGAGCATACCCTTTGAAACTAGGTCGTAGCAGTTGCTATCATGCTCATATTTTTGTATATCTTGAATATTGTTTTATATCGGTTGACTATACCAGCCTTCCATTTATTGACTATTTATTTCAACAATATTAGCATTATGACATTTTTCCGATTTTAAGCCACTAGTCTTCCAACTGCTTTTTGCTAGCTTTAACCACAGGAAGGAAGGTGATGAAGATTTTACGCTCAGAGTTATGGAGACAGATTCGCCTGTTGAACGAATTTCTGAAGGTGAGAGCCGCGGACGACTTATCATATAGAAGCTGTTATTATTCCACACGAGTTTGCACTGAGCATATGTGAAATGTATGGTTTCTTCCTCTGGTAACGAATTGCACCAAAAAGCTAGCAGTCCGTTCCAGTGCGAAAAAATCCTGTAGTTACTGTAGGTAATGTACAGTTGTCTGCCAATGCAACGGAAGTGTTAGAACATGGGCCTAAGTTAGCTCTTCCCCCTAAGGTTGACGCCGCAGGGAAGCTTGTCATTGTAAGACATGTCGCAGAGGCTGAGGCTGATAAGATTGAATAAGTGGGAGGAATGGGGGAAGTGAATTCGCGTGCTGCAGGCCGTGGAGACTTTTAGCAACGCCGGCATATTCGACGGCCTTAGCTTGTCCCTTAGGTCGTCCCAAGCTTCTTTAGAGGGATCAGAATCACATGTCGCAGAAAAAGCTCATGAAGAAGAGGCCAGCCGAATTGTGGCTGAAGGGATTGACTGTTTGAACCGCATAAAAGGACGTGGAAGATGGAAGTTGCGATTTGAAACAGTAATTAAAGAACTGAAGAGCAAGGAATTCAAGCTGTTGCTTTCGGATAAAGAAGGCGGTTTTGTTGTATTGGATTCTATCAATTACGGAGCAAAGACTCTGGCGGCCATGAACAAGAGCTTTCGAAAAGGGCAACCTAAGGACTTACAAGCTGCTAACAGGAAGGTTGTACGGATTCTCGAGGAAACTAAACTGAGGCAGCTTTGCCGCACGGTTAAGGACACTAGACATGATACCTTGTCGGTATTCTTCAGTGCAAAAGCACACAAACATGAGAAACCTTTCCGCGCACACACACGTGGCAAATTCTAGTCTCGGAATACTTGGTCAAGCACCTCGGCTAAGTACATGTGGATGATCCCTTTAGAATAAAAAACTCTGAGGAGATATCTGACAACAAGGAATATGATAAGAAGAGACATTCTGGATTTTCACTCGATATTGAAGACATGTACTATCCTATCCCACAATAAGGCTTGTTGAAAGAACTACGAGAAACGATTGAGAAGCAGGCTATAGTTTTCCACTTTTCAAATCCCGATAAATTGGCTTGGAGCCAAGAACTTCACAATGCTTTACTTAGCCTTTTAAAGATAACCATAGATCACTGCGAGGAGATCGTTGGCATCACTGAGTCGGGAGGAGGGGCGGGTGCGTCACAACATGACACTATCAACAACTGAGGCCAACGAGCTTGAGGTCTTCCAGTCCAGGAGAAACACAGAAATTTGGACGAAGAAGTGTGATAAATTTCTAAGAGATAACGTCCCTTTTCATATATATATATATATATCTCGAGCATGACGCACATCACGACCGAGTAACAGTATAAATAACTCTAATTATATAGCAAAAGATTCAAGAACCCACCTAAACTATTCTAACCAAACACCAGACAGACCACACTTTCAGCCCAACATTATTAACTTGAATGCATTACTTATCCCGAAAGAAAAAGCAATCCTATCCCGTGGATTAAAATTCTGCCCAAATATGAGACGATATGACGAATATAAATTACTTAAGGATCTAGACAATTTTTCGCGAACCCTAAGACTATTCGCCACGACATCGACCTAGAGGTGGCGCCACCGTCACTCCGGTAGTGTGGATCGGCAGCCGGCGGCGCTCGCAGAAACGCACGCTGCGTAGGTCTGCTTCCGAGTTTACGGCGGGTTTGTTGGCGATGAAAACGTGCCTTCTGCAGTATTTCTGCAATATTGCAGAAAAAAAAAAAAGGATTTCGCCAATGCAGCAGAAGAAGAGCGGATTTTAGGAAAACAAAGCACGCAACCACCAATCTTCTAGATTTACTTTGCACGTCTCTTGCGCTGTACCGCGCTCACGGGCCTAATGCTTGGGCCTGCCTAATGACAGCTTTGTTTTTCTTATCGACTTTTAAACAATTCGCGCGTTTCTCATGCGAGTGAGAGTGGCGAATTTAGTGTCAAGCCCACGCAGATACAAAGTTCGTGCTCTGACCTGCAGTACTCTAGATTGAATCGAGAAAGCCTGGTTCACTATATCGTACTTGACTCGAGGATTAAGCAGGTTAAATGTAGCATTGGCAGCGCACTGCATGGCGAGTTGCTTTAGACTGAGTGCACATCAACTCTGGCCCAGACAACCACGCACATGTATTCACCAAAAATGAGATCACGCCGACACTATACAGGAACCCTCGCCGCACAGGAAAGCTGATTGTTCACGTGTACAGCGCTGAGTGGATTGAATTGGCCGAGATGCTTTTTGTGGCAACTGTCATACAACGTAATCGTGTATTACTGCATGCGCCACTAGCTGTAAACTATTTTCTGAAACCGAGGAAAGTATAAGGGATTTGTGATGGGTGTGATGTTAATATATAACGGTAAATTAGCAGTGTAATTATTTTGTTTTGCAATGCGAATACATTTCACCGTGTGAGAGAACTTTTACACACTTGACAGAATTTACAAGTAACGTTAAAGTGCAAGCTACGAATTACTCGCTGCGAAGACATCGTTATAAACTGCGCATGGGCACTGTCATGTTCTGGGAAGTAATTTTACAGGCTGAAAATTTGTTTATCGCTAATTATTTAGCAGTGACTAAATCTTATGCGAAGTAAAATATTAGGGCTGCTTCCAAAACAGATGCCGGATATAAAACTATTCCGAAAGAAGTGGAGGTCATCTTATCATGCGACTATAAAAATGTATTTATTCCCGTACTAAACACTGACATTTAAGCCCGCATGAAGCTGTTTTACTCCCCTTGTCAGAAATGACGAGTTTGCTTGGAAGACAGCACTTGGACGAAAAGGGATTATAATGATTAAAATAGGCTACAAGTAAAGTACATTAATCTAGGTGTATTATGTAATATTTAGGGTAACAATTAGGTGCAGGGAATATGTTTCCTAAACATTCGAGCATTTCTCTAAAGCGAAATGTGCTCACTAAAACTTTTACGGATGCACAGAAGCCTTCAACAACAAAAACAAAAAAGAAAAGAAATGCATATTGGCCTGGGTTTAACGCATGAAAGTGTTATTGGCTATGACAGATTATTGCAAAGGCTGGTTTTGTGTCGTTTTTTTTCTCATTATTAACACCACATTTACCACGTTACCACGTGGGATTGTTTATTGTGCAGTCAAATCCCACAGCAGATGAACGCCTTTCGAAACAGTTGTGATTGAATCCCCGTTCTCGAAATCAGCAGTCGAGCGCCCTTGAGACACTGCGACAGAGGTTTGAAAGCAAAAAAAAAAAAAAAAAAAAAAAAAAGAAGTGCTCACACAACTCTATCGTGCGTATACAGACGGCATAGTAGGCTTAGAGTGGTCTGTTCAAACTGCATTCTGCTATATGAAGCAGTCTGCGGTGGCATATGTTTTAGTAGCTGCGGTATTCCAAACAGAAACTGGAATATGCGATTTCTGAGCGTTTACATTAACTTTTATTGACGGCAACGACCTGTTTTGCTTCGACACGGCTGTAAAGACAGTATCACTTCGTTTGAGACATTGCATGTCAAAGGATCTCAAGCGCCGAAGACCGCGATGCATGATGTCCTTATCCGAGCATGACATGCTCGATACGGACAAGTATATATTTTTTAATGAAGCGTGGGGTTATAGACTGTTCATATTCGTTTTGCAAGAGGCATATACGTAAGCAAAAGCTCACAGGAACTGCGAAACAAACAAAAACACTCGTGTACACACCGCATGCGCGCGCGTAAATCACTGCGGGCAGGCACGCGACGCGAAAACGCATCCACACCGAGTAGGTTTCGCCGCTGAGCCGCAAGGTGGCGACTCTGCTCGATCTCGAGGCCAATAGGAATATTTTTTTGAAACACCTAGCTGTAATTCGGTCTCATTTCCCCGGTCTCAGGAACAGTGGATCCCTGGATCTGGTAGGGAAAAGCATCTGGACCTGTACATAAATGCTGTACAGCGGAACATCCTTCGCGCTTTCGAGTCGAGACGTACAAACCCGGACCCTCTAATATTTCAAAGAAAGAACGTAACGCCTTATTATCACTTAGCCAGCGAACGGACATCGTCATAAAACCTGCCGATAAAGCAGGGGGTATAGTAATTTTAAACAAAGACGAGTACATTAACGAGGGATATCGGCAACTTAACAACGCCAATTTCTATAAATTACTGCGATCAGATCCCACGGCCGAACACCAGAAAATTATAGCACAAACTCTAAAGCAGCTCATCGAGATAGGGGAAATACCACCACGAATAAGTAAGTCACTAGAAGCAAATGCTCCATCCCCAGGACGTTTCTACATGCTCCCGAAAGTGCACAAAGAAAATCATCCCGGTCGACCAATCGTATCCGGCATTGGCACGCTCACAGAACCAATATCTAACTACATCGATTCGCTCATGAAACATATCCCTCCCAAACATACATCGTACATACACGACACTAATCACTTTCTGAAAGGATTATCTAAATTTAAAGTCCCTAAAGGTGCCCTTTTAGTTACCCTTGACGTGGTGTCCCTATACACGAACATTCCGCATGAGGACGGGATCAAAGCTCTAATCACATATTATGAAAAACACAAAGCCCCAAACTACCCTAGCCCAACAGCCACCGCGTCACTCGCTAATCTTGTTTTAAAACTCAATTCCTTCGAATTCAAATACTCGTATTACCTTCAAACAAGTGGTACAGCAACGGGAACAAAAATGACGCCAAACCATGCCAATATATTCATGGACCACGTTGAATCGGACTTCCTACGCTCGTATCCAAACAAAACAGCTTTTTATAAATGCTTTCTAGACGATATATTTATCATTTGGACTGAAAACGGGTACGAACTCATCCAATTCATTACCTCATTCAAATACATACATTCCAACATCTCATTCACAAATACCTACTCCTCCACTCAATTTAACTTCCTGGACGAGGGTGCACTAGTCACCAATGTCTACAGAAAACCCACTGACAGGCAAGAATACCTTCATGTTAAAAGCTGCCACCCGCGCCACTGCAAAACATCCATTCCTTACTCTCAGGCAATAGGATTCAAACGAATCTGCTCACGCTCAGAAGATTTTGCAGAAAATTCCAACCGCATGCGGGAGGTTCTGAAACACCGACACTATCCGCCCCTTGTTATTGATGATGCCATCCGAAAAGCGGGATTAATTGAAGGCCGGAAGGCAACACAAAGTGAACACCGCGCAAATCTGATCTTAACTTTCGCAAACAACCTTCCGAACATCAACAAAATACTAAAAAATCAAAACACTTTAACATAATCGAACAGAGTGCTCGCCTCTTCAAAAGTTTTCCTGTGGTTCCGCTGGTTACATACAGACGACCAAAAAATTTACAAAATATGTAGTCCACTCTACTGTCAATAAAGCAGATCCTGTTGGTTGCTTGCCGTGTGGAAACAATAGATGCCAAGTTTGCAATCAACGACCACGGCAAAGAGCACACACTCTGATTTTAAACACTCCATTCGCGGAAACTTGAATTGTGACTCCAGGAACGTGGTATACATGCTCGAGTGCGGCGAATGCCAAATGCAATACATTAGGCAGACCGAGAACCCCTTCCGAGAGTCGAATCAATAACCATCGCGCGCACATTAAATCTCTCCCCCACCTTCCCCTGTCCAAACACCTTCAACAAAAAAGTCACGAATTCGACAAACTCGAAGTTATCTTGCTCCAGAGCGGCTTCCGTAGTAACCGCGAACGGGAACAACGAGAATCGTACTTTATTTTTAAATTTAATGCCCTACAGGCCGGTATAAATGAAAGCCCTGGCACCCTTTCTCCACTTCAAAGTTCAGTTACCCTGTAATTCCTTCCTCAAACACACCCAAAATGTCAAGTCAAGATTACTGAAAGTAGCCCAAAGGAATGTCAGCCTCCCCCACCATACACACATTGAACGCCACACAATGCCTGCTTTCGTCGCCTGTGGTCATACCTGTTGCCTGTTACTCTACTTCCTCTCATGTGCTGTGTTGTTTTTCTTTTTTTTTTTACTTTCCACCTGCAGGTTTCTTCACTCTCCATCTGCACCTGCTCTTTACCCCAACAATACCATTGTATTTCCCTCCTGCTAAGCCCTCTTTCCCTCTTTGCCTCTCCGCCACCTGTTTCTTTTCCGCTCTTCGCCTTTAGAATCTACCCGAATCGTTTACATTCGCCCTCCTGATGAAGGCCAGCTTCTGGTCGAAACGTCGAGTCCAATAAATGTTTCTTTAAATGAAGCGTACACTTCGCTCTACAGTTTTTTAAAACGGCCTATTATGTTAAATGTTCTCGCATGCTATATATATATATATATATATATATATATATATATATATATATATATATAAACACATTCTTCTGCATAAGTCGGCGATCAGTTACATTGCCATTGTAAGCCCATATTCATGAACTGTTCGAACGTTTCAGTATTGTGCCGGTGATAATTATATAACATTTTTTTAATTGTTAGGTGAAAGAAGTCTGTCATTAGAAATGGATATTTGATTTTGGAGTTTTCCAATTAAGCAGACAGTGTTTCTACTTACACACTTCAACAGCAAGAAGTTTGGCATTTTCTATGTTTTGAAACAACTTCCATATTTAACTTCATGTCATACGTCACTGCTACCTTTACGCACCTATTGTATACGCATCCCGTAGAAAATGTAGCTTTCCTTTCGCCAAATCCATGTTCCTAGTAGAACACAGAAAATCTGATTTCGTTTTTTGTTTTGTATCATGCAGATGTATCTGTTTCCTAGTTGTAGGTACTGATCGATGATTTAGCAATGTGGGGTTTGGTTTTGTTTGGTTTTTGGGTTTAACGTCTCAAAGAGACTGAGGCTAAGAGAGACGCCGTAGTGCAGGACTCCGGAAATTTCGATTCCCTGGGATTCTGTAATGTCCACTGGCACCGCACAGCATACGGGCGCCTTTCTTTTCGACTCCCTTTCTTTCGAAAAGCAGCCGCCTGGGCCGGGATTCGAACCCGCATTCTTGGGAATAGTAGTCGCTGCAACACCCCAGCGGGGCTGGCAATGTTTGATTTCTTGAGCTCTCTGCTTGGCTACATATGTGGGATCGAATGTCACTGAAGCGGAAAAAATGTTCTCGTTTTGATTAATATTGCGCACAACTCTACAATGTATATAAAGAAGGAATGAAATCAAAAATCACATATAATCCTGCACTAAGGGCAGTTAGCTGTTTAAGTGGTTTGATTCACATAGACAATGGACCTGGACATCAGGTCACAACAAAAAGCCATTTTCTGTCGACTAGTATAGCTCCGCCTGCAGTTGATCCACTGAAGACAACGTGCATACTTCCGGATGCCGAATCTATCGTCATCTAGGTCCAACGGTAACGGAACAGTTCAGGGGTGGGACACAGCCGCAGAAAAGTGAAAGGCCCACATGAGCAGCACCCCTTCTCTTGCACGAGGGACAAGAGGCAAGGAGCGAAGCAGTGAAAATCGCACGCGGCCGCTCAGTCCTGTCCTATGCTTTTTTTTATCACCCTCCAGAACCAACTGTATCGAAAAATCTACCTTCCGAATGCAATGAGCACTTCAAATCAAATCAAATAACTTATATTCCTTCTATGCAAAAGAGAGGACAGCCGTAAAATACTGATATCTAAACACCTTAACGAGGGACTACCGCAAATTGTTCAGCAAGACTTTTTGCATAGACTCGCTCTCACATTTAGAACATAATTATATATTGTTTTGCGCGAGGTCCCATTCTCTACGTGGCCGGCCTTCCAAAGCCGGCTCGTCGATACGTACGCCAACAGTGACCGCCGGGAGAACGCCTAAGGTACCCTAACCTCTCGAGTTCAGGGTCCGAATTAAGGGGTTGCAATGTACGTTGAAGTCGTCATGCGTCTTTGTCATCGCGCCGACCCGTCCATGAGTGAGGAGAAGCAGCTGCTGCACCTGATGCACGGAGTCAAAACCAGATTTTCTCTCACCTCGTGCGGAACCCGGCCATCACCGTCGCGGTGTTTCTGGCTGAATCTGTGATCATGGAAAAACTGCTACAGCAGCGATGCAGCCAGTACGCTCGGCCACTGAATTCCATTTCCGCACTGCCACCGACTGACCGCACCTACTACATTCCCGGGATAAATCTGAGCTCTCTTCGCGACCTTATTCGCACCGTGGTTTGCGAGGAGCTCCAGCAACTTCATAGGACATTTCCTCCTGGCACAGCTTCTCTGGCCAGCGTCATCCGTGAGGAGGTCCAGAACGCACTCACGCCACCGATAAGTGCAGTCGATCCACCGCCACCCCTGCGCCTCACCCAGCCGACGACTTATGCTGATGTCATACTCCGCCCAGCCCTGCTTCCTGCCCCTTCGCCTTACAAGCCACCTCAGGTCGCTGTGCGCCCTGCGAAACCGCTGCCCCTCTGGGCGGATCGGCTCCAGGCGCTCCGGAAGACTGATCTCTGGCGTACTTCAGATAACCGCCCTCTCTGCTACCACTGTGGCGAGGCAGGTCACCTATGCCGGTGGTGCCCTTATCGCCAGATGGGTCTTAGAGGATTTTCTCCCGACAGCCCTCGTCCACGGCCTGGTCAGTGACATCAGGATATCGCCGAGTACGTCACCCGCCAGCGTAGTCTGCCTCGTTCTGCTCGTCGTGAATACTTCCGTTAACAGAGTCCAGCACCAGCCCGCCTCTCGAGCCCAAAACCGCTTCGTCGTCGTCCGCACCAAGCACGGCAGTCGTGCGGCGCTAGGCACGTGGCAATATTGAAGAGGAGTAGTCATGAGTTCTACTGCCCTTTTACATTTCGATTCTGTGTTTCATTCAATTTTAATATGGCTGGGCCACTTGGCCAAAGAGAGGCCACATCATAATGCATACGCCTTTCAGATAGAGATGCCGTTCAGAGTGCACCTGAGCAAGGAGGGCTCGAGGCAATGCCTAAAAGCCGGAAAATGTTATCTTTTAGTAAAACGAACAATCAGAATATTATAATCTTGGCCCCACTGTGGCAAACAGTCTTGAAGTTTACCAAGGCGCTAATATACAGCGCGCCAAAATCCGCGACGAGCCTAAGGATATATAAAATGCTAAAATAATTTTAATGCTATGCCCATGAGTTTTGTTACGCGGCTACAGGCACTAGTGTCAACTAGCGTTATTCAATCGCTAGCAGACATTAAAGGTTCCCTTTCAGGTACGTGCTAGCGACGCACTTACTCCATTACGCCAGAGCGCTGCCAAGTTGCCTGGGCGTCCTTCCAACGGTTGCTCCAGAATTCATAGCCATCATCTTTCGGAGAACCGTACATATCTTGTCACCAACTACTGCCAAGTCGAGATGGGTTGCACTCACAAGCCAGAAGTCGTCGAGGTGCCTGTGCTTTCGATACGCTTCCCTGAAACACTGCGAATGCGCTTCCTTGTTTACACTAGTCCGACATGTGGCGAGACCGGAAGGACACCACATGTCAATGTAGAATATTGTCGGAAGGTTCATGATATTGAACGGCACGATGGCAGGTTTTGCGGTGCGCGGGAATAAAAAAACACAAGCCCCAACCACGGTACACTACTTTCATACGCTCTGTTGCCATAATAGGAACGGAGCAATTGTCGCAAATGGCCATTTGCGACTGTCTGGAGTGGGCACATGGAGGCTTGTAAGAAATCTGTCGCTAATGTCCGCAGCCGAGGAGGACTACGATCGCCTAAGGTTCTGAAATAGCGAGAGCCAGACCAGGTTAGAAAAGCAGATCGAAGCCTAGTTTAAAAAGGACATTCAAAAAGACAAAAATGGTACACTACCCACATAAATTTGTGAGCCATTTGGAAGCCTAACGTATAAACCCCTACACGCGAAACAAACAAAACGAAGGCGTTCACCAGTTCATGAGTCTTCATTGATAACGTCAGTTGTGTTGGTAGCCAGGTAGAATGAAGGTGAGGCGGCTTACATGTCAGTGCGGTGCTGTCGACGCATGGCGGCAAAGGGTTGAGGCGGTGGTAGGAGCAGCAAAGGAAGGCGCTGGAGGAACAGCAGGAAACTCAGAAACTACGCTGAAGAACCTTGGAGGTCGGTGGATGATGAAGCGTTGACAAGTGAAAATCGGTTTTGGTGGTTAAGACGCAACAAGTGTAGCGCAGTTAGGCGATCCAAGAGAGATACGGAGCAGTACGATGAAGCCCATCATCTGCCAATTCCACGATCGAAATTACGTCCCTCGTTCGTTCCACTATTTTCCTTTACATTTGAAATTTACGAGACATCATCTTTGCTAAATCATGCCACACAACATACACATCGCATCGAGCATTAAACAGACATTGGTTTAGCGCATAGGAACAAAGAGCATATCCTGCCATTGCTCTGCCTATGTTCGAAGATACGAGCGACGCAGCCGTCGGGCGCATTTCACTTTGACACAGTTTATGATCGCGCTCCTCAACATTTGTAGCATAATGGCTGGCGGAGAAAGGAACCGCGGTAGTGAACACACGAGAAACAATGAAAACGCCAGGAGCGTATAGACGGTAAAAAACCATTTCTCATTTCGTAGCCAGTGGCAGCCATGTAAGAGGCGCACGGTATAGAAGGGCTCACTTTTCATCTTGTAAACGTAAGCTTAGGCTGTCCGGGAGATGGACCCTGCTCTGAATATGTTGTTTCTTTGCGAAATTTGGGTTCCAAGAATTATGAAAACGGAAGGGAAGAAAGGAGACATGTCGCATTCGGGATTAGCCTTAGCTTATTTCTGGAGCGGATGATCAAAATGGCACTCAATAGATCTAAGTAAGGACTATTACATGCTTCCACGAATAACAAGAGGAAGCGCCGCTCAACACAATCGATGAGCTGGTCCAGCAGCGCCGTGATGGTCGCACCCTTAAGTACACTATACCACATTCCACGCAAGTACTGAGGGCGTGGCGTCTTCAAACATTATTCTTCAGTCAACCGTGCCAGTTCTCCCTGACTGGAAGCTTGTAAAGTTAGGTGACAACAAGCCAGCTGATAACCGAAAACCATCTGCAAACTCGGCGTCATTGCTTCGCCAGAGGTTTGAAGAGCAAGGTGCTCACCTGCCTCAAGGGTCCATTGTAGTATACGGGGATACTAGCATACTCGGCCGTGAAGCAAACACTGCACTGCACTGTCCGTGCAGCCCTAGCCTGAATTAGACCTCTACGTTTCAACTTTAGTAACGACCTACATATTACTGCGCTGAGTTCTTTTCAGGAGGCACAATGCTCTGTTGCCATCACAACTATATTACCTGCTGTCCCCGTTGTAGCACTGACGCACTTGAAGCAGTATGGTTGTTCCGACATGTCAGCCGTTCACCAAAACTATGTCAAAATATCCACCAGCTTACGGCACGCGTCTCACTGTCAGTAGTAATGAGTAGGTCTCACGGCACCTTCTGCCTTCCGATTGTCCCGCAGATTTAGCTACCCGCCTCGTGACTCCGCTCATCAGTGCCACGACTCTTTGATGTGGACGATGCTACCCTCCTTTTATCAAGAAAAAGACACCTCCGGCGCGGAAAACGTGGTCTCATCTCTCCGTATGCGGTAACCCTTCCCCGCGGTCTCACCCGTGCAGAGGAGGTTGCGCTTAGGAGGATCAGTTCGGTGTTGCCCTCACACCAGCTGTTATCTCATAAACGCTGAGGTGACACGGACAAAGGAACTAAGCGTTCCTTTGTCCGACATTTATATCCCGCTCAGGGTGTCCGATATCATCATCATCATCATCATCATCATCATCATCATCATAATCATCATCAGCCTGACTATACCCACTGCAGGGCGAAAGCCTCTCCCATATTTCTCCACTTAACCCGGTACTGTTCTAGCTGCATCCACTTTACCTCTGCGAGCTTCTTTACCTCATCCGCCCACCTAACTTTCTGCCGCCCCCTGCTAAGTTTTCCTTCCCTTCGAATCCAGTTTGTTACCATAAGCGACCATCGGTTATCCTCTCATCGCACTACATGTCCTGCCCATGCCCATTTCTTCTTCTTAATTTCCACTAGAATGTCAGTAACTTGAGTTATTTCTCGGTCTCTGACCCACTCTGCACGCTTCCGATCTCTTAATGTTAACCCCCCAAAATTTTTCGTTTCATAGCACTCTGGGCTGTCCTCAACTTAAGTAGAACTCTCTTGGTTAGCCTCCACGTTTCAGCCCCATAGGTGAGTACAGGTAAGATACAACTGTTGTATACTTTTCTCTTTAGCGATACCGGTAAGCTGCTAGTCATAATCTGCGAGTGCTTGATAAATGCGCTCCATCACAATCTTATTCTTCTTGTTATTTCCTTTTCATGGTCTGGATCTGCGGTTACTATCTGTCCTAAGTAGACATATTCGCCTACTACTTCCACTACTTCGATACCTAATGTAAATTGCTGCTTCTTCCCGAGGCTGTTGAACATTACCTTAGTCTTCTGCATATTGATTTCCAAGCCTTGTTTTCTACTTTTCTTGTCTAGGTCATCAATCATTAATTGCAGTTCATCCCCCGAGTTGCTTAGCAAGGCAATGTCATCAGCAAATCGCAGATTACTGAGGTATTCTCCATCTATCGTTATCCCTAACTGCTCCCATTCCAAGCCTCTGAATACTTCCTCTAAGCAAGCTGTGAATAATACTGGGGAGATTGTGTCTCCTTGCCTAAAACCTTTCTTTATGGGAATTTTGTTACTTTCTTTATGCAGAACTATGATTGCTGTGCAGCCAGTATATATATATCTTCCAGCACTTTCACGTACGGCTCGTCTACCCCCTGATTCCGCAATGCCTGCATCACCACCGAGGTTTGAACTGAGCCAAATGCTTTTTCGTAATCAATGAATGCTATTTATAAAGGCTAATTATATTCCGAGCATTTTCTATCACCTGATTGATGGTATGGATATGATCGATAGTAGAGTACCGTTTCCGAAAACCTGCTTGATCATTTCCTTGATTGAAGTCTAAGGTTGTCGTGATTCTATTAGCAATTACCTTAGTAAATACCTGATACGTAATAGACAGTAAGCTGACTATATTGTAATTTATAAGGTCTTTAGGGTCCCCTTTCTTATGAATGAAGATGATGTTTTCATTCTTCCATCGTTTCGGTACCGTCGATGACACCAGCCACTGCGTATACAGGGTGGCCAGTATTTCTACCACGATATCCCCCCCGTCCTTCAGTAAATCTGTAGTTATCTGATCCTCTCCAGCTGATTTCCCCCTTTTCATGGTTTCAATTGCTTTCTTGACCTCGTCCTTCGTCACTGGTGGAACGTCTGACTGTTTTCCCCTACCGCCAATCTCATTACCGTCCTTACTGCTTTGGCTACTATAGACATCTGTATAGACCTCCTCGGCTTCTTTGACTATCTTGTTCATATTCGTGATGGCGTTGCCCGCCTTGTCCCTTACCGCATTCACCTGGTTTTTGCCTATGCCCAATTTCTTCTTTACCGCTTTAAGGCTTCCCCCGTTCTTTACAGCATGCTCAATTTTCTCCATGTAATATTTCCTTATATTGGCCACCTTGCGCTTATTGATTAGTTTTGATATCTCGGCCAATTCGATCTGGTCTGTTTAATTAGAAGCTTTCATACTCTGGCGCTTCTTAATCAAATCTTTTGTCTCCCTAGACAGCTTACCGGTATCCTCTCTTACTATCCTACCGCTTACTTCTACCGCGCACTCAGTAATGATATCTCTGAAATTATTGTTTATTGCTTCTAGGGTGATGTCGCCATCCTCGGTTAGAGCTGAATATCCATTCTGTGGCGAGATCCTGAACTCTTCTGCCCTCCCCCTCACCGCTAATTCGTTGATGGGTTTCTTTCGTACTAATCTTTTTGCGTTCCTTCTTCAGATTTAGGCTAAATCGGGACCTCACAATCCTATAGTCACTGCATCGCACTTTCCCGATTACCTCTACATCTTGCATAGTGGCGGGGGTTGAACACATTATGAAAACAATTTCATTTTTAGTCTCCCTGTTAGGACTTTTCCATGTCCATTTCCGGTTATTCCGTTTGCTGAAGAAGATATTCATGATTCTTAAGTTATTGCGCTCTGTAAACTCAACTAGTAACTCCCCCCTGCTATTCCTAAAGCCCATGCCATAGTCACCTACTGCTTGGTCTCCTGCTTGCTTTTTCCCTACCTTGGCACTGAAGTCGCCCATTAGTACAGTATACTCCGTCTTTACTTTTCGCATTGCCAATTCTACATCTTCGTAGAAGCTTGCTTGGTCAACATACACTGCTTGGTCAACATACATACATGTAGGTGCCTGTAGAGCCTTCAGTTTATACCGCTTATTAAGCCTAATTATGATGCCTGCTACCCTCTCATTATTACTATAGAATTCATCTATATTACCCACCATATACCTATTGACAAGGGGAACCTACTCCTAGTTGTTGCTTCTCCGGTAAACCTGGATAACACAATACATGCCCATCCTTGAATACAGTATATGCCTCATTCGGCCTCCTAACCTCACTAAGCCCTATGACATCCTATTTCATACCCTGTAGTTTCTCTAACAGCAGTGCTAAACTAGCTTCACTAGCTAGGGTTCTAGCGTTAAACGTTGCCAGGGTGAGTTTCCAATGGCGGCCTGTCCGCGGAGCCAGGAATTCTTACCACCCCCTGCTGCGTCACAGGTCTGACCGCCGCCGTGGTCAGCTGTTCCGCAGCCGCTGGTGACTGAGGGCCGGGGTTTATGAAGCTTATCATGAGAGGTTGCGGCCAATTACTGCACCAGGGTGGCGAACTCCTGTTCTGGTGAGGGAGTCCGTTGCTGGAGGTGTTCACCGGCATCAGGTCCCACCCCAAGCCTGTTTATGCAATTCCATTGACAAGCGGATTTTTTTTCTCTTCTTTTTTTTTAAAATTCGGTGGAGAATAGCGCGGCACCAGGATTTGAACCCCGGTCCTCTTGCATGCGAGGCGGGTGTTCTACCACTACGCCACCACTGCAACTTTGGGTGTGTCCGATATGCAGACACGAAAATGTTGAGACCGACTTTCACCATTTTCTGTAGGACTGCCCAGCACTGAAACCAACAAGAATCCGGCAACTCCCGATAGCTGACCTTTTAGCAACCAATCCTGCATAGTATATTTACCTGGACGCAGGGACCCCATCATCGCTCGAAAATGGACATCATAAAATCAGCCAACCTTTTTCATTCATTTATTCATTTCTTCAATCTTCTTCTCATACCCTATAGATGCCATGAGGCAATAAAGCTCGTAACACAAAAGAAGAAGCTAAGTGATGGGAAAAGTGCGCAATATACATACTTTCGTGATGAAAACGCTGAATGAAACCGAAGCAAACTACTCGGAAACATTTTTATTCATACTCGGTATAAAAATGGGCGGAGACAGATAAGCTTTTCTTGCGCTATTAACGTGTTTCGATTGAATTCTTCCTAACTTATTTCTGTACATTTTACTAAGAAGGTATCGAGATGTGCAGAATTTCCATGAAACCGGCATAGTGTAAATGCAGAATCAACACTTCGTTAATGCAATCAAAATGCGTAGGACATGTGATCTGCGTCGATTGGACGATATCGCTAGATAAGCCCGATTTCTGCATTCAACATGCTTCATAATCCCACACAGCATCTAAATAAAGCTTCCTGCTAGATTTCGTTTTGGCAGCTAAAACTCGTTTCTGCAATGAACGGTGCAAAAGCCTAAATCGGATGTCATTCGGTCTACATGTGGTTATCCGCGAGCAGGAAATGCGCATCCGGAACAGGTGGCAGCGGTTAGCATGACCGATCCCCATCAGGGAATAAACAACCGGTGCATTTTCAAACACACTGGCAAATGTTGCTTTGATTTGATCCTATATGAAAATTGTAGGCGCCGCTCCATGCTATAAATTGGGTGACCAATTTAATTATGACTTATGGTTCTAAATGCGCAGTTTTTTTTAGCTGAAAATGAGGATTGGAAATTCAAATGCTTGTTTATAACACGCTTACTGGGGAAACAAAGAAGTCCAAAATATTTTGAGCCCCGACACGTTGAGTCTTCGTTCATCCGGCTGACAGCAGCAACAGTGAATACGAAGCCGGAACACGCCTTCTGAAAGTGGAAGCAAAGGTCGCTGCTTTCTACTGCTGGCTTTGAACTTCAGTTGCCCGTGAGGAAGGGAACAAGTTATTCATGAAACGTGGGGTTTTAAAAAATATATTTGGTTGATAATAGTGTTTCCCATTTTGTTTAACTGCATATGTACTTTTGACTGCATTTACACCTTTCCCTGCCGGCTCCAAACAGCGTGAGTTAGTATACTGGTTAGCTTGTACTCATGAGCTATTCGCTCACGGTTCACCGAACCACTAAGGGCTACTGCTCCACCCTCGGTTGGTGTTGCTCTATATGATCTCATTAAACAGTTGACTCTGACCACCTTTGCGTCCCCGCCACCTCCTGCTGCCTTTGCCATTTCTATATAAACCCAGTTCGCTAGATTGGATCCTCTAACGCCTGCGTCTTAGAGGTGCTCCTCTAAATAACGCTGAGGTTGAATTGTAAATCATTACAGGTGGTTTACTGTGGGAAGGCAGAACGTTACATCTAAATATATACATAAAGAAAGGCGAAGAAATGCTATTATAGATATTGGCCGGAAACAAAAGCTTATATGAATCGTGTGCTGCCTATATTGACAACGACGTGACTAAGAACACAGCGGGAACGGTTAAGCGCACTCTACCTGTTCATGGTTTATATAATTGCAGTGGAATAACAATTGCAATGTAATTTATTTTGCTTTGTATAGTTTGATGCTCTACAGCTCACTTCCCTTTTGTCCTCCTGCGTTTTTTCAAGCTCATGTGACGAGCTCTAGTTTTTCTTGCTTTTGCACTCTGATGGAATAAACCATCAGTCAGTAGATTGCGACCAACCGCCTCTGTTGTCTTTGTAACCTCGTTTTCGTCAACCACAGCAGGGCAGGTATTGTGCAGAAATATATTAAGGCTAGCCCATTATTGCTTGTGCTGCTCGTGCTGCTGCCAACATGCTTGTGGTGCTGCCAGTGAACATGGTGGCAGCAGCACCAACATGTTGCTCAGCCGTTGCTTCTTTCTTGCGCAGTTCCTAGAATGCATCGCTGGATCCCTTCTCCCCTGTGCCATCCTGCCCCATGCTGCGATTGCTTTGCCTGCAGCTTCACCTGTGCCGAGTGGTGTGCACGTGTATCCGGCCATGAATATGCATTTGGGCAAGCTGTTCACCTTTCCGTGCGATATCATGGATGAGCCTGTCTTCATGAATCTTCTAAAACCTTCTTGCTGGCATGACATCTGCATCGTGGTAATAATCATCGCTGGCTATGGTTCTGTGACATCACACAACAGGGCTTTAAAAGCACTGCCCTCGGCTTTCGTCTTCAGTGGGCTTGGTGGCAGCAGCACAAGCATGTTGCTCACCGTTCCTTCTTTCTTGCGCAGGTATGCTACCTTCCTTGTGCGCATTGCTTTCGCTCCGACGATCGGTCCTTGCTACCTTGCCTACAAAGTGTCTTTTTGTCTTGTGCGAATTGTCTGTACTGCCTCAGTCGACTTTTACTAAGCGGTGACGTGGGATTTAACCCAGGGACAACAAGACTACTCGCTCCAATACGAACGCTACCAGTTCTTCACTCAACGAATCTGCTCTATCGCTCCCAGAGAGCACTGAAAACCCTAGTATTCAATGTATGTTTTCTGAATTACTGAAAAATCAGAAAGAAATCGCGCAGGACATAACTGACATTAAGCAACAGTTTCATGCTATATTCGAGGCTCTTCAGTTGAGAGCATCCGCCCTTGAAGACTACTGTGATCCCAAACAAGCATGTGTAGACATGTAATCTGAAATATCTTCAACCGCGAGTGTTGTGTCTGTTTTAATGAACAAGATCGATGATCTAGAAAACAGGTCCCGGCGAAACAATATTATTCTCTATAGCCTTTCGGAAGAGATTGAAGAATCCAATGATTTCATGTTGTCTGTCGTCTCTCAACTAATTGTTGTCAAATTAAAAATCCCATGTCCTCAGATAGAATGTTGTCATAGTTTAGGCAGAAGTCGTGACGGGCAGCTCCGGCCAGGTATTCTTAAACTCTTGAACTTCCGAGAAAAGAGGATAATAATGAAAAATGTCTCTAAGCTTAAAAACTCACAGTTCAATATCAAAGGGGACTATTCTTCTAGAGTTCGCTCTATCCGTCAAAACCTTTAAAATGCGTCGGCTTCTTTCCGCAACAATGGTTCATATGTCTGCTTGCATTATGACCATGCTATCATTGACAACGTTCGCTACATATGGGGTGCTCAGTCCATCCCTTTAGTCCCTGCAAATTATAAAGCCGCAAACTATGCTCGTACAGCCCCGGTACCTTCAACGAACTCTGCATCTCCGATCCATAACCTTAATCCTCCAACTGATACTATTCATTGACGGACCTCCAATCCGGACAAAAACCTCACCCTTTTAAATCTCAATGTAAGAAGCATTGTTAATACATCTTCGGGCCTTCTTGCTCTCGTTTCTATATACTCGCCCCATGTGCTCTGCAACACCGAAACGTGGTTACATGAGGGTGTTCAAGACATGGAATTCACTCCTCCTGGCTATCTTGCATTTAGAGCTGATAGGCAAACTGGTAATGGCGGAGGCGTGGCTCCACTCTTCCGAGCCAATTTTAAAGTCATTCTTTTATCTAGTCCTCCTGATACCGAGTCTGTATGGTACAAACTCAGTGTCTAAATGTTCCATATTATTTTTTGTGCCTTTTACAGACCTCCTTGCTCCAGTATCGATAGCATACTGAGCCTCAACCGATTCATGTTCGAAAATAACTTTAGTGCATCTAATTTTATCTGTATGGGAGATTTCAATACGCCAAATATTAATTTGCAGTCTATGCAGCCTTCTGGGAAAGAATTGAGCGTGTGTAGGAAATTGCTGAACTATTCGTTAAGCTTCGGACTCACCCAGGTCGTTAATGAAGCTACTCGGAATAATGCTCTCCAAGATTTGGTTTTTCTGTCCACTGATATAATTAGTAAAGGTCACAAATATGAAATTATTAATGACTTCTCTGATGACAAAGCAGTTCTTGTGTCTATTTCATGCGCCATTTACAAACGGCAGTTTCATGTCACTTCTTTTCGTGATTTTAACAAAGCTGATCCATTACTGACTAACTGTCTAATTGTTGTGATGATTTTTTGATGCTCAGCAATACAAATAATATCGATGCTTGCGAGTACGCTTTTGCCGGCTAGTTGGTGCCTAAGCATTCTGGTTGTTTGCACAAAAAACAGATATCGATGCTCTTAGTTGTTTTGAGGGCATTGTTAAGAAATGTATTGATCGCTTTGTTCCTCCTAAAACTAAAAACAAAAATACCAAGCTGCCATGGATGAATCGTAGTATTTTGCACTTATCCCGCCGGGTAAAAAGGCTTTGGCGGCTGAAATCAACAAGCAATCCAGGCAGTATCATTCGTTTTAAGCAAGCAAAAAACGAGCTCCATGTTGCTACCAAATCAGCGAAGGACTTCTTTTTTCGTGTTGAATTAGATAACTTTCTAACCACTAATAATAGAAAGTTCTGGTCTAGCATTTTTGCTAAGGCCACTCCATCCAATACATTTGTTGTCATCATTCTCTAGTACTTCTGCTCCAGTTTCTAACATTGTAGTTTCTCAAGAGGGTACTCTGAACCTAATGCTATCCCTAGACACTAAGAAATGTGGTGGCCCTGGCGCTATTCCAAATGCATTTTTAGTGCGGTATTCATTATGGGCAGCTCACTATCTCCACACCATATTAAAAAAAAATCGCTCACCTCGAGTTTCCTCTTGGAAGCTGTCGAGGGTTTTCCTCTTTTGAAATCTGGTAATAAACAGCTTCTGTGCAATTACAGGCCCATTTCACTCACATCCTCATCATGTAAAATGTTAGAACATATCATTCTTAAACGTATTATAGAGTATTTAGAAACTAATACCATCTTGTCTAATGTTCAATATGGTTTTAGACGGGGTTTCAGCGCAATAACACAACTGTCCGAATTTGTACATATTTCTTCTAACTTAGATTGTTATAATCAAATTGATGCAATATTTATTGACTTCTCTAAGGCTTTTGACACTGTTATTGCTTCTAAACTCCTGTTTAATTTTAACCTTATTTTAAAGAATCTATGTTTGGTTAATTGGATATCTAATTTTTTTTCAGCCCGCTCTGAGTATACGTAACACATAATTCAGGTGAATCCTGTGTGGCCTCGGTTTCTTCTGGTGTGCCGCAAGGCTCCGTATTAGGCCCCTTGCTCTTTTTACTCTATATTAACGACCTACCAAATAATATCAGATTGAAGATTCGCATGTATGCCGATGATTGTGTTATTTATGACATCATTAATTGCCCTGAGGATCATTACCAATTGAACAGTTCAGTACCTACATTTTCTGATAGGTGCAATAGCTGGCAAATAAGTATTAATTGTCGTAAATCTGTAGTCATGATATTTTCTAACAGCTCCCCCTTCTTTTTTCGCCTACTCATGTAATAGCATGTTACTGGAAAGGGTCTGTAAATATAAATATTTGAGAGTTATTTTCAGTACCAATTTATCTTGGTCCAAGCATATTGATTACATTTGTAGCAAAGCCCTCATGAAATTAGGATATTTAAGACGTACTCTAACCCAAGCTCCAAGTAATGTGAAGTTACTAGTCTATAAATAATTAATTCGTCCAGTACTAGACTATGCATGCATTGTATGGAACCTTAACAAACTATCTAATGTTACCAAGATCGAAAGATTTCAAAAGAAAGCCATTTGTATCATTTGTCTCCAGTATCACCGTGATTTTTCGCCTACTTCTGCCCTACTTTCATTACAGCTTATTGCACTGTCACGTCGCTTGCATTTGGAATCGTTGAAATCTTGAATTGTATCATTCGTGCTCATTATCGACGTTCATCTAGCAGTTACTTTACTCCAACCTGGCCTACTACCTCCTGATACTACCATGAACTTAATATTGTCCCCTACTTTGCTCGACATATTCCATTTAAAAACAGCTTCTTCCCTCGCACCATCGTAGCTTGGAACAAGCTTCCTGGCTCAATTCGCTCCCTTCCTTTACGAAATTTTACTGACGCCATCGCACACTGACTATTTCATACAGTTAAGTAACCTCTAGCCGTTATTAGCGTTGTTGCTCTGTTTAAATTCTGTCCTGTTATTGCTATACGGACTGTATTGTATAATTGTTTTATTTATATCATATTAACCTCGCACTCGTACTATAGCTCCGGATGGAGCTGCAGTATGTAAAAATAATGATGAACCACATTTTACCGATAGCTTAATAAGGTAGCTTAATTGAAAAGGTGGTGGCAGCAGAATTGACCACGGCATTGAAATAATTTCAGTAGGTATAGCGCAGTTTGCAATTATCGACCGTCGGAGGTTTTCCGAGTTTGGTTATTACCACTATGTCAGCAAATTTCCATTGTTCTGGGAAACAGGGGAAATCCCAGAGCAATAGAAATTTGCTGAGATAGTGCTAATACCCAAACCCGGAGAACCTCCGACGGTTGATATTTTTTCAGACCAATATCACTCACATTATGTGTTAAACTGTTCGAACATGTGATTCAGAGAAGGATGACCATTTCATGGAGGAAAATGAGCTATGGCCCCGAGCTGTCATATGGTTCAGGCAACATCTTAGTACACAAGATATTTTGCCTAAGCTGCACCATGATATAGTAAAACCAAGATCAAAAGATTGTAAAGGTATCTTAGAATTGGACCTGAACAAGGCCTTCGACCTTGTAAAACAAGATGCTACTCTACAGGGCCTCACGGACCTAAACGCAGGGGAAAGGACCTATGAATATATAAAAAACTTTATAACAAACCGAAAAGTAAAAATAAGATATCAGGAGATAGAATCTCAGTTATTCGAACTGGGGAGCAGGGCCACACGCCAAGGAGCGGTGCCATCGCCCTCACTTTTCAACATAGCCATGCGTGGATTGCCAGAAAAGCTGAGACATAAAATTCAGCCTATATGCGGATGACATAAGCATTTAGGCAAACAAAGGTACTGATGCTGAAATCGAGCTGAAATTTCATGAGGCGGCAGACAACACTGTACAATATGCAAACAACAGGGGCATGAACTGTTCTTTAAAACAAATCGGAGTTATTTATATGCAATCCGAAACACAGAGACAAAAGCAAGTGGACGTAAATTTAGAAGTGAAATGACAAGTGGTCCTGAAAGTCGAGCAAATGACGGGGCTAGGAATGGTCCTCCAAACAAATGTATACAAAGCAGAAACGACAAAGAAGGCACGGCCGAACATCTCCTGTGGAGGTGCCCTACTTTTGACGCAGTATGGGAGAGAGCACTCAAGTCCCTGGGCGGGCTTCGACCTCCAACCCTGCAGGCATGGGTCGATCCCCCATCGCACATCGGGTTATCAGACGCAACCCGGCTCTGGCGAACTCTTACTTCAAGGAAGAAAAAGGACCAGGCCATTACTTCGCGGAGCCGACCTCGGGCGACCCTACCTCGAGGAAGAAGTGGACACCGGTCCCTCATATCTATTCCAAACCTCACCCCCACCCCCACCCATACCCTCACCCCCACCCTTAACCGCTCCCCCACCCGTACATCCATGAAGCAACTTAGTTCTGCCGCAAGGTAAACGCCTACCGTAAGCAGAAGTAAAGACGTAATAAAAAAAAAAAAGAAACTGGAAGCACATGTCGTAAAAACGACAAACCTTATAAGGAGAATAACCAATAAAACAGGCGGCCTTAAGAAAAGTAACCTATTAAGGGTCATAAAAGATTTAGTAGCAAGCAGGGTCAGGTATGCCATACCCCACTTAGACCTGAAAAAGGCCGAAAAAGATAGGATCAATCGCATGATCAGAAAATGCATTAAAAGAGCGCTACACCTCCCAGCAGTACCTCCACGGACAGGAAAAGGATGCTGGGAATACACAGCACATTAGATGAAATGATTGACGCAACACTACCTAATAACAAAGAAGGCTAGAGAAAACTAGGGGTGGAAGGAACATATTGAGAGAAAGAGGTATACAACCGAAGGTATACTGGGAGAAGACACAAGAAATGAGAGGGGAGGAGCGGAAACGGTTCCATATACTACCATTACCAAAAAACATGCACCCTGAATATATTAAGCAAAGACGAAAGAAATGGGCAGAAACACAGACACGGAGATTCTAGGCAGAAAATCCAGGTAGAATTGCATATGTAGACGCTGCATACTACGGCAATGGAAATATGAATACAGTCGTAGTCAATGGCAAACGAGAAATGGTTACAGTAATTTCTACAAAAGAAGATCGATACAAAGATCGGAAGATGCAATAGCACTGGCTCTTGCTCAGGCCGAGGCAAAATACATAGTCAGTGACAACAAAAGCGCAATCAAGAGCTACACCGCAGGCGTATTAGCGACGCTCGTGGATAGAATCCTCGATCAAAAGCGAATAGAAAGAGACGTCGCACTTGTTTGGACGCCAGCCCACGCAGGCGTGCCTGGAAACGAGGCGCCACCCAAATTAGCCCGATATCTCACACACCGTGTTGGAGGAGTGCTACCGGATCAAGGCATACAAGAGTACCTGAATGATTATAGCGAATTAAAAACGCATTACAGACTGAGCAGGAGGGTCCGATCACCACCAGATCCCACGTTAGGCAAAGCGGAAGCAGTAGCTTGGAGAAACCTACAGACAAATACATACCCGAACCCAATTTTATTCAACCATATATGGCCGGAAATACGATCAGACCTATGTTGATTATATAAAGAAAGGGGACCATTAGATCACATAATAAGGGATTGTGTGAAGTCACCAGGCAGGGCTATAAATACAACTAAATACACCTGGGAGACCCCTCTGCGAAGCTCAGACGCAAGAGCCCAAATACAAATTGTTCGACTAGCCGCAGATGCCGCCGGAGTCCAAGAACAACCGGCCTGCAACTAAGGTGACTGTCCCACCTTCCGAGCTTATCCTCCGAAGAGCTAGTCACTCTGTTGGACAAATAAAAGTTCTCCCTCTCTCTCTGCAGGTACGCTAATATTATAAAGGAGAATTTGCAAATATTCGAAGAAAGAAAATTTTAAAGCAGCTGGATATTAGCAGCACACACCTTTGGCGATGACATTGCAAATTGAGGGCAATTAATTGATGAAACTATAAAATGAAATAGAATATTCAATGATAGGTGAAATTGAGAGATAATTATGGATGATGAGCGAGATCACTGAGGCAAATTAGCTAATAGCTATGCTAATTAAAGTGAATAGGAAAATGTACGGCTAAGAAAAGGTGGGCGCAAGAAAGGTCTTCAAGGTAACTCAGTGAACAGCTAGAATGGGCAAGCATTAGGTGGATACCAGAGGTTTAAATAGGCATATAAAATTACGTGAAATATGGAAATAAGGTTTGAACAGTTGCCACAGAATATGGTAATTGGCGCGATACGGAAGAGGCATTGTTTATGAAATAATGTGCTTAAACAGGTGGAAACCAATATTTCACTTTTAGTTACTTTATGGGCCACGTTTTGCATGTGATTGTATTTCATAAGCCTAAGCTATTCGATAAGCGTTGCCAGAAAAGTTTTATCAGGCATTTGAGGAACCCATTATAGCCTGTCTAATTAAAACAACCAGTGCTTTTACCTCACTTCCGGGTTAGCTTACTTGAAAGGAAGTTACTATCTGCTGTGCGGGCTAGGTTTTCAAAACTATATACTGAATTAGCATGTTAATTCATTCTGAACTTTTGAAGGCATACATTTTTCCAACGGGTTTCTTGAAGGCGCTGTTCGACACTATCCTGGTGATCTAAGATGTCTCAAGCACGTTGGAAGGAGGCTAGTCTCCATCATTCAGTCCTATACCGCACAGAGAGAAGCGCAACTACGAAGTGGCGTCATAGGCCGTCTATTGTAAGCTGATTTAGAAATGCTAAGTCGACGTCTGGTGAGAAGTTTCTTTCCTAGGCCTAAAAAGGCTTAATCACGCTTGCCTTCAAGTTATCAAGCAAGTTGCACAATTGTCAATGCAAACTAATTTTAGCCGCCCAACTAAATTATATTTCATACTTCAATAGTGTTGTTTATTATGTTGTGCGGCATCCTTTTATCTTACTGCCAGCGATCAAAAATTTACACAAATGGTTAGCACCGAATTTAGGCGACAGCTGGTCTATAACTCGGCTGGTTGACTCCGAACTTGTGAACGTAGATTGAAACTGCGTAGCTTATAGTGTGGTAGCATTGTTTTTGTCAACAGCTGTAGCACGTGCGAGCAGCAACTTCTGCGGAATCGTGAGGACTATTTTTTGCAGAAGGAACCTTTGGGGAAATTTTCAGGGTGTCATATTGAATATGCAGCAGGGAAGCCAAGATCATGGAGGGCGAGAAAGGAAGCGTCGACACGCAAGCGATGCTTTTAAAGGGAGCAGAAATTAAGGGCACACCAATTAGCACTCCAAAACACATAAAATACCAGGCAAAATGAACATCCCTGACATAGGAATCCTCTCCCGCTGCATGCTAGTCACGACTCACCACATTTGTCCCCTTGTCGCAAGATGTGTTTTACGCGATGAAGTCCAGCTTAATCTCGAAGAATGCACCGCCAAAATATCTCTCGCCGCATGATATGGATGACAACCTAGGGTACTCTAAAATATTAAGCCTGTTTCAAACGCCCATCGCACGACACGTGTATCGTCCTAATAACTTATGAGATACTAAGAACCACTCCTTCCGGTCGTACCTTCTGTTCATATTTATGCGTGAATGTGCGGCTTATAACGGTCCCGCCGTGAGTCAGAAGGCTCTGCCGAGTTTAAAGAAGAAGCGTCGGAGGGCGATGAATCGAGCCCGTAAATCTCTCATCAGAAGCCTATCGCTGCATCCTATTATTAAAACACATTCTCGCACTGTGTATCCAACGTCGTAAACTAAATCCTTCCTTACATGTGCGCAACAACTTTAACACGTCCTAGTGGGCTCTCCTACGTGAAACGTAAACCACTGCATGTGTAACTATGCGAAAGCAATGGCACTATAGGCAACAACAGACCCCAGAATGTTAGATGACCGATTCTGCGCACATGAAACAAGTTTCTTGGCACACACTATTTCAATAGCGTACGTAGCTGCACGCAAAGCTGGATTCCACTTCAGCAGTCTTGGCTCCATTCAGTCTATTAATGCTTTTATGAATTCCAGTTATTTATTACGCGTCCTGAACATTTATGTCCCCGGTAGCCCATACAGTAAATAGATGTTCTTTTGACACTACAGTCACTATCCATCTCTGGTTTGCTGCCGCTAATCCTCTTTATTTCAGCTTCTTTTAGATTTCTCGCATGCTCATGAAATAAACGTTTCAGAGCTTCCATTAGCCTCGCTAACTATTACTCGAAACTACAGCCATGCTGCTAAACACTCATTGGTCAAGGACTGGCCCTCAAAGAGGACTGCAGGGCAATGTTTAACATAATTAGAAAATCTCGACACGCGGTTTAGGTTAGTCTAGATAATACATATGTCAGTGAGACGTGTATCGCTTTAACATGAAGAAACATGCTTTTTTTATTCGCGCACGTGTTAGGTTGGTGCTAATATAATTTCAGGTCAACCTTTTGATGTCTGCGAGTTTTATCACTTTGCTTGACTAAAATATATACTTCTGTTGGTTTGAACGCTTCGTCGTATCGGGCGATTCGTCCCGTCTCTTCTCTGTGGTTGTGCTATGTTTCTTTTCTTGCGCGTTAAGACATTAAGACTACACAAACCCGTAGTGGTGTATATCATCATCATCATCCTGACTATACCCACTGCAGGGTGAAGGCCTCTCCCATATTTCTCCATTTAACCCGGTTCTGTGCTAGCTGCATCCACTTGACCCCTGCGAACTTCTTAATCTCATCCGCCCACCTAACTTTCTGCCGCCTCCTGCTACGCTTTCCTTCCCTTGGAATCCAATTTGTTACCCTCAGCGACCATCGGTTATCCTCTCTTCGCACTACATGTCCTGCCCATGTCCATTTCTTCTTAATTTCCACTAGAATGTCGTTAACTTGAGTTATTTCTCTGACCCACTCTGCACGCTTTCTATCTCTTAATGTTACACCTACCATTTTTCGTTCCATAGCCCTCTGGGTTGTCCTCAACTTAAGTAGAACTCTCTTGGTTAGCCTCCACGTTTCATTCCCATAGGTGAGCACAGATAAGATGCAACTGTTCTATACTTTCCTCTTGAGCGATACCGGTAAGCTCCTAGTCATAATCTGCGAGTGCTTTCCAAATGCGCTCCATCCCAATCTTATTCTTCTTGTTATTTCCTTTTCATGTCCGGATCTGCGGTTACTACCTGTCCTAAGTAGACATATTCGCCTCCTACTTCCAGTACTTCGCTACCTAATGTAAACTGCTGTTCCTTTCCGAGGCTGTTGAACATTACCTTAGTATTCTGCATATTGATTTTCGAGCCTACCTTTCTACTTTTCGTGTCTAGGTCACCAATAATTATTTGCACTTCATCCCCCGAGTTGCTTAGCAAGGCAATGTCATCAGCAAATCGCAGATTACTGAGAATATACCGCCCTATAACTAACGCCGACGACACTGCTGCCCTTCAAAATGATGTTCCTAGCGTACACTAATGGTGCTCAACGTAGCTAATGTCTCTAAACACTACAAAGACAGTACTACTTTCTTTCCATCGCCGCCGAAATTATACTCCGCACGCTTATAAAATAATGATTTTGACGTTACTTCCACTAACTCTTTTAAATACCTTGGTATTAACCTCACTAGCGATTTACCATGGACGTACCACGTCAACCACATAATAAATTCATCTAACCGAACAATTGGCCACCTTCGTCGTAATCTACGCATGGCTCCTTCTTCCTTAAAACTGTTAACTTACAAAACACTTGTGCTACCTAAACTTGAATACGTTAGTGCTACCTTTATTCCTCACCAAACTAACCTTATCACAGCTCTTGAATCTGTACAGAACCGTGCTACTCGCTTTCTCCTATCAAACTACTCAAGATATTCTAGCATATCTGCTATAAAGCTTCAATTTCAACATCCTTCTCTCGCTTCCCGTCGCCAAATTTCACGCCTCTGCCTTTATCACAAGCTCCTTCATAGTTCACCTCGTGACAGCCAGCTCATCCAACCTGTACGTCGAACATCCCGCACAGGCCATTCTAACAGCGTCATCCCGCATCGTGCCCATACTACTACATTCCAGAAGTCTTTTTCTCGTGTACACAGCTCGCGACTGGAATAACCTCCCCAGCGGCGTTGCCCTAATCTCCGACCCTGCTCATTTCAAGACTGCCATCGAAGAAGCCTTATCATCTTTGTAATCACTTCACAAAAACCATTGTTAACCGCCGTTCAAGTGCCCACCCCTCATGTAATGTCCCATCTGGGGGCCCTTGAGGTTCTAATAAATAGATAAAAAAAATAAAAGTATTCTCCATCTACCCTTATCCCTAACTGCTCCCATTCCAAGTCTCTGAATACTTCCTCTAAGCAAGCTGTGAATAGTACTGGGGAAATTGTGTCTCCTTGCCTAACACCTTTTTTATGGGAATTTTGTTACTTTCTTTATGCAGAACTATGGTTGCTGTCCAGCCACTATACATATCTTCCAGCACTTTCACGTACGGCTCGTCTACCCCCTGATTTCGCAATGCCTGCATCACCGCCGAAGTTTCTACTGAGTCAAATGCTTTTTCGTAATCAATGAATGCTATGTATTAGGACTGGTTATATTCCGAGCATTTTTCTATCACCTGATTGATGGTATGGATATTATCGGTAGTAGAGTACCGTTTCCGAAAACCTGCTTGATCCTTTGCTTGATTGCTGTCTAAGGTTGTCCTGATTCTATTAGCGATTACCTTAGTAAATACCTTATATGTAACAGACAGTAAGCTGATTGGTCTGTAATTTTTAAGGTCCTTAGAGTTCCCTGTCTTATGAATGAGGATAATGTTTGCATTCTTCCATGGTTCCGGTACCTTCGATGACATCAGGCACTGCGTATACAGGGTGGCCAGCTTTTCTAACACGATATCCCCTCCGTCCTTCAGCAAATCTTTAGTTATATGATCCTCTCCAGCTGATTTCCCCCTGTTCATAGTTTCTAATGCTTTCTTGGCCTCGTCCTTCATAACTGGTGGAACGTCTGACTGTTTTTCCCTACCGCCAATCTCCTTACCGTCCTGACTACTTTGGCTACTGTAGAGATCTGTACAGAACTCCTCGGCTACTTTGACTATCTTGTCCATATTCGTGAGGACGTTGCACTCCTTGTCCCTTATCGCATACAACTGGTTTTGCCTATGCCCAATTTCTTCTTTACCGCTTTAAGGCTTCCCCCGTTCTTTACGGCATGCTCAATTTTCTCCATGTTATACTTCCTTATATCGGCCACCTTGCGCTTATTGATTAGCTTTGATATCAGGCCAATTCAATCTGGTATGTTGGTGTGTGTATATACATATATATATATATATATATATATATATATATATATATATATATATATATATATATATATATATCCTTCATTGCCCCGCTATTTCGGACTCTCGAGATCTTTGCCCTCCGAAGTGTAATACTCAGTTTTTAAACATTCGTGTTTATAGGGCTCGAGCCTCCGGAATTTCCACATCTGGGTCGAACTATTTGCAAAGCCCATGCTACGTCTGCTTCGTCTTCAGCTAACCATGCCTCGACCGAGGAGCGCCAGTACAACCTTCGAAAGAAACTCCCGAACACTAAGAAAACCCTTATGACTTAAAAACTCGGTTCGTAAGAAAAAGCCCAGCCTCAAATACTCCAATGAATTTCTACGCGTTAGAAACGTAGCAGAAAAGCGCATTCGTGCCGAACTGCATGTTATGACTTTAAAGGCTTATCTAGCATGCTCCATTGCCCTGCGTAGTCTCCGCGTTAATGTAAAACCAGCAACGTCCAAACCGTCTAAGAGCAACAGTGCAAAATGGGACAGCACATCGGCAACGGCTGCTTTGGAATTTAAGAGCATTATTTTGGATCACCACCAATCTGCCCTAAAGTCATTAGCGAATAAAGAAAAACAATTGCGTAATCATCTTAACCTCTCTTGCGAAGAACTTGCTGCTCTTGACGCGTACAAAAAGAAAAAACGGGAAGAGATTAACTCCGTGAAATCCAAAAAACGTTTGCGCGGCAAAATCTCCCGGCCCGCGCAGTCTCAGCCTCCGTTGCCACTGCCATCTCAGGTTCAAACCTAAATTGTAAATCTTTCAAACTTCCCCCTGACTAATGACGACGAGAGTGCCCTGGCACAAGGCCTAAATTTTTGCTCTGCATCAGGTGGGTTAAATGAGCTTCAATTGTTAAATGACTTGGAAGATTTTCCCCGCAATATGAGACTTAAGGAGTACTTCCATGGCCGGCCACAAGATCCCGTACAAGATGGTAAATTGCCCTCTCAAATTCACTGGACCCCCCGACTCAAAGAGAAAACTGCCTCGACATTTATATTAAGGCAGTCCAAAATGAGGTGCTGAAAGCTTACAATACCCAAAAGAGATTTTGTCGTAACCTTTCTGGAAAAGAAACCGCAGTATTAAAACGACTCTCGTCACAAACTGATATAGTCATAAATCCCGCTGACAATATTGGTGCCATCGTAGTCATGAACAGAACTGACTACATCGCGGAAGTCGAAAAGGTAACTGGCAAATGGTTCTTTTTACCGCCTGCTAGAAAGCGATCCGACTGCGGTGTTTAAAACTGTTTTGGAAGAAACCTTATCCAGTCTTACCTTGAGTGAAAAAATTGACAAAAGCACTGCAAAGTCAATAATTCCCTTCAGCCCTGTACCAGGCCGATTTTATTTATTGCCCAAAAATCATAAACCTAACAACCCTGCATGGACGACCCATCATTTGCGGTATAGGAACCGTAACTGAAAACCTGTCACGCTATCTTGACACTCTAATCAATAAGATTCCAGCCACATTCCAGTCCTACATAAAGGATACAACTGATTTCATAGCTGATATCACCATCCCTCAAGACGTGTTGATCGTAACTCTGGTTCTTGCGTCACTTTATACCAATATTCCCCACTTCGATGGTATCCGGGCAGTTGTAAAGGCTTTTGAAGATCGAAACTTATGCAGTAACATTTATGGTTCTACATTGGCTATCCTTCTTAAACTAATACTTGAACTTAACAACTTTGAATTTGATGGCAGACATTATGTCCAGATTAACGAAACATCGATGGGTACACGTATTGGTCCTAACTACGCCAGCATATTCATGTGCTTATTAGAAGAGCAGTTTCTCGAAGACTACCCGCTAAAGCCTTTTTACTACAAGAGATTTATAGAGGACATTTTTTTTTTATTTTGCAACATAGTGAGGCAAAACTTCTATCATTCATCTCTAGTTTTAATAATGTGCATGAGGCCATAAACTTTTCTCATTCTTATTCTCGAACCACTATTGCTTTTTTAGACGTGACAGTGTCAATAAAGAATGGCAAACTAATCCCTGATCTATACCGGAAACCCAGTGACACACTTCAGTACCTGCACTTCGACAGCAGCCACCTTAAATACTGGAAGACTAGCATCCGATATGGACAACCCGTCCGCTTTAAACGGGTATGTTCAGACGATCCCGACTTTGAATTTCACTGTGCCAACCTTCTTAACACCCTAATGGAACGCAAATATCCAGAGCGCCTAATAAATGATGCAGTGAAACGAGCAAACCTTCTTGATCGCAAAGCTCTCCTCAAAGCGGGAAAGGAACCATCCGGCCAATCACTAATCAATCTCGTGCTAACGCATTCAGCTACGTTGCAGGCATTTTAAAGAAACATCATAGTACTCTCATGCAAAGTGATCGTCTGAAAAAAATTTATCAGAAAGCCCCCCGTGTTGTCTATAGCCGTAATAAGAACCTCAGTGATATTTTACCTTCGTCTAAAACTAGCTCCATGCACCAATCGGCTGCCATCCTTGCAACAAGTCACGGTGCAAAGTGTGTGCACAAATGACTACATCAGTGAAAGCTTTCAGCACTGCATCGAACTTTAATTTAAGGATTCGAGGCAACTTATCATGCGATACGGACAACGTGATTTATATGCTTGAATGTTCTGGGGGCACGATGGGGGCACGACATCGCAGCCGCCATGCGCTCACCGCTGTTTCTTGCTCACGTGCTGTCCTGCGTCCTCTACTCTTGGTCTCTCGTGGATCCATCATCACTGGATGAGGCATTCAAGCATGCGCCTATCCATTTCAACCTCAGCTCAATTGTTGCCGATGATGCTTCGATAGCAAGCTGCTGCGTCCCGCCTCTGCATCTGCCTCCCAGTTTGGCTCCGACTGCGCTGGTGATCTGGCAACACGGATGCACGTGCAGCACTATCTTCGAGGGGCGGTTATTTATTCGTCAGTTTCAAGCCAGCCAGCTGGGGCACGACATCGCCGCCGCCATGCGCTCACCGCTGTTTCTTGCTCAGGTGCTGTCCTGCGTCCTCTACTCTTGGTCTCCCGTGGATCCATCATCACTGGATGAGGCATTCAAGCATGCGCCTATCCATTTCAACCTCAGCTCAATTGTTGCCGATGATGCTTCGATAGCAAGTTGCTGCGTCCCGCCTCTGCATCTGCCTCCCAGTTTGGCTCCGACTGCGCTGGTGATCTGGCAACACGGATGCACGTGCAGCACTATCTTCGAGGGGCGGTTATTTATTCGTCAGTTTCAAGCCAGCCAGCTGGGGCACGACATCGCAGTCGCCATGCGCTCACCGCTGTTTCTTGCTCAGGTTGGTTACCGGTTTCCCGCTGTCTGCTATTGCAGTTCCAATCGATGTATTATTGCGGTGTCGTGCCCCGACGTCCTGCTTTGTGGTATCAAAAAGTGTGCTGCTATGCGGAAGTATGGTCATGGTCTCCTATGTCAAATTTTACTGTTATTATCTGGTGACGTTGAGAGCAACCCCGGTCCCGATTACGACGCTCCTCAGTTTAGTTCGGATAGCGAAGCTATTGCTGGGATTTACGCAGTATTGAAACGTCTAGAACTACATCAGACGCAGTTTGTTCAGGAACTCCATATGCTCAAACAACAGCAGAGCGCTACAAGTGCGTCTTTGCAAGGCTTCCTGGGCAGTGTCTCTGCACTCGTGACCGACTTGCATTCCTTACGGCAGAGTGCAAATGCTCGTACTCCGAATGCATTACCCTGTGTTGACACCTTATCCAGCGATATTGCGCATCTTAATGCTTGTTTTGAAGATGTATCTAATAGGTCCTGCAGAAATAACCTGGTTATTCTAGGTCTAAAAGATTCCGCAACGGAGAGTTGGTCTGAATCTGAAAAAAATGTGCGCGCTTTCTTTTCCTCTTTGCTTCTCCGAGATGTTCCTTCTGAAAGTATCGAAAGGGCTCACCGAATAGGTCGCTTTGCTGAAGGCAAAGCCCGACCTATTGTCGTTAAATTTTGCAGTTATAAGGTCAAGGACAATATCTTACCATGTGGTTTTAGGCTCAAGGATACTAAGTTCGCCTTGCGCGAAGGCTTCACGCCTGCGGTTAGAAAGGCACGTTTGAAGCTTTCACAATACGCTCGTGATCAGGCTTTTCCTTCGAAGTTGCGATTTGATAAGCTTTTCGTAAATAAAAAGTGCTTTGTGTATGATTGTGAACATGACCTAGTTGTTGAGCTTAGGGAATAGCAAAAAGGGAGGCAACTGCCCGCTCACCAGCATGGGCCTGATCTTCATTCTACGCCTTCGGCATCATCAAATTTTGAATTGACAATTCTCATCGTGAATTGCAGGAGTACAAAAAATAAAACTGATGAATTTGCTACCCATGTTTCCTCCGTTAAGCCTCATGTTATAATTGGCACTGAATCGTGGCTGGATGATTCCGTTCTAAGCCCGGAAGTTTTCCCAACTGGTTATAATGTGTATCGTCGAGACCGACACTTGCATGGTGGAGGGGTATTTCTGCTAGTTGGGGAATGCTTTCGCTCTTCAGCAATAACAGCGCCCCTAGTTGGCTGCGAATCAGTGTGGTGTAACTTACGCCTAAGCAATGGAAGGGACCTGACTATTGGTTCCGTCTACCGTCCCCCTTCCGCTACCAACCCTGACATTTTAAGGTCACTGTCTGATTTCTTGCTTGGCTTAAAAAATGACTTTCTGTTTGGCGGGGATTTCAATATGCCTGATTTCAAATGGGTTGACTACAAACCTCTTCGTACGAATCAATCTTCATTGTCTTTGGCTTTTGTGAATTAATTACTACTAATGATCTATATCAGTACGTCACTGAGCCTACTCGGGAAACTCAGCACTCATCTTCAGTGTTAGATTTACTCTTCTGAAACCGACCATTGGTAGTGCGCGGCACTGTTATCATACCAGGAATAAGTGATCACAGTTGTGTTGTTGCTAATGTTAGGCATTTTCCTTATTTAATTCCAAAAGGTCTCCCTAGGAAAGTGTTCGTTTTTACCAGGGGCGATTATACATCAATGAATAACGAACTTTCTTCCTTCCTTCCCAATTTTATTACTCTAAGTCAGAGTTTAGACTGCATTTCACTCTGGGAGGTATTCAAAAATAAATTGGGCAGCCTAATTGATAAATACATCCCAACAAAACTTCTTTCTGGTAAGCGGCGCCGCGACAAATCAGACGGCTTGTCAGGAAAAAACATCGCCTTCTTCAATCGTATAAAAAGAATCGTTGCCCTGCTGTATTGCAGTCAATTCGGGCCCTTGGCAGTACACTAAAAACTGAAATTAGAGCTCATAAGGATAATCTCAGCTCATAAGGATAATTTAATAATCTGGGTTCTAAACTGCGTAGTAATCCCAAGGAATTGTGGACGTTTCTGAAACACAACGGACGCGAACCAGTCGGAATCCCAAACTTAGACGTCGATGGTGACCTTGTTAGTACTAATGGTGATAAAGCCTGCCGCTTTAATGCATATTTTCAGTCTGCCTTTGCGCCAGCGTACATCGGTGAACTTCCGAACACTCGTGAATCTATTACCGAAACCATGCCTGAAATTGTTTTTACTTACCATGGTGTTTTAAAACTGCTTAATAACATCAGGGCCGCCTCCGCCTGCGGACCTGATGGTGTACCTACCTTTGTTTTAAAATCATGTGCTAACGAAATTGCTCATTATTTAGTCACCTTGTTCCAAACATCGCTTAACTCGGCATGTTTGCCAAATGACTGGAAAAATGCTAATGTCGTCCCAGTGCATAAAAGCGGTTCGAAAATGTCTGTTGTTAATTACCGACCCATTTCTCTGACTAGCGTGTGTTGTAAAACATTGGAACATATAATATACAGTGCAGTCATGAAACACCTTGACTCTCATGACTTCTTTACGCCAGTTCAGCATGGCTTTAGAATGGGTTTTTCCTGTACCACCCAGTTACTTGAGTTCAGTAATGATCTGTTTTCCTCTTTTGACTACGGATATCAAATTGATTGTGTATTTCTGGATTTTAAAAAAGCCTTTGATTCTGTACCTCATGTGCTATTATTACATAAGTTACGGTGTCTTGGTCTGCACCCCAATATCCTCGACTGGCTTCATTCATATCTCCAGGACCGCATGCAGCGTGTTGTAATTAACGGTTGTCACTCCGATTCCGTAAACGTCTCCTCAGGTGTGCTCCAGGGGTCTGTCCTTGGACCCCTTCTTTGTCTAATTTTTATTAATGATATTGTTCTTGACCTCACCTGCCAAGTTCGGCTATATGCTGACGACTGTGTGCTTTACCATGTTGTGGAAAGTTCTTCTGACGCATTAAAACTTCAGCGAGACTTAAATTTTATACAGTACTGGTGCTCAAAACGGCAAATGTCTTTGAACATTTCAAAATGCAAACTTGTCTCGTTCACTCGTAAGCGTTCCCCTTTACCGACCTGCTACTCAATAAATAATGTTCCCCTGGAAAAAGTTTCTGAATATAAGTATCTCGGCGTATATTTCACCTCTAACCTTACGTGGACGAGACAAGTTGAGCATATTACATCGAAAGCCTGCAGAATGTTTAATTTTTTAAAACGTAATTTCAGCAAAGCGCAGTCAAATGTCAAGCAGCTCCTGTATTTCACTTACATAAGGCCAATTCTTGAATATGCATGCCCTGTATGGGATCCCCAGTTTATTTACTTATCAGACATGCTCGAGCGCGTCCAAAATAATGCTGCCAGATTTGTGTCTAGCAATTATAATCTTTCATCTAGTGTCACGTCTATTAAACATCATTTTGGTTGGGAATCTTTAGCTCACCGCAGAAAACATTTCAGACTTCAGATCATGTATCGCATTTATTTTGGAAAGTTCAGCATTGACAAAGACCGGTACCTGCTTCAACCTCACTTTTTGTCTAGACGACTTGATCATCAGTGGAAGATCCGCGAAATAAAATGCCGGACAGATGTGTATAAAACCTCGTTTTTTCCACTGACGATCAATGAGTGGAACCGGCTGCCAGCTGGCATCACTGACTGTTACACTGAAAATTTATTTCGGGCTTTTTTATCAGATGTGTGACGTGGCGCCCAGTTCTTTTGCGTGTGTTTTCTTCATTACTTTGTTTTTGAGTGTTTTCATCACTTTGTTCGTCGCGCAGTTGCCCCCTTTAGATGCATGTTTTTCATTCTGCATTATCACTTGTGTCATGTTATTTTCTTCATTTTTATGTATTTTATCACTGGCGTTCCCAGCAAGATTACTTGTCAGCTCCCCCCCTGCAATAATGCCTTCGGGCGCTGCAGGAACATGTAGTTCAGTAAATTGGCCAAACCGAAACACCCTTCAGATACCGATTTAATATTCATAAAGCTCATTGTAATACACTGCCTAACCTTCCTATCTCTAAGCATGTAAACATTACCAAGCACCCCTTTGAAAAAACGCAAGTAACTTTACCAGAATTAGGTTTCAGAACCCACCACGAACGCGAAGTTCGCGAATCATTGTTAATACACAATTTTAACACGGTTTCTTGTGGTATGAATGAAAACATTGGCAAGCTAACTTGTCTCTCGTCGTAGCATTTCGTAGCATTCTTAATAGATATTATGTTTAATCAACATTGGCTCCATTTTGCACTGTTTGCCTCTTCGCTTGCGTTCTTACGGTCACAGCCCAAAGTCCCTCACAGGATGTCATGCTTTACTTACACTGATCTTTTTTCCTATTTGCCAGTTTCTCACGATCATATTGCTTCCCGCCGTAACATGGACTGATCATTACAACTTATCCAATAACCTTGGACGCGATATCTTGTGTAATCGACACTGTTACGAAAAATAAACTTTTTTAACTGCTTCTCTCTGTCCCCATAGCATTGAGCACAAAATCGAGTTTTGTCACCATGACGCGATTTGAGTAACTGTTTACATCTGTGTGTGTACCGCGCTAAATCACAGTTATATTTCACAGTTAAATTCTACTGACGTGTTCTCTGCTACTGTCGCCTACCAATGAGAATATTTCAGTGGATGAATCCCCCCCCCCCCCCCGGAAGGCCGGACCCCGGCCGAAACGTCGGAATAAAGTGTTTTTTCCACCGTGTTTCACCTCCTATAATTTTATGCCCTACCGGACCAATTCGAGCTTCAACCCCCTTCCTATATATATATATACTTGTTTTTTTATTTTACTTTGTGTAATTACCTTTCCCCTAAACAGATTGTATTACTAATTTATGTGATTATCAAAGCAAAAATTAAAAAAAGGACGAAGTACAATTCCCAATGCTTCCTTGGCCTCGCCGACTTTGGCTTCTTTCCCTCATGTATTATAACGGGCACCCTCATTTCCCCTTCATATATCTGCATATGTATATGTATATATATATATATATATATATATATATATATATATATATATATATATATATATATATATGTATATATATATATATATCAGTTCAGTCGTTCAGTCGTGTCCGACTCTTCGTGACCCTATGGACCATGTCACGCCACGCTTTCCGGTCTCTCACTATCTTCCTAACATCACATAACTTCATCTGCAGTGCCTCGAGGATGCCATCTAACCATCGCGTTCGCTGCCTACCCCTTCTCCGGCGGCCCTCAATCTTTCCCAACATCAAATCTTTCTCCAGCGACTTCTCTCTTCTCATCAGATGACCAAAGTAGCTGAGCTTTAACTTTAGAATTTGGCCCTCCAAAGAGCAGTCAGAGTTTGTGGTCGACAATATTGACTGATTTGATCTTCTGGCAGTCCAAGGAACTCTCAAGTCTTCGCCAGAACCACAATTCAAACGCGTCAATTCTTCGGCGGTCAGCCTTTTTCACAGTCCAACTCTCGCATATATACATCACAACTGGAAAGACCATAGCACGAGTTATACGGATCTTGGTTGGCAGACTAATGTCTCTGCTCTTTACTAGGTGGTCAAGGCTAACCATTGCTCTCTTTCCCAGAAGCAAGCGTCTTCTAATTTCATGGCTGCAGCCTCCTTCCGAGGTAATATTGGAGCCCAAGAAAAAATCTGTCACAGCTTCCCCTTCTTGTCCCTTGATGCTCCAGGACTTGATAGGGCAAGACGCCATGATCTTTGTCTTTTTAATGTTCAGTTTAAGTCCAAACTTCTCACTCTCTTCTTGTACGCGCATCAGAAGTCTCTTGAGTTCCGCTTCACTTTCTGCCATTAAAGTGGTATCATCCGCATATCTAAGGTTGTTGATACGTCTTCCAGCAATCTTCACTCCAGCTGAAGACTCGTCCAGACCGGCCTTCCTTATGATGCACTCTGCATATAGGTTAAATAAGGCAGGGCGACAGTTTGCAGCCTTGCCTCACTCCTTTCTCAATCGGAAACCAATCAGTAAGACTATACCCAGTTCTGACTGTGGCCTCTTGCCCTTCATACAGGTTCCTGAGGAGACAGATGAGGTGAATTGGAACTCCCATCTCTTGGAGAGCTTGCCACAATCTGCTGTGATCTCGACAGTCAAACGCTTTCGCATAATCAATAAAGCAGAAGTAGATGGGTTTCTGGAACTCTCTTGCTTTTCCATGATCCAGCGAAGGTTGGCAACTTGGTCTATAGTTGCTCTGCCCTTACGAAACCCAGCTTGCATGTCCGGAAGCTCCCGATCCACATACTGCTGCAGCCTACCTTGGAGGATTTTCAACATCACCTTGCTAGCATGCGAAATAAGCGCGATCGTGCGGTAGCTGGAACCATCTTTGGCACTGCCTTTCTTTGGAATGGGGATGTAAACTGACCTCCTCCAATCCTGTGGCCACTGCAGGGTTGTCCAAATCTTCTGACATAATGTATGCAGAATGTTAACAGCGTCATGGTTGAGGTTTTGAAGCAACTCAGCTGGGATGCCATCAATTCCGCTAGCTTTGTTCTTAGCAAGGCTGGCTAAGGCCCATTCAACTTCACTCTTCAGGATGCCCTGCTCGAGATCAGTAATCACAACCGTCTTATGTTGAGTTTGCACATCCGGGTCCTTCTTGTACAGTTCTTCTGTGTATTCCTGCCACCTCTTCTTTATCTCTGTTGCTTCAGTGAGGTCCTTGCCAGCTTAGCACAGAAGCTTGCTTTCATATCTTTTATTGTCTTATACAGAGCTCTTGTGTTCCCTAATTGGCTGTTGTCCTCAACTGCTTGGCACTGTATGTTCGGGAAGGGATTCGTATCTCTCCTTGCTATTTTCTGAAAATCCGCATGGAGAACCTTGTATCTTTCTCTTTCCCCCATACTTTTGCCATCCTCCTTTCTTCAGCTATTTGCAAAGCCTCTTCAGATAACCAGTTTGCTTTCTTACATTTTTTTAGCTTTGGAACTACCTTATTAGCAACTACATGTATTATATCACGAAGATCAGTCCACATCTCTTCAAGCTCTCTGTCTTCTAGATCTAATTCTTGAAATCGATTCCTCACTTCCACAGCATAATCTAATGGAACTTGATCCAGATTATACCTGAAAGGCCTTCTAGTTTTCTGCGTTTTCCTCAATCGAAGCTTAATCTTGGCAACAAGAAGCTGGTGATCGGTGCCACAATCGGCCCCAGGCCTTGTTTTTACTGCTTGTATAGCGCTTTTCCATCTCTGCCGGCAAATAATATAATCGATCTGATTCCTGTACAGACCGTCCGGTGATGTACATGTGTACAGGCGCCTCTTGTGCTGTTGAAAATGAGTATTCGCTATGGTCAGGTTGTTTTCTTGACAAAACTCTACTAGCCTCTGCCCAGCTTCATTTGGCTCACCAAGAGCGAACTTGCCTGTAATTCCGGATATTTCTTCACTCCCTACCTTAGAATTCCAGTCTCCTATGAGAAAAACGACGTCTGATGATGGGGTGCGGTCTAAAAGGCATTGTAGGTCCGCATAAAATCTGTCAACGTCAGCTTCTTCAGGAGTAGTGGTCGGTGCATAGACTTGGATAACTGTTATGTTGAAAGGGTGACCTTGGATTTGAAGTGAAATCATTCGGTCGTTTTTGGGGTTGTACCCTAGCACTGCTTTGCCCATTCTTCTGTTTACTATGAGAGCGACCCCATTCCTTCTTTTGGATTCGTGCCCACAATAAAAGACATAATGGTCGCCGGAGTTGAATTCTCCCATTCCGGTCCACTTGAGCTCGCTGATACCCAAGATATCAATGTTCAATCTGTCCATTTCTCGCTTGACGATATCCAGTTTACCTTGCGTCATAGATCTTACATTCCATGTTGCTATGTGATACATCTCCTTGCAACATCGGACTTTCCGGTCGCTTCCAGACACATCCACAACTGAGCGTCCTTTTGGCTTTAGCCCTGCCGCTGCATTCGTCCTGGAGCTACTAGGAATCTCCCTTTGTTCATCCCCAGTAACATGTGGGACGCCTTCCAACCTGGGTGGCTCATCTTCCGGCGCCATATCATTAATGGTATTGTGACTGGCCATAGGGTTTTCTTGGCAGGAAATACTGGAGTGGGTTGCCATTACCTTCTCCAGTGAATCACATTTTGTCAGACCTCTCTGCCGTGACCTGTCTATCTTGGGTGGCCCTACACAGCAGAGCTCACGACTTCATCGAGTTTCGCAAGCCCCTACGCCACGACAATGCAGTCATCCATGAAGGGGTATATATATATATATATATATATATATATATATATATATATATATATATATATATATATATATATATATATATATATATTAAGTGTGTGTGTGTTTAACCAAAGGAAAAAAACAGCGATAAATATTACAACACACAGAAAGACGAACCCGTCCCGTTCGTCTTTCTGTGTGTCCTGTCTAATATTTACCGCTGTTTTTTCTTTGGCTAAAAACACAATTGCAGACCAACTAGCCCAGCAAGAGATACGGTTGATATATATATATATATATATGTATATATATATATATATATATATATATATATATATATATATATAATAGAGCGAAGGGTACGCTTCATTTAATGAAACATTTTATTAGACTCGACGTTTCGATCGGAGACCGATCTTTCTCAAGAGTGAATCTTCTTGGATAGTGTTGCGGCTTTTTAAGCATTTGGACATAGACCACACCTGGGTAGGAAAACAAAACGTGGGAGACAGAGGAAAGAGACAGATACAGTAGGGAAGGATGATGTCCAGGTGTGCCATCGCAGGTGCATCGCAGGTGCTGGACAGGCCTGTCGAACTGCGCTGACACAGGTGCCTGGATGCATAGTCTCTGCTGCGAAAGAATGCGGGCTATTTTCACTCTTCCTGGCCACGACGGCCGAAGAGTGGGAGTAGGGAAAAAATATAAATGAATAAATAAATAAAAAAATAAAAAAAAGAAAAAGGGGGGGGGATGGAGGTGGATAAGGAAAGGTGTTAGCTTAGAAAAAAAAAAGTGTCGGAAGGGCGGTAGGAGGTAAGTGGCTCTGACAAGACCAGAACACACCAACACTTTGGTATTCAAAAAAGGTGATGACCTCAGATGACTTGGCCAGGTGTGCACATTTCCTGTGTTCGTGACATCGGAAGAGAGGACAGGACCCCGTGGTTTTCGTTTAAGTTCTGTTGTAGAGTATTAAATTTAAAAATGAAATATGATTCTCGTTGTTCGCGCTCACGAGTGTTTTTGAAGCCACTCTGTAATATTGTGACTTTAAGATTATCGAACTCATGTCCCTCCTTGCGAAGGTGCTTCGAAAGGGGGAGGCTGGGAAGGGTTTGAGCGTGCGAGCGGTGGTTATTAAATCTCAATCGGAAGGAATTATCTGTTTAGCCAATGTACTGCATACCACAGTCACCACACTCGAGCATGTAAACAACATTGCTAGAATCGCAATTTAAATCTTCTCGTATAAAATGTTTGAAATTTGAGTGGGTGCTTTTAGCTAGTTCTGTGGATTGCATGTGTTTACAGATTTGACATCGGCTTTTTCCGCATGACGTGCAACCCAAAGGTCTCGGTTTATTGACAGTTGAGTGGACAACGTGGTTTTGTAAATTTTTTGGTCTTCTGTATGTTACCTGAGGAGCAGTCGAGAATACTTTGGAAAGTCGTTGACTTTGTTTTATGATATTGAAATGTTTTTTAAGGATTTTGTTAATATTTGGGATATTGTCTGCGAAGGTTAGAATGAGATTACAGTGTTGTGGTGTTGGCTGTGATTCCGCAAGGGTGTGATGACGATTACTTATTTCAGCCTTTTTTATGGCATCTTCGATGATAGAGGGCGGGTAGTATGGTTTATCTAGTGTTACTCGCATGCGATTAGCATTTTCTTGAAAATCTATGGATTTTGAGCAAATACGTTTGAATCTGATAGCTTGCGAGTATGGGATTGAAGTCTTGCAGTGGCGTGGATGGCAGCTTTTGAAGTGAAGGTATTGTTGTCTGTCTGTGGGTTTTTTGTTAACGCTAGTGATTAATGCGCCCCATTCAACTCGAACCAGAACATCTAAGAAGTTGATTTTACTAGTTGAGTAGGTGTGTGTGAAAGAGATGCTAGGGTGTATGTTGTTGAATGAGGCGATAAACTTTACGAGTTCGTCCTCTGTTTCGGTCCAAATCATGAATATGTCATCCAGAAAGCGTTTGTAAAAAATTGGTTTGATTGCACATGAGGACAGAAAGTCGGACTCAATTTTGCTCATAAATATGTTTGCGTAATTTGGAGCCATTTTGGTGCCCATAGCTGTACCACTAGTTTGAAGATAGTATGAGTTGTTGAATTCAAAAGTGTTAAGTTGAAGGACCAGATTGGCTAGTGTCTCGATGGTACTTGGACTAGGAGAGTCTAAAATTTTATATTTCTCGTATGCTCCGATCATGGCCTGGATTCCGTCGTCATGTGGGATGTTAGTGTAAAGTGACACCACGTCAAGGGTAACTAGAAAAGCGCCATGAGGGAAGGTAATATTGGATAATTCTCTCAGGAAATGATTGGTGTCGCGTATGTAAGATGGATGTTTCGGAGGTATGTGTTTGATTAGGGAATCGATATAATCTGAAATTGGCTCTGTGAGTGTGCCGATACCGGAAACAATAGGTCGCCCTGGATAATTCTCTTTGTGTATTTTCGGGAGCATATAGAAGCGCCCCGCTGAGGCATTTTTTGGCGTCAGTGCCTTACTTACACGTAGGGGTAATTCACCTTCATCGGTTAGTTTAGTCAGAGTTTTTCCTATGATGCTCCGGTGTTCAGCGGTGGGGTTCGATGAGAGTTTCTTATAGAATTTTGGGTTATTGAGTTGACGGTTTCCCTCCTGAATGTAATCGTCTTTGTCTAAAATGACTATACCTCCACCTTTGTCGGCGGGTTTAATAACAATGTCAGTTCGTTTGCCGAGTGAGCCTAATGCATTACGTTCTTTCCTTGTGAGGTTAGGTGGGCCAGATCTGCGTGTCCCAAAGGCCTGAAGAATATCCCCTTGTACTGCTTTATATACATGTCAAGATATTTTTCCCTACCAGGTTTGGGCGTCCACGGATCCTTAGGTCGGGGAAGTGCGGATTACTCGAGTTTGGTTTATCGAAAAAGTATTCACGTAGTCTAAGATTTCGAGAAAAGTTATCCAGATCTTTGAATCATTGAAATTCATTATACTTTCTATTACTTGGACAGAATTTTAGGCCGCGTGACAAAAGGGACTTTTCATCGGAGGTGAGTTGAGAGTTTGAGAGGTTAATCATAATTTCTGGAAGGTGTGGTTCCTCGGGTGTTTGGTCTAATGTGGTTAGGTGTTCGGTTACGGTTTTGGGGTTCTCGTTGGATGGGTGTATGTGGCTCCCTGGTTGTATTTCTTTTGTAGGGTCTATGTTTGCATCAACAATTATGTTATCCCGGGAGAACTTTTTAAGTTTCTTTGTCCAAATTTGCTCAATTTTGCAAGACTGGAAGACCTCAAGCTCGGTTGCCTGTGATGTTGAAAGCAACATGTTGTGACGCGCCCGCCTCTCCTCGAAGTTTAATGATGCCAACGTTTGTTCGAAGTGCTCAATTGTTATTTTCAAAAGTTTAAAAGATGCCCCGAGTAGTTCTTTGGTCTATGCTAGTCGATGGGATTCCGAAAGGTTATTCATCGATGGGGTTAGATATAGAGTAAGTCCTCTCGGTACAATTTCCGATTTCAGATATATTCGAAGGGATTTTACGTGGAGCTCGTGCCTGATTCTTTTGTCTATTATTTTTCTTAACTTTAAAAAATTTCGAGAGTGTATGTCATCGCCAGAAGGAGAATTGGTGGGCGCGTGAGCCTGGTCGGCCTGTCAGTATTGCTTCAGCCGTTGGGCTGAGCCACAGCGTCGCCTGAGGTCATACCTTTGTTTTGGCGTGGTGGTTTCATCCCCGAAGCACTGCATGGTGACTGATGCTTGCTGCGATCCAAGTTCCGGCTCCATTGGTGCCGACATTGGAGCCATCCGTGGTCCCGGGGTTTTCGGCGTGGCAGCCGGCGACGTGTCGCCTTCCCCATGGGCGTCGGCAGTAGGGACGGGCAGTTCGATGTAGAGCTTGGGTGCCGGAGTGTGGTGTCTCGTGCTGCAACACTTTGTTTCGGTGTAGCGGCGCTCTCTGGACGATCGTTTTCATTGGAAGGAGGCTGTTGGTGTCCCGTTGGGTCTCTTGGAGTGGGCGTGTTGACGTCATTTCCGATGTCCTGCATGGTGGATGAAGCTTGCTGGGATCCAAGTGTTGCAGCTGAGAGTGGATCCATCCGGGATCGGGGCCTCGCCGAAGTGGAGACCGGGGATGTACCGCCTTGCACAGCAGGCGTTGGTAGTAGGGACGGGCGGTTTGATGATGGGCAGGTGGGGTTATTCGGTGTGGGATTTCCTGTTGTTCTGGATGGTTTGGCGGCGGCTGGAGGCGCAGTGAAATGTGGTGATCTTGGAGTTGGCAGCAGAGCTTGGCGAAGGGGCGTTTTCGTGAGTGTAGTGTAGCCTGAACCACTTGGTGGTAGGTTATGCGTGGCACGGCGGCATTTCAACCCAGATGTCCGTCCTTGGTTGATCAGATGCTCTGCTTCCTCAATGGTTGGGAAATCCGGTGTTGCGGGTGGACCAGCATCTTCACTGTTTTGGGATGGGACCTCAAAACAGCTGGCAGCTATTCGGGTGCTGTGCTCCATGGTGGGTTGGTGGGTCTTATCTGAGGTTGGCAGGTGGTCTTTCAATGGGGCCATGCAGTGCCGTTGAGCACTGAGGAGGAGGTTGAATATATTCCAGGCGAGCACCGAAACACCTCCAAAACTCCGGGCGCGTCACAACATGTTGCTTTCAACATCACAGGCAACCGAGCTTGAGGTCTTCCAGTCTTGCAAAATTGAACAAATTTGGACAAAGAAACTTAAAAAGTTCTCCCGGGATAACATAATTGTTGATGCGAACATAGACCCTACAAAAGAAATACAACCAGGGAGCCACATACACCCATCCAACGAGAACCTCAAAACCGTAACCGAACACCTAACCACATTAGACCAAACACACGAGGAACCACACCTTCCAGAAATTATGATTAACCTCTCAAACTCTCAACTCACCTCCGATGAAAAGTCCCTTTTGTCACGCGGCCTAAAATTCTGTCCAAGTAATAGAAAGTATAATGAATTTCAATTATTCAAAGATCTGGATAACTTTTCTCGAAATCTTAGACTACGTGAATACTTTTTCGATAAACCAAACTCGAGTAATCCGCACTTCCCCGACCTAAGGATCCGTGGACGCCCAAACCTGGTAGGGAAAAATATCTTGACATGTATATAAAGCAGTACAAGGGGATATTCTTCAGGCCTTTGGGACACGCAGATCTGGCCCACCTAACCTCACAAGGAAAGAACGTAATGCATTAGGCTCACTCGGCAAACGAACTGACATTGTTATTAAACCCGCCGACAAAGGTGGAGGTATAGTCATTTTAGACAAAGACGATTACATTCAGGAGGGCAACCGTCAACTCAATAACCCAAAATTCTATAAGAAACTCTCATCGAACCCCACCGCTGAACACCGGAGCATCATAGGAAAAACTCTGACTAAACTAACCGATGAAGGTGAATTACCCCTACGTGTAAGTAAGGCACTGACGCCAAAAAATGCCTCAGCGGGGCGCTTCTATATGCTCCCGAAAATACACAAAGAGAATTATCCAGGGCGACCTATTGTTTCCGGTATCGGCACACTCACAGAGCCAATTTCAGATTATATCGATTCCCTAATCAAACACATACCTCCGAAACATCCATCTTACATACGCGACACCAATCATTTCCTGAGAGAATTATCCAATATTACCTTCCCTCATGGCGCTTTTCTAGTCACCCTTGACGTGGTGTCACTTTACACTAACATCCCACATGACGACGGAATCCAGGCCATGATCGGAGCATACGAGAAATATAAAATTTTAGACTCTCCTAGTCCAAGTACCATCGAGACACTAGCCAATCTGGTCCTTCAACTTAACACTTTTGAATTCAACAACTCATACTATCTTGAAACTAGTGGTACAGCTATGGGCACCAAAATGGCTCCAAATTACGCAAACATATTTATGAGCAAAATTGAGTCCGACTTTCTGTCCTCATGTGCAATCAAACCAATATTTTACAAACGCTTTCTGGATGACATATTCATGATTTGGACCGAAACAGAGGACGAACTCGTAAAGTTTATCGCCTCATTCAACAACATACACCCTAGCATCTCTTTCACACACACCTACTCAACTAGTAAAATCAACTTCTTAGATGTTCTGGTTCGAGTTGAATGGGGCGCATTAATCACTAGCGTTTACAAAAAACCCACAGACAGACAACAATACCTTCACTTCAAAAGCTGCCATCCACGCCACTGCAAGACTTCAATCCCATACTCGCAAGCTATCAGATTCAAACGTATTTGCTCAAAATCCATAGATTTTCAAGAAAATGCTAATCGCATGCGAGTAACACTAGAGAAACAACACTATCCGCCCTCTATCATCGAAGATGCCATAAAAAAGGCTGAAATAAGTAATCGTCATCACACCCTTGCGGAATCACGTTAAGTAATGCCGTTAAGTAATGCTATTTTCCATCAGGAATCACAGCCAACACCACAACACTGTAATCTCATTCTAACCTTCGCAGACAATATCCCAAATATTAACAAAATCCTTAAAAAACATTTCAATATCATAGAACAAAGTCAACGACTTTCCAAAATATTCTCGACTGCTCCTCAGGTAACATACAGAAGACCAAAGAATTTACAAAACCACGTTGTCCACTCAACTGTCAATAAACCGAGACCTTTGGGTTGCACGTCATGCGGAAAAAGCCGATGTCAAATCTGTAAACACATGCAATCCACAGCACTAGCTAAAAGCACCCACTCAAATTTCAAACATTTTATACGAGAAGATTTAAATTGCGATTCTAGCAATGTTGTTTACATGCTCGAGTGTGGTGACTGTGGTATGCAGTACATTGGCCAAACAGATAATTCCTTCCGATTGAGATTTAATAACCACCGCTCGCACGCTCAAACCCTTCCCAACCTCCCCCTTTCGAAGCACCTTCGCAAGGAGGGACATGAGTTCGATAATCTTAAAGTCACAATATTGCAGAGTGGCTTCAAAAACACTCGTGAGCGCGAACAACGAGAATCATATTTCATTTTTAAATTTAATACTCTACAACAGGGCTTAAACGAAAACCACGGGGTCCTGTCCTCTCTTCCGATGTCACGACTCACGAACACAGGAAATGTGCACACCTGGCCAAGTCGTCTGAGGTCATCACCTTTTTTGAATACCAAAGTGTTGGTGTGTTCTGGTCTTGTCAGAGCCACTTACCTCCTACCGCCCTTCCGACACTTTTTTTTTTCTAAGCTAACACCTTTCCTTATCCACCTCCATCCCCCCCCCCTTTTTTCTTTTTTTATTTTTTTATTTATTTATTCATTTATATTTTTTTCCCTACTCCCACTCTTCGGCCGTCGTGGCCAGGAAGAGTGAAAATAGCCCGCATTCTTTCGCAGCAGAGACTATGCATCCAGGCACCTGTGTCAGCGCAGTTCGACAGGCCTGTCCAGCACCTGCGATGCACCTGCGATGGCACACCTGGACATCATCCTTCCCTACTGTATCTGTCTCTTTCCTCTGTCTCCCACGTTTTGTTTTCCTACCCAGGTGTGGTCTATGTCCGAATGCTTAAAAAGCCGCAACACTATCCAAGAAGATTCACTCTTGAGAAAGATCGGTCTCCGATCGAAACGTCGAGTCTAATAAAATGTTTCTTTAAATGAAGCGTACCCTTCGCTCTATTATTTAAGCACAGTCTCAGTAAAGCTTGTCCCCGAACGATTCTACGCGCCCCCACTTCGTTCTCCTTTTTCACAAGCGCCACCATTCACTTTTTACTTCTCCTGCACATGCGCAACACCGTGCGGCGCAGCGTAAATTTAGCGATAACGTAAGTTACTTCACCTAAATGACTTACAACAACGAAGGGTCCAGCGTATTGCCACAATAACTTCTGGTACAGTCCGCGGCGTTGACATGGCGTCCAAATCCAAACCAAATATCTGTGTTCACAAGTTACTGCAGCATGAGCCGCATCATAGCGAACCTTCATGCGTCTTGGGAGGCGATAGTTCGCAAACGAGAAAGACGACGCGCTTCTTCAGCAAGACAAAGATGTTGCGACACGGATACGTCATCGTGCACCGAGAATGGAAGAATGGTGTCCAGGAAGGTTGATGGTGAGCGCGCGTAAAGAAGGAAAAAAAGGAGAATATCCGGTCACTTCATGCTTAGCTGTATTATAAGCCTGAGTTACAAATAGCAAGACGGCGTCCCAGTTCTTATGATTTGATGTTCAGTACATTGACATCATGGCAATGAGAGTCCGGTTTAGACGCTCAGTAAAGCCATTTGTCTGAGGGTGGTAGGGGGCAGAATGACGGTATTCGGAACCACAGAACCGTAAAAGTTCCTCCACAATATCTGCAGTTAACTGCCGACCGCGATTACTGATGATCACTCGGGGCGCGCCGTGGCGAAGGACGATTTGGTGTAATAAAAACTTCGACACATCGGCTGCTTTGGCAGAAACGAGTGCAGACGTCTCCACATACCGGGTAAAATAGTCAATAGCTTCGATAATATAGCGACGGCTGTCAGACGATTTGGGGAAAGGAGCAATTAGATCAATCCCAATATTCTCGAAAGGCGACCTAGGGGGCTTGACAGGTTGAAGAAGGTCAGCAGGTTTCGTGGTGCTTCGTTCGAGACGTTGGCATGGGATGCAACTTGTTACATAGCTGTTCGTTGTCGTGTACAAGCTTGGCCAATAAAATCGATTTCGGACCCTCGCGAGAGTGCGCAAAAAACTAAGATGACCTGAAGTGATGCCGTCATGCATCGCATGGAGGACAGCATTGCGGAGAGAAGCCGGGACAACAAGCAGAAGACGGGCACCATCAGTTGAGTAGTTCTTTTTGAGGAGTAGACCATCTTGAATAATAAAAGGTGCAGATGCAGAATTGCGCGCAATATCAAAGAACGGAATAAGTTCATGGTCTTGACTTTGTTCTTTCCGGAACTTTACGAGGTCTGGTAATGTCTCGCTGACAGGCGCCAGGCAGTCATACAGACCATCTTCACTGACTGCCGTGCATGGAAGAGGAAATCGGGACAAACAATCAGCATCGGCGTTGCGGCAGCCACTCTTATAGGACACAGAAAAGTCATATTCCTGTAGACGTAATGCCCAGCGGGCTAATCGACCTGAGGGGTCAAGCAGGCCAACCAGCCAACACAGGGAGTGATGGTGGGTAATTAAGTTGAAGTGACAGCCGTACAAATAGCTCCTTGGTGTGTAGTCCCAACATAAATCCTTAGAGAGGGCTCCTAGTGTGGAAGATCATGTGTGAACTCAGGTCCCAACCCATTACGGTCAAAAACCTGAAGAAAGTGAGAATATATCCTGCACACAAACCTGCCTAGTACCAACAAAGCGCCGACATAGCGGAAATTGCGGCTGTTACTTCGGTCCAGCTCTTCCTCCACTAGTCTGTTAACCCTGCCTAAAAAAATGTTACTTAAATGGGGGATCCTCTGGAACCAATGCAGATTTCAGGTCTTTGCACACAATTCTGAGCATCCCACAATACGTACGTCTTGTTAAGGTAAAATCCAGCTGCTCCTGGATGGGCGAAGTACTAATCCAACAACTGTTTTGAAAGCTGCTTTCATTATCGTCCTTTGCGATACACTCCAGAACATACCACACAAGTTGAACATGCAGAAGTGAATGGAACAAATCAACAACATCAATAGTAAAACCCGGCACATTTCAGATTTTTCCTCGAAGAGAAGGTTTGGCTTCTCAGTTTTTGGCTGCTGAGTCACAAAATTCTCCTTTAGGTACAGTACCCCACATAAGGCTTGCTTCCTTAATATCAATTCAAAGGGACAGTTTTGGGATGATACCGATGCAGATCAGCCTGTAAAAATACGTACCCAGAAGGCACGGACGATTGTGGTCGAAATTCCCGATAATAGACTCTAAGCACTGATATTTAAGCGCAGTTATGAGCTATTGTAACGAAATAAACAGCAAAATGTACGATTGTGTTTTCTCTCAGTGAAACAGAAACCGAAACCAGTTTTACCACCATGTGGCCAATTGTATCTCCGAATAGTGTTTTTAATTTCTTGAACGCAGTCATAAAGCGCTGGGCCTCGTCACTTGTGTCATTGTCTCTTCTTTGTTGTTGCTCGCTATGCCGATGTGGGTAAAGGTCGTTTCTTTGCCATGATTCTTCCGTTGTGCACCACCATAAAGAGTGCAATTCCAAGTGCAGAAGTGCGTACGCTCGGAGTGGTGTGATCGACCTGCGATATTCAACGTAAAGGGTCATTTCGAGTCTCGGTAGTTTCTCAGTGTGTGTGCTTTACTGTACTGTGCTTTGTCTAAAGTTATGTTCTTAGTCGTCAGATTGAAATATTAGAAAGGGGAATGCCTCGACAGTTCTAAAATGTAGGAGAGAGAGCACACAGAGGTGAACATTGAAGGGGGAAATAGAGAAAGGTATGGAGAAAAAGAATGGGGGCAGCCATTACATTTCATAGCACGCTAGCGTTAAGCAAAATTTGAGGGTATTCGATGGCTAACTTAATATTCAGTAGACGTTGAACACTAGGGGCTGCGCAGCAGATGCTTAAACTGTAGTGTGGCCGCAATCACACGCGCATACAGAAACATCGCATTACGGTCACTTCAAAGTCAAATCGGTTGTACCGGTGCAGGAAGTTCTATTTTTATTGAAACCTGAAGGTGAGAAACTTGCTATGAGAGTTGTGCATGGTTTAGAATGATTGTACTTGGTTTGTTTGTTTCAGTTTGTGAGATAATTAATATTTTCATAAGAGTGAAATTATAGCATCTGTAATACCATTGTTTCATCATATATTTCATACTTTCTTAAATATATTTTGAGAACGCAAGAAAGATAATGCATCTCAATTTTAGGTCTTACGACATACTTACTACGAGGCCGCATTTTATTGGGCGATTTTAATTATCCCCAAATATTGAACAGCCCACAACATTTTCTCAGTCGTCAGATTCTTGCCGGCATCTCGGATACAAGCCCAAAAACAGGTACCTGAACCTGCTACTTTAATATCTGTACGACGGACCGAGTATCGCTTTCGCATTATTAGACGAACGGCGAGTCACGAGTTTAGGCACACCTGCCGAGCGAGCCAGTTACGCGGTAAGGAGCGCATGCCGACTGAGCGAATCATTGCAAGCCGCATGCTTTGAGGGTACCTGGATTGGAACAACATGATCTTGAAGTTTGCATGCAGTATAGGAAACCTTCTGAAGAAGCTCAAGAAGCTCAAAAGGCCAGGAATCAAATACCCCGCATTGGTTCTGGTCACTATCTCATTAGCATACGCTTAGCTTCTGTGCAACGACATGGATATTATCATATTTTCTATGCCTAGAGCATAAGGTAAATGAGGCTCTTATTTCAGGCGCACAATGCAGGAGATTCACGAATTCGTTAAGAATGCGTCAACATTCTCTTTATAGCTGAGCCCCCAATGGAAGGACAAATCTCGCTCTTATGTTTGATGGGGCGCCTTTCAGGAAGCAAACTGAAAATGTGCATAACTTTTAAACATATGTTTCATGTTTGTGATATTTACCTCATGAAACTAAAGACATCTGTGACGCCGTAGCGGAAGTCTCCGGAAATTTCTACCCCCTGCGGTCCTTCAATGCTTACAAGCATCCCACAGCACACGGACGCCTTGTTTTTCAGGTCTACCCAATAGCGGCCGTCACGGCACGGTTTTCATCCCGCATCCTTGGATAAAGCAATAGATCGCCCTTATTACTGCACCACCACCGCTGGGACAAGATTTTGAGGCGAAAGCTTTTCTACACCATCTCGCATCAAGATATACGGTAGCTCACATTTGATCTTCATGGACCTTCAAAAATCCAGGGGACCAAGAGTTTAAATGCGGTGAACGTGTTCACAGAAAAAAAAACGTCACAGGAACTCAGCTTTTTTTTTCTTAAAAACAACACAAAATATCGGCATGAGCTAGTCACTGATTTCTATGGAGCCACAGTACCATGTGCTCATACACTGTGCCTTCCCGTCTACTAAATATCCAGCCGCTTGACCTTCAACCATCTGCCGATAGCTGCGTATTGATGGAGGCGAAGCGGGGAGATATCCGTGTGCTCTGCAATTGCAGTGCATGTTAACATTCCTCCTGTGGTCGAAAGTGCACGGCAGCCCTTTCTCCGGCATCTTTCTCTTTCCGCGTTGATTAACACCTTCCTTCTTCCCTTCTCTTAATATGGGTATCCACCGAAATGTTTGAGACATATTCAACCTTTCCATTCCTGCATTTATAAATAAAACAACCGCGGATTGAAAGCCGAGATTGACGGGCATATCGTGGCTACACCCGGCTATCGGTCTTATTACTAGGTTCAAGCCATTCATAAAACGCAACAATTTGAATGGTCACAAATGTTGTCAATGTTTGTCTGCAAGACACATATTTCAGTTAATTAAGATGCCAGATGCCAGTCAATTACTATGCCGAAATTAGAGCGAATACAGCAAAGGTAGTTAGGTTTTCGTTTAACGCATACGGCCGTGCCTCTGTAAGTGAGCTCGTGAAAGGCAGCGGATTATCCCCAGTCAGTAAACACAATCGTGTCTGCCCATTAAAGATTTTATTTCAGCTCATAAAAGGTCACTATAGCATTAATACTTCTAATTGTTTTTTTACTCCTCAGGTTATAACAGGAGACAAAGGCACGCACTGACAATAACACCCTTGAACGCGCGAAATACCTGCTTTAAGTATTCTTTTTTTTTCTACTGAGTGGAACAAACTTAACAGCGTAACTGTTACTCAGAATAGTATAGGGACGTTTGAAAAGTACCTGCAATTGTTATGAATTTTATGCGCGCATTTGACTTGGCCTACAATGGCCCCGTTAATGCCTCGCAGGCATTGCAGGGCTCCACTATGGCGTCTTTCATAGCCTGGGTCGTTTTGGGACGTTAAACCACACATACCAAACCAAACCATAATCCTTGTATATCTGGGGATGCGTTGGGGCATCGTCCAGGTATTGCTAACCATCAATCCGCCAGACTTCCGCCTTGATATTCTACGGATGTTCGCAATGTTGTCGGCTGATGCTCCTATTTCCGACGTTTTAAGATAATTCTTGGGGGAATCGCCCGTACTCATGACCTCCTAAATAAACATAGTCCTAACGCAGGGCCCTTGCCATGGCAAGGCTTTATTTTAGTGACTCAGTTCCTTAAGGATCACCTATATTGTTTGATTTCAACCCGTCGACTCCAACTGAACTTCGCGCAGACGCCAGCGAATATTGCACAGTCGCTATAGTAGACCAATATCGGCAAGATTAGGGCGCGTCCTTGCGCATGCCAGCTCTCCTTTCCTCTACCGAGTGCAATTATTCCGGTGAAAGTGCGAGGGCCGAGAATTTCTTTGTTCGTGTTCAAATTTCGGCCTACATGTTTGGCCATACTTTCTCGGTTGTGACTGACTACTCCTCTCTTTGTTGTTTTCTTCCCTGATGGACCCGAATGGCCGACCTTGTAATTGCACATTGCGCATCAAAGAGTATTTTTACAAAACTGTCGGTAAGCCAGGCCATCTACATCAATACGGTGACTGCCTGCTTTCATACCCTGTGGAGTTAACATATCCTGGAGGAAAGGACCTCGGCCCATAAGTTTGTGTAATCTCATCTGCTTAACATCACGCACTAGCAGATGCAAAACTGCTCCTTGGGTCCACTCATCGGTCGTCTTAGCGGTTCCAACCCAAAGCAGTCACTCCAACTCTTTGTTCTTCAGGATGGCGTTAACGAATTCGCTCTGACGGACCTCCACTCCTGCTGGTCATTTCCCAGCTTAATAATTTGACAAGTGGCTCTTGAGACTTGCAATTGATATCAATTCTAGCATGTGACACCGCTAGCCTTTCTTCCGAACAGACCCCTGTTACTATCGCACTATACTGCGGAACTGCACCAAAAGATGCGACCTGCAGTTAGTTTCCACCCACCTTACGCCTACTGTATTGTTGCAACGAGTAGATGTGGAAATTAAGTTTTTAAAGCCCTTCGTTCAAGGTAGCATAGTGCTGCCGGAAAACACGCATTCGTCGCATCAAACAACGCTCTACGGCTACAAAAAATGCATTGTAGCACGCACGATTCATCAGCCAATAATCACGATGCTCCTATTTGAGATTTGTATGAAGTACATAGAACAGAAAATATACTGCAAGGTTTAACAATGCTTGGCTTGAGGATGTCCGCTCAGTAATCTGGCGGCCGTAGTTTCTATTGAAAGTACTGTAGAGGAACAACATCTACAAAGAAAGAGCAGGAGTTTTCGGTGGCTGCCAGTGCAGTTTCGTGGAACATTCTCTAATATTCACCGGTGAAAATGATGTTCCCTGCATTCACATCTTGAATTATATTGCCACGTGCCTAGTGCCGCGCGACTGCCGTGCTTGGTGCCGAAGACGACGAAGCGGTTGTTGGCTCGACTGGCGCGCTGGGTCTGGACTCTGTTATCGGAACTAGAAGCCGACCTTATTCTCGGGTCCTCGTCTACGTGTACCTTCACGGCTCCCTATGGCTTGAGTCATGACTCTAGTGGAGGTGCCATCAATGATCCCTTCTCCTGCGGACGACCCGACGTGGCCGACTCTCGTGACCACCCCTGTTCATCATGCAAACCGGCGGCTCCGAGGCTTGCTTCGCAAGGCCCGATAGACCCGAGCTTCCACCCTAGCTATGGCAACGACGCCGCTCGCCCGTACACCGACTGTCCCTTCCACCCCTTCGTCCTGTCTCATTCTTCAGACCCCACGTACCCTTAAGCATTTCATGGTGAGCAGTTCGAAGATGTCGAGTACTGGTTAGCTCACTACAAAAGGGTCGCGACGTTTAATTGCTGGGACGACGCTGCGAAAATGCGGAACGTCTACATCAGCCTTGAAGACGCTGCTCGGAGGTACCGAGAACCTCGAGACCACATTCTCTACGTGGCCGGCCTTCCGATGCCAGCTTCTCAATACGTACGCCAACAGTGACCGCCTGGAGAATGCCAAGTGTGCCCTGACGTCTCGAGTTCAGCGTTCAGGTCGCAATGTACGTTGAAGGCGTCATGTGTCTGCCATCGCGCCGACCTGTCCATGAGTGAGAAGAAGCTGCGGCACCTGACTCATGGAGCCAAAGATCAGCTTTTTTCTGGCCTCGTGCGCAACCCGCCCACCACCATCACGGCATTTCTGGCTGAAGCTGTGATCATGGAGAAACTGCTACAGCAGCGATGCAGCCAGTACGTTCGGCCACTGAATTCCATCTCCGCACTAGCGCCGACTGACCGCACCGACTACATTCCCGGGACAGATCTGAGCTCCCTTCGCGGCTTCATTCGCACCGTGGTTCGCGAGGAGTTCCAGCAACTTCATGGGACATATCCTCCTGGCACAGCTTCTCTAGCCAGCATTCCATGAGGAGGTCCAGAACGCACTCACACCGCCAATAAATGCAGTCATTCCACCGCCACCCCGGGGCCTCACCCAGCCGATGACATATGCTGACGTCACACGCCGTCCAGCCCCGCTTACTACCCCTTCGCCTTACACGCCACCTCAGGTCGCTGTGCACGCTGCGGAACCGCTGCCCCTCTGGGCAGATCGGCGCCAGGCGCCAAGGAATACTGATCGCTGGCGCGCTCCAGATAACCTCTCTCTGTTACCTCTGTGGCGAGGCAGGTCACCTCTACCGGCGGTATTCTTATTGCCAAATGGGTCTTAGAGGATTTTCTCCCGACAGCCCTCTTCCACGGCCTGGTCAGCGGCCTCAGGACATCGCCGAGTACGCCACCCGCCAGTGTAGTCCGCCGCATTCTCCGCGTCGTGAGTCGCTCTTCGCCCTCTGGGCCACGTTATACCGCTGCACACCGTGGTTCATAAGCCCTCGTCAGGAAAAACTAGCTCCGGCGACCTTTGAGGGCAATGCCGCCTCACGTCGATTAGCCCCGACATCGAACACCGAATTCCTGTCCAGTTTTCGCCGCACAGACACGATCGCCCCGATATCGTCCGCATCGCCGACCAGTTATAACCACCGTCTCGCTTAAATCGCCCCGACGCAGACCACACAACTGCCGCCCAGCTTCCGCCGCTGCACCGCTCGCTTCACTCTGACCTGCCGTCGACACTGAATCGCCCCGACGCCGACCACCCAACTGCCGCCCAGCTTCCGCCTCCACACCGCTCGCTGCACTCCGAACCGACGTCGGCAGGCCCTGGTCTTGACCGGGTCTCCCTGGACATCCCTGTTATCGTCGACACGAAGGAGGTTAGCGCTTTAGTTGATACGGGAGCCGATTATTCTATCCTTAGCGGGTGGCTTACAAGGACGCTGAGAAAAGTGATGACGCCATGGAACGGACCAGGCATACGTACGGCAGGCGGACATGTGGTTGCACCACTGGGTATGTGTACGGTCCGGGTTACGGTGCGAGGCTGCACATTTGTCGCGACTTTTCCTGTTTTACGCGAATGTTCCCGCGATGTTATTCTTGGCATCGACTGTCTTTGTGGGCACGGTGCCACTATAGATCTTCCGAACCCCTTGGTGACATTTTCCGCCAAACTGGCCACCGAAAAGGATGAGTACCGTGGTTCCCACTCCACGCTGCGAGTCGCGATCACAGCCTCACAGTGCCACCACGTGCCAGCATCCTCGCCAGAGTTACCTGTGACGAGCCACATCTCGGCCTCCGGGTTGTTGAGCGCAATGTCTCCCTCTCACTCGCCTTGGGACTTTCTGTGGCAAGAGGTCTTTGTTTCTTTCGTGGCAGAGACACGGAGGTACTTGTCACCAATTTCTCCAATGAACATCGACATCTGTTCCGTGGCACTGTCATTGCTTACGTCGACCATCTGCAGGAAGTCGCCGAATGCTTTGCTTCCGAGGAAGCTACGCCTAGCACTGAACCGGATGATGCCGTGCACGCAGTCGACATCAATTTCCTCCGCTGAAAAGAGGCAACTCCAGGATCTATTGCTGGAGTTTCGTGCGTGCTTCACGTCTTCGTCTAAATTTCAGGAAACGTCGGTCATTAAACACAGGAATGTCACGCATGAAGGCACTCGACCCATCCATCAGCAGCCCTATCGTGTGCCTCCTTGGGAGAGACGCTATCTAACAACAAGTCAAGGAGATGCTTGCCGATGGCGTTATTCAACCTTCAAGCAGCCCATACGGTCCTCGCCTGTAGTCCTCCAGTAAACGTCAGGTTCGTTTTCTTCAAATCTTCGGCATCTCTGCAAGGTGCTGCTCGTTTCGGCAGGCGATATGTAGTTCACACACAAATTCTCAATGAGACGTAGGACGAGGAACTTGCAGTAACGAAACGAAAATTAACTTTATACGAAACAAACACAAGATGCAGAAAACTTTTTTCTCGAGGCAGAGAGACGACACACTTTATAAAAGAGACTGGGCGAAAGACTAACTGCAAACTGAGCGCATCGCTCTTTTTACGACTTCTCAGTCGGGGTCTGCCTGCTACACTGTCTTCGTCGATGACTAGCCTCAGCACAAGAACCAGAACTGTCGATGACTGCGCGGCGCACTCTTAAATAGCCAGCGCAGAAGCTTCTAGGCACGGAGGAGGAACGGAAAACAGCTAAGCGCTACCAAAGCTATGCCTCCCCCCCCCCTCGGCCCTCTGGAGCGATCTGGAATTTTCTCGAAACTCTTCAGCATGCGCGGCCTTCCCGCGCGAAGTGAGGAGGATGGGCGGGTCCGTGCGGGGGAATGCAAGTGTGACTCAGCAGATGTCGACAAGGGCGAGGATGCGCAGCGCGGTAGCCGAGATTACGTAATCGGTCGCGTCGCTTTCTCGAAGCTTGCGAAAATTTCCATCGCCACTTTCTGCGGCGCGCGCGCCGAAACATTAGAAAATGGGCCACCGTGGCCTTACACCTCCCATAGCAAAAATTCCAGTAGAAATCTGTATTTGACCAATGCAATATATTTATTGGTTTTATAGGGATCTTACTGAGCTTGTACTGGTATTATATGACATTGTATAGGGCCAATATAGTAATGAATTGGTCCTATAGACCGGCAGATATTGGTCCAATAAAAATAAGTATATTAGGACATGGTCAAGTACTCCAGTAAGCAATGCTCTTATGGACCCCAAACAAATAAGCGTATTGGTTGCAGTGTCAAGTACACCAATAACCTTTGGCATGCTGGTCCCAATACAAATATGGCCATTAGGTAGCATTATCATCAGCTTTATATATATACCCACTCTTCTCCCAAGTCCAGCAATTAGCCTTGTCCTGCCTAGCTGCATCCACTTGACCCCTGCGAACTTTAACTCATTCCTGTACGTTCCTGCCAGCCTTTATGCTTTCCAATTATCTCGGAATCCAATTTCTTACCCTTAGTGACCATCGGTTATCATCCTCTGTTTGCACGACATGTCCCCCCAGCTGTAGCGCACACAAGGCGAGGGACTGAGTACGAGAGGACACACACAGCGCTGGCCTCTCGTTCTCAGTCCCTCGTCTTGCGTGCGCTAGAGCTTGGAAGTATGAACCAGCAAGCCCAAATTTCGGCACTACATGTCCTGTTTTTCCCCATTCTTCCACTCGAATTTCTTTACACGTTTTATTTTTCTGACCGAATACCATTGGGTCATTTTTGAGAGTGTTTCTCTGATCCATCTTACATATTGGTATATCTAACGTATAGTTTGGGTAACCTGCAATAATAAAAAGTACAGGCATTCATATATGTCATGTATCTTGCCTAACAGTGACAACCACGTCAAATCTACATCAGCCCAAGTATGTGTCACAATAGCTATCTGCAGTGCACTACAGTGCCCACTGATGTGAGAAATGTACAAATATTGTTCACCTTGCAACCTATATGACTTATATACTTGCTAAGCTTGTTTCAAAATCTGCTTCCATATTTCAGAATTGGTAGGTATAGCATTGCACTGACGTTGCCACCAGTCAGATACTAATAAAAGGTGTACAGAGGAAGGAATTGAATTCTAGTTACAAGACATGCAGGATTCGAAATTCATAACAAACACTTTATTTAGTCTTTCTCACAGATATTCGCCAAGATTCCAACATAGCAAGTTGAACCAACAACCATGTAGAAACAAATATTTTCAACATTAACAGGAAAAACTGCAACTTTTCGAGAGGCTTCCACACAAGTATATATGTGTGGAAGGCTCTTGCAGGGTTCACAGAGAAGTTGTGCACATAACAGTACACATGTGCAGCCAGGCAGTTCATAGTTTTTCTGCGATCTATAATGCTGCCCCTGTGTGCATCTGAAAGTAGTATTGCATGTTTTCTTTGTTCGCATGTAATTAACTGTGTGCAGGTACTGGCCGTTAACCTTTATGCGCTGGTATTTTGTTACCACGCTGGGTACATGGCCAAGCTTATCGAGACAGGCCTCTTGTTCGTCCTGCTTAGGGAGTCAACAATTCCAGTGCCAAGCACTAATGGTCTTATACTTCTGTTGGCACGTTTTGGCCTCAAAACGTTGTCATACAAAGTCCTAACAGAGATTGCCAATTCCAGGCTGTTTGCAAGCTTTGCAACCTAAGCTTCACTACAAGTCTCTCTACAACTTGAAGAGGCACACCATTTGCATTACTTATAAGTTTGAGGAGCATTCCATTACCAGACTCAAAAACAAAAGTAGAATGTGACCAAAGGGGGCCGAGCTGCACCACACTTTTGGGAAGGTGCAGGAGCTGGTGCACGTTAAACGCATGCATGCATCTCCTTAGAAATTTCCCATCTGGATGACAACATTTGTAGTGTGGTCCGTTGCTGAAGACAAGTGACAGCGTCCTTCAAAAGGAGAAAAATCCCAGTTACAAGAGAACACAAATGCCCATGATATGAATGTGGCAAGATGCTATTAAGACATGGTGCAGCATAAAAACGTAGCCACCAGCGCCATTCACTAGCCTTCCACATGCCTCTTTCATTGATTGCTCGAGGCAGCCTCGTTACACACAGAGGTGGATTAATGCTAAGCAGCCGTTAATTAATTTGCCGCAGCTCAGCAGGCTTACCAATGTATGCCAAAGAGCTGGTAGCATTGAACCATAGCTCTGATAGCTGTCGGCTGGCACCTTCAAGCACACAGTGCATATAATCGGGGCACACGCCCCACACTAGGTCAAAGTTTGGCAAGTGAGAAAGTGGCGACAGCCCATTTACACCATGGCATGGCCTGCCTGTGGATACAGCAGCTTGCATGTCGTCTCATGGCTTTGTCGGTCCTCGGAGCTGGTTGACGGCCACTTTTTGAAACTTGGTACTTCACAGACCCTTGAATTAAAAGAAAAACAGAAACTCTTTAAAATACCTGCAACAATATCATGTACCAAATATCATCTAAAAACCTGCAGAATCTGTTGGTCTGCACCTCGTTTGTTTAACCAAAAGCAGGTATGTTTAAAGACATAACTGCAATTATTTTTAAACATTACCCAATGAGTAAGCTAGGCTACATGTAGCACATTTTGCATTTATGAGCATAGAAGGCGTCAAGGATTGATACTTACGACCAACATAGGCACCCTAGGGGTAGCATTAGCTGGATCCATAATAACCATTGAACCGTTTCATATTGAGCGTAGCTGCTCAAGCCGGTGCGTCAACGCAGCAGCAGATCACGTTTGCCTGCGACACAAACTGCTGTCCATCACACTCCCACTTCACAGGCCTCAGTTTGTGGATGGCATCGGCGAATGCTTTTATGAACAGTTCCATTTTTGGGTGAGTTTTCCCAAAGTACACACCACAAAGCAGAATGTTCTTCAATCGTACTGCTGCTGGCAATTCATTGATGATGGCTTGTATTGGCCAAAGGATAGATTTGCTGCTTTTGGAGACACTGGCTCCATCAGTGTTGAATGTCACTGAAATGTCACACCAGGAGGCTCGTCTCATACTTCGCTTGTAGAGTTTGCGAACAGTTATATCACTTAGAGTGTTCCTGCTGGAAGCTGCTGCCTTATCCTTCAGTGATGTTGCCAATGCTGTGGCAACTATTGTCTGAAAGATGAGCCTCTGTTTTTCTATGCTGAAGCTAGCAAAAATGTTCATTGAACTCACAGCATTGTAGTTTGAACATGCCGACTATTGAGAGCCTTGACTCGGATTCTGAAAAACGGAGTCGCAATTTTCACAGAAGTAGTGCTGTGTCACAAGCTCTTCTTTCCAATGTTTCCATACCTTTCTGATCCTATATTACGACGCAGACAAGACGTGTTTGCCAACTAAAAGGTTAACCACAGAAACAAGTTTCTCTGTGTTCGCCCAGTTCAAGCCTGCAGAGGTAGCATATGCTATCAATATAAACATTGCATCTTTTACTGTTTTGTCAGATTTGGCAGATATATATCAGCAAATAGATTACAAAATTCATCGGCTTCGCTACAACGCTTTGGATTGCTGTTCACATCCGAATCACTGTCCGTGTTTTCATTTTCAAGATTTTCTGCTTCACTGCTTGAAGTGAGGCTGCACGGAGCGCTGCTGCTATGCAGTCCTGCAAATGCATTTGCAATGTTTTTGATCGATGGCTCTTCAATGATGAAAACTTGCCACTGGTCGCCTGTAGCGTGCACACCATCACCTGTTAGAAAAGGCGGAGACACACTTCTGATGTCACATGCCGCACTGTCACTGGAGCTTGAAAATTTCTGTTCATTTCTGTCTTGTCGGTAAAGGAGCGTCGTTCGCGGAAGCAAACAAGGCTTCCGTGTTTCCAAGTAGCACTTACGTTTTTAGCTCGGGGGTTTGTAGACGAGGTGGCAGGTTCATCATTCGTCACTGTTGAATATGCATTGTCTCCCATTGCTAGAAAACACGCGTTTGCCTTAGCACTACACAAGCCAGTATAATATTACTGACACAAGTGTAGTACAGACACAATTCCACAACACACACGATTTCGCCACTGGAACGACAAGCGCGAAGGCGCGAACGCGAAAAAAAGCAAAAAAAAAAAAAACATTACCGACGTTCGATTGACCAAGACTGGCTGGATTAGCGATGCTTCCCGCGGGATCTATTCACGTTTATTGGTAACAACTGGACCGCAATTTATTTTAATTACTGTTAAGTAATGCCGAAAGTTGGGTGAGTTGGTTAAAATTCATGATGGAAAATAACGCGAAGGTACACGAAGGACGGCAGGAAGTAAGACACGTACAAACGCTAACTCGCAATTCTCTCTAAATTAACTATAGCACAAAAGTTTTTATTTAATATTTTATTTCAATTTATTAAGCACAAAAGTTTATAAGCAGTTCCAACCAACACAAGCCAAAGCCAGCCGCTCTGGCAAACATGCTTATAGTGCACTAGAATTCTAGTACACTATAATCATGCTGGCCATACGAGGCGTACGAGGTCTGGTCGTGAATCGTGATCGCCGGCAAGTCGCAACCACGTGCTATTCACTTCAAGGCCTATCTTCGAGTTGTGATACAGTAACGTGCGAGTAGTGAAAATATGTTCCCGTACGTTCGCATGCGCGATGATGATTTAAAGGTTGTAGTAAGCGTACGGGATTTTAAGGCTTTCGTCCATCCCACCTCCACGACTTCGAAAGAAGCAAGTGGTATGATGTCTTCTGGGAAGACTCCAAGCAAAACGGCTATTTCAAGGCGCAAGTCCTGAGACTCGTCGATAAGAAAAACATGCCCTACGTCTTTTATCTCAGTGATATTCAGATGTTTTATCTTCATTTTAGCATCAAATGAAGAGGCAGAACAAAGAAGTAAACGCGTGCCCATACCGCCACCGCCATCCGACAGCGAGGACCTCGACGCCTCGACGAAATCGAGCGAGGACTCCCAACGAGAGGTCAGAATTAATTTAGTTAGCCGTTACTCTAGAGTGGGAAATATTAGTTTTGTGCTGGTCAAGTGGCGCGTTTCTTAATTGTGATGCCTCAGTGTTTATGTCCGAACAGCAATTCCGAACGTACCTCGGCCCGATTGTTGCATTTGCTTCGGGACTGTCACTGAATGCCAGACAGTTCAGTTCAGTCGTTCAGTCGTGTCCGACTCTTCGTGACCCTATTGACCATGTCACGCCACGCTTTCCGGTCTCTCACTATCTTCCTGACATCACATAACTTCATCTGCAGTGCCTCGAGGATGCCATCTAAACATCGCGTCCGCTGCCTACCCCTTCTCCGGCGACCCTCAACCTTTCCCAACATCAAATCTTTCTCCAGCGACTCCTCTCTTCTCATCAGATGACCAAAGCAGCTGAGCTTTAACTTTAAAATTTGACCCTCCAATGAGCAGTCAGGGTTTATGGTCGACAATATTGACTGATTTGATCTTCTGGCAGTCCAAGGAACTCTCAAGAGTCTTCGCCAGCACCACAATTCAAACGCGTCAATTCTTCGGCGGTCAGCCTTTTTCACAGTCCAACTCTCGCATCCATACATCACAACTGGAAAGACCATAGCACGAGTTATACGGATCTTGGTTGGCAGACTAATGTCTCTGCTCTTTACTAGGCGGTCAAGGCTAACCATTGCTCTCTTTCCCAGAAGCAGGCGTCTCCTAATTTCATGGCTGCAGTCTCCTTCCGAGGTACTCTTGGAGCCCAAGAAGAGAAAATCTGTCACAGCTTCCACTTCTTGGCCCTTGATGCTCCAGGACTTGATAGGGCAAGACGCCATAATCTTTGTCTTTTTAATGTTCAGTTTAAGCCCAAACTTCTCACTCTCTTCTTGTATGCGCATTAGAAGTCTCTTGAGTTCCGCTTCACTTTCTGCCATTAAAGTGGTATCATCCGCATATCTAAGGTTGTTGATACGTTTTCCAACAATCTTCACTCCAGCTGAAGACTCGTCCAGACCGGCCTTCCTCATGATGCACTCTGCAATAGATTAAATAGGCAGGGCGACAGTATGCAGCCTTGCCTCACTCCTTTCTCAATCGGAAACCAATCAGTAAGACCATGCCCAGTTCTGACTGTGGCCTCTTGCCCTTCATACAGGTTCCTGAGGAGACAGATGAGGTGAATTGGAACTCCCATCTCTTGGAGAGCTTGCCACAATCTGCTGTGATCTACGCAGTCAAACGCTTTCGCATAATCAATAAAGCAGAAGTAGATGGGTTTCTGGAACTCTCTTGCTTTTTCCATGATCCAGCGAAGGTTGGCAACTTGGTCTCTAGTTCCTCTGTCCTTGCGAAACCCAGCTTGCACGTCCGGAAGCTCCCGATCCACATACTGCTGCAGCCTACCTTGGAGGATTTTCAACATCACCTTGCTAGCATGCGAAATAAGCGCGATCGTGCGGTAGTTGGAACAATCTTTGGCACTGCCTTTCTTTGGAATGGGGATGTAAACTGACCTCCTCCAATCTTGTGGCCACTGCAGGGTTGTCCAAATCTTCTGACATAATGTATGCAGAATGTTAACAGCGTCATGGTTGAGGTTTTGAAGCAACTCAGCTGGAATGCCATCAATTCCGCTAGCTTTGTTCTTAGCAAGGCTGGCTAAGGCCCATTCAACTTCACTCTTCAGGATGCCCGGCTCGAGATCAGTGATCACAACCGTCTTATGTTGGGTTTGCACATTCGGGTCCTTCTTGTACAGTTCTTCTGTGTATTCCTGCCACCTCTTCTTTATCTCTGCGGCTTCAGTGAGGTCCTTGCCTCGTTTGTCCTTTATCACGCCCAGCTTAGCACAGAAGCTTCCTTTGATATCTTTGATTGTCTTATACAGAGCTCTTGTGTTCCTTAATTGGCTGTTGTCCTCAACTGCTTGGCACTGTATGTTCAGGAAGGCATTCTTATCTCTCCTTGCTATTTTCTGAAAATCCGCATTGAGAACATTGTATCTTTCTCTTTCCCCCATAACTTTTGCCATCCTCCTTTTCTCAGCTATTTGCAAAGCCTCTTCAGATAACCAGTTTGCTTTCTTGCATTTCTTTTGCTTTGGAACTACCTTAGTAGCAACTTCTTGTATTATATCACGAACATCAGTCCACATCTCTTCGGGCTCTTTGTCTTCTAGATCTAATTCTTGAAATCGATTCCTCACTTCCACAGCATACTCTAATGGAACTTGATCCAGATTATACCTGAAAGGCCTTCTAGTTTTCTGCGTTTTCCTCAATCGAAGCTTAATCTTGGCAACAAGAAGCTGATGATCGGTGCCACAATTGGCACCACTGACAGTATTGTGCATTTCTTCGACGCGCTAGGTAATAGCGGCGTCAAATTAGACGCGAATATCAAAGCGCGTAGAAAAAGGTCTATCAGAGCCGTCTGCCTGTTGTCATCAGGTATAGGCGTGGTTTTTTCCCGGTTTTCTACTGTTTTCTTTTTCGTTCATTTTCCCGTTGTGCTACTGGACCGGCACGTTCATTCTGTGTACAGATAGTGACTTGCGCAGCGCCTACGCACTACAGCGTGATTTCGTTGCCAACTGGGGATGCAAGCGCAATGTCTTAAACAAAATCAATGTGCTGTAGGCCAACAAGCTCAAATTTCTAGCTTCATCCACATGGGTTAGAGCCGTTACCAGCAGCGAAACCGCGCAGCGCAAGTCACCATCTCCGGAAAGAACGAATGTGGCGGGGAAATTTTCAGAGTGGATTCATACATGCACACCTTAAGGACTGAACAGCTGTCTCGCTTGCGAGAGGTACGCAGTTCAATCAGCAGTGCCGTTTGCTTCACTGATCCTGTTTTAAATAAATATGCCAGCAACTGCCTATCTGCCTTGTTAATAAAGGAACTTTTTTATTGGCACAAGAGAAACCTGACTAGACTGCACCATGGCACAAGGTATTTTATTACACAAGTGGGTGTCAGGATATTGGTGGGTGGCTGGTCGGTTGAATTTAATTATTCGGGCCAACTTGCCCACCAGTGCAATCTTTGTACGTAGGAGAGGGTGGAGCGACAAACTTCTCCCCCATGTGCAAAATCAGATTCGGACGGTAACCGCCGATAAGAGCCACGCCTGATTGGCTGTTGGCCGGAGGCATGAGCACACTCAAGATCGGTTCAATGGAATTTACTTATATACACACAAAAAGAAAAAGAAAAGTTGCCATGCACAATAGCAAGATAACAATAGCGTAATATAAGTATCGGAAAGAAAGGTGACGCAGGCATTAACTGTGAACATAAAGCAGGCAAAAGCAGAGAGTTAACACTACAACCTAACTTGCGGGAATGACTACAACACCAAAGAGCTAGATGTGAACTAAAGAGGGAGAAGTAAAGAAAAGAGTTCGATAGAGCGGCGGCGGGTACCGGTGGCTTAGCTGCTGATGCTGACTGCGGGACTGAGGCGATGTCGTGGGCTCACGCGGTCTGGGTCCACGCATCCTCAGGGTCGCCGTCACCGGACTCGCCGCGACAGCCCCTGCTTAAACTCGCTGTCCAACACTGGCTTGCCCTCGCACACCGTGGCTCACCTCACGCACCCTTCTGCAACACCAATTTTTTCAGTCTGACTGGCCTGCGTTTCCATCCCTGTCAGTTCCTCGCAGCACAACCCGCTGTAACGCGAGGCCGGAGGTCGGCAAGCGAAGCCACGGACCTCACTCGAAGAAAAAAGGCACCCGGCACAAAGGCCTATGCTGAATCCACCGAACGCATAAACAGCCCAACAGTAGGAGGTCGTCTATTCTCCCTCCCAGTAACCGACAGTCGCCGCAGTCCGTATTCGAGATGGGTTGGCTGGGACAGAGTTTCCTTCTCTCAAAGCTGGGGCCAGTCGTCCCTCAAGGCGCTCAAGGCAGAAAAGAAAGGAAACTGAGAGGGAACACTGCGAAAGCCCCAATCCCCATATAGGGATTGAACTCTGCACCACAGTGCCAGAATCTTCGCTGCCGCAAAAGAGAGAAAAGAACGGGGCTGTTACGCGTATGGCCCAACGGCCGCAGCGTCAATAAACAACCACCGCAGACAGCGTCGCCCGGCGAATGACTGCACGTTTATTCTCGGCTTGCGAATATATAGAAAAGCATTGGAAAGAAAGAAAGGATAAAACGAGAGGGAAAAAAGGCGCGACGCATGCGCCGGTTGCCAGGGGCTGGTTATCAATGCCAGCCTTCGACGAGTCGAACTTGACTATCAGCATTCCTTCCCCCTAGTAACCGTAACGTAGCACTGGTTTCTTTACACGGGTGGACCGGCGCAGCACGGGCTCCGGGGGTGTGTCATCTTCGTGAACTTCCGACTCTGGCGCGCTGTGGCTTGGACCAGGTGACAACCCAGATGTTCCGGCCTCTTACGCAGCCGGTTCTTCTTTGTCCCGTTTGCGTACTTGGTCAACATGTCGGCGAACCATCTGATGATCTTCAGTCTCGACGGATAATAGTCATGCGCCTGCAGTGGACTTCACCTTGCCTGGTCTCCATTTATCACCAACACCATAGTTCCTAAAGAAAACGTTATCCCCCGGGGCGAAACTCCAGCCTCCATCCGCAGATCGTTCGTGCTGTGGGGGCAGTTTCCTTGAAGGAAAAGACATGTCAATTCTCGTGCGCAGCTGATACCCTAAAAGCAATTCTGAAGGAGACAATCCGGACTGCTGCGGAGCATTTCTGTACTTGCACAGTGCCCTAGCGAGGGCGGTTGCTAGATTTACGCCAGGCATCTTCTTCCGACCATCCTTAATTGTCCTGACTGCGCGTTCTGCAAGCCCATTGCTTTGAGGATGATATGGTGGCGTGCGAATATGCACTATGCCGTTCCGTTCCATAAATCGAGCAAACTCGGAACTAGTAAATGGTGTGCCATTGTCTGAAACAACCGTACGAGGCAGGCCAAACTGGCTGAATAAAGTACGTAAAGCTTCTACCGTGCTGCTCGACGTGGCTGCTTGAGAGAGAGGAATAGCGTCAATCCATTTACTGTGCGAGTCTACAACAATCAGTAACATTTTCTCTTTAACTGGTCCGGCGAAATCGATATGAAGTCTTGACCACCTTTCGTTGGTAGCAGGCCAGCTGACTGGTTCTCGTGCAGCAAGCATTGGCAAAGCCTGGACACAGTTTCGACATTCTGACGCAATCCGGCAGATGTCTTGGTCGTTATCCGGCCACCAAAATTTTGGCCTCGCAACTTTCTTCATAGTTGCGATACCCTGGTGGGCCTCGTGCAGTAACTTCAGCAATGGGCCCCTTGCTTCTTTCGGCACTACCACTCGATGACCCCACAGCAATAGTCCCACCTCAACCGACAGCTCCAGACGCTTTTTGTAGTAATGGTTCATTTTCGAGCCTTCGATGCGAGCGGGTGCTGGCCGACCCTCAATGACATACCTGCAGACACTGAGCAGCACGTTGTCTTTTGCAGAGAGCTCCTGCAACTCCTTTTGGGAAACCGCCGGCTCGTCCCATTCATTGATGGCCAGGATAAATTCGGAGCAGAACGGAGGTTTGGGCTAGTTGGTGATCATGTATGTTTCGGCAACAGCGCAAAAGGACAGAGACAAGTGGAAGGAGGTACACAACGACGACGCTGAACTTACAACTGGCTGTATTAGGAAAAACACAGATCAATATATACTCTACTCAATCAGCGCACATGCGCAATGTCAAAAACATGCGTCAAACTCAGACATACTTATCAGGATAAAATCAATTTAAATCAAACATGCGTGGGCAATGAGCCTTTTAATCTTTGTGAAGTAGGCTCATTTCTCTGGCTGACAAAGACACGGATGGTGTGCTGACACACCCGTCTGTTTTTCTGATGATATGGAAAGCCTCAGCCAGCTCTCTTGTGCGCCGGTCATTATGCGCAAACAACGCTTCTGTATCTACAAAAAATGGAACACATTTACATGAAAAGCAATGTTTGGCTAGGTTTGTGGCTTGTTTGTCTAATGCATTACAATGCTCCATGAGCCTAACGTTGATACATCGGCCAGTTTGGCCGATGTACGTTCGGCCACATGAGAGCGGTATTTGGTACACAACACCCTTTTGACACGGAACGTACTTACTCAAATGATTAATATTACACTTATGTCTATTGCGTCCTTCACTCTTCCTTTGAATGGCAGCCCCCAATTTTTCTAGCTTGTTAGGGGCTGAGAATACCACATCCACTCCGTGCTTAGCTCCCACTTTCTTTAACCTGTGTGACAAGGCATGCACATATGGCATTACCGCCACCTTCTTGCGTTCTCTAGGAACCTTTTGCAGCTCCGAACCGCGTTCTCAATATTTTAACTATTGCGAATTGCAAATTTTCTTCCGTCCAAAAGTTCAGTTCAGTCGTTCAGTCGTGTCCGACTCTTCGTGACCCTATGGACCATGTCACGCCACGCTTTCCGGTCTCTCACTATCTTCCTAACATCACATAACTTCATCTGCAGTGCCTCGAGGATGCCATCTAACCATCGCGTTCGCTGCCTACCCCTTCTCCGGCGGCCCTCAATCTTTCCCAACATCAAATCTTTCTCCAGCGACTTCTCTCTTCTCATCAGATGACCAAAGTAGCTGAGCTTTAACTTTAGAATTTGGCCCTCCAAAGAGCAGTCAGAGTTTGTGGTCGACAATATTGACTGATTTGATCTTCTGGCAGTCCAAGGAACTCTCAAGTCTTCGCCAGAACCACAATTCAAACGCGTCAATTCTTCGGCGGTCAGCCTTTTTCACAGTCCAACTCTCGCATATATACATCACAACTGGAAAGACCATAGCACGAGTTATACGGATCTTGGTTGGCAGACTAATGTCTCTGCTCTTTACTAGGTGGTCAAGGCTAACCATTGCTCTCTTTCCCAGAAGCAGGCGTCTCCTAATTTCATGGCTGCAGCCTCCTTCCGAGGTAATATTGGAGCCCAAGAAAAAATCTGTCACAGCTTCCCCTTCTTGTCCCTTGATGCTCCAGGACTTGATAGGGCAAGACGCCATGATCTTTGTCTTTTTAATGTTCAGTTTAAGTCCAAACTTCTCACTCTCTTCTTGTACGCGCATCAGAAGTCTCTTGAGTTCCGCTTCACTTTCTGCCATTAAAGTGGTATCATCCGCATATCTAAGGTTGTTGATACGTCTTCCAGCAATCTTCACTCCAGCTGAAGACTCGTCCAGACCGGCCTTCCTTATGATGCACTCTGCATATAGGTTAAATAAGGCAGGGCGACAGTTTGCAGCCTTGCCTCACTCCTTTCTCAATCGGAAACCAATCAGTAAGACTATACCCAGTTCTGACTGTGGCCTCTTGCCCTTCATACAGGTTCCTGAGGAGACAGATGAGGTGAATTGGAACTCCCATCTCTTGGAGAGCTTGCCACAATCTGCTGTGATCTCGACAGTCAAACGCTTTCGCATAATCAATAAAGCAGAAGTAGATGGGTTTCTGGAACTCTCTTGCTTTTCCATGATCCAGCGAAGGTTGGCAACTTGGTCTATAGTTGCTCTGCCCTTACGAAACCCAGCTTGCATGTCCGGAAGCTCCCGATCCACATACTGCTGCAGCCTACCTTGGAGGATTTTCAACATCACCTTGCTAGCATGCGAAATAAGCGCGATCGTGCGGTAGCTGGAACCATCTTTGGCACTGCCTTTCTTTGGAATGGGGATGTAAACTGACCTCCTCCAATCCTGTGGCCACTGCAGGGTTGTCCAAATCTTCTGACATAATGTATGCAGAATGTTAACAGCGTCATGGTTGAGGTTTTGAAGCAACTCAGCTGGGATGCCATCAATTCCGCTAGCTTTGTTCTTAGCAAGGCTGGCTAAGGCCCATTCAACTTCACTCTTCAGGATGCCCTGCTCGAGATCAGTAATCACAACCGTCTTATGTTGAGTTTGCACATCCGGGTCCTTCTTGTACAGTTCTTCTGTGTATTCCTGCCACCTCTTCTTTATCTCTGTTGCTTCAGTGAGGTCCTTGCCAGCTTAGCACAGAAGCTTGCTTTCATATCTTTTATTGTCTTATACAGAGCTCTTGTGTTCCCTAATTGGCTGTTGTCCTCAACTGCTTGGCACTGTATGTTCGGGAAGGGATTCGTATCTCTCCTTGCTATTTTCTGAAAATCCGCATGGAGAACCTTGTATCTTTCTCTTTCCCCCATACTTTTGCCATCCTCCTTTCTTCAGCTATTTGCAAAGCCTCTTCAGATAACCAGTTTGCTTTCTTACATTTTTTTTTGCTTTGGAACTACCTTATTAGCAACTACATGTATTATATCACGAAGATCAGTCCACATCTCTTCAAGCTCTCTGTCTTCTAGATCTAATTCTTGAAATCGATTCCTCACTTCCACAGCATAATCTAATGGAACTTGATCCAGATTATACCTGAAAGGCCTTCTAGTTTTCTGCGTTTTCCTCAATCGAAGCTTAATCTTGGCAACAAGAAGCTGGTGATCGGTGCCACAATCGGCCCCAGGCCTTGTTTTTACTGCTTGTATAGCGCTTTTCCATCTCTGCCGGCAAATAATATAATCGATCTGATTCCTGTACAGACCGTCCGGTGATGTACATGTGTACAGGCGCCTCTTGTGCTGTTGAAAATGAGTATTCGCTATGGTCAGGTTGTTTTCTTGACAAAACTCTACTAGCCTCTGCCCAGCTTCATTTGGCTCACCAAGACCGAACTTGCCTGTAATTCCGGATATTTCTTCACTCCCTACCTTAGCATTCCAGTCTCCTATGAGAAAAACGACGTCTGATGATGGGGTGCGGTCTAAAAGGCATTGTAGGTCCGCATAAAATCTGTCAACGTCAGCTTCTTCAGGAGTAGTGGTCGGTGCATAGACTTGGATAACTGTTATGTTGAAAGGGTGACCTTGGATTTGAAGTGAAATCATTCGGTCGTTTTTGGGGTTGTACCCTAGCACTGCTTTGCCCATTCTTCTGTTTACTATGAGAGCGACCCCATTCCTTCTTTTGGATTCGTGCCCACAATAAAAGACATAATGGTCGCCGGAGTTGAATTCTCCCATTCCGGTCCACTTGAGCTCGCTGATACCCAAGATATCAATGTTCAATCTGTCCATTTCTCGCTTGACGATATCCAGTTTACCTTGCGTCATAGATCTTACATTCCATGTTGCTATGTGATACATCTCCTTGCAACATCGAACTTTCCGGTCGCTTCCAGACACATCCACAACTGAGCGTCCTTTTGGCTTTAGCCCTGCCGCTGCATTCGTCCTGGAGCTACTAGGAATCTCCCTTTGTTCATCCCCAGTAACATGTGGGACGCCTTCCAACCTGGGTGGCTCATCTTCCGGCGCCATATCATTAATGGTAGTGTGACTGGCCATAGGGTTTTCTTGGCAGGAAATACTGGAGTGGGTTGCCATTACCTTCTCCAGTGAATCACATTTTGTCAGACCTCTCTGCCGTGACCTGTCTATCTTGGGTGGCCCTACACAGCAGAGCTCACGACTTCATCGAGTTTCGCAAGCCCCTACGCCACGACAATGCAGTTATATATATATATATATATATATATATATATATATATATATATATATATATATATATATATATATATATATATATATATATATATATTAAGTGTGTGTGTGTTTAACCAAAGGAAAAAAACAGCGATAAATATTACAACACACAGAAAGACGAACCCGTCCCGTTCGTCTTTCTGTGTGTCCTGTCTAATATTTACCGCTGTTTTTTCTTTGGCTAAAAACACAATTGCAGACCAACTAGCCCAGCAAGAGATACGGTTGATATATATATATATATATATATATATATATATATATATATATATATATATATATAATAGAGCGAAGGGTACGCTTCATTTAATGAAACATTTTATTAGACTCGACGTTTCGATCGGAGACCGATCTTTCTCAAGAGTGAATCTTCTTGGATAGTGTTGCGGCTTTTTAAGCATTTGGACGTAGACCACACCTGGGTAGGAAAACAAAACGTGGGAGACAGAGGAAAGAGACAGATACAGTAGGGAAGGATGATGTCCAGGTGTGCCATCGCAGGTGCATCGCAGGTGCTGGACAGGCCTGTCGAACTGCGCTGACACAGGTGCCTGGATGCATAGTCTGTGCTGCGAAAGAATGCGGGCTATTTTCACTCTTCCTGGCCACGACGGCCGAAGAGTGGGAGTAGGGAAAAAATATAAATGAATAAATAAATAAAAAAATAAAAAAAAGAAAAAGGGGGGGGGGGATGGAGGTGGATAAGGAAAGGTGTTAGCTTAGAAAAAAAAAGTGTCGGAAGGGCGGTAGGAGGTAAGTGGCTCTGACAAGACCAGAACACACCAACACTTTGGTATTCAAAAAAGGTGATGACCTCAGACGACTTGGCCAGGTGTGCACATTTCCTGTGTTCGTGACATCGGAAGAGAGGACAGGACCCCGTGGTTTTCGTTTAAGTTCTGTTGTAGAGTATTAAATTTAAAAATGAAATATGATTCTCGTTGTTCGCGCTCACGAGTGTTTTTGAAGCCACTCTGTAATATTGTGACTTTAAGATTATCGAACTCATGTCCCTCCTTGCGAAGGTGCTTCGAAAGGGGGAGGCTGGGAAAGGTTTGAGCGTGCGAGCGGTGGTTATTAAATCTCAATCGGAAGGAATTATCTGTTTGGCCAATGTACTGCATACCACAGTCACCACACTCGAGCATGTAAACAACATTGCTAGAATCGCAATTTAAATCTTCTCGTATAAAATGTTTGAAATTTGAGTGGGTGCTTTTAGCTAGTGCTGTGGATTGCATGTGTTTACAGATTTGACATCGGCTTTTTCCGCATGACGTGCAACCCAAAGTTCTCGGTTTATTGACAGTTGAGTGGACAACGTGGTTTTGTAAATTTTTTGGTCTTCTGTATGTTACCTGAGGAGCAGTCGAGAATACTTTGGAAAGTCGTTGACTTTGTTTTATGATATTGAAATGTTTTTTAAGGATTTTGTTAATATTTGGGATATTGTCTGCGAAGGTTAGAATGAGATTACAGTGTTGTGGTGTTGGCTGTGATTCCGCAAGGGTGTGATGACGATTACTTATTTCAGCCTTTTTTATGGCATCTTCGATGATAGAGGGCGGGTAGTATTGTTTATCTAGTGTTACTCGCATGCGATTAGCATTTTCTTGAAAATCTATGGATTTTGAGCAAATACGTTTGAATCTGATAGCTTGCGAGTATGGGATTGAAGTCTTGCAGTGGCGTGGATGGCAGCTTTTGAAGTGAAGGTATTGTTGTCTGTCTGCGGGTTTTTTGTAAACGCTAGTGATTAATGCGCCCCATTCAACTCGAACCAGAACATCTAAGAAGTTGATTTTACTAGTTGAGTAGGTGTGTGTGAAAGAGATGCTAGGGTGTATGTTGTTGAATGAGGCGATAAACTTTACGAGTTCGTCCTCTGTTTCGGTCCAAATCATGAATATGTCATCCAGAAAGCGTTTGTAAAAAATTGGTTTGATTGCACATGAGGACAGAAAGTCGGACTCAATTTTGCTCATAAATATGTTTGCGTAATTTGGAGCCATTTTGGTGCCCATAGCTGTACCACTAGTTTGAAGATAGTATGAGTTGTTGAATTCAAAAGTGTTAAGTTGAAGGACCAGATTGGCTAGTGTCTCGATGGTACTTGGACTAGGAGAGTCTAAAATTTTATATTTCTCGTATGCTCCGATCATGGCCTGGATTCCGTCGTCATGTGGGATGTTAGTGTAAAGTGACACCACGTCAAGGGTAACTAGAAAAGCGCCATGAGGGAAGGTAATATTGGATAATTCTCTCAGGAAATGTTGGTGTCGCGTATGTAAGATGGATGTTTCGGAGGTATGTGTTTGATTAGGGAATCGATATAATCTGAAATTGGCTCTGTGAGTGTGCCGATACCGGAAACAATAGGTCGCCCTGGATAATTCTCTTTGTGTATTTTCGGGAGCATATAGAAGCGCCCCGCTGAGGCATTTTTTGGCGTCAGTGCCTTACTTACACGTAGGGGTAATTCACCTTCATCGGTTAGTTTAGTCAGAGTTTTTCCTATGATGCTCCGGTGTTCAGCGGTGGGGTTCGATGAGAGTTTCTTATAGAATTTTGGGTTATTGAGTTGACGGTTTCCCTCCTGAATGTAATCGTCTTTGTCTAAAATGACTATACCTCCACCTTTGTCGGCGGGTTTAATAACAATGTCAGTTCGTTTGCCGAGTGAGCCTAATGCATTACGTTCTTTCCTTGTGAGGTTAGGTGGGCCAGATCTGCGTGTCCCAAAGGCCTGAAGAATATCCCCTTGTACTGCTTTATATACATGTCAAGATATTTTTCCCTACCAGGTTTGGGCGTCCACGGATCCTTAGGTCGGGGAAGTGCGGATTACTCGAGTTTGGTTTATCGAAAAAGTATTCACGTAGTCTAAGATTTCGAGAAAAGTTATCCAGATCTTTGAATCATTGAAATTCATTATACTTTCTATTACTTGGACAGAATTTTAGGCCGCGTGACAAAAGGGACTTTTCATCGGAGGTGAGTTGAGAGTTTGAGAGGTTAATCATAATTTCTGGAAGGTGTGGTTCCTCGGGTGTTTGGTCTAATGTGGTTAGGTGTTCGGTTACGGTTTTGGGGTTCTCGTTGGATGGGTGTATGTGGCTCCCTGGTTGTATTTCTTTTGTAGGGTCTATGTTTGCATCAACAATTATGTTATCCCGGGAGAACTTTTTAAGTTTCTTTGTCCAAATTTGCTCAATTTTGCAAGACTGGAAGACCTCAAGCTCGGTTGCCTGTGATGTTGAAAGCAACATGTGACGCGCCCGCCTCTCCTCGAAGTTTAATGATGCCAACGTTTGTTCGAAGTGCTCAATTGTTATTTTTGAAAAGTTTAAAAGATGCCCCGAGTAGTTCTTTGGTCTATGCTAGTCGATGGGATTCCGAAAGGTTATTCATCGATGGGGTTAGATATAGAGTAAGTCCTCTCGGTACAATTTCCGATTTCAGATATATTCGAAGGGATTTTACGTGGAGCTCGTGCCTGATTCTTTTGTCTATTATTTTTCTTAACTTTAAAAAATTTCGAGAGTGTATGTCATCGCCAGAAGGAGAATTGGTGGGCGCGTGAGCCTGGTCGGCCTGTCAGTATTGCTTCAGCCGTTGGGCTGAGCCACAGCGTCGCCTGAGGTCATACCTTTGTTTTGGCGTGGTGGTTTCATCCCCGAAGCACTGCATGGTGACTGATGCTTGCTGCGATCCAAGTTCCGGCTCCATTGGTGCCGACATTGGAGCCATCCGTGGTCCCGGGGTTTTCGGCGTGGCAGCCGGCGACGTGTCGCCTTCCCCATGGGCGTCGGCAGTAGGGACGGGCAGTTCGATGTAGAGCTTGGGTGCCGGAGTGTGGTGTCTCGTGATGCAACACTTTGTTTCGGTGTAGCGGCGCTCTCTGGACGATCGTTTTCATTGGAAGGAGGCTGTTGGTGTCCCGTTGGTTCTCTTGGAGTGGGCGTGTTGACGTCATTTCCGATGTCCTGCATGGTGGATGAAGCTTGCTGGGATCCAAGTGTTGCAGCTGAGAGTGGATCCATCCGGGATCGGGGCCTCGCCGAAGTGGAGACCGGGGATGTACCGCCTTGCACAGCAGGCGTTGGTAGTAGGGACGGGCGGTTTGATGATGGGCAGGTGGGGTTATTCGGTGTGGGATTTCCTGTTGTTCTGGATGGTTTGGCGGCGGCTGGAGGCGCAGTGAAATGTGGTGATCTTGGAGTTGGCAGCAGAGCTTGGCGAAGGGGCGTTTTCGTGAGTGTAGTGTAGCCTGAACCACTTGGTGGTAGGTTATGCGTGGCACGGCGGCATTTCAACCCAGATGTCCGTCCTTGGTTGATCAGATGCTCTGCTTCCTCAATGGTTGGGAAATCCGGTGTTGCGGGTGGACCAGCATCTTCACTGTTTTGGGATGGGACCTCAAAACAGCTGGCAGCTATTCGGGTGCTGTGCTCCATGGTGGGTTGGTGGGTCTTATCTGAGGTTGGCAGGTGGTCTTTCAATGGGGCCATGCAGTGCCGTTGAGCACTGAGGAGGAGGTTGAATATATTCCAGGCGAGCACCGAAACACCTCCAAAACTCCGGGCGCGTCACAACATGTTGCTTTCAACATCACAGGCAACCGAGCTTGAGGTCTTCCAGTCTTGCAAAATTGAGCAAATTTGGACAAAGAAACTTAAAAAGTTCTCCCGGGATAACATAATTGTTGATGCGAACATAGACCCTACAAAAGAAATACAACCAGGGAGCCACATACACCCATCCAACGAGAACCTCAAAACCGTAACCGAACACCTAACCACATTAGACCAAACACCCGAGGAACCACACCTTCCAGAAATTATGATTAACCTCTCAAACTCTCAACTCACCTCCGATGAAAAGTCCCTTTTGTCACGCGGCCTAAAATTTTGTCCAAGTAATAGAAAGTATAATGAATTTCAATTATTCAAAGATCTGGATAACTTTTCTCGAAATCTTAGACTACGTGAATACTTTTTCGATAAACCAAACTCGAGTAATCCGCACTTCCCCCGACCTCAGGAACCGTGGACGCCCAAACCTGGTAGGGAAAAATATCTTGACATGTATATAAAGCAGTACAAGGGGATATTCTTCAGGCCTTTGGGACACGCAGATCTGGCCCACCTAACCTCACAAGGAAAGAACGTAATGCATTAGGCTCACTCGGCAAACGAACTGACATTGTTATTAAACCCGCCGACAAAGGTGGAGGTATAGTCATTTTAGACAAAGACGATTACATTCAGGAGGGCAACCGTCAACTCAATAACCCAAAATTCTATAAGAAACTCTCATCGAACCCCACCGCTGAACACCGGAGCATCATAGGAAAAACTCTGACTAAACTAACCGATGAAGGTGAATTACCCCTACGTGTAAGTAAGGCACTGACGCCAAAAAATGCCTCAGCGGGGCGCTTCTATATGCTCCCGAAAATACACAAAGAGAATTATCCAGGGCGACCTATTGTTTCCGGTATCGGCACACTCACAGAGCCAATTTCAGATTATATCGATTCCCTAATCAAACACATACCTCCGAAACATCCATCTTACATACGCGACACCAATCATTTCCTGAGAGAATTATCCAATATTACCTTCCCTCATGGCGCTTTTCTAGTCACCCTTGACGTGGTGTCACTTTACACTAACATCCCACATGACGACGGAATCCAGGCCATGATCGGAGCACACGAGAAATATAAAATTTTAGACTCTCCTAGTCCAAGTACCATCGAGACACTAGCCAATCTGGTCCTTCAACTTAACACTTTTGAATTCAACAACTCATACTATCTTGAAACTAGTGGTACAGCTATGGGCACCAAAATGGCTCCAAATTACGCAAACATATTTATGAGCAAAATTGAGTCCGACTTTCTGTCCTCATGTGCAATCAAACCAATTTTTTACAAACGCTTTCTGGATGACATATTCATGATTTGGACCGAAACAGAGGACGAACTCGTAAAGTTTATCGCCTCATTCAACAACATACACCCTAGCATCTCTTTCACACACACCTACTCAACTAGTAAAATCAACTTCTTAGATGTTCTGGTTCGAGTTGAATGGGGCGCATTAATCACTAGCGTTTACAAAAAACCCACAGACAGACAACAATACCTTCACTTCAAAAGCTGCCATCCACGCCACTGCAAGACTTCAATCCCATACTCGCAAGCTATCAGATTCAAACGTATTTGCTCAAAATCCATAGATTTTCAAGAAAATGCTAATCGCATGCGAGTAACACTAGAGAAACAACACTATCCGCCCTCTATCATCGAAGATGCCATAAAAAAGGCTGAAATAAGTAATCGTCATCACACCCTTGCGGAATCACGTTAAGTAATGCCGTTAAGTAATGCTATTTTCCATCAGGAATCACAGCCAACACCACAACACTGTAATCTCATTCTAACCTTCGCAGACAATATCCCAAATATTAACAAAATCCTTAAAAAACATTTCAATATCATAGAACAAAGTCAACGACTTTCCAAAATATTCTCGACTGCTCCTCAGGTAACATACAGAAGACCAAAGAATTTACAAAACCACGTTGTCCACTCAACTGTCAATAAACCGAGACCTTTGGGTTGCACGTCATGCGGAAAAAGCCGATGTCAAATCTGTAAACACATGCAATCCACAGCACTAGCTAAAAGCACCCACTCAAATTTCAAACATTTTATACGAGAAGATTTAAATTGCGATTCTAGCAATGTTGTTTACATGCTCGAGTGTGGTGACTGTGGTATGCAGTACATTGGCCAAACAGATAATTCCTTCCGATTGAGATTTAATAACCACCGCTCGCACGCTCAAACCCTTCCCAACCTCCCCCTTTCGAAGCACCTTCGCAAGGAGGGACATGAGTTCGATAATCTTAAAGTCACAATATTGCAGAGTGGCTTCAAAAACACTCGTGAGCGCGAACAACGAGAATCATATTTCATTTTTAAATTTAATACTCTACAACAGGGCTTAAACGAAAACCACGGGGTCCTGTCCTCTCTTCCGATGTCACGACTCACGAACACAGGAAATGTGCACACCTGGCCAAGTCGTCTGAGGTCATCACCTTTTTTGAATACCAAAGTGTTGGTGTGTTCTGGTCTTGTCAGAGCCACTTACCTCCTACCGCCCTTCCGACACTTTTTTTTTTCTAAGCTAACACCTTTCCTTATCCACCTCCATCCCCCCCCCCCTTTTTTCTTTTTTTATTTTTTTATTTATTTATTCATTTATATTTTTTTCCCTACTCCCACTCTTCGGCCGTCGTGGCCAGGAAGAGTGAAAATAGCCCGCATTCTTTCGCAGCAGAGACTATGCATCCAGGCACCTGTGTCAGCACAGTTCGACAGGCCTGTCCAGCACCTGCGATGCACCTGCAATGGCACACCTGGACATCATCCTTCCCTACTGTATCTGTCTCTTTCCTCTGTCTCCCACGTTTTGTTTTCCTACCCAGGTGTGGTCTATGTCCGAATGCTTAAAAAGCCGCAACACTATCCAAGAAGATTCACTCTTGAGAAAGATCGGTCTCCGATCGAAACGTCGAGTCTAATAAAATGTTTCTTTAAATGAAGCGTACCCTTCGCTCTATTATTTAAGCACAGTCTCAGTAAAGCTTGTCCCCGAACGATTCTACGCGCCCCCACTTCGTTCTCCTTTTTCACAAGCGCCACCATTCACTTTTTACTTCTCCTGCACATGCGCAACACCGTGCGGCGCAGCGTAAATTTAGCGATAACGTAAGTTACTTCACCTAAATGACTTACAACAACGAAGGGTCCAGCGTATTGCCACAATAACTTCTGGTACAGTCCGCGGCGTTGACATGGCGTCCAAATCCAAACCAAATATCCGTGTTCACAAGTTACTGCAGCATGAGCCGCATCATAGCGAACCTTCATGCGTCTTGGGAGGCGATAGTTCGCAAACGAGAAAGACGACGCGCTTCTTCAGCAAGACAAAGATGTTGCGACACGGATACGTCATCGTGCACCGAGAATGGAAGAATGGTGTCCAGGAAGGTTGATGGTGAACGCGCGTAAAGAAGGAAAAAAAGGAGAATATCCGGTCACTTCATGCTTAGCTGTATTATAAGCCTGAGTTACAAATAGCAAGACGGCGTCCCAGTTCTTATGATTTGATGTTCAGTACATTGACATCATGGCAATGAGAGTCCGGTTTAGACGCTCAGTAAAGCCATTTGTCTGAGGGTGGTAGGGGGCAGAATGACGGTATTCGGAACCACAGAACCGTAAAAGTTCCTCCACAATATCTGCAGTTAACTGCCGACCGCGATTACTGATGATCACTCGGGGCGCGCCGTGGCGAAGGACGATTTGGTGTAATAAAAACTTCGACTCATCGGCTGCTTTGGCAGAAACGAGTGCAGACGTCTCCACATACCGGGTAAAATAGTCAATAGCTTCGATAATATAGCGACGGCTGTCAGACGATTTGGGGAAAGGAGCAATTAGATCAATCCCAATATTCTCGAAAGGCGACCTAGGGGGCTTGACAGGTTGAAGAAGGTCAGCAGGTTTCGTGGTGCTTCGTTCGAGACGTTGGCATGGGATGCAACTTGTTACATAGCTGTTCGTTGTCGTGTACAACCTTGGCCAATAAAATCGATTTCGGACCCTCGCGAGAGTGCGCAAAAAACTAAGATGACCTGAAGTGATGCCGTCATGCATCGCATGGAGGACAGCATTGCGGAGAGAAGCCGGGACAACAAGCAGAAGACGGGCACCATCAGTTGAGTAGTTCTTTTTGAGGAGTAGACCATCTTGAATAATAAAAGGTGCAGATGCAGAATTGCGCGCAATATCAAAGAACGGAATAAGTTCATGGTCTTGACTTTGTTCTTTCCGGAACTTTACGAGGTCTGGTAATGTCTCGCTGACAGGCGCCAGGCAGTCATACAGACCATCTTCACTGACTGCCGTGCATGGAAGAGGAAATCGGGACAAACAATCAGCATCGGCGTTGCGGCAGCCACTCTTATAGGACACAGAAAAGTCATATTCCTGTAGACGTAATGCCCAGCGGGCTAATCGACCTGAGGGGTCAAGCAGGCCAACCAGCCAACACAGGGAGTGATGGTGGGTAATTAAGTTGAAGTGACAGCCGTACAAATAGCTCCTTGGTGTGTAGTCCCAACATAAATCCTTAGAGAGGGCTCCTAGTGTGGAAGATCATGTGTGAACTCAGGTCCCAACCCATTACGGTCAAAAACCTGAAGAAAGTGAGAATATATCCTGCACACAAACCTGCCTAGTACCAACAAAGCGCCGACATAGCGGAAATTGCGGCTGTTACTTCGGTCCAGCTCTTCCTCCACTAGTCTGTTAACCCTGCCTAGAAAAATGTTACTTAAATGGGGGATCCTCTGGAACCAATGCAGATTTCAGGTCTTTGCACACAATTCTGAGCATCCCACAATACGTACGTCTTGTTAAGGTAAAATCCAGCTGCTCCTGGATGGGCGAAGTACTAATCCAACAACTGTTTTGAAAGCTGCTTTCATTATCGTCCTTTGCGATACACTCCAGAACATACCACACAAGTTGAACATGCAGAAGTGAATGGAACAAATCAACAACATCAATAGTAAAACCCGGCACATTTCAGATTTTTCCTCGAAGAGAAGGTTTGGCTTCTCAGTTTTTGGCTGCTGAGTCACAAAATTCTCCTTTAGGTACAGTACCCCACATAAGGCTTGCTTCCTTAATATCAATTCAAAGGGACAGTTTTGGGATGATACCGATGCAGATCAGCCTGTAAAAATACGTACCCAGAAGGCACGGACGATTGTGGTCGAAATTCCCGATAATAGACTCTAAGCACTGATATTTAAGCGCAGTTATGAGCTATTGTAACGAAATAAACAGCAAAATGTACGATTGTGTTTTCTCTCAGTGAAACAGAAACCGAAACCAGTTTTACCACCATGTAGCCAATTGTATCTCCGAATAGTGTTTTTAATTTCTTGAACGCAGTCATAAAGCGCTGGGCCTCGTCACTTGTGTCATTGTCTCTTCTTTGTTGTTGCTCGCTATGCCGATGTGGGTAAAGGTCGTTTCTTTGCCATGATTCTTCCGTTGTGCACCACCATAAAGAGTGCAATTCCAAGTGCAGAAGTGCGTACGCTCGGAGTGGTGTGATCGACCTGCGATATTCAACGTAAAGGGTCATTTCGAGTCTCGGTAGTTTCTCAGTGTGTGTGCTTTACTGTACTGTGCTTTGTCTAAAGTTATGTTCTTAGTCGTCAGATTGAAATATTAGAAAGGGGAATGCCTCGACAGTTCTAAAATGTAGGAGAGAGAGCACACAGAGGTGAACATTGAAGGGGGAAATAGAGAAAGGTATGGAGAAAAAGAATGGGGGCAGCCATTACATTTCATAGCACGCTAGCGTTAAGCAAAATTTGAGGGTATTCGATGGCTAACTTAATATTCAGTAGACGTTGAACACTAGGGGCTGCGCAGCAGATGCTTAAACTGTAGTGTGGCCGCAATCACACGCGCATACAGAAACATCGCATTACGGTCACTTCAAAGTCAAATCGGTTGTACCGGTGCAGGAAGTTCTATTTTTATTGAAACCTGAAGGTGAGAAACTTGCTATGAGAGTTGTGCATGGTTTAGAATGATTGTACTTGGTTTGTTTGTTTCAGTTTGTGAGATAATTAATATTTTCATAAGAGTGAAATTATAGCATCTGTAATACCATTGTTTCATCATATATTTCATACTTTCTTAAATATATTTTGAGAACGCAAGAAAGATAATGCATCTCAATTTTAGGTCTTACGACATACTTACTACGAGGCCGCATTTTATTGGGCGATTTTAATTATCCCCAAATATTGAACAGCCCACAACATTTTCTCAGTCGTCAGATTCTTGCCGGCATCTCGGATACAAGCCCAAAAACAGGTACCTGAACCTGCTACTTTAATATCTGTACGACGGACCGAGTATCGCTTTCGCATTATTAGACGAACGGCGAGTCACGAGTTTAGGCACACCTGCCGAGCGAGCCAGTTACGCGGTAAGGAGCGCATGCCGACTGAGCGAATCATTGCAAGCCGCATGCTTTGAGGGTACCTGGATTGGAACAACATGATCTTGAAGTTTGCATGCAGTATAGGAAACCTTCTGAAGAAGCTCAAGAAGCTCAAAAGGCCAGGAATCAAATACCCCGCATTGGTTCTGGTCACTATCTCATTAGCATACGCTTAGCTTCTGTGCAACGACATGGATATTATCATATTTTCTATGCCTAGAGCATAAGGTAAATGAGGCTCTTATTTCAGGCGCACAATGCAGGAGATTCACGAATTCGTTAAGAATGCGTCAACATTCTCTTTATAGCTGAGCCCCCAATGGAAGGACAAATCTCGCTCTTATGTTTGATGGGGCGCCTTTCAGGAAGCAAACTGAAAATGTGCATAACTTTTAAACATATGTTTCATGTTTGTGATATTTACCTCATGAAACTAAAGACATCTGTGACGCCGTAGCGGAAGTCTCCGGAAATTTCTACCCCCTGCGGTCCTTCAATGCTTACAAGCATCCCACAGCACACGGACGCCTTGTTTTTCAGGTCTACCCAATAGCGGCCGTCACGGCACGGTTTTCATCCCGCATCCTTGGATAAAGCAATAGATCGCCCTTATTACTGCACCACCACCGCTGGGACAAGATTTTGAGGCGAAAGCTTTTCTACACCATCTCGCATCAAGATATACGGTAGCTCACATTTGATCTTCATGGACCTTCAAAAATCCAGGGGACCAAGAGTTTAAATGCGGTGAACGTGTTCACAGAAAAAAAAACGTCACAGGAACTCAGCTTTTTTTTTCTTAAAAACAACACAAAATATCGGCATGAGCTAGTCACTGATTTCTATGGAGCCACAGTACCATGTGCTCATACACTGTGCCTTCCCGTCTACTAAATATCCAGCCGCTTGACCTTCAACCATCTGCCGATAGCTGCGTATTGATGGAGGCGAAGCGGGGAGATATCCGTGTGCTCTGCAATTGCAGTGCATGTTAACATTCCTCCTGTGGTCGAAAGTGCACGGCAGCCCTTTCTCCGGCATCTTTCTCTTTCCGCGTTGATTAACACCTTCCTTCTTCCCTTCTCTTAATATGGGTATCCACCGAAATGTTTGAGACATATTCAACCTTTCCATTCCTGCATTTATAAATAAAACAACCGCGGATTGAAAGCCGAGATTGACGGGCATATCGTGGCTACACCCGGCTATCGGTCTTATTACTAGGTTCAAGCCATTCATAAAACGCAACAATTTGAATGGTCACAAATGTTGTCAATGTTTGTCTGCAAGACACATATTTCAGTTAATTAAGATGCCAGATGCCAGTCAATTACTATGCCGAAATTAGAGCGAATACAGCAAAGGTAGTTAGGTTTTCGTTTAACGCATACGGCCGTGCCTCTGTCAGTGAGCTCGTCAAAAGGCAGCGGATTATCCCCAGTCAGTAAACACAATCGTGTCTGCCCATTAAAGATTTTATTTCAGCTCATAAAAGGTCACTATAGCATTAATACTTCTAATTGTTTTTTTACTCCTCAGGTTATAACAGGAGACAAAGGCACGCACTGACAATAACACCCTTGAACGCGCGAAATACCTGCTTTAAGTATTCTTTTTTTTTCTACTGAGTGGAACAAACTTAACAGCGTAACTGTTACTCAGAATAGTATAGGGACGTTTGAAAAGTACCTGCAATTGTTATGAATTTTATGCGCGCATTTGACTTGGCCTACAATGGCCCCGTTAATGCCTCGCAGGCATTGCAGGGCTCCACTATGGCGTCTTTCATAGCCTGGGTCGTTTTGGGACGTTAAACCACACATACCAAACCAAACCATAATCCTTGTATATCTGGGGATGCGTTGGGGCATCGTCCAGGTATTGCTAACCATCAATCCGCCAGACTTCCGCCTTGATATTCTACGGATGTTCGCAATGTTGTCGGCTGATGCTCCTATTTCCGACGTTTTAAGATAATTCTTGGGGGAATCGCCCGTACTCATGACCTCCTAAATAAACATAGTCCTAACGCAGGGCCCTTGCCATGGCAAGGCTTTATTTTAGTGACTCAGTTCCTTAAGGATCACCTATATTGTTTGATTTCAACCCGTCGACTCCAACTGAACTTCGCGCAGACGCCAGCGAATATTGCACAGTCGCTATAGTAGACCAATATCGGCAAGATTAGGGCGCGTCCTTGCGCATGCCAGCTCTCCTTTCCTCTACCGAGTGCAATTATTCCGGTGAAAGTGCGAGGGCCGAGAATTTCTTTGTTCGTGTTCAAATTTCGGCCTACATGTTTGGACATACTTTCTCGGTTGTGACTGACTACTCCTCTCTTTTTTGTTTTCTTCCCTGATGGACCCGAATGGCCGACCTTGTAATTGCACATTGCGCATCAAAGAGTATTTTTACAAAACTGTCGGTAAGCCAGGCCATCTACATCAATACGGTGACTGCCTGCTTTCATACCCTGTGGAGTTAACATATCCTGGAGGAAAGGACCTCGGCCCATAAGTTTGTGTAATCTCATCTGCTTAACATCACGCACTAGCAGATGCAAAACTGCTCCTTGGGTCCACTCATCGGTCGTCTTAGCGGTTCCAACCCAAAGCAGTCACTCCAACTCTTTGTTCTTCAGGATGGCGTTAACGAATTCGCTCTGACGGACCTCCACTCCTGCTGGTCATTTCCCAGCTTAATAATTTGACAAGTGGCTCTTGAGACTTGCAATTGATATCAATTCTAGCATGTGACACCGCTAGCCTTTCTTCCGAACAGACCCCTGTTACTATCGCACTATACTGCGGAACTGCACCAAAAGATGCGACCTGCAGTTAGTTTCCACCCACCTTACGCCTACTGTATTGTTGCAACGAGTAGATGTGGAAATTAAGTTTTTAAAGCCCTTCGTTCAAGGTAGCATAGTGCTGCCGGAAAACACGCATTCGTCGCATCAAACAACGCTCTACGGCTACAAAAAATGCATTGTAGCACGCACGATTCATCAGCCAATAATCACGATGCTCCTATTTGAGATTTGTATGAAGTACATAGAACAGAAAATATACTGCAAGGTTTAACAATGCTTGGCTTGAGGATGTCCGCTCAGTAATCTGGCGGCCGTAGTTTCTATTGAAAGTACTGTAGAGGAACAACATCTACAAAGAAAGAGCAGGAGTTTTCGGTGGCTGCCAGTGCAGTTTCGTGGAACATTCTCTAATATTCACCGGTGAAAATGATGTTCCCTGCATTCACATCTTGAATTATATTGCCACGTGCCTAGTGCCGCGCGACTGCCGTGCTTGGTGCCGAAGACGACGAAGCGGTTGTTGGCTCGACTGGCGCGCTGGGTCTGGACTCTGTTATCGGAACTAGAAGCCGACCTTATTCTCGGGTCCTCGTCTACGTGTACCTTCACGGCTCCCTATGGCTTGAGTCATGACTCTAGTGGAGGTGCCATCAATGATCCCTTCTCCTGCGGACGACCCGACGTGGCCGACTCTCGTGACCACCCCTGTTCATCATGCAAACCGGCGGCTCCGAGGCTTGCTTCGCAAGGCCCGATAGACCCGAGCTTCCACCCTAGCTATGGCAACGACGCCGCTCGCCCGTACACCGACTGTCCCTTCCACCCCTTCGTCCTGTCTCATTCTTCAGACCCCACGTACCCTTAAGCATTTCATGGTGAGCAGTTCGAAGATGTCGAGTACTGGTTAGCTCACTACAAAAGGGTCGCGACGTTTAATTGCTGGGACGACGCTGCGAAAATGCGGAACGTCTACATCAGCCTTGAAGACGCTGCTCGGAGGTACCGAGAACCTCGAGACCACATTCTCTACGTGGCCGGCCTTCCGATGCCAGCTTCTCAATACGTACGCCAACAGTGACCGCCTGGAGAATGCCAAGTGTGCCCTGACGTCTCGAGTTCAGCGTTCAGGTCGCAATGTACGTTGAAGGCGTCATGTGTCTGCCATCGCGCCGACCTGTCCATGAGTGAGAAGAAGCTGCGGCACCTGACTCATGGAGCCAAAGATCAGCTTTTTTCTGGCCTCGTGCGCAACCCGCCCACCACCATCACGGCATTTCTGGCTGAAGCTGTGATCATGGAGAAACTGCTACAGCAGCGATGCAGCCAGTACGTTCGGCCACTGAATTCCATCTCCGCACTAGCGCCGACTGACCGCACCGACTACATTCCCGGGACAGATCTGAGCTCCCTTCGCGGCTTCATTCGCACCGTGGTTCGCGAGGAGTTCCAGCAACTTCATGGGACATATCCTCCTGGCACGGCTTCTCTAGCCAGCATTCCATGAGGAGGTCCAGAACGCACTCACACCGCCAATAAATGCAGTCATTCCACCGCCACCCCGGGGCCTCACCCAGCCGATGACATATGCTGACGTCACACGCCGTCCAGCCCCGCCTACTACCCCTTCGCCTTACACGCCACCTCAGGTCGCTGTGCACGCTGCGGAACCGCTGCCCCTCTGGGCAGATCGGCGCCAGGCGCCAAGGAATACTGATCGCTGGCGCGCTCCAGATAACCTCTCTCTGTTACCTCTGTGGCGAGGCAGGTCACCTCTACCGGCGGTATTCTTATTGCCAAATGGGTCTTAGAGGATTTTCTCCCGACAGCCCTCTTCCACGGCCTGGTCAGCGGCCTCAGGACATCGCCGAGTACGCCACCCGCCAGTGTAGTCCGCCGCATTCTCCGCGTCGTGAGTCGCTCTTCGCCCTCTGGGCCACGTTATACCGCTGCACACCGTGGTTCATAAGCCCTCGTCAGGAAAAACTAGCTCCGGCGACCTTTGAGGGCAATGCCGCCTCACGTCGATTAGCCCCGACATCGAACACCGAATTCCTGTCCAGTTTTCGCCGCACAGACACGATCGCCCCGATATCGTCCGCATCGCCGACCTGTTATAACCACCGTCTCGCTTAAATCGCCCCGACGCAGACCACACAACTGCCGCCCAGCTTCCGCCGCCGCACCGCTCGCTTCACTCTGACCTGCCGTCGACACTGAATCGCCCCGACGCCGACCACCCAACTGCCGCCCAGCTTCCGCCTCCACACCGCTCGCTGCACTCCGAACCGACGTCGGCAGGCCCTGGTCTTGACCGGGTCTCCCTGGACATCCCTGTTATCGTCGACACGAAGGAGGTTAGCGCTTTAGTTGATACGGGAGCCGATTATTCTATCCTTAGCGGGTGGCTTACAAGGACGCTGAGAAAAGTGATGACGCCATGGAACGGACCAGGCATACGTACGGCAGGCGGACATGTGGTTGCACCACTGGGTATGTGTACGGTCCGGGTTACGGTGCGAGGCTGCACATTTGTCGCGACTTTTCCTGTTTTACGCGAATGTTCCCGCGATGTTATTCTTGGCATCGACTGTCTTTGTGGGCACGGTGCCACTATAGATCTTCCGAACCCCTTGGTGACATTTTCCGCCAAACTGGCCACCGAAAAGGATGAGTACCGTGGTTCCCACTCCACGCTGCGAGTCGCGATCACAGCCTCACAGTGCCACCACGTGCCAGCATCCTCGCCAGAGTTACCTGTGACGAGCCACATCTCGGCCTCCGGGTTGTTGAGCGCAATGTCTCCCTCTCACTCGCCTTGGGACTTTCTGTGGCAAGAGGTCTTTGTTTCTTTCGTGGCAGAGACACGGAGGTACTTGTCACCAATTTCTCCAATGAACATCGACATCTGTTCCGTGGCACTGTCATTGCTTACGTCGACCATCTGCAGGAAGTCGCCGAATGCTTTGCTTCCGAGGAAGCTACGCCTAGCACTGAACCGGATGATGCCGTGCACGCAGTCGACATCAATTTCCTCCGCTGAAAAGAGGCAACTCCAGGATCTATTGCTGGAGTTTCGTGCGTGCTTCACGTCTTCGTCTAAATTTCAGGAAACGTCGGTCATTAAACACAGGAATGTCACGCATGAAGGCACTCGACCCATCCATCAGCAGCCCTATCGTGTGCCTCCTTGGGAGAGACGCTATCTAACAACAAGTCAAGGAGATGCTTGCCGATGGCGTTATTCAACCTTCAAGCAGCCCATACGGTCCTCGCCTGTAGTCCTCCAGTAAACGTCAGGTTCGTTTTCTTCAAATCTTCGGCATCTCTGCAAGGTGCTGCTCGTTTCGGCAGGCGATATGTAGTTCACACACAAATTCTCAATGAGACGTAGGACGAGGAACTTGCAGTAACGAAACGAAAATTAACTTTATACGAAACAAACACAAGATGCAGAAAACTTTTTTCTCGTGGCAGAGAGACGACACACTTTATAAAAGAGACTGGGCGAAAGACTAACTGCAAACTGAGCGCATCGCTCTTTTTACGACTTCTCAGTCGGGGTCTGCCTGCTACACTGTCTTCGTCGATGACTAGCCTCAGCACAAGAACCAGAACTGTCGATGACTGCGCGGCGCACTCTTAAATAGCCAGCGCAGAAGCTTCTAGGCACGGAGGAGGAACGGAAAACAGCTAAGCGCTACCAAAGCTATGCCTCCCCCCCCCTCGGCCCTCTGGAGCGATCTGGAATTTTCTCGAAACTCTTCAGCATGCGCGGCCTTCCCGCGCGAAGTGAGGAGGATGGGCGGGTCCGTGCGGGGGAATGCAAGTGTGACTCAGCAGATGTCGACAAGGGCGAGGATGCGCAGCGCGGTAGCCGAGATTACGTAATCGGTCGCGTCGCTTTCTCGAAGCTTGCGAAAATTTCCATCGCCACTTTCTGCGGCGCGCGCGCCGAAACATTAGAAAATGGGCCACCGTGGCCTTACACCTCCCATAGCAAAAATTCCAGTAGAAATCTGTATTTGACCAATGCAATATATTTATTGGTTTTATAGGGATCTTACTGAGCTTGTACTGGTATTATATGACATTGTATAGGGCCAATATAGTAATGAATTGGTCCTATAGACCGGCAGATATTGGTCCAATAAAAATAAGTATATTAGGACATGGTCAAGTACTCCAGTAAGCAATGCTCTTATGGACCCCAAACAAATAAGCGTATTGGTTGCAGTGTCAAGTACACCAATAACCTTTGGCATGCTGGTCCCAATACAAATATGGCCATTAGGTAGCATTATCATCAGCTTTATATATATACCCACTCTTCTCCCAAGTCCAGCAATTAGCCTTGTCCTGCCTAGCTGCATCCACTTGACCCCTGCGAACTTTAACTCATTCCTGTACGTTCCTGCCAGCCTTTATGCTTTCCAATTATCTCGGAATCCAATTTCTTACCCTTAGTGACCATTGGTTATCATCCTCTGTTTGCACGACATGTCCCCCCAGCTGTAGCGCACACAAGGCGAGGGACTGAGTACGAGAGGACACACACAGCGCTGGCCTCTCGTTCTCAGTCCCTCGTCTTGCGTGCGCTAGAGCTTGGAAGTATGAACCAGCAAGCCCAAATTTCGGCACTACATGTCCTGTTTTTCCCCATTCTTCCACTCGAATTTCTTCACACGTTTTATTTTTCTGACCGAATACCATTGGGTCATTTTTGAGAGTGTTTCTCTGATCCATCTTACATATTGGTATATCTAACGTATAGTTTGGGTAACCTGCAATAATAAAAAGTACAGGCATTCATATATGTCATGTATCTTGCCTAACAGTGACAACCACGTCAAATCTACATCAGCCCAAGTATGTGTCACAATAGCTATCTGCAGTGCACTACAGTGCCCACTGATGTGAGAAATGTACAAATATTGTTCACCTTGCAACCTATATGACTTATATACTTGCTAAGCTTGTTTCAAAATCTGCTTCCATATTTCAGAATTGGTAGGTATAGCATTGCACTGACGTTGCCACCAGTCAGATACTAATAAAAGGTGTACAGAGGAAGGAATTGAATTCTAGTTACAAGACATGCAGGATTCGAAATTCATAACAAACACTTTATTTAGTCTTTCTCACAGATATTCGCCAAGATTCCAACATAGCAAGTTGAACCAACAACCATGTAGAAACAAATATTTTCAACATTAACAGGAAAAACTGCAACTTTTCGAGAGGCTTCCACACAAGTATATATGTGTGGAAGGCTCTTGCAGGGTTCACAGAGAAGTTGTGCACATAAAGTACACATGTGCAGCCAGGCAGTTCATAGTTTTTCTGCGATCTATAATGCTGCCCCTGTGTGCATCTGAAAGTAGTATTGCATGTTTTCTTTGTTCGCATGTAATTAACTGTGTGCAGGTACTGGCCGTTAACCTTTATGCGCTGGTATTTTGTTACCACGCTGGGTACATGGCCAAGCTTATCGAGACAGGCCTCTTGTTCGTCCTGCTTAGGGAGTCAACAATTCCAGTGCCAAGCACTAATGGTCTTATACTTCTGTTGGCACGTTTTGGCCTCAAAACGTTGTCATACAAAGTCCTAACAGAGATTGCCAATTCCAGGCTGTTTGCAAGCTTTGCAACCTAAGCTTCACTACAAGTCTCTCTACAACTTGAAGAGGCACACCATTTGCATTACTTATAAGTTTGAGGAGCATTCCATTACCAGACTCAAAAACAAAAGTAGAATGTGACCAAAGGGGGCCGAGCTGCACTACACTTTTGGGAAGGTGCAGGAGCTGGTGCACGTTAAACGCATGCATGCATCTCCTTAGAAATTTCCCATCTGGATGACAACATTTGTAGTGTGGTCCGTTGCTGAAGACAAGTGACAGCGTCCTTCAAAAGGAGAAAAATCCCAGTTAAAAGAGAACACAAATGCCCATGATATGAATGTGGCAAGATGCCATTAAGACATGGTGCAGCATAAAAACGTAGCCACCAGTGCCATTCACTGGCCTTCCACATGCCTCTTTCATTGATTGCTCGAGGCAGCCTCGTTACACACAGAGGTGGATTAATGCTAAGCAGCCGTTAATTAATTTGCCGCAGCTCAGCAGGCTTACCAATGTATGCCAAAGAGCTGGTAGCATTGAACCATAGCTCTGATAGCTGTCGGCTGGCACCTTCAAGCACACAGTGCATATAATCGGGGCACACGCCCCACACTAGGTCAAAGTTTGGCAAGTGAGAAAGTGGCGACAGCCCATTTACACCATGGCATGGCCTGCCTGTGGATACAGCAGCTTGCATGTCGTCTCATGGCTTTGTCGGTCCTCGGAGCTGGTTGACGGCCACTTTTTGAAACTTGGTACTTCACAGACCCTTGAATTAAAAGAAAAACAGAAACTCTTTAAAATACCTGCAACAATATCATGTACCAAATATCATCTAAAAACCTGCAGAATCTGTTGGTCTGCACCTCGTTTGTTTAACCAAAAGCAGGTATGTTTAAAGACATAACTGCAATTATTTTTAAACATTACCCAATGAGTAAGCTAGGCTACATGTAGCACATTTTGCATTTATGAGCATAGAAGGCGTCAAGGATTGATACTTACGACCAACATAGGCACCCTAGGGGTAGCATTAGCTGGATCCATAATAACCATTGGACCGTTTCATATTGAGCGTAGCTGCTCAAGCCGGTGCGTCAACGCAGCAGCAGATCACGTTTGCCTGCGACACAAACTGCTGTCCATCACACTCCCACTTCACAGGCCTCAGTTTGTGGATGGCATCGGCGAATGCTTTTATGAACAGTTCCATTTTTGGGTGAGTTTTCCCAAAGTACACACCACAAAGCAGAATGTTCTTCAATCGTACTGCTGCTGGCAATTCATTGATGATGGCTTGTATTGGCCAAAGGATAGATTTGCTGCTTTTGGAGACACTGGCTCCATCAGTGTTGAATGTCACTGAAATGTCACACCAGGAGGCTCGTCTCATACTTCGCTTGTAGAGTTTGCGAACAGTTATATCACTTAGAGTGTTCCTGCTGGAAGCTGCTGCCTTATCCTTCAGTGATGTTGCCAATGCTGTGGCAACTATTGTCTGAAAGATGAGCCTCTGTTTTTCTATGCTGAAGCTAGCAAAAATGTTCATTGAACTCACAGCATTGTAGTTTGAACATGCCGACTATTGAGAGCCTTGACTCGGATTCTGAAAAACGGAGTCGCAATTTTCACAGAAGTAGTGCTGTGTCACAAGCTCTTCTTTCCAATGTTTCCATACCTTTCTGATCCTATATTACGACGCAGACAAGACGTGTTTGCCAACTAAAAGGTTAACCACAGAAACAAGTTTCTCTGTGTTCGCCCAGTTCAAGCCTGCAGAGGTAGCATATGCTATCAATATAAACATTGCATCTTTTACTGTTTTGTCAGATTTGGCAGATATATATCAGCAAATAGATTACAAAATTCATCGGCTTCGCTACAACGCTTTGGATTGCTGTTCACATCCGAATCACTGTCCGTGTTTTCATTTTCAAGATTTTCTGCTTCACTGCTTGAAGTGAGGCTGCACGGAGCGCTGCTGCTATGCAGTCCTGCAAATGCATTTGCAATGTTTTTGATCGATGGCTCTTCAATGATGAAAACTTGCCACTGGTCGCCTGTAGCGTGCACACCATCACCTGTTAGAAAAGGCGGAGACACACTTCTGATGTCACATGCCGCACTGTCACTGGAGCTTGAAAATTTCTGTTCATTTCTGTCTTGTCGGTAAAGGAGCGTCGTTCGCGGAAGCAAACAAGGCTTCCGTGTTTCCAAGTAGCACTTACGTTTTTAGCTCGGGGGTTTGTAGACGAGGTGGCAGGTTCATCATTCGTCACTGTTGAATATGCATTGTCTCCCATTGCTAGAAAACACGCGTTTGCCTTAGCACTACACAAGCCAGTATAATATTACTGACACAAGTGTAGTACAGACACAATTCCACAACACACACGATTTCGCCACTGGAACGACAAGCGCGAAGGCGCGAACGCGAAAAAAAGCAAAAAAAAAAAAAACATTACCGACGTTCGATTGACCAAGACTGGCTGGATTAGCGATGCTTCCCGCGGGATCTATTCACGTTTATTGGTAACAACTGGACCGCAATTTATTTTAATTACTGTTAAGTAATGCCGAAAGTTGGGTGAGTTGGTTAAAATTCATGATGGAAAATAACGCGAAGGTACACGAAGGACGGCAGGAAGTAAGACACGTACAAACGCTAACTCGCAATTCTCTCTAAATTAACTATAGCACAAAAGTTTTTATTTAATATTTTATTTCAATTTATTAAGCACAAAAGTTTATAAGCAGTTCCAACCAACACAAGCCAAAGCCAGCCGCTCTGGCAAACATGCTTATAGTGCACTAGAATTCTAGTACACTATAATCATGCTGGCCATACGAGGCGTACGAGGTCTGGTCGTGAATCGTGATCGCCGGCAAGTCGCAACCACGTGCTATTCACTTCAAGGCCTATCTTCGCGTTGTGATACAGTAACGTGCGAGTAGTGAAAATATGTTCCCGTACGTTCGCATGCGCGATGATGATTTAAAGGTTGTAGTAAGCGTACGGGATTTTAAGGCTTTCGTCCATCCCACCTCCACGACTTCGAAAGAAGCAAGTGGTATGATGTCTTCTGGGAAGACTCCAAGCAAAACGGCTATTTCAAGGCGCAAGTCCTGAGACTCGTCGATAAGAAAAACATGCCCTACGTCTTTTATCTCAGTGATATTCAGATGTTTTATCTTCATTTTAGCATCAAATGAAGAGGCAGAACAAAGAAGTAAACGCGTGCCCATACCGCCACCGCCATCCGACAGCGAGGACCTCGACGCCTCGACGAAATCGAGCGAGGACTCCCAACGAGAGGTCAGAATTAATTTAGTTAGCCGTTACTCTAGAGTGGGAAATATTAGTTTTGTGCTGGTCAAGTGGCGCGTTTCTTAATTGTGATGCCTCAGTGTTTATGTCCGAACAGCAATTCCGAACGTACCTCGGCCCGATTGTTGCATTTGCTTCGGGACTGTCACTGAATGCCAGACAGTTCAGTTCAGTCGTTCAGTCGTGTCCGACTCTTCGTGACCCTATTGACCATGTCACGCCACGCTTTCCGGTCTCTCACTATCTTCCTGACATCACATAACTTCATCTGCAGTGCCTCGAGGATGCCATCTAAACATCGCGTCCGCTGCCTACCCCTTCTCCGGCGACCCTCAACCTTTCCCAACATCAAATCTTTCTCCAGCGACTCCTCTCTTCTCATCAGATGACCAAAGCAGCTGAGCTTTAACTTTAAAATTTGACCCTCCAATGAGCAGTCAGGGTTTATGGTCGACAATATTGACTGATTTGATCTTCTGGCAGTCCAAGGAACTCTCAAGAGTCTTCGCCAGCACCACAATTCAAACGCGTCAATTCTTCGGCGGTCAGCCTTTTTCACAGTCCAACTCTCGCATCCATACATCACAACTGGAAAGACCATAGCACGAGTTATACGGATCTTGGTTGGCAGACTAATGTCTCTGCTCTTTACTAGGCGGTCAAGGCTAACCATTGCTCTCTTTCCCAGAAGCAGGCGTCTCCTAATTTCATGGCTGCAGTCTCCTTCCGAGGTACTCTTGGAGCCCAAGAAGAGAAAATCTGTCACAGCTTCCACTTCTTGGCCCTTGATGCTCCAGGACTTGATAGGGCAAGACGCCATAATCTTTGTCTTTTTAATGTTCAGTTTAAGCCCAAACTTCTCACTCTCTTCTTGTATGCGCATCAGAAGTCTCTTGAGTTCCGCTTCACTTTCTGCCATTAAAGTGGTATCATCCGCATATCTAAGGTTGTTGATACGTTTTCCAACAATCTTCACTCCAGCTGAAGACTCGTCCAGACCGGCCTTCCTCATGATGCACTCTGCAATAGATTAAATAGGCAGGGCGACAGTATGCAGCCTTGCCTCACTCCTTTCTCAATCGGAAACCAATCAGTAAGACCATGCCCAGTTCTGACTGTGGCCTCTTGCCCTTCATACAGGTTCCTGAGGAGACAGATGAGGTGAATTGGAACTCCCATCTCTTGGAGAGCTTGCCACAATCTGCTGTGATCTACGCAGTCAAACGCTTTCGCATAATCAATAAAGCAGAAGTAGATGGGTTTCTGGAACTCTCTTGCTTTTTCCATGATCCAGCGAAGGTTGGCAACTTGGTCTCTAGTTCCTCTGTCCTTGCGAAACCCAGCTTGCACGTCCGGAAGCTCCCGATCCACATACTGCTGCAGCCTACCTTGGAGGATTTTCAACATCACCTTGCTAGCATGCGAAATAAGCGCGATCGTGCGGTAGTTGGAACAATCTTTGGCACTGCCTTTCTTTGGAATGGGGATGTAAACTGATCTCCTCCAATCTTGTGGCCACTGCAGGGTTGTCCAAATCTTCTGACATAATGTATGCAGAATGTTAACAGCGTCATGGTTGAGGTTTTGAAGCAACTCAGCTGGAATGCCATCAATTCCGCTAGCTTTGTTCTTAGCAAGGCTGGCTAAGGCCCATTCAACTTCACTCTTCAGGATGCCCGGCTCGAGATCAGTGATCACAACCGTCTTATGTTGAGTTTGCACATTCGGGTCCTTCTTGTGCAGTTCTTCTGTGTATTCCTGCCACCTCTTCTTTATCTCTGCGGCTTCAGTGAGGTCCTTGCCTCGTTTGTCCTTTATCACGCCCAGCTTAGCACAGAAGCTTCCTTTGATATCTTTGATTGTCTTATACAGAACTCTTGTGTTCCTTAATTGGCTGTTGTCCTCAACTGCTTGGCACTGTATGTTCAGGAAGGCATTCTTATCTCTCCTTGCTATTTTCTGAAAATCCGCATTGAGAACATTGTATCTTTCTCTTTCCCCCATAACTTTTGCCATCCTCCTTTTCTCAGCTATTTGCAAAGCCTCTTCAGATAACCAGTTTGCTTTCTTGCATTTCTTTTGCTTTGGAACTACCTTAGTAGCAACTTCTTGTATTATATCACGAACATCAGTCCACATCTCTTCGGGCTCTTTGTCTTCTAGATCTAATTCTTGAAATCGATTCCTCACTTCCACAGCATACTCTAATGGAACTTGATCCAGATTATACCTGAAAGGCCTTCTAGTTTTCTGCGTTTTCCTCAATCGAAGCTTAATCTTGGCAACAAGAAGCTGATGATCGGTGCCACAATCGGCACCACTGACAGTATTGTGCATTTCTTTGACGCGCTAGGTAATAGCGGCGTCAAATTAGACGCGAATATCAAAGCGCGTAGAAAAAGGTCTATCAGAGCCGTCTGCCTGTTGTCATCAGGTATAGGCGTGGTTTTTTCCCGGTTTTCTACTGTTTTCTTTTTCGTTCATTTTCCCGTTGTGCTACTGGACCGGCACGTTCATTCTGTGTACAGATAGTGACTTGCGCAGCGCCTACGCACTACAGCGTGATTTCGTTGCCAACTGGGGATGCAAGCGCAATGTCTTAAACAAAATCAATGTGCTGCAGGCCAACAAGCTCAAATTTCTAGCTTCATCCACATGGGTTAGAGCCGTTACCAGCAGCGAAACCGCGCAGCGCAAGTCACCATCTCCGGAAAGAACGAATGTGGCGGGGAAATTTTCAGAGTGGATTCATACATGCACACCTTAAGGACTGAACAGCTGTCTCGCTTGCGAGAGGTACGCAGTTCAATCAGCAGTGCCGTTTGCTTCACTGATCCTGTTTTAAATAAATATGCCAGCAACTGCCTATCTGCCTTGTTAATAAAGGAACTTTTTTATTGGCACAAGAGAAACCTGACTAGACTGCACCATGGCACAAGGTATTTTATTACACAAGTGGGTGTCAGGATATTGGTGGGTGGCTGGTCGGTTGAATTTAATTATTCGGGCCAACTTGCCCACCAGTGCAATCTTTGTACGTAGGAGAGGGTGGAGCGACAAACTTCTCCCCCATGTGCAAAATCAGATTCGGACGGTAACCGCCGATAAGAGCCACGCCTGATTGGCTGTTGGCCGGAGGCATGAGCACACTCAAGATCGGTTCAATGGAATTTACTTATATACACACAAAAAGAAAAAGAAAAGTTGCCATGCACAATAGCAAGATAACAATAGCGTAATATAAGTATCGGAAAGAAAGGTGACGCAGGCATTAACTGTGAACATAAAGCAGGCAAAAGCAGAGAGTTAACACTACAACCTAACTTGCGGGAATGACTACAACACCAAAGAGCTAGATGTGAACTAAAGAGGGAGAAGTAAAGAAAAGAGTTCGATAGAGCGGCGGCGGGTACCGGTGGCTTAGCTGCTGATGCTGACTGCGGGACTGAGGCGATGTCGTGGGCTCACGCGGTCTGGGTCCACGCATCCTCAGGGTCGCCGTCACCGGACTCGCCGCGACAGCCCCTGCTTAAACTCGCTGTCCAACACTGGCTTGCCCTCGCACACCGTGGCTCACCTCACGCACCCTTCTGCAACACCAATTTTTTCAGTCTGACTGGCCTGCGTTTCCATCCCTGTCAGTTCCTCGCATCACAACCCGCTGTAACGCGAGGCCGGAGGTCGGCAAGCGAAGCCACGGACCTCACTCGAAGAAAAAAGGCACCCGGCACAAAGGCCTATGCTGAATCCACCGAACGCATAAACAGCCCAACAGTAGGAGGTCGTCTATTCTCCCTCCCAGTAACCGACAGTCGCCGCAGTCCGTATTCGAGATGGGTTGGCTGGGACAGAGTTTCCTTCTCTCAAAGCTGGGGCCAGTCGTCCCTCAAGGCGCTCAAGGCAGAAAAGAAAGGAAACTGAGAGGGAACACTGCGAAAGCCCCAATCCCCATATAGGGATTGAACTCTGCACCACAGTGCCAGAATCTTCGCTGCCGCAAAAGAGAGAAAAGAACGGGGCTTTTACGCGTATGGCCCAACGGCCGCAGCGTCAATAAACAACCACCGCAGACAGCGTCGCCCGGCGAATGACTGCACGTTTATTCTCGGCTTGCGAATATATAGAAAAGCATTGGAAAGAAAGAAAGGATAAAACGAGAGGGAAAAAAGGCGCGACGCATGCGCCGGTTGCCAGGGGCTGGTTATCAATGCCAGCCTTCGACGAGTCGAACTTGACTATCAGCATTCCTTCCCCCTAGTAACCGTAACGTAGCACTGGTTTCTTTACACGGGTGGACCGACGCAGCACGGGCTCCGGGGGTGTGTCATCTTCGTGAACTTCCGACTCTGGTGCGCTGTGGCTTGGACCAGGTGACAACCCAGATGTTCCGGCCTCTTACGCAGCCGGTTCTTCTTTGTCCCGTTTGCGTACTTGGTCAACATGTCGGCGAACCATCTGATGATCTTCAGTCTCGACGGATAATAGTCATGCGCCTGCAGTGGACTTCACCTTGCCTGGTCTCCATTTATCACCAACACCATAGTTCCTAAAGAAAACGTTATCCCCCGGGGCGAAACTCCAGCCTCCATCCGCAGATCGTTCGTGCTGTGGGGGCAGTTTCCTTGAAGGAAAAGACATGTCAATTCTCGTGCGCAGCTGATACCCTAAAAGCAATTCTGAAGGAGACAATCCGGACTGCTGCGGAGCATTTCTGTACTTGCACAGTGCCCTAGCGAGGGCGGTTGCTAGATTTACGCCAGGCATCTTCTTCCGACCATCCTTAATTGTCCTGACTGCGCGTTCTGCAAGCCCATTGCTTTGAGGATGATATGGTGGCGTGCGAATATGCACTATGCCGTTCCGTTCCATAAATCGAGCAAACTCGGAACTAGTAAATGGTGTGCCATTGTCTGAAACAACCGTACGAGGCAGGCCAAACTGGCTGAATAAAGTACGTAAAGCTTCTACCGTGCTGCTCGACGTGGCTGCTTGAGAGAGAGGAATAGCGTCAATCCATTTACTGTGCGAGTCTACAACAATCAGTAACATTTTCTCTTTAACTGGTCCGGCGAAATCGATATGAAGTCTTGACCACCTTTCATTGGTAGCAGGCCAGCTGACTGGTTCTCGTGCAGCAAGCATTGGCAAAGCCTGGACACAGTTTCGACATTCTGACGCAATCCGGCAGATGTCTTGGTAGATATCCGGCCACCAAAATTTTGGCCTCGCAACTTTCTTCATAGTTGCGATACCCTGGTGGGCCTCGTGCAGTAACTTCAGCAATCGGCCCCTTGCTTCTTTCGGCACTACCACTCGATGACCCCACAGCCATAGTCCCACCTCAACCGACAGCTCCAGACGCTTTTTGTAGTAATGGTTCATTTTCGAGCCTTCGATGCGAGCGGGTGCTGGCCGACCCTCAATGACATACCTGCAGACACTGAGCAGCACGTTGTCTTTTGCAGAGAGCTCCTGCAACTCCTTTTGGGAAACCGCCGGCTCGTCCCATTCATTGATGGCCAGGATAAATTCGGAGCAGAACGGAGGTTTGGGCTAGTTGGTGATCATGTATGTTTCGGCAACAGCGCAAAAGGACAGAGACAAGTGGAAGGAGGTACACAACGACGACGCTGAACTTACAACTGGCTGTATTAGGAAAAACACAGATCAATATATACTCTACTCAATCAGCGCACATGCGCAATGTCAAAAACATGCGTCAAACTCAGACATACTTATCAGGATAAAATCAATTTAAATCAAACATGCGTGGGCAATGAGCCTTTTAATCTTTGTGAAGTAGGCTCATTTCTCTGGCTGACAAAGACACGGATGGTGTGCTGACACACCCGTCTGTTTTTCTGATGATATGGAAAGCCTCAGCCAGCTCTCTTGTGCGCCGGTCATTATGCGCAAACAACGCTTCTGTATCTACAAAAAATGGAACACATTTACATGAAAAGCAATGTTTGGCTAGGTTTGTGGCTTGTTTGTCTAATGCATTACAATGCTCCATGAGCCTAACGTTGATACATCGGCCAGTTTGGCCGATGTACGTTCGGCCACATGAGAGCGGTATTTGGTACACAACACCCTTTTGACACGGAACGTACTTACTCAAATGATTAATATTACACTTATGTCTATTGCGTCCTTCACTCTTCCTTTGAATGGCAGCCCCCAATTTTTCTAGCTTGTTAGGGGCTGAGAATACCACATCCACTCCGTGCTTAGCTCCCACTTTCTTTAACCTGTGTGACAAGGCATGCACATATGGCATTACCGCCACCTTCTTGCGTTCTCTAGGAACCTTTTGCAGCTCCGAACCGCGTTCTCAATATTTTAACTTTCGGATAACTTTGTCTGCACAAGATACTAGAACGGCGTCAGGGTACCGCGCATCCTTACACCTCTTAATCTGAGTGGCGATACTAGTGCTCATTTGATGAGGGCAAGACTTTTGAACTGCCATCCTTAAACAACTATTAACTATAGCGGTTTTGACAAGCTTAGAGTGAAAGGATTTATAATTCAGCAAGGGCTTCTCACTTCTGGGAGAATACTGCCAACAGATATGATCCGGCTGAAACGTCAATTTTAAATCCAGAAACTGAAGAACACCTCCCTGAGGAATTTCGTGCGTGAATTTCAGTCCCGACCCATTTCTTGTGAACACTTCAATAACTCGTGTCACATCCTCAGGTTCCAGGGACCCTCCAACCACTAGGAAATCGTCCACATAGCGGAAAATGCGGGATACAGCTCCATCTAGATCAGTCTCTATTTTCTTGTCAACCTGGCTTAGGAAAATGTTGCTTAGGATAGGGGCTACTTTTGCGGCTATGCCTAACGTTGATACATCGGCCAGTTTGGCCGATGTATCAACGTTAGGCTTATGGAGCATTGTAATGCATTAGACAAACAAGCCACAAACCTAGCCAAACATTGCTTTTCATGTAAATGTGTTCCATTTTTTGTAGATACAGAAGCGTTGTTTGCGCATAATGACCGGCGCACAAGAGAGCTGGCTGAGGCTTTCCATATCATCAGAAAAACAGATGGGTGTGTCGGCACACCATCCGTGTCTTTGTCAGCCAGAGAAATGAGCCTACTTCACAAAGATTAAAAGGCTCATTGCCCACGCATGTTTGATTTAAATTGATGTTATCCTGATAAGTATGTCTGAGTTTGACGCATGTTTTTGACATTGCGCATGTGCGCTGATTGAGTAGAGTATATATTGATCTGTGTTTTTCCTAATAAAGCCAGTTGTAAGTTCAGCGTCGTCGTTGTGTACCTCCTTCCACTTGTCTCTGTCCTTTGGGCTGTTGCCTAAACATGGATAAATTCGGAGGCTCCTTCAGGGTCGGCCTCCGTTCGCTGCAACGATTGAGGCAATCGACTTAGGGCCTCCGCGTTTAGCATCATTTTGCCGGGCCTACACAGCAGCTTGTATTTGTAGGCGCCCAGAAGGAGTGCCCATCTTTGAATACGTGCGGCGGCCATTACGGTAGTCTGGCGGTCTGGTTTCAGGAGGCCAAGCAAGGACTGGTGGTCCGTCACCAACGTGAACTCCCTGCCGAGGAGGTAGTCGCGGAAGCGCGATACACCGTACACCAGGGCTAAGGCTTCCCGCTAGATCTGCGAGTACCCTCCTTCTGCAGCGGTCAGTGCTCTAGAGCGAAATCCGACGGGTCTGTTTTCACCGTTTATGCAGTGAAAAAGTACGGCGCCGATGCCATGAGGCGAAGCGTCGCATTCCAACAGCAATTCACGCTGCGGATCAAAATAAGTGAGCACAGGTGCCGCGCACAAACAGCTCTTTGCGCGTTTAAATAATACCTATTCTGCCGCACCCCACACCCACTTAGATCCTTTCTCCAAGAGCCTATACAAAGGAGCCAGTAACGTGGACATGTTGGGCAAAAACTTGTTGTAGAATGTAATTAGGCCAAGGAATGCACGCAACTCAGTGATATTTTGAGGTGCAGGTGCCAACCTAACTGCATCAATATTTTTTTCCAGTGGGTGCAATCCACCTGCATCAATACAGTGACCGAAGTACTTTACCGCTTCCTGGCTTAAGTGACATTTATCGGCGCTCAGCTTCATGCCACTTTCACTGAAACGCCGCAGGACTGCCTGCAAATTCGAGTCATCGTTTTTCTTGTCCGCTATCAGCACATCATCGAGATATGCTTGAACCCCGCTCAGCCCTTGCAGGGCGAATTCGATTTTTCGTTGGAATATGGCTGGCGCTGAAGCGATACCAAAAGGTAGCCTATTATAACAGAACAGCCCCTTGTGCGTGTTAATGACTGTCAGCATGCGAGAGTCGTTGTCCAGCGCGACTTGATTATAGGCGTCGCGAAGGTCTAAAATGCTGAACCGCTCTCCTCCGGCTAAGCTGGCGAACAAGTCGTCAATGACTGGGAGCGGATACTGTTCGATCTCGCACATCGGGTTTAGCGTGACTTTGAAATCTCCGCAGATGCGCACTGAGCCATCCTTTCTTTAAGACCGGAACAATGGGCATAGCCCATTCCGAGTAAAGTAGCGAGGATGTTATACCAGCAGCTTGGAGCCTGTCCAGCTCCTGTGAGACTTTTGCGAAGAGCAAAAGGAACTTTCGTTGCCTTGCAAAATTTTGGAATCGCTCCACTTCTCAGATGTATCCGTGCCGGTGGGCCTTTAATGAGTCCGGTACTTTCTGAGAACAGGGGCGCGTGCTGCTGCAGTAGTGTCGAAGCAGTTGGCGAGACCGTTTGGGGCGCGACGCTTTCTATTTCAGCTTGCGCCTTCACGTGTAGGACAGCTCGGCCTCTGTCCTTCAGCTTCTGCAATAAATCTCGGCCACAAAGACTTCGGCCTTTACAGTCCAACACCATCAGGTTACACTGCACTGTCACAGCCTGATAAGAAACTTCCATACTGAGGACACCCAGTACCGGCAATGGGCCAAGGTAACAAGATAACTTTATCGCTGCCTTTTCGAGAGGCGGCCAGCACTGACGATGCTTATCAAAGATTGCTTTTGGAATCATGCAGACCGGCGAACCAGTATCAATATCCATCTATAAGTTCACGCCATTCCACGCGAAGTTCTGTTGAATGGGTGGCACAAGCGACAGCGCTGTACTCAAGGACCAAATCTGGGATGCGCTGCTATCGCTGTCTTCGTCGTCCAAGGTTTGAGCCTTTACTGTCAGTGTTTTGTGAAACCGGTCTTTTGACAGACACATTTTTGCTAGATGGCCTTGTTGACCCCACTGAAAGCACCGGCGCTTTTTAAAGCGGCAAGCTGTGGACTTGTGTCCGTAGTTTCCACAACATCGGCATTGTTTCTGTGCGCCAAGGGTCTGCTTCCTTATATTAGGCTCACTGCGTTGAACGATCCTGTTTACTTTCCCTTCTTCGGGGTTGCCAGTCATGCATTGGGCGTCGACTTCTGCACTTCCTGCAGCTAACGCGAGAGCCTCTGCTTCTTGTAAAGTAAGGTCTTTCTTCGCCAGCAGCTGCTTTTGTACGTTCTTCGACCTGACGCCGCATATACGGTCTCTTATCATTCTGTCCAACATTGATGAGAAATTGCAATTTTGCGCTATTTGTCTTATGGCAATTATAAATTCCTGCACTGACTCCTCCGCCTTCTGAGACCGGTTGAAGAACTTGAAACTCTCCGAGATTTCATGGGGCGTTGGGTCGTAGTAGCTGTTTAGGGTATTTACAACGTCCTCATAGCTCAGGGAATTTGGCTTCAACGGTGCAAGTTTTCCACATAGCACTGCCACGGTCTTTGTGCCTAGGGATGCGATGAGCAACGCCCTTTTCTGTTTATCGTCACTGATGCTGTTGGCCTCAAAGTAAGCTTCCACTTTGCGGGGATTCAGAATCCCCTTCCTCGTCTATAACGCCCGCGCGTAAATAGAGAGTTTTAGAATAGGGGGCCCCAAGCTTTGGGGCCCCCAAGGAGCTTGGGGCGTCGAAATGCGCATGCGCAGAACATACGGCTCGCTTGGGGTCTTGGGTTAACGCTGGGGGCGGCCCCTATTTTTCGGAAATAGCGTTCGCCCCAAGCCGCCGTTGGGTCGCTTGGGTTACGGCAACATGGCGGCGACCGGCCAAGCGGCGGCCGCTCGCCTCGGCACACATTCGTCGTCACCGCTCCATGGTGTCACGCCATGGGGACCAGACGGCGGAAAGCGCGGAAGGTTCAAATGAGTTTTCCCGGCCTCGGCCTGGATTGACAATTGGCCGATTTCGTCTTGTATGGCAAAAACAGTTTGTATAACTGGTAGTTTTAATATAGTTTTGTGCAATAGTAGCACTTTTTGATTAACAAAATAGCATTGTTGGCTCTTATACATTTAAATGCTTTTTCTTGGTTTACCGTTGTGGCGCTGCAATCGATGAACGCAAGCCCGGCTCCGCTGCGTCGGGAAAACCCCTATTCTAAAACTCGCCGCTCGGCTAGCACGTTGCGCCGCCGCACGCTATTTCCTTGGGGGCCCCAAGCCTTGGGTCCCCCTATTCTAAAACTCCCTATTAACACGCGTGATTACGCGCGCTGGCAGAGAGGTTGGCGGAGGAGAGGGCATGCTGACCACCCCCTGCCGCCTGCCGGGCCTGCGGCGACGCAGCCGCGGGCTTCCCTCTTTCCTGCCGGCGTAACCGGGAGACCTCCTCTCCCGTTCCGTGTCGAGGAGTGCGACTGTAGCAACTCACTCGGGGGCTCTTCGGCGAATGGGCGCGCACGCGCGCGGTTCATGTTTTCCCCCGAGGAGACCACCGCCGTCACCGAGAATCGCCCATTGACCGTAGGCACTTACCGCAACGGGATGTGAGCGAGAAGCCGTGTCAGGTGAGAAGACTCTTCCTCTCACCTACTTGACGCGCTTCCCTATTAGGTGGTTTTTATTTCACCCCCGTACGCGGCGTTCGCTCGCTACACTGTGGTTGTTCTTGATTGCTATTCCTTTGCCGTGTACTCGAGCACAATAAACTCTGTTCGAGTACGTAACTCGGTGTTTGTCCCCTCTGGGCCGAACCCGCCGCAGTGGCGATTTCTCGCACCGCGGGTTGGGGGTCACAGCTCTGTCTCCTAGGGCTGGCACGTCGTGACTAGAAGGCGACTGTAGCGTCTAGTCCCCCCGTAGCGCATTCTCTTGCGAGATTAACCCCCATATTTTGGCGCCCAACGTGGGGCCAGAGGCGTGACAAATCGAGTGTCTGTGTGTGTACGACGCCGACACATAGACTAGCCATGGCAGTGAGCAGGACTGACCTTTCAGTCCCTTCTAATACTGCAGTGGTGATAGCACAACGGCAAGCAAGCAAAACCACCTTAACTGTTCTTGTTGCGAGAGATCAGGAGCTGACGCTATGTGATCTTGTAATTTTCTGCGAGAGCAGGATGTCACACTACTCCACCGCTCTGCAGCAGGGTGACGCGCACGATGGCATGATGGGCATTCTCTCGTAGTGTTTTGACTTACCATGCTCTACGTGAGGACGGTCAACGTTGTAGCGTATGTATTTTTGCACGCGAGCGTTGATGGCATGAGAAGTGTTATTACTATCCTTTCTCCCGTGCTCGCTAGCCAGTTCGTCGCGATAGCTCGCAGCCTCAGAGAAGAGGCGGCCTACCCGGCTTCTCTGAGTTTAAGTGGTGACTGTTTTAATTGCATCAATGCAGTGGGGAGCCTAGTCAGCCTTAAGGGAGCTGTAGGAAAGCGGTAGGATCCTGTTTTTTTATTTTATTTTGTCGACCAGTGTTCGACGGGCTCTGGGAGCCGAGCGGTGGGGCCGCGGCGCACAAAGGGCACGCTGGTATTGCTGCCTGCGCGGGCACTACACAGCTTGTATTGCTGTGAGCGCGTTGGATCTCTGCCGTATGTACTCCTATAGCACCTTGCGCAATCCTTTCCCCACGCGAAGGATACACGTGAGTCCTTCGAGGTTGGTCACACCACGCTGAGACGAGCTATATCGCACATGTGCATTGCTGAGCATGCGAGCGGCGCAAAGACTTTTCTTCAAGTTGTGTCATTTCGCTGCCTAGTGATGTGCATGGTGACGTTTTCGAATGAGTAGAACCTGCTCTATAAGTTCGCAACAACGCCACGGTTGCTGCGTTGGGCACACGCCGACGCGCGACAGAGCTGCAAGCAAAGATGGCGGAGCTAGACTTTACACAAAGCGCACCGCAATTCGAGCCCCGCTGCGTGGCCCGAGGAGGACGCACTCTCCCACCAGCAGGCAGCTGCAGCGAGATGCAAGGCTTGGCATTTCGAGCATCGCGCCTCGTTACGACTTGCGCCCATGGCAGACGTAACTCTGACCAACGCGCAGGGAGCAATTTCTTGTGCTGAATATAGATGGGACGCTCTGTCGATATTCAACGCATTTTACTTCCAGAGCAAGCACGCGCTTTCTCTTGGAAAAGATCGAGTGGGGGTAGATTTGAAAACAAAAATGTAACTAGGGAAAGGGCAGCATTGTAGCCAGCAAGGAGGGGAGCCGGCGGAGGCCACGACGACCATTGCAGCAGCGAGGGGTAAGCTGTCCAAGGAGTGGCCGCGTTCCTGCACCCAGGGCATGCTGTCACCGTCAACCAGGCTAAGACAAACGGTTTCCGGTCGGCTACGGAGCGAGCCAGCCGGAGTTCGAGGAACGGGCCCATGCGTCTAGCACGACAAAAGCTGCAGCAAAGGGACCGCCTCGGCGCCGTTCGGTGCTCGCGGCCGTGGCTTCATCAGCGGGAGCAGCTTGGAGCCCCGCTACCCTCGCCATCGGTGGCGTCAACGACGGAGGGAAGGCCGACCGGGAGCGAGCGGACGACCCGCTGAGGGGGGCCTGCAGCACCCTACGCAACGCGAAGACGCAGTTCCTAACCGTTCCCCGGCAAGCTGCCCTGGCTGACCAAGGATGAATGCAGAGGCCCGCCTGCGGCCATCGATATTTCCGTGCTTGGCTGACTGACGGTGAAGAAGCCGGACCTGCGGCCGCCGCACGTGTGTCCCCAGCTCCAAGATCGTCTACTGTGGTCGTCGGCTTTGCCTCCACCTCCGACACCCGTGGCTGTGAGCTGTCTGCAACTTTTTATATATTGGCACTTTTCTTTGGGTTTAAACGGTTTTCTCTGGGTTTAAAAGTTAAACGGCGTTTAGCCGGCCCCCTCGGTATATCCCTCGGTGAACGCGACTACTTTTAACCGTACGGCGGTTTTAAGGAGGGGGGGATGTGGGGATTCACAATCCCCTTCCTCCATTATAACGCCCGCGCGTAATTAACACGCGTGATTACGTGCGCTGGCAGAGAGGTGGGCGGAGGAGAGGGCATGCTGGCCACCCCCTGCCGCCTCCCGGGTCTGCGGCGACGCAGCCGCGGGCTTCCCTCTTTCCTGCCGGCGTAACCGGGACCTCCTTTCCCGTTCCGTGTCGAGGAGTGCGGCTGTAGCAATTCGCTCGGGAGCTCTTCGGCGAATGGGCGCGCACGCGCGCGGTTCATGTTTTCCCCCAAGGAGACCACCGCCGTCACCGAGAATCGCCCATTGACCGTAGGCACTTACCGCAACGGGATGTGAGCGAGAAGCCGTGTCAGGTGAGAAGACTCTTCCTCTCACCTACTTGACGCGCTTCCCTATTAGGTGGTTTTTATTTCACCCCCGTACGCGGCGTTCGCTCGCTACACTGTGGTTGTTCTTGATTGCTATTCCTTTGCCGTGTACTCGAGCACAATAAACTCTGTTCGAGTACGTAACTCGGTGTTTGTCCCCTCTGGCCCGAACCCGCCGCAGTGGCGATTTCTCGCACAGCGGGTTGGGGGTCACAGCTCTGTCTGCTAGGGCTGCACGTCTGGGCTAGAAGGCGACTGTAGCGTCTAGTCCCCCCGTGGCGCATTCTCTTGAGACATTAACCCCCATAACTTTGACCAGGTAATGTTGCCACTTATCTTTCTCATCGTCGAACTCCGGTAGCTTGTGGCTCGTTGATGGGGCCAGGCTTGTATCCTTCCCGCTGTCATGTGCTGGGTCTTCCTTCAGATCCCGTCCTCGTCGCCACTGTTACGCGTATGGCCCACCGGCCACATCGTCAATAAACAACCACCGCTGACAGCGTTGCCCGGCGAATGACCGCCCGTTTATTCTCGGCTTGCGAATATATAGAAAAGCATTGGAAAGAAAGAATAATAAAACGAGAGGGGGAAAAGGCGCGACGCATGCGCCGGTAGCCAGGGGCCGGTTATCAATGCCAGCCTTCGACGAGTCGAACTTGACTATCAGCAAGGGCAGACACAATTTCGCGACAGTGGGGCATCAGAGAACCAACTGCAATAATTTTTCTTGCACAAACCGAGAGTAATGAATAGCTGTCTTCGGCAGGCAGTGGGGAAACAGTTGACGATGATCTGATGATGGTCAGGAGGAGATATATATTTACAGAAGCGAAATATTATACATTGGCAAACAGTTACAGTAACAAGAGTCACACAGACAACTGCAACTTAAGACAAAATAGACTCTCACACAGAGAAGTCACTCTACAAGCCCCTTACTTTTCTACCGAGCATTTCGGTTAAAGCCTAATGACTGTAAATACGTGTAAGCACGGAGCCTCAATCTTGACTGTCGAACATGGTCTGAGGACCGCTTTTTGATGCCAGACATCAACAAAGACCCAAGGGCGTTCACCTTAGGTGATCCGCCCCGAAAATGAAGCAGCCAATCAAATTATTTAAAAACATGCCACAACCCCCGTAGGTTGGGAATAATCTTGGACCCAGGTCCTTAATTACGTCCAATAAAAATACAACATTCAAAACACACACTCTTTCCACTCGCCGGTCCCCAAACCCTCTCACACGGCGCCTGTCTTTGCCTCCCCTCCTCAGCGGGTTTGCGACGCGACCTTGCAGCTGGCGCCTTTGTGAAAGAAACACCGCGGGGGATCTGGATACTAGGCCACCCCGCCATCCCGTTCGAGGAAAGGGGGGGGGGGCACTGTCGCCGTCGCTCGGACCCAATGTCTCGCGACCCAGCGGGAGGCCGCTGGGCTGATTGCCTACTTGGGAGGGCCGAGGGTCGCGCCTATTGTCGCCTTCTGCAGGACATTTAGTGAGCGCTTGTGGCAGTGCGAAAAGCTTCATTAACGGCGCCTTCCAGCACCCATGCTTGGCGCCACGGCGGGACGTCGCTGGACGAGCCGGCCGTAAAGTGGTTCGCAGAAGCGTGCCACTGTTGTTCCCGGCTGATAATTGGATGCGTCTCTCGTTCGCTTCTTGGCGACGCCTCGGGACGAAAGGACGAAACAAACCAGGCCTCCCGCGCGCACGCGCGCCCGCGCCCAAGAAAAGGGGAGAAAAGGAGAAAAAAAAAACAACAGCGCTCGCTCCTTGGCCTCGGCGCGTGGGGGGTTCGACCGCCAGCTGGACTCCACGTGCGAGTCGCTTTTCACTGCGGCCTTACATGTCCCTCCTAAGAGGGTAAATGAGCTTGGAATCCGCTCATGTACACAAAACAAGAACACAGGCCGCAACATTACTCTTCAGGCGACCATTTCGCCAGGCTACAGCGCACCTAAATCCGTCCCCACTGAGGAAAACCGTGCACTCGAAGTCGGGAAATAAATCCAATACAAAACAACGGCACTGAACACACAAAAGTTATTCATGACAGCCCGCCACATTCTGCATTGCGCACAGCAGTGCGCCCTATATTTGCTATACATGAGGCACATGTAAAGACACACGAAAAAAAATTGCACTACAAGAGCGCGTGTTGGCTACGCAGAGTTCGCCATAGTCCGAGTTTCAGCACAAAGCACCCACCCGCGGCGGACAGTTGTAGCACGCGTCACCGTTCACATTACAAAACACGGCGGGTGGCGGGAACACTCACGCCACAGCACAGTTCCCGCTCCGTCATGCAACTGTCTTTACACCACTTTTTGGTGCCGCCAAACAGTTCCGTGCACGCCACCCGTTGGGTAAGCAGGAACTCTCACGCCTGGTGAGGCCAGCATGGCTATGCCAAACAACCAGATACAAAATTGGACAGTCAGGCTTTCTTCGTCCCGGTACTTTGCGCAAGATTTGTACGGGGGCTCCAATGACGAGGCTAGCCCATGCAGTTTCTTGCGCTGGCGAAGTGAGTTTGGCACGCGCCTGCTGCTATACGCCGAAACACTATAGATCTCGTGCGCACCTCGGCGCCAGCGTTGTCGTGTAGCAGTGGCCTTTAGCGCCTGCGGCACATCGTTGCCTCCTCTCGCGGCGCCAGCACTAGAGATCCTTGCACTGACCGTCGATGGGAGACTGCTTCCCAAAACAGAAACGTCGTCGCGCCTTACCTTCGGCGGCCTCGACTTTCTGAGGCCACGTACTGCTGTCGTGCCTACACGAATTTTGAGAGGCCCACCTGCGTACTCCTTGCTACTACTCTGCTGTAGTTTAGCGTGTTCGCTCTCTTGACCAGAGATATCAAACTGGCCAGAATCCGTTACTGCGCCCTCTGTATCAAATGGAGCGGGCTTCCTCACCGTAAGCTCAGCCTCGACACCTGTTGCGCGTAGATCCCCACACGGGGCGCACTCCGTCTCCGTCGGCTGATCAGCTCGCACTTCGGAAGCGAAATTTCTGTGCGCGCGCCGCTGCTGTCGGGCTCCAATCCTGCTAACGGCTCGTCCGTTTTTTCGCGCATTTCCAATCGCGCCACGACACTGCTCGGGCAGTTCGTCTCGCCCCCTAACGCTAGCTCCTCTAGCTGCGCCTGTGGGGCTGCACTAGCATTTCCGCCGCTCCCTGCCCTGAGCTAGCAAGGCTTCGCTCGTCCAGGCTATCTGTATTCGTCGAACACCGGGAGGGGCAGCCCTCAACTGCACTAGTGCTTTCTGCCACGGGGCCAAGGTCTAACTGTCGCTGCTCCGTTGCTTCGGACACAGTTTTAGACTTTCCGCCGCCGGCATGCTCTCGCATCAGAGCTCTCATCAATCTCTCTTCTTCTCTCAGAATTTCCCGTTTTTTTTCGCTCAAAATCCAATTCAAGCTGCCGAATTACCAGATGCTCCTCCTCCGTCAGGGAATATGCGTAAGCTTTGCTTTCAATCATATCTGGCGTCCTTACTGCCTAGTACCTCACTTTCCCTAGCACAAGCCAAGCCAACCTCGACCAGACGCGAGAAATCCCACTCACCCGTCACCAGCGTCACTGCGGGTAGTAGCACCAAGCCCGGGAGTCACGCCTTGGCTGGTCGTCCTCGGCAGGTAGCTTGCAGTCGTCCTTTGGCTGCCGCTGCTGCTGCCCGAGGCCTTGTGGCTTGCTTCTTTGTGGTAGGGTGCCGAATCCTGTCGTACTGCGCCAGTAATGAATAGCTGTCTTCGGCAGGCAGTGGGGAAACAGTTGACGATGTTCTGATGATGGTCAGGAGGAGATATATATTTACAGAAGCGAAATATTATACATTGGCAAACAGTTACAGTAACAAGAGTCACACAGACAACTGCAACTTAAGACAAAATAGACTCTCACACAGAAAAGTCACTCTACAAGCCCTTACTTTTAAACCGAGCATTTCGGTTAAAGCCTAGGGACTGTAAATACGTGCTAAGCACGGAGCCTCAATCTTGACTGTCGAACATGGTCCGAGGACCGCTTTTCGATGCCAGACATCAACAAAGACCCAAGGGCGTTCACCTTAGGTGATCGGCCCCAAAACGAAGCAGCCAATCAAATTATTTAAAAACATGCCACAACCCCCGTGGGTTGGGAATAATCTTTTACCCAGTTCCTTAATTACGTCAAATAAAAATACAACATTCAAAACACACACTCTCTCCACTCGCCGGTCCCCAAACCCTCTCACACGGCCCCTGTCTTTGCCTCCCCTCCTCAGCGGGTTTGCGACGCGACCTTGCAGCTGGCGCCTTTGTGAAAGAAACACCACGGGGGATCTGGATACTAGGCCACGCCGCCGTCCCGTTCGAGGAAAGGGGGGGGGGGGGGGCACTGTCCCAGAGCAGCGTACAGTCGCCGTCGCTCGGACCCAATGTCTCGCGACCCAGCGGGAGGCCGCTGGGCTGATTGCCTACTTGGGAGGGCCGAGGGTCGCGCCTATTGTCGCCTTCTGCAGGTCATTTAAGGCCCGTTCACACTTGCGACTAGCAGCGGTCGCGCGACCGTTTTGGTCGACAAGCGACAGTCGCAAATGGTTGCATCGGTCGAAAAGCGACTGCCGCGGCCCGATCGGGCACTGCTCGAATTTTCAGTCGCGCGACTACTAGTCGCAAACCATTTCACCAATCAGCGAGGTCCCAGAGTACTCGATCGGGCACCTTCTCAATGCAATGAAAGAATACCCCTACCTTTTCAACAAACTGAACCCGGAATTCAAAGGCAGGGAGAAGGATATGGCCTTGGAGGAGATTGGAAAGATATTCGGACTATCCGGTAGGTACCATGAACTTTTGAGAAATGGGTTTTTCACGCAGGCGCAACGTTTTATATTGACACCACGGTGATTGACACAGTCGATTCGTCGTTGGGGTTCTCCTGGAAACACGAGAGCGCGGCATGCGCACGGGCTCGCCTGAAAAAGTTGAAGTGTCTGGCAAGCGGCCGCTACGGACGTTCGCCCCAACTATGCCTGACGAACGAGAAGGCGACAGTCGCAAGTGTGAACATCGGTAGTGGCGAGCTCCTCTCCTCTGGTCGCGCGACTGGTAGACGCGCGACCTCATCTAGTCGAAAGTGTGAATAGACCTTTAGTGAGCGCTTGTGGCAGTGCAAAAAGCTTCATTAACGGCGTCTTCCTGCACCGATGCTTGGCGCCACGGCGGGACATCGCTGGACGAGCCGGCCGTAAAGTGGTTCGCAGAAGCGTGCCACTGTTGTTCCCGGCTGATAATTGGATGCGTCTGTCGTTCGCTTCTTTGGCGACGCCTCGGGGCGAAAGGACGAAACAAACCAGGCCTCCCGCGCGCCCGCGCCCAAGAAAAGGGGAAAAAAGGAGAAAAAAACAACAACAGCGCTCGCTCCTTGGTCTCGGCGCGTGGGGGGTTCGACCGCCAGCTCGACTCCACGTGCGAGTCGATTTTCACTGCGGCCTTACACCGAGCATCAGGCCAAATGAAAGCTTGCAGTACCCAACTGTACTGCAAGCTTTCATTTGTCCTGATGCTCGGCTTTTGCAATGTTAATGCAGTTGGTTTTCTGATGCCCCACCTTGTGTAACGGAATACCTTGCGCTATGGCACAGTATAGTCAGGTTGACCTTGTGCCAATAAAAAAATTCATTTCTTCACAACGCAGGTAGACAATTGCGGGCATAATTATTTAAAAGAGGATCATTGAAGTATGCTTTTGTTGCAGTGTTTTCTTTATGACAGTGTTTTGAGTAAACAATGCAGTGGCGAGAAGACCTTGAAAATTTTACTGTGTTGATTTAACGCATGTCATATTTATACAAGTGTAGTGTCTGTTCAGTCCTTTGCCCAAAGATTGTTATAGACCAAAGGGTCTCGATATGCTAGAGACGTCTCCTTTCGCGGTAAAAGAGCTTGTTGCTCGATGTGTGCTTTAAATACTATTCTATGGAGGAAATTAATAGGACATTCGTTCCATTACAAGTGGGCACTCTGGCCTAAAGACTTGATCAGGGGTGTAAATCCATCAGCAGTATTGTTGGTAAGGCCCCATTTCTTCCGTTTTTTTTTTGTTTTCAGATAGTAAAGAAAGCCAAAAGCTACAACAAAAAACGGGACACAGAAGAGAGGTTCCGGAAACAACAACTGGACCTACTAAATTCTGATGGTGAAGAAGACACACATGCAGCCTGTAGGAAGAAGATCTAAAGACTTCAAGATGACGTCAGGGCCTAGAGCAACAGGGTGGCACGACTGGAGGATGCACTACACAGCCAATTATTTGGAACAGGTCTGTTAGCTTTGTCATTATATGCAATGAAGCACAATTTAAGAAGTAAAAGCGTTAGTGCTATAATCAACTATATATTTTTAACGCAACAAATTTGACTGTTGCTGATGACCAGCTTACAATTTTCATTGATCAAAACTGCCCATTGGAGCTCCCTGCCATCTGTTTTCTCATTTTCAGAACGAAAGCAATAATCGCCATCCAAACAGCGCGCACCACGGCTACCCACCGCGGAACTAGTCGCGGATTTAAAAAAAAAAGGCTTTATAAGCCTCCAGTTTCATTACCGACACTGCCACCTTCAACCGAGGAGCAGAGGACTGCAGAGCCGGAAGCTCTGCTTGTGCCAACTGTTACCCAGGACTCTTGAGCTGACAATGGTGATAGAGGCCATGGTGATGAAGTGGCCGGTACTGAGTTGCCCTTTTCAGAAACTGGCAGCGAGGTTAGTGTCATTTTTGCACTGATATTTTGTCATGTTAACTAAATACATTGAGCCACATGTATTTTGTAAACTTTATTATGGGTCGAGAGAACTGCTGGCATTCTGTATTTGACTCGGAACTAATTTCTTTGTTGTGCTTTGTACTGTTCCTAATGTGTAGCTTATAATGTTTCCCATATGAGCTTGAGCTCTGAAACCAGAAGACTTCTACTTTGATATTAGCCCAGAGGAATATGGCATTTCTATCCTATTCCAGTTATTTCCAATGCACAGATCGTGAGGCAGGTGAGGGGACGCTAACTCGGCGAATACATATTTCTTGCCAGTGGTTCTGCTGATTCTACTTTTACAAGCTAGATGTGCCCTAATATATATATATATATGTGCGTTATATAGAGTAGTTTTTATTTTAGTTTTTTTCTTTTTCATAACTACTGCAAAGCCTGGTCAGGTTTACAGTATCAAGAAATATTTACTATTAGGGGTTAACATCTAATGAAGCTTAAGAATTTGGATGCCGAAAAAAATTTTGAACAGCAGAGGTAACAGCATAGAATTGGGAAGATCTTTTTCTCTGCTGTTACCCTAACTAGGAATTTGTACCATGTGTTCCAGCTGTAGACTGGCATTGATAATTTTAGAGCATATCTCATGGTGAATAGATGTGCTAAACAGTTTTAGGGCTATTTTGCCAGCATTGTAAGCTACTTCTCTTTTCTCATTTCAGGTGTATCTGGGCCATGGCATCTGGCTGGCCAAAGAAGCGTTTCAGTACTTGATGGCACGTCCCAAGTACAGTGTATTTGTTCGGGAGGCTTGCGTGAAATTGTTTTCGACTACAGGCCTCATCAACAGGAGCGTCACGGGCGCAGCATCAAACCGGACGAAAGGCGAGGCAAAGCCAGCACTGGACCCAATTACGTTTGCTGCCCTCGAATGTACGTATTTACACATGTTTAAAATTTGAAAAAACTGCCTATTCTTACACTAGACAATGTTAAATACCATTTTGTAGTATCAGCGTTCATAAGCGATCACTTGTGCTCTGGAGTAGCCAAGTTTTGCTGGCACGTGCAGGCACGTTCTTGTCTTGGACAGTTTTAGCAAAACATTTTTTGCACCGTCAGTAGCTACACTGCTGGTGTAATTGGCATTCACTATGACTGTGATACAGTACCGTGAGATGTGTGCCATTATGCACTTCAGCTGCTTGCATTGTCAGAATCGGATCCAGCCGTGCTCGCCAAAGTTCCATTACTGCAATTACTGTATTTGCGCCAGCACATATCCTGAGCAACAAACAATGTCTTGGACAGCACGAAAGGCACACAGCTGAGAAGCCAGGTGTAGGGGTCATGGGGTGTGTGTAACATTATTGATCAGTCATTACGAATTGTCATAAGACAGCAGATAACTGAAGATATGCACTTGTGTAAATGTCCGTACATCACTCTTTGCTCAATGAATGAAATATGGCAGTGGGGCATGACCTGCAGTATAACCTGCACCTTAGTGAAACTTGCATAGTTTGCGAGTACTCATTAAAATGCAAGTAGCAAACATTTTCAAACCTTCCATTTGAAGCTATCATAAATCTAATGAATAGTTTAGTACAGCATTTGCCAGGCATTAAATATCATGTGCTGTATTGGATGATCGTAGTGAATGTTTTGCAAACGTGCAATTTTTAATTGAAGTTGCTCGTTTTACACTGCATGAGTGTGGCCTTCTCAGTCTTATTGCGTAGTTTTCCTGCAGCTTCTATCAGGCACTACCTCAGAAATAGGTGCACATCTGAGGAAGCTGCAGTTCGACACCGCTGCTTGAAGAAGATCGTCGCGATGAAGATTGCTGACGTCATGAAGGCGCAAAAAAGTTATACATAAATGTTTTCAGGCCCCTTCCCTCGGTTTTGCTATTTACTGAGGTAGCCGGCACAGATCCAGGACACAAATAGGTGAGTGAAACCATAAGGCCTATTATTATGGAACCAATATGTCACATATTGGATCAAAACTGATTTGGCCATCAGACCTGGAGATCATATACACCAATATGATGTTTACACCAACAGACCTGAAGGCAAATATGCCTATTGGTGTCAATAAGCAAATAGGCTATTTGATTTCCTCTATTGGAATTTTTGCTTTTTAACGATCGTTAAAAAGAAAGACCGAAAACTTCGTTTCTGTGTTGACTACAGGAAGCTTAACAGAATGACAAAGAAGGATGTTTATTCGCTGCCATGGATCACGACTCAGTCGACCGACTTCACCGAGCAAGTACTTCTCCACTGACCTCAGGAGTGGTTATTAGCATATCGAAGGAGATGAGAGGGGCCGTGCGAAAACTGCCTTTGTGACACCAGGTGGGCTCTATGAATTCCGCGTCTTCCCATTCGGGCTCTGCTGTGCTTCTGCCACCTTCCAGGGGATGATGGACACTTTTCTCACAGGTCTTAAGTGGCAGACATGCCCTGTTTATCTCGACGACGTGATAAACGTTTCGTCGATGTTCACGGAACACCTGCGTCGCCTGAGAACTGTCCTCGAAGCCATCCGATCTGCCAACCATTCTCTCAAGCCTCAAAAGTGCCACTTCGGGTTCACCGAATTGAAGTTCCTTGGGCACACAGTGAGTGCTGATGGCATCCCAGCTGACCCTGAGAAACGGGTTGCCGTTGCTGCCTTTCTCGTCCCCGCCCACAAAAAAGCAGTCCGACGCTTTTTGGGGCTGTGCTCCCGTTATCGCCGCTTTATCAAAAACTTTGCACAGATGGCCAGCCCTCTGACACTCCTGACTTGAGATGACGCATCATTTTCCTGAGGCGCCAAACAGCAGATCGCTTTCGACGAGTTATGACGCCGGCTCCAGTCACCCCCGATCCTGGCACCGAGCTAAACACGGATGCGAGCAACTTCGGCCTTGGTGCCGTTCTAGTTCAGCATTAAGACGGCGTCGAGAAAGTAATTGCCTACGCCAGCCGTGCACTTTCACGTGCTGAGAGCAACTATTCCATCACTGAAAAAGAATGTTTGGCGGTAGCATGGGCCGCTGCCTAGTTCCGCCCGTATCTTCATGGCCGACTGTTTCGTGTCATCACTGACCATTACTCGTTGTGTTGGCTGAAAAACGTTATGGCCGACCGTTTCATGTCATCACTGACCATTACTCGCTGTGTTGGCTAAAAACTTAAAGGATCCTTGTGGCCGCTTAGCAGTTTGGGCATTCCGCATGCAGGAGTTGGATTTAGACTTTATTTATAAGTCCGGCCGAAAGCACACCGATTCTGATAGCCTGTCACGCGCGCCAGTCGACCCTTCTTCATCGGATGCCACAGACGACGATAGCTTCCTGGGAGCAGTCACTACGTCCGACCTCGTTTCCAAACAGCGTGCCGATGCCGAGCTGCGACTAGTCATGGACAATCTTGAAGGTGGGCACCCTAAAATACCCCGGTATCTTGCTCGAGGGCTGTCATCGTACTGTCTCCGCAATGGGATGCTTTATGAGAACTCTACTTTGAGTGAAAAAACATTCCTTCTAGTCATACTGGCTGATCTAAGGCACGAAATCCTCCTGGCCTGCCACAACGAACCAACTTCTGGTCATCTTGGCTTTACACGCACCCTAAACCAAGTCCGGTAGATCTATTACTGGCAACATGTTTCTCCGAGCGTTAAACGTTACGTACAGACTTGTCGATAATGCCAGCGACGAAAAAAACCCGCGCTCAAGCCACCCGGTATGTTTCAATCTATCGAGCCACCCCTCACACCTTTCGAGCAAGTCGGCATGGACCTTCTAGGCCCATTAACTTTATCCTCGAACGGACACAAGTGGATCGTAGTCGCCACAGACTACCTAACACGCTACGCTGAAACGAAGGCCCTTGCCCGAGGTACTGCCGGCGAAGTTGCTCGATTCTTTATGAACGACATTGTGCTCAGATACGACCATCATTACTGACCGAGGAAAGGTGTTTACACCTCGGCTACTGCGAGACACTAACTCTCAGCCATACCGAGCATCGCACAACAACAGGGTATCACCCTCAGACAAATGGCCTAACGGAACGACTCAACAAAACTTTGGCGGACATGACCTCAATGTATATCTATGTTGAACATAAAATGTGGGACGAAATCCTGCCGTATGTCACCTTCGCCTACAATACGGCGCCGCAGGAAACCACGACGTTTACGCCGTTCCGTCTCGTATATGGCAGCTAGGCCCACACGATGCTGGTCGCGATGCTTCCGTGCGAGGATGAAGCGGTCGAACCCGATGCCGCCCATTTCGCGGAAGAGGCCGAGCAAGCCCGTCAGCTGGCCCGCTTGCACATCAAGGAGCAGCATGCCACCGACGTTCGACACTATAACCTTCGGCACATGGAAATCCACTACGAACCAGGGGACCAAGTGTGGGTCTGGACACCCGTGCGCCACAAAGGCTTGCGCGAGAAACTGCTCCAACGGTATTTCTGACCCTATAAAGTCCTGCGCCGCTTAAACAGCGTTAATTACGAAGTTATTCCAGATGGAACTGTGACCGTCAGTGTTCGGCTAAATCGGCCTGAAATTGTGCATGTGCGCTTAAAAACGTACTTTTCGCGTGGCTGATCGCTTTGTCAACGTCGTGTTTTGTAACATTGACGCTTCCTGCAAGTGAGACCTTGAGCTATTGTACAGTTCACCTCGCACCTTATTTCATTTCTCCTCTCACCTTGTCATCGGGGCGATGTTTTTCTTTCATGGGTGGGATTAATGCCACGTGCCTAGCGCCGCGGGACTGCTGTGCTTAGTGCCGACGACGACGAAGTGGTTGTTGGCTCGAGAGGCGCGCTGGTGCTGGACTCTCTTATCTGAACTAGAATACGACCTTATTCTCGGGTCCTCTTCTACGTGTACCTTCAGGACTGCCTGTGGCTTGAGTAGTGACATTTTAACTCACGCCGATATTCGCAGCATATCTGTTTTCTCGCCAGAAAGCGTGCTATGAACGAATCGAAGCAAAAAAGGTGCTATCTGGACAAATATTTTAAAATGGAGTTGCGCTGTGCACGCATTTCTCGGGTAGCCTCCGTCATACACACGTTTGTCAGCATATATACAGTATCTAGAGATTGTATATATTGAGATTACGCCCCCGTCCACCAAGATGCTACCATGTCGAGCTCAGTTTTCATTCCTGGGCGTGCTTTATAGGGCCACTGTCCAGGGAAGGCCCTTTTAAGCAAAGGAGCCCAGTGTTTCGATCAGGTACCGGAGATAGTCTGTGCAAAATGCTACAGTGACACGCGCGCCGCAAAGCACCGAAAATACAATTCAAAGCTCTCTCATGTTCTCCTCTGGGAAGCCAGCTTCCCCGTTTCCTGCGCTGGCCCGACGGCCACAGCAATGACGTACGTACCGGGAACGATGTCCATTGGTCCGTCTCGCTGACTGACGGCAGAAGGATGGTTGTTTACCGCTCGCAGCGCGCTTTTCCCTCGCCACGACCAGACAATCCAGCGGCGCGCGCTCCCTCGACCGTTTTTTTTTTTCGCGCTCGCGGAGAGCCACGCCCCACCTCCCGCCAAACGCGGAGGAGGAAGGGGAATTTGTATGCGGAGGCTAGACGACCTCGGGCAGGAGAGTGAAAAACCTTTGCGAGGGAACGGAAGGAGAGAGGCATGATAGAATCGGGTGATTGCGGTGGCTGTAACTGCGTTATTAGATACTCTTTTCAAAAACATTTTGAGGCCTTGCGTTCTAGGGGCGAAGTCTCACAGTCACCGGGGAAGAAAATATTTTCGACCGGAGGGCGGACAGTGGGCCTTTAAGCGATGGCCTGACGTAGATACCTGATCACAAGAATGTGGCTATGAGGCATTTGGTGGAACGATGGTAGGCGTGCATAGCTTGCAGCTTGGCCGTTATCCAACACACACGCTCCATTCTAGGCTGTCTGCTGAGTCACCGAGCAAGAGCGCGGTTGCCCCCATTGTCATCCTAATCGGCTAACCTGGGTTACCAATCCCCACCGGCTGAGCCGATAATTCCGCAGCCTCCCATTATCAGTGACGCCATACACAGGTCACAATACTGATCGGCTAACATGCTTATTACGGGCTTTATGTTGCTCTATGTCAGGTTCTTAGCTTAGCGGATTAGAAATTCCTAATCCGCATACATTGCGTCCAAGAAATATCAATTTTATATTTTTCATATAATCAGAAGGCGTATTCTTTAAATGCTATTCTAAACAATTAGAAATTGGAAAGTTAAGGGTACCACAAAAAGATAACATCTGAGTGCATAATGAGACTCGTAGATTCCACTGGAAGAAAACGTAAATAAACGTAAATAATATTCGTTTATGCTCCAGGAAAAATGAGGTAGGCCCGGCGTTGCTCGAACACCATCAGAAATATCTCCAAAATATAATAAAAATCAACTCATATAATTTTTCCGTTAAATTTATCAAAACAGACACTTCCGTAAACAGAATTGAAAGCATGCGCATTTACAGAGCGCGCCAGATTCGTTGGCAAGGTGATGGAGTGAAAGGTGCTAACATGTGTCGAACACTTCCTGAAGCTATAGAACTGTCAGCCAAAAAATATGCCCAGGCTTCGGTAAGGAGGTGTGTATAACATGTGTCGAACACTTTCTGAAGCTATAGAACTGTCAGCCAAAAAATATGCCCAGGCTTCGGTAAGGAGGTGTGTATATGCGAATGAAAGGCAATAAATATCCTTCAAGCTCAACAGCGAAGTTCCGCAACCGGTCATCTAAATACAAATTCATTCTTGGATATTAGTCATCTGTGTAATACAGGAGGAGGAGGAAACAACTTTATTTAACGCATTACATTAAGCATTAAGAATGTCCTGGGCCAGGGTCACCAAGGCCAACTGATCTTGCAGCTGGTTAGAGGCTAACCAAGCCCGCCACGTTGGGGGAGGAGGGTATGGAAAGTGAGGAGATTGGAGGGCGACAGGGCATGAAAAGATGCAATGCTCCAAGTTTGCATAGTGTTCTGGGCAATTTGGGCATGCAGGGGAATGTATGATTCTGTATAGAAACGATCGGGCAGGAGTAAGCAGTGTATTTAGTTGTATGCGTCTAAGAATGCGGATTTGCGTGGTAGTGAGAGATTTATCAGGAAGAGGAAGTGTACGCTGAGTTTCTCTAATGTTGTCGTAGTGAACGTTGATTTCGTTTTTGTAGTGAAGAGTAGTGTCTCACGTTGGTGGGTAAGGCCAGGGAATCCCAGGCGCCCGGTGTTGAAGTTCGCGGGCGAGGCGATGCACTACCTCATTGCCTGGGATTCCAGCGTGACCAGGAATCCACTTCAGTGTTACAGTGTGGGGACGTAGTTTGGTAAGAGCTCTGTGTAGATCATCGTGTAGTTCTTCAGGAATGCAACCCGTGTGAATGGCGCGTATAGCTTGTATTGAATAAGTGTATATGGTATATCCTGAAGGGTTAGGGTTTGCTTGTGCGAGGTCTTGAATACTGGTAACTATTGGTAGGGTCTCGAGAGTCGCTGTAGGAGGAGGATCTATGTAAGGACCGAGGGTATGCGTCACTACATCGCTACAGCTCTGAATTGAGTAAGCAGCCGCTCCGACGTTAGTTCCTGATGCATCTGTGTAGATGATTGTGGAATCTGTTAGGTGAACATGGTTGGAAACGCGGACGGAACGTCTGCCTGTGTTAGTGTCGGGTGCAACGTTTTGTGGAATGGGGATTATTCTGAGGTTATCCGGGAGCGAAGGAAGGGTAATTATAGGGAGGTCTATAGGTTTGAGTGCAACCTGCTGTAGTATCCAATGTCCTTGTTTGGTGCTAGAAAGAAGTGCCATTTGCCGGTCGCGATGTTGTTGTATGAGCTCTCCCAGGGGCAAGAACAGTCCCGTAGAGTATAGGCGCTCCGTGGACGTATGCACAGGGACGTTAAGGCCGGCCTTGTACAATATGTGAAGCGCAACCTCAATCTGATGTCTTTGGCGACAAGTTAGTGTAAGGTAAGGAATCGTATATAAAATTTTGCTAAGTGCTAATGCGTGGACAAGCTGCCTGACTTGACCCTCGAGTAGCCCGGCGTGCTTATTGACTATGCGGCGAACTAGATGCGTAAGCTGATTGCAAACTTTAACACATTGGCCTGATTGATTGACTCATGGATATGAAGTCCGAGGATCCGGCAGGATGATACACGAGGGATGGAGTGACCTGCCATTGTAAGATTGATCAGCTGGTTATGTTTGCGTTGATAGCGAGTTTTTGCCATCAGCAGCAATTCGGATGTTTCAGGTGCGGGAGATAGCCCTACTTTATCAAGGTAACTAACGACTGCATCGATACCTTGCTGTAGGGTCTCCTTACTGCTCCAGGAGACCCAGAAGTGCACCAAAGAGTAAGGTCGTCTGCATAGAATGTGTGTTTTAGGTTTGGGATAGACGCTAAAATACGAGATAGAGAAGCCATTCCAAGGTTAAAAAGGGTGGGTGACAGAATAGCGCCCTGAGTAGTACCACGTGTGAGGGGGAAAGGATCAGGTATTGAATCGGGGAGACGGAACTTGGCCGTACGGTCGCGGAGAAATGCTGTGAGGTAGCCATACATCTTTGAACCACAGCCAGTAGAGGCAAGGATGTTTAATAGAGGATCGTGGGCAAGGTTATCAAAGGCTTTTCGCACATCAAGGGCCACTATGGCTTGGATCTGGGAAGTGGGCGGAGGGTCAAATTCGTGCATGAGGAGAAAAAATAGGTCCTGAGTAGACACACCTTTTCGGAAGCCAATTTGTTGAGGGGGAAAGAAATCTAAGGATTCAAATGAGCCTCGAGTCGATTGAGCACCATCCGCTCCATGGTTTTTCCCAGGCATGATGTTAAAGAAACTGGGCGGAGGTTTTGAAGCGCAGTTTTTTTACCTGGCTTTGGAAGTAGGGTTATAAGTGATTGTTTCCAAGATGCTGGGTGTGTGCTTTCTTCCTAATGTAAGTTTATAATGCTCAGAAAATGTTCTTTGTCCTTGTCAGAGAGATTTCGAATGAGTGAGTATGTAATCTGGTCTTCACCTGGGACTGACTTCCGCTTCAGCTGTTCTAGCGCCCAGTCGAGATCCCAGAGGGTAAACGGCTGATCGAGTTCTACATTGGAAGCACCAGTGTACGGAGTGTATTACAGACTGAGGGGCCTTGTTTACAACGCTACGAAGAACCCTTCGGCGTTACTGCCAAACCTCCCAAAGATGGCACAAAGGACAATTGTTACTTCCATTCCTTATAATGCACAAAGAAAGGAAAACCTATAGGTGGTAGCTTGGTTGAACTAATTACGAAAGCATTGCAATGCAAACTGCTCTCTTGAATCACTTCAATGAAAATACATGGCGCATTTATCTTTGTAGGAAAGCGCGTACAATCAATTGAAAAAAATATATATAAAAGACTGATTATTACGAGATTATTTCCTGGTTATCTATATTTCTGCCCCATAGGTGAGCACCAGTTGGATTGAATGTTATCCGGATTTTCTTCTGTGTATACTTTCAAAGCCTCACTACCTGTCGTAATTTGCTGATTCTTCCATGAGCTGTCGCGTATTACGCAACGTCTTAAAGGATAATTTTAGACCCACCACACTGTCTGGCCATACTTACTAATGTTTCCATTGAGTTATTATAAGCGGAACATTACCTACGATACGGAGATTACTTCAATATTCGTCATTAACCCTTACCTCTAGCTGTTCTCCTTGCAAGTCCAATGCCTAAAAGCGGCTTTCTGATTTCAGGAGGACGCAGGATAAGCTGGCTGGCCCAGTATTGCCAGTTTCAAAATAAGCTAGTGTAATATCGGGATGGCACGTGACAAACTGGTTCGATGTTGCCAGTTCCCAAATGAGTGTAATTCAGTACCGGGACGAGTATTCTCAAACCATATCCCGTAGGAACACTCGAGGAGACGGCCTTTTCAGCTGTTTAAGGTGACTGTTACTGAAAGATGACTAAACGCAATCTAAAGGTAACGTACACTCACTGAAAGCGGCGATCCTTGATTTAAAGTGTCTGTCAACTCAACCTAAAGGTAACATACACTCACTCAAGGCAGGAAATGATTTTGGTTAAGGCAATTGCTTAGTGTACCCGTATTTCATACTGACTGTTCCTGAGAGGTGTCTGTTTACCCACCTTAATGTAACATACACTCACAGAAGGCAGGAATTTATTACGGTGAAAGTAATTGCTTATTTAACCGTTGTCATAGTGTACCCGTTGTCGACGTGGCTCTGTTCACGTCTGTGTTTTCGCTATTAAGTCCAAAAAACATCACATATTGCAACGTAAAGGGGGACATACCAAGGATAGGGGGTGACAATAGATTTTGAACGTTGTGAATGAAAACATATTCAGAAAATATTTGCAATGAAGAATTCGGACAGATGTTTCAGGGGCATAAGTGCTGAGATGAGTAGTATTAATCCATCGCGCTACAAATATAACGGGACCAGTGGCCTTGAAATACGCCCTTATTCGTTCTGACAATATTTCTATTATTTGTCAGCAGGTGATGCTGATAGGAGGAATCATGCACAGTCCATACATCCACAAACCATAGAGTCGTCTGCTCGAGTGCTCCTACAGGATATGGTTTTGCAATATGCTACCGGGACGACACAGGACTAATTTTGTCCAATGCTGCCCGTATTCCGGAACGCCGATGCCAGCTTTGTGGGAGCACGTAAAACTTGAACCGTCATTAAATGTGTTGTGTACTGACAGAACTTAGTGTGGTGTCCGGTATCCGGACGGAGGGAACGAACATGCGCAGACCGCAGCTCAGGGTAGACTCTTCATTTACGTCAGAGAGTGTGAACGTGTGAGCTCGAGAGAAGAGAGAGAGAATTGTGCTGATGATGATAGCACTGGTGTATGGAAGCGAAACCGAAACTTATGCGGGATACAGCATCACCTCCCGCCTAAATAAAAAGACGAAACACACGTAAAATAACATTATGCACAAGGGCAGAAACAATAAAGTCAGTATTGAAGTCTGTCAGGCGGGCGACGGCCTCTTGCACTTCGACGCAGCGTTTGTCCTGTGTCGTTGGTTTGCGGAGAAGTTGAACTTGCTTCAACCAGTAGAGAAGTAGACTGCAGTTCAGATGTTTCAGCTAGTGCTGCTTCCGCGCGATCTCTAGAAGTAGTTGGCTCGTTGTCTGGAAGCAGTGCCCAGGGCTGTGTAGAGTCAGACCTGTTTTCTGGTACGCGAGATAATTTCGATGCATTCCAGATGCGGCCGTCACTTATGAGAAATGAATTCCTGCCTCTTTTTCTGACTACTTTAATGGACCCATGTATTAAAGCGATGTCTTGCCTCCAGCTTTGGGAATCCTTACTCGAACGAGGTCACCGTTTTGAAACGTTGGGGCCCTAGCACCGCGTCTCCAATCCGTACGCCGTTTGGTGTACGACTACTTAGCTTGTACCCTTTCGCGAACTGGCTTCAGTACAGCATCAGAGTGTACGTCGCTCCCAGAGGGCATTCCAGCAATACTGAGCCGTGTTCTGGGTTGACGACCGTGTAGGAGCTTCGCAGGTGACAAGTCAGTCGTTGCGTGCGCAGTCGATCTATATGTACCGAGGTAGTCAACCAAGGAAGTTTTCAACGGGCCTTATTCCAATCGCGCCATTTGTATCCAATCTTTGAGCGCCCTGTTGAATCTTCCTATTGCACCGTTTCCCTGAGGGTAGTACACTGAAGAGCAACGATGTATAATGCTTCTCTCGCGCAAGAATTCCTCGAACATTTCAGTCTTGCATTGCGGTTCGCTGTCAGTTACAACTTCATCCGGGAAGCCCTCGCGGCTGAATACTCCCTGCAGGAACTCGACGCTACTGCCGGTGCAAATGCAACTGCAGGCCAATTCGAGTGGTAATAAATCAAGGTAATCATGTAACGACAGTTGGAAGGTGCCCATTCAAGAGGACCTACAATGTATATCGCGAACTTTTGCCTTGGCTTGTCTGGCAATGCCACAGGCTGCAAAGGCGCGTAAGATGGTTCAGCAGACTTGTCCAGTGTCTGACAAATGTGACAGTGACTTATAATTTCCTCTACTTGTTTGTCCATTCGAGGCCGCCAATGGAGGTCACGCAGCCTTTTCTTAGTTCTTACTAAGCCAGGGTGGTTTTCGTGTGCGAAGCTGGCAAGCGTAGCCTTCAGCACATCGGGGATTGCAATTTTTTCCCCTCGGAGCAACAAGCCATCCACCTGAGACAGTTCCTCTCGCACGTCTAAGGAAAGACATCAGGTGCCACGAACTTTTTCGGTGGCCACCCTTTTGTGGCATACCCCACAACCTTTTGCAATAGCTCGTCTGCAGCGGTAGCAAGCTTCAGCTGCTCTTTCCTCACGGATGATGGCACAACCGAGACTACTGCTTCGTCTACGGTTTGATTTGAAGCGCTTTCAATAGGCAGGCGTGCAAGTGCATCTGCAATCTTTCTGCTACTCGATCGACAAGTTGTAGTACGGTAAGCGAGCAGACCATCTGGATAATCGAAGAGGCCGACGTCCTGCGCAAGCTGACGAAAGCAAAGTTACCAAAGCCTCTTGGTCTGCTCGCAACACAACTCTTCTTCCCCAAATATAGACATGCCAATGCTCACATACAAACTGGCATTCAAAAGCCTCTCTTTCACAACAGCGTCTACTTTAGAAGGCAATGGGCACAAACATTTTCCACTAACGACATGTCCCAAAACGTGCAGCTCAGGAACAGTGAAAAGACATTTATCATTTGCCTTCAATCCTGAGGCGCTTATACGTTGAAGTACCTGCTTCAAATTTCCATTATGCTCCAGGCGTGTCCTTCCCCAGACGATTATGTCATCAACGTAACAGACCACACCCTTGCAGTCCTTTAACAACAGCTGCATCATTCTCCGAAACGCCGCAGGAGCAGAGGCAAGACCAAAACATACTCTTTTGAATCGAGGGAACACATCATGCGTGATAAAAGTTTTTAGGTCTTGACTCCCCGGTGTAAGTTCAACTTGATGGTACGCAGACGCCAAGTCAAGCTTCGAAAAACACGTCCCCCCTGCTAGTTGATGCAGAAGTTCTTCCGTGTGCGGCAGAGGAAACGCGTCGGCGATGACAGCTTTGTTAGCCTCGCGGAGGTCCACGCACAACCGAAGCGAGCCCTCTTTCTTTCGCACGACGACCATTGCCCTCGAGATCGAGCAGAGCGCCACCTTGCGGCTCAGCGGCAAAACCTACTCAGTGTGGATGCGTTTTCGCGTCACGTGCCAGCCCGCAGTGATTTACGCGCGCATGCGGCGTGTACAGGAGTGTTTTTGTTTATTTCGCGGTTCCTGTGAGCTTTTGCTTACCTATATGCCTCTTGAAAAATAAATATGAACAATCTATAACCCCACGCTTCACTAAAAAAATATACTTGTCCGTATCGAGCATGTCATGCTTGCATAAGGACATCATCCACCGCGGTCTTAGGCGCTTGAAATCCTTTGACATGCAGTGTCTCAAATGAAGTGGTACTGTCGTTACCGCCGTGTCAAAGCAAAACAGGTCGCTGCCGTCAATAAAAGTTAATGCAAACTCTCAGAAATTGCATATTCCCGTTTCTGTTTGGAATACGCAGCTACTAAAACATATGCCACCGCAGACTGCTTCATATAGCAGAATACAATTTGAACAGACCACTACCATGCCTACTATGCCTTCTGTATGCACGATACAGTTGTGTGAATATTTTTTTTTTCTTTTAAACCTCTGTCGCGATGTCTCAATGGTAAGGGCGCTCAACTGCTGATTTCGAGAACGGGGGATTCAATCACAACCGTTTCGAAAGGCGCTCCTCTGCTGTGGGATTTGACTGCACAATAAACAATGCCACGTGATAAATGTGGTGTTAATAATTAAAAAAAAGGGACGCCAAACCAAGCCTCTGCAATCATCCGTCATAGCCGTTGCCGCTTTCATGCGTTAAACCCGGGCCATTATGCATTTCTTTTTTTGTTGTTGTTGTTGTTGAAGGCTTATGTGCATCCGTAAAAGTTTTAGTAAGCACATTTTGCTTTAGAGAAATGCTCGAATGTTTGGGGAACATATTCCCTGCACCTAATTGTTACCCAAAATATTACATAATACACCTAGATTAATGTACTTTACTGGTAGCCTATTATAAACATTATAATCCCTTTTCGTCCAAGTGCTGTCTTCCGAGAAAGCTCGTCGTTTCTGACAAGGGAAGTAAAACAGCTTCATGCGGGATTAAATATCAGTGTTTAGTTCGGGAATAAATACATTTTTATAGTCGCATGATAAGGTGACCTCCATTTCTTTCGGAATAGTTTTATATCCGGCATCTGTTTTGGAAGCAACCGTAATATTTTACTTCGCATAAGATTTAGTCACTGCTAAATAATTATTGATAAACAAATTTTCAGCCTGTAAAATTGCTTCCCAGAACATGACAGTGCCCATGCGCAGTTTATAATTATATCTTCGCAGCGAGTAATTCGTAGCTTGCACTTTAACGTTACTGAAAATTATCGCTGATTATTGTAAATTCTGTCAAGTGTGTAAAAGTTCTCTCACACGGTGAAATTTATCGGCATTGAAAAATTAAATAATTACACTACTAATTTACCGTTATATGTTAACATAACACACATCAGAAATCCCTTATACTTTCCTCGGTTTCAGGAAATAATTTACAGTTAGTGGCGCATGCATTATACACTATCACATTCTGTGACAGTGGCCGCAAAAACATCTCGGCGAATTCAATCCACTCAGCGCTGTACACGTGAACAATCAGCTTTCCTACGCGGTGACGTTTCCTGTATATTGTCGGTGTGATCACATTTTTGGGGGATACTTGTGCATGGTTGTCTGGGCCAGAGTTGATGTGCACTCAGTCTAAAGCAACTCGCCATGCGGTGCGCTGCCAGTGCTACATTTACCTGCTTACTCCTTGACTCAAGCACGATATAATGAACCAGACTTTCTCGATTCAATCTGAAGTACTGCAGGTCAGAGCACGAACCTTGTATCTGCGTGGACTTGACACTAAATTCGCCAGTCTCACTCGCATGAGACACGCGCAAACTGTTTAAAAGTCGATAAGAAAAACAAAGCTGTCATTAGGCAGGCCCAAGCATTAGGCGCGTGAGCGCGGTACAGCGCAAGAAACGTGCAAAGTAAATCTAGAAGACTGGTGGTTGCGTGCTTTGTTTTCCTAATATCCGCTCTTCTTCTCCTGCATTGGCGAAATCCTAGTATTTATTTCTGCAATATTGCAGAAATACTACAGAAGACACGTTTTCATCGCCAATAAACCCGCCGTAAACTCGAAAGCAGGCCTACTCAGCATGCGTTTCAGCGAGCGCCACCGGCTGCCGATCCACACTACCGGAGTGACGGTGGCGCCACTTCTAGGTCGATCTCGCGGCGAATAGGGGAGACCGATTGCGACGCAGACACGGGTTCTGAAGACGGAGTAGCTCCTGGGAAACTTGCTCTCGCAGAGTCAGGGGCAGGCGCCGCAGTTTTGCAGAAACCGGCGGCACGGACGAGGGACGCTGGATGTAGTGCAAGAAGTTCTTTACGAGCCCAAGGCCCGCCGAGAAGAGGTGCGAAACCTGATCCTGCAGCTCGGCGGGGAGCGAGGGGGGAGAGTCTGCGTGCCCGACGCTACTGCAGGTTAAAGTTGAACCGACGATGTTTATGACCAGATTGCGTATGGCGTCGAGTGCCAGCAAAGACGTGCCTTTGGTTGTGATGGGGAACAGCACACGAGCCACGTCGGCAAGAAAGCATCCGATGATGTTTATCTTTTCTCCAGAGTAATTGTGGAGGATGACCGCAGGCGAGCACAACGCATAGATATCCGCGAAGAATCTGCGGTAATGTTCTTTGCTCAGCAGAGAGACTGTAGCCCCAGTGTCAGCAATGAGAGAAAAAGGACGGTGATCGTAACTGTGGCATGAAGTTCTTTCGGTTGGCCATCCTTATCTTTGACGTTTAAGATTGTAATGGCGTTGGCTGTCTCTGCTTTCGGGAACGGCGCTCTTCTTTTAGCAGTTTTCTTTTTCTTTGACCTGCAGACGCTTGCAAAATGTCCAATCTTTCGACAGTTGCGGCAGTGTCTGGCTTTTGCTGGGCATGCAGAGAAATTTGCTAGATGGGAAGCCGAACCACAGCGGTAGCCCGTGCCATGCCAGGGGGTCGAATGATTCCGTTTTTGTTTCTCGCACGTGGTTCACAGGTGCACTGACGTTGAATTCTTCTAATTGCCTTTCTGCCTGCTCGATCTGCTTTCCAATGTCATCTGCGCATTGATGAGTGAGAGACGATCCCTGGTAAAGTAAGCGCTCTCGTATCTTTGATGAAGTTCCCTCAAGTAATTGGTCACAGATTATGCTGTCAGTTGCAGTTCCGAAATTGCACATTGCGGAAAGTTCTCGTAGACCGTTTACGTAGGCTTGAAAATTCTCAACGGGTAGTTGCTTGCGCTGACGGAACCGGTGACGTTCCACCAGGTCGTTGGTTGTTGTTGCGAAGTGGTCATCCATCGTTGTGATGCCAGCATTGAAGGAGTCTTCGTGAGCACTTGACGTGACACTTGCCCAAGGGTCTGCGGTGCTCGTTGTTGCGTCGAGGCTGTGGTACACACGTTGGCCTTCGATTCCGAGCGAGTTCAGAAGTACTGCCTTGCGACGCTTGGGCTGTAGCTCGTTGCCTCCCACCGCTTCCAGGAAATTCAGGAAGACCAGCTTCTACTGTTGCCAAGATACTGCAGGTTCGCCTGGCGTAGGCAGGAACGGTGGGGGCGCGAGTAAGACCCGCCCAAAATTTTCGCGAAAGTACAGTTTTTGGAACGGAAAACTATGCTTGAGTTCTCGTCGCCATTCTGTGGTGTCCGATATCCGGACGGAGGGAACGAACAAGCGCAGACCGCAGCTCAGGGTAGACTCTTTATTTACGTCAGAGAGTGTGAGCGTGTGAGCTCGAGAGAAGAGAGAGAGAATTGTGCTGATGATGATAGCACTGGTGTATGGAAGCGAAACCGAAACTTGTGCAGGATATAACACCTATGTTGCGAAATCGTCGGTATACCCTGCCCATTGTAGGACCACAGTTTCCCAATGTATTTCAGATATCAATCAATTTGTCTTGTGCTGCTGTCTAGGATGCGGACAGTGATGAACATTTGAATCACGTTGGGTTTTATGGTGATGGGACTCAAGCGGCGGGGCCGACGTATGCTTTCGTTCGCTGTCTGTGACCAGACTGAACTATCGTTTTGCGAACAAGCTTTACCAATGGAGCATAATACGTTTGACTAATACGCGCATATATTATTGAAAAACCACGGGCGCCAAAAGGACGAGACAAGAGAAGAACACAGGACAAACGCAGACTAACAAGTGTTTTATTGCACCGACGCCTCCTTCCTTCAACACCAACGCGCATGCGCACGCGCATATAGCAGCATATCAACGGTACCATGTCGTTCAAAAGTTGTTTCTGTTCCTGTAATGTCGCAAGGTGTGGTCTCGCGCCATCATATGCTTGTTTGGGTTTTTCCCTCAGTTTGTGGACCGAAACAGCAACGGGCAATAGCTCAGTACGGCAACACAACGCCAACTCCTCCCTCCTTACGCGGCGCACAAGGCGAAAGTAAACATTGGACCTGTCGCTTTTACGGGCAAAAGCGTTTGTTGCTTACGCAAGCTAACTCTGATAACATACAAATATTATTCTTCTGACTGTATTCTTAAATATGACAGCATGAGCCTATCGATTTCGGCCTCCTGGACTATCTTTAGAAGCAAGCCCAAACAAGTCCCCTTCTCCAACGATCACTAAAGTCGCATATTATAATGAAGGGTTCTTGAAGAAAAAGAAAAATATGTCAATAAAATATGCTTGCTTCAGGAAAAGCTATGAGCAACCACCGTAAACTGCATGCATGCAAGATTGATGCCGTTGCCGTGAATACAGATGACGTGAGGATAATATGCCGTTGTGATGTCACCGATCAATGTTTGCCAGACCAGGAAGCTGCTCTCAAAATGAAAACAAAATCAAATTAACGAATATATACAGCAGCGAGTGAGCTCAAATTTTGAGGAGATATAATTGAACGTGTCTGGAGCCAAATGCAATAATTAGTTTATGCCTAAATGTTAACTGTGATAACCCCTACAAGCAACAGCGGAGACATCATTCCTCGAGTGGATTCTGTGTGGTATGTGGCCATTTTGTATGATGCTAGAAAGGATTGGAGGCCGCGCATCAAGATAAATATTCAGAAATAAGTGAGCACTTAGTAGGCTCATAGGCCTCCCACAATCACTCTGTACTAATGATCTGTACTTGAGGCTGGTATTCCGGAACTTAGCGCCCATTTCCATCTTCAAACTGAGAGATCATCCTTGTAGTTATTTGTGCTTACTCTCGGAGTGGCTATATTGATATTTGTGTACTACCCTGCCCACTTTCTCGCTCACCAGTGGCCAAAGTTCTGTATGCCTCAGGTTGTTCACTGAGAGCATTATAGCCCACATGGGTGCGGATGTTGGTTCAGCATGCACAGTTGGTTGCCTTATTTCCATTTTGGAAATCAATTTTGATTATACTTCTACACCTAATGTGAAGCACTTACCTTGCAGTTTAAAATGCAAAATCCTCCTTGATCACGTTGAAAAGTTTCCGGATCGCACTTTATTTGCCACTGATACGTCTCAATACAGAGGGAAGCTATTGGAATGTTTTCATTCTCTTTCCTTTAATTTTTGCGTGCGTGTTCCAGATTACACACTGATTTTTTAACAGAGGGTATGAAAACTGGGCTTGCACATTTAACCTTTTTCTGCAATTGATCAAAATTATTTTTCTATCAGACCGTCTTTCTGTTTTGTTATCAGTAGTCGCACGGGGTGCTCGTTCGAGCGCTCACTAAGGTATTTTATACCTAGATGGGTGAAACAGGTACTCTTCACTTATGTCCCAGGTCACTTCAATATTACCCATAATCACGATCGAGGTCCTTGCCGAATTACTTCTTGGTGCGCATGTTCAATGTAGCATCCCTAATATTATTATTTTTGGAATGTCTCATTCTCAGCGCTGCCAATACAGAGCCGCCTCATGTAATGATCCCTTGTTATTTAGGATAAACAAACTCTCACATGTTCATTGTAAGTTCTTTCATGTAGATCACGGCAGTGTGAGGTGTTGCTGACTCCTATGTGATGCATAGTCTTCCGCCTAAATCATTGCTTATGTAGATGCGGGCACAGTCCCACAAACGTTTGTGAAGCTTGTGGGTACATTGAATCTAGTGAGCATTTCCTTCTCTTTCCGAAGGTTTTCATGTCAGAAACGTTTACATTACAAAATTCCAATAGCTCAATTGAGAATTACATTGTCGGTCCAGCTTTTTCTTATTTTTTATATTTCTATAGCCTAGCGGCCCTTCAAGACGTTACATAAGACTCTGCAGCATGAACTGGAGGGCTAGTTGGTCTGACAAGAGGGGCAGCGCAACGGTACGAAGCTTAGACGAGAGAAGGGGACAAACACAGCGCTTAACTGACAACATCAGTTTATTCATAGTGCCATAGCTATATATTGTTACGGAACGGTGGGCCCGCGCAGAAAACGCCACACAGGAAAACACAACCGGCCGCGGCGATTCTTTTTCGTTCTTTACATCTCGAGCTATCGCCGCGCGTTCTCCCCTCGCGCTCGCCCATCGCCTCTTCTTTTATTTGTCAAGCGTAGCGCATTCATGGTCGGCGTAGGTCGTATGCTATAAGAACTTTCTACTAGGGGGGTGGAACAAAAAAACAAATCAAGGGAAAGTCCAAGTTAAAGTCTGACCCGACACATTTCGGAGCTTGTGATTGCGACACCACCTTTATTTGAAGAGGTCAGGCCGTGCTTTGTTGTAGGGTTTGTTGGAGAGATGCAAGGTAGGCTCAAAGATAGGAAGTGGTCACACGCTTTGTAGAATTCAAATTTTTGTGATCTGGGTGAAGGTGTCTGCAGTCGCCGAAGAAAGGGCCGCGCCGGTGAGATTAACGTCGGGGATAATGCACATTTAGCGGCGCTCGGTTATGGGGCGGCATTGCGTGGGGAAGCCAAGGAGCCAGCAGGCGACGACAACACTGATGACGACCCGGAAGCTAAGCAGGAGTCGCTGTTGGGGACGTTGACATATCGCTTCATGTTTGGAACCGGCTGTGGGAAAACGTGGTGCACACCGCGTGGTGGTTGCTCGGTGATGCCTTCGAGGAGGCATGTCAGGGTTCCGAGACGTGAAACGACATGGTAAGGGCAGCGATATCGGGGCAAGAGCTTCGCGGCATGGCCAGTCGTGCGGATGGTGCGCCTAACGAGGATCAAGTCACCGGATCGGAAGGAGGGAAGTGGTGATGCTGCCGCGTTGGCCACTTGCACACGCGCAAGAGCCGTGAGAAGGTTGCGCTTAGTGTCGAGGGGGGCACAACGGGGTCATTGGGTCGAGTCAGTTGGTGACGCATTAGGATGGGGAAGGCCCAACTGCCCGTCGAGAGGGATGGAGGACGTTCTGCCAAAGACGACTGAGAACAGCGTGGCATGCGTTGTTTCCTGCGCCGCAGTGTTGGGCGCAAATGCTGCAGTAGAAACAAAATGATCCCAGTTTGTGTGGGACGGAGCGATGTAGGAGGCGAGTATATCCGTTATTGTGTGGTTAACACGCTCCACGCGGCCTTTGACTGCGGAGGATTGACGGATGTAGTGGAATGCGTAATGCCGAAAGAGCGGAGGGCCCGCTCAAATTCATGGGACATAAAGTAGCTCCCACGATGCGCGCTGCGGCGTCGTGACACACCGTGCCGAAGAAAGAGATGCTGTTCTACAAACAAGACGGCATGAGCGGACGACGTGCCCGGAAAGGGCCGTGCTTCGGCCCACTTCGAAAAGTAGTCGATCGCAACCAGAATATACCGGTTGTCGGCGCGCGTCTCTGGGAACGGGCCCAAATGGTCCAGTCCAACCAGTTCGAAGGGGGATCTCGGCGGCGAATAATCCTGGGTGGGTGGCTTGGTTACTCGTGTGGACGAATTCCTGTACTGGCACGTCTGGCAGGACGCCACGTGTTCTTTGACGTCTCTGGACGTATTAGTCCAACAAAAGCTCTCCGACACTCGTGCGTAGGTCTTTCCGCAGCCAAGGTGACCAGCCGTGGGAGCGTCGTGTAGGCCGCGCAAGAATTGCGACCGCACTGCTGCCGGCACTACTGGCAACCACACGGGTGGTTGACTACGGAGCCGCTTCATATGACAGAAGAAGTTATTCTTCATACTATAGATCCAGCGCAGTTTGCGGAGGCGTGTACCATAAGCAGTGCCAAGAGAGTGGATTATGGCTGCAATGTCGGAATCTTGCGTACGTGTAGTCCTGAGGTCCGTCAAGGCCATCACGTAATAAGGGTGGCGAGAAAGAAAATCGGCATCTTTATAGGCAGAGCCGCGGCGATGCACTATGGTGAAATCCTACTCTTCAAGTTGCAGGACCCAGCATGCAATCTTGGAATTTAGGTGTCTGGCTGACTGCAGCCAAGTGAGAGCGCTATTGTCCGTGACTATGGTAAAGTGACGGCCGTATATGTACGGACGGAACTTCTCGGACGCCCAGACAAAGGCGAGGCATTCGAGTTCCGAATTGTGGCGGTGGCGCTCAATGTCGGAAAGCTGGCGTCTGGCATAAGCTAGGCCTTTGTGGTCACCAGACTCGTCTTCTTTCAGCAGAAAAGCGCCGAGCCCATCTTGGCTGGTATTCGTGTGGACAATTAAAGAAAAAATGCCTTAATCTCTTTACCAAACGTATATACCGTTTTAAGAAAAATGTTTAAAACAACATATTAAAAATAATGGTATGCTGTTCCACTGTCTAGTAAAAAAGGTCTACAACCCTAAAGACAGGGCAAGTGGCCCTTCTTATACCATGATCGAGTTATTAGCCCCGAAAATGTGCAAAAGCATATTCCTCAGAATTTTTTCTCTTCTGAAACGTTTTCCTGCTGGCACTTTGCAGTCTATTAGCAACTCCAATGAAAGAGAGAGGGCGCTGCGAAGTCTGGCCACACTGGGCAATATAGCGGCAGTATTGACCCTGGTGGCTAGGAGCCCAGACGAGATATCGCCGCATGGGGTCCGTGTCCCGACTGCGATGTAGGGGCGCGCGAATGTTACAACGACTGAGGAAGAACTTTGGCGCTTCCCAAATCACGCCCAAGACCGCCGGTGCATTTAGATGCGTTCAATGAAATGCTGGTTACCACCGCGTGATAGACGCTTTCGCCTCATCGCAATTTAGTGATCCAAAGTGCATCCTAGAATTTTGTAGCAAAAAGCTACACTAAACGGCCCAGAGCCGAGTTTCATGTGAGTCAGGGAGGCGAGTTGTGCACATGTGCGAAAACCGAGTGACGTCACTGAAAGCGCAAGTTCGGCGCCTCCTCGCCACAGCCGGTCGCTGCCGCCCAAGGCAAGTATGCTCCACTCCAACCTATGGGATTCAGCGAAGCCGTGTTTACGATAGCTGCGTCGCACGCTGCTGCGCATGCGCTAGCAAGGTGCGCCGTGTGTATATAATGCGCACGACGGGGAACAGATTGACGCGCTCGACATGGAAGCCAAGGAGAGTTTAGCTGCTGCCGAACGGCGCAGAACACTTTAGAAATTAACTTCTGACCCGATTTTTAATTCCTGTCGTGATTTTGCTTCCACCATGTCTTGGTGAGACTGGCTTCCCATAGACGGAGAAGGTGCCCGTCTACTTCGGCCGTTCATGGTGTTCGCCTTACACGTTTTGCGCATGTCTCGCGTTTGTCTCAGCATGCCGCTCCATTCTTCCTCAGATTGGATGCCGCCTTCAGATATTTTGCAAGCCCCGCGAAACGCGTTCCAGACTGCGAGTTTTGCTTCTGCAATCCGGCGTGTTATCTTGTCCGATGCTGTTCAAGCGCGGAGAATAAAATGATCGCTGCCTAGGTTTTACAACATGTTTTCTCACTCTGACACCTTGATATTCCGTACAACGTGAGATCAGAGAAAGTGTCTGCGCTGACACAATTCGCGATTCTCGTGGGGGACTCGGGATCTGTGATTACACTGCAGCGAAAATAATATGCGACCTCCGCCAGTGTTCGTCCCTTGATATCTTCTTTCTGCTAATCCAGCTCCTGTCCATGGCGTTGAAATCTCCTACAATAATGAGTGCATTTTCTTCATTATCGTTAGCGGCGCTTTCAGTAATCCGTAATTAGCTGACTTTTTGCCCTCGGGCAATGTTCTGAAAGGCGAAAATCTTCTGTAGCCTACCAATTCTAAATTAGGAGCTAGTGACGAAGTAACGAATAAAAACAAACTGAACACATATGTACATATATGCCCACAAAACAGCTACATTTTCGGAACTGTTTGCTGTGAGAACAAATATGAAATTTCAGCGCTTTAATGGGGGCAAACGTAATCTAAGAGACTGCGATGGAGGCTGCTAGTTGGTGAGGCAATTTTGAAAAAATTACAAGGGTTCAACGCTGCCGAGCCAAATATTCGCTGCGGGTGGCCGAGCGTTCTTCTCGTTTTCGTCTTCCTCAGCTCCCATATAGAGCCCCGCTTTAACCAAGCCGTATGAACGTGCCTTAGTGGCCTATAGAGGTAACGTGAATGCCAGGGTCCTAGCAGGCTGATTCTGAGATAACCGTCCCATGTCAAACGAGAGACCCAAGTTGGCATCTCCTACCAGTCCACGTGGGGTGTGACGTCACAACCTCACGTTGGTATTGCTTTCGCAAGAAAACCGAATTGCACCAAAAGGACGGGACAGGAGAAGAACACAGGACTAAAAGTAAGAAACGGACATTATACCATCAGTTTCAAAATTGAACCATCTTTAAAATGGTCGACTTGCTTATGGCTACCAACCAGATGCTTGTGTTGCTAACAGGGCGCACACATATGGCAGGTAGCAATCTACTGTTGGCTATGGCAACCCAAGTTGGCTGCAAATTGCGCGAAACTTCTCGAGCTGCAAGTTCGTGAGGTGCATTAGTGCTCTAGGCCAGGGCTCAGCTTCCTATTCAGGCTAACGCATCGCATTCTCTTCTGAACCAGGTCTATGGATTTCGTCTGAAAGTCCGAATTCCCTTGGGAAGCCTCTTTCTGAGGTAACCTCACAGAACGTTTATCTCGGGCAACATCATGCGAGAGCTAAAGCCCTTCTAGAAACTTGTTTCAGAGAACATCGCGCGTTCTCGAATAATGTCTTCGACAGCATAGTGTGTTTGAATATCAAGCTGATTGCTTCGTCAATAATTTTACTTATTTGAATTTGTGACGCTGGTAAAACGTTTTGCAAAATACTGATTCTGGAACAATTGAATGCAGTGCCCATCTTCTTTACAAAGATAAGCTGACATCTTCTGATTTTGAGTCGCGAATAAACAAACAATAACCGCTAAACGTGAGAAAAGTTTACTCTCTTAAAATGCCTTACTCAATTTCTCCGTAGCACTCCACTATGGCACGCTTTTCTCGCTTTTTAATTCCACCTTCTTCACTTCCCAACACGGCGCGGTTATGTGTTCACGGAAGGTGCGACAGAGACTGCGCCTTTACTTTCCTGTAAGTCAATTTCATTTAGTCGTTTTTAGGACGTCAGCACTGCTGCGCACGTTCAGCGAGTTTCTTAAGATACCAAAAGTACACAGCACTCCACTAAGGCAGCTTTTTATTTATTTATTTCCCTCCTTTCCGTCTCTCCTTACTTTTTCTCTTGATGACGTGTCTTAAGTGTCCACTGCGCGCTTTCATCACGGCATCCTAAGAAACACATTGATATGGATACCCCAAGACTACACTACTTATCGTCTCTAAGGAATAGAGAGAGAACTTTCATTGGTCCAACAGAGGGACTATCCCGCTCTTTGCGGGTTAGACCCGGAAGGTGGGACAGTCGCCTTAGTTGCAGGCCGGTAGTTCTTGGCCTCCGGCGGCATCTTCGGCCAGTCGAACAATTGGGGCGCTTGAGTCTCAGATTCGCAGAAGGGTCTTTCAGGCGTCTTTCTTTATATTTTTAGCCCTGCCTGGTGACTTCGAGCGTTCCAATATTATGTGATCGAGTGATCTCATTTTCTTACATAATGAACATAGGTCTGATCGTATTTCTGTCCATATATGGTTGACCAGAACTGGGTTCGGGTGTGTATTTGTCTGTAGCTTTCTCCTTGTGTTTGCTTCCTATTTGCTTAACGTGGAGTCTGGTTGTGGTAGGACCCTCCTGCTCAGTCTGTAGTGCGTTGTTATTTTGATTTAGTTTTTCATGCACTCTTGTTTGCATTGCTCTGGTGACACTCCTCCAGCCCGGTGTGTGATATCTCGGGCTAGTTTGTGTGCCGCCTCGTTTCCGGACATGCCTGCGTGGGCTGGCGTCCAAACAAGGGTGACGTCTCATTCTATTGGCTTTTGATCGAGGATTCCAGACACAGTCGTCGCTATAAATCCTGTGGTGTAGCTCCTGATTGCGCGTTTGCTGTCACTATGTATTTTGCCTCGTTCAGAGCAAGAGCCAGTGCTGCTGCAGCCTCTTCGGCTGTCTGTATCGATCTTGTTTTTATACAGATTGATGTAACCCTTTCTCGCTTGCCATCGACTACGAATACATTCATGTTTCCTTTGCCACAATATGAGCGTCTACATAGGCAATTCTACCTAGATTTTCTGCCTCGAATCTCCGTATCTGGGCTTTTGCCATTTTCTCTCGTCATTGCGTATTATATTCAAGTTGCATGTTCTTTGCTAATGGGGGGGATGTGGATCCATTTAATGTCCTCCCCTCTCATTTCCTATGCCTTGTCCCAGTATTCCTTCTGTTGTATACCTATTTTACCTATTTGCCTCAATATGTTCCTTCCACCTTTAGTTTTCTCTAGCCCTTTTTGTTGTGTAGCTTCAGTTCAGTCGTTCAGTCGTGTCCGACTCTTCGTGACCCTATAGACCATGTCACGCCACGCTTTCCGGTCTCTCACTATCTTTCTAACATCACATAACTTCATCTGCAGCGCCTCAAGGATGCCATCTAACCATCGCGTTCGCTGCCTTCCCCTTCTCCGGCGACCCTCAACCTTTCCCAACATCAAATCTTTCTCCAGCGACTCCTCTCTTCTCATCAGATGACCAAAGTATCTGAGCTTTAACTTTAGAATTTGACCCTCCAATGAGCAGTCAGGGTTTATGGTCGACAATATCGACTGATTTGATCTTCTGGCAGTCCAAGGAGCTCTCAAGAGTCTCCACCAGCACCACAATTCAAACGCGTCAATTCTTCGGCGGTCAGCCTTCTTCACAGTCCAACTCTCGCATCCATACATCCCAACTGGAAAGACCATAGCACGAGTTATGTGGATCTTGGTTGACAGACTAATGTCTCTGCTCTGCTCTTATTAGGCGGTCAAGTCTAACCATGGCTCTCTTTCCCAGAAGTAGGCGTCTCCTAATTTCATGGCTGCAGTCTCCTTCCGAGGTAATCTTGGAGCCCAAGAACAAAAAATCTGTCACAGCTACCACTTCTTGTCCATTGATGCTCCAGGACTTGATAGGGCAAGGCGCCATGATCTTTGTCTTTTTAATGTTCAGTTTAAGCCCAAACTTCTCACTCTCTTCTTGTACGCGCATCAGAAGTCTCTTGAGTTCCACTTCACTTTCTGCATTAAAGTGGTATCATCCGCATACCTAAGGTTGTTGATACATTTTCCAGAAATCTTCACTCCAGCTGAAGACTCGTCCAGACCGGCCTTCCTCATGATGCACTCTGCATATAGGTTAAATAGGCAGGGCGACAGTATGCAACCTTGCCTCACTCCTTTCTCAATCGGAAACCAATCAGTAAGACCATGCCCAGTTCTGACTGTGGCCTCTTGCCCTTCATACAGGTTCCTGAGGAGACAGATGAGGTGAATTGGAACTCCCATCTCTTGGAGAGCTTGCCACAATCTGCTGTGATCTACGCAGTCAAACGCTTTCGCATAATCAATAAAGCAGAAGTAGATGGGTTTCTGGAACTCTCTTGCTTTTTCCATGATCCAGCGAAGGTTGGCAATTTGTTCTCTAGTTCCTCTGCCCTTTGCGAAACCCAGCTTGCACGTCCGCTCCTATTTTCGGCGGATTGTACCCAACTTTGCGGAGACTGCTCGTCCACTCAAAAATCTTTTGAAGAACGACGCTCCATTTTGCCTGGACCAAGAACAATCCCAAGCCTTTTCTGCGCTCATTGCAGCGCTCACCAACCCGCCCGTCCTGGTACACCTCAATCCTTCGGCACCAACGGAGGTACGCATGACGCCAGTGGTCACGGTATTGGAGCCATACTCGCCCAACAGCAGATGGGTCGCACTCGCGTCATAGCTTATGCCAGTCGCCTCCTTTCTGCGGCTGAACAAAATTACTCGATCACAAAACGTGAGTGCTTAGCCCTCTTGTGGGCCATTACAAAGTTTCGCCCTTACTTGTTTCGCCGCCCGTTCTCCGTCATCACAGACCACCATGCCTTATGCTGGCTTTCTACGCTGAAGGACCCTACTGGTCGCGTAGCCCTCCGCCTTCAGGTATACACTTTTTCTGTTGTCCACAAGTGTGGACGGCTGCACGCTGACGCCGATTGCCTGTCCCGCAACCCGGTAGATCTCCCACCTGCGAGCAATTGCGACGATGACACATATGTGTTGGCTATCTCTTACTTTTCAAACATTCGCCACGAGCAGCGCTTAGATCCAAAGCTTTGCAGCATTATCACTCGCCTCAGCACTGATCACCTTGATTCTACCCTTGCTCTATTCGTGCTCCACAACGGCACCTTATACGGACGGAATATGCGACCAGATGGAGCCGAGCTTCTGCTCGTAGTCCCCGAACATCTGCATACTACCGCTCTTCAACAGCCGCACGACGCACCCACAGCGGGTCATCTTGGGGTATCTCGTACGTACGATAGCGTCCGCCGCCGCTTCTTTTGGCCAGGCCTCTATCGCTCTGTTCGTCGTTACGTGGCTTCTTCTGACCGGTGTCAGCGACGGAAGAAGCCCTCGGTTATGCCTGCTGGATCGCTGCGGCCGATCGACGTCCGAGTAGACCAGTTTTCCCGAGTTGGCCTTGACCTCCTCGGGTCTTTCCCACTTTCGGCGTCAGGGAATAAATAGATTACGGTGGCCACGGCTTATACTACACGCTACGCTGTCACCCGAGCGATACCCACCAGCTGTGCAACTGACGTGGTTGCGTTTCTTCTCCACGACGTCATCCTGCTCCATGGTGCTCCACGCCAGCTGCTCACTGACCGTGGCCGTTGCTCTCTTGCTCGAGTAGTCGACGAAATTCTTCGGTACTGCTCCATTAAGCACTATTTTATCCCCGCTTACCATCCACAAACGAACAGCTTCACCGAACGCCTCAACTGCACGCTCACGGACATGCTGTCAATGTATGTCTAGGATGATCACCGTGACTGGGATATTACTTTGCCGTTTGTAACGTTCGCATAAAATTCCTCTCGTCACTGCACAATGGGCTACTCACCGTTTTATCGTCTATACGGCCGCGACCCGCACCTTCCTTTTCACAGCGTACTGCCTCCCGCCGCTAACACCAGTTGCTACGTTCGTGACGCCATCTCCCGAGCTGACGCCGCCCGTGTTATTGCTCGTCGCCGACTGGCCTTCTCCCAAAATTCTTAAAAACGGCACCATGATTCTCGCCACCAGGATGTCCGCTACTCTCCGGGCTCTCTCGTCTTGATCTGGACTCCCGCTCGTAAGTTGGGGTGTGTGAGAAGCTCTTGCCACGCTACGCAGGACCCTACCACGTTTTACGGCCAGTCACTCCTGTGACATACGAGGTCGCCCCTGTACATCCGCCACAACAGTCCTCTATGCCACGCACCGAGATTGTTCATGTCACCAGAATGAAGCCGTACTACCCCTGCAGTAGTTCGTCCTAGTGCGCAAGGGGACTATGCTTTTCGTAGGGGGTAATGTGACATATATGCCCTGCATCGCTGGACGTCAAAGAAGACAACGATCAGCAACAGTGACACAGAAGAAGACTAAGTGGTAGCAACCTTTGGTGCTAGAAGAAGGTTGACGGTGCTTTGCTTCTGTGCTTTGTGTGCTGTGTCATCCTGGACTAACCTTCGTGCACTAACCTTGCCAGGTATCAATATCATTTGAGTTTTCAATATATATATATATATATATATATATATATATATATATATATATATATATATATATATATATTGTTAAGGGAAAGTACACAGCGGTAAGCGCTAGTTAACTGTCAGACGCTCTCCCACCAGAACGAACCCAGCTTAGCCCAAGCGTGGCGTTCTTCACAACACCACACAAGCACGTCGTCGTCATCTCGATACTGCGCACAGTAACAGAATTCCCCGCGCGGGAGAAGCACCGCCCAGGCGCTCCCTACACAGGAGAACTTGAATGGTACGGTTTAAGACGGGCCACATGCAGGAGTTCTGGATGAGGGGTTATGGAAGGATACTTGGGCTGTAGAGGGGCGATCTCACAAGTCACAGCGGTGACATGCTGCAGGACGCAGTAAGAGCCCACGTAACGAGACAGAAGTTCAGTTCCTCGCACATCCCCACACGGCGGGCCGGAAGCCAAAGAAGTACGAGAGAACCAGGAGGGTAGCGGACGTCTCGGTGAGGAAGGTCAGAACGACGCTTTTGAGAGCACTGAGACGCGCCAAGCCGGTCTTGGCCAATGTGGCGGGTGGCATCTGCGCGAGTGGTAGCATCCGAAGCGTAATTACAGGAAGAGCCGTCAAGAGGCAGCAAGGTGTCGAAGGGGAGTAGAGGGTCGCGGCCAAAAGTATATAATAGAGAGAGACTATTCGGCGATATCATGGCGTGAGGAGTTATAGGCGAACGTGAAGAAAGGTAAGGAGAGGTTCCAGTCACGATGGTGATCGGACACATACATAGACAGCATGTCGGTCAGTGTGCGATTACGGCGCTCAGTAAGACAGTACGTTTGCAGATGGTAGGCCGTGGTGAATTGTTGACGAGTAGCGCATGAGCGGAGAAGGTCATGAACCAATTTAGAAAGGAAACAGCGGCCACGGTCTGTGAGCAGTTGACGTGGAGCGCCATGAATTAAAATTACGTCATGCAGAAGAAAGTCGGCAACGTCGAAGGCGCCGCTAGTTTGAATAGCCCTGGTTACAGCACATCTGGTGGTATAATCAGTCGCCACAGCAATACTTTTGTTTCCAGAAGTCGACGTTGGAAAAGGGACCAGTTCGGAAGTTTTAATGCACGTGTTTTGATGTCTGCTTTTCGGTGATAGAGTTGTCTGCGGTATTGCTTTCATATTATACATTTCATATTTTCTTTATTAAAAGCCAGCTACGCATTAGCGCTTGTCCTGCCCGTTTTTATGATCCTGTGTGCTCGCGCTGCTACTTTCAAGGATAAGTTTGATTTACAGATTCCGACAGCACCTTCACAAACCCCTGTGTTATTATTTGCGGTATAAAAGCATAACAGGCACCTTTTTTCTAAGTAAAGAAAAAGTACACAAAATGTAGATTGAAAACTCTTACCAGTCCATTCGCCCGCGGCAAACGGTCTGCTCTCAGCCGTGGTTTGAGGGAATCAAATGCCCTGCAGCTGCCATGGATTTCCTAGTTGCAGAATAAGAAGAATATGCTTGCCAAGGTTGCTTCACGTCAGGCATATTACGCACAAGAAGGCACATTTTATAGTGAGCACTTTGCAATTAGAATAAAGACTACAAAGCTGTAAGGATATCATTTGAAGAAGCTTGACTTCTCAATCGTAAGAAAAAACAACTAATACTGTCGCATCGAATGGTTGGGCTGACGTCGGCTTTTTTAAATCTACCACTGCTGTGAGCCGTCTAGCAAAAGCCGAATTTGAATTCTCTGACAGCGTGATTTTCGTATTGTAGAAGTTCTCTTCTTTTGCTGAGAAAAAAATACACCTGAGCGTTTTTATGGCAAATGATGGATTGGAGGATTGTCTTGCTCTCTAATTAGCAATTGGCATTTATTGTCAAAAGTAAATCTTGCGCAATTTAGGAACATAACGTCAATTAAAAACTGCGAACGGATTTCCTGTGAACTTCAAGGTAGCTGCCGACAATATCTGGCTTCTGTCATCTGCCTCGGATATTTTATTTTTAGCCCTTGGGTACGACCAACTGGGGCATGCGGTATAATGCAAAACATGTTACACACCATATTTGGGCTGACTTCAGATATCATCCGATGAGTAAAATACAAAAATCACCAATGATTACACTGGCAATCAATATGACAAAAGCCTGACTGACAGCATTTTATCATTTTATAATTCCTGGAAAATCATTGATCCTTTGAATACAGGATAAAAGCTGGATTTTTATCTTTTTTATATATTCTATATGCGTTAGGAGGGGAAAACGTTGCTGAGTGAAATATTGTCCTTGAAGGTTGTGACGAAAGCACTCCGGCGATGTCTTATAACAACGAAGGAATGATATGGAGGGTACAACGAGCAAAGAAGTGGCATTTTCAAGCATGCCTAAGAACTAAAAGCCTGATTAAATTGCTGTGAAGCTTCACGAACAGAATATTATGCAGAAAAAAATGTAGGTTTATTACAACTTTTGGCCTGTTTCAAATTTTGAGAAAGGTACCTATTAAAAGGTGCTTCATTGATATACCTTTGTCGGTGTGCCGCTTTTTCAAAGCAAGATACGCACTTGACCGAATAATTTTAAGATTATATATTGCCGATGCTTCCAAGTTGCAGCCCGATTCAAGCAAAAGCTGCGTATCTAGAACTGTTACCGTAGCAGCAATTGCCTTAGAGAATCGTACTTCAGATTTTTCGTGGGTAAACAACGGGTGATGAACGACCGCTGACGAGGAATGGATCAACCACGATGCCAGCTTTGCAAAGCGATGGCAGCTTTGTGGGAGCACGTAAAACTTGGTCCGTCGTTAGATGTGTTGTGTACTGACAGAACCTATGTTGCGAAATCATCGGTATACCCTGGCCATTGTAGGACCACAGTTTCCCAATGTATTTCAGATATCAAAGAATTTGTTTTGTGCTGTCTGGGGTGCGGACAGTGAAGAGCATTTGAATCACGTTGGGATTTATGATGATGGGACTCAAGCGGCGGGACTGACACATGCTTTAGTGCGCTCGCCGTGGCCAGACTGAACTACCGTCTTGCGAATAGGCTTTACCAATCAAACATAATTAATTTTGACTAACACGCTCATATAATATTGAAAAACGTAGGTGCGCCAAAAGGACGGGATAAGAGAGGAACACAGGATAAACGCAGACTATCAACAGGTTTATTGCACCGACGCCTGCTTCCTTCAACACCAACGCGCATGAGCATGCGCATATAGCAGCATATTAGCGGTACTATTTCGTTGAAACATTTTTGTGTTCATCTTTTGTGGCAAGGCGTGGTCTCGCGTCAACATATTGTCACTAGGTGACAAGGCCGTAGACACCAAAAGAAGACACATACTTGATGGTACTGAAATTAACTCATTATTGGGCTGACTTGCGCCCGCAAAAGAACTAAGCAACTCGGTGACGCAGAACTAAGAATGCTCGTCGCACTCGTCAACGCTCAATTTAAAGGCTGCTCAGAACAATCTAGATAACGTCGCAAACTGCTACTAGCACAACCTGAAACATTGTAGAAACATAAGCAAATGATTGGAACCTTCGAGACAGATCTCGGCGCATCGTTCGCAACAAAGAAAATGATAACGCATCGTATCGCAAAAACGAGCATGAACATACACGGGATACAGAATTGATACCCGTGCCAGAATCACACTGATAACGCCGCATGCCTACGGCTGTTAAAAAGCAACAAATACAGATTTGAAGGTTTCGCGGCATTACTCCCCCCTTAAAAAAACATTGCCTCGATGTTCCAAAACTAAGCACTTAAACACTACAAAGTTTAAACACCACAGATTCCTTAACGCGCGTAAAATGGCTTCAGTCGTGCAACATGTAGAATTTCTTGGCGTGCGCGTCGCCGTTGTGATGCTGACGGTCCGTCGGGAATGACTTCATAGTCCAGCGGTCTGACGCGGCGAATGAGTTTGTACGGCCCACAGTATCGACGCAATAACTTTTCACTTAGTCCGCGGCGGCGAATTGCCAAACCCACACTTGGTCTCCTGGGTGGTATTCTGCGTGGCGTCGTCGTAAGTTGTATCGTCGGCTGTCGGTGCGCTGTTGGTCTTTAATACGCAGCCGTGCGAGGCGTCGGGCTTCCTCTGCACGCTGCAGGTAGGCGGTGACGTCAGAGTTGTCCTCGTTGGTTACGTGCGGCAGCATTGCGTCGAGCGTCGTCGTGGGCTCCCTACCGTACACAAGCTCGAACGGGGTCGCTCTGGTCGTCTCCAGGACTGCTGTGTTATACGCGAAGATCACGTACGGCAAGATGGCGTCCCAGGTCTTGTGTTCAGCGTCGACATACATGGCGATCATGTCCGCGATCGTTTTGTTCAGGCGCCCCGTAAGTCCACTGGTTGTTCGTCGATTCCTTGTGTGACTGTATTCCAGGATGGCTTGCGTCAGCTCTGCCGTAAACGCCGCTCCCTTGTCCGTGATGAGCACTTCTGGGTCGCTGTGTCGCAAGAAAATTTGCTCGACAAAAAATTTGGCAACTTCTGCCGCGGTACCATTGAGCAGTGCTTTTGCTTCGGCGTAACGGCTAAGGTAGTCAGTGGCCACGATGATCCACTTGTTACCCATACACGAAGCTGGAAAGGGGCCGAGGAGATCCATCCCAATTTGTTGAAAGGGCAGGTCTGGAGGCGGAATCAGGTTTAGTAGTCCTGCTGGTCTGATCGGCGGTGTCTTTCGTCGTTAGCACTCACGACATGTCTCCATGTGGTGGGCAACTTCGGCAGGCAGTCGCGGCAAGTACTACTTCTCCTGGATTCGACGCAACGTGCGTGCAAACCCTAGATGGCCTGCTGTGGGCTCATCATGCGACGCCTACAGAATTTCCTGCCGGGGGTTTTTAGGCACTTCAAGAAGCTGCGCGGTCCTGTTGGATGCCAAGGTCTTACCGAGGTGGCCACTGCTTTACGCGAACGATGATAATTGTCGCCTGAAGAAAGCAGGAGGGGAAGCGGTCTTTTCTTCTAAGTAATCGGCTAGCGCTTTCAGCTCAGGGTCTGATCGCTGTTCTGCGAAACTGTTGGCGCTTACCGGTCCCAAAAAGACGTCTTCGTCGTCTTCTTTCGCCGGCGCATCAACGGGGGCTCGTGACAAGTAGTCTGTATCGGAGTGCTTGCGGCCTGACTTGTAGACTACTGCGACGTCGAATTTTTGAAGACGTCGGCTCCATTTGCCAAGGCAGCCGGAGGGGTCCTTCAAATTTAACAACCAGCAGAGTACGTGGTGACCGCTCACCGCCTTGAACGGTCGGCCGTATATGTACGGGCAGAACTTTGAAGTGGCCCAGATGATCGCAAGGCACTCCTCCTCGGTGGTCGAGTAATTCGCTTCGGCTTTCGAGAGGGACCTGCTAGCGTAGGCGATTAATTTCTCCGGTCCGGCATCCTTCTGACTGAGAACGGCGCCTAGGCCCGGACTGCTCGAATCGGTATGTATCTCCGTCTCGGCGTTCTTATCAAAGTGGCCTAGCACAGGAGGAGACTGTAGGCGGGGCTTAAGTTCCTCGAAGGCTTCCGCTTGCGGTGCTTCCCATTGAAATGGTACGCCTGCCTTTGTAAACTGCGTCAATGGTTCGGCGAGGCGCGAAAAGTTCTTGACGAATCGTCGGTAATATGCGCACAGTCCGAGGAATCGGCGCAAAGCTTTCTTGTCACCTGGCTTTGGAAACTGTGTGATCGCAGCTGTTTTCTGTGGGTCAGGGTGAACGCCTTCCTTGCTGATAATATGACCAAGAAATAACATATCGTTATAGGCGAAGTCACATTTCTCTGCTTTCAACGTTAAACCTGACGACATGATTGCGTCAAGTACTGTTCGAAGCCTTCTCGAATGGTCTTCAAAGTTTGACGAGAACACAACGACGTCGTCTAAGTATATCAAACAAATCTGCTACTTTAAGCCCGCTAGGACAGTGTCCATTACTCGTTGGAATGTGGCTGGTACGGAGCATAAGCCAAATGGCATTACCTTGAATTCGAAGTGGCCGTCCGGTGTTATGAACGCCGTCTTCTGGCGGTCTCTTTCGTCGACTTCAATTTGCCAGTACCCGCTCTTCAGGTCCATCGAAGAGAAGTGCTTAGCGTTACAGAGCCGGTCCAGAGTGCCGCCGATGCGGGGAAGTGGCAGACGTCCTTCTTAGTTATGCCATTGAAGCGGCGGTAATCAATGCAGAAGCGAAGTGTGCTGTCTTTCTCCTTCAGGAAAACGACTGGTGCCACCCGGGGGCTATTGGATGGCTGGATCACGTCATCACGCAGCATTTCCTCAACTTGATCGCGTATGGCATGGCGTTCTCGCGGCAATACACGGTAGGGGCTTTGACGTAGTGGTTGAGCGTTTTCGTCCGTGATGATGCGATGCTTTGCCTACGGAGTTTGCCGCACCTTCGACGCTGAACAAAAGCACTCACTGTAGTTTTCAAGAAGAGTACGAATCCGGTCTTGTCTGTCTCTGGGGAGCGCCGGGTTAATGTTGAAATCGGGCTGCTTGGCTCGGTTGAGTGCATTGTCTTCAAGTTGGCTGGGAAGGGTGAAGACTTCCCGCGTGTTCGCTAGCTCGTCAAGGAAAGCAATCGTCATGCGGTATTCAGGTGTCGGTATTCGTCGGCGAAGTTCGTGACGAGCACATCAGCTTGTCCATGACGGAAACGGACAATGACTCTTGCGATGCCAAGGGCGATTTGAGTGACTGTCTACCTTTTTTTCTGCACCGCGCAAAATCACTGTTATATTTCACTGTTGAATTCTACTGACGGGTTATCTGCTACTGTCGCCTACCAATGAGAATAATATTTCCGCAGATGAATCTCCCCCTCCTGAATACTGCAGGATTAAGTGTGACGTGTACTCCACCCATTCTAACCTCCTGATATTTTGTGTTTTGTGCGCTGATAGTGACAACAAACTTTTAAGTGATAGATCTTACTTTCTTTGTTCAACATATTAGGATGCATTACCTAAGCGGAACACGTGTCGTTCTGTCTATATACCTTGCACCGCCATTACATCACGCGTGTGGAATCTTGTTTTGATATTTTGATGTTTATTTGTTGATAGTGGCTGGTCACATGTTCTTGGATTGTGCATGTACATAAGAAATGAGGACCGACAGCTTCTTTCTACATTCCTTGACAGAGCCCGGACTCCGGGCGAAACGTGGGACCAAAGTTAACTGTTTTTTCTACCGTGCGTCATCTCCTTTACGTTTATGCCCTACCGGACCCATTCGAGCTTCAACTCCCTCCCTATATATATATATATATATATATATATATATTATAAGGCCTCGCCTTAGAAAAACGGGTTCACGAGGCATGGTCTCTCCCGACGGGGGACAAATTCACTCTCTTAAAAACACCCATTTTTTGCGAATAAACAGAAAAGCATTCCATAAAAAAATTATCTGGGGCTTAGCTTGGTTAAGCCTGGTAGTTGCGAAAGCAAAGCCCTGTGGTTACGATTTGGTTCAGCTGGTGGTGTGACTGGAGGAGGTGCTTGGTTACACTCGTTTTACAAATGAAAGACAGACCGTGTTATTTTGGTTCAACTTTATTGAACCCGATAAAGACACCTCTCGAACTCATCAAGTCAGGGCTACTTCAATAGTTACTTCAGTAGCTTCGGCAGTAGAGGCTGCACGTTGTCGCCGAGTCGCCGAGCACGTTGTCGCCAAGCATACTAAACACGCCGCTTGGCCAGTCTTTCTCCACGCTCTTCATGGGTCTCCGCAGCTCGCTGTTGCTTCATCCGCTCATTTCGGCGAGTAGCCTTCGCGGTAGGGCGATAGGCGGCATTGCAACGTGTGGCTGAAGGCGCGCCCGCTTTACGCAGATGGCACTACATGGATGGGTGGATGGAATATAGGAGCGTCCCCTTTGAAACGGGGTGGTAGCAGTAGCTATCATGCTCATTTTTCTCCCTATATCTCAAATAATTATTTAGATTGGTTAACTAAACCATCATTCTATTTATTAAATTTTTGTTTCTACATTACTAACATTATATTACTTCTCTGCTTTTAAGCCACAAATATTCCAGTCGTTTTTTGCAAGTTTCCACCGCCGGTTTATTCACCCGGCCACTGGTATCTCTAAACTCCAGAGCTTCAGGAGCAGTGACTGCGCCTGAATCACCTTCCGGATGGATACCATTAAGGTCCAACCACATGGCAGCGTTTCTCCGGCGCCGCGTTGGCGTCCCGTCTACCGGTGTCGACGCTCGGCGCCGTGTGGAGAGGGCAGTCAAACACATGGGAGCGTACGAATCGGTGCCGCATCGGCGTCGGTCGGATGGCACGCAGTGTGTCCAGACTAGCTTTGCTTGAACGTTCCAAATGTCGTGTACCATGACATTTCTCAATTTTAATCAAAATAAGTTGTGTCAAACCATAAAAGACTTGGTCTGTTAAAGTAGCGACGTAAATAGTATATTGGATTGAGATGTACTCCCAAAAATGTTTCTTTGTCCACCTTCTGCCACAAGCTTGAGCAGGGCACTGAACTTAGGTGAGCAACATGAGTCACCTGACTGTGCAAGCGCGGTCTTTGGCGAGCGAGCGACGTCTCTTTTTGTGTTTTAAACACATCCGATGGATAGGAAGCTGAACCTCCTCCTGTTGAAAAAGAAGCTACTGCTTCTTATACTAAAAAGAAAACAACGGCAGTGTAGACGCTGGTGGGTGCGACCGGTGTTTCAGCACCGCAAGCGCGAAGGACTGTACCATACGGCGAGGAGAGTCTGATTTCATCACTTTTACTTCTTGTGTTCTTGGTGTTGTTGTTTTGCACGGAAAACGGGGTAGAAATGCCGTGCTGTTCCGTATTGACGACTGGCTTTATAGCTTAGCCAGTCGTGATGCAAAGTATACTTTGTAGCTTAGCTGTTTTGTGGACCCACAGGAGTGGTGTAGCTGACGTTCGGCGACCGATACGATATCGTATCCACGCTTTGTTTGCTGCGTTTCCAAGGAGGTGAAATTAAAAACGCTCGGGAATGAGACAATTAGAGAACTTTTTGTTTCTCAGTTTGTAAATATGTCAACTAACAGTTACTTTCTACATTTCACATTTGCTGCTGTGTTGTTATTGCAGATGCTATGGATGAGAGAAGGGGACCATGACTTTTTCTATAAGTATTACAGAATGTCGCCTGGAATGTTTGATCACCTCCTATCGTTCGTTGCTGACGACCTCACTCGACAGTATGTCGTAAGGGAGCCCCTTGAGCCAGGTGAACGGCTTGCTATAGCCTTGAGGTTAGTAAGCTTCAAGAAATTCCTGTTTACATTTGTACAACTTGCATACACTGTAAGATGAATTTAATAACTATATTTAATCTCAGTTCGGTTCAAATGGTGTAAATAGAGATTTCGCTTTGTTTTATGGTAAATATGAGACTAAAACAAGCAACGCAGATATTTATGCAGGCTTCTTTCAGATATGCCTTACTGTGAGGATCAAAACCTGTCATGTAACCTGCAAATGTTGCGTTTTCAATGTGCAACATGCATAGGGTGATTTATCTTTATCGACTAGCTACTTCATGAATATGCCAAGCCAGACTACCTGCAAGAACATGCTTATACAGAAGCACTATTCCCTAAGTATTTACATCAAAACAAGTTGGCTGCAGCCTTTGCACAGAAACTATATGGCACCATACAGAGCACCATAAAAATAATTTGAATAAGAGGGCAGCATTCTGACATATCTTAATAGACTGCTGTAGTAACATCAGAAACTTTATATAAATGTGCTGGAGGAAAGCTCATTGGGGCTTTTAACTAGCACTTCACAAGGGCACTGCAAAGAAAGCATGAGAATTCATATTCTGAAACATGTCCTTTTTTTTCAGCTACTTAGCAACCGGTAAAGACATAAAATATATTGCCCTGGCTTACAGGGTGGGGATTGAGACGGCACGTGTCACCATCCACCTGTGTTGCAGAGTGATCTGGGCAAGGCTGAAGGATCACTTCATGAGGGTTACAGTCATTTTAGCATCATCAAGCCTCTTTATTAAATTAAAGATGCTGTTATAAAGTCTTATTAGTGACAGCTGTCCAGCAGCATCAAACTTGTTTAGTAGACCTGTTATTATCACAGCTTATTAACAAGATATCATAATATCATTATACATACTAGCAGTACAAGCACTCTTGTGCTCATGGTAAGCTCAAGTACAAGCTTAGTGTCTTGTTAGCATTTCAATTGTAATACTGCAAGATATAGCTGCGATGCCCTGCCTAGAAAACAGTCATGTAAACTAATTATTTCTACTGTGATTTATAACTGTCGCTAACAAGGACTGCATTGTTGTTTGCAATTTCACAGGTTCCATCAGAGGCCGAGTGGATGGTGATTGCCGAGGATTACCAGAAAAGGTGGCAATTCCCAAATTGCTTAGGTGCCGTCGATGGCAAGCATGTTGCCATCACGGCCCCCTCAAACTCTGGGAGCTTCTATTTCAACTATAAGGTAAAACTTTTTAAAGGATGGTTTAGGTTCTTGCACTTCCCTATCATATTTCCCATACTTAATGTTATCAAATATTCATTTGCTATTGCTTGTTAGATGCCACATAGTTTATATAGGTAGTATAGGTCATTCCCTAACTTGCAAAAGTAATTAAAATAGATGTGTGGTGTCAACAGGCCAAATAGTTTCTTTTGGTATGAACATGATTATTGCATTGCCATATTTAGAGCATTTTATAAGGCAATAGATGTCAAGGCTATAACTTGTAAGAAAGCTGCACTACAGTAAATATTCTTGCCTTGCTGGAAACACCACATGTAGCCTGCCGGTTTGAACTGTTGATCACAAGACTACTTTTTAATACCGTCATCCTCAGTGCCATAGAGCTCTCGCTACTCAGCCACCACTTTGTGCAGCCCTTGTGTCTCAAGTGTTTTCATATTTTGGATTTTTCTAATTGTGCTTACAGGATTTACAGTATTATTGTTATAAATTTTGTTTGCAAATTATTGTACACTTCTCATGTGCATGCATGATCTACTATGACTTCATTAAAGCCTAAGTTTGTGTATTAATGCAGTGCAACTAATTAATTAAAGAATTCGATCACCAATGTGCAGCTCATGTGTTTGTGCTAACTCTATTTTTCTGAATTTCAGCACACATTCTCTATCGTACTGATGATGGCCATTGTAGCCAGTGACTACAAGTACATTTTGATTGATGTCGGTGCTGAGGGCCCAAAGAGCGATGGACATAACATCCTGTGTCCTGAAACAAGCAGATTTTGGAAAAGCACTTGTCGCTGGGCAACTTGGCATTCCACTGGCTACCCAGCTATCCGGAACACGGACGACTGCTCTATATGCCTTTGTTGGGGACGAGGTATTTCAACTACGGAAAGACTTTATGCGGCCATTTCCCTCTGAACACCTTCAAGACGAGAGGAGGGTGTTCAACTATAGATGGAGTAGAGCACGGTACGCTATGGCTCCTTTGCTTTGAATGGTGTCAGTTGAATATGCTCTACATAGATTTAATTGCACATGTCGAGAAAAAGCATAAATAGTTTGTTTCTTTCTGAATCAGTCTGAAAGGCAGCGTTGTGAGGGTATGAGTCTGTTGCTGTAATATATATATATATATATATATATATATATATATATATATATATATATATATATATATATATATATATATATATATATATATTGTGAGCCTTCTGTGGACCTTCTTTCATTTGTACATGCCATGATCTTCTTTCATTTGTACATACCATTATCATCGTCCCGCGGCGCCGGCCCCGGCGCGCGCCAGGGTTCGTGCTCGGAATAAAATGCTAGACAAGGCTTCGCTGTCCTTGCCGTCACAACCTCGCCGTCTCGACCTAGACTTCTTTTACAATATATATATTGTAGTGTGGTAATTTTCGTCTTCATAGCCACTGCCATGCATCGCGTGCTGGCGCGCTCGAGGAAGAAGCTATTGGTCGCTGTCTTGCTGATTCGCCATCACGCCTGATGCTCCGCTGCCAGTTCCTCCTGAGCGGCTATATCAATCTGAATAAACACACCCCTACAATTGGTGCAGGTGCTGCTGGGTACGTTCCCATCCACCCTGGAACTTAGAAGCCGCACATTGATCTCTGCTTCCACCATGCCGGACGAGACCACCTCGACATCGCCGCCCATACCAACCACGGTACTGTGTTCTGGCGTTCTACGGCAGCGTGATCCATGCCTCTTCAGTGCCACGGCTGACCAAGACGTCGACGACTGGTTGTCGGCGTATGAACGTGTCAGCAGTTACAACAGATGGGACGACAATATCAAGCTAAGTAACGTAATCGTTTATCTGACCGACGTGGTGAACCTCTGGTTTCGCAACCATGAGGCAGACCTGCCATCTTGGTCTGCATTTAAGAATAATTTTGCGGAAGTGTTTGGCCGCCCTGCAGTTCGCAAGCTCCGAGCAGAACAATGCTTGCGTGAGCGCACTCAGCATTCCGAAGAGTCATTCACAAGTTATATAGAGGACATCGTTGACCTGTGCAAACTCGTCGACCCACTAATGTCCGAAGCGGCTAAGATCGGACACATCTTGGAAGGTATCTCCGAGGACGCGTGTCAGATGCTCTGGGTGAAAAATCCTGCCTCCGTCAGTGACGTGATTAAACTTTGCCAGAGCTACGACGAGCTTCGAAAGCAGCGCGCTTTTACCCGGCGGTCCGGTGTTAGAGACGACACCATCTCTACACTAGCACTGGGTGGTTCTACTTCATCAGAGGACATCCCTTTGATTCAACAGATCAAAGCCTTCGTTCGCGAAGAGGTCGCCCGCCAGCTATCCCTGGTCCCTCAATTACGAGACACTGGTCGCCTTGTTCCTGACTTGGCTCCATCCTTGGCCCCTACCATACGGCGTGTCGTGCAAGACCATATCGCTGATGTCCTTCCGCCCAGCCCCGTGGTGCCGCCCAGCCCTGTGCAGGTGCAAGTAATGGCAGCATTCACGTACGCCCAAGTTACAGCGAGGCCGCTAATGCCAACCGCGCCTGTTTCCTAACAGGCCACCCTTTCCAACCATCCTTCGCCTTTGCCTGAGTCGGCGTTCCATGTCCCTATTCCAAGGCCATCGCCCTACCATGCCAACGCCCTACGAACCCTTGGCGCACCGCAGACAGCCGGCCAGTCTGCTACTCTTGCAGGCTGCCGGGCCATGTAGCCCGTCTTTGCCGCCAACGCCTTCAACCTTCTCGCCCTGACCCCTGGAACTACTCGTACGATGCCGACCAGCCCTCGCCGAGAACTCAACCCGGTTCCGACTTCGTTTCTCGGGACAAACAAACGTATACCTCTCGCCGATCATCTCCCCCTCGTCGCCGTTCACCATCACCGCTTCCCCGACGTTCTACCGGCGCTGTTGAGGGAAACTAACAGTCGCAGTTCCCGGGGCAAGAACTGCGCTTGGTTCCAACTCTTTCAAGTCCTCCGTCTTCTCCCGCTAACATTATACAAGTGTTCGTCGACGGTGTCGCAATATACTCGCTCTTGTTGACACGGGCGCTGCCGTATCCGTCAACAGTGAATCTCTTTGCCGTCGTCTTCGCAAGATGACCACCGCACTACCCGACTTTTCGCTTCGCACCGCTTCATCCAAGCGTATTCATCCCTCAGCAGCGTGCACGGCCCGTGTTCTCATCGAAGAGGTCTTATACACCATCGAGTTTATTGCACTGGCTCACTGCTCACACGACATCATCCTGGGCTACGATTTCCTTTCCACTCATCGTGCCGTTATCGACTGCACCCGCGCGGAAGTTGCCTTTTTTCCTGTGTGTGATACTGTCTTGTGTGACGTCCCTACCCGGTCTGTAAAACTCCTTGTCGCCAATGACACAGACATTCCTCCATTTTCTGCTGCCCTCGTTCCACTCTCCTGTGAAAGTGTTACTACTTCTACTGTCTTCTTCACACCGTCCGACGCCGCTTCATGCCATCCGTGCCTCCTGCTTCCATTTGCTGTTCTCAAGTTCGAAGAAGGTCTTAGTGCAATGTACGTATCGAATCCATTTTCGCGCCCATCCGTCCTGCTAAGCGGCGAGTGTCTCGGTGGTATTAAAGAACTTGATCCTGCGCGTGTAAATACTCTTCCTGACACGCTTACTTCAGTAGACGTTAATGTTCTCAGCTCTTGCAATATAGCGACCGCTTCGACACTACCCGATGTTCTTCAACAAGCTATTGACGCAGATCTTCCACCCGCGCAACGCGATCAACTCTCTGCCCTTCTACACAGCTTCACTTCTGCCTTCAACCTTCAACCTTCCTCACACTGCTCTGGGTCGCACGTCTGTCGTTACGCACACAATCGACACTGGTACAAACGCACCTTTACGACAGCGTCCTTACCGCATGTCGGCCTCTGAGCGCCAAGTCATTGCTGATAACGTGGACGATATGCTTCGCCGTGGCGTCATACAGCCATCAAACAGTCCATGGGCTTCTCCGGTTGTTTTGGTCACCAAGAAGATGGTTCCATCCGGTTTTGCATCGATTACCGTAGGCTAAACAAGATCACGCGCAAAGACGTCTATCCTCTGCCACGAATCGACGACGCCTTGGACTGTTTACAGGGAGCCGAGTATTTCTCCTCTTTGGATTTGAGCTCTGGCTACTGGCAGGTGCCGATGGCTGACGATTACCGCTCGAAAACTGCCTTTATAACACCTGAAGGCTTATACGAGTTCAACGTTATGCCCTTTGGCCTTTGCAATGCTCCGGCTACTTTCGAGCGCCTGATGGACACTGTTCTTCATGGACTCAAGTGGCAGACCTGTCTTTGTTATCTGGATGACATCGTAGTTTTTCTACCGACTTTTCTTCTCATCTTCTCGGCCTAAAGGATGTCCTCACGCGTCTCGCCGACGCTGGGCTTCAGTTAAATTTGAAGAAGTGCCGCTTTGCCGCTCGAAAACTCACAATTTTAGGCCACGTAGTTTCTAAGGACGGCATTATCCCCGACCCCACCAAACTTCGCGCAGTTGCAGAGTTTCCGAAGCCAAGCTCCCTGAAGCAGCTTCGGAGCTTTATCGGCCTCTGCTCCTACTTTCGACGTTTCATCTTGAACTTCGCCCCTATCATCGCTCTTCTGACCCAGCTCTTTGCCGGCAGCTCCGACCTTTCAGCCTGGAGTCCGGCCTGCGATAAAGCCTTCGACACTTTACGCCGCCTTTTGGTTTCGCCTCCCATTCTACGCCACTTTGATCCGACTGCGCCTACGGAGATTCACACTGACGCCAGCGGTATTGGGCTTGGTGCCGTCCTTACCCAACGTAGGCCTGGTTACAGCGAGTATGTTGTGGCATACGCCAGCCGAACATTGACGAAAGCAGAGTCCAATTAATCAGTCACAGAAAGGGAATGTTTGGCCATTATTTGGGCCATCGGGAAATTTCGTCCCTATGTGTATGGCCGACCGTTCTATGTTGTGACTGATCACCACGCTTTGTGCTGGCTGGCCTCTCTGAAAGACCCATTCGGTCGCCTTGCTCGCTGGGCTCTCCGTCTCCAGGAGTATTACATCCATGTTATTTATCGATCAGGTCTGAACCATACGGACGCGGATGCTCTTTCCCGTTCGCCATTGCCTAGTGATACCTCGTCTGAGCATGTCTGTGCTTACGATTTGTCGACTCTTTCCACTGTCGAATGGTTACCGAGCACAGAAATGACCCGTGGATCTGTACACTTTTGCATTTTCTTTCAAGTCCTACTCCCGGTCATTCATCCAAAGCGCTCGTCCGGCAAGCCCACCACTTTTCCATTCGTGAGGGTCTTCTCTATCGCCGAAATTGTTTGCTTGATGGACGAAAGTGGCTTCTAGTCATCCCGCGTCATCTCCGTGCCGACATTTGTGCTGCGTACCATGGTGACCCACAGTGTGCCCACGGTGGCGTATTGAAAACTTACACGCGCCTACGTCTGCGATTTTATTGGCGTCGAATGTACCGCTTTGTACAACATTTTGTGCGCGCTCGCGAATCTTGCCTACGCCGAAAAACTCCACAGAAGTCCCCTGTTTCGTTACAGCCGTTACCCTGTTCTGCTCGTCCGTTTGACCGCGTTGGCATAGATCTCTATGGCCCTCTTCCTACTACTTCCACTGGAAACCGGTGGATTATCGTGGCAGTAGACCATCTTACTCGCTACACTGAAACATCACCGTTACCCTCTGCCTCCGCAAGAGACGTTGCTTTGTTCCTTCTCAACAACTTGATTCTTCGCCACGGGACTCCGAAGGAACTGCTCAGTGACCGCGGACGCGTTTTCTTGTCCGAAGCTCTTGATGCACTACTGAAAGAATGCCGCATCATTCACCGCACCACAACTTCTTACCACCTTCAGACGAATGGCCTGACCGAGCGCTTCAACCGTGCTCTGAGTGACATGCTGGCCATGTACGTCAACGACGCTCATTCCAACTGGGACCAAGTTCTTCCCTTCGTAACCTACGCGTACAATACTGCGATACAGACCACTACTGGATTCTCTCCCTTCTTTCTTCTTTACGGACGCGAGCCAACCTGTACAATGAACGCGCTCTTTACGACGCCACTCTCAGACGCCGCCCAGTACGCAGAAGAATGCCGTCAGCTCGCCCGTACTTTTCCTTATCAATGCCTGTTGTGTCGGCGTATATTGAGTGCAGAAGTTCCAGCCTTCGTTTCTGGGGCCTTATCTGTAGCGGTTCGAGTTCTGTGTGTTTCTTTATCTGTGTTATGCTGGCATGTCTGGAATACTGCCTTGATATAAATCTGGCTGCACTGTTTTGTATAACTACTAATTTATCAATCAGGTACCCCTGATGCGGATCCCATGCTGCAGATGCATATTCCAGTTGAGGCATTACCAGTGACTTGTAGGCAGTACTTTTAAGAATCTGAGGAGCAGTTCCAAGGGCCCGTATGAGTAGGTTGAGCATTTTCCCAGCTTTTTTGACGTTCATATCAATATGATTTGAAAAGGACAGATCAGCAGTTAGTAGGACTCCTAGATATTTCACTTCATTTGCCGTGCTGAGAGTGGTATTACCTAGTTTGTAGGTAGTTTCATTAGGAAGCTTAGACTTAGTAAATGTTACCTGGTAACATTTGTTGGTGTTCAGGCCAAGTTGCCAGGTTTGGCACCAGGAGGCTATGCTGTTCAGGTCCTGCTGCAGGGCATCTACATCTTGTACATTACGGATTGGTCTATAAACAACGCAGTCATCTGCGAATGATCTTATTTGTGAAGATATGTTTGAAAAGATATCATTGATATAAACAAGGAAGAGTAGCGGTCCCAGCACCGAGCCCTGCGGCACTCCCGAAGTGACTTCAACAAAGCTAGAATTTTCGCCTCCAATTACCACGCATTGTACTCTGTCGCTCAGGTAGTCTTCGATTACTTTCACAACTTTATCATCCAAGTTAAGAGTTCTCATTTTATACTTTAGTAGTTCATGTGAGACGGAATCAAATGCTTTGCGATAGTCGAGAAAAACTGCATCGGTACGGAACCTTTTTTCAGCAGTATCCGCTAGCTCATGAAAAAGTTCAACCAGCTGAGTGGTGCAGGACACACCTTTGCGGAAACCATGCTGGTTGGGAAAGAAAAAGCTGCTTTGTTCTAAATGTCTAATTATATTGCTCTATAGTAAGTGCTCGAACACTTTACAACATACGGAGCACAGTGAAATTGGTCTATAGTTGTTCACAGAGAATTTGGAACCGCTTTAAAAACTGGTACGACATAAGCTTTTTTCTGGTCTTTGGGTATTAGGCTGCATTCGAGCGTTTTGCGAAACATTACTTGTAAGTACTGAGATACACTGAAAGAACAGGCTTTGAGTACTCTAGGAGAGATTCCGTCTGGACCAGTTGCTTTGGTTTCATCAATGGAGTTTAGGCACTTCCTGATACCCTCAGCGGTGATTGTTATTGAAGGCATTACGTTTTGCACTCTAGAAGTAGTGCCGGGTAAAGTACCTATTTTGTTCTTTTTTAGAAATACTGACTTAAAGTAGATTATTAAAACAGTCAGCTTTAGCGTTATTCTCAGATATATGGTTTCCATCGTAAAGAATACTCGGAATACCTGTTCTCTCCTTGCGTGTCTTTCTTAGGTAGCTCCAAAATGCCTTGGTATTACTGTTAATAGATTCAGCGAGTCCAGAGAATTAAATCTCCTTGGCGGTAGCTATAGCTGCGGTATAAGCTGTATGTAGTTCCTTTAGATGGCGCCCAAGTTCGCTTGAAGGATTCTTTTTGTATTTTTGGTAAGCACGGGTCCTTTGTTTTATCTTCCGTTTGACCTCGTAAGTCATCCACGGTTTGTCTACTTCAGGTTTGTCTGAGATTTGTTTGAAAGGAACGTGTTTTTCGATCAGTGATGACAGCACTGTTTTCAAGGAAGTCCACAGAAGTTCTGCGCTCTCAGGCGAATGTTCTGTAAAAGCCTGAAAAGCTGCCTCTAAACCCAGACTGATTTCATTAAAATTCGCCCTGGAATAGTCATAAACCTTCCGTACTTCATGGGTAGGAGGAATAAGGTGTGGCAGAGTAAGCATTGCGGCTACAATTTTATGATCACTGATTCCAGGTAAAACATAAACGTCATGAACAACATTCGGGTCACTGCAAAATAAATAGTTGGGTGGTATTTCCACGCGTAGGGTTCACAACATATTGCTCAAACCCATACTTGGAAATCATATCAATAAATGCTGTACAAGTTCCGTCTGAATGCATGCTGTCACCCCAGTTCAAGTTTGGAAAGTTGAAATCTCCTGCTAACACAATACGTTCATCTGGAAGCGAAGCCAACGTGTCATCGAGAGAAGAGATAACTTGCGGTCGTGTGCTTGCTGGGCGCTACACGAAGCCAAACGCTATCGTTCCTTTATCAGAAGTGGTGAGCCTGCACCAGACTGATTCGTGATCATTGATTTCCATGTCAATTACAGTACAATGCAAGAATTCTTTAGCTAAGATATACACTCCACCGCCTCTCGAATTCCTGTCTTTTCTAAATACCTGGTATGCCGAAGGAAATACTTCGCTGTCCCTTACTGAGTCGTCTAGCCAGGCTTCTGTTGCAAAATCGATGTACGGATTAAACATCTGGAGCAGGCCATAGAATTCATCAATTTTATTCTTAATGCTTTGACAGTTTATTAAGAGAACAGGGCACTTCGAGTGTTTAGGTTTCCCGATGCTTAAGAGTGGTCATTTTTTATCTAGTTTAGTTACCTCTTGGGTAAGATCGTCCCACACGAAAACTTCTCCATTTATGATAAGTTTGTCGTATGTTAGGGCCACATTACCGTTAAGTTTTCTTGGCTTACCAACAGCCCATAGCTTTTGCCGAATTTCTCTGACACGCCGAGAGTAGTCCCTTGAGATTGCAAAGTTCAACCCTTTTAGTTTATTGCCATTGCTGAGGACCGACCGGATGTCCTTATATGATGCAAAATTTACAATAATCGGTCTTTTACGCTCAAAAGTGTGTTTGCCTATCCTGTGGGCCCTCTGGATTTCCCCTATTGTTACCTTTAACGTGTCCTGACAGAGCGCCCTAACAAGGTTCTCAGAAGTTTCCCAGCTTTCACGGGGCTCAGCATCTTCAAATCCGTGAAAAATTAAATTCATTCTTCAACTGTTATTTTCTAAATAGCCTATTTTTTTGGCTGTTACATCGACTTTTTCAGAATGACTTTGAAATCCGCATTGCGCTGTTGCAGTCTCATGTTCTTTACTTTCAAGAACGGCCATCCTCGACTCGAGCGATTCTATGCGTATTCTGAAATCACTCACTAGATTTTCCAGCTTAGTTTGTCTTTCCACAATGTCACTTAGTCTGTTAAGAATTGCTGTCTGACCCTCTTGCAGACTACGAAGAATAGTAGCCGTTTCGGCGCCAGGACCGGGGTTTTTTTCAATATCACCAGACAATAACAACAATTTGGCGAAGAACGCCTTCGCTGACAGGACTAGTTCACACATCCTTTGTGGGAAAGGCAGCAGCAGCAAAAAGCGATCATCGCTTCTATAGCAAGGAAAGTCGGGAATTACCTCCAGTATGCAAAAATGCCTGATTAGAAGCATGTTCACGCTGTCGCCGCTGCCTTTCCCACTGAAGGCAAAATGGTACAGATGAGGCCTTTAATACTGAAAATCTTGAAGGTCATGTGATGTTCCTGAGGGCACGTGATGTCGGTTATTACGCCAGCGATCCTGCACGTTGTAGCGAAGATCTGGCAGGCGGTAGTTCTGGTCAGTCCATCGGTAATTATCTTGAAGGGGGTGTGTCCTTGTCTCCCAGAGCATGCTCTTGACACAGTCAACGATGACAGTGGATGAGCCAGAGCCCAGATACTTCCAACTAGAACCAACGCATGCCCGGAACTATTCGTGCCAAGCTGCTGATGCCAAGAATGTGTTCCTGGCCTACTTCTGCAGCAATGCTGGTGAGCTGCCCTTGCAGTGGAGCCAGCCTGGTGTCACCAAGGCAGCTTGCCTGAAGCGCCTTAAAGACCAGCAACTTCGACACTTGTATTTACTTTTTTTTTGAAGGAAATGCTTTCAGTGTATACATCTCTGTTATCAATTTATAAGTGTATAACTTGTTGTGTACAAGCCGTACATTTGTTTTGGAAAGCGAGGGAAATGCTTTCAGTGTACACACCTTTTATCTAAGTAATACGTGCCAGGTTGTCGGCGTGTACTGTTGCTGCTTTGTAGGGGACGAGGACTTTTGTCAAGCTGCTATTGCTGCTTTTTGCCTCACCTCCCCAATCTTTGATGGTAATAAATGGAAATATATATGAAGGAAAGAAGCCAACAGTCGGCGAGGCCAAGGAAAGCATTGGGGATTGTACTTTGTCTTTTTTTTTATTTTTACTTCGATAATCACATAAATTAGTAATGTAATCTGTTCAGAGGAAAGGCAATTAAACACAAAGTAGCAGAAAAAATAACGTGCCGATGGCGGGATCCGAGCCCACGACCTCCGAATATCGCGTCCGGTGCTCTTCCAACTGAGCTACATCGGCCGCTGTCCCTCCTGCTACTTTCTTGGGTATTAATGTTGTCTGTATACGAACCTTGAGAGTGTTCACCAGCGCCACCCTCAACCAAAGCGGCGGACGTGGAACGTCCTGTGTTACCGCCAGCGTCACGTAGAACGTGATCAAGAACGAGGGCGGAAGCTGTGCTAGAACCCCCTTACGCTACCTATGGCTTCAAGACTGCCAGAACCGCGACCCCCGTAAGCTACAAGCAGATCAATGAAGGGGAAATAGGGGTGCTCGTTATAATACATGAAGGAAAGAAGCCAACAGTCGGCGAGGCCAAGGAAAGCATTGGGGATTGTACTTTGTCTTTTTTTTACTTCGATAATCACATAAATTAGTAATGTAATCTGTTCAGAGGAAAGGCAATTAAACACAAAGTAGCAGAAAAAATAACGTGCCGATGGTGGGATCCGAGCCCACGACCTCCGAATATCGCGTCCGGTGCTCTTCCAACTGAGCTACATCGGCCGCTGTCCCTCCTGCTACTTTCTTGGGTATTAATGTTGTCTGTATACGAACCTTGAGAGTGTTCACCAGCGCCACCCTCAACCAAAGCGGCGGACGTGGAACGTCCTGTGTTACCGCCAGCGTCACGTAGAACGTGATCAAGAGCGAGGGCGGAAGCTGTGCTAGAACCCTTTACGCTGCCTATGGCTTCAAGACTGCCAGAACCGAGACCCCCGTAAGCTACAAGCAGATCAATGAAGGGGAAATAGGGGTGCTCGTTATAATACATGAAGGAAAGAAGCCAACAGTCGGCGAGGCCAAGGAAAGCATTGGGGATTGTACTTTGTCTTTTTTTTTTTTACTTCGATAATCACATAAATTAGTAATGTAATCTGTTCAGAGGAAAGGCAATTAAACACAAAGTAGAAGAAAAAACAACGTGCCGATGGTGGGATCCGAACCCACGACCTCCGAATATCGCGTCCGGTGCTCTTCCAACTGAGCTACATCGGCCGCTGTCCCTCCTGCTACTTTCTTAGGTATTAATGTTGTCTGTATACGAACCTTGAGAGTGTTCACCAGCGCCACCCTCAACCAAAGCGGCGGACGTGGAACGTCCTGTGTTACCGCCAGCGTCACGTAGAACGTGATCAAGAGCGAGGGCGGAAGCTGTGCTAGAACCCTTTACGCTACCTATGGCTTCAAGACTGCCAGAACCGAGACCCCCGTAAGCTACAAGCAGATCAATGAAGGGGAAATAGGGGTGCTCGTTATAATACATGAAGGAAAGAAGCCAACAGTCGGCGAGGCCAAGGAAAGCATTGGGATTTGTACTTTGTCTTTTTTTTTACTTCGATAATCACATAAATTAGTAATGTAATCGGTTCAGAGGAAAGGCAATTAAACACAAAGTAGAAGAAAAAAACAACGTGCCGATGGTGGGATCCGAACCCATGACCTCCGAATATCGCGTCCGGTGCTCTTCCAACTGAGCTACATCGGCCGCTGTCCCTCCTGCTACTTTCTTGGGTATTAATGTTGTCTGTATACGAACCTTGAGAGTGTTCACCAGCGCCACACTCAACCAAAGCGGCGGACGTGGAACGTCCTGTGTTACCGCCAGCGTCACGTAGAACGTGATCAAGAGCGAGGGCGGAAGCTGTGCTAGAACCCTCTTACGCTACCTATGGCTTCAAGACTGCCAGAACCGAGACCCCCGCAAGCTACAAGCATACAAATGATATATATATATATATATATATATATATATATATATATATATTTATATATATTTATATATATATATATATATATATATATATATATATATATATATATATATATATATATATATATATATATATTATATATATATTAATCGCGTATATCCCGCGAGAAATGGTCCTACGAATAACTCTTACTTTGCGACATTTAGTGTCTCAAAATATGTCGGAACTGCGACAGTTTGTAATACTTAAATAAAAAAAAAACGTTTACAGTGCAATCAATAGCCTTCGTCTGTTATTGCTTGCTATGGCGGGATCGACACTGTACACTCTATTCAGTAAACATCCGCGCATGTCAAATATCTTCAAATATTAAAGATAAATAGCAAGCGCGAAACAGAACTACGTTAAGAGCGCGGCTACATAACGAAGCGTGCTCTCCAGTCTCGCTGGTGTCGCACGGTGCGAAGGCGAGCCGAGCGTTCAAGAGTGGTCGATCGCAGCGCCGCCGCTGCAGAGGACACGGCATTCGTCAGGCTGACAGGCGCGGTCGCGCCACTGGAAAATATTCTAGTTCACTGTAACTAGATCGTGTCGCTCACAGAAATCTAGCATTAGCTTCCCGTTACAATCCGTGTATCCATCCAGATCGTCGATTTGGCCGTTCATGTCCCCCAGCAGAATAATATTGGCCCCGTCACCAAACTGGCTTATATAGTCACTGAGACATTCAACAAGGTCCTTGTTTTCTTGCCTGCATTGGTGTCCTGTTCCTAAATAAACTGCCCCTAGCCATGTCCTTATTCCGGCAATTTATCCTGATACCCATATATGTTCTTTTCCTGATGATTTAATTCTTTACCAATTTGTTCCATGGTGTATCAACATATCCTACCCCTCCACCCTTTTTTTCCGTTTTCGTTCTGTTGCATCTATCCCAGACGTAGCCTTCTATAAACGGCGGATCTTCTAGATCCCTGAGATGAGTCTCGCAAAGAGCGTACACACCTACTTTGTCATCCCTCAACTGCTGTTCTATCTCTAGCCATTTCGCTCTTTTTCTACCTCCTTGCATGTTTATGTAGCTGATCCTAGTGTTAAATTCCTTTTTTGTACTTTTCTTTCTCAACCTCCTCCTTGCCATATTTTGGGGCTCAGCCTCCATTTTTACACTTTCTTCTGCTTCACTTCTAACTACCTCTGTGCACGGTGTCCTCGCGGACCCCCTAAACAAGCTAGAGCCCTGCCTGCAAGGCGCCAGCCGATCTCTGCTGCCACCCTCCTGTTAAAATGAATGCCATCTCGCTGAAAAGCCCTACCAAAACCTGTCATACCGTTAGGCGCGCCGCGCGCGTCAGGAGCAGGAACTAGGCCCGGTTGGTGCCGCACTGCCATGCAATGTGATGGCATGAGTTGGGCGCCTGGTTTTTGCGGCAGCTGGGATGACGTCACACCAAAGGTCAAGCTAAAGGTCAAATGGTATGCACCGCCATGTCACGTGAGGAGCTGAAAGTGAAAGTTGTATTGCTTTCGCAATAAAAAGAAACAACATCGGGCGCAACTGAACAAACTGGAAACATGCTGTTCATGCGCTCGACAATAGAACATATATATATGCCGTTTTACTGAGAGCAAGCAGGAGAGGAAGAAAATACTCTCTAACGAGATTCCTTGCGCCGGCCCATTGTTGCCAGTACCGAGTGGGCTGTGCATTCGCAGGCTTCATGCATAGCAGAGCGGCCTTACGCCTCGATATATTGTCGTTTGAGAGACTTAAATAGCTTTATTAGCGCCATTTTTAGTGGTGATGTCATTGGGATAGCATTGCGTGATTGTGGACTGCACAAACAATCAAAGAAATTGCAAAATGATTGCCGAGAGCTTATGCGGGAAGCATGCATCAACAGTCCGAGTTCGGCTGTGATACGTTTTTGCTTCGCCGCTTTCCAGTCTATCCTTATTTTATTCGCCGATGAACGTTTTATGTAAGCCAGATAGACTTAGTACCAATGACGGACTCCCAAATATGATGCCCATTTCACTTCGTCCGGCGTAGTGATCAGGCGCGCCCGTGCCTCCCGCAAGCCCTCCCCGCCAACAATATATGGTAGATCTCTTCCGCCTGCGCAAGAAGAGTGTGCTAAAATCTGTTCTGCACTTAAACAAGAAGCCGACAGCAGAAAAAATCTTTCTTGCGAATTTCTGATTCTTACCGTGTTATTGATAATTGCATACCGAATAATTACGCAACACGTCGCATGGTGCGGCGCGCGGTTCAACGTCTGCACGCTGGATCCGCTGCTAATGCGTCACCGAAATTTACAGCTTTCTTTTACTGATACAATGGGATCGGCAGTCAAAGAGACCATTTACTGTAGCGCTGAGCAATTACAAATGCGCCGTCAGATGTGCCTTCGATGCGAAACAATTTAGGCCTAGCGATGACTAGGGAGTAGCGTTCGACGACTGTGCCGTCGTCCGCCGCGCCAGCGGGCGGCGCCGCTTTCGTAAGCGGTGCTGTAAGTGGTGCGAATTTGTCGTCTTCGTTCATGGTGTAGAAGAGAGCGCCCGTTTTTTGACGATTTGCTCAAAAATCCGTCGTGCAAACGATGCTGCTATGACGTACGGGACGGGGGTATACGATGTTGCGCCGCGGGAGGAACACCAAGGCTGCATAAAAACGTCGATGGATGGTACTTTAGACACTACTTCTTTTATGTGCTGGTCTTGAACCGTGGTGTAACTTGAAAGTATACATTGTTGAAGCAGCACAGCTCGATCGTATATCGAAGTGGGTCGCACTTCACGTTAAATCAATGCGGCGGTAACTGGAAAGCATCTTTCGTAGTATCTGCATTCCGCGTTCGGTAGCTGCCCGTGCGGTTCATTCGCTGTGTGTTTGTGTGTACAGTTATCATTGCGATTATAAAATATAATTCAAAATACGTGTACCATGAAAGATCCAACAGATACATTCTCGCTGCGGAAGTGGAGCGCAGTCCTTCGCAGTCACCCCGGCCGCTGCTGTTTCCAACAGCTGCCGTCATGTCAAACGGATCTTATACGGCTTGCTGGCACGCTCAAATAAAGCACAAATAGCACCAAGGTGTCGGATAGCTTTCACGAGCACCGGAAAACAGCATTTTACACTGCCGCACCGCAGCATCAACACGCACAGCAGAGCCCAAGATGGCGTCAAGAGGAGCCGCAGCGGACTTTTCCAGTTTGGCTCATACGGGGCGCCACCATCAAACTAAGATGGCTGCGCCCAGGCATCGAAACTAAAAAGGTTTATAATAAAGCAGAAAGAAGGTTAGGACTTTACCGCGGGAGAAAACACTGCGGAGAGAATAGGGCGAGCAATAGGGCCAAAGCGCTAACGGCGGCACAAGAAACATTGCTCCTCGCGTGGCAGCAACTCAGGCAAGTAGGCCTAAGCCATTCCTCCAGGAGCTGCTTCTGTATTGTCGCAGATCTTCGTACCGTCGCCCGGGCGCGTTCCGCTGGCCCTTGACGCACGCTGGCCCACCCACGCTGGTCCCTCCGCCGGGCAAAAAGCCCCGAGCCTTGCTTTCAACGCGCTTATGTACCTTCGTTTCCCCGCAGATAACATTCCGCCCCCCCCCCCCCCCCCTATTGCAGCTCGATCATGCGCACCAGTGCTACCCTGGCAAACACCAATCCAAACAGAAAAAAGCGCGCGCGGTTTGAAAGAATAGAAAGGCCTCAAGGCCCACGATATATATATATATATATATATATATATATATATATATATATATATATATATATATATATATATAGATAGATAGATAGATAGATATATATATATATATATATATATATAGATAGATAGATATATAGATAGATAGATATATAGATAGATATATATATATATATATATATATATATATATATATATATATATATAGATAGATATATAGATAGATAGATATATAGATAGATAGATATATAGATAGATAGATATATAGATAGATAGATATATAGATAGATAGATATATAGATAGATAGATATATAGATATATAGATATATAGATATATAGATAGATAGATAGATAGATAGATAGATAGATAGATAGATAGATAGATAGATAGATAGATAGATAGATAGATAGATAGATAGATAGATAGATAGATAGATAGATAGATAGATAGATAGATAGATAGATAGATAGGGTGTTACAAGGAAGATTTGAAGTAATCTTAGAAACTGCACTTTCAGAGGTAAAATTATTTTTGTTGCACGAAGTTATCAAGGGTCTGGGCGGGTTCTATAAAACAGGCTAAGTGTGCTCTTAAGTAGAATAATGAACTAAAATTTGTGAATAACTAATTAAATATTAGTTATTCACAAATTGCAGCGGTGGCGTAGCGGTAGAACATCTGCCTCGCATGCAAGAGGACCGGGGTTCAAATCCCGGTGCCGCACAATTCTCCACCGGATGAAAAAAAAAATCCGCGTGTCGATGGAATTGCATAAATAGGTTTGGGGTGCGACCTGATGCAGGTGAACACCTCCGGCAAAGCACTCCCTCACCAGAACAGGAGTTGGCCACCCTGGTGCAGTAATTGGCCGCAACCTCCTATGATAAGCTCCATAAAACCCCGGCCCTCAGTCACCAGCGGCTGCGGAACAACTGACCACGGCGGCGGTCTGACCACGGCGGCGGTCAGACCTGTGACGCAGCAGGGGGTGCCTGGCTCCACTGGACAGGTCGCCATTGGAAACTGACCCTGGCAACGTTTAATGCTAGAACCCTAGCTAGTGAAGCTAGCTTAGCAGTGCTTTTAGAAGAACTAGAGGGCATGAAATGGGATGTCATAGGGCTTAGTGAGGTTAGGAGGCAGAATGAGGCATATACTGTACTGAAGGGATGGGCAAGTACTGTGTTATCGAGGCTTACCGGAGAGGCGACAACTAGGAGTAGGTTTCCTTGTCAATAAGTATATAGCGGGTAATATAGATCAATTCTATAGTATTAATGAGAGGGTTGCAGGCATCGCAATTCGGCCTAATAAGCGGTATAAACTGAAGGTTGTACAGGCCTATGCACCTACCTGTAGTTATGATGACCAGGCAGTTGAAAGCTTCTATGAAGATGTAGAATCGGCAATGCGAAAAGTAAAGACGCAGTATACTGTACTAATGGGCGATTTCAATGCCAAGGTAGGGAAAAAACAGGCAGAAGACAAGGCAGTAGGTGACTATGGCATTGGTTCTCGGAATAGCAGGGGGGAGTTACTAGTTGAGTTTGCAGAGCGCAATAACTTACGAATCATGAATACCTTCTTCAGCAAACGGAAGAACCGGAAATGGACATGAAAAAGTCCTAACGGAGAGACTAAAAATGAAATTGTTTTCATAATGTGTTCAACCCCCGCCATTATGCAAGATGTAGAGGTAATCGGGAAAGTGTGATGCAGTGACCACAGGATGGTGAGCTCCCGAATTAGCCTAAATCTGAAGAAGGAACGCAACAGATTAGTAAGAAAGAAATCCATCAACGAATTAGCGGTGAGGGGGAGGGCAGAAGAGCTCAGGATCTCGCTACAGAATAGGTTTTCAGCTCTAACTGAGGATGGCGACATTACCCTAGAGACAAGGAACAATAATTTCAGAGATATCATTACTGAGTGCGCGGTAGAAGTAGGCGGTAAGATAGTTAGAGAGGATATCGGCAAGCTTTCTAAGTAGACGAAAGATTTCATTAAGAAACGCCAGAGTATGAAAGCATCCAATCCAACAGACCAGATCGAATTGGCCGAGATATCAAAGCTAATTAATAAGCGCAGGGTGGCCGATATAAGGAAGTATAACATGGAGAAAATTGAGCATGCTGTAAAGAACGGGGGAAGCCTTAAAGCGGTAAAGAAGAAATTGGGCATAGGCAAAAACCAGATGTATGCAATAAGGGACAAGGCGGGCAACGTCATAACTAATATGGAAAAGATAGTCAAAGTAGCCGAGGAGCTCTATACAGATCTCTACAGTAGCCAGAGTAGTCAGGACCGTAATGAGATTGGCGGTAGGGAAAAACAGTCAGACGATCCACCAATGAGGAAGGACGAGGTCAAGAGAGCACTACAAACTATGAAAAGGGGGAAATCAGCTGGAGAGGGTCAGATAACTACAGATTTGTTGAAGGACGGGGGGGGATATCGTGCTAGAAAAACAGGCCACCCTGTATACGCAGTGCCTGGTCTCATCGACGGTACCAGAACCATGAAAGAATGCAAACATTATCCTCATTCACAAGAAAGGGGACTCTAAGGATCTTAAAAATTACAGACCAATCAGCTTACTGTCTGTTACGTATAAGGTATTTACTTAGGTAATCGCTAAGAGAATCAGGACAACCTTAGACTGCAATCAAGCAAAGGATCAAGCAGGGTTTCGGAAACGGTACTCTACTATCGATCATATTCGTACCATCAATCAGGTGATGGAAAAGTGCTCGGAATATAACCAGCCCTTATACATAGCATTCATTGATTACGAAAAATCATTTGACTCAGTTGAAACCTCGGCGGTGATGCAGGCATTGCGAAATCAGGGGTAGACGAGCCGTACGTGAAAGTGCTGGAAGATATATATAGTGGCTGCACAGCAACCATAGTTCTGCATAAAGAAAGTAACAAAATTCCCATAAAGAAAGCTGTTAGGCAAGGAGACACAATCTCCCCAGTACTATTCACAGCTTGTTTAGAGGAAGTATTCAGAGACTTGGAATGGGAGCAGTTAGGGATAAGGGTAGATGGAGAATACCTCAGTAATCTACGATTTGCTGATGAGATTGCCTTTCTAAGCAACTCGGGGGATGAACTCCAAATAATGATTGATGACCTAGACAGGAAAAGCAGAAAGGTAGGCTTGAAAATCTATATGCACAAGACTAAGGTAATGTTCAACAGCCTCGGGAAGGAACAGCAGTTTACATTAGGTAGCGAAATACTGGAAGTAGTAGGCGAATATGTCTACTTAGGACAGGTAGTAACCGCAGATCCGGACCACGAAAAGGAAATAACAAGACGAATACGATTGGGATGGAGCGCATTTGGCAAGCACTCGCAGATTATGACTAGCAGCTTACCGGTATCGCTCAAGAGGAAAGTATACAACAGTTGCATCTTGCCTGTACTCACCTGTGGGGCTGAAACGTGGAGGCTAACCAAGAGAGTTCTACTTAAGTTGAGGACAACCCAGAGGGCTATGGAACGAAAAATGGTAGGGGTAACATTAAGAGATAGAAAGCGTGTAGAGTGGGTCAGAGAAATAACTCAAGTTACCGACATTCTAGTGGAAATTAAGAAATGGACATGGGCAGGACATGTAGTGCGAAGAGAGGATAACCGATGGTCGCTGAGGGTAACAAATTGGATTCCAAGGGAAGGAAAGCGTAGCAGGAGGCGGCAGAAAGTTAGGTGGGCGGATGAGATTAAGAAGTTCGCAGGGGTCAAGTGGATGCAGCTAGCACAGAACCGGGTTAAATGGAGAAATATGGGAGAGGCCTTCGCCCTGCAGTGGGTATAATCAGGCTGATGATGATGATGATGATGAATTAAATATTGCAATTAGGTGCATGATTGTAATTCGGAAATTGTAGAGAATCATAAGTCAACCCGATATCCATCGTCAGTTTTATGAAAACTTTCTTGTGCGGAGAACTGCAGTGCTCAAAAACTCAGCTCTCTAGACGCTCTCCAAGATAACGCGTGGCTAGCTTGTGATTTGTACAACTGTGATTGATGTCAACGCGGGAGCGTGACTCAGCGGCGCTCAGCTGCCGCGAGGAGCCCGTCAGGCGCGTCTGGAGAGGTGAGTTTCTGAGCGCGGCAGTTCTCTGCACAATAAAGTTTTCGTAAATCTCGTAAATCTAACGATCGATATCGGGCTGACTCATGATTCTATACAATTTCCGATTTATAATCATGCAACTAATTGCAATACTTAAAAAGTTATTTACGAATTTAAGTTAATTATTTTACTGAAGAGTACATCTAACCCATTTTATAGAACCCGCCCACACCCCTGATAACTTCGTGCAACCAAAAGAATTTTACATCTGAAAGCCCATTTTTTAACTTTACTTAGTCTTCCCTGTAACACCCTAACACCCTGTGTGTGTGTGTGTGTGTTTGTGTGTGTGTGTGTGTGTGTGTGTGCGTGTGCGTGTGCGTGTGCGTGTGCGTGTGTGTGTGTGTGTGTGTGTGCGTGTGCGTGTGCGTGTGCGTGTGCGTGTGCGTGTGCGTGTGTGTGTGTGTGTGTGTGTGTGTGTGTGTGTGTGTGTGTGTGTGTGTGTGTGTGTGTGTGTGTGTGTGTGTGTGTTTATAAAACCTAGTCATAACAAACAGCCGAATAGACGACGTTACAAGGTCAGGAAGATTATTAGTATAGATTAGAAAGACCACAGGTCCTAGTACCGACTCGCCCAGCAGCACACTTTGATACAGGTGCTAGTACTGATCCTTGAGGCATGCCTAATGTTACTGAAGAATGGTTTGATTTACGATCATTAGCTGTCCCATATTGCGTGTGACCACCAAAAGACGTTCAATCCAGTTTAATACACCGCTATCTACGCTGAGTTTAAATACGTTTAGGTAGATGACCCACGATGTCAAAGGTCTTAGTAATATCAATGAAAAGCAATCAACGATACAAAGCCGCAAAAGCCCCGCGGGGGTGGCGCAGTGGTTACGGAGCTCGAATACTGTTCCCAAGGACGCGGGATCGAATCCCGGCCTCGGCGGCAGCTTTTCGATGGAGGCGAAAAGCAAGGCGCCCGTGTGCTGTGCGATGTCAGTGCACGTTAAAGAACCCCAGATGGTCGAAATTTCCGGAGTCCTCCACTACGGCGCCTCTCATAGCCTGAGTCGCTTTGGGACGTTAAACCCCGCAAACCAAACCAAACAAAGCCGCAAAAAAGTCATGAGTTAAAGCGATCAACTGTTGTTTACACGTGTGAATAAGGCGAAAATTATGCTGACTGCTGCAAAAATTAAGACGACTCAAGGGGATTCACAAGGGCAGGATAGATTACATGTTCAAGTAATTTGCATGGAACAGATGCTATTAAATGGGTCTGTAATTTACGTTACAGTGAACACCAAACTTGTGCACCACCTTGTGCAAGGAACCACCCTGGTCACCTTCCACACAGAAGGAAGGTTGTTCGTCTGCCACGTACAGCCATTCTGTGCTCAATGAAGAGATTCCGCACTTATTTCCATCCACGTATATGGAATCCTGATAGCTTATGGCTATACTTTACACAGGAAACAGGGAATGTTTCTCTTCTCAGGTGAAAGCCGAATTAAAAGCAACTTTTTCCGCTCTATCAATCTCGCCTGATAAAAAGAGGCAGTTCTGAATTGGCGTGTCTTATTTACTAGTCTATTGCCCTGCGTGTGATTCATTTCAACAAAGCCAACAATAACTTTGTATCATTATGTTTACAATTTGCACATCGGTCGTTCATGGAAGTCTTCAGATGTCTAGAATAACCTCAGACTAGTAGTAGGCTGTATTTCTTCGAAATCTGGTCGCTAGTGCTGGGCTTGATATTTCTTTCTGCTGTATACATTAAGGGTCTTCGGCACCATGTTCTAAACTTCTGCTATTGGCTCGTATTTGTATGTGGCTCTTGAAGTGTTGTATATTCCAGAATACCAGTGTCTATCGTCTAAATTGCATCCTCGGACAGCATTTATTTTATTTATTTACAAAGCTTATTTACAAAGCAGATTAACTTTATAAAGGAGCTACCAGGAGTTTGGAGTTGGAGTTTGGAGTTTAAAGTTTATTTCTTTCTTTTACAAGAAAGAGGAAGTCAAGGTGAAAGGCGGCAAGCCTGACTGGGCCTTGGCTCCCAAAACAGATAACAACAGACAACAGCACACACCTCTAGTGTATATAAAATAAAAAAAAAAAACATTATGCAACACTTACATAGGATATGTAAAAGATATGAATATATGCGCGTATTCATTGGATATACAAATCAGCAGATCACGCTGTCAATAACATAAATATTTACACTAAAAGCAAAAAATATTTATACAAAAAAGATTACATATGAGAAAATACAGTTACTACCAGCATTGAAATTATAGGGGATATTCATTTAAATATTGTTTTACGTTCTTTTGAAATGCCCTAGGTGCCAATGAAAATTCCACATTTGGTGTGTTGTTGATTAGGGATGGCACCTGAAAAGTTAATTTCTGTTTTCCATAGTTGGTTCGAGTAATAGGTACAAGTTTTTTTCGTGTTCGCAGGTCATACGTTACTGTAGATCTATCAGGTGGAGTAGTATACAGCCTATTATGATGAATGTACTGCAGAAGACGAAAGTAGTAAATCTGATTAGCGGCTAATATGGCATATTTTTTAAATAAGGGTTCTGTAGGCAAGTCGCGCGGTATACCGTTATAACCTTCAATAGCTCAAAGAGCTTTTTTTTTTTTTGAAGAACAAGCAACTTATTAATATTTGTAGAAGTTGTGGTTCCCCATATGAGAATACAGTATGTTAGTTTGGAATAAAAAAGAGCATAATAAATTGAAATTTTTAACCCAACGGGTACCAAATTAGAAATTCTGTAAAGACATCCTACAATTCTACTCAAGTATTTTACTAAATTTAAAATGTGCGTATTCCATGAAAGGTTTTCATTGAACCAAACGCCTAGAAACTTGTAATTCGTAACTTGCTTTATAACGTTGCTGTTATATTTAATTACTATACTACATTGAAGAGTGGTGTTGATTGGCCTAAATATGATGTAGGTAGTCTTATTAAGATTCAAACCGAGTTTATTTGCCCTCAACCAAATCTCTAAATTGTTTAAATATTCATTGACCGTAATTTCTAATCTAGACAAGGCACAGTCGGTAAAAAAAATATTGGTATCATCCGCGTACATGATCAAAGCAGGTGAGTTAGGAATATTTGTGATATCATTAATATACACTATAAATAACAACGTTCCCAAAATTGATCCTTGGGGAACTCCTTGCTGTATAACCATGTTAGCAGAGCAGCAGTTATTAACTCGTACAAACTGTAGCCTGTTCCACAGATAACTTCTTAATAAATCTAGTGGCACACTACGGACTCAATAATCAGCCAATTTACTTAATAAAATATCTAGTTGTACACAATCAAATGCTTTTCGAAAATCCAGGAATAAACCGAGAGTATATTTCCGACATTCAATGTTATCAATTATTTTTTCTTTTATGGTTAACAATGCTTGTTCAGCGCACCTTCGCTTCACAAACCCATGCTGAAAGCTGGTTATAATGCTGTATTTGTGAAAGAACTTTTCGAGCCTAGTATTGATTACTCCCTCGAACACTTTGGATAATACGGGCAATATGGAAATTGGACGATAATTAGAAATTTCATTCTTATTTCCACCTTTATGTACCGCGCTTACTCTAGCTATCTTTAACTGATTAGGGAACGTTCCAGTTTGAAGCATTAGGTTAATGGTATACGTCAGGACATCACATATAAGCATTGATACATGTTTTAGTGGCGATGCTTTGATATCATCATGCCCTCCTGATGCGTTATCTTTCAAGTTTTTAATTAAATCATTTACTTCTTTTGTAGTAGCAGAATAAAAGTTAACAGAATTTGGTAATGGATTAATCAAATTTGAGTACGTTGTACATGAGACTGGATTATTGAGAGCTGCGTTGCGAACGTTAATAAAGAACTCATTCATAGCTGTGACTAAGTCGGTGCCAGTCATTATCCCATTACTGGTAGTTACTTCTAAGTAATCGGAGCGCGTTTTTCTATTGAGTAAATTATTTACTTGATGCCACAATTTCCTTGCATCATTACGCAGCTGGGAAAAGCGATCAACATAGTAATTGTATTTGGCACTTTTTAGCTCCTTATTTAATTTATTGCTGTATTTCTTGCATTCAGTAAAATTATCAGCATTTTTAGTCTCAATAAATCAATGTTACATTTTATTTTTTATTTTAATTTTCTCCTATAGAGCTTTAGTAATCCATGGTTTTCTAAACTTCTTACTTTTCATCTTTTTGTCTTTCAGTGGAAATGCTTCGTCATAATATGCAAGAAATTTGTGAATGAAGCCTTCGTATGCCTCATTTACATCGCTCATCTCGTATATATTATCCGAAGAGGCACTCTCGATGAGTAATTTGAATTTATCGAGGGATCTTTCATTTATATCTCTTACCTTATAAGAAAACGCGGAAATGTTTTGCTTATTGATTCTAAGAGGAAAAAAACAAAAACAGGTAGATGGTCGCTGATGTCATTAGTCAACACACCAAACATGGTTTCAGAAACTAACACATTTGTAACGCAGATATCTAGCAAGGTAGAAGCAGTTGGAGTTATTCTTGTCAGTAAGGTTATGTTGTTAGAACACGCATATGTATGAATGATACTATTTAGTTCCCGTGATATGTTATCATCGGAACTTATATTTATGTTAACGTCACCCATAAGAGCAAAAGGAAGCTTGGTGGAACTCAGGAATTCCATTAGATTTTCCAAGAACCGGAAAAAGTGGGATCTGCTGCCAGCAGGTGGTCTGTATATTGTAGCAACCATAATGTTGGGCAATGCTATTACCAAACATTCAACTTTTGGCGTCATGATTGAAAAATCTTCTATTATGCTGTGCGCATAACAGTTTTTTACATAAATTGCTACGCCACCGCCTCTACCACTTGACCTATGTAAAGCGTGGTAAATATAACCAGGAAACGAAACATGATCGTCATTACAAGTCAGCCAGGTCTCAGTAAACAAAAGTGCATCAAAGTTTACTTTTAAAGATTCCAAAAACAACGTGAGGCAATCGCTTTTATTCTTCATGCTACGAGCATTGATATGAATTGCAGAAAATCTAGTTTCGTCTGGGCCAAACAGTAGGTTGAAAGCATAATTATTATAATACTGACATGAGGGTTCAAAGTCAATGGAAAAATATCAACAACGATATATCTCTACAGATGCACAGATTATTCAGTCATCTTCTCCAAATCAGACAGATCACGGATCCTCAGCACATCCCCCGTCTCATTCTGGACCTTACATCCAGAGGTCCAAACAAATTTCCGTCCCACTTGCCTTTTGCGCGCAAGTGGGATGGAAATTTGTTTGCAATACAAGAAATTAAGACCGTTACTGTTTTGGCTTACGTGTATAGCGAGCGCCGATGATTGTAGGAGCTTCGAAAGACACTGAAGCAGTCGGGCGGAAAGAAGTAACGTGGCCTTGTTATGGAGCACATAAAAACGACTGATTATGAAACTTATCTAGGTTCAAATACAACTGCCATAAAGTTGCATTATTTACGCACTTAATGTCTTAACCGAATAGGCTTTGGTTTGCGTACTACGTAGCTACGGGCTGCGGCTTTGATAGTGTAGCCGGGCAGTACCCGTGCAGGGTCGTCCACTTTTATCTCAGATATCTGTCTTCAGAGCACCATTGTGTCTGACGCGGCCGCTTACGGAAGCAGAGTGATGCAGGCGATATCGGGCATGGAAGTTCTGAAAGTTAGCTTTATTGCATGTCTAGGTCGGATGCAATGGCGCTTTGAAGACGGCAGCCATGTTCGAGATGAAAGATGTACGGCGTCATAGTCCTAAGCCTCGTGCTCTTAGTACCGACGCATTGAATATAGAGAAGGGAACTCTGTTATGACCAGTGCCTACACTTCGCTCTAGGGCAACCTGTCACAACACAATGACGAACATCAAGCAGTCTGCTAGAAATTCTAGATTCAACTGCGGGGATCCTACGTAAAAGCAGAAGAGAGGTCACAGTCTCTTGCACCTAAAAGTTTCCGCAAAACCGGCCGATACTAGCCATCAATAGCAGAGTCTTTAGAATTTTAAAGAATTATATACATGATTCTGCAGACCTTCGCGTGGCCCAAGGTAAGCAGGTTGGTTTTAAAAACAACGACATAAGTAACGCCGAATGAGCTTCAAGAACAATAAAATTGTGCAAACACATTGAATACAATCTACACACACACACACACACACACACACACACACACACACACACACACACACACACACACACACACACACACACACACACACACACACACACACACACACACACACACACACACACACACACACACACACACACACACACACACACACACACACACACACACACACACACACACACACACACACACACACACACACACACACACACACACACACACACACACACACACACACACACACACACACACACACACACACACACACACACACACACACACACACACACACACACACACACACACACACACACACACACACACACACACACACACACACACGCACACACCATCCGGATACCCACACTCTGCAGAATGAGCAAAGGATGGCTTGGGAAAGAGTGTGTCCTTAATATATACCTATAAACGCCAACACAATAGAATGGAGAGTTGAGCTAGTTGCTGCGAAATTCTGAACAAAACACAGCGCAACGTACAAAGGACAAGCGAGTCCTTCGTCCGTTGCTCTGTTTCTTGTTTAGAAAAACCAACATTTGAGAAACCAAGCGAAAGCCTGGAGAACTGTTTTTATTACATACCCCGTACAGTGCATTATTTGACAATACAGTAGTAATCATACATTTGAAAGACACTGCAGCTGACAGGGTCCCACCCCACAACCTCCGAGTTTCACATCCATGCTCTACCAACTGAGCAACAGTGATTTTAAGTGCACAGATTTCTTGCGCATTTGTAGTACATCCTTTATTACTGCCAGTGCCACGTTGAACGTGGTGAATAGAGCGGAATACTGCAACGGTGCCAGAACCATCTTAGGCCACTTATGACTTGTCATATGACTGCCATAGCCGAGACCCTCACAAGCACCAAAGCAGGTTGCTCATATGATATACCTAAAAAAAGAGGATGAAATAGAGGGAGGTTGTATTAACTTTGAGTGCCGATAATAATTATCACACTGTGTTCATACTATGCATGAAATATGAAGTGCCCCGCCGGGGTGGCGCAGTAGTTAGGTAACTCGACTACTGTGTCCAAGGATGTCACATCGAATTCCGGCCTGGGCGGCCGCTTTTCCCTGGTGGATAAAAGCTAGGCGGCTGTGCGCTGTGCGATGTCAGTGCATGCCAAATCCCCACAGATGGTCGAAATTCTCTGAGTCCTCCACTACTGCGTTTCTCATTGGCCGAGTCGCATTGGGTCGTTAAACCCCAAAACCCACCAAACCAAACCAAATATAAAGAATATAAATTTGGGCGAGAAAGATTATAAGAAAGGAAGTTACTGAATATTAGCCACTATATTAGCAAACATCCATTTTCAAATCCTTCTTCAATGAATACGTTTCATTATGTAATAGGGCGTGGAGAATAGGTATATTTATGCTCGTTATTCCCACTAAAGTAGGAGGCAATACGATATTTATGCGTTTGTCAAGTTTTACCATATTGAATGTATGACGTAAAGCTCCAGAGAGCGAAGACTAGCCGAAAGATTTCGAGTCCTTATTGCAGGAGCTGTACCTGACTGGCTACCATTAAAGTAGTTCGATAATTGTTGTAAATAAAACGTTCTGCATGCCTTTCTACTACATCGACTCCATATTCGATTTTCCGGCTCATGAGTGACATATATGTCAATTCCTTTCCTTTTTGTTGAGTGTATTACTCGCGAGGCATAAAATCAATTTTGCTGATGACACGTTCCAGTTTGTGTGCTAAATCCAGGAAAAATGGGAATTTATTTTAACACCTAGATAGCTATAAAATGTAAACTCAGGAAGCATCCAAGCTATTATTGATAGACATGATAACTTTGAGGTGCCTTTACATCCTTTTTATGCTCAGAAATAAATTTCTTTAAATTATTTACCACTTCTCATTTTTAACGTTAGTACATAACATCGTTAAACGCACTATTTCGTATTTCGGAAGGCCTGGGAGAAAATGAGATTTCGATGTACCTCACGCAAAAAGACTTATCATTACGCTAGAATCAATGGCAGGAATTATATCACTCACATGCACTAGAAAGAGTATAGGTGGCCTCTCCTGAGGGACACCCGATGAGACTGATGAGAAACCTGCACAATCTGCAAACTTTGTACACTGTATTAAATAGGCGGTAACGCAGTGAAAGTTGAAGGCCTCGCCTTCAAAAAACGGGTCCGCGAGCCATGGTCTCGCCCGACGAGTGACAAATCCAGTCTCTTAAAAAACACCGGTTTATTCCGGATAAACAAAAAAAGGCAAAAACAGAGAAACATAAGGCGCTACTGCGCTGAGAACAGGCTGTTCATGCGCGCGACAATAGAACAACGGAAAGCGGCAAGAATGTCCTTACCGCGGCGAAACAACACACACTGCGGAGCGAATAAAACGAGCAATGGGGCCAAAGCGCTAACGGCGACACGAGAAAGATTGCCCCTCGCGGCACAGCAACTCACAGAAATACGGCTAGGCTGTTCCTGCAGGCACTGCTTCAATCTTCGAGTCGGCGATCTTCTTTCGGTCGTCCGTGCACACCCTGCTGGCCGATGACGCTCCCGGTTGCCCCGCGCCGGCCTTTCCGCCGGCGCAAAAAGCCCCGCGCCTCGCTTCTGACGCGCTTATCTACCCTCGTCTGTCGCCGCTAACATCACGCCCCCCAAGATTACCTGCTTGCTCATGCGCACTCGCGCTGCCCGTGCAAACACAATACAAATAGAAAAACGCGCGCGTGGTTTGAAACACCTTAAGGGGCTGCGGAGCCCCACAAAGTATAGAAACTTCGATTAGCTTAATCTTGAAGAGCAATTGCATGGAAGATCTTCAAATGCATTGTCAGCATAACGAAAAAGTTGCCTTACATTTTACTAAAATAATGAATAGCTGTGCAAATTCCGATGAAGTTGAGAGGCTTTTACAGAAAGTGTGCAGCTTACAGCCTCCTCCCAAGCTAACATGGCGCTCCCGGAATAAAACTAGTGGTCTTGTCCATTTTGTGCGTAGATTACCGGTGCACCGCAGATGTGCATGTATTCCGTTTGATGTTTTGGTCTCATGTGTGCACAAGTGACAACAGAGACATGTCAGTGAAGTAACATTTACGATGGCGTTGTATTGGCTTTCTTGTGAGCCTCCAGCAATTACGTAGCGTGCAGGATATGTCTGCTTGTGATAGCTACACGTGATTCAGCGCAACTGCACGAGACCTAGACGAGAGCAGGAGACAAAGACATCGATGAACTAACAACACAGATTAACACGGGATGCCAACGCGGCCCCGCACGAACAAGCGGCATTTGCAGGCAGGTAGCAAGAAAGTCAACCCATATCACTCTGACAAGCAGACGTTCCCTGAGTCCGACGGCTAAAATAAAGGAGAAAATTTTGCTCTTTCACTGATATGCAACAGACTGTGTGCTAACGCATTTGCCACCTAGCTTCATAATTTCAGATGCATCGATTGTTTCTCTTGTTAGTTTATCTTTGTGACTGGTGACGACCTGTCGTTTTTGAGCTGAGAAAACCTAAATTACGGGAAGCATTCTTAACTTTATTGTTATGATCTATATCCCTTTTCATGTAGACAACGGCCAGTGTGGTCGATGTACGAATCATTGCAAAATAGTGGGACTCAATAGATAACGTTATTTTCGCAAGGCACATATTAGGTTTGATAGTTTATCCTGCAGTCACAATTTTTCCAGGTTCATTTACACGCACTCACAGGCCATTCAGGCTGACAGGTGCCGAAAACAAGACATCAACGCCAGCTCTTTTTTCTCTTTTTTTTTTTTTTTTTTTTTTCAAATTGTGGGACGGAATATGAATATAAGGTGAAATTGCCACATTCATTTCGGTATTGGTTCGGTGGACTCGTTTGCCAACCGCCAGCTTTTTTTTAACATTTCTTCTGCTACTGAAGCAAGAGTCTCAGGAGGATCCTTTATGAACTATCTGATCGACAGGCGCGGAAAAGCTGCCCGTACCTTTATGCGTTCAGGAGCGCATCCTGCACAGGAGTACAGGATGCGCTTAATCGCTTGTTGCTATCTGACAAAATAGCACATCACTTCATGTCGTACTGTTTGTGATAATCGCCTTTTAGCTTCTGAGAGCAATATATTGTGGTTAATTTTATTTTATTTCCGAATGTGCCGTTTCAGATTATCTCGGTCTGGTGGATACAAGGAAAGTGTTTTGTTTCCACTACATTAATTGTATGCACCCACACGGCCACAGCGATGACGTAGCATGGTCGACATGTAGCCAGGTGCCGAGATTGCAGTGCGGAAACATTACTGGGATAAAAGCGCCAAAGCTTCCTCAACGGACAGTGCTACTCAAGGAGCAGCTGGATGTCGAGTATCCGTCAGCAGTTGCAGTGAAGCGACTGACCACGGCAGTGGGCTTGAACTTAAGCACAGCCAAGCAAGTGAGCAAATTGTGCACTCACATTTACCCGTGTGACCAACGCTGAAAGCCAGCGGCTTAGTTTACGCCGAGCCCTGTTCAAACTGCGCGCCTTCGCACCGCTCGACCCATGATGTGAAACTGCGGCGGGGGTGTTTACGGGCGACCTGGCAACGGCCGCAGCAGTGCTGACAGGCCCAGCCGCCGTCGCGTCATTGAGGAGAAGGAACGGGGGAGAAAGAGAGAGATTGTGAGCGGGCTGGCCTCGACGGAGGGCGTCCGAACAAACGAGCCACGCCGCCGACGTTGCCAACGCCGCCGTCGAGGGAGGCGAGTGACCGGCCTTCTTCTCCGACTCCGCTGCGTAAAAAGCAGGGCCTCAGAACTGACTGCGCCTCAAGCTCAACCCCGTCCGGCAAATCGGTAAGTGGCCTAATATATATTAGACAGTCGAGGCTATCCTGTGAGCAGACTATCAATGCATGCTCAGCTTCATAGCGCGAATGCAGCCGTCGTGCTTTATACGCCCAATAGTAGAGTATGCGTATAGGAAATCGATTGCAGCGAATTTAGTAGCCAGCATGTCCCGCTTCTTTTCACTTTGAAAAGTGCTGTTCAATAGAGAAGTTCCCTTAGCTGTGTACCTACCTACTGTCGCTGAGGCATGGACGCGTCACTCATGTTAACTGAAGAGGGAATGCAGACGTTTAACGGAATGTGAAGATTTCGATGATCTATGGACGCCTCCATATGAAGTGCTACGCAATGGCAGCTGCATTTTATCTTTTGACAATATTTCTCAGCAGCAAACGGCTCTACTCAAGGCGTCAACTCTACCAAATGTACACAAACTATAAAGAGGAAACCAACATGACAGTTGAAATTGCGCTCTCTGTCCTGTTCGTTTCCTCTTTGTCCCTTGTTTTCTTGCGCGGTTTCAATGTACATCCCATTTGTTTTAATGTAAAAACTCTTTAGTCACGCCCGTCAGAAAAGAAGCTAGCCCTTAAAAAGAGGGTGTTGGCCATCGCAATACAGCTTCAGCCCTTTATCTGAGCGTTATCCGAGAGGAACTCGCGCCGCGCCGTTTGCGCAGGTGCGTGCAGACACGCGCACGTCACCTTGACCTCGGCATACGCTAGGCTGGCGACACGCTGCACGCAGGGGAAATTAGGCATGCGCGGCTGGTTTCGCTTCCTGGCGCACGCTTCGTCGGTGTTAGCGAATCCCCGAATCTGCGCTTAGTATTCCACTCATGGTATGCTGGTTTCATATGTTAGTCGTCACCGTTGAAATGCTTCCCTTTATAGTAAAGCATTTTTGCGACCGATAACGACACAGATTCCATTACGCGCGTGCACGAACACTGCAAGGCTTGCGATAATTTTAGGCGCATAGAGGCTTTTTTACTTACTTCTATAAGTTTGTCCACAAAATGTTTGCACTTTATTGGCTTCACCTTCTAAAAAAATAAATTGGTGTGTGTGTGTGTGTGTGTGTGTGTGTGTGTGTGTGTGTGTGTGTGTGTGTGTGTGTGTGTGTGTGTGTGTGTGTGTGTGTGTGTGTGTGTGTGTGTGTGTGTGTGTGTGTGTGTGTGTGTGTGTGTGTGCGCGTGTTCGTGTGTGTGTGTGCGCGTGTTCGTGTGTGTGTGTGTGTGTGTGTGTGTGTGTGTGTGTGTGTGTGCGCGTGTTCGTGTGTGTGTATTTAAGTCAGCTGTTTATAGGCCGTAGCACCCTGTGTTTCAATTTAATAGCGCATAGGGGTAGTGAAAATAGAATGGCCAAAGCCAGTTGCAGCGCATGTAACAAAATATACATGTCTAGCAGCCATACCGTGAGAAACCTCCTTTAGCTGAAAGCTCGAAACACAACTGTTGTAGCATAGCTTCCTTCTTAAAAGAGAAAATAACTTCGCCGTCGTACAGTCTGTTGTGAAAATTGGCGGTAGCACAGACCTTAATAACATCGGTGCAATTCAATCAGGCAATATTGCAAACGAAGAATAACACTGCCATATGAAGGTGCAAGAAGTAATGGCAGCAGCAGTCGTAAAGACATAACGTTCAAGAACAAAAAAAACTTAGCCCTCGCCTGCGCTTCGACTGGTGAAAGGCGATAAGGCGTGACTTCAGGAGTCAACGCAGGGCAGATTAGTGAACGATAAAAGGGGCAAATACGATCTTTAATAACTTCGCCGTCGTACAGTCTGTTGTGAAAATTGGCGGTAGCACAGACCTTAATAACATCGGTGCAATTCAATCAGGCAATATTGCAAACAAAGAATAACACTGCCATATGAAGGTGCAAGAAGTAATGGCAGCAGCAGTCGTAAAGACATAACGTTCAAGAACAAAAAAACTTAGCCCTCGCCTGCGCTTCGACTGGTGAAAGGCGATAAGGCGTGACTTCAGGAGTCAACGCAGGGCAGATTAGTGAACGATAAAAGGGGCAAATACGATCTTTTGTATCGCTGTCATCTCCCTTCCTCGACACATGGCTTGCACTCAGGAAAAACCGTGCCTAACAGAAACCAACGCGGTATTTCTTCACCGGCAATAGTATTTTCTGCTTCCAGGCAATATTTAAGCAATGTCACTGAGCTTCCGTGGAGAGTTCTTTGATGTCTTTTGAATATTTTATTAAGACTCCGCACTCTAACTGGTCAGCTGAGAGCGATATCAAAGAATCGAATACCTGCTACTTGGTCGCATTTCAGTCGAGGCTCAATGAAAATCGCCTCTGCGCATTGTTATATTCATTCTCATTATTCAGCCTGAAATAGACGAAATTGGAATTATCCAGAGCCTTCTCCTACTGTGGTCCCTCAACCATCCACTTTTTCTACTCTCTGCTTGATACCTTCCCTCGCGGCGTGCTCGGAGAAGTTGCTGCGGATTTAATTTCCAGACAATGAGCATACTCTCAGTACGAAATTCAGACTGTAAACATTGCAGACTCCAATGGTATCTTTCGTTGCATTCTTTTTTCCTTATACTTTCTCAGTGTATCCATCGAATTGACTGGAACATGGCCAGAGTGGTTCCGGTACTTAAGAAAGGTGACCGTCTGAATGTGGCCATATACACACCTATGTGGATAACTTCCAGTACATGTAAACTTATTGAACATATCATATCAGACTACGTTGTATCATACCACAAACAAAAGACCGTCCTTGCGCCGTTTCCACATGGCTTCAGAAAAGGCTTCAACATCACGCTTCACGTGATTGCGATTCATGATTACTTTCATCATTATACAAGGGTGACCAGATAGTTGCAATTTTCATAATTTCAAAAAGGCCTTCGACCGTATTTGTCCCAGCAAACTCATAACTAAGCTCCATAGCACCGGCCTCCCTTATAACCTGGTCAACTGGATTCGTGCATATCTTTCAAATCGACAACAGTTTATCTTGAGCAAATATACAGCGTTGACAGAGATCCTTAAGATGAACTTAACCCAACTCTAGCCCAACTTGCCATCCTACTGCGACAACAGTTTGTTCAGGTGATGAGCTGATCGTCGAGCGTCCTGTCAGTGACTTCGGGAGTGCGCCAAGGTAGCATCCTTGGCCCTGTCCTGTTTCCTATCTACAGTAGTGATACCGTTACGGTTATTAATACTACTACTATAAATGTTGGGTTATTTGCAGATGACTGCGCCCTCTTCAAGCCAAAAATAATCACCTTGATCAAGAATCCTTGAAGACAAAAACACAGTTTAAGACTGGTGCGTGGATTCGTCGATGGAAATTGACACTCATGAAACTTTTCTCCTACAAGTCACGAGCAAGAAGTATGCATACATACTGGATCGTGAGAAATTATTGCCGGTTCATAATTACAAGTACTTTGCCGTAACCTCATAAGCACATCAGTTGGAACAGTCACTCTTAAACAATTTGCGCTGCCGCTCACAAACAACTTGGCTTTCTCCGCCACAAACTAAAGTATGCCCCAAAGTCTATACAGATGCATATACTTATGGCTTAAACTTGAATACGCGTGTCATGGGATCCACTTCTTAAAAACGATGAACATTCTTTAAAAATGGCAATAAGAAAAGCAATGCGCTTCATTGTCAACAGGTACTGGAGCCATATTTCACCGCCTGATCTCGTGGCCACAAACAATATTCCACCCTTGCAAAAATGAATTGCACTGCCCAGACTAACATTTCTTTTCTCACTTTGTCATCAACACCTCAACTAGCTCCAGTGCCTGCGGGAGGTGGTCAGTACGAAACCCGCCGCCGGACACCCACCAGTAAAATTGGGTACAACCGTCCCCCAGCCCGGCGGCCGGCTCTTTCAGGGGTGTGCGTTTGGAAGAGGCTCTGCTAACCCTGCTGTGCTCCTTCGGGGGCTTAGTTTCGAACAACCATGGCCTGCAAAGGCCGCGCAGAAGATAAAACTCGGCTGTGTGACAAAAAACATAACATACATAACATGACATACTAGGCACGTTCATGACCGCACCCTTACTCTATACATAAAAAGCACGAACTACTTTAAAAACATTTTCCTACTTTACTTTAAAAACCAGTTAAATAGCGTGTCAACTGTGTCTTTAGCCGCGCATGATATGCTGCCGATATTGAGGAACGCGTGTTCCTTTCATCTGAGAGTATCTTAACACATAACGTTTATTATATTTTCCCGTCTTATCTTGTATCCTTATCGCCTGATATCAGTATGTACATATATTTTACTGCTTTTCTTTTTGTATTCTAGGTATATGCTCTTTCCAAGCGATCCCTGTCTCGTCGTCTTCAAGTTCTTGCGTGTCTCAGATTCTTTGTGAAGTTCGTTATTTCTTTCATTTTTGATGTGCTGGTAATTATGTCTCTGGTAGTTCTCATAATATTTCCCACTTTGCTTGTCCCTCATGGCTGCATTGTTTTTGAAAAAAAAAAAAAAATAAGTAATAAATATTGGTTTTAAGCATCTATCCTATATAAATTACAGCACGTAACATAAAAATGCCGTTTCACATCTTCATCAATCAAGATGTTATCTTCTCTGGTCCGGAGCTCTTTTTTAGGCAAATCATTTACTCCCAGCATTTCTTTGTGTTATGTACTTCTTTTATGGTCTTACCAAGCTAGTGTTTGGTTGGTTGGTTTGTGGGGTTTAACGTCCCAAAGCGACTCAGGCTATGAGAGACGCCGTAGTGGAGGACTCCGGAAATTTCGACCACCTGGGGTTCTTTAACGTGCACTGACATCGCACAGCACACGGGCGCCTTGCTTTTCGCCTCCATCGAAAAGCGGCCGCCGAGGCCGGGATTCGATCCCGCGTCCTTGGGAGCAGTAGTCGAGCGCCGTAACCACTGCGCCACCCCGGCGGGGCCAAGCTAGTGTTTCATTCGATACCTCAATGCGCCGTCCTCATCCCGTTTATTAGCTTTGGGAAAATGTTTAAGGTAGGAAACTAGAAAATGTAAGAAAAACATTAAACTGTGAACTTTACAAAATTTAAAAAAATGAAGCAAGGGTGTAAGAGGTCGCTCATGGCGTTTATTCCCACCATATCGTTTTTTATGTCGATCGCAAGCAAAATAACCTCACATACTGTTATAGCATCAATGGAATAGCACGAATTAGCTGAAGTATATGCGTACAAGTACACTGGACTAAAAATTACTTGTGAGTTACGCTGAATTCTCATATAAACCAAAAAAAATCTTCAAGTCCTACTGTGGTTTATGTAATCTCAGACGCAGCGTAGGCTGAGCTGCGCCCTAATACAAATTGGGGTTTTTCTTGTCGAGTAACAATCCTCCTCAAACATTTGAAAAAAATGTCTGAGACCAACGTACTTTTTGCAACTGCTTTAAGCTGTGCCGAATTAAACACTTGAGAGAAGGTTTTTATGTTATTGTTTATTCAGCAATACGTAGGTATGGCCTGGGAGACGGGACTAATGGAGAGGAAAGATCTCCTGACTTGGTCCTGAGCCCACAGGCACAGGTTCTACGTGTAATTGGTACTAACATTCAGGTTTACCAAATTCAGCTTGTATATGTACCAACATGCAAACGCTTCATTTCAGAATAAAATTGCAAAAGCATCCCGCCATCGTCACAGCATGTGCATCGAATACCCATTGTCTGTATTGATCATTCTAGATTTACTTTTTAATAACAGTTAAGAAATGAAACATGCTACAAAACTTCCTTGTCAATTAGAGGTCAGTGAATTTTCAGAGGCTGCAATGTTTTCTCTTCCACTCCTTTTAATATCATTGTTTTGCTTTTCTATAAATGACGGATACTGTTTCATTGCAATTAATTATTGGTGCCAATGTTAATATCAATTTTTTGTTGTTGTTTTGTTGTTTTGCTTCATCATTTATTCCGCGCGAAATCCAGGACTTCGGCTGATATTGTGAAGAAATAAAAGTAAATAAAAGCAAGATGGTATTGACTACTTTGGTGACAGTTCACTCAACCAGTGGTTAAAAGTTTATAGTACGCCGATGTACCAGTGTAGCTGCTGTTTCTGCGACCTCTGGAAGTAGTCGGATACTACTAGTCTCGTGGAATTAATCTCTCGGTATAGAATACGTTACGCGCACTTCCACTTCGATGAAGACACTGAAAATATCCTTCTGATTTTTTTGTGCTTGATAAGTTTTGATCCTAGAGTACGCAATGCTGCACGTTTTTTGCGGGCATTGGGAAATCAGCACATTGTAGCTTCCTTAAATCTTTTTGGCGGCAGTAGTTAATGAAAAATAAGCTATAATATTGAAAATACCAGCTTGAGCATCCACCAAACCAGGTAGCAGTCATTATCCCTTTTTTCCAATGGCTTTTAAACTTAAACCTATGACTACGAAACAGTCCTCTGCAATAGCCTATGCTAGAATTCGTTGCGTCAAGTGCGTGATGTTTCTCTAGAGTTAACGAATATTCGATGCATTTTCTGTCTGTTGCTTTTCAGGACAATCCGTCACTATGTGTGAAGCTGGCGCAACCATCGACCTCACTTACTTGGACGGAGTGTTTGAATTGGACGAGCTGGACGCACTCTCATGCAGACTCCACGATGTCCTCCAAAATGCTGGCCTTTCGCCTGGCGGCGCGGAACCCAGCAGCCACCATTCCCAGGAACAAGTAGACGAAGCGTGCAACTCGTTCCTCGATCCCATTGGTCTCGAGCTGCGGGAACTCGAACCTCGCCGCTACGGTCTCGTCAGCAGAGACCTTGCTCATGACGTGTTCGAAGAAGTTCAGGTCAGCCCAGACAGCGATGCTAGCCTGGACGCCGTGCTCCTCGCCTCGTGGCTCCTGCGTTCCGGCAGGGTGTACTCCCTTGACCTGGGCTCCATGGAAATGGTTACGCAACCGCTTTCAGCCGTTATCAAGGCCACCCTTCCTTCCTGCGCGGGAACACTGCAACATCTGAAGTTAGAAGGCTTCCGCCTTTCTCAAATCGATGCCGAAAATGTTCTCTCTGGTTCCGCCTATTTGGAAGCTCTCGAGTCTTTACACTTGATGTACATCACCTTGTCACCAGCAGCCACGCTGTCTCTAGGTCGTTTATTGCTCGCCTGCTCCAGCTCTTTGAAAGTGCTTGCCATAGGTCCCGAAGAAATCGAAGGAGGAAGAGAAATTGTCGCGTGTGTGTGCCAGTGTCTGAATCTAACATCATTGCACCTCTGGTGCATGCGATTCGACGAAGAAGTGCTCAAGCTCTTCCAGGACTTCCTTGCAACGTCCAAAAGTCTGAAATCCTTGTCGGTGGACAACTGCGATCACAGGGAATGCAGGTCTATTCTACAAGCTTTACGCAGTAACCGCAGCTTAAAGAAGGCTGAATTCAGTGTCAAGCATGAAGACGCAGATAAATTCAGTGACGAAATGGCAAATTTGATCAGGGAGAACAAAAGTATAGAATCCCTGAACCTCCGAAATTTTTCCCTGACATCACGGGAAAGCATTGCGTCCGTGTTTGTAGCGCTGAAAGAAAATAGCACAATAAGGCATTTTAGGATAGGTCATCTAGACTTCGCCAAAGGTGTGCTCGACGACGAAGAGAACGCGCCAGCCTTTGTAGCAGTTGTTCGAGAGAATAGGACACTGGAGAGCTTGCACATCGAATGGTGTAAGATGACTAACAGGACTATGAAGAGTTTGGCGCTAGCGCTGATGACCAACCCTGTTCTTCGAATTCTTCGAATCGGGAACGACCAATTGCAAGATGAAGAGGACAGTAGCGACTTCCGGAAATCCGTGCGACTCAGTTGCGACAGAATCGAGGCGAGGTGGAACCGTGCTGGCTTGGAAGAGCTCGCGCTTGGCCTTCCGCAAAGCCGCGTGGAGAGACTATATGTATCTTGGCAGGTGGAACTCAAAAATCCTCCTCTCGTGCCAGTGATCAGAGGGCTTTCTGTGAATCAAACCATCACGCGCCTACATATAAACAACATCGACTGTTTCGGAGACGTCGAAATAGCCTGCCTGGCTGACTACCTGAGAAGCACTGCTATTCTGAAGTGGATCAGCATGAGCTACGAGATTGAATACCCGTGCTTCGGCATTCCATTGATCGACGCGCTTGCTGAGAACGCCAGCGTGTGCCGGGTTGATTTTGGCACTTTCGATATGGACAGCGAGGCGTGCGAGCACTTCGGCGCAATGCTTGCGAAAAACCGCACCCTGCAATGGCTATCGCAGAACGAGCGTTACGCAGGTCCCAAAGAGCTGGAGCCCATTGCAAGGGGCATGGGAAGTAACTGCACGCTCCTAAGCTTGACGCTTGGTGGCAAGCCGCCGTGTCCTGCTTGGTCTCGGATTAGACGTGCCTTAGCTGCCAACGGCCGCCGGCTGAACAGGGCCGTTGACTTTGTGCTGGAAACTGTGATGTGTGGTGAGGACAGTCAGTGCGAGGAAGCGTTCAGGCAGTTATTTAAACTTGAGTCTCTTAGGAAGCAGCTTGCGAACGTGACGTCATTATCAGATGCTCGGGTAGAGGAGCTCATTGCCGCTGCTCGAAAGCGCCTGCCAGAAACGATGAGCATATGAAAACACTCGAGAAACCATTTCAGCTTCCACGCTTCCGATAGTGTTACCTCTACAGTGTCAAAATGAAAACTGGTTCCGCCTACATTATCAGTGGTTTTGACTGCGTAATAGCACCGAGAGCGATTATGAACTCTTTATTTATCAAAATGTATATTCTTTTCTTCAAATGTAATTATTCATCACAGTAATTATTCGCAGGGCACAGGCTGAGAGCCAGAGTAACGAGATCTGGCTCATGACACGGACCAGATAAACAGACCCTTCCTCTCCCCTAGCACAAATTGCGTAGACCTTGCTAAAGACGCAAACTAATATATGTAGGAAACTCCGCTGTATATATAAATGGGCTGCCTTTTTAGCATTCGTAGCGTGAGTTCTCAATACCCTGGTGCGATTATAGAACACGTCACTTCTCCCATGTCATTTAAAAAAGCAGAGAAAGCTCACAGGTATAGTTGCTTGCTTTTTCGGATTAACGTTCCAAAGCCACTCAGGCTAGAGAGATTCAGTAGCGCAGGACTCCAAACATTTCAACCATCTTGGGTTCTTTTACGTGCACTGACATAGCAGAGCACACGGGTGCCACTCCGTTTCGCCTCCATCGAAACGCAGCCGCTGGCGGTCGGGTTCAAAACGAACCCCGGTACTGTGACACAGTAGTCAGGTGTCTTACTACTGCACCGCCGCTGCGGGGCATCGAAGAAGTTTTCCAAGCGGAAACCATTTTAGTGCAACACATAAGGGGGCAGAGAGGCGCGCGTCCTGCCCGCGTTATGTGTGTCGCTAAAAGGATTCCGCCTAGGAAACGTGAACCAAGTAGCCCTCAAACATCCTTTGCCAAGTGCTGAGGTGTGGTGAATGTGAAGCGTAATGAGCAGTCTGAAAACAGCTGAATATAATTTTTGTTTCGAAACCTTATTTGTTTAGTACATACTGACTGATTTTGTGTTTATCTGGCGGAAAAACACGGATTTATTTCCTTTGTGTTTGAAGTATAAGTGCAATATTTCATGTGATATGGGCTCAAAATTGCGAAGAATTTGAATAGGAGCCCGCATGAGCGGCTGTAAGTGGTAAGCGGTGCGTCTCAGTCTGACACCTTTAACAGCATTACATATTGACGTCTTCGCATTGCGCATAAAGTGGGTGCTGTCTTTTTTTTTTTTTTCTGCTTCGCAAAAGCATCTTTTTCGGGAAAACAAGGCACTGTACAATGACAGGCTGTTATGAAATACACAAGAATGACTTTTATTCGTTCGGGGAGGCGCAGTAGTTACAGCGCTCGACTACTGTTCCCAAGGACGGGGGATGGAATCCCGGCCTCGGCGGCCGCTTTTCGATGGAGGCGAAAAGCAAGCCGCGCGTGTGCTGTGCGATGTCAGTGCACGTTAAAAAACCCCAGGTGGTCAAAATTTCCGGAGTCCCCCACTACGACGTCTCTCATAGTCGCTTTGGGACGTTAAACCAACCAACCAAGCCTCAGTGCCACATTAGGCCACATCACAGGGTTTACCTCTCTCTACAGAGAGAGAGAGAGAGGTATCCGGGGTGAAACTTCTCAGCCCGCACTGCATCGGGTGACGTGTTCTGTATCAGCAATGGACAGCCATCGTATTAAATGTGGAAGAGAAGCAAGCACGTTTGCGATCATCTTGCAAATGTGTGCACACACTGTGATGTAAATACGCACGCTGATTCGACCGCATTTGTTGCAGATGTTTGTATGTGTCGGAGTTGATATTTTCATTTTATCTTGAATCTACAAATATACATTTGATATGCGGGACTTTACATTGATTTAACTGCAGAGAAGTGAACGTTTTGACAGGTCATTACCTAGATTTTACACATATACGTATGTTTGTAGCTGTGGGTTATTAATGCGTAAGCACTGTATTGATAATGATTGATGACCTCGACAGAAAAAGTAGAAAGGTAGGCTTGAAAATCTATATGCAGAAGACTAAGGTAATGTTCAACAGCCTCGGGAAGGAACAGCAGTTTACATTAGGTAGCGAAATACTGGAAGTAGTAGGCGAATATGTCTACTTAGGACAGGTAGTAACCGCAGATCTGGACCATGAAAAGGAAATAACAAGAAGAATAAGATTGGGATGGAGCGCATTTGGCAAGCACTCGCAGATTATGACTAGCAGCTTACCGGTATCGCTCAAGAGGAAAGTATACGACAGTTGCATCTTGCCTGTACCACGGCCGCTCGATGGAAGCGCGCACTAGGTGCGGCCTGCTACATCGCCCGAAACCCGCGGGAGGCGACTACTTCCCGTCGCCACCGCCGCGGCGCCACCGTTCAGGGACAGCCGCGCGCGGAGCGCTGCGCTTTGAGCGAGGCGTCGGTACGGTCGGAGCTTACTGTTTTAAGGATTTAAGAGCTCCGTTTCACACAATTTTGAAACATGACTTCCTATATACTGTCATGTCTACTGTGAACATGTCAGCACTACCGCGTTTTCTTCGCAAGGATGTATATACTGGCGTGTACACCAAAAACTTATTGTGACGGTAGTTCAAAGCCGCTCGATAGTTCGCGCTTTACCGTGATGTGCATTCGGGTCAAATTGGTTGTCAGATGAACATTTCACTCGTCTGTCAGCAATTGGAAGCTGTACAGCGGCCAAGGTAGCACAATGCATTATCCTTTACATCACAATGTCGCGAATTCCTTGCGTGTCATTTTCACACCGTTTACTCATTCTTGCATAAAATGCGTATACAAAAGATTGATGTCAACCTCTTCTATGCTGCCAGCGCAATCCAATAACAAAATGTGATCCTACTGTGACTGGGCGACTGTACTCTACTGTGCAACTTACAGCTAGCATTCAACAATTTCTAGTCTCAAGATTGCGCATCAAGTCTTCCAGTTTAAAACTAGCTTACCCGCGATCAGAAAAATTGCTTAATGTTTCGCTGATATTCAGCACATTTCCGTGGAACATCAAGGTTGTAAACTGTTGTAATTTAGAAAAACAAATACATTTAGTATAGTGAAGTTGTGAATTTTTCTAAGCGCAACTGGAGCCGAGGAAACCACAAACTGCTTCAGCAAGACTAGATACATTTATTGCACAGTTACACAAAAAGAGGAAGAAGACGTTCACAAACGGAGAACCTTCCTGGAGAGAGATTTATGGCATAGCCTTAAAAGTCGCTCCATTGTTGCGTTGAGATTCCCGGCCCAGTTCGCTATCAGTGGGCGCAGCAACTTACTTAGGAATATCTTGCAAAGCTCCTCAATGTGGGCACGGTTGTTTTTTTCGCAGATTAGCTGCGGGTACTGTGTAAAGTGCGGAAGCAATACTGAAATGAACAGTTCACACAGCTTGCTGCTTCGCCGGACCTCTTGAGACTTCATTATCCGGTTAATGAAGACGCACGTAAGCTGACAAAGCTTGATTGCTTCCATTTTGGGGTATACCAAGCCTCCGTTGTCCATGTTTTTCATTAGTCCGTAAACAGGGTCTGTTGGCTCTGGTTCCTGCAACAGGGTCTTGCACGACTCGCACGTCACCTGAAAACCATCAGAAAATATCACATAAACCAACAACTTGGTATAGTGGTAGACAAATTTGGAGCTTTCTCCCCTTACGGATCCTCGTTAGCATACATGCACTTGCTACCCGCTTATTAAACACATCCCTTAATTACCGCCTCTATCCCTCTCATGCATACTCTTTAGCTATACAGTCGGAGGCAACCACATTATGTGAAATATACCACCCGTACAGATATAAAGCCCCGCTTTAACCAAGTCATACGAACGTCCCTGTGTAGTCTCGGTGTAGCGTGCCTGACTCATGGTCCAAGGATCCCGGTTTCCATTCCCATCTCACCCTCTCATCTTAATGAAGCTGCAGAGTTCGCAGCTCCTGCCAACTTTATCATGTCATGTGGTCTCGTTGCACCACACATCCCGCCGAACAATCAGGGTCCGGCCACATCACCTGTAAAAAACCTCCTGCCACAGACATTCTCACGGCGTTTTGACGACAAGGCGGTCACCATTGTTTCTGCGGAATGGGGCTTTTAACGCTATCGCATTGGCTCCTACTCAGACAATCTCAAGAGTATAAACAAATATTGTATGCACAGGTTTCTTTGCTTCCAAGGCCGTTCAGACAAGAGGAAATTTTATAACAATGTGTATGTTTATGTAAAAAAAAAAAAACAGTTCATACCTTTTCCTGACATGTTCTCGCAACATAACCAGCGAGGAACGCTACTGGTGCCACCTCAAAGTGTTCCTCTGCTTCAGAACACAGCGTTAAAAATCCGAGTTCACTGGTCAGCTCCCTGGTAGCAAATTCAATGGCAGTTGGCAGGGCATATGTTTCAGCATCTGGACTTGTTACCCTCAGCGCTGCTTTCATTTCAGAAGAAGTGGGTGCATTGCCACTTCTCGCTGCTTGAAGGATGCCAACCTGAAAAAAAAAAAAAAAAAAAAGAGAGGAATGTGACCTTGCATATTGTACCAGCGAAAGACACGGGGACACAAGAACTGGCCCAAGTGGTCACCATGTTAACGTGACCTTGATGAGCACACTTTGGAATATTTTTAAGCAGTACCTTTAGCAGTTTCTCCGCTGTCAAAAGTGCAGTCCTGGCATCCACCCGGTCGTTGCCGCCGTTGAACTGCCGAAGACAGCTAAACAGCGATTCCACAGGGTCACTGTTTAGCCCGCGTGTTAAGACATAGTGGAAGCTGCAATTATGAAATTCATTTGAGTAACCTGTTGCAAACAACGTAAAACTGAGCCGAGAAAAAAAGAACCTACTTTAGGTGGTCAAGAAGATATTCAATCAGTGTCACTGTTGACCGTGTTGTCAGGAGTGTGGCTTCGTAGGTCTCTTTTGTGATTCGCCTCGACCGCCCAGCATTCATTTGGAGGTCTTCCAAGTAACAGATGAAATCTAGCTCCAGCCAGGCGAGTCGTTCATCGTCTGTTAAAAAGAATGCTTTCTCATGCGTCCCGCTTGCCTTCACTGCACCGATATCATGTAGGGCATACCATTTCGCAACCATTCGCATGAAATATATTGTAGCCGAGCTGTCTTTGAAGTGGCATGCTTTAGGATGACATTCCGGGTTCTCTTGAAGAAATTGTAGCGTTGCTATTACTGCCGGAGAAAAGATTTGAGTGGCCCTGCAAACTTTCATTTTCTCCAGGTTGTTTGGTTCAACGTGTGCACGAGTAAGGAACCTGACTGGCTTAACCAGTAGCTGTGACTGAATTTCGAAGAGCTCTCTGTCATTCTCTGTGAAATGTAAGGAACATACCAGAGACCTGTCGCTAGGCGCCCACTTGCTACTTTTTCCCGCTTGTCCTTGGCGGGAGATATTCTTGAGCCACGCTTCCCTACGCTGGAGGTCGTGTGGGAACTCATGATACCTCACGGTAGGGTCTTTTCTCGCGTTTGTGTCGCAGAGCGGCACACAGCAGTTTCGCGGCATTGCGCCGCACGCGTGAGACGGACCACCGCACGTGCGCACAGCAAATAGCACGAAGCGAGCCCAGCACACAACGCAAACGCGACCCGTCTAGACGTAAACGAGCTCACACACGCGCACACAATAAAACTTGAGTTGATTATGCCGACCTGAGGCGAACGCGTCCAGAGACGAACAAAACCGCGCGCCCCGAGCCCGCAATCCCGGCGGTGACGTGTCCCTGAACAGTGGCGCCCTCAGCAGAAACAGCGGGCACAACTGTAAACTCCCCAAGGACACGCTCGCCCATTGACGGCGGCGCGATGCAGCAGGCCGCACCTGCGCTTCCATCGAGCGGCCGTGCCTGTACTCACCTATGGGGCTGAAACGTGGAGGCTAACTAAGAGAGTTCTACTCAAGTTGAGGACAACCCAGAGGGCTATGGAACGAAAAATGGTAGGGGTATCATTAAGAGATAGAAAGCGTGCAGAGTGGGTCAGAGAAGTAACTCAAGTTACCGACATTCTAGTGGAAATTAAGAAGAAGAAATGGACATGGGCAGGACATGTAGTGCGAAGAGAGGATGACCGATGGTCGCTGAGGGTAACAAACTGGATTCCAAGGGAAGGAAAGCGTAGCAGTGGGCGGCAGAAAGTTAGGTGGGCGGATGAGATTAAGAAGTTCGCAGAGGTCAAGTGGATGCAGCTAGCACAGAACCGGGTTAAGTGCAGAAATATGGGAGAGGCCTTCGCCCTGCAGTGGGTATGATCAGGCTGATGATGATGAAGCACTGTATGGTTGTGTCTCGGGGCATCAGTTAGAGCATCAAAAAATCTCGTATCGGAAATCGGGGGGTGCAGTGGGTTATTTATTTAAACAATTAGTGTCAATAAACCAATCAGGTGTCGAAATAGCCGGGAGGGATAATGTCGATGTCCAAAGGCGGTCACATGGTACTCGACTTCTGGTAACGTGAGCCTACCTTCCAATGACGGGAAATTTGAAATGTTTGAACGTGAATGAGCAGGAAAGTGCGTGATTTGCGTGCACAAATCGGTGGGAATTGTAAGAAAGGGTGTAAACAGCGGTCAGCAACCATCCACAGTCTGAAAACATCTGAGTGCACTGAAAAATCAGCAGAGCAGAAATGCGAAAGCCTGAGCGTTGAACATGGGCGAGAGAGACAGAGAAAGACATTTAATAACTCGAAATTAGTATGTACATGAAGTTTCGTTGGATCAATGGTGCTACTCCTCACAAGCACTAGGTAGAGTCCCTAGTTCTGAGCCTCAATGGCATAGGCCGCTGCCCGGGTTTGCGATGCACCGTCAAACACAACCAGCGTTCCATTGAATCCATGAAAGTTCAACGGCGTTCTATAATTGGTTCACAAGAAAGGAAAGACGCAGTATCTGTCACTCACGAAATAAATAGTTAAATTGGTTCACAGGAAGGGAAAGGCGCAGTAACTGTCACACTTGCTCTGTGGACACCCGAACCGCGCCGTAAGGGAAGGGAGGAAGGTGGGAATGAAAGCGGAAAGAGAGAAAGAGGAGCCGTAGTGGAGGGCTACGGAGTAATTTCGACCACCTGGGGATCTTTAACGTGCGCTGACATCGCACAGCACACGACGCCTCTTTGTTGACACATTTCGCGCACATAACAGCAACGCTCACTCTTAATATGCAATCCAATGTTTACACACTGCTTTTTTATTTCACAATTCCTATAATGTGATATTTTGATTACGAGCTACCAGGAATATGCTAGAAAAGACTGTGTCGGATTTATTATATGCAAATATATGATGGCAATATGTGATAGAAATACGTCTAGCAATTCTTCAGTGCAGATTCTGCAGGGATCTCCGAATATTTTTTAATGAAATGCCAAGATAGCTTTTTGCCCGTAACAGCTATTGTTACTCTGAGATATAAATAGTTTCGAGCTATTGTAGGGTTTTCAGGGATTCGCTGTTCTTCAAATGCGCTTTAAAACGGGCAATCGACACCATACGGCGTTTTTAAGGTGCTCTCATACTGAGCGAGCAAGAGCAATTCATGATAATTCCTGATCAAACACGCGCTCGTTTGACAAGCTCCTTGCAAGCCTTGTTATAACTCTGCCAGATAAAAAATAAAGAGCACTGCAGAATCTACATTGGAGTAATGCGAAAGCACTGATGCTGCTGTTGGTCGCTTCTAGTAGCTTAATTAACTTCTTGTTTGCCCATTTTAGCCTTTGCCACTTTCAAATGGCGCGCCAATCCCTTCCTACGACTATAGTGCCTAGAATAAATATTCTAGGCACTATACTACGACCTTTTTCGGTTCTACTTCAGGTTGCCTGACGTCACATCCTCTATCACACATTAATTCACTTCTTGTTTACCCCTTTTAGTCTTTGGTACTTTCGAATTGCGCTCCAATCCCTTCCTAAAAAAAAAAATTGGTTCACAGGAAGGGAAAGGCGCAGTAACTGTCACACTTGCTCTGTGGACACCCGAACCGCGCCGTAGGGGAAGGGAGGAGGGTGGGAATGAAAGTGGAAAGAGAGAAAGAGGAGCCGTAGTGGAGGGCTACGGAGTAATCTATGCTATTTTTTCGCTCTTCTTCCGGTTCAGTGGCGTCACATACTTGATGTCATATCCACTATGGCACCCGTTTCTCTCTTTCCGCTTTCACTCCCACCTTCCTCTCTTCCACTGCGGCGCGATTCAGGTGTCCACAGAACAAGTGTGGCAGATATTGTGCCTTTCCTTTCCTGTGAACCAGTAATTCTAATTAATTAGCTAATTAACACTTTGGCCTAATTATTTTTTCTGCGGTAACATTAGTCAGCCTCTATCGATTGAAGCCACTCATTAACCTCTACCACTTCTCAATTACCCGAAACTTCTGCGGACACGATTTTGCGGACGTGGTCTGCGGACAGAAATCTGTGAACTTAGCGAAGTTTCGTTTTAATAAAGACCAAGGATTCACAAGTGATAAATTGCCCACTGCATTGGCTCAGTGGTTAAGGTACTCGACTATAGTGAATCCAAGGACAGGGGATCAAGTATCAGCCGCGGCACCCACATTTTGATGCAGGCCAAAAACAAGGCAACCCTGTACTATGCGATTTCAGCGCCCGTTAGAGAACTCCAGATGGCGGAAATTTCGCAGCCCTCCATTACAGCGTCCCTCATGGCCTGGGTCGCTTTGGAACACTGAAATCTATGAACTAAGCTATAAACAAAAACTATGAACTAATTTTAAGGAACGCGCCTTTTTCTGCTTAGCTTCACGGTCGCTAAAAGACTCGTAAAATTTGTTAATGATGTCGCCGACAGCAGCGACACCTCATATTATGCGGTAATACTTTCGTTTTGTCCTGCTTATGCATCTTTGCTGAGTACGTATGCAGTAATGGTTGAGCATCCTCGGGTACATGAACCGCTGCCATGAATTAGCTCCGTTATGAGCATCATTTACTCTTGAAAAATGTAAGCCATCTTCCTCCAGTAATGCAATTCCTTCTAGTTTTTACAGGGGGTTAAATACCTACGTGCGGAAAATATATTCTGCCGAATAATGTACAGCAAGCTGCAAAGAAAAAGCGAAAGTTATTGGACCTTTTGATCTAAAGAAAAAAAAAAGAAAGGTTCTACATCAGTCGGATGGCATTTCGATATTTTCGGTATTTCGGTTTCTGATAGAGTGTTTTCGATAATATATTCAGAGTATTTTTTCTGACGGTTTGTCACAAACATACACGCCAAATAAACGTAATTTTCATTCGCTATTCTCTCCTTGCGGTATTCGTCGGGTTTCAGGAAGAGAAACAGAAAAATATGGAAGACTCTACGAACGCAGCCTTGTTTAACGGTATTTCTACCTCGTTATCTCCACCGGTCTGGCAAGTCGCCTGCAATGACCAACCTGTCGTCAACGCTATTTATAGAAGCCAGGGAAAACTCCTCTTCATTTTGCGCCTTTCCACTGATAAGGAGTCGTCTGCTCTCAGGTGAGATACAATGCACACACTACATTGCTGCTAGAGGAGACACTTATCTCGCGCATGATAGCCAGTCGCCGTTAGGCAGCTCTGCAGATACAGACCAGCTTCTCGTTTTCCTTATCTAACACATTGCTTTGTCAATACTTACTTGGAGGGAGCATCCTCAAATGCGCTGTTCATTGTGAATGACCTGAATAAAAATTGGAAGAATTCAACACTGCTGAACCGAATATTGATGATGATGATGACCTGAGACAAAGCCGCACATACCCGCGGCGGGGGATTGGCCAGGGTGCATTGTAGATTGTAAATATTTATGTTCGAGGACTGGAGTATTCAGATAAATATGGATCTTTAACTAGAATTAGCGAAAACATTAGGTGCGGGTGACCGAGCATTCTTCTTTTTCTTCCCCAGCCCACACTCGAGCTAACTTTGGGGACTGGTCCTGTTCTAGATTGGATTAAAAATTATCTTAGTAATCGCACACAATTTGTTGAAATTAACAATGAGAAATCCGCTTTAACTACTGTTTCATCAGGTGTACCCCAAGGAAGTGTCCTAGCTCCAGTATTATTCTTAATTTTTATAAACGACTTACCAGCTTACGCTTCACATAATATTAAACTTTTTGCTGATGATTGCGTTCTCTATCAGGAAATTAACTCAATTGATGATCATCTAACCTTAAACAACGCCATAACAGCAGTATACCAGTGGTGCCAGGACTGGCAAATGAATATCAATTTAAAAAAGTCTGTTCTTTTATCTATAACAAGAAAAAAGCATTCATCAGCATTTCAGTACACCCTTAACAACATTCCCCTTGGATCTGTTAATGAGCACAAGTATCTTGGTGTGACACTAACTTCCGACTTCCGGTGGAACTCTCACGTTAACAACATCACGTCAACCGCCCTAAAACAGCTATTCTTTATTAACAGGCGTCTTAAACTAGCACCACCTGAAACAAAGTTACTTGCATATAAAACACTTGTCAGACCGGTACTAGAGTAGGCTAATACCGTTTGGTTCCCGTTTACTAAAGAGCTCATTAAAAAACTGGAGGCAGTACAAAGAAAGGCACTAAGATTTATATACAATAAACACTCCATTACAGACTCACCAACAGAATTACTTAAACATGCAGAATTACTAACCTTAGAAAACAGAGCCTATCTTGCAAGACTTAAAATCATATACCAGATAATACACAATCAACTAAAACTGCCTATTACAAAGTACATGCTGACGTCCTCGAACAGATTAACCCGTTATAACCTTACGCATACATTAGGCGAATTCTCATTTCATGCTGATATTTTCAAATACTCATTTTTTCCAAGGGCAACACGAGAATGGAACAATCTACACACGCGCATTTCTAACACCACGTCCTTAGCTGAGTTTTTTTCCCTTGTTGCAGATGAATTATACCCACTGCAGTAACAATTGTATTCCTTATTTTTATGCTTCCTTGTTCTCTTGGTATTTTTTCTTGCCTGTTGTGCCTGAGTCAATTTGTGAATTCATTATAGTGGATTTTCTCTTTTTTAGTATTTCAAACCTTGATTGTGCCTTGACTGTCAATTACAACTAATACTGATCCCCTCGCTGTATCATCCGTAATCATGTAATTAATATAAGTGATATTATCTGTATTATCTGTGTTATTCGATTGTTGTAAGCTGCATGTAACACTCGACACCATGTATCATTGTGTATGCTTTTATGCTGTAGTATAATATGCTCACAGCCCTTCCTGTTACAATCCCTGATGGGATTCACAGTATCAAATAAATAAATAAAAATAAATAAAACCCCGCTTTAACCAAGCATTAGTGGCCTATAGGGGTAACGTGAATGCTAGGGTCCTAGCAGGCTGATTCTGACATACCCGTCCCATGTGAAACGAGAGACCCAAGTTGGCAGCTCCTTCCAGGCGACCATAGACACGGACATGGCACACAGCGACGAGCAGTTAGACCGGACGTGCTTTCGCAATAATAATATGTACCATCACTGCTACAGAAATGATTAGAGACGCCCTGCTATGAAGCTTCACAACGTCCTCCACAGCAATACCTAAGTGTGTAATAATTTCATTCCTAAAAATATATAACGGAGCAAATAATGAACCAAATTATAATGAACCACCCAGGAGCTGTTCGAGCTGTCCTTCAGGAAACCACTTCCTTCTACGAAGGAATAGCTGAGGTGCGCCAATTTGGCCGCGGCGGGATTCTATGCCGTTCACCATACCTGTCATGTATAAAGGATCTTCTAAACTGCTCCACTTTTGCATCTCGTCGGGTAAGCAGTTTTATTCCTTCGCACGTGGCCTGCACAAAAGGTCTAGTCCGAGGTGTGGATTCCTTATTAAGTCCAGAAGAAATCCTTGGCCTTCTCTCCGCGGCATGCGTTGTTGCGGTCTATCGCTGTAGCCGGGAGGTCAATAATGCTCGTGGGCCGACAGAATCGGTAATTGCTACTTTTGCAGGTACAGTCTGTCTATCAGAGATTAAAGCCTGGCGTTTAATATTCCGTGTAGATCCCCTACCATGAAAGCCTCTGCAACGCAAACCTGCTGGCATTATGCTGCCGGTTGCAAGTCCACTTTGCGATGTTGCAAATGCGGCGATGCCCATAAATCACATTTATGTTCAGATCGAAATGTCAAATGTTGCTTTTGCGGTGGACTTCACTCAGCAAAATCTTTGGAATGTCCTTCTAGAGCGCATGAAATGCAAATTCTGGAGATTATTGACCGAAAACGTTGCTCGAGGCGTGAGGCAATTCAAGAAATTAAAGAAAGAGCTCATGGATATGCAGGGTTGTCAGCCCGTTCTGGAGCATCATTAAATTTCTCGCTGTCTAAAGCCATAGTAACTACTGTGGAAGCAACGATGGCCAAAATGGTGGATAGGATTGTGACAACAGTGATATAGTGCATATTTAATGTTCTGGCAGCTCACATTTTTCAGGCTGTGAAAACTGCTACGGTTTCTCCTTCCACACCTGGGCATTCATTATCAGTGCAGCACTCCTTAGCTACAATGTCTTGCTTGCAAAATCAATCTCTTTCCGCATCACCTATGGAAAATTCCAACAAGTCAGACGAGACTCATGATGCAGATATGGTGGAGACAGATACGCGAATCCTGAAACGCAGTGGATCCCCGATGTCTAACCCGTCATCACCTCGTCCACAGGCAAAATCAAAAAAGTAACAGCTAGACTTTAAACCAAAAGAAACCATTTTGGGGCAGGCTGTTGCTGCTGCCCGGATTACATAACCATAAGAACGTTAAAAGTTCTTCAGTGGAACTGTAGATCTCTTCTTCCATCTGCTACAGATTTAGTTTGTCTTTCTTTAAAATAGAACCCAGTCATAATTGTTTTAAAAGAAACTTGGCTTACAACTGAAAAACATTTTTATTTACAAAATTATCGATCATTCCGACAAGATCGGCAATCAAAAGGTGGTTGGTTACTAATTCTAGTTTCTTCAAAATTTTGTCATAGGGCTAAGATTTCTTTTCAATATTCTACTTTAGATTCTGAATTATTGGATTTTGAAATGTCAGGGTTAAGTCCGTTTACATTAGCGAATGCTTATTTCCCTGATGGTGTTCAGGACAAAAGATCCCTAGACCGCTTACTAGTTCATTGTCAAAATTCGGTTATTTTGGCTGGAGATTTTAATTCGCACCATGTTTTGTGGGGTTACAAGACGGATCCCTGCAGCAAGCGTCTGTGGGATTGGCTTTCAAATAATAACCTTAACTGCATGAATTCTGGCTTACCAACTTTTGTACGTGCTCACAGTCTATCTGTGACAGATTTAACTTTCTCCAGCACTAGTGTTTCTATACTCAAATGGTCGACAGTTGATGGTGGGACCTCTAACTGCCGCTTAACTCCGCCGACCTCCCAGTTGAGATCATAATTATAACCAGTTTCAGTCATTTTTGAGTTCGTCTCTTGAGTCAGTGGTTAAGGCTACGGAAGAGTTAAAATCGCAGATTATGCCAGGCTATTGCATCCTGTCGTAAGGAGTGTGAATTCTTAGTGCGTGCATCCATAGGCAATACATCAACAAGATGTTGAAATGCAGATTGTTCGCGTGATTATAGAAGACGTAAGGCTGCATGGAAGAGGCTCCTTCACAACCAGAGCCCGAACATTGGCAAGATTATAAATTTTTTGCAGCTACATTTAAGCGCACAGTAGCACAAGCGAAAAATAATTATGATACTGAGCATTTCAATTACCTTTCACAATTTAATACCCGACGTGCACTTTTCTGGTTTTTAAAATAACGGAAAAAGATTCCTGTCTCAGACAATTTACCCTCATGTGTTTCGACTCCTAAAGAAGTTCTCAAAACAGTAGAAAACATTGCTAAAGGTTTAGAAAAGCGTTTTTTGTCAACAATTCCCAAATCCCCTATGTTTGTTGGCCCAGAAGATATGGTTAAGGATGTCCCTAAAATTACATTTTCTGAGCTTTCTTTGATTGTAATGACATTGCCAGCTGCTGCTCCTGGCCCTGACGGCATAACGTCAAAAACGTTAACGATCCTTTTTGAGGTGTCTCCAAATTCCTTGTTAGAGTTGTTAAATTACTCAATTATTCATTCTTGTATACCTGGTGACTGGACACTAGCCAAAGAGATTCCTTTACTGAAACATAATGGTGGTGGCTATACCTTGAACAATATCAGACCGATATCATCAACATCAAACTTGGTAAAATTAATTGAAAGGGTCGCACTCCAACGGGTTACCGAGTTTGTGGAACAAGAACATATATTTTTAGTCCCTGTCAAATTGGATTTCCCGCAAAATTTTCAATATGGAATGCGCATACCTACATTGAGAGTCGAATTCTTGCGCGGCGCAAGAAAATGTATGCTGCATTAGTGACTCTCGATATAGAGAAGGCTTATGACAGTTTAGAGCCCCGAATTTTATTGCGCAGATTAGAAACTCTATGTTTTCCACAATATCTAATAAGTGGATATCTACATTCCTACAAAACAGACAATTTTACAGCTCTTTGAATGGTGTGCATTCTGGCAGATATCAACAAACCAAAGGTGTTCCTCAAGAGGCAGTTCTCTGGCCCGTGCTCTTGAACATTTTAATGAGTTCTATTCCCCCTCACCAACGTTCGCACGTATGTCTATGCGTCTGACATTGCGTTCTTTACGGCTGCACCTGACATTCAATCCCTCAATAGGCGCCTGAAATCGTATGTAAGCTCCCTTCAGAATTGGCTATGTGATTTAAGATTTCCATTAAAAGTAAAAAGTGCGCTTTCCTTGTTTTCCAAAATAAGGATCCGGTAAATCTTTCCGGTAAATCTTTCTTCAACATTTAAACAGGAAATGATTCCTCAAGGTGAGTCTTTGAAGTATCTAGGGGTGATTTACGATGACCATCTGGCATGGAGAGATCACATTGAACATGTTGCAGCGAAGGGGGCACGTGCTGTGGGTATGCTGCGCAGGTTAAGCAATCCAAGGTCTGGGATGCGGCGAGACGCTCTTTTAATGATTTATGTTATGTGTGTCCGACCAATTATAGAATTTGGATCTGTGTTGTTTTCTGATTCATCTGCTTATAAAATTCGTCGGCTTGTTCTTTTAGAGCGGAAAGCGCTTAGAATATGCCTTGGGATGCCCAAGTTTGTGGCTAATAATGTAATATACCTTGTAGCCAGAATACTACCGTTGTTAGCTAGATTAAAATTATTGACTGTCCAGACGTATCTAAAATTATATGAATCACAATAACACCGCTCCCTATTAATTTTTTTGGGGCGAGCCAGCCTCCTTTTTTGGAGTTAGATGGCCTCGGTTTCATACCCCGCAGGTAATACTAGTTCAAAATCGGTTACAACCTTTGCACGTAGTCCTTTGTAACATCCTTCCAGCAAAAATAAGTGGATCTTCTGTTCAAATTCCCTATGATGACATTTTCCCAAATAGTGCAAAACAATTATCACCTCGAATTTTAAATGGAATATTAGAAGGTCGTTTACAGTCTTCCCGTTAGCATAATGATAGCAACTGATGCTTCTCAATTTCATGAAAAGGTCGGCGTTGGAATATACTGTCCGCTTTTAGACTGAGCTTTTTAAGTCCGTCTTCCGGATTTTACCCCAATTTTCCAGGCGGAGTTGCTGGCGGTGGTGCTTGCTCTGCGCAAACTAGACTTACTATACTCAACAGTGGCTGTATTTACAAACTCTTATTCCTTGTACTTGTCGTTTTCTTTGAATATGGATTCGCCAATATTAAACACCTTTCTTTCATTGCTCCCCTCACATTTGAGCCTCATACATATAGTGTGGGTACCAGGCCACAGTAAGGTGAAAGCCAATGAGGTTGCTGATAGACTAGCTAAAGAATCTCTGAATGGCCCTGTGTTGCCTATCCTCCCGGCAACAGCGTACATAACAGCAGCACGATTTCGTAGGTGTTTCTTATTAAGCACGCAGTCTGGATTTGTTTTATCAGCGGACGACTACCTGCATCTCAAGTGTTCCTGGAGTAGAAAATCATGTCAATCAAGGCAGACTGAGGTCTCTCTAACCAGGCTGCGCTGTCGTATTCCGTCCCTAAATGTCTACATGCATAGGTCTGGTGTGGCGCTTCCTCCCGTCTACGCATTCTGCGGGGAATCGGAAACAATAGATCATTTTTTGCTATTTTGCCGCCGTTTTACCATGATGAGAAAAACAGTATTTGGAAAAGCCGTTACAACAGCTGGGTCTTAATTTGAGCAGACAGATTTTATTATCGTTCGGTGTCACCATACTTGGGTACAGCCACAGGTCTGTCTTTACGCCATTCAAAACTTCTTAACAGAAACAAGACGTCTGCCTTGCTAATATGCTTTGAATTTTTATCTGTAATATAAATCCCAATATTCTCCTACTGCATCGTTAGTAATTACCCTTTTTTATTTTGGTTTTTCATATTTACATTTCCTTCTCTGTTCCCTAGCAATTATTTCTATTTATGCTTTGAGATGTAATTATACATCTCAAAATCTAATATCTTTGCACCCCAATTCTTGGCCGATCCTGCTGTGTGGATATGTGCCATCAAATTAGAGGAGGACAACAACAAGAACACGATGAAAGAGATCGTCGATGTAGGCAAGTTCCTTCTTGTGCAGCATGATTGACGAGTTGCTTACACAATCGTACCTATCTTAAGTATGCATAAGGGCTCAAATATCTAGCGTGTGCTTCTTTTGTTGTATCGTATTATGATGCTGCACCTATCTAGCGCTGGACAAGAAGGAACTTGCCTATCGTGACGACTTCGTTCATCCGTGATTTCTCAGTTTGTTTCCATCATTTTCGTCACTTTTGACGCCCACAGTGATGTGACAGTTTTTTTTTTCAAACAAAGAGACAAGAAACACTGCTTACTTTTTTAAACGCTTATTACTGCATCAAAGAAGGACTCAAGGCAGATTCGTACCAAATTATCTGCATGTGTGCACCATAGGATGGCCCGCTCATTTCGTTCACATGAAAACCGCGCAACGAGAAAGCGACCCCCTAATGCAAGCCTGTTCGAGGGCTCCGTAAAGTACTCAGGGGATACTGCCGAAGAGCACCGCCCTAAAGCCCCTCAAACTCAAAATGGCTTTACGCGACCCATGGCGCCGACGTGACATAAAGATGCGGCGACACGAAAAGGACGAACACGCTGGTCGCGTTACCTGTTCTCAAGTTTTGTGTGCATTTTGTGAGCGAACAGCGGTCGGGCTTGTGTGTGTTGATTCGCAAGTAGCCTAATGGTATCGACAAATCTTTTCATGCCGACGTATTGAGCAGTGTAATTCGTAAACGTACAGCATTTTGCATTGCGCAAATTCGCCCTTTAGCATCTTTGCAACGAAGGACCCACACAATCAATGGAAACGTTTCTTTTTTTATGTGTTCTACACCGGGTAGCTAATCGGTGTAGAACACGTCACAAGCATTCAACCTCTTGAAGGTCTCCACGTTTCCATCGTTGCACTTAAAAGTAATATTTCACGTGAGTTTAACTTGTGCTCCTTTTTTTTCTACGTTCGCCGGGTGATTAGCGCAAATCCTTCCCGTCATACGTGGCACCAGATCACAATATTTGCACTGTACGGAACACCGAATGAATTAAACGAAGTGGACACCTCAGCTTGCCAATGGTCGGCACGATGCCAGCCAATTCTTTTTTGCATAATTTCAGCTATTCGGCGTGACGACTACGCTTCAGTAAAATGAATGCTTGATCACTCTCTTCAGGAAAACCATTGGAACCAACGTCACCTACAGTCATCAACGTGAGAACCTGAAAATATAAAAGAGCCTCTACATCTTCAGTGGGCACGTCAGCTGGGCAATGGCCGGCACAATGTCATCTATTTGTACGAAATATGCGCTAAAGCTCAATGAGAGAAATGTTTCCTTTAGGGCACGATCGCCTCTAGAAAGGTAACTGTCAGTCTTACAGAGCACGGGTGCAATGCCAGAGCAGATTCATATGCCACCTCTGTGCAAATACACTGCTTCATCAAATCTGACATAAATAGACGCTAACTATAACAACACAGGCAGCAGTTTAGATGCACGGCTTCTAGCAAAATTCGTGAATGTGCTACCTCTGGACAGCCTTTTTAATCAGTAATTACCATGAAGTGTGTACTTTCTAAGAACAGATACCATAATGTCTTGCTTTTTTGTTGATGTGCGGGATTTGTTTTGCAGTATCCCGCGAGATCGAGTGCTTGAATATGTAGAAGGCTCTGTAGGTAATTATGGGATTGTCCGGTTCGCGAATTTTAGTATAATCAGTGCCTGGATTTTTCTGGCTCAGGTGAAGTTAAATTTAAACGTCTATGTCCGTCAGTTTTAATGAAGCGGCGTATATGCACAAAGATGGTATATGATTGGCTCCCGCATTGCCCCAGTACTCTGTAACGTTTACCTTGCTTGTGCTCTCAAGGACACATCACGTTTTGAGCATTAGAGCATGTGTCAGATAAGTATGACTTTCTTGTGGTTGCCGATGTCGAGGATGCAACCGATGACGGTACGAAAAACCTGGGGTTGCTTTCCACCAGGCCCATTCAGGCCTAGCGTTCAAGCAAGAAACGCCTACTGATAACTCTCTTCAGTTTGTGAATATTGCCATTGAAGAAGGTTCCCATGTTTACTGTCAATATATAACAAGAAACGAAAAGGACTTGCGTTCTTATGACTCAGCATATTCAAAGCTGATTAAGCTGAATATTTTGGATGGATGCTTAAAACATGCGATTCAGAACTCATGCCAGCATAAGCTTAACCAAAGCATTAACATGCAGGTAGCTTGTCTGAGGACGGGTGGATTCTCAATCCAGGTATTGCTGTCATTTGCTGAGCTGCCATTTGAAATGAAATGAAATAAAGAGAAATGAAAGAAATAGATGGCCTGCAGTGTTTTTCTATGCTCATATACTCTGTTACACAGTCTGAGAAATCTGGCCGAAAGACATGTAGTATCGGTCGTATTGTCAGCAGACAAAAAGGCTCAACATCTTGTACAGAAAATTTAAGAAGAGAAAAAAGGGGACTAAAGAATGGTATTGCGTTCTAATTCATAGTAAATTCAGGTCCTGCATAGAAGGAGTGGTGCACAACATACCATTCTCTTGGTGTTGTAAATGAGTTATTCCTTCCTTAATACCATTGTTTTGATCGAATATTTAGAGGAATCCCCAAATGAGGAGTAGATTTGTAATAAGAGAGTAAGTACTCAGTGACATCCACCAAAGCGCAGCCTTGCGGCTGCAAAGGAAAGCTAACAGTATTCTCAGAAACTTCTCAGTAAAAAAACAAATCGAGCCCGGAACAACCGCCGGTGTGGTCGAAAAAGCCATTGATGAACTGAACCATGGAAATTCGCTGGGTCCTCACGAACGCAGTGCTGCCTTTTATAAGGAGTTTAATGTAATATCGCCGCAGCCTTGCATGGGGTCTTCATAGAATCTTTTGAGCGCGGATCATTACCATCTTCTTTCACGCGCGCACACACGGTTTTAATCCCCAAAAGCATGGAAGAAGTTAAACTCCGCTGTGTTAATCGCTATAGGCCAATAATGCTAACAAACGTCGACTACAAGGTCTTATGAAGGTCTTGGCGAAGAGGCTTCAGTCTCATTTTAGAGAGCTAATGAGTCCACACCAGACATGTGGCATTAAGAACAGGACGATCTACTAAAACATCCATATGGGAAGGAGCATACTAAAGCTCTGTGATAGCGTCGGACTCAAAGGGGTCATGCTGCAAATTGACCCTGCTAAGGCGTTAGACAAGGGTACCACATAACATCATATTTCTCTTACTGGATCATGCTGGTGTCGATTCAATCATTAGTAATGGGGTTAGAATGGCATACAGAAATTGCACCCCGAACCTGGTTATAAACGGCGAGCTATAGCGGTGCATAGGTGTATTTTCTTCTGTACGCCAAGGCAGCTCTCTGTCACCATTGCTATTTGCGCTATTCCTTGAAACCCTGTGTCGGAAAATTCTGCACAGCGAGGCAATACAGCAATGCAATATGCAGAGCAAGATAAGGTAAATGGAGAATTTGGCCATATTACCTGATTGGGATCGTTACGTAGTTTTTTGAAAATCACAGCTTTGTAATTGAAGCAAAGTTTCATTTCATAGTGGGAATATCATCCGCCGACACATTGTTTGATATGTGGAATGAGTTGGCTTATGAGCGTCGTGTACAGAACGTGTGTGCAAAAGTGTCCGCAGTAGCTGTTTACCTGTGTTTTATTTCTTCTGCACTTCCAGAACGGTTATAATAATGGAAAGTTTATATCGAGTATAATTGCACTGGAGTTATTAGAGGTACTAACTATACAATAGTTACTTGATAGTGAAAGAAATGAAATTTATGCGACGACATCAAGGCATATATTGCAGGCCAAAAAAAAAAACTGATGACAATGGATTGTTACACGAAGAGATTGCTAATGTGTGTATGTGGCATTGCAAGACCATCTAGGCACTGGAAATTAATGTCATTCAAAGGAGATGGTAATGAGTACTTCGTTCTTTCAACCCCAAGTACAGTACGTGAAAAAGGAACATACCGTGATGGTAGGTACCTAAAAGTGTATGTTTTTTCACTGTTTTAAGGTTAGCTAAATTTAAAACGGTTTTCGATCTTCCTTTCTCTGTTTTTTTATAGCCTATATAATCCTATGTTTTGTTTTTTTTTTTTAAGTGGTAGTGCATGTTCAAACCGAGACGTATTCTCTATTGCGCGCACGGCTTTCCTTTGTAGTATTACAAGCTTCTGAATATTTGTTATCGAGGTAGTCGCCCAAGCTGAAGAGCATTAGTGAATTTGAGAAATAAAAAGCACGTTGCAAGTAAGTTTCTTGATATTAACAGGAAGTATTCGGCGACTTCTTTTCAAGATACTTACAACCCTGCTAAGTTTTGATGAAATTCTTTTAATATGCTCATTCCACAAAAAAGGGCCACGAGTTCCATTGGAAATCCTAAATACACGCGTTCTCAGCCTCATTTTGGCCATTATGTAGGGTAACCTAGGGAACCAGTGCTGAATGCGCAATATTGCCCTCCGTCACGGGCACGCGCTGACCCGTTGCCATCCAGAGGTGGATTCTTCTCGCCGGACCTTCACAATGGCGCGCATGCCATGCGGTGGAGGAGGAGGAAACAATTTTGGTTAACACGCTATTAAGCGTCGAGAATGTCCTGAGCCAGGGTCACCAAGGCCAACTGGACTTTCATATGGTCAGAGGCTAACCAAGCCCGCCACGTTGGGGGAGGAGGGTGTGGAAAATGAGGTGACTCAATTGCAACAGGCCAGGAAACATGCAGTGTTCTAAGTTTGCATAGTGTTGAGAACAATTGGGGCATGCGGGGAAATGTCTGATGCAATATAGAGACGATCGGGCAGGAGTAAGAAGTGTATTTAGGTGCATGCGCCAAATAATGCGTATTTGCGTGATAGTGAAAGATTTATCCGGGGAGCAAAAAGTAGGAAGAGTTCCCCTAATGTTGCCATAGTGAAGATTGATTACTTTTTTGTAGTGAAAGTAGCATCCCACGGGGACGGATAAGGCCAGGGAATCCCAGAAGGACAGTGCTTATGTTCGCTGTTGATGCGATGCACCACCTTATTGTCTCGGATTCCAGAGTGACCAGGAATCCACCACAGTGTGACAGCGTGGGGACGTGTGGTTGGGAGGCATATGGTAACAATTAGCTGGGTCGACCACTGCTCAACTTTGTCTTCTCGGGTGCTGCACTGCGTCTGCCCTGCATCAAATTGGTCACGAAGTAATCAGCCTCATCGGTGAGCCAAACGCGCGCACCCCTACTCTTGCGGCTATTCGGAGGTTCGGGAAAACCGACCACCATACAATAGGCCGCTGCCTGTGCGTTGGGTTCCGCGTATGCTTTGCAGCCGCTTACCGCCGACGCACTAAGTTATCGGAGCAACTGCGGTAACGGAGCACCGGTGATACAAATAACGGTAATATATCTGTTGACAGGAAATGGAAGGCGCTGTATCTGTCAAGCGTGCTCTGTGGGCACCTCAACCGCGCGGTAATGAAAGAGAGGAAGGTGAAAGAGAAAGTGGAAAGAGAGAAAATGTTGCCGCAACGGAGAATTTGGACCACCTGGCGGATCTTTCACGCGCACTGACATCGCACAGAACATGAACGCCTCTTCGTTTCGCCTTCATCGCAACGTAGGCGCCGACGATCGCAGTCAAACTCGGGTATTCGGGCATAATAGTAGGGCATCTAATGCTAACAGATGCTCCTGTGCACATCCGCGATTTGTTTCAGAGGTCTGCTGTGCTGCGCTAGGACTCTACCCCAGTCCTTTCCCGTGGTGTGCACACCGAGCAGCTCAAGAACGAAACCCCTGATGTCGCAGTAGACGAAGAAAGTTTCCAGCATAAGAGTCATCGCCTTGGTATCTTGAGTCGCTTCACATCAACCATCATCGCCCACTGCAGGGCGAAGGCCGCTCCCATTTTTCTCCAAGTAACCTTGTCCTGTGGCAAGATCCTTTAAAGAACAAGCTATTTCAAAAATAGGGCGACACTGAAACATTCGTGACTAATTAATTGGCTTACAGCATACACTGAAGACAAGAACTATTTTCCTCGCGATTTGGGGAGCCTTGTCAGGAGTGCCTTGCACCACCATTCTATACGTATTTTTACTGCTTCCTATGAAGCCTACAAGGAAATTTCTACTCCGGGTTCGCAAGATGCAACAGCTACGGCCATACAGCTCCTCCTTAAACGCCACCAACTCGCGACCAGAACTGTCGTTATTCAGTGAACCCCAGGTCACTCGGACGAATCAGGGGACAATGCGGCGGCACACGCCGCGGTTGCCTTGGCAGGTTGGATGTCCACATTTATCCCCCCCCCCCCCCCCCCTACTTCATCCTTACTCGACCGTGGGCGGGCAACACACCCCTTCTCTTACCCTTATGCACTATACACGGACCGGTCCTCGTAGCCTCAGTCAGCATCGCATGCAGGTGGCCACACCATGCAGACCCACCTTTTAAGCTCACCGCCCATGCGGCTTACACGCCACGTAATATGGCCCGCTGCTGTCAGTATACAGAGGAAATAATTACGTGCCCCCACTGTACGACTCTAACGCGCAGCGGCATATCTGATCTACTGTGGGATTGTCCTGCTTTTTCTACTGAACGCCCCGAGATCGAACCCTACCGCCTGAACTAGAGTTCCCTTCTAGGAACTGATGCTAAAACACAGATTATATTTACCAAGTATGGCTCCCTTAGTGGCCTGGTCAGAGCAATATGATTTCAGTGACGACCTGTGCAAACGATGACGATTCTGCCTACTCCCCTTCACCCCTATCCATGGCCACCAGCCTTCCTACTCAATAAATGACTTTCAACCAATCAATCAAATTGTTATTTTTAATGACCGTTATTCTCAGCGACTTTCAGTAGACCCTGGCGTTCCCGTTCTGTTCCTTTTGTTCATTACTGATGTTCTGCAGGGTGTTCCCGCTAAGGTTAAGCTTCATGCTGACAACTGTGTATTGTACTCTGAAGTAGACGCCACCGCTGACCAGAAGTTGTTAAACTATGATTTTCGACAAGTTATAGTCTGGTATGATGTACTGCAGATGGAGATTAATTCTGAGACGATATTTTTATGCCTAAAAGCATAAACTAATGTTTCTTTACGCTGCTAATATTATATTTCCTCTTTCTTTTATTCCTGGCGCGTCATATTACTGGAACCACCTTCTTTCTTCAGTTGCCACACTTTCTGAACCTCCATTGTTTCGGTCTACTGTTACTGTTTCTATTGTCTAATATATATGTATATTTTTGTGCCTGCTATATTTTTGAACACTTATTCTAATTGTTATGCATTTTTTGGTAGCTTATTATCTTCTTGCTTTTTATTGTCAGCATATTATGTATTCCCCTCCCCTCTGTAATGCTTTGCCCTGAGTGTACAATAAATAAATAAATATTGCATTCCAAAGTAATGCAGTGTAGGTATCTGGGACTCTGGATCCCTAATGACCAAAACTGGACTAAGCCCCTTGAATATGTTGTAACTACTGCTAATCGCAAATTGTTCTTCCAGAGAGCTTTGAAGCTTTCTACGCCTGCTGTCCACTTACTCGCATACAAAAACTATAATTTTGTCAATATAAATTATGTAAGTGTTATTTTTGCCTTTTTCAGTAAAACTATCATTAATAACATAGAAATGGTGCAAAGAATAGCAGCCCGGTTCCTTTATAACAGTTTTGGAATCGCGTACTTGAGTTGACAAAGCTCTTAACAAAAGCAAACCGGCCACCATTAGAACAAGGAGACAGAGTGTCACGTCTAATTCTGGTTTCTCTTTATTGACGGCCACTAAAACATTGCTCTCCCAAAACTACTATTTTTTTTTCTTCTTGTTATACTATATATCGAAGGCACAAACATTGTCGTATAATAACGGCATTTACCGCGCGTAATAACTGTTGTTAAGTATTCCTTTTTTTTCTGCGAACAGTAGAAGAATGTATTCAACTAAGAAATAGTGAAGTGTTAAATTAATCATCGACTAAAATGTTTGTTGCAAGTATAGTTTAACGAATTACTAACCGCAAACTTTTAGCTCCATTGATCTGATTTGTGTTGTTTTGTTTATTCTGGCTTGTGTTATTATTGTATCATTTACATATGTACAGTATCCCATACAGCTAAAATCCCTTGGAGAGGGGGGGGGGGGGAATTGAATATTGATAAATAAATAAAAACCCGGAGCCCAGTTTCAACAAATGGCAAGAGAACAATGAGATCGCCTCAAATTTGTGAACCGAGAGGCTATTAGGACCTGTAAATGCTTCCACTCATCACACTGCTGCTCATGGCTCTGCAAGAGAATGCGCAGCTTATCATCTATGAGCTGCTTCAGCTGCCCAGTGATGCTGGCAGACTGAAAGTCAGAGTAACACACTCCACAAAAAGCCGCCAACGCCAGTTCTCCCTCCTTGCAATTTTGTGTCCCTAAGTGAAAGCAAGCCAACAGATAATCGCATACTAAGGTCGGCCAAGTCGGCATTGTCGCTTCACCAGAAATTACGAGAGCAAGACGTTCATCTGCCTTATGTACACATTGTAGTTTATGTGGATGCAAGCATTCAGGGTTGTCAAACAAGAACAGTAGTCTACTGCCTGGCCCTACTCAGACCTTCCTTCATGTTTCACCTTACGGAACCTCCTACATCCTTTTGAGCTGAGCTAGTTGCAGCTCAAGAAGCAATCTGCTCCATGGCCACCCCAGCTATCGCTCCTGCGGTCCAGGTTCTCATCCGTACTAATGTCTTTGAAGCATTGCTGTCGCTCGACTTGTCAGTATCTGCTCTGTAATATATCCTGACATCCACTTTTTTGCGGCACGCACCCCGCGGTCTGTACTTTTTGCATGGGTCCTACGGCACCTCTCAAAGCTATAGAGAGTTAGCGAACCGGCAAGTAACCCTGTGCTTATCATTTCTTCGGCTCTTCAATTTGGACAATACCACTGGTCGCGTTTGCACTTACTCTTCCATAATGCGGACGTGTCTTCATTTCCTCTATTTTTATCCCCCTCCACGGTGTTCGATATGCAAAGTCATAAATATTCAGACGATATTCACCACTCGCTGTGGGACTGCCTAGAACTGAAACCTACGAGTACCCGACGCCTGCCCGTAGCGTGTATTTTACCGGGAAACCATGCTTTATTTATTGCCTGAACACCGGAACCACATTAAAGCTCGCTCCTGGACTTCCTGAAATCCGTAAAAAAAATTCACCAATTTATTACTTCTTTGTCCTTCATCACATACCGTTTTGATGCGCTGAGGCAATAAATATTGTTTAAAAGCACAAAAGTATTTCCATCAACCGCTCAGAAGTTTCGTGGATGCTCGTGCCATAGAGACTCAGCGCTGAAACGTTTTATTGCCTAGCCCGAGGCACGGCCGCCTCCTCTGGATGGAGCCGAAGCCCAAAATGGCCGTGTGCTGCACGGTGTGACAAACTGGCCATCGCTGCCTGCCACTTTCCAGAACTTGTATTTTTTAAATTTATCTGCTGTGCACGAACTTCAATGTCAGATGATAAATTATCTCACTAAGGATACGCGTGTCGTTGTGTTTTCACTCCGGCTGTTTTCAAACACCAGACAGCGGTTCCTTACTTATCTTTGTTTTACGCCTTACGCCATTGCGAAAAAAACTCCGCCTAGCCAAAGTGAGGCTTCCACCTCAGCTCAGAAACAAGTGCGTCAGCCGAAGGTAACCTTTAAATAACATTTCACTTCACTGAGGTATGCCTTCACAGTAGTCCTCTACAACGATTCTTTGTTGGGTCATTTGCAGCACATCATCTAGTTTACGGATCCATCTAATAATATTGTCAATGGTGGTGACAAGATCGATGGCACAAGTGAAGAGTATGGGAGTGCACTGAAGAAACTCTTTATTGGGCTGACTTGCGCCCGCAAAAGAACTAAGCGATTTGGTTGCGGCGATAACAACAAACGTGCTCGGTGGTCGTCGAACAAAAAATCACGCGTTTCACTTGTCAGCGCTGAATTTAAAGGCTGCGAGGATAGATCTAGATAAAGCCGCAAACGGTACTAGCATGACCTGGGACAAAGTAGAAGCGCACGCGAGCGGCTGAAACCTTCGAGATACGTCCCGAACCATCTTTCGCGACAAAACAAAATGATAACGCGACGTATCGCGACAACGAGCATGAAGAAACACGGAATACAGAATCGATTGCGATCGAGAATCACAATGATAAGGCCGCATGCCACGTTGAAGTTAGGCGGCGACGTCCGGGTTCTCCTCGTCGGTTACGTGCGACAGCATTGCGTCGAGCGTCGTCGTGGGTTCCCTGCCGTACACAAGACTGAACGGGGTCGACCTGGTTGCCTCCTGGACGGCGGCATTATAAGCGAAGCTGCCGTAGGGCAGAATGGCGTCCCATATGTCTTGTGTTCGGCATCGAAGTACATTGCAATCATGTCCGCAATAATTTTGTTGAGACGCTCCGTAAGTCCATCTGTTTGGGGATGGTACGCAGTGGTTCGTCGATGGCTTGTATGACTGTATTCCAGGATGGCTTGCGTCAGCTCTGCTGTAAATGCCGTTCCCCTGTCTGTGATGAGCACTGTGGGGGCGCCGTGTCGCAAAAGAACATGTTCGACAAAAAAACTTGGCGACTTCTGCGGCAATACCATTGGGCAGTGCTTTTGCTTCGGAGTAGTGGGTAAGGTACCTGGTGGCCACGATGATCCACTTGTTACCCGCATATGAAGATGGAAAGGGGCCGAGGAGATCCATCCCAATTTGCTGAAAGGGCAGGGTTGGGGGCGGTATCGGGTTCAGTAGCCTAGCTGGTCAGATCGGCGGCATCTTGCGTCGCTGGCACTCACGACACGTTTTCACGTAATGGGCAACGTCGGCAACGTGCAACGTGCGCGCAAACCCGATATGCCCTGCTGTTGGCTCGTCGTGTAACGCATGAGGAATTTCCTGTCCGAGGCTTTTAGGCACGACAAGAAGCTGTGCGGTCTTGTTGGGAGCGAAGTTTGTCTTTACGAGGACGTCATTGCTTAATGCGAACGACGATAACTGACGCCTAAACACAGCAGGAGGGGAAGCGTTCTTGTCTTCCAAGAAATCGGCTATGTCTATCAGGTGAGGATCTGATCGCTGCTATTCTGCAAAACTGCTGGCGCTCACTGGTCCCAGAAAGGTGTCGTCGTCATCGTCCTTCAGGAGAGCTTCGATGGGAACGCGGGATAAGCAGTCTGCGTCCTAATGCTTGCGGCGGGACTTATAGACTACAGTCACGTCAAATTATTGAAGTCGTAGGCTCTATCGGGCAAGGCGGCCGGAGGGGTCTCTCAAATTAGCCAGCCAGGAGAGCGTTTGGTTGTGGCTTACCACCTTCATTGGTCAACCGTATAGTTATGGACGGAACTTAGAAGCGGCCCAGATGATCGCGAGGCAATCCTTCTCGGTCGTAGAGTAATTTTCTTCGGCCTATGTGAGGGACCTGCTGCGATGACTACCTGCGACCTGAGGCGATTACGTTCTCCTGTCCGGCCCTATTCTGAACGAAACCGGCTCCTAGGCCCACACTGCTTGCGTCAGTATGAATTTCGGTCTCGGCGTTTTCATCGAAGTGGCCAAGTACCGGAGGGCACTGCAAGCGGCGCTTAAATTCGTCGAAGGCTTCTTCTTGCGGCGCTTCCCGTTTAAAAGGTACGTCATCCTTTGTAAGCTGTGTCAATGGTTCGGCGATGGGCTAAACATCCCTGAGAAATCGTCGATAATAAGCGCACAGCCCAAGCAACCTGCGCACGGCTTTCTTGTCGGCGGGCGGTGGAAAGTGCGCGATCGCAGCCGTTTTCTCAGGGTCAGGGCGAACATCATTCTTGCTAACGATATGACCCAGGAACAGCAACTCCTCGTTGGCAAAACAGCATTTCTCTGCTTTCAAAGTTATCCCTGAAGACCTGATAGTTTCTAGCACTGTCCGAAGCCTTTTTAGGTGCTCTTCGAAGCTAGAGGAGAAGACAACGACATCATCCATATATACCAGACAAATCTGCCACTTCAGGCTTGCTAGCACAGCGACCATTGCTCGTTTAAACGTCGCTGGTGCGGAGCAGAGGCCAAATGGCATCACCTTGAACTCGAAAAGGCCGTCCGGTGTGATGAATGCGGTCTTCTCGCGATCTCTTTTGTCGACCTCAATTTGCCAATATCCAGTTTTCAGGTCCATCTTAAAGGAGTACCCTGCATTGCAGAGCCGATCGAGAGTGTCATCGATGCGGGAAACAGGGTAAATATCTTTCTTCGTTATGCTGTTTAGGCGGCGATAATCGACGCAGAACCAAAGTGTCCCGTATTTTTCTTCACCAGAACGACTGGTGCCGCCCACGGGCTCTTCGATGTCTGGATCACGTCCTCATGAAGTATTTCCTCAACTTGATCACGTATTGCCTGGCGTTCTCGGGGCGATACACGGTAGGGGCTTTGACGTAACGATCGAGCATGTTCTCCTGTTATGATGCGGTGCTTTTTTAACGGAGTTTGCCGCACCTTCGATGCTGAACGGAAACACTCGCTGTAGCTTTCAAGCAGAGTTGGACTCCGGTATTCTTTGTCTTGGGGTAAAGCTGCGTTGATGTCGAAATTGGGCTGCTTTGCTCGGTTGGGTGCATTGCCTTCAAGTTGGGTGGGGATGGCGAAGACTTCTCAGGTGTCCACTAGCTCGCCTAGGAAAGCAATCATCATGCCCTTGTTCAGGTTCCGGTATTCTTCGGTGAAGTTCTTGACGAGCACTTGAGCTTGCCCATGACGGAAATGAGCGACGCCTCTTGCGACTCCAAGTCCTCTATCCAGTAACTGCTGAGTGTTTCCTTCGACAACCCCTTCCACGAGTTCGACTTCCTTTGTACCCACAGGGACGATAACGCTTGATCGGGGCGTTATGATCAATTCTCCGCCGAGGACGTTGAGAGCGACTTGATGTGTCGAGGCTCTCGTAGCTGATATGGCTTTTTCCGTCGAGAGCTTGATGACCCTGGATCGGAAGTTGATGATCGCCCGATATTTGTTCAGAAAATCCATGCCGAGAATCACGTCGCGGGAACACTGCTGTAGGACGACGAAGCTGGTTGGCTAGATACGTCCATTTACCATAACCTTTGCAGTGCATCGGCCCGACAGTGTAAGAAGGTTACCACCAGCGGTGCGGATTAGCGGGCCATCCCAAGTAGTCGTCACTTTCTTGAGCTGAGCGGCGAAAGCTCCACTGATTACAGAGTAGTCGAGTCCGGTGTCCACTAGGGCGGTAACCGTCCGTCGATAGCAACGGTGAGGTCGCTTGTTCGCGCCCTCGTATTACATGTTGGCTTCGGTGTTCGATCTCTACTTCGTCGTTTGCTCAGGTCGCGGCCAGGGCACACTGCCATCACTTCGCTGGGCGGCGGTGTTAGCTTTAAGTCTGGTCGCGTCGTCTTGGATGTTGGTGTCGTGCGTAGCCGCGGTGTCACTTTAAAGTCTACGCGTGTCGAGGGCGGCTTCACAAGTAATGTCGGCGTCATAACGGCGTCGTCGTGTCGTCGTTACTCGCCGTCGGCCGTGGAGAATATTCGTTAGTTCGTCATGTAGCAACCTCACCTCCAATGGTTGCTACCTTTAGTTTCCCCTACGGGGGAATACTGTCCTCGTAGCTGCAGCCTGGCGACGAAAAGCGGGACCGGTACGGCGATGAGGACCTAAACCGACGGCTTGGTGACGCAAACTCACCGCTACGCAGGTAGGTCTCGATTTCTTGTTGTCGTTCACGGGGCGGGGGCGTAGGGCGTCGACTGAAAATCCGCGGAGGCCGATTCCTCGGTACGGCCAGTGGCGTAGAATGTGGTCGGCCACACCGAAATGGAAGCATAATGGCCGGTTGTTCTCAGTCTTCCAGGCGTCGAACTTCCTGGGGCTTGGGGGTCATTGGTAGGCTGGCCGGTCGGGGCCAAAGGGCAAAAGAAAAATCCGCGTGTCGATGTATTTGCATAAGCAGGTTTGGGGTGCAACCGGATGCCGGTGAACACCTCCGGCAACGCATTCCCTTACCAGAACAGGATTTAGCCACCCTGGTGCAGTAATTGCCCCCAAGATCCCATGATTAGTCCTATAAAACGCCGGCCCTCAGTCACCAGCGGCTGCGCAACAACTGACCACTGCAGCGGTCAGACCTGTGTCGCAACAGGGGTTGCTAAGAATTGTTGGCTCCGCTGGACAGGCCGCCATTGGAAACTGACCCTAGCAACGTTTACCGCCAGAACCCTAGCGGGCGAAGTTAGTTTACCAGTGCTGTTTAGAGGAACTGTATTGCATGAAATGGGATGTCATAGGGCTTAGAGAGGTTACGAGACTGAATGAGGCATATACTGTACGGAAGGATGAGCATGTACTGTGTTATCGAGGTTTACCAGAGAGGCGAGAACTAGGAGTAGGATTCCTTGTCAGCAAGTATATAGCTGGTAATATAGATGAACTCTATAGTATTAATTAGAGGGTGACAGGCATCGCAGTTAGGCTTATTAGGCGCTATAAACTGAAGGTTGTACAGGTCCATGCAGCTAATTGTAGTTATGATGACCAGGCAGTATCTACGAAGCTTCTACGAAGATGTAGAATCGGCAATGCGAAAAGCAAAGATGCAGTATACTGTACTAATGGGCGACTTCAATGCCAAGGTAGGAAAAAGCAGGCAAGAGACCAGGCAATAGGTGACTATGACATTAGTTCTAGGAATACAAGGGGAGTTACTAGTTGAGTTTGCAGAACGCAGTAGCTTAAGATTATGAATATCTTCTTTAGCAAATGAAAAAGTTCTAATGAGGAGACTAAAAATGAAATTGACTTCATAATGTGTTCAACCCCCCCCCCCCTCGCATTATGCAAGATGTAGAGGTAATCGGTAAATACAATGCAGTGAAATCAGAATTTTGAGGTCCCGAATTAGTCTAAATCTGAAAAAGGAACGCCACAGATTAGTAAGAAAGAAGTCCGTCACCGAATTAGCGGTACGAGGGAGGGCAGAAGAGGTCTGGATCTCGCTACAAAATAGATATTCAGCTCTAACCGAGTGTGTCGACATTACCCTAGAAGCAATAAACAATAACTTCAGAGATATCATTACTGAGTGCGCTGTAGAAGTAGGTGGTAGGATAGTTAGAAAGAATACCGGTAAGCTGTCTAAGGAAACGAAAGATTTGATTAAGAAACGCCAGAATAAAAAAGCTTCCAATCCAACAGACTAGATAGAATTGGCAGAGATATCAAAGCTAATAAATAAGCGCAAAGTGGCCGATATAAGGAAGTGTAACTTGGACACAATTGGGTATGCTGTAAAGAACGGGGGATGCCTTAAAGCGGTGACGAAGGAATTGGGCATAGGCAAAAATCATATGTAGGCGCTAAGGGACAAGGCGGGCAACGCCATCACGAATATCGAGAAGATAGTCAAAGTAGCCGAGGAGTTATATACTTATCTCTACAGTTGCCAAAGTAGTCAGGACCGTAATGAGATTGGCGGTAAGGAAAAACAGTCAGACGTTGCACCAGTGACGAAGGACGAGGTTAAGAAAGCAATAGAAACTATGAAAAGGGGAAAAACAGCTGGAGAGGATCAGGTGACTATAGATTTGTTGAAGGACTGGGGGGGGATATCGTGCTAGAAAAACTGGCCACCCTGTATAAGCAGTGCCTGGTGTCATCGACGGTACCGGAACCATGGAAGAATGCGAACATTATACTCATTCATAAAAAAGGGGACGCTAAGGACCTTAAAAATTACTGACCAATCAGCTTACTGTCTGTTACGTATAAGGTATTTACTAAGGTAATCGCTAAAAGAATCCGAACAACCTTAGACTGCAATCAAGCAAAGGATCAAGCAGGGTTTCAGAAACGGTACTCTACTATCGATCATATTCATACCATTAACCAGGTGATACAAAATGCTCAGAATATAACCAGCCCTTCATAGCATACATTTATTACGGAAAAGCATTTGACTCAATAGAAACCTCGGCGTGATGCAGGCATTGCGAAATCAGGGGGTAGGCGTGCCGTACGTGAAAGTGCTGGAAGATATATATAGTGACCGCACAGCAACCATAGTTCTGCATAAAAAAAGTAACAAATTTCCCATTAAGAAAGGTGTTAGGCAAGGAGACACGATTTCCCTAGTACTATTCACAGCTTGCTTAGAGGAACTATTTAGAGACTTGGAATTGGAGCAGTTAGGGATAGGGGCAGATGGAGAATACCCCTGTAATCTGCGATATGCTGATGACATTGCCTTGCTAAGTAGCTCAGGAAATGAACTGCAAAGAATGATTGATGAGCCAGACAGGTAAAGTTGAAAGGTAAGCTTGAAAATGAATATGTAGAAGACTAATGTAATCCACAGCAGCCTCGGGAAGGAACAGCAATTTACGTTAGGTAGCGAAGCACTGGATGTAGTAGGCGAAAATGTCTACTTAGGACAGGTAGTAACCACGGATTTGGATCATGAGAAGGAAATAACAAGAAAAATAGGATTAGGATGGAGCGAATTGGGCAAGCACTAGCAGATCATGACTAGCAGCTCACCGGTATCGCTCAAGAGGAAAGTATACAGCAGTTGCATCTTACCTGTACTCACCTATGGGGCTGAAATGTGGAGGCTAATCAAAAGGGTTCTACTTAAGTTGAGGACAACACAGAGGGCTATGGAACAAAAAATGGTAGTGGTAACCTTAAGAGATGAAAGCATGCAAAGTGGGTGAGAGAAATAACTCAAGTTACTGACATTCTAGTGGAAATTAAGAAGAAGAAATGGGCATGAGCAGGACATGTAGTGCGAAGAGAGGATAACCGATGGTCGCTTAGGGTAACAAACTGGATTCGAAGGGAAGGAAAGCGCAGCAGCGGGCGGCAGAAAGTTAGGTGGGCGGATGAGGTAAAGAAGTTCGCAGGGGTCAAGTGGATGCAGCTAGCACAGAACCGGGTTAATTGGAGAAATATAGGAGAGACCTTCGCCCTGCAGTTGGTATAGTCAGGCTGATGGTGATGATGATGAACACATCAAATACGAAAAACTCGTATGTTTTCTAAGGGACTGAAAATATTCCAGCCCTGTACTTGCCCGTGTCATAACCTCATTCGATTTGAGGACGTAAGCCCGACAAACTAACCTACCATCTTGTCATCTTCGCTCGCCAAGAAATGACAGCGCACAAAATCTTCCCATTTCTCCTCACTGAATGTGAGCCTTAATGTAGCATTATGAGGTATTTTTGGGGCACAACGACCTATTACAAAAGTGCGGATGTTGATTTCTTCTAAACCTAATTAACCGCACCAACCTCTGTTAAGCATGGCTACGCATCAGCCTGAGAATTGCAGCGCTCAGGGTATCACGCGCCCTTACAACGTCCTACGAAGATAAAGAAGAAGAAAAGGCTGGCGGTGAGTGGATGCTGGTCTTTTTAACCGCTCCATAATAGCAGCGCAAACTAACAAAACCTAATTTGCATGGTTCATCTGTGACATCTCGCGTTTGGGAGCTCTCACTAGAGTCTCTGTAAAGATGACGTCTCACAATGTCAGAAGTTGTTGAAGCAGGAAAGCAGAAAAGCAGAAGCTGCAATAAAGGTGAATTTCGAAAGTTGTGTTCTTAGGCCTACGCATTGCCAGATTTGCAGTTTTCCAGTCGCGCATTGCATATTACCGCCAATTAACAACGTCGGTATTTCCTCCGACTTAGTTTTTCACGAACGCTTCTGGTGCCAACAAATGAGCACGTTTTTTTTTTAGACCGGAAGCGCGCTAGACATCTGTAGTACAGTATGCAGGGCGTTAAACCCGCACACTGGGGCTAAGCTCAGAGAAAAAGCCTTAAATAAACTTTGGGCATATTCTTAAAAACAGTTTTGATCGCAATTTTTTGAGATCTATAAATTCATGAGAGAAAATGAACACATCCCTGCAGTTTTCCTCGGCAGGCCTTTGCTTTTTGCTATCACAGGTAAAAAGACGCCCCACTAAAGGAAAATCTTAGGAAACAAGATTGTGTATGCATTGCAAGGTTATATCGTTTCTATCAATATGTTCATAAAAGTATGTAGCTATATTTTGCAGTTAGCCTAAAGTTATTTCACAGCGCATGCTATTTGTATTTCAATCGCAGTTTTCATTATTTGGATGCAGTGGACGCAGCTTGCACGGGACCGGAATAATTGGCGGAATATAGGAGAGGCTTTCGCCGTGAAGTGGGTATAGTCCGGCTGATTATGATTACGATGATATTGCTTTATTACTATTTATTATTTATTAGCGGATAGACACTTTAGAATTAAAACTCTTCCCGGCGTCGGAAGCATAGGCTATTTCCATCAACATCTGCATGAAGCATCTTACTATATCCTAGCTGTCCTCACAATTGAAAGGTGTTCCATAATCCTGAACCTGAGAGAGAAAAGCGTAGTTGCATTGTTACCATGCTGCCATATTTTTTCAAGCGCTGTTCACACATTTAGTTTGAATATCGAAAATTGAAACATGCTCGCATGTTTAGGTTACAAAGGGAATGTTCGAACCATATGTGGTGAAGTCCGAAGTGTTGAAAACGATTGTTTATGTAGGTTGAGCAATATCAACGCATTTTGTGGAATGTAAAGAAGCTGACGCATATGCAAAGAGGGACACACAATGCTGAGAAGCCAAACGCCATTGCACTAGCTTTAGAGATATATTTAGCGATTCCTTCATTTTTTACCCTGTTTTTAAACTCGCCTCGCACCAGATCACGTTGAAAAAAACAACAACAGTGAAATAGTAATGAATCCTAACGAAACCGAAAAGCGCTTGACTGCTAGGGGTTGGTATCAATATATTTATTTCAGCATGCAGGTACAGCATTTGTCAAAAGTGTAGAACCCGCTTCTGAGCCGTGTAGTGGCGCCGATTTAACACTAGTGGAGGTCTTTCCCATTGTAGAGGGTTGGACAAAACATCTCAACGCTAAAAAATGTGGAACACTTACGATGCATTACAAGCCGCACGAAGTAACTCAGAAGACGACCCCCTGGGCTCTACACTTTTGGCAAAGACTGTACTTCTGCTTGCTTGCATATTGTGGCGTGGGGGCCACATTGCTGTAGGCGACTAACGAACAGAGAGGTGTAGTACAGGAATGAACTCATTATTGGGCTCACCTACGCCAGCAAAATAATTAAACAACTCGATGGTGGCGGTAATAGCAAACGCGCTCGCTGGTGCTCTAGATATCAAAGCCCATTGCATTCGGAAGTGCTCATTTTCAAGTGCTCAAAAAAGCATTTAGATAAACTCGGATAAGATAACCCGAAAAACATGAAACATTGTGGAAATGGACGCGAACGGCTGGAATTGTTCAAGATACATCTCAGCTCATCTTGCGCGACAAAGATCATGATGAAGCCGCATCTCGAGGGCGCAAAACATGAACAAGATCGTCCCATGCGTTGCAAGCACAGTGGCCGAGTGCTGGAGGCTGTTGTAAACAATAAGCAAGGCTTTTAGTAGTTCGTGGCAATGACAACTTCTGGCCGTGCGCAACAGCGCTCAGAAATTCGGTCTTCGAAAGAATGCGCACAGAGTGATGTTGATAAGCGAGTATTCCCAGAGGATATAATCAGTTCGAAGTTTCAATTTTGCGTTCGCTTTGCAGCGTGACTCGTGCTATCCTTCTGGAGAACGCTACCGTTTCAAGGTCTCTCAATGGCCACAAGGACGACGTGGGTTCCCCGCCAGGAGACGTAAGAACCTTTACTGATTACTAGAACACACTATCAGTTTGAAGTCAAGTACGAAGCATCCGCCTGTGTCAAGGTCGCCTTCCAACTGCAGACAATAACGGTATGGTACCGAGCACTCTGTCGAGCAAGGCATGTTGTATGCGGCAACTAAAGTGCGTTTCGTACCGTTCGTTGAGTTTTCAATTGCGAATATAGAAGAAAAGCAATGGTCGCGCTGCCCTGCACACACTCACTCGTGTTGGCAGATATAACGGATAGGTCTACGTTACTGTCCCAACAAAATTCCAAGCCAGTCGAACACCATCTCCATCTCACCCTCTCTCTCTTCTCGCGATTTCTCTTCCCTCTAAATGTGAAGAAGGGATTTCCTGCTTTCTATTTTTTCTCGAGAAAGGAAAGGAGGAAGGCAGGAAAACGTATGCGGCTAAAGCTTTACAGATTCTAGGACAAAATGCACAATGTAGGTGCACTCTGGTAGCCAAGGCTTCATACACACCCATACGTACAAAACATGGCAGGGGTGGAAGGAATGTAAGGGGTGACAAAAATTTATGACTTTGAATGACGTTGGGCCTACATATGATATTGGCGCGAGTTATGAACAGGTATTTTTCGGTATCCGCCCGGTATATTTAGGAGGCTGTCTTTTTGAAGATTGCTTTCAGAGTCTGCCAACCTTCCTTATTCAGCCACTCTCGAATCCTGCTTTTTCAGAGCAGATAACAATCAAGCCCTGCAAAGAAGACGACGCAGTAATATAGCGAACCAGCATATCATCCAAGTGGACAGGCTCAACATACTTATCAGTATAACCTGTGAAGCGCTCGCGTAGCCGCACTATTCGTAATATATTGTCGAACGGGTGTTCCTCTCATATATTTGTGATTTATTATATTAGCCACACAAATACAAAGATAAAGCGTATCAACAAAACCTACACCAGTATATATCAGCGACAAATGCGCATATGTAAAGCCGACTATACATCCGGAGAAGATCTCATATTTGAAAGGGCCGTCGGAAACAATGTAGCGTAACACTGAAAATAGACACCTCGCTTTTTCAGAGTGCATCAGTCTCGTGCATGCGGCGAGCTCAGTTTCATAAATAAGCACCAAGCGCTTTCAAACAGAAGAGAAGCGTGCCATAACGGCGCCACCAACAAGATTGTCGCCGTTCGCACGTAGAGAGAGAAAACGACCTACAAAACTGAACCCTCCTGCCAAGTAGCAGCGACTGAGACGTTACTTGCATGCAAGATGAAAATCTTTGCAACGGACACATTTTGACGCAATCCACCTACCGTCGTACCATTCCCGAGAGCACCAGCGGAGACAGCGGTCAGTAGCAATAAGAAACTCTTTTGTTCCCTCCTTCGGAAGCACCGGAACAAGTCTTCCAAAGTCTCACCAAGGTTGATACAAAACAATCATCAAGAGGGAGCGCGACAAGAGGGTTGTAAAAAGAAATAGTTTAACAGTGCTTTAATAAAATATCTTACCCCCTTAACAAAAACCAGGCATCAAACTATCTATTTTTCTCCTGTGGGCACAGATGTTTTAGATGATACTTTGTATGACGTTATACCTCATACAACTTTGTATAATCTGTTTTATAGATTATACGCTATGCTATACGTATATTTCGGTATTTCCCCCCATTTTGCCCTATAACGGAGTCTTGCTAAACAGTTTTCGGGTTCATCCTTCGCCATCTGTGTACTACCAACCTAGAATGCATGTCTCCATAGCCAAACCACAGCTACGACATTTTTCTCTCTTAAACTGCTCTCGTTTTACATATGTCCCCTACACGGAGCACTTGCCGGAAAGTTCCGCGATCCGTTTGCTAATGCAGTTCTTCTGGTCTGTTGCTTCTACTGCTTCGGCTATTTCATCCGTTTTTCAGCAATTTGTATACTTGCATTTCTGTAATGGGTGCAACTTGAAATTCGGAGTATGTTTTTGTTAGCATTGTAGTGTAAGTATCCTGACCTGCATGTTCACCTGTTATTAGGAGCCTTGGAAGCTACAGGCCACTTTCATTCGTTTTGTCACAGGAGTGAATTCCTCCTGAAATAGCGATACTTGCATGTACGTATATCACACGTATTCAGGAAAGCCGTGTGTGGTTCATCTAGACCAGTAAATCCTTTATAATTGAACACCCGCCAAACATCTGCCTCGGTGATCATGTTTCAATGAAAACAAAGCGCAAGGCAGCCGGGTACAGTGCGATACAGTTGTGCCATAACGAGGCCGTTTCACGAGCCCTTCACTGTTGCGGCTCTCATAGCCGATAACATGTTGAAGCGCTACACCCTGCAAGCCAACTTCCTTCTCCCATGTAGGCTCTCTTCTAGCAGCTTAGCTGCGGCAGATACGTCCGAATGTTCTTCGGATCACGAGACTCGTAAAAAAAAAAAAATTTCACACATTCTGCTATATATGTTTTCAATATGTTCGTCCCATCTATTTGGCTACACAACCCCGAAAGCCGAAATGCTGAGCAGTAAACAAGTGACTGCCGCAAAAGCAGCTCGCTTTGTAATCGCTGCATTCCAATATCTGCTTTTCTTCGTCTACGCAGCAACCAAATCGAAGATGCAATCGGTGCGCCTCAGGTAAGATCCGCCTTCGCGCGTGCAATCATGCGTTGAAGCGTTACCGCATCTCAAATTCTTATGCAATATTGGCGCCACCGTAAGCACTGGCACGAGCTCTCGATGGAAGCGCATCAGCAAAGTACGCTTCCATTGAGTGGTCGTGTCACAGGTCTGCGAAAGAGCTTTCAGCGGTATGATCAGTATGTGATTTGTAGTTACTATTTAAAAAAAAACCTGATATCTAAGTGGTCCGCGTTACAGCTTTTTACATTTATCTTGGTTTAATTATTATTTCAATTTCAATCATATGAGCTAAAAAGCAAACAGACCAAACATTTGTGAAGCGGAACAATAAGAGGAAAACAATAAAAGTAAATCGCACCGATGTAGCAGTGAGACGACAGATTGATATAAATAACGGCACTAATCACTAAATATTTAATGAGGCTATTGGGAGTTTGTAACGGCAGTTTTAACTGTTTATGCCAGCTAGTATGATGAGGGGAAGAGAAAGGGAGAAAGTGCATTAAACAATAAGCACGAACATTTGGCGGTAATCATCAAGTGACACTTTTTTCAGACACCAGGAACAGCGAACCGGCGGTTTCAAATCCCCATTTCAAGACGGCAGTTGTTTTTTCAAGCTGTAATTGTCTTAAAGGGGAGGAACGCGGGTACCGCCATGTTGGATCACATGATCCCGTCGCAATGGCGCGCCTTCTGTTTTGGCAGGTTCCGTGCCGCAAGGGGCTCTTCCAGCTTTCGCGGGCGGCGCAAAGTCGTTCTGTAGAGGTTAAAGGTGTGATTGTCGGCTGAATGGTTCCTTTAGGTTCATAATTTACTAATCTCCTTCTGACAACTCGGTTCAATATTAATCTGGCTACACACCCGCATGCTCGTCTGAGCTTGTATGTTTGCAATCTCGCCTTTTTTTTTCAGTTCATCATATAATGGCCAGGGCGGAACAAATAACAATAAAGCAACATAAAATATAGGCACCTACTAGTCTGAGAGCTTCGCTTCCAGCTCCATATTTTAGCTACAGACAGAATAATTCAGCCGCTTAGCATTGCATGAAACTTACAACTGAATATTCACGCGCGTGTGATCGCCTTGTTGCAGCCCGTATATTATGTTACCTCACATCCTGACAAGCTCCCAAAAGAAATCACAAGTTTCTCGAAAGATGGTTTAAGTGCTCACCTATTGAGATAGATTCAAACCTGAGGCTAAACTCCTTGCACCAAATTTAGTCGTTGCAATAACGTAACTACAAGTCGTTTGTAGAAGTACAATTTTTCTTCGATGATCAGGGATTATAACTAGCACCTTTACAACGGTTGAGTGGAAGAATACGAAATGCTGCTTTGCAATATTTCAATACTACAGGTCCACCCTGAAGTGAGACTAGTGATGGCGCTGTATGCGTATAAGCGCCATTGGAAAATCGGTTATGGGGAATGGAGGGGGTGGGGCTCAACTTCAATGTGATGAGTCCAGTTGGCTTCGAACGGGCGAACCGTGTAGACGGACGTGAGCGTGCACCCGCCTTTATTATCTGCTTTGAGGAAACTATAGCATCATCAAGAGCAACTACTAGCATAATCAAGCGCATAATCATTATCGGCATCCTACGAGCGTTGAAGTAGAATTTATAGCATTTATACAATTCTCTACCGGCACTAACAACTTTCTAACGTGCTCTCTTAGCAGAAACGTCCACATTAAGGAACACAAAAAAATACCTTGAAAAAATCGAGTGTGAGCCCCGAAAATGTTTTACCACCAGTGAGCTGCTGCGTAAAATATTTCGGCGATCCGACCTACAAAAGTTTCCTCGACTTCATTGCACATTCCTTGAAATATAAAAGGCACCGGTTATAGTCATCAGTAATGGTGAACATGATATACATGCTGCTTTACCATCGATACGCAACGACAGTCTATTGTAATCCAAAGTCATCCACGAAGAATGTGCTGATGTAACCTGGTTGATATAGGCGTTTTGCCATCGTTTTACGATGACACAGTTTGGCAGAGCTTTTTTAATAACGCAATGAAGTAACGGGTTCTCTCAAGAATCGATAAGAGGTTGAGCCCCTGATAATTAATCCGCGCACAAAAGCATTATTTTCGTTTGCGTATTTTTCTCGTGTCACGCACCGCTGGCCCTAGCCAGGCGACACAACCTGGGCCGCAGCACCAGGAAAACACGAGGCATCCACAAACATGGCCATAAACCGATGCCTGTTTACAACGCACTTAACAGGCGTCACAAGATGACCAGCAGCGATTCGCGGCTCAAAGGAGTAGCAGCATCATCACCATCAGCCGGGCTATACCCAATGCATGGCAAATGCCTCTCCCATATTCCTCCAATTAACCCAGTCCTGTTATACTGCATCCACTTGACCCCTGCGAACGTATGAAACTTGTCTACTCACATTTTCTGTCTGCCGCTCCTTGCTACGCTTTCCTTTCCTTAGAATCCGATTTTTTACCCTTAGCAAACATCGGTTATTCTCTCTTCGCAGTACATGTGCCCTGTTCATGCCCACTTCTTCTTGATTTCCTCTAGAATATCATTAACTCTAGTTATTCCTCTGACCGCTCTGAACGCTACCTATCTATGAAAGTTACACCTACCATTTAAGTTCCGTAGCTCGCTGCGCTGTCCTTCTCATAACCATACGTGAGTACAGGTGAAATGATGCGCCACCTGTTGTGCCCAATCGAACTGCTCTCCGTAAACTGTCTATTTGCCTCAACATACCACCTGACAATCTTCATCTGAACCACTATCTTGCTCTCGAGATAGAGTGTATACAGGCAGGCAATGCAATACCGATCCCGATATTATATGGTGCCCTCGGCCACTAAAATATAGTCGCCATTGACGCACGTACAGTGACAGCGCTTGGTTGGTACAATGCGGTATCAGCCCAAACACAGCGCAAAAGAAAGAATTACCACACCGAATGCATGAACGTACCACTGATGCGGAAGTTTGGGCTTGATGGTACGGCATGAGATCAATACTTTATCGCACAAGATGACGAAGATGGATGAGAAGCAGAGAGGACACAAGTGCGGTAAATGTGCATCATGTGTGCCGTAAAACGTTTTTTTTTTTTCATTCCTCCGCGCTCGTGTGCCTCCCATCCTCTGTTTTGTTGTCCTCTGGTTCTGCACTAAATTTTCAGTGTTTTGATATCGCTATATGGAGTATAAAGCACAGACGACGGTCTCTGTGAAGCTAACGCACGCAAAAGAGACGTTGAGGTAGAGCAAGCAGATTACGCTGGGTCATCCGGATTTGACCACCGTCCGATAACGCACAAGTGTGACACGCAGTGTGACAGCGTTCAACCTACCTAAGCAGAAATGCACTTCAAAAAGTGCCGTTTGCGTGTGAATTTTCGAACACCACCATTACTGATTCACAGCCATTGCAGAATGGCACACATCAACGTCCTTTTCTGAAAGTGAAGGGCAGCGCTGAAAGCCCGAGGACGCTAGATGGCTCTCTCGGTCACCTTCAAGAAGGAGTAGCGCGTGCAGTTGGAATATACTTCCATTCCCAACGTGTATCGTCGCTGGGTACCTCTATAGTGCACCCTAGAACAACGTCACTACCGCTATCTTTAGTTTCAAGACTCTCCACCAGCACTGAGCACACCCACAATGCTTGGGCGCTCATCTGTGCAGGTGGCGCTGCGGTCAAAGCAGGCTCCTGACAAACGTAGTGGAACAGCCGCGAAACCTAGAGCGCGATGGACGGGAGGCGGAATTTTGGAATTAATTCGTCTCGTCTAATAATGCGGGCATTCACTTCGGTTTTTCAATTGATAATTAGTTACAAAAGCGTAAAGAACGTGAAGGAAAAGCGTGAAAATAATCATTCTGAAGAAGTAGCGGCAGCGCGGGATGCTTATTGGCCTCGAGCAACGATTCTAGGTTGTGCCAAAAAGGGAACACTACACTTCTCGTCTATAGTTCGCAAATCTCGATTGTGCATTTGTAAACACGAGAAACGCACTCTGTTTCCCTTTCACAGTCGGAAAAAATCCGCCATAGGCGTTGTCGTGGCTGTAACGCGAAAATCAGCGCAAGCAAATAAACACGAAATGTCTCAGAGAAACACGGAATCAAACTCGCTTACATGAACATGATTTCGTATCAAAATGTTTACGTGACCGTTTTCCATGCAGCATTTAATCACCGTTTCCCTTCCCATTTATCGTCCATGTAGCGAAGTTGGAGGTTAGTTTGCAATAGGGACTCGAACCGACGACATGTATACCTCCAATTGTATGCCTTTATACATAAAGTGTAGCAGTTCACCGAGGTGTGAGAAAAATTCAGTGTCTTCGTTTCCACAGGAGTATAATTAAGTAAATGTTTTAACAAAAAACCTTGTGGTGTCTACTCTGAAGGCGAACATGCCCGATTTTTTTCTCGGTGTCATTGGCAGCGTACGCTAAGAACACATTTGAACACAAATGTGCACAAATGAAACACACACACAGACCTGCTCACATTTGTTTGGTTCCGGACAGCATGTGCTGCCAGGGAAGTCAGACTGTTTTTAGTACAAAAAAGACTGCATTGGAAAGAAAAAAGAAGACAGGGTAACTTCGTCCTAACTTCTTGTCCTCTCTTTCAGCACTAAACTTAAGTCCAGTAATCCACCAACTATCCTGCAAACACGTCCGAACCTGTTGCTGTTGCATTTTTCTCTAAATACGTTAGTGCCAAATTTGAAGAGGGATGGAAGCGAGGGCAAAAGTAGACGAGCGCGATGTCCACGTCTTCCAAGTAATGGCTTTTTCGCTATCGTGTTTGCGTGTAGTAGCTTTTTACACGTCACACCATCCCCGTTAATGGGATCAGTGAGTCAACGCGCAGAACGATGAAAACGGAATAAAACATCAAAGAAGATTACATACAAAACTCATACTACACTCAGAGCCACTAGATTTGACGGCAAGTCAGATCAACGCATTCATCACTAGTGCACGCTGATGAAAGTAGAAGGCCTGGTTGGACTCCAGAGCCACACGCCGCGCAAAGCAGCGGCGGCGCCACACAACGGACCCGAGTTTTAAACTGAAACTATTTCGAGTAACGTTGAAAACAGTGGATGGGTGCCACTCCTTTCGCAGAGCACACGCAACCTGGTGTTACTACTGAGCCTGAGCGCAGTCTTGGGCGTCTCGTGTGCCCTGATCATCGTCACGTCATCGCCAGAGGCCGCCACCGACTGCGGAGAACAGCCCGACTGGACCTTGGACGTCGATCCTGCCAGTGAGCCCAATGCGGGAGGCCCATTTCTTCCGCTTGCGACAATTCTAGTAGATGCAGGCAGCGTTTAATGAGCTGGGCTGAAATATGATTTTTTTCTATGTTTTGCTTGACATACCCCGTGGTGCGCGATGTCGTCGAGCTTGTTACTGATAACATTTAATGCACATCGTTCAAAAGACATTTCCCTTTAATAACTTCTGTTACTGCTTGCTTCCAAACTAAGGGTTCTACTACGGTAGAAATTCACGCAGATGTATCTTCCGTATCTTCACCAATGAAACACGAAGAGCACCTTGACGATAAATATACAGGCGCAATACAAACCTTTCACATAAGAAAAAGCTTAGTTGCCAATGGAGCCAGGAAAATATTGATACGGTAGCCTCAAAGATCAAGAAAATAGATGTCAGTAAAACTGAGAGCTAGAAGGACGGAAGAATACATAGAGTAAGAAAAAGAGAAGAAATGGCAGTGAAGAGTATGCAATTAAATTAGATACCTATCTGGTTTCCTCTGGTTACACGTTTTGGTATAGGATTTAAAAGAAGCCACACATGTTCTGAAGCCACCCGAGTCTGAACGGTTAACGATTCAATGACGATATTTTGGTAGAGACTATCTGGGGTCCAACGCAGAGTACCTAAACTTCCATTCATGTGTGATCAGTACGCATCTTTGAAAATGGCACTTCCACATTAGGGTTCACAGGAAAGATTGCCGGACATTAAGATGTCCTCTTTTAAAGTATAGTTGAACACCTTTAAAGGTTAGCCATTCTGAAGATTTCCATTGCCATGCTGTAATTTTGATTATAGGTTTCAATGTAACATATGATCAGGTTACGTACATGAAATATGATATACAAGTTGCCCACTACAACCCTGGATAAGCGGCTGCAGAACAAGCTTGGCCAGGAGATGTACAGTGTAGCCCACTCCTACGTTACTGCTTCGGTAGTAAGATATAGCAGCATTTTATCTATTGATATTCGCTTTCAAAATTTCGCCTGTTAATTCCGACTTCAGCTTTGTGCGCCCCGCTGAGGGATATCTTGGCGGGCCCCTCTCCCTTTCATTGTCAGAGTCCATCTCTGCCACCAGATAGCGGTACCTGCCCCTCGCTCGGAAGTTGATGCCGTCCGTCCGTCCGTCCGTCCATCCATCCATCCATCCATCCATCCATCCATCCATCCATCCATCCATCCATCCATCCATCCATCCATCCATCCATCCATCCATCCATCCTTTCCCTTTCAACTTTCCCTGTAGCACGCCTTGAGTAATAAAATGAATGTCACTGAGAATGGTTAGCGTATCGTCAAATAATTAGCAGAAGCCATGCCACCGATAATGACGAGTCAAGCAGTCCGAAAAAAATGATTTCGTAAACTCTGTTCTTAATTGTTGCAGCATACCAGCGTGCGCTGTATTTGCACATTACCACTTGAAGTAAACGGCGTCTGTTGTAGATTGATTTATAAAATTTGTTACCTAAATATTTGGGGTCAGTTGTAGAGGATTAGGAAGAGTTGGTGAGGAAGCAATGGTCCGCAGTCCTTGGTCTAAGAGTCCGTTGGCCGCAACTGCGGTTCTGGCTCGCTGCACCAGCACGAGTTGCTGCTGTGCGTCCGAGTCGATTAGAAGGCCCTCCCATTGCTCGATACTAGGGCTATTTCTTTTAGGCCATATGGGGCGATTCCAGCGTTCACATGTTGTGAGGTATTATGTATCAGCGTCTCCACAACAGATATCTTTGCTTTTGTACCGTGCGGGCCATATCTTGTGATACAAGGCTTTGTTTGGATGTGTTTTTAGGTGCTTAAGTGTAGTAGCTTGCTCTCGGCTTTGTATTTCATGCAGAAGTGCATACTATTTACGCCTATCCGTGAACGTCCGTATTGTTTCCCCGTCTGTTTCTGGTGTTATGAAAAGGTCTGTCGATAGCGCCGGCGTCCGGCTTGTGAAACCTCCGACGACAGCATCTGCTCTAATGTTAGCCTCCTCCCTAGCGTCAGGGACCAAAACAATCGTGTGTTGCCTATCGGAGTCTGTCTCTTCCGGCAGGCCGGCCAGAAACGTATTACGTATTTGCTATGAGACTATTCCTGTTATTTTTAAGGCCCGACAAGTGGCTTATGGTTCTGAGACTGCCCAGAACCTATGTGGTCTTCGGCTTGCTTCTGAGGTGACTAGGACTATTGCTACCTCTTCCGCCCTCCGGATGCATTTGGTTCGTATAGGTAGTTGTTCCGTAGATGCGCTTACCTTGTGAGTCAGTGATCCAATCTGTGGACGCCTTTCTGCCTTTGCAGCTCGCTGCGTCGACGTACATCGCAAAATGTTCTCTGTTCAGCTCACTGTCAAAGGGTTTAGCTTTGGCATTACTTCTGCCGTCATGGTTGGTTGACCGTGAAAGTGAGTCTGATTTTTGGTGTGAGATTTGTGGTTCGTGCGCTATTGTCTTCAGTAATGGGATACTTGAGTTTATTAAGGAGAGCACTGCCCCGTCTTGGTCTGTTTGAGTCTTTTGATCTGAGAGTGAAGTATAGCTTCGCTATGTTTTTGTAGAGTAACTTAATACCAAATGAGTCTAGCGCGCCTTCCTTACACGATATTTTAGGAGTATCGGTTCAGTTCAGTTCAGTCGTTCAGTCGTGTCCGACTCTTCGTGACCCTATGGACCATGTCACGCTACGCTTTCCGGTCTCTCACTATCTTCCTAACATCACATAACTTCAGCTGCAGTGCCTCGAGGATGCCATCTAACCGTCGCGTTCGCTGCCTACTCCTTCTCCGGCGACCCTCAACCTTTCCCAAAATCAAATCTTTATTTATTTATTTATTTATTTATTTATTTATTTATTTATTTATTTATTTATTTATTTATTTATTTATTTATTTATTTATTTATTTATTTATTTATTTATTTATTTATTTATTTATTTATTTATTTATTTATTACAGTTTGTAGCAAAAATACAATTTTTTGCCGTGGGACCGAGGCTAAAGGTGACGTATAAGTCACCAGCGACTCCTCTCTTCTCATCAGATGACCAAAGTAGCTGAGCTTTAACTTTAGAATTTGACCCTCCAATGAGCAGTCAGGGTTTATGGTCGACAATATCGACTGATTTGATCTTCTGGCAGTCTAAGGAACTCTCAAGAGTCTTAGCCAGCACCACAATTCAAACGCGTCAATTCTTCGGCGGTCAGCCTTTTTCACAGTCCCACTCTCGCATCCATACATCACAACTGGAAAGACCAAAGCACGAGTTATACGGATCTTGGTTGGCAGATTAATGTCTCTGCTCTTTACTAGGCGGTCAAGGCTAACCATTGCTCTCTTTCCCAGAAGCAGGCGTCTCCTAATTTCATGGCTGCAGTCTCCTTCTGAGGTAATCTTGGAGTATAATCAGGTGCAATTTTTGTTGTACTTGAAGGTGAGCTAAATGGTGCAACCACAGGAGTTTATACAGAGTGTCCAAGGTTACATCAGCCAAGGGATAAAAGATACAATATTTCAGATAGGCAAGGGAAACCAGTTGCATAGAGCTGCCAGCCATCTTCCACAACACATGCATTTCATGTTTTCAAACTATTTAATTAGTAATTAGGATAATGTTTCTACATTGCCAAATGTTAACTTCAGACAATAAATCTGATTTTCAAAACGAGGGTATCCTCATAAACCGTAATTTTTTTTATTTGCGACAAAGAAACCCTTAAGTGTTTTTCCGCATCTCCAAAGAATGCTCGCGAAATAAAAAAAAAACAATCACGTAACTGCCGCATTCGCTCGCCGCGATTTAGCTGCTCTCAACCGTAGTTTGAGTAAACGAAATCAGCTGCTGCCGTGGCCCCACGATCCCGTTGAAGCGGCAGCCCAAAATGTCTGCGATGGTTTCTTCGTTCGCGCCAGCCAGTCGGCGCACGTGATGGTACAAGTTGCAGCCAGCTCACTGCTCTCGCTGCAACCATCGCTAACATATCAGCCTACCGCTCTAATTAGGCCGTCGAGTCAAGGCCGCAGCTAATTTGGTTCGCTCAAGCCACGAGTTGGAGCACCACAATCGTGATGCGCGGATGCGTTGGTAACGTGGCAGTTTTTGTAAATTGTGGGGTTTCTTTGAAAGCCCGAAAAACGATCGACATGAAGCTTTCGGTATCGGAAATAATTGGAATGAGGGTTTCAAAAACTGCTCTTTAATTTGGTCATTACATTTGTTATCTAAGGCAGTATTTCGCAAATTCGAAAAATTATCTTAATTCTTATTTGATAATTTAACAAAACTTGAAGTTGGGCTAGATGGTGCATTGTAATTTGACTGAAGATGAAGCGCACGGGAAGACGCACACAAGAGAAGAAGACACAGGACACGCGCTAACTCACATCTAGTTTATTGCAGCAATAACAGCAAATATATGCTGAAAAGGGTTCATGCGCAGTACATAAAAATCCCATAAAGACAGAGGAAAAAAATATAAGGAATATTACAAAACATTATCAAGGAATATCACAAAACCCGATCAAGAAAACTTATCTCTGCCTTCCAGAGCCGCACCGACGAATCGCTGACACACCTATCTCCCCTTTTCCCGATATGGAATGCCTCCAACAGCTCACGCGCTGTCTTGTCACGGCCTCTGCCCAGAATCTTAATGTCAGCCAGTCGCGGCTCGCACGCAGTGCAGTTCGCGCAATGCGCTGCCAAATTTGACCCTCCACTCCTTAAAGCCCGCAAATGATCCCCTGCTCGATCATTAATACAGCGCCCGGTCTGGCCAATGTAGGCCTTCCCACAGGACAGCGGGATCTCATAAACGACCCCCATGCAGCAGTCGACAAACCGCTTGGCATGTTTTTTCTCACAACCGCTCGGTTTTCCTGTAGTGGTACCGTATATGCATAAGGTTGCGCACCACGTGAAGAAAGTGGCGAACAGACATGGCGTGCCGGTGGTGTTCTCCGCTCCGAAGAAGATGGCGGAGCTTTGCTCACGCATTTCGCGTGCTGGAAAACCGAGCGGTTGTGAGAAAAAACATGCCAAGCGGTTTGTCGACTGCTGCATGGGGGTCGTTTATGAGATCCCGCTGTCCTGTGGGAAGGCCTACATTGGCCAGACCGGGCGCTGTATTAATGATCGAGCAGGGGATCATTTGCGGGCTTTAAGGAGTGGAGGGTCAAATTTGGCAGCGCATTGCGCGAACTGCACTGCGTGCGAGCCGCGACTGGCTGACATTAAGATTCTGGGCAGAGGCCGTGACAAGACAGCGCGTGAGCTGTTGGAGGCATTCCATATCGGGAAAAGGGGAGATAGGTGTGTCAGCGATTCGTCGGTGCGGCTCTGGAAGGCAGAGATCAGTTTTCTTGATCGGGTTTTGTGATATTCCTTGATAATGTTTTGTAATATTCCTTATATTTTTTTCCTCTGTCTTTATGGGATTTTTATGTACTGCGCATGAACCCTTTTCAGCATATATTTGCTGTTATTGCTGCAATAAACCAGATGTGAGTTAGCGCGTGTCCTGTGTCTTCTTCTCTTGTGTGCGTCTTCCCGTGCGCTTCATCTTCAGTCAAATTACTTATTTGATAAGTTGCAAAATAAACAATTACCTGTGGTGCGCCATACGGCTGGGTCCCACATGCAAGCGGTTTGGCCTACCTCTAATGCTTTATTTTTTAACCATTAGCTAAATTTAGCTCATACATCCTATATATAGAACTTCTGGACTGGAAGTGGCTCCCAAAAAGCTTGGTTTGTTTTGTTTTATGAATCTTAACGTCCCAAAGCGACTCAGGCTACGAGAGACGCCGTAGTGGAGGACTCCGGAAATTTCGACCAGTTGGGGTTCTTTACCATGCACAGACATCGCACACCACACGGGCGCCTTGCTTTTCTGCGTCCGGGATTCGATCCTGCATCCTTGGGCACAGAAGTCGAGCGCCCGAATCGCGGCACCACCGCGGCGTGGTCGGCGCCCAAATTTGAAGCCAGTGTCTTCCATCTTGACAGGGGGTGTAAACTAAGCAGTGCCGAAGCTTCGCTCTATATCAAATGGCGCATATATGATGCTAAAGTATTTCGTTTCTGTCCCAAAATGTTCACGCTCTTGTTGGGTGGAAAAAGAAAGCGCAAAAGAGGACAAGGACAAAATGAAGACACATGGGACGCACGTTTGTATCTCATAGAAAAAATAATATTTCGCAGCAAAATTTTCTGCAATGTGACGCTTTTTGTAATTTTAGCCTTATTTGAACTTTGCAGTTTCGTACTAAAGAATTAAAGCTTTGGAAAACAAAATGACTGAATGTCGAGGATTTAGCGAACCGAATTTCCGATGTTTTTCCCATGGAACTAGACTGGAGATGAGCTGATACGGTGCAATAAACTACGAGGTTGAATTCCTTTTTCTTGTCACCATTTCAAGTTCATTAAAGAACAATCAAATTCTTTTTTTCTTAATTTTTGAACTAGAAATATTTTCCTGATCCCAGGCTCTAGTGTGAAAAATCAGAATAAGTAATTTCTAGCTATTTAGATTAATAAGCTAAAAACACAGTTCATACAATTATTTTGGGATTATTTTGGACAAGTGTTATCTTGAATGCGCCTGCGCGACAAGAAATATAATAATGCAATCCTTCATGGTCGGAGAAAAACACGAATTCTAATAGAATCACTTCAATTTGAGCTAATGCACTGCTAAACTGTAGAGCGGAAAGACGTATCTTGCATTTTATTTATACTAGCTAAATCAATTTAGTTGTGGGAGGAATTTGTCTAATAGAAATCACCAGATTTTTTACCAGCAAAACGAAATAATGCAAGTTAAGAATATTCTTCGTAACATATAAAAACTGAGAAATTAGTCCCAAATGCTGCAAGAACCCCTCCATTCAGTCCTCAACCGCTATCTGATTAATTAATTCCATGAGCTATGCGTAACTAGGGAGTTATATATAGGAAATATAATAAATTATTAAGGTAATGAAATCAGCACATCGATTTGAGTATCACCCTAAGGAGTTGCATTCATATAATATGAATACAGCTGCCCCACTGTTTAAAGTAATATGACAGGCAGACGTTTCATTAACAGCCATCTATTTACGCAGATGCTGTGCACATTGTCAAGTGGAGGCAAGAAAACTGCAATAATCGACAGCAACGCAGGCAAAAAAAAAAAAAAAAAACATCGCTCGTTTATAAATTAAACTTGTATTCTGCAGGTAAGTTAAGAAAGCAATACGAGCCTATATGCATCGTAAATAGTGCACATCGATCGATGTGTTAAGACATTTCAGAGCCAATTTACAGCTGCATTATGTATGCTGGAGCGGATCAGGGGACTGCAGATTTGTTGAAGGACGGGGGAGATATCGTGCTGGGAAAACTGGTCACCCTGTATACGCAATGCCTAGTGTCATCGACGGTAGCGGAATCATTGAAGAATGCTAACGTTATCTTAATTCATTAGAAAGGGGATGCTAAGCACATGACAAATTACAGACCAATCAGCTTACTATCAGTTACGTATTAACTAAGGTAATCGCTAATAGAATCACAACAATCTTAGACCTTCATCAACCAAAGGATAAAGGGTACCACCGATCATATCAACAATGTAAACCAGATGATAGAAAAATGCTCGGAATATCCCCAGCCCTTATACAAAGCATTCATTGATTACGAGAAAGAATTTGACTTAAGCACAGTGGTCATGCAGGAAATGCGAAATTAGGGTGTTGACGAGCCATATGTGAAAGTACGGGACGGTATATATATATTGTGGCTCCAAAGTTACCATAGTTCTTTATGAAGAAAGTAACGGAATTTCTATAAAGAAAGGCGTTACGCAAAAGTGACATTATCTCCCCACAACTTGCCCAGAGGAAGTACTCAGAGATTTGCGATGGGAGCAGTTAGCAATGAGGGTAGATGGAGCATACCTCAGTAATCTGAGATTTGCTGATCACATTGCCTTTTTAAATAACTCATGGGATCAACTCTAAAGAAAGATTGATGACATAGACAGAAAAATCAAAAAGGTAGGCTTGAAAATCAATATGCAGAAGACTAAGGTAATGTTAACAGCCTAGGGAAGGAACAGCCGTTTACGTCAGGTAGCGAAGCACTGGAATTAGTAGGCGAATATGTCTACTTAGAATATGTAGTAACCGCAGATCCGGACCATGAAAGGGAAATAACAAGAAGAATAAGATTGGGATGGAGCGCATTTGGCAAGCACTCGCAGGTTATGACTAGCTGCTGCGCTAAAGAGGAATGTATAAAGCAGTTTCATCTTACCTGGGGCTGAAACGTGGCGGCTAACGAAGAGGGTTCTAGGTAAGTTGAGGATAACACAGAGGGCTATGGAACGAAAAATCGTATAACGTGGGTCAGAGGAATAACTCAAGTTACTGACATTGTAGTGGAAATCAAGAAGAAATGGACATGGGCAGGACATGTAGGGCGAAGAGAGAATAACCGATGGTCGCTTAGGGTAACAAACTGGATTCCACGGGAAGGAACGCGTAGCAGGGGGCGGCAGAAAGTTAGGTGGGCGGATGAGGTTAAGAAGTTCGCAGGGGTCAAGTGGATGCAGCTAGCACAGAACCGGGTTAAGTGGAGAAATATGGGAGAGGCCTTCGCCCTGCAGTGGGTATAGTGAGGCTACGCTATGTAAGATCCGTTTTGAAACGGATCTTCCATAGCGTGAGTACATATCATTCCTATAAAGAAAGAGTTGAAAACGGAGAGAAACGTTTCTTACTCCAGATGCATTCAGAAAATTACTCGGCCACACTACCCCCATTGCATCAAATTCCATCATGAATATGCCGCATAAGGCCTAAGCAAACACGCACGCGTCAATGACATCCGCGCAATGAGATTTCACTAGCTTTTGGCGCAAGCTTTATGCGCCTCAAGAGATGGACGCTGGTGTCTATGTGGGCCGCCACTCCAGGAGTTTTATACCGGGTCTCCCAGCTAATAGTACCCAAAGGTTAAGTTTTAAAAAAACGTGAGGTAGGCCAGAGAAACCACTTGTATAGAGTTGCCAGCCATATGACGCACCGCAATCGTTTTTTTTTTTGCAAATAAATAATTAGTAATTAATTTTTTCCAATTTACTCACTAATGCCTTCAGTGAACGAAACCAGGTGCGGCCTTGACAAGTGGAACTGAGCTCACTGCGCTGACTGCAACCATTTCCAACATATCAGCATACTGCTGGGACTGAGCTGTCAAGTCACGGCCATAGCTATAATTTCGTGCACTCAAACCACGAGTGAGAGCCCCACAATTGTGGCGCACGAATGCATTAGTCAGCCGGTATATATATTTTTTTTCTATATCGAGGGCTTTTTTTAGAGCCCGGAAAAGTGATACACGTGAGGATTTTTCTATCGGAAATAAATGAAGTGTAGGTTTCAGAAGGTGCTTTTTAACTTTTCAAATCACATCTATTGTCTAAATGCAATACTTCGCAAATTATAAAAATTATCCTAAGTATCGATTAGATAATTGCAAAATAAAAAAATTGCCTATAGTGTGCCAGATGTCTGGCAGCTGTATACAAGTGATCTTTCTAGACTATTTCAAATGTTTTACTTTTTAATTCCTGGCTAAAGTAAGCTGAGACACCCGGTATAACCGCCTTGGCCCAATCTGATGGCATTTGTAGTTTCGACATAAAGTACGACGACATGCCGACAGACAACAAATGACACAGCAGAGCTGCGCTGTCGTATTATCGTCCTCCATTTGAGCGAGCGTTTTCCGCTCTACAGGATTCAGGTAGTGCGCTCGGCCACTACCTGTGCACCACCATACCTGTGCAAGGTTATGTGACGTCATCGTAGTGAGATCACCCTATGCGGTCGCGTTTCTTTTTTTTTTATTCTACGCTGCTATAGAAGCTACCTTTTGAAATATTTGGTTCTAGCGATGCAGAGAGTTATACTTGTGTTACCTGTGGAATCTAATATTGCCAGTCTTTTGAAATATACCCAAGTAGCACAAAGTGGGCTATGACGTGGAGGCCCGCGTTGGGCCCGTGAGGGCAGCCCATACGGGCCCCATGCGGGATTTGCAACACGTACCCAGAGGGGCCCCGCGTGGGCTGCCCAATTTCGCCGCGATCGGTCCCAAACTGTATCCGTGTGGGCAGCCCAAATGGGGCTGCCCGCATGCAACCCAAATAGGGCTGCCGGCATTCAGCCCAGGTAGACGAATGTGGGCAGCACACCAGAACCACTAATGGGTCCCACGTTTGTGCAGGCAATGACATCCCATTGATCAAGGTTTTATTTTTTAAGTCGATTAATCCCTCCAATACCTGAATTGTACAAGCGTGGGATTTGCGAAAGCCAGTCCGTTTCGGGCTGACCCACGTGCTGCCCACATGGGTTGAATCAGGCATTTTCAGGGCTGCTCAAGTTCTAATAATCAAGCGTGAAACATTAGGCACTATTTTTTTTTGCTTTTATGCTACACTCAGTAACATGAGAGAAATTTATTCCCAACACTACAATAATGTGGGCTCGCCCACATCACCCCAACTTGTTGGTCTGAATATTTATTTCGGTGCTGCGTGCAGAATAGTAATGCCGTGGAAACATTTGGCGGTCGTTCAGTGCATACTCGTAAGGCGGAACAGTTACTGTTGCATATTTTCTGTCGATACTGCATAATTAACGTAGTTTGTAGTGTAAACATAGTCTTTATTCATTGCATAGATATGCTTAGGACAGTTATGTGAAACCTCCAGAAGAGGCAATTAGTGGCCGGTATAACATGATTTACATAAATAAAATGGTGCCTTAAAGATAGAGTGGAGACGTTTCAGAGCGGTATGCCCGCCTACGGCCAATTTGGGGCCCACTGCGGCCTTTCATGGGCCGCCCCAATTGGGCTGACCTTATTTTTACCGCATGGACTAGGAATATATGTTGAATTTTCCCGCAAGTAGCACAAGAAATACCCGTGTGGGCAGCGTGGTGGTGTGCTCGCTTTTCAGCCCGGCCGCAAACCATGTGGGACCGATTCGGTTTTTGCGTGGACAGCCCCTATCGGACTAGCCCGTCATCTATTTGCTTTAGGCCCACATTTGCATCGCATCTGCCCTAAATTGCCCCGCAAGAGACCGATGCGGGCGGAAGCGGGAAGGAGTACTTGCTTGCCCCGCTAACGGCCATGCGGAAATTATCTAGGTTTTTGGTGGGCAGCCCTATTTGGGGCAGCCCAGGAATTTTCTGCATGAATTCCACATTTTTGTCTGACCTTCCCTCAAGTACCCCTCAAGGGTCCCACGTAGGCAATGTGCGGGCATACCCGTATTTAGCCCCGCCGCAGCCAATGCGGGATCTATTTGGCTTTTGAGTGGGCAGCCCCAATTAGATTAGCCCAGGCTTTTCCTACACAGAGCCCAAATTTTATTTGCATCGGCCCTAAAATTTCCCAAGCGGGACCCTTGAGGGCCAGATGTGGGAATATGTAATCAGTTAGCCCTTTCCGCGCCTATATGATGCCAAGATGGAAAAAGCAGGGGCAAGCCCAAACTGGGCTTGCCCGCTTAATCTTTAAAGTGGGCCCTCATGGGTGTTATTGTGGTTACCCAAGCCCAACTTGCCCATACGGGCCCCAGGTGGACCACGTAATGTGTGCTACTTGGGTATGAGAAGATTGGTACAGTCCACCTGGCATTTGTTTCAATAGCAGAAGTGATGTGAGGAAATTTTCACCTTCATTCAGAATTACTTGAATAAACATTAGGACAGGCACAAAAATTCATCTGAGAGCACATTCATTGATAGATGGATAGATGCGGCACAAGCTTAAAAGTGCTCCACCTAACGTAAAATTGCTTGCCTATTATTCCTTAATTAGACCTAAACTTGAATATGCGTGTGTAGTTTGGGACCCGTTTACAAAACAAAATATTAAAAGTCTCGAAAGGGTACAGAGAAAAGCAGTACGATTTATCTATTCCAAATTCTCTAGATACGACTCTCCCTCAGAAATAATGCGTAATAATGGTATTGAACTTCTTGAACATAGAAGGAAAGACTTACGATTGCGGTTACTTTCCATGCTTTGTGAAGGAAATTTAGCATTTGGCTCTTCATCTTATCTGTCTCTTTCAACATCTAGGCTTACTCGACACCACCATCCGAATTCACTAACACCTTATTTTGCAAGGACGGATGTCTTCAAATTTTCGTTTTTCCCCCGAACAATTGCAGATTGGAATGACTCGCTGTTGCCTGTTTCCATTGATTGATGTATTGTTCACTTGTAATATTGTTGTATTTTACCACCCTGCTTGGACCTGAGCAAGGTCTGCAGTATCTAATAAATAAATAAATAAATAAATAAATAAATAAATAATAAAGATGATGATGGTAGGCAGAGATATTACGAATATGTTCAAGTTGGCTACCCTGCAATGAGGAAGATGAATTAGGAGATTAAAAGGGGGAAGAGAGTTGAAGAACACAGTAACAATTTGTCACTCAGGCCAATCGCAGTAACAAAGCAGTGCCTTGTCTCGAGGGAAGTCGGACCGAGGGTCTTATTCTCTGTCACAAGACGAGGATCCAGGTGGTTCAGTGCACAATATAGCGTTTGTCTTTCGCTCGAAAAAACAAGGCTCTGACACAAGAATTGATAGATCGTCTCTTCGTTGCCATATCTTTCACAAGCAGCGCTGTCGGCCATCCCCGTCCGGACAGCATTGCTTTGTAAAAGCAATACAGAGTCATAGATGGCACAGCAGTGTTCCTTCGCGAGGCGCTGTTGTGTGGAAGGCGAAGGTGCAGTCCAGGGTCTAACGCCGAAGCGACAGCTGCAAACGTCATCCTTATTCCTCGCTGAAAGTGTGGGTTCCAGTGCCAATGAGCAGAGGCCACAGCTCTCGATACAGGGATAATTCAAGTCCGTCGTTGTGTGCAGAACGGGGAGCCTCGTCCTCTTCTGCCTGGTAATTTCTTGTAATGCAAGTGTTGTGGCAAGCCCCTGAAAAACGATATCAGGACCCTGATAACGCTCGGTGCAGCTTGTCGTGAATATTAAATTCCTTTCACTTAAGTGCTGGTCACAAAGCTGTAACATAAATATGAAAAAAGCGGCTTAAGATGGGAGCAGCGATTGCCATCAATATATTAACGCAGCGAGCAGCTACCTCGGCTTTAAACCGGTCATTTACTACGGCAACTACGACCACGTGGCCGCTAGCGAAGTAAACGTGTTTCCATAAGATAGTAATATAGGTTTCAAAAATTCTCACTCAAAACAAGGCGAATGCTAGTCTATTATTAGTAGCTTTGCTGTCCGAATTGGGTACTCGATATGGGCACGCCTACACATTATTATACTGTAATAAATCATGAAGAAAGGGGCGAATAGCAGCGCGAGTATCAGGAAATAAGCAAGAATGCTTTCTTACCACAGAGTACTTCACCGATGTGAAGCCTTTCCTCGGCCCAACCTTTGTCCACGCTGCATTTTGAGCCAAGTCCGACGGAAACTTGTAAACGTGCGCTCTGTATCCACTGGCGTAGTTAGAGCGACAGTTTGGTGCATAACAGCACACAAGCATTGTACTACCTTGCTCGCAGGCGTCTATGCAGCATGGGTTAGGAACAGAGCAAACATAGATCGACAACACGCACACTAAGGCGTCACCACCGAGGTTCTAACAAGGCCTTTGCATCACCTTCTCTCCAGTCAGCGAATGTCACGACGAGCGGATGAGCGATAAAGGATCAGCCACTGAATCTGCGCGTACAGGCTTGCGTAGAAAGTCGAGATCACATCATGCAACTGCCCTCAGATTCGCGATCGCACCTTCGTTTGCTGGTACTTTATCGATATCCGCCTGTCGTGGGCTGCATGGGGTGCACAAGATCTCGGTGGTGACGACTCAGGCCGAGTCATTCCAGTTCACCTTGCTCGCGTACGCTTCCGCTGGGCGCCGCCGATCTATCCTCAGATGTCATGGCCGTGACGGAAGACTATGGAGAGGGATACTTGCGCAGGCCTTCTCTTAGTCTATGGGGTACTGGCACGGCCCTCTACTCGGCCAATCTCTTTCTCTATGATCCGTCTTTCACTGTGTTCGAGCACTTCTATTGCGTTAAATCTACTCTGTCTATCGTGCAGTGCGCTTGGACGTGTGCACTGGCAAACCCTGTCAGCAGACGCAGTGCGACCGGGTGTCGGTGAGCAATGACAGTTGCCACGGGGTGGTGCGACCGTACGCTGACAGGTGCCGCTGCTGTGAGGCCTGCGTTGTGGAGCTCGGTAAGCTGACATCAGATACGATGCCCCGATATGCATCGAGGCATCTTCTCCTGAAAACGAGCCCAGAGTGATCTACAGCTAATGTACGATGTAGCGTAATCAACACGGCACTACAACGTGCGGCTTTTCGTAAAATTAGAAGGAGGAATGGCGGCTTTATATGCTGCAGCTTTTAAACGAAGAAGTGCAAATAGCATTTCCGTGGCGCGCATCCACACTGGAATGCGACGAACATCTTGAATTGAAACGATTGACGTTTGCTTGACCCGCACTGTATGGAAGCGCGAAATAGTTTATACTTCTTTCTATGAAAAGAAAAAAAATGTGGGAAGGGGGCGCATTCGATCTCCTACAGTAAGGGATTGACAAAAGAGCTTTAAACATTCTCGCCGGCGGCTTCCCTAGCGCATCCTTTTTTGCGTGCAAGCACTCTCTTCCTCGCCTATTCATTATTCTCTTAATTTGACCTCGATTCTCTATACAAGCATAAACTACTGCATTAGGTGGAACAATAGCATAAACTACTGCATTAGGTGGAACACCACTCGACATAGATGAAAATTGCGAGGGTGGACTCAAGTCTCCTTCCGCGCAGAAATGCAAAAGATTACAAGTTCCGTGCTTAGTTCGACTGTGAATTCTGCGTTTCTTTGGTTAGCAGCGTTGCTTAGTTTCGGTTTCCATTGATCAAATTCGGACTAAGTTAATTTTGGGGGTTAACGGACAAAGGTTTGGTCCAACCGAAATGTTTGAGTCAGCATTCAAATTAAATCACACTCCTTTTTCTGTGAAAATCTAAAGAAGTGAAATTTCGGGGGTCCAGGATGGCTAAATATTGCAGGTGCCTCAAAATTTGAAGGTTCACTGAACTGGCCTCGAATCAGGTCAGACATCAATGCTGCTCTAACTCTTACCCGGTCATAATTCTGGGGAACTGGAGGTCAAATTTTGGGCGTTCCCCCAACCCAGTTTGGAGGTCGCCATCGCGCTAGCCATACTGGAATTAGATTTGATACCACGTTTGGTCAAATTACTTGGTTATTCTTGGTGACACAAGTTGAAGAGAGGATTTTCCCACCTATTCTGGGGAAGACACTCACTGCGCAAGAAATCCGCTCGCATTGAAACTGGGATGATACTTGAGATCCTATTTAAAGTTCATGACGTGACCGCGTCAATGGCAGCGGCTCCCATGCGAATTCTTGTTTTCGTACAGGCAGGTTCCTACTCGCCTAATGCATAATACTTTAAAAATGCTATATTGCTTCATACATACTCGTTATCACACAGTCGTAAGCTGCACCCTATAACGCCCCGCTAGCCAAGCCGGATGAAAATTTCCGCTTAGCCTAGGAGCAGTCTGTTTAAACTGGTATTCAAGGGCGATGAAGTGTTCGATTTTCCTCAGCCTCCCACTGTAAGAAGTTACTTGGCAGCTTCTTCCAGCAACACCATGTCTTGTGGGATCTTCACGCATGGCCAAGTCAGCTGCCCTCTGCCAGAGACATGCCGGGTATTGCTAACATGGCCGAGCTCGGATTCTCTCCAGAACTCTGCGGTGCAATGTAACACTTCCATGTCGAAATCATTCACCTTTGAGACAGAATAGTGCAGAGTAAAAGCGCGTGAAATAAACCTCGGGACTCAGGAGATTGCAGTTAATAAGTAAAGCGAAGTAAGAGAGACAGAGCTATGAGGCCTGAGAAAGAGCAACGCATATTAGAACGCCATATATATCAGAAATGGGAACGCCACTGTTGGAAAGGCGTAGTCAATGGGAACGCCGCTCCAGAGTGATGCATCTGACAACGTAGCCAGGCCAAAAGTACGACGGTTTATTTCCAGATCAAGGGGTATTATATAGTCAGAGGGGTGAGGGGAAAGAAGGAAAGAAAGAAAAAAGGTTGGTGCCGTTGCCGGTTCATAGATGGCGATAGCATCCCTTCCTCCTAATAACCATAGCGATCCACAGGTTTCTTGACCCGGGTGCGCATTTGGGTTTGCTCGGTACGGTGGCTCAGCCAACGCCTCCTATAACTTCCAGGCCTGCGCCCAAAAATATGACGTCACATCCTGCCGGCGGTCACTTCGCCATGCCCCTCTCCGCTGCCGCGCCGTGCAGTCGGTGCCTGGAGTGCTTCGCCGCCGGTAGCAATGTGAACGCCGCTGTTGCGCTCGACCAAATCGCTCGCCATCGGCGTTTGTGCGCGTTTTCCATGTGCGTTTATCGATGGCTGCAATGCCTAACAAGTGTTGCGTGCCGGCAACTATAATGTTGAGAAGAAAGTTCAAGTGTTTTCTTTTCCGAAGGAGAAAGACACCTTCGAGAAGTGGTTGCGCGCTATTCCGAGGAAGAATTTTGTGCCAACTCCATATACCAAGGTAAGAATGCTTTCAATGATTCTTTAGTTTTCATTTTTCTCAAACGATTTCGTTTCACCAAGAATGTCATGCGTGTGAATGGTCCGATGAAGCGTTGGCATGTGTGCTGAGAGAAAGTATTAATTTTGTTAGCCGTAATGTCCGCTGTATGAAGTACGGCTACAACCTTCTCTGTTGCCGCTGCCTCGGTTGACTCATTTGTAAAGTTTATGTAAATATATTCCCTTCGCGTTACATTATTTATTGCGTGGTCAATATGTAAGCTCTCAGAGGTGCAGGAGTTTTTGATGCAAAATTCCTCAGTGCAGAAGGTAACCTGAAGGGGAAAAAAAATTCAGAGGGCTTAAGGCTGCTTACGTGCTAATAACGCGAAAGCATCGATGTGTCATCGTGAGCGTTCGACCGGAACGCTGCTTGCGCACTGAAGACGCTTCTCCGAACGCCGATTCCACAAACGCGTTTTGTGTCCAACGAACTATGTGACAGATACTGCGCCATTTCCTTTCCCATATCCACAATTATTATCAAGAAAGGTAAGGGCGCAGTACCTCTCACATCTCGACATATCGGTGAACATTTCAACCGACATTTTTAGGAAAGGATGGGTGCAGTAACTCTCTCGCATCACAGCATCTCGGTGGACGCCTCAATCGCGCCTTTCATGCAGCGTCCGATTATTTCCGACGTGATCGTGCGAACTACAACGCCGGCGGCTCTTCGGGCGAACGAGTTGTATACACTTTCGCGTAAAACTTTAAATATGCGGCACGTTGAAAAAAGCACGCCGTTGGAAAGTTTTAGATTTTACTACCGATGTATTGCCGTTGTTTGAGCAAATGTTGCCAGGTTTACTGTCAATATGGAACCAGTAAATTGCTTATTTTTTACACAAAGGTCACATTTGTGGTAGTAAACTTGCCAGTTTTTTATATGAGTGAAAAAGGGAACCTAAGAATGTAATGGTAGAAATTCATAAATTGCTGGTTTAATTTATTTGCTTGGGCATTTGCCATTTACGAGAGCAATTTTCTTGCACTGATACTATGTCCCTCACACGCATATTTTGCATTCCTGTAGGTCTGTGCTGTTCACTTCGACCCTTCCTGCTTGGAACGAACAACGTCGTATACTGACTGGAAGACAGGAAAAGTGATAGAGGTGTCATTGCCTGTGCCACGCCTGCGACCTGGGTCTGTGCCTAGCGTGTTCCCTGGGTGCCCTACATATCTCTCGAAGAAAAAACAAAGCTCAAGAGTACCGCCAGATATCAAGAAATGCCGACAGGTGTCCTCAGGACTTGCTCGGGCTCTTCAAGAATCTGTTGCGTCATATGAAGCGGAAGAAGAAAGGCACCATTTTTCAACACGTCAGCAGATGAAAGCGTGCCTTCAAGCTGCATCAGTTTCAGATGTGTGGACTATAACACACAACGACAGGTGCACAATGTTTCTGAACATTGTAAATGAAAGTGAACCATATTTGAATTCATCCCTAACGGTGTTTGACAGTCTTAAATTAAGTGCCTGCTATAAGGGAGCCCCTATCAAAAAGTTGAGAGATATTAACTGTAAATAAACATTGCTTGGGTCACCCTGTTATCCACGTTTGGTTGTTTCATAGCAAAAGGGTATCGTAATCTGCAGCATCAATTTAGCCCTTCGAGAGCTGTGATGAACATTTTTTTTCCACCTGCAACCATCTCCTCGACCCCCGTGCCTATCTTTCCTGCCTGAAAAAGCATATGTCAATCTCTCAAAAGCTACAACAATATTAATGGTACGTGGTCAATATAATGAACCAAAATAAAGTGGTAATGGTGCTTGATATGATTCAAAATCATTTAAGATTTACAGTTCACAAATAGCGTTACATTAGCAGTGCTTAACAGACGGCACTAAATCACGTACCAGTTCCACGAAACAAAAACGTGACCATGAAAAAAAAAAATAACCAGCATCCCCCATTCATGACCGATCGCATTAATGGGCTGCTCTTGTCAACAAAATAAAACTACTCAAGAATGCGCACAGGCGCATACATGATGCATTCATATGACGCAGTAATAGGCCACATGCAAAATTACTCCACCCGCTTGCTTCGCGATGTTCGTTGCGGTAAATAGAAACCAGCTGACATTCATAAATGCATGAGACATTCTTTCGTAGTTTACGAAACTCGCACCTTCAGACATCGCGCCTGCCACAAAAACGATGGGAGCTACAAGCGCAGCGCGACGCAGCCCGCACTACGCCGGCGACGCCACGGCCACGAACGGTAGGAGTGCCATCAGCCTCCGCGTCGTGACGTAGCCTACGTCACGTCACGTGACGCGCAGGCCTGGAAGTTATAGGAGGCGTTGGCACAGTAGTCGGGCATCTTACCACTGCACCAACCCGGTGGGAGCTGCGCCACCTCCGCTGCCTCGTGCGGACAGAGGAGAGAAAGTATAGAAGAAAGAAAACGAAGGAGAGAAAGGCACGCGCAGCAAAAGCCGTCGGCCACCACCTAAGCGGTGGTGGTGGTGGTAACAACTTTTATTGCCACAAAATGAAAGGAATTATTTCGGGCTGGGGCGAATCCAGGGTGGGGGCGACCTCTTGAGCTCGCGTGACGAGGGCCAGTTGCGTAGTTTTTCTTGGGCTGGCCAGCAGCTTGTCCCATTCATCCGTTGAGGAAGCTGGCACCGTGTCTTTGGAGGCGGATTGCTGGCGCATTCCCATACTATATGGTTGTTGTAGCTGTAGGAAGAAGGAAAAGAAAATGCACGGGCCTGCTACTGGCTCTGTAGCTAAGCCACCTGATTTATTTTTATTTATAGGAAGGGAAAGGCGCGGTAACTGTCTCACTTGTTTTCTGTGGACACCGAAACCGCGCCGTAAGGGAAGGGAGGAAGGTGGAAATGAAAGTGGAAAGAGAGAAAGAGGAGCCGTAGTGGAGGGCTACGGAGTAATTTAGACCACCTGGGGATCTTTAACGTGCGCTGACATCACACAGCCACGGCCGCTCGATGGAAGCGCACTAGCTGCGGCCTGCTACATCGCCCGAAACCGGTGGGAGGCGCCTACTTCCAGTCGCCACCGCCGCGGCACCACCATTCGGGGACAGCCGCGCGCGGAGAGCTGCGCCTGGCTGCGCTTTGAGGGAGGCGTAGGCGTGGTAGAAGCGCTTTATTTTAAGGATATAAGAGCTCCGCTTCACACAATTTGGCAACAAGAATTATTATATACTGTCATTTATAGTGTGAACCCCGAAAAACTTAGTCACATTGGTTGAAGACCACTCGAAAGGTGAGCTCGCATTACCGTGATGTTGCATCGGATCCAGTTGTTCGTCCAATTAAAATGTGACCCGGCTGTGAACAATTCGAAGCTGTTCAGCTGCCATGGTAGTCTAATGCATAACCACTTAACTGTGTCGCGAATTCCGTGTGTCATTTTCATACCATTTACTCATTCCTGCATACAGGTTTTATACACGAATTGATGTCAACCTGTTCTAAGCTGCCAGCGCTATTCAATAAAAAAATGTCCTACTATGAGCAACCTCTGTGAAAATGCGACATGTAACCTATCTTTCTATCTCATTGTGACAAATTGTACGGTGCAAATATGAAGATGTTTATTAGGTTAAATCTAGATGATAACCTGGGATCTTCGACTCAGTTGGAGACCTTAAACTTTGTACGCCAGAGCGCTATCCGTCATGGCTTCCCGCATTTTGCATGACCGGGCAAAGTAAGCGCGCTTGATAGAGCCGGTCTGCCTCAAGGCGCTTCATATATGCGCCGAAAGATTTTAATAATATTTTTATTGGCTGCACGCAAACCCATAGAATTTTGCAGGTTTGTAATTTTCAATGGAAGAGCGCGCATCGAGTGTTGCTGTTATGAAACTATTAGCTGTGATCACAAGAATGTTCACGCGTCAGAGCGCAACTGCAGCCGAGATTCAGCAAGCAGCCAAGTACGCTTATTTAATGGCCACGCAAAAAAAGGAAGAAAATTACCAATCGCAGACGGAAAACCTTTCTTGAGAGAGGTTTATGCCATAGCCATACACATCGCTCCACTGTTGAGTTGACATTTCTAGCCCAGCTCGCTATCAGTGGGGGCAGCAACTTAGATATCCTGCATAGTGCCTTAGCATGGGCACGATCATTATTTTTATAGATTAGCTGCAGGTACTGTATACAGTGAGAAAACAATGATACGAATGAGCCGTACGAACGTGCCCTATAGGAGTATAGTGTGCCTGACTTGGGATCTGAGGGCCCTCCCGCTTTCAATTATTCCCATTTCACCCTTACATCTTATTGAATCTCTCTGGTTTGGCAGCTCCTGCCACACTGAACATGTCATGTGTTCTCTTTGCGCCAAAGGTATCTGGCCATATCACCAACTAAAGTGCCTCTTACCACAGAGGTTTTTTTTTCCGACTGTCCGCCGACAGAGCGGGCCCCGGATTTTCTGTGGAACGTGGCTTTTCGTTTTATCGCATGGGCTCAAACAGTCTCAACAGTATAAACAAATGTTGTATGCACAGGCTCCCTTACTTGCAAGGCCACTCAGACTAGCGCGGCAAAATTTAGAACAAATTGCATGCTTATATATAAAAAAAAAACCTTCGGAGCTTTTTCTGACATGTCCTCGCAATATAAGCTGCGAGAAAAGCTTCTGGTGCTACCTCATCGTGTTCATCTGCTTCCCAACGCATAGTTAAACATCCTAGTTCACTGGCCAGCTCCCTGGTAACTACATAGGTTAAACAACGTGACGGGAACACAGAAAAAGAGGAAGACACAACTAGCGCGGTTATGCCGTCTTCTTCTCCTGTGTTCCCGTCGCTTTGTTTCCACGGTTAACGTATAATTAATCACCAACAAGTTCAATCTGCTGTCCCTTGAAGCAAATTCAATGGCAGCTGATAGGGCATTATGCTTCAGCATCTGGACTTTTTAACAGCAACGCCGCTTTCATTTCAGAGGAAGCGAGTGCATTTCCACTCCACGCTGCTGTCTGCCTGAAGCGAGCTCAGCAGATAAAATTAGAGGGTCCCTTAGAAGTCTCTTAAGCGCAGGACGGCGAAAGCCTACCCTTCTCCCATCATTTGCCTCTCATCGTTTGCCACAGTTCGTCATTTCAAGTCGTCGTTTGATATATTGGTCGTTTCTCAGTCACGATGAGTCTGCCTGCGTAGTCATTGTAGCCCTTATCACTCATAACTAAGCAGGTTACTCATTTAGAATCAGCAGTGGTCATTACATGTCGTTTCACATATTGATCATTTCGTTGTCATTAACCGTAATGATGAGTCATGCCTAGCTATTATAGTCATTACCACACATTGCTAAGCACTTTTACTCATTTCTATAATCAATTGCGGTCATTACATGTCATAGTTTGATATACTGGTCATTACAAATCATTTTAGTCATTATCAACCATTATTAGTTATTAGCATTAGTCATTATCTCTATCAATGTCTATAACTTTTATTGACTACCTATCACCATCAATCATTTTCATTCTTAATCTCCCTCCTTGCACGTCCGCTTTTGCGACTGGCACAACAGTGCACACATGCGACGAACAGATAACAGGCATAGCTTCTGCGCATAGATTTTCTTTCCATGGGCATAGAACGGCTTTCGCCTTAAAAAACAAACGCATCCAGTCTCAACGTTAACGTGCTTGCACACGCGCGCACAAAAAAGTTTGCGTTTACCACGCAAACGCGAGGAGAACGCGCTCAGAAAGGAAGCAAACCGCGCGCTTAGAGCCGGCGACCCCGGCGGCGACGTGTCCCCGGACAGTGGCGCCCCCAGAAGAAATAGCGGGCGCAACTGTAAACTCCCCAAGGCCGCGCTTGCCCATTGATGGCAGCGCGACGCAGCAGGCCGCACCCAGTGCGCTTCCATCGAGCGGCCGTGGCACAGCACACGGACGCCTCTTCGTTTCGCCTCCATCGAAACGCAGCCGCCGAGGTCGGGTTCGAACCCGGGTACTCCGGCACAGTAGTCAGGCGTCTTACCACTGCACCACCCCGGCGGGGCTGTAGCTAAGCCACCTCCGCTGCCTCGTGCAGACAGAAGAGAAAATTGAGAAGAAAGAAAGGGAAGAGGTATAGAAGGACGCTCGCCGCAACAACGGCCATCGTCCACCACCGAAACGGTGGCGGGTGCAATGACGGCCTACAACAGATAAAAATTCTGGGGCAGGCTAGCCCCCGCCGCAAGCGGCGGTGACCTACCTGTCCCAGCCCAATCAGGGGGCTACTCGCTCCTACTCACGTTCCACTGGTCTTGAGTAGCCTGCGTCCCGTTACCGCAGTGCCGGCTTGCAGGATTTTATTCTCCGTTCGTAATTGAACATAATCGGTAGGGGCTAAGAATGGCCTTTGTAGGCGTCTGAGTGTCGTGGCTTGGTGGTGGTAAAAACATTTAATGCCAATGATATGAATAGTGGGGGCGAAGCCCCCTACATGGCACTTGGGTGCTCCCTCACTGTGAAGATGGCACCCTTAGAAAGCGAAGGATAGCCCTTGGAGCGCTATCCTTCTCATAGCACTGGAGATGATCCGGCGCTGGTCTTGAGCAGAAGTGCTGGTCAGTAGAGTTTCCCAGTAAGACTCCGCCACGGTCGGTGATGGGGGATGAGGGAAGGTGGGGCATGTGAGGAGGGTGTGTAGGAAATCTCCTGGTTTGCCGCAAAGTTTGCATGAGGAGGGAAATTGGTCTGGGTATCTGGCATGTAGTAGTATGGGGTATGGAGCAGTGCGAGTTTGTAGTCTTCGCCAGTGTGCGGCTTGCGCTATGGTAAGGGCCGGGGCTGGGGGTGCGTATTCTCTTCGTTTGTCCCGGTGATATGAGAGAATATCGCGGAAGGAGAGCAGACGCTCCTCGGCCTGTAGAAGGGGCTCATCTCCTCCTACCCGGAATGTGAGACCTCGGGCTAGAGAATGAGCCTCTTCGTTGCCAGGGAGGCCGGCATGTGCTGCCGTCCAGATAAGGGTTACAGGGTGCCGGGGCTGCCAGAAGCGTAGTAAGCGAGCAGCGGTGCGAGATATGTAGCCATTGGCATAGTTGAGAATGGCAGATTTGGAGTCAGAGATAATTATGTTGGCAGATGTAGAGGTCAGAGCAAGCGCGATGGCTGCCTCTTCTGCCTCTATGGCCGAATTGGTGATGATGAAGCTGGAGGTTAGAAGTTTTGCTTGATTGTCGGCTACCGCCAGGGCCACACGGTGGCCTGACGTATATTCCGCTGCGTCCGCATAGACCACCTCATGGCCCTCGCTATACTGTTTGTGGAGGGCCCGAGCCCTTGCTATTCTGCGGTTCCCATCTCGCTCAGGGTGCATGTTCTTGGGGAGGGGGGGTATATTGAGGTTAGAGCGGAAGATAGAAGAAAGGGGGACACCCTTGGTAGGGTGTGTAATTGGGTTTAGGTTTGATTTGGATAATAGAGCGCGGCCAGCCTCTGAGTTCGATAGACGGTATATTTGTGCCGTAAAGGTGCTTCTGTAAGTTCCTCAAAGGTGTTGTGGACACCGAGTTTTAGAAGCCGATCGTTGGATGTGCTGGGGGGAAGGCGTAGAGCCATCTTCTTGCAACTCCGCAGGAGCGCGTTTACCCGGTCTCTCTCCTTCTGTCGGAGGGGTAGGTATGGAAGGGCATATACAGGCGGCTTATGATGTAAGCCTGGGTGAGGCGAAGCGTGTTTCGCTCGCGTAGGCCAGCCCGGCGATTTGCTATGCGGCGAATCATCGGGTGGCCTGTTGAGCGTGTGTTTGGAGAACCTTTATGTCTTCTCCGTGCGCGCCATGGGAGTGGAGCATTAGCCCTAGCACTCGGATTTTGGATAGTGGGATGGAATGGGTACCTAGCGTGAGGGAGATGGGAGGATTGACGTTGTCCTGTTGCTTGGGGCGGTAGAGAAAGAGCTCTGATTTTGAAGGGGAGCAGGTCAGGCCACTCTCCCGTACGTATGTGTCGATGGTAGTTAGTGCCAATTGTAGGTGCTCTTCTATTTCGGTGTAACTGCCGTGGTTTGTCCAGACAGTGATGTCGTCGGCGTAGAGGCTGAAATGGATGTCGGGGATTTGAGCTAGTTTCTGGGGTAGGTGAAGAAGTGCTATATTGAATAAAATAGGGGAGAGGATGGCACCCTGGGGCGTACCTCGTGCTCCCAGCGTGATGCTTGGGAGGCGGTGGTCGCCGAAGGTAAGTGTGGCTGTGCGGTGGCTGAGTAAATCTCCGATGTAGTTGTACATCCTGGCGCCGACTCCCAGAGTTCTAAGGTTCTGTAGGATAGCTGAGTGCGTAACGTTATCGAATGCCTTAGTGAGGTCCACACCTAGGATAGCTTTGGTTTCGTAGGTTTGGGAGTCGAGAATGTGCTGTTTTAGCTGTAGAAAGACGTCCTGTGTGGAAAGCCCAGGACGAAATCCAAACATACAGTGGGCATAAGATTGTTGTCTTCTAGGTACTGGCACAGCCTAGTATGGAGTACATGCTCCGTGCGCTTTCCAACAGAAGAAGTGATGGAGATGGGTCTGAGGTTAGAGGTGAGCAGAGGTTTCCCATGTTTAGGTATGAAGACGATTTTGGCCTCTTTCCATTGCGGTGGGAGGGTGCCCTTTTGCCAGCACTCGTTAAAGTATTCAGTAAGGGCGGCAACAGATTGAGCGTCGAGATTCCGGAGTGCCTTGTTATGAACCCCGTCTGGACCGGGGGCTGAGGATGTGTTAAGTTTCTGGAGTTCAGCCTGAACCTCTGCTTTTGTAATGGGTTGGTCGAGGAGGTCGTTAGGGGGGCCCGCATAATCGGGGTGCGTTACAGGAGGGTATGTAGTGAAGTACTGATGTCTACGTTTTTGGAGAAGTTCCAGTGGAGGTGTATCGGAAGAATGCATGAGTTTGGTGAGGTTATGTCATTGGGTAGTTTTTGACTGCGTGGAGTCTATTAAGCGTCGAAAGAGGTTCCAGGTCCGAGGTAGACTTATGTTGCCATCTAGCTTGTTGCATAGTGATTCCCAGTTTTGTCGTGAAAGAGTCGCTGCATGCGCCTCTGTCTCTTTGTTAAGACGGGCGAGGCAGCGTCTAAGTGTGCGGTTCCATCGCTGCTTTTGCCAGCGCCGTTCTAAGCCTGATTTAGCTTCCCATAAATGTAGGAGGTGGGAATCAACTGTGTCGCTTGGGAAGTCCTCTTGTAGGGGAATAGTTACGGATCGGACATCACTTTGTAGTTTGGACCATGTCCGTGATGGGGGCGAAGGCGCGGGCTGCTCTACGTGATCGGAAAGAGTCCCACTTCGTGAAAGTGGAGCCTCTGGGAGGCCTGCGGGGTAGTTGAATGTGTAAGAGAATTTCGATGATGCAATGGTCGCTATCTAGATTCTCTTGTGTGTTGCACCATGTGGCATGAGGGAGGCGATGTGCGAACGTAAGGTCTGGTGTAGTGTCTCTGCAGACACTGGTTCCCGTGCGCGTAGGAAAGGTAGGGTCGGTGAGCAGAGAGAGACCGGTTTGTTGCGCGGCTAGCCACACCCGCCGTCCTTTTGGTGTGTCGTGCGGGTAACCCCAGGAACTATGTGGGGCGTTAAAGTCTCCTACGACGAGTAAGGGGCACTTGTTTGCTATGCGCTTCGCAAGTGTAAAGAGGCGTTCGAAGTTGCTTTTGAGTCACTTAGGGTGGCTATATACATTCAGAACGAAGAGGCTGTTCGCTCGAGCGTGTTGTGGAACAAGCTCAATTAAAAGGTGATCGATATCTTGAATTGCTAGGGGATGGGAGATGGTGGTAATTGAGCTACTAACTAGAAACGCTACGCGAGGGGGTGTGGCTAATGTGGGCAGAATAGAAGAATAGCCGGGGAGGGTGAGCGGGTTGGAGGGTTCCTGCAGGGCAAGGATGTCAGGTCCCGTAGCGCAGGACAGCAATTGGTGGACCACATGACGCTTCTGGCCAAAGCCCCGGCAGTTCCACTGCCAGAGTGTAAGGTTACGGTTCGGAGATGTCATCATGAGAGTCGATATGGGGAGAAGCCATAACGGGTGGGTGGGAGTCACGAGCTACGGCAGGGATAGGATTGTCTTGTCCTTCCGGTGCTTTGGGCTTCTTTCGTCTATTTGGGGTGGGGTCCTGCTTTGGGAGGCACGTTGCGTAAGAATTGAGCCGGGATTCAAGATTGTTATCACGGTCAGAGAATCCTTGCGTTAGCACGTCGGATCGGTGATTAAGAGTAGCATTGTCTTGTGTTATGTGGATTACAGCGTCTTTGAGGGCTGCACATTCCTGGTTGATGTGAGTGATAGCGTCCTGCAATTTTGCCTCAAAGCGTTTAGCAAGGGACTCAAGCAGGGTTGGTATGTCGTCTAGTGAGATGGGGGTGGAGGGAGGGGGCGTCGTGCACAGAGTTGAATTCGTAGGGGGTTCTGTGTCAGCCTCCATTGCTAGCAAATCAGGAGAAGTAGGGTGGGAGTGGCTCGGCAAGGTGTGGGCGGTGGGTGGGTTTGGGGGTGGTGGAGGTTGGGAGGCGGTAGGAGCGGGGGCAGGGGGAATGGGAGAGCCAGTGGCGAGAGCACTTATCTGGGCTTCCAGTTTGGCGATGTGCTGACGAAAGGCGATGGCTTCTGCTCGGGCTGCTGAAGCTCTGGTCCCTCCCCAATATACGAAATAATCTGTCGTGGCTTGCGCCCGGTCCAGATTGGGGGGAGGCACGGAGTACGTGCATCTTAGCTCGCAATAAAAGTTTGTTATCTCCGCGTATTTGCGCGGCGCCTCGACGAGCGAGTCCGTTCTCGATACATCTCCCGTCTCCCGCTTGGTTTCCAGAGTTATCCGCGTGAGCCGGAACGCATACGAGATTTATGTTGTGATTCAGAGATCGGTTGCACAGAATTTGCGTCGCGAGCGCGCTTACAGACTTTTTGGCAAAATTTTGAGCGGCCCGCTCTTTGAGTCGCTTAAAATAGTTTTGGTGCGGGCGATCCGCGGTGACCAGTGCGATATCTCTTCCTCTGCCTCGCATATGGAGCTAGCATGAAATGTTATCGCGTATTAATGAAGGCTGACTTTGGAGTGGCCATACATGCCACGTATGTTCCGTTTTTTATATGTTGAGCTGCATTCTCGTACACTGCTTGTGGATCGTCCTCATACTGTTTCTCAAGGGTTTGTGCCCTTGTCTTCCTGCGTGCATCATGTCTGCCTGGTAGCATGTTTTTTGCTATTGGTTAAACAACTAGTCTTCTAGTAATATCAGCCGATAAACGGGATGTTGCGCTCACCTCCTCTGTGGGGTGTATTTGGTGCTTATCGACAATTAAGCGTTCCGCAACGCTGCCTGACAAGCGGGTCACCTGGGCTGTCTTATGGGCTTCAATTAGTTCAGGTAACGTGGTAAAAATTCCCAACTGCAGTAGTCGATCTGAGTTGGCGTATACTGACAAGCCAAGGGCGGCTTTGTATGCCGTTCTAATTAGGCTATTAATTGCATCTTCGTCCCTATGATGCAGATGATAGTACGGGCAAGCGTACATGACTCTGCTATTCATGAAGGCTTGAATGATAATGCACAGGTCGGCTTCTCTCATACCCCTGCGACGTGTGGCAATGCGCCTCCCAGCCCACCTGTCAGGCGCCGTGACGCGTAGCCGGAGTATAGCTTCTGTGTTCTGCGTATTATTCTAAATCAACACTCCGAGAACTCTGATCGTGGCTAGTGCATCGGATGGTTGTTAATGTGTAACTGGATAGGTTCTCGAGAATCTGGTTCTGCCTGTGAAGCTTGTTTGTTCTTAAGCACCCCACAATGCCGGTGGGGTGCTTGTCATGTATCTTGTCATGTGATTATCCAAATTCACAGGCCTGTTTATAGTTTGCCTGAGAGGTGCATAATGGGGCCCGTCTGGTCTAGTACCCTAATTCCATAGAAATGGCGGTTACATTAAGAATCGGCAGCCGGCAGATTGCACTGGAAGACGCCATCGTTGTTGGCACGTCGTGCTGTCAGATGTGGCTCCGAGACGCCTCCCCGTCACTCAGGAGGGTTACGTTGGCGGCGTCGCCATCGCCTGTGTTCGGTCTGGAGGCACGTTCGGCCGCGAGCGCAGAGTAGGTCGACCATAAGGGGCAGCCTTTGCCGGCGGCTACCCACAGCCTGTCTCCGAAGCATCAGCTGCGTCCTCCCGCGAACACTTATACCTGTGCTACACGGGCATCTTAGAATGATATTCGAGTCGACTGGCATTCGAGATTTCGAATTACATTCGGATTCAACGGGGTCCCACGGTGCTGCACGACAGTTTCGAAACTCATTCGAAAGCTTCCGCATTCACTCAATGTATTGCATTGGCGCTGCTGCATCGAGTTTCGCTTCTGTACGTCCGCTTCTCTTCAGTTTGTACAAAGTACGCCGGCGCAACGACAGTGGTCTCCATGGTCACGCTAGACAGACAGCAACACAAGCATGTCCAGCAGCCGCATATTATTGTACTGCGACATGCCTTTCGGGCAACCGACACGGACGACAGCCCTTCATGTCCTCGATAGATCGCCGTGGCTCCACGAAAACTTTCGGTTGGCGAGGCGACGGCGTGACGAAAGCGCTTGTATCTACGTTATACATTACAAATGCAAGCCACACGAGCGGCTATATGTCACACTTGAACAATCAACCATGTGATAAAGTCATGTGAAATGATTACACTTCCTTCGGATGCAACTCGATCTCTCCCCCGCGATAGCCTATGATCAAGTACGCAGTACTCCCACTTTTGGCGATTCTCTAGAACCAATGCACAAGTTTTAATGAATGCAAATGGCCATAGAGTGTTTTTTGGCAATAGCGCTCTGAAATCGACTATTGCTTACATCACAGAACGAGCATACAACAAACGGAAGGTGTCGACGTGACCCTGACAGCCGAGCAGACGGCCAACAAAGTCGAAAACGTCACTTGCGGATGACAAATAAGACCATTTCAATGAATGCGTACGGTCACTGCACATTCTACCGACTAAAGCGATCTATATTAGGTATTATTTACGTTGACGAAAGCAGGGAGAATCAGCGAGAAGCCCCGGTCGTATGCGACGTCACCAAACCGACTGTAAAGCGTTCTCAAGGTAGTCGATCACATCAACACTTCGTACAGAGTTGTGTTACTGTGCAAACAAGCAGTAGTAGGAATGGTTCGAAAGAGAAGATACTACTTCGTAACAGTACAGCGCAACCTGTGCTTCATGTCGGGTAAACGAGCACTGGTTTTATATTCACATCGGTGTAAACAAGCGTACCGGAGCCCAGTCGTTGCATCGACGCATTCGTGTGCAACTTTCGCACTCACGCGGTAAACGCCAAGCTGCGTAATATATCTTCAAGTACTCTTTATGCAGTACACGGGCTATTCGAGAAACAGGTAGCAGAAGAAAGCAAACAGCAGATATCGAAATCAACAACCGCAGAAGGGCCGCAGTCGCGATACCTCGCCGCCATAGTCGCACAGCCCGGCTGTGGGCGGAGCAAAGCGTTGGCGACCTGCTAATGGTCGGCGCTTGCTCTGTTCGCGTTTCGAAGGCATTCCAAAATATCGAATGTCTTGGCACAGCTCATTCGACTCAAATGACATTTCAGACGAATGCCTTCGAAACACGCCGTGTGGCGCACGTTCGGCATTCGAGTCGAATGACATTCGTTACGAAGGCAGAGCAGAACGTTCCCTCTAGTATTTTCCAACTGGAGGTTACCTGCAATTGTTGTAAGCGATCTTTTAAAATCATTCCAGAGTACCACTGCAGCGACTGAGCAATTCAAATTAGAATCGTTCAATCACTTATTTTCATAAGCGCATGAGGCGGAGGCTAAAAAGAGAGGGAACGCATCTGCACGAATAAATCTGCGCCAAATACGTGTATTGTTTCACATAAGAACTTTTTGGGACATACACAAGCATCAATAAAATAATGATAATGGCACTGTATCTTTTCTATCTAAAACATAAAATTAGGGCGAAGCGTCAGTTTATAGCGTGACGACTTTACAAAGGATGTGCACGCATGGCAGAAGATTATTGCAAAGGTAAATATTATAACTGACGTGTAGAAGAAAGTTAGAAATTTGAGCTTAATACGTATTCGAGTTGCGTGACTATTCAGCTAGAAACACTGGTGAAAGCAGTTCGTCCCACTCTTGGTTATTCGTGATAGTGCCGTGAAAGGTGTGGAACTGAAGTTGCTCATTGTTGTAGCTATGAATGCATATACATCTGCGGTGTGACTTCTAGTTAAACAAGAACAAGCAAGAAATATTCCTCGCGGTCGCAGTGCAGATAATGATGAAACCTTCGCGGTACAGGCTCCAACCTCAATATAAATTTTTCATGTCGCACACCAAAGCAGTTTGCAAAATGGCCACTTGGAAACGAAGTTGTGTACAAAACGATGATTGAGGAAACATCGCAGCCTGTACCAAAAAATAGGATGCGCAAAAGGGACGATTACTTAAGAAGTGATTGTCCCTATTGCGCATCCTATTTCTTTGTCCAGTATGAACCAAGTCGGCCAAAAAGCAAATTCTAGTCCCAGACTCTCATCGCCCGCAATAGCTGATCTTTCAGTTAATGCCTGGTATCGTATCGCCTATTGCCATTCCTAAGAGCGCTGCGAGCTCCTGACGAGATGCTCGATTTCGCGCTTGAAAACTGGCGGGTGCGTCTATCACTTTCACTCTTCAGTCTCTGAGGTGTTTATCTTTCAAATAGGTCGAGTTTTTTCATTTGGTGTTAATCAGACTCGCACAATGAATCACTCTGCATTAGCGTGATTCAAGGGAGAATGCTGCTGAGATCTTCAGTGACGCTTCTTTCCCGGAACATTTCGAAATCAAGCAAAGGAAAATAACACGGAACGAAGTCTTCGTAGATTTAATCGCGAAAAAAAGTCCCCCCACGACACACATCAAAGTTTTTTTTCAGAACTGTTAACACTGCATTGCACCAAACACCCGGTCTTCTCAAACCGATTTGAACGGCGGTTCTTGTACCTCCGCGCGCTATCTAAAAGGTAAGAAACACCCCAGGGACGTTGTAGATTATTTTCTCGGCGGGAATGGGTTGTGAAAGCATAAGTTGTATGGTATTAAAATACAATTATCATTAAAGCGGCAGAAACATCAAGCTAAAATGCAAAGCACTGTAATGAGTTCGTGGTGTAATTTGAGGGGCAAACTCGATTTAAAAAGTACACACTACAGTGGGATTCGACCTGCTCGAATGCACTTTCAAACGCAAGCGACTAGAGAATGGTATCCGGAGCATGAACATTGTGGACTTGCATTTGTTTTCTTACTCTTTCCCGTGGATAGCCTTTCTGCTGACTGGTGCAAGTCTTCTCCAGCGCCGCGGCCTTTACAGTTCTAACACGCGCTGCAGGAAATCTAAAAATAATTTTGAATACTTTTGCAACAATACTAACAGACCGCATAAAAACTGAATTATGCATGCATCGCATGCGGTGGTAAGGAATCAAAGACATGACAGTCATTAAAGCCAATGCCGTGGTTTTGAATCTATAATGATGCGTTACCATTTGGAGCTCAGTTATACGGCTACAAGGCGGTGGCTGGGCATCGATGACCATTATGCGAGAAAGGAAAAATTATAATTCATGCGTACGGAAGTGGAATTTGAACTTGTGAGTGCTTAGCAAGTTTTATTTTCGATTACCGCTTCATTATTGGATCGCAGCAACCTCATCTCTCACGCGTTAAGCTGCCGGTCTCCCGCACGCTATTTCAGATATCAAATCCCCCCCCCCTCCCCTCAAAAAAGCTATCAAACATCCAGGAGGTCAAGTGTGTGTCTGAGCACGGGGTCCATGTAGTGTGTAACCGCTTTCAAATACAATCCCTGTGACGAAGATAGAGAAGGTGCACAAGATGTGGCAGATTTCAAGCACTGCAGCTGGATAACAAAGAAGTTAAATTGGCACTGTGTGAACCATATTGATTGCACTCAAAGCGCAGATGAAATTGACGCCCACAAGTTAACGCAGTCACATCCGCATTAATCGCATAGATTTTCTTTCTTTTTTTCTTTGCCAACCGCGAAGCTGTAAGATAAGCATAAATGCGGTCGGCCCGTACTGGCACTTCTAACTTACTGCGAATAGTTTGAAAGCCGCGTACAATAATAGTGAATTATTAAGGGTAGTTCAGATTCTGAAAGGGAAGACCTTCATTACTCATGAAAAATGCTTCATTTGACCATTGGCATACTACACCTTCTTGATGTTCCAGAGCGGGAGGCCGACTGCTCCAACAGGCCCTCGGACTTGCACGACGTGCGGGAGTGCGGACCGGGGCTCTACTGCAACCAGATGCGCTGCCGCTGCCAGAAGTACGCGGAGTCACCGTGACGGAACCCACAATGATGGTCGTCACGCTTCATTTCGATTTCCGCCATTTCCGTTGCTTAGTCAAGAAGCACAATGACACCACTATTGCGTTTTTTAATATTCTCCCTGTAATCAGCAACAAATTTGGGGCAGTTAATAAAATCAAATACTGTAATTAAGCTTCCCTCGTTTTGTTCTTCCTCTCTACGCAACAGCGCAGGCGCCGGGCCTTGCTAGTGTAATGTGCGGCGCCGCCAATCTTGTTCTTAATTTTGTATAATTAGACAGCATCTTTGCAATAGAAACATGTCGACGGAGAAATATAAGCACACAATTACGTCTTTGCTTGGGAAACACATTAGACGACTCACCACATCCAATTTCAGTTCATTGTTTCTTTCAAATAATTACATGAAATAAAAATACATAGATAAATTGCTGATTTCGCCTAATACAGTTAGATAATTTAAAATTACATTTCTCCTCTTATGCGCTTCGGCTTCGTTTTCGCTTTCATCAGCTGAACAATGACTGCGACGTTTCATTTCTAATTTCAATGGACACATAGGAATGAGCTGCAATATTCACCGCGCAGACGTATAGTTTTCATTCTCATCATGTTCTAGGCCAACAGACTGCTTCGATGGATAGGAGGACAAAACGCACCGTGTAAACAGTGATTATTTTCATTTTTCTCACGTCTTCTTTACCTACACTCCAGGGTAAGTAATCCGAGTTTGTGTCGTAATTGAAGCTTCTACTATTTCCATGACCCCGAATCACCTGATTGGTGGAAAGGCTGAAACCGGAAATGGCGGCCCCCAGCCTGACATCCAGTTCCGGCATTTCCACGAATCAGATGGCTCGAGGTCACGTGAGACAGCGACACTTCGATAACGGCGCAAACTCGGAATACGGGCCCAGATTAGAGTCACAGACCTCGTTCTCTTGATCGCACTGTAAGAGCATCACGGCGAAATTTAGACGTAAACATATCTATAGTTCATACGCGAAAACCGCTCGAAGCTCACTATTGTCCTAATCATGAAATAAAGTAGAAAGCATAAATCTCTTATGTGATGCCCCTCACCGGGCCTTAAAGGAAAATAAATGAAATGAAACTTTTGGGTTTAAATGGGTGCGCAATGGGACCTCACGGATGCACGCACAAAATATCCTTTCTTCCCGTCCCTGCAGCTTGATTCCGGATAAGGCGGCTGACATGTGTTCTTCAGTTTCAGCCCACTCTTTATTATCAGTACCTCTATGTTGAGCAACTACGGTATCTCTGATTATTACAAAATCATCTGCTGACAAGACAACTTGAAGTTTTCTCACTGTTCTCTAAAAGCATTATTAAACCTACAAGAATCGAATTAACAGTCTCCAAAAACGATAATACATTATTCGGTCAATTCGAAGCATGGTTATTGTCGATCGACTTCTTAATTGCGCCTCGCCTACAATGTAGCCTCTGTGAGTCATAGTTGGCCTGTGCTATAGTCACTAAGTCATAAGTGTAATGCAGAATATTTGTTTGATATTGAGCCGTCAGCATTGCTTCTCTAGCCTTCAGTGTTGTCACCTAAACTATAAATTCCACTGAGAACCACAGACTTCCAAGAAACCAGTCCTGTCATTTGTGTACTTCTGCCTATGATCCAAGGAGAATGTCTTCAGTCTAGGAGAGCTCGCGAAAGCACTCGTCGGAAACAACGCCTCCTTGCTACAACGGCGGTAGAATGTTACTCTACAAGCAAGAAGACCTCCAGGACAACCAAGGATGAGTTTAAGGTTAGTTTATTAAGAGGGACAGTAGTGAGTCATTGAAAAATACATCTTTGGTGCGCTTTAGCGCCGTTTTATATTCAAGGGCCGCGGCCTCATAAGAAGTCCAACGTTCTTGGAAATCGGTTAGTTTTTCAGAGCGGAACACGCCTTTTTTCCTATTGCAAATGCGTTTTAACAATTGATTGAACCATGGTAATTGTCAATTAGAGGGGATGACTAAGCGTGGAACATATTTTTCAGTGAGCGCAGCAACCTTTATTTTTTAACAGGCTCCGGTTTGTATTCACGCAGCGATATGAAAGCTTGGTAAGTAATCGTCTAGAAAAACAGAGTTCATGGTTAATGACGTCAAAGTCAGCTTTCTTGTAATCACGGATGACGTTTTTTTGGGGTTGCGTCGGTTTGGAACAGTGCAGGTCAAATAAAAATGAAGCAGCAGGTGACCTCTCAACCCTGGCAGGTTTGATATGGGCTGGAAAAGATCAAGCGACGTGGTGAGTTTGAAGCCGCGGACATTAGATGCCGTAGGCAAAAGTCGAGTCATCTGCATCACAAGCTGGGACAAGTTGAAATCACTGCAGAAATTCAAATAATGTCGCATTCACTCGAAAAAGGGTCGCAATAATGACGCACGTTATACCACACTGTGTTGGGGAAATTAAGATCGCCCAGTAAAATAAGTGGACTGTTCTCGATAACGGGCTGTAATCATATAGATGGCATCATGTAGTTCGTTAACAAAGGGGGGGGAAGCAGACGACGCACGATAGCAAACGCTCAATATCAGTTTCCTAGAGCACGTGAGAATTTCGATAAGCAGAAGTTCTAACACGTTTACAAAGTGGATTTAAAAAGACATAACAGTATCTGCAGCAACTAGAAGCAGGCCTACGCCATACGTAGACTCCCTGTCGTACCGATAAATGTTGTACCGCTTCTTACAGGTAAGTAGTTCACTACTGCTTATCTTTGCCACTAGCCAAGTTTCACTCAGGTGTACAATGTCAGCATCACAAGCATCGATAACACAACAAAGATCATCGCGTTTAGATATTAAGCTCAACAATATGCAGAAGACTAAGGTAATGTTGAACAGCCTCGGGAAGGAACAGGAGTTTACATTAGGTAGCGAAATACTGGAAGTAGTAGGCGAATATATCTACTTAGGACAGGTAGTAACCACAGATCCGGACTATGAAAAGGAAATAACAAGAAGAACAAATTTGGGATGGAGCGCATTTGGCAAGCACTCGCAGATTATGATTAGCAGCTTACCGGTATCGCTCAAGAGGAAAGTATACAACAGTTGCATCTTGCCTGTACTCACCTATGGGGCTGAAACGTGGAGACTAACCAAGAGAGCTCTACTTAAGTTGAGGACAACGCAGAGAGCTATGGAACGAAAAATGGTAGGGGTAACATTAAGAGATAGAAAGCGTGCAGAGTGGGTCAGAGAAATAACTCAAGTTACCGACATTCTAGTGGAAATTAAGAAGAAGAAATGGACATGGGCAGGACATGTAGTGCGAAGAGAGGATAACCGATGGTCGCTGAGGGTAACAAACTGGATTCCAAGGGAAGGAAAGCGTAGCAGGGGGCGGCAGAAAGTTAGGTGGGCGGATGAGATCAAGAAGTTCGCAGGGGTCAAGTGGATGCAGCTAGCACAGAACCGGGTTAAGTGGAGAAATATGGGAGAGGCCTTCGCCCTGCAGTGGGTATAATCAGGCTGATGATGATGATGATGATGATGATGATTTGTCAACAAGAATGTAGTTGGGGTAATCACCAAGGACTTCATGCCACTGCCCCTCGCTCAGTGCTATTCGGTTACAGCCTGGGTCGGGGTGACCCAGAGGCACTATGGGTTTTATCCATAAAATCCTCAGAACGCATTCGGTCGGTAAAGAGAAGGCGCTGCGCATTTCATGGACGGAATGATCAGAGTGATTGTAAGCGTAGCATTTGCTTTTTATTTTCCTATCGGTGAGAACAATCGAAGAAAATTACGTAGTTGCCTTCAATTCTCGATATCATTCTGAAGTGTCAGTGACCGCCAGCTTTTTCTTGTCTTTTGCCCTTCTCAAAGATTACAGTCTTTTCAAAGGAATGACCGCATTCGTGTTTAGGACAGTTATTGGCCATTTTATTTGCCCTGCAGATAACAAACTGTATGATGCACTTCTGTGTTGTCTTTTTTCCCTCTTTTATGTTTATCGCATTCATTTCACAAGGTTTTTTTTTTTTTTGCACTGGAATGGAATAAAACTCAATTGGTAAATTTCGCTTTACCCCTTGTGCCACCTTCTTCACCTCGCCCTCGTAAATCGAAACGTAACATGTCTTACTAAAAAAATGGCAGTGGCTTAGCTCTGCTATGCCTGGATATATGTAGCGTAAAGCATGCACAGTAGCGCGTGGCGCAACTGTCGTAAACACGGCTCCGCGAGGCGTGCGCACCGGCTGTGGTGAGGAGCCGACGCACCTGCGCCTCTTGTGACGTCACGCGGCTCTCGCGCATGCGCATAATGGGCGGCGCACACACGCGAAATTTGGCTCTGACTCACGTAGTGTAGCTTTAAGCATAAAACTCATGAAGCGGTACTTCGGGCCGTACACAGTTGTTCGTCGATTCGATAAACTTACTTACGAGGTGCTGCCCTGTGTAACGCAACCGCCGTCATGCCGTTCCTCACGTCCTGACTTTGTGCGCGTAGTGCGGCTTAAGCTGTATTGCCAGTGATCACAGAGAACCCTTCCTTGTTTCTCCTCACTACATTGATCATCTGCGAGCAAGACATTTCGAGATTCTGTGTATTTCTGCGTAGCTATTAATTCAGTTTGGGCGTAGCATCGGGAAAATGCTTCTCTTCGAAGGGAGGCAGTGTAGCCGAAGAAGAGCAAGCGCGAACGTTTTAGAAGAAAGAATGCGCTGGAGCGAGTGGAATCGCGCTTGCCCATTACGGGCGGCGCACACTAACGCGAAACTCGGCTCTGTCCCGCGTAGCGTAGCTTCACGCTGCAAAAAAAAAAAAAAAAAAAAAAAAAAAGAATGCTCAAACTACTGAAACCCCGAACAGTTCCTTTAGCATGCGCTACTCCATCTGCCATCAGGCGCTGTTCACTGTCACAAAAAAGGTGCAAATGCTTTTCATGACGTTGCTCAGTTGCTTCTAAAGCATCATTGTTTATACAGAATAAGGTGAGACTCTGGGGACAAAATTACTTCCACATTGCCAAGACGGGCAACAAAAACTGTAAAAGGCGAGAAAATGTTAGTCGTGCTTCATTAGCGTCTAGCATTTTTTAGCAATTAGATTTTCAGGTAAGGTTTGTCCTGCTAGACATTCTTTTATTATGATACCATGTCAGGGCACGTGACCTTCCCTTCCTTTATTTCGGCTGCAGTGACTAATGAGTTAGCATCGTTTATTTTTTCCTGATGCAAAGCTTGTTAGTTCCTTTTACATTATGAACATTTCGCTCACATCAATATTATTCGCCCCTGGTTTTTTTCAACATCATACTGACATTATCAGAAAGACTGAGAAGAATAAGGTTACGTGTGTAGCAGTTTTGGGCTATTTTTGTAGCTCGAAGTTTCACTCCTTTTATTCTATTCCTCGTCAAACCAAGCAGACCATTCTGTGAGTACCTTTATCTTAGTATGTGGAAACAAAGGTCATCAGGCCAGTCTATTCGTTGCTGTATTGCACCTATTTCTTTATTTTTCTTGGGAAACATAGAGGTCTTTTCTGCTACAGCAAAATCTTCGGCGGACGTGAGTGGTGCAACTCGCCTCTTTGTTTAACCCTTCTTTCGCAGCTTTTTCTTCTTTTCAACTTCCTTTTGTTTGTAAGCAGCAGTGGCCCTATTGAGACAGTCGTTCCCTCGTGATGTCGACAAACGGACCAACAAAGGGGCAAATGCAGCCAGGAAGTGACTTCCTAAACATCACAGGATGTGGCAGTCGCTGACGCTATGTGCCCAAAACATTTCCACAGCATCAGCTTTCCTATATGGACTCTTAGGAAAAACATAAGACAACGTCTGTGACAAAGTATTCCCTCGTGAAATGTTTTTAGATCACTGTTCATTTGGCTTCTTGATATCACTCTACTAAAAGGACGCTGTGGCTACTCTCCGCAATATTTATGTCGCTGTGAATAAGGCAGGAAATTCTGTGCTCGGCATTGCGTCGGTAGCGGTAGCCAACCGAACATGTCGGCACGGTTGCAAAGGAATGAATGTCTTGCTTTATTGACTGCTCAATTTATAGCCGTACAGGTAGCGGTGGGAAAGAGAGTGACATCCTCTCGCCGAGAAGCTGATTTGTGTGCATGGCATGTTGATTTGGAGGCGATGACTAAGCTGCCTCAAGACACTGTAGTACAACAAAAGACCAGAACAAAAGAACAGATAGGAACCCCATGAGCGCTAGCTTGCAATAAGCTTTTTCCCTTCAAACAGCCCATTTATACGCCAGAAAAAAGCACGTAATCAGTGTTGCACATCATTATCCTATTCGCAGAAATCCAAGCTCTTTATCACTGACGAAGATGCAAGGCTTGCAACATTCCTTTGACCTGAACTATCGAGTTTCTCTGTTCAATGATTTCACGAGTTAACCTATCCCTACGTTTTGCTATCACAACAAATTTATACAGAAAATGCATGTTTTTGTAATGGCAAAGACATGGAAAGCTTATGTTACCAAAACGTAGGGATAGGTTAACCCATTGAAGCAGAAAAGATGCATAGTTACGGTCACACAGGCGTAAGCCGCCTTTCATCTTCCCTAGTGATAAAGAGCTGGATTTCTGAGAATTGAATAATGATGTGTAAAACAGAGTACATGTCTTTTCTGTCGCGGAAATGCCCTGTTTTGAATGAATTAAGTCTATCCGAAATCAGCGCTCGTGTTGTTCCTTTCTGTCATTTTGTCCTCGGCTTTTTTTTTTTTTGCACTACAGCGTATTGAAGCTGTGAACCAAAAGGCGCAATACTGAGCTGCCATTGCAGGTTTTAATTATTTTAACTTAGCCCAGTTCTTTCCTTTACTGAGACGCACCACTAGTTTCACAGACATGCCGAGCTCGTTTCCGGCGTCTTTCATGCAGCGACGCAGGAGTGCGGAGACGATGTCCACACTCTCTTCCCTCACTTCCAGCACCACTTCGTCGTGCATCTGGAGCACAATAAAAGCGCCACCTGCAATGCAAAGAAAGCGCACCGAAATTCGTAAGCCACTATACTCGTCTTCTTGCGACAGATTTGACAACGGTACAACAGCTTTCATTTGTGATATGCCAGTGGGCGCGAAGAGAACTGCGTGGCTTTATTTCAAAAAGCAATGTGACCTTCTTATGTGGTTCATCACTCTTGAGTTCATTAAGAAATGTGCAAAAACACAAGTGTACTTGCGATCTATTTTCTTTACGTTTGGAAACAATGTTCAATCTACATAACTCATTTTAGCTTATTTCATATTGCCAGAGGGCGCTCGGAGCGAAAAGACGTTGAAGTGATTCGGCTCCGCACTCGCAGGACATACCAAAAACTCGGACCGTGGAATTCACGTGTACCGGCTTTGTTAAACTAGCCTCAGTCGCCAACACCGTGACAAATCTGGTGGAGGTGAGGTCTGATGTCCCGTAACCTTACGCTAAGCAGGAGTGCTAGTCAGAGATTCGAGGAAACGCCTGTTCACCGCACCAGCAGTAGGCAACGAGACCTACCACCTCAGTTTCCCCATCGGGCATGCCTACCGGCTGCCACGACGTCGTTGCAATGCCTGGCGCGACCCCCCCCCCCCTTTCGTGACGTTTCAGAATCCCCGCGTCCCAAAGACCTTTCACGGGAACACCTACAAAGACGTCGACGACTGGTTGCGGCACTACGAAAGGGTAGCTACGTTCAACCTCTCGAATGACGCCGCCCGGCTACGAAATGTCTACTTCAGCCTCGAGGATGGCGCTCGGACGGGGTTCGAGAACCATGAAGGGCAGCTGTCTTCTTGGAGTGAGCTCAAGCGTCATTTTGCGGCAACTTACGGTAGCTGAAATCGCCGCGAACGGGCAGAACGCGCTTCCAATCTTGGATCCAAATGCCTAACGAAACCGTCGCGGCGTATATAGAAGGCATGACGCGCCTCTTCACGCGTACGGATCCTAGGATGTCCGAGGACAAAAAGCGGCGCTACCTCATGCGTGGCATCAAAGAGCAGCTTTTTGCTGGCCTGGTGCGCAGCCCGACGAAAGCTGTCGCAGAAGTTCTTGCGGAAAATCCACTATAGAGAAAATGCTTCAGCAGCTAACTTCGGCACAGGATCGTACTATCCACACCGCCTCCGTCTCTGCCGAGTTTCTATCGCATGGCATGGACACATTGGCACTATGGGAGCTCGTATGTTCGATTGTGCGCGAGGAACTCCGACTGCTGTATCGCACACCTCAACCAGCTCCTACCTCCATTACGAGCGTTGTGCGCGACGAAGTGCAGCAAGCGCTCCGGCCTCCGTTTCCAAGCGGTGAACCTCGCCCTGCTCCTCCTCTTACGTCACCTGAGTGTCACCGCCCCACATGCGCCGAGGTTCTGCAATACTCTCGGCCCTCGTCACAGTCCATGATTACTGCGAACTTAGCTATGCCGCAAATAGCAGCCCGCGTGATCCAGTACGTCACAGATTCGCGACCGTTTACACGGAAAGCAGACGAGTGGCGTACCCCCGACCGACGGCTGTTATGCTTTGACTGCAGCGAACCGGGCCATATCTATCGGCGCTGTCCCTACCATCGACTGGGTCTCGAAGGGTTTTCCGCCGATTCTCCGCGGCCTCGCTACGGCGAATGGCCTCGAGCCGTTGAAGATTTTGTGAATGACCAGCGCCGGGTTGTTCTGTCTCGTCTGCGTCAATCTAGACCACCGTCACCCAGGGCTCGCCCTTTGCCATCTGCTGCGAGTTCTTCAGTGCCGATCGCCCAGTCCCCGGCGGGAAAACTGAAACCAGCGAACTTCGGAGGCAGGCTCGCTGGACATCGCTGTGCGGGAGACCCCCATCGACACGGACACGAAAAACTACGCATCAACATCGGAAAAGTTTGTGGTTATCGATCATAACGCCACCTCGACGCCACCACGACGCACCTGCAACCACGACTAATTTCCGTTGGAACAGACGACGCACCAACGCACCCGCAACAACGACAAATTGCCTATGGAACAAGAGACCCAACCACGCACCCGCAACGACGATGAACTGCCGATGGGATAGATGACGCAGCAACGAACCTGCAATGAACGAATTGCAGGTGAAGCAGACCGCATACACCGAAGCAGAGCACTCAAAGACTCAGAAGCCTGACATTCGCGAGAAGATTTCGTTGGATATTACCCGTAATACTGGGTGGTCGCCATGTTCGAGCTTTGTTGGATACTGGCGCTGATTACCCTATTTTGAGCAGCCAGTTTGCCGCCGTTCTCAAGAAGGTTTTGACTTCGTGGGCTGGCACACACGTTCGCACTGCGGGTGGTCATCTGATTACGCCTCTGGGCATGTGCACGGCCAGAGTTCAAATTCAAGAGTGAACATTTGTGGTAAGCTGCCTTGTTCTGAAAAGCTGTTCGCGTGACCTGATTCTGGGCGTAGATTTCCTGCGTGAATATGGCGCAATTATTTACCTCCGGGATTGTAAGGTCTCGTTTTCTATTGAGTAAGCAGTGGCCCTCAGCAGTGCAAAGCGACTTCTCAACGTGCTTCGAGTTTTTGCGGACAGTGTCCCGCTGCCACCCCGAACCAGAACCTTCGTTAATGTCAAATGCAATGCACTTCACCATGGTGACGCAATAGCCGAAACTAACGTCTCGTTACTGTTGCCGCAAGGAGTCTCCGCGACCCGCAGTTTGATCCATCTTAACCGTGGTCAGTCAAAGGTACTTGTTACCAATGTTTCGCACGAGTATCGCCACCTTTTTCGTGACACTTCTGTAGCTTTCGGCGAACGCATCTCTGATGTCTCCGAGTGCTTGTCCACAAAAGCCGTGCCACCGCCCACATCCCTCGACAATCTCGACGTCAGCTCAGAGCTATCGGTAAGCCAGCGTGAACAGCTGTTTTTATTGTTACTCGAAGTCAGAGAGTGTTTTGCATCGTCGTCAAAAGCGAATCAATCTCCCATCGGCAAGCACCAGATCGTGACGTTCGATGATGTGCGCCCAATCCGCCAACACCCCTACCAAGTCTCTTCTACCGAACGCGAAGCTATTAAGAAACAAGTTAAGGAAATGCTCGAAGATGATTTTATCCAGCCTTCAAATAGCCCTTGGTCCTCCCCGGTTGTTCTAGTTAAAATGAAAGATGGCACATTATGTTTTTGCGTCGATTACCGCAAACTGAACGCCGTAACCTAAAAGAATGTTTACCCCATGCCGCGGATGGACGACTCTCTCGACTGGCTTTGACGTGCAAAGTATTTTGCGTCCATCGATCTAAAAAGTTGCTACAGGCAGATTGAAGCAGATGAGCGAGATCGTGAGAAGACGGCCTTTGTCACATCTGATGGCCTTTACGAATTTAAAGTTCTACCTTCCTGCCTGTGTTCCGCACTCACCACATTTCAGCGAATGATGGACACTGTCCTCGCCAGCCTTAAATAGCAGTGTTGCCTAGTCTACCTAGATGACGTGGTTGTCTTCCCAGAATCGTTTGCACAACTTCTTAAGCGCCTGCGGTCAGTACTCGAAGCCCTCGATCCGCTAACCTAACACTTAAGCCACAGAAATGCCACTTTGGCTACCAAGAGCTTAAATGTCTCGCCCAAGTCGTCAGCGCCGCCAGCGTGAAGCCCGAACCTGACAAGCTTGCTGCTGTAGCGGAATTTCTGATTCCACGTGACAAGAAAGCTGTTCGCCGATTTCTCGACTTGTGCTGTTACTACCGGCGTTTTATCGATAACTTCGCTGATCTCGCTGAACCGCTGACTCGGCTCACCCGGGGAGACACCCCTTTTGTTTGGACTCACGAGCAAGAAACTGCCTTTACCGAGCTGCGTCTCCGTCTCCAATCGCCGCCAGCTCTAGCCCATTTCGAAGAGCAGGATGAGACAGAAATACACACGGACACCAGTAACATTGGCCTTAGGGCGGTTCTCATGCAACCTCACGAGGGTGTTGAATGAATCATCGCCTAAGCCAGTCGTACTTTATCCCGCGCCGAGACGAACTATTCAACTACTGAAAAGGAATGCCTCGCCATTATTTAGGCTGGTACGAAATTTCGATCCTGCATTATAGTCGACCATTTAAAGTGGTCACTGGCCCCTATTCCTTGTGTTGGCTGGCCAACCTGCGTGACCCATGCGGCTGCCTGGCGCGATGGAGCCTTCGTCTACAAGAGTTCGACCTCACTGTAGTCTATAAGTCCAGACATAAGCATGAAGGTGCTACACGCTCTCTTGTGCGCCTGTCAAGCTCGCTTCACCAGACACAGATGACGCTGGCAGTTTTCTCGGAGCTGTTGATGCTTCAGATATGTCTCATCAGCAGCGTGCCGATCCAGAGTTACGAGCCCTGACCGATTATTTAGAACGTGAGCCAGCCACCATACCTAAGTGCTTTTCTCGGAGCCTCTCAACTTTCTGCCTTGCAGGTAGTGTGCTCTAAAAGCACAACTCTAGATCCTAGTCGAGACCCTACCTCCTCGTGGTACCCACAGCTCTGAGAAAGGAAATCCTTTCCGCGTGCCACGATGAACCAACTTCTGACCACTTGGGTTATTCTCGCACACTTGCTATAATACGACAGACATTCTACTGGCCCAACCTTGCCACTGTTGTTAGGCGCTTTGTCAAGAGCTGCCGGCAATGTCAGCGTCGGAAGGTTCCGCAATCAAAGCCTGTAGGCCTCCTCATGCCCATATTACCACCACGACCACCGTTTGATCAAGTAGGCTTGGGCCTTCTTGGTCCTTTCCCTCGGTCCTCCGGTAGCAACCGTTGAATAATCATCGCCACAGACTATCTGACTCGCTATGCCGAGACCAAAGCTTTACCTAGTGGTACAGCATCTCAAGTTGCCCATTTCTTCGTACACCAGATCACACTACGGCACGGTGCTCCGACCTGTATTATTACTGATAGAGGGACTACCTTTACAACGCAAATGATGGCCAACGTTTTTCATCCTAGCGGCACGGCGCATTGAAAAACTACTGCTTATCCGCAGACCAATGGGCTGACAGAAAGGCTTAATAAGACCATCGCGGACATGCTGACGATGTATGCCGACGCCCAGCACGAGACTTGGGATGTGATCTTACCATATGTAACATTCGCTTACAATACTGCAGTCCAAGAGACGACACCTTTCATGCCGTTTCGCCTCGTTTACGGCCGGGAGTTTCGGAAGATGCTGGACGCAATGCTCCCTTGCGAAACAGATAGCGAGCGTTGTTCTGACGCCGAGCAGTGTGCCCAAAATGCTGAACAAGCACGCCAACTAGCACGCGTCCACATCACCCATCAACAGGACAAGGATTCACGATGTTACAACCTCCACCAGAGACAAGCTTCCTACAGCACAAGGGACCAGGTGTGAGTATCGACTCCTGTTCGACGCCGTGGCCTATCAGAAAAGCTAACTTGCCGCTACTTCGGACCATATAAAATCTTGCGGCGCCTCAGCAACGTCAACTACGATGTGCTCTTGGATGGACCAGAGCACAGGGGCCGTCGGCTACCTCGTCCAGAGACAGTTCATGTATTGCGGATGAAGCCGTATTTTGCGCGGTGACTGACAGCAAATATTTTGCGCGGTATCAGCAATTTTCGTTTTGTTTTTTTGGTTTTGTTCGCTTGTGTGCGCGTGTGACTGTGTGCGTTACGATTAAAGAGGGAGGAATGCCAGGGGGCGCTCGGAGCGAAAAGACGTTGAAGTGATTCGGCTCTGCACTCGCAGGACGTACCAAAAGCTCTGACCGTGGAGTTGCACCTGTACCAGCTCTGGTAAACTAGCCTCAGTCGCCAACACTGTGACAATATTAACCATAGTCAAGAGCGGTTAACTTTTATTCGTTCTCGACTTCTATCACAAACCTACACTTTAGTTTTGATTTTATTGTCCATTCCCCTTCAAAGCTCACACTTCTTGCACCTTAATGTTCTTTAATATATTTTTGTTTCAGGTTGATTCCGGTTTAAATTTTGTCTCAGATGCATTCTTAACGCAGGCGCATGTATAGCATTTCTTAGAGGTATTTTAACGCCATATATCTTTGTAGGGCCCTTTTTCGGAAAAATTCGGCATTGTCAGCGTCGCACGTGAGAACAAAAAAAAAAAACGAGAACGGCTCTGGCCGGTGGTAGCTTGAAGGGGGTTACTCGCATGTGCAATGGCAAGAAACTGAAGAGTTGGCCTGTTTATGACGTCAGGACAATGCGTAACATGGCCGGAGTTACCTGCTTTGTGATGGGTATCGAATCTACTGGGAACAAGTTACTCATATCTTTCTCGAGTCAAACAAGATACAGTTAGGTCACGCAGTCCCGACCCGACGGCCTGCATCAAGAAGGCTTGATATTTATGTATGTTGGACCGTAGTTCACATAATGGGAAGACTCACGACTTCTACAATAGGATGTGTGGGGTAATCGATAAACTTAGAGATTCGTAATTCAGCCAGCCGTAAGATGCATGCATGGGAAGAAAGAACTTAATAAGGGAGGGGGGGAGGGCGCAGAAAGAAGCCATGAATAACTCTGTTCCGTTATAACAATAAAAACCGAGCTCGAGGACCTCCCGACTTTTCCATTTTTATTTTCGCACTTACATTTTACGCATGGTTTCGTGGAAACTGTACAAGTTTCGCGGCCTTTTTTCAATGTGTGTACGTTGCATGTTTAGGGTGAGCACAAATAAAACTTTCGCCGCTCCTCGTGTACTGCTATAACCAGAAAGAAAGGACAATTATTATCCAATTTCCAAAGTTTTGGATGTGACGTAGCTGCTTGCTAGGGCTACTATGCATGCTAACTTGCAGGATGTTAGGGTGAAATAAATAATCCGTAGGGTAATTCATTGCCTCGAACGAAATATCCTGTCTTGGTTGTGAAGCCAAGCCCCTACCGTAGTTTTGCTTTTTGCATAGCAACAGCCCCATACTATGAGAGCTAGACAAGCATAGTCATGGCACTGTACCTATACGTGATATCCTGTACCAGGGTCATGCATGGCTTTAACACTGCTCTGAACCATGTATTAACCTCGTAAGAGCAAACTCGCATTCGTTGCTAGCGTCGACACCGAGGCAACGAAATGTCCTGCAGTGTGGCACTGCAGTCGCGCAGCCAATCAATAAAGCAAAAAATTTTATTGCCGACAGGTGTCTGTTTCATTTAAGCCAACCACACAAATCTAGGCCACAGTAGAACAAAGCCAGCGCAAAACTGCTTTCGCACAATGTTAGAATTTTAGCCGAAATATGCTTTTTTTAGTGCGTGGCACAATTAGAGCCAGTCACACATTTCACCGATGTTTTTTCAATGCCGAGCGCCCACCCTCAATTTCGGCATCCTCTCGCGTCATTCGCCAGTCAGAGTTCACGGACAGCAGACCTGTACGCGAGGTGCTCTAGAACTTGTCTGCCCCCAGTCGCCACACCGTGGAGCAGCGTGTGCTCATCTCCTTATACCTCAGCGAGGACTCTCCTATTCGATTAAATATCTCCGCCCTGAGGACCTCCTTTCACTGCTCTAGGTGTGGTGATGTCGATGAACGTATATCAGGGGTAAGCCGTGCTGGCGCCCCTTCTCCAAATTTGTGCCCCGCTGTGGTGGTGCAGTCATTACGGCGCTCGGCAACTCTTCCCAATGATACGGGATTCAATCCCTGCCGCGGCGGCAGTTTTTCGATGGAGGTGAAAAGCAAAGCGCCCGTGTGCAGTGCCGTGTCAGTGCACGTTAATGAAACCCAGGTGGTCGAAATATCTACAGCCGTCCATAGCAGCATATTTCACAGCTTTGGCACGTGGAGCCCCATAAACTCATAAACCTATCCCATAAACCGAACCAAACCAATCCAAATTTTTACTATGCGATTCGGTATTTTTCAAATAACTATCTAAGCTCAGACTTTAAGGATACGACACGATAACGTTAATGGCACCTGTTTGCAGCTACCTAAGCAGACCTTCTTTTGCGTACTCCACTTGAGCACTCGTTTAATCTGTTAAATATTTGCCTCAATATCCCGCGTATTCTTACCGGCATACAGTTACCACCACATTATTATAAAGATCACATGAAATACGTATAAATTCTGGCTTTAGGCAGGCTCTACTAAGTGGCTGCGCGTGTCCTGAATGTAGCGTGTGTAAATTGGGATCCAATTATCCTGAAGCGCCATATTCCGGTCTCACCAATCCTTTTGTTCCAAACGCTGAGCCGAAGTTAACAGCTGTAGCCTACTCGGGCATGTGACGTGGTCCCTTGGCGTCAAACCAGTCAGTGCTCGGCCATGCCAGCGTTATAGTTATGGTATTGTTTGTTTGTTTTTTTTTGCCCGGAACGTGATGCCACCAGTGCTTGCACCACGCTTTCCGGAGAACGAGGACATTAAGGCAGAGGCACTACAAAACGCAACTTTGGTCATTCTAAGCCCATATAGAGAGCGATACCAGCTCTCGACCAATAAAAGGGGTCTCTCTGCAATACAGAGGTACCTTGTTTCCATTCGCCTGTGAGCCACTCCTCTGGGATAAAGAAAGGCAGTTCTGAGAACTTGTTCTTCAGCTGGCAGTCGACCTTCCAGAGGGCCAAACGAAGCACGTCCGCAGCTGAGCCCTGAATGGCCGTGTTCATAACTTTCCGCTCAGCTTCTCCGCGAGCTTTCAAATCTTTGCTGTTCAGGTCAGGCAGGAGGCGCCGCCTACCACGAATCGTTTTCACGAAACCATTTTCACGGGCAGATTCCACCTGCTGCTTCAGAAATGTTCGCACGCCTGCAAGGGGAGAACCGAAACAAGGCAAAGTGATCACCATCTTTGTAATTTGCAGTTGGCTGCATGTTTCTTACGTCGGTACTTGGCAGTAAGGGTCGTAACCAGTCAAAAATAAACACTCTGCTTATGAACAGTAGTAAAGTTCAGTATTCGCATTCTTCAAACTACTGCCAAAATGATCGAGCAGTATAAGTAAAGAAACGGCCATGTATTGCCTGCGCTAAACATTTTATTTGTGTTCTTTATATGTAGTTACTATTATTGGTATTAGTATTACGCGTGTGCTGCTATGTGTTATTTCCGAGTGGCAAAGATGTACCAAGAGTTGAAGTTTACTGAGCAAATGAATCTAAACTAGAACACGACTTTAATAAATCAGGAACGGTTGAATATTATGAAGGGCAAAGAACAAAAGAATTGAGCTAAGTTCATGCAAAGAAAGTAAACACTTGTTTGTATAATGAGCTTCTGAGTGACAGGAAATTGGAATCGGAGAAACAACAATTTTCAAACAAAGCAGCATCATATAAAAAGGCGGTACTAAAACTGAAGTCCATACATGCTTCAAAATTTGTTTTTAATTAACAAAACATGGCGTATTTCGAGGCTAAGGATTAAGTAGCCGTCAACGTATATGTGGAGTATGAAACTGGCTTACTGCGGTCTTCAAATGTGCTAATAATCTGCATTTTGTAAGCACATAATTTTTTCATCTCGTCTGTGAAGTTAATTTTTCGATTATGCATAAAACCCCGGCGCAATCGGTTACTAAAAGGTGCCTTTCAAATGTAACCCGCTCCTCGCGACTGCTTCAGCGCAGGAAAATAGGGTGCCTTCCGCTGTGAGAGAAGCCAGAGGCATTTAGAGCCACACCAGGGAGCTTTCGGCGTCCTCTTTTCCTCGTCATACGTGCGTTCTGGACGTAAAAAGCGTGTGAAGTTACTGTGTGCACCCCACACAACATTGCGCTGCATGCGTTCGGACACACCAATACCTGTGGCTGCGATGTCCTCTTTCAAAGATCGTTTCTCGCAGTGCCAAAACCTCACACCACAATGGGATGCTGCTGTGAAGAGAGGTAAATCCAAGCCGACCAAAGGAAACGTATTCTTTCAGGAGGGTTTTCGTGACTGTGACTACGTGCAGAGCTTATTCCTAATGCGATTTCTATAGGGATTTGTAAAAACATTAGCTAGTGGTTTAACTTTGGGTAAACCAGGAGGGAAGCGAAAGCTTCATGTACCCGGTTACGCGCATTGCCAAGCTTGAATTAAATACATTGTGCGTTTCTCTAGACGTAAAGCCCGTTCTTCATCGGTCTCTTCGGCATGCCGCCTTTTCAGGGCCTCATTCCGGAGATACTTTGCGCTCCGACGCACTACTGTAGCAAGATGTTCGTCCTCCTCCATCTCGCGCAGTTTTGTAACCTAGGCAGGAGCCAGGGGGTCCTATTTATACACGTATCGCTCCCTCTAGCGTCCTCTACTTCCACGTCACACTGACGTCCCCTCACGTGACCTTGACCTTGACAGGGGTCACGGGCCACTTGGTGGCCTGCGTGATTATCCCCAGTCACATGGCGACCACCAGGCTTAAAGCAGAAGTTTGACCTCTAAATATCCCTCCCGACAGCAGGTCACGTGACCTTGACCTTGACAGTGACAGTGGTCACGACCACTTGATGGCCTACGTGACTTCGCAGTCACATGGTGACCATCAGGTCACGGGACCTTGACCTTTACAGAGGTCATGGGCCACTTGGTGGCTTTCTGCTGTGTCTGAAAGTCCCATGGCGACCACCAGGCTTAACACAGAAGTTTGAAGTTTGACAAGGTCGTCTTTGACAAGGAAGTTTGACAATTTCGGCTTGACAGTGGTCACGACCACTTGATGGCCTACGGGACTATGCTCAAAGTCACATGGTGACCACCAGATCACGTGACCTTGAGCTTGAGAGAGGTAACGGGCCACTTTATGGCCTACCTGACTATCCGCCAATGTCACATGGCGACCACCAGGCTTAACACAGAAGTTTGAGCTCTAAATGTCCCTCAAGGTGAAAAGCGTGCATACCCGACGGCTCGATCTACCTACCGTAGTGAAGCTTTCGTTTCAAAAAAATATGGTTGAGTCATGACGTGGTTCTTTCCTGTTCTCGCTCAAAAGTCATGTCAGTCATCATTCCAAAGAACCAGGTTTGTTAAAGGAAGAAAAGGGAGGAAAGGGTTTGTACAGCTCATTGTAATTACATTTCTTCCGGACAGTTTGGTTTTCATTTGTATGTGAACTGTTGCGTTAAGCGTTGATTGCGACTGAGTGTAATGGCCTGATGGACGGGCAGACAGCATTGGCGCATGGGTGTCCTTGCATGTCATGTTTTCCTACGCTACGCCTTCCATGCTAGACATTGCGCAACTCATCAGCCGCGCAGGCTGATGAGTCTTAGCGAACGAGCAAGTGAATAAAACGAACCTGCTTCCCACTGGTGTGTAGCAGGTTAAGCGGGATCGTCTGCCGCACGGAATGCTCGTGCAACCCCTGTGGGAGCGTTATTAGATCAGGCGTGTACTCCGCAGATGAGTACGAGCGCTTCGATGTCTAGAGCGGACTGAGCAAGGTTGGGTTCGATTCTTCCAAGCAGACAATCATTATTAGATGTGATCTAGTGATTTTCAACTCGCTGCTGCATCGTCATGAAAGTTCAGTTCAGTTCAGTCGTTCAGTCGTGTCCGACTCTTCGTGACCCTATGGACCATTTCACGCCACGCTTTCCGGTCGCTCACTATCTTCCTAACATCACATAACTTCATCTGCAGTGCCTCGAGGAATCGTCATGAAAAGCAGTTACCAAATTCACACGAAAACATTTTACATAGTTCTGTCTTATTTTGGGATGCACACTAGCAAAATATGAAATCAAGGTCTATTTTGTAAGGAAACACAATTCAAACCATGATTTTCTCATGAAGGCGTGAGCGCGGTGGGGAGTTACAGATTGGCTTCCAACATACATGAGCTGAAGTTTCATTAGCTTGTACCGTGAGCGTCGAAAAGGGAAAGGTTATCTACGTCTGCTGAATATTCCATGATTCAAGCAGCATTCGGCGCGGGTTGACTTGGTGTCCAGCACAAGACCTTCATCACTGTCTCCCATCCATCACAAAACTCGGCAACCGCGCCTCCCTCACTGTTCATTTTTGTCTGATGGCAGGTTTGCACTGCTTCATCCATCCTATAAAATCCTTCGTTTCCCCAACGTACATCTGACACTCAAATCAGGAATATGGTGCAGCACGCCTTGGGCCTTTTTCAGGGCAATAATCTTTAGGGTGGAGCAGGAATCGTATGAAAATGCTAATCGTTTGGTTCAATATTCGCTGGCCTTCCTTGAGCGTACAAAGGTTTCGCTGAGGGCCATACAGTTTCTTCCGATAATGACATGCAGTACTTATCAAAATTCCTCACTTTATGCCACAAGTTCTCATGCAAAGCCGGAACATGCTTACTGCTGACCTACGCTTTTTCGATTGGGTGTCTTCGATCGGTGTAGTGGGCAGACGGCTTTTTAAGTTACGCTGTTCAGTCGGCGGTAATCAACATCCAACTGGAGACTTCCATCCTTCTTCACGAGGTGCTTTCCAGAGGCTGTTTGACGGCTCGATCATATTATCCAGCACCCTTTCTTCTACTTGGTCGCGAAAATATTGGCGTTAATGCGTCTAGACAAGGTAAGAATTTTGGCTGCGAGGCCGCTATTCTTCATCACCTATTATTTGATGTTTGGGAACAGAAGGTCGACGTAACTTTATTGAGCAAGGAAAACAATCGCTAAATCTTTGAAGCAGATTCTGCAGGAAAAGGCGCAGGCAGGGTTCCGCAGCCATGACCCCTAAGAAGCGAACAGCAGGTATGGCGAGGAGTTTTATCCTTGAGGAAACCCTTCGGTAAGCAGCCGGCAGCGTGTTTCGAACCCATTACCTCCCTAAGCAGAGGCGGAACTGCGCTCAACTTAAGCTGCAAAGAACACTTTGACACACGGCGCCAAAAACAATGATTGAGACAATATGGAAGGTCGTGGAAGCAGTTGCGTGTGGCTGCGATTATAACAGAAAAATACTTCTCGCGTAACAAAGTTAAAAAACCTTGTCACAGCGCATTTGAGCGCACACAAATTGTACAAAGCTTTGCAGGAATGTATTTATATAAATAACGATCTTTAGGGCATTCACTATTTTTGTAATAGGAAACTTCAGTCTTATTCTATCTTGGCGGCATACGGGCTCCAGCGGGCACCACGTAAAAGTCAGAATGTATTCAAAATTCGTTAAAAATCTAGAGTCGTTGATCACAATCCTCAATTCTTTATTTTAGTTTAACGTTGAAACCCAAAAAAGATTAATTCATTTTAAAAACTAGCAGTGGTTTAACTTAATAAACAAAAGGTCGATCGATGGGCCTTCGTGCCATTATGCTATAGTCGGTCGCACACTGGGCAGGAGTGACTAGATGGGTTGCGTGTAAAGTCCTTTGCACGAGAAACGACCACTGCAGATTCTGCGAGGCGAATGGCGCAATGTGTGAACTGCTCATGGGCGATACCAGAGGCTTTGGCAATGGTTAGAGCGAAGGCTTGTACAGTGCTATTGCATGCCTTCATTCATGGGTCTGTCCCCTGTTAACCTCAAGTCTTGAGTCTCCTCGTTCTGGAGTTTTCCTGTCTCTAGTGGCTTGCATTCGCTACCGTTGCTGCGCCAATTCGTTTCCACC